>NC_083229.1:88319555-89697888 GCF_032191835.1 Heteronotia binoei | reverse complement strand
AGGTCAGGATAAATCTTGTACCGTCTGGGAAAATTGCTGGACTTCAAACTACATTATCTCAAGATCTCTCCAGATATGATCTATTACTGGAACATCAAAGACCTTTTCAGTACAGTGAAAGAATGCATTGAGAAGCCTGATTATTTAAGCACCACTCTGAGATCCAGACAAACCTGCTCCTCAGCTGTGGCTGGAATTCCACCCTCCAAAAGGATGCCAAATTATGTGAAAATCTGATACAAAATATAGAAGAGCTTTTATCCTCAGTCATCTAAATGTATTACCCTCAGCAGTTACCAGTGGGTGCTATGTAAAGCAACCATACTCAGAAATGTTATGCCTGCTTGGCAGTGGGAAATAGAAACTATAAATCATATCTTACTTGACTGCTGTATCCACTCAGAGTACAGAAGTGAGCTTATTATCCCTCTTGAAGGTTTGTCCTTTGTGTCATCCCCTGATAGGGTGATGTGACTTCTAAGAAACAAACAAAAAAAGTCACTCTGGCTGTAGCCAAATTTCTCTAAATTGTTGTCTCATTGTACAGCTGTTCAGAACCGATAAGTTGATGGAACAGTGATTTTGTCATAATCAAAAGTGAGATATTTACCCCTAGACACAATTTTCTCCCCTGAGGAACTGAGGTATAAGGTAAAAATGACTTCCACATAGTAATGCTCTATGAATTTCCCTAATCTCTAAATACCTTTATGCTAAAGACCATAAAGACTAGGTATGTAAAGAGTACAAATACCAGGGAATTCAGCCTAGAGTGCCACCAAGAAATGAAATCACATCCTCCCCAAACTCTGCACTCCCTAGGCACAACCCCCAATACCTCTCAGCATTTTCCAAGGCAGTGTTGGGAACCCTAGCCATGACCCTTCCCTTAACTATTATCTAAATTCTAAATACTCAAAATGTACTTAAAGTACTAAAGGATGTTACAATCTTGTTAGAATATTAAATTTCAAATGTCAGATAGCTGTAATAAAAGGTATTGCATAGATTGTGGTTTTAGTTCTTTGGATTTTATTTTTAGACTTCTAAGACTGTAAGCAGTATCTTTCTGCTTTTACAATACCTGAATTCAGCAGAATTCTGCTTTTCAGCTTTTACAATATCTGAATTCAGCAGACAAAGGTTTTTTGACATTTGGAGGCTAATGTGACTAGCAAGAGAGTGTGGATATGGTAATGGAACATGAAGTAAATTACTAATTTGCCTACAATTGGATCTCCGTCAGCCTGCCGCCTTGCAGCTAGGCTGACGGGGATTGTCTGCCTCCCGGGAGGGAGAGCGGACGGCGAGGCGCACTTTAGGTGCGTCTATTAGGGGGCGGGGCTTAAGTGTGCCTCTGTAAGCCTCCGCCCCCCCTTACTTTCAGTCCCTCGAAGATCGCTGGTATGAGAGCAGCGTTGCAAGCTCTCTGCCAGCGTGGGGGATTGGACTTTGGGCTGCAATCTCCATTGGGATTGCGTGGTGTCGGGGCGAGGAAGCGCGACGTTGCATCTCAGGCTTTGGCTCTGTTGTGGTTTTTCTGTTAGGAGGGATGTCTGGGGTTGTGTTAGGGCTGTGTGGCTGGGTGCCCAGGCTGGTGGAGGCTTGATTTTAGGGGCATTGTGCTGACCCTACTGGTTATTAACTCCCCCCTCCCTCCCTCAATCCTTCATATACCCCTGGATGGCCCAAGCTTGCCCTGTCTGGTTGAGGCTTGGCAGCTAGGCAGGGACAGCCCTGGCTAGTTCTTTAGCTTTGTGGCCAGTACTCATATATAAATAAATAAATAAATAAATAAATAAATAAATAAATAAATTCAAATTTAGGGGATTACAATTTTTATTCCTGTCATTGAACTGGACTGCAGGGGCTGTTAATCTTTCCATCAGTTGACACATCTCTCCAGGGGCCATTTTGTTTTCCTGCTTCTGCCTGGATACAACAGCCCTGAGGCTGTTTTCTGGTGGCCATTTTAATTTAATTCCTGCCCGGATACAGCAGGTTTTTCTGAGGTTTTTTCTCTAGCAGCCATTTTGAATTTTAGTTTTCTGCCTGGATACAACAGCCCTGAGGCTGTTTGGGCAGACATTTTGTGCAAAATTTGAGCAGCCATTTTAGGTGGGGTTGTTGGGTCCTTGTTCATCTGCCTCTAAGGAGATTAGTACTAGCTGGGTTGGTGGTGCATTTAAGATGTCTGGTAAAAAGGGAGCAGGGAAGTCAAAGGGGAAGCAGCCGGCGCGTAAGGCGCCTAAGCCTGTGCAGAAGCGGCCTCCGCCGCCTTCATCTTCGGATGAAGAGGTGGAGGATGAGGTAAATGCAGCCATTGTTTTGAGGCTGCGGGCATTGGAGCAGGCGGCAGGGTTGCCACCTTCGTTAGTTCCTCAGAAGGGGGAAATTCAAAAAGGGCTTTTCAAGCCAGTATTCTAACGAGATTGTCTATTTTGGAGGGTAAGTCTGCTGCTGGAGCTGGTGGAGCCGTGGGTGTGGATGCCGGTGTGGGTCCTTCTTCCTCTGTTGTCGGAGCAGGTGCTGCTGTGGTACCTGCTGGGTTGACAGGTAAGGCTGGGGATGGTTCCACAACATGTCCGGGGCTTATTTGGCCATGGGGGCCTTAGGTTCCTGTGGCTCCCAATAGTGTGGGTAATGTGGCTGGGGGTTCTAGCACTCCTTTCGCTGCGGGTGCGGGGTCCCAGGCTAGCTGGGCGTGGCCGCAGGGCCAGTTGGGACCTTATGGGAGTTGGCCTGGGGCTGGACAGCAGGGGGTGGCACCTGCATTAGCTGGAAGCTGGGGCTTCTCCTCCCCATACAGGTCAGTCCCTTCGGAGCCATGCCTTTTGGGGAGGTGGCTTTGCTTTTAGAAGCCCACCTGTTGCCAGCCACAAGGGACAAGATCCTCAAGGGAGAATATGTAGACATCTTCTCCCTTTTGTTTAGGGAGTTAGAGAAAAAGGATAAGGAGGATCTTGATGATAAGGAGAAGGAGAAGTTGAAAAAGAGGAAGGTGGATCGGACCTGAGCTAATTGGTTGCCCAGGTTCTTTGTGTATGCGGGTGTGATAGCGCATGCTCAGCCCTGGCAGGTAACAGGAGGTGTGCAATCGGAAAGGTTGCACTTTCAAGCATAAATGCCCCATGTGTGCCGGCCCTCACTCATTTAGCAACTGTCCAAGAGTTCGGCCACGTAAGGGTCAAAAAAGACAGGGCAGGAGTGGGGGTTCCTCCCAAGCTGGAAAAGGGCCCCAGCCCAATAAAGCTGGGACCTCTTGAGCGGTGGCTACGCAGGTACCCACGTAGGGTCGATAGTTTATATTTGTTGCAGGATTTTACATTGGGTTTTAGGATTCCTTTTCAACATTCTCGGGTGCCAACTTGGTCTTGGAACCTTAGTTCTGTTAAAGGTTTAGAACACGTAGTGGAGGCTAAGATCGCCAAGGAGCTGGCTGAGGGCAGGATTTTGGGCCCATTTTCTAGTCCTCCAGTGTTTCCCCTTTGGGGGTAGTACCAAAGAAGGTGCCTGGTGAATTTCGGTTGATTCACCACCTTTCTTACCCCAAGGGTTCTTTGGTTAATGATGGGATTCCGGAGGAACTATGTTCTGTTAGGTATACTACCTTTGATCAGGCCGTGGGCGTCGTTCGACGCTGTGGTCATGGGGCTGAGCTGGCAAAATGTGATATTAAATCTGCATTTCGCCTTCTCCCTGTCCATCCGGATGATTTTGAGCTGTTAGATTTCTCTTTTGCAGGGAAATTTTACATTGACAGGGCTTTTCCTATGGGCTGCTCTGTCTCATGTGCGGCTTTTGAGTGTTTCAGCACATTCTTGGAATGGCTGTACGCGAAAAAGTGGGCTTGCAGGACGTGGTCCATTATTTGGATGACTACCTCTTTGTGGGTCCTTTAGGTACGGGGCGTTTCGCTCAGTTGTTGTCGGGCTTTATTGAGCTGGCCGTTGAGTTGGGTGTGCCACTGGCTGAGGAGAAAACTGAGGGCCCGGCCCAATGCCTTGTATTTTTAGGTATTGAGTTGGACACACGGGTGCAATCTTCTAGAATACCTCTGCAGAAACTAGAGGATTTAAGAATTAGGATTAGTACTTTCCTCCTTAAGAGGAAGGTTGCACTATTTGAGCTTCAGCAGTTAGTGGGGCATCTTAACTTTGCTTGCAAAGTGGTTGCCCTCAGAAGGGCATTTCTTCGCAGGTTCTGTGATGCTATGGTGGGCCTTCGCCTGCCGCAGCACAGGACTAGAGTTACCAGCAGCATGAGGGAGGATCTGCAGGTGTGGCAGGAGTTTTTGGAATCCTTTAATGGGATTTCATTTTGGAGAGAGGACTTGAGGCTTGAGGCGGAGCTTCAGGTCATGTCCGATGCTGCTGGGTCATTAGGTTTTGGGGTTTACTTCCGTGGACATTGGTGCATGGAAGTTTGGCCTGATTCATGGGTGCAGGCTGGTTTGAGCTGGGATCTCACATTTTTAGAGTTTTTTCCCATCTTGGTTGTGGTTTGGTTGTGGGGAAGTGATATGGCTGATCACACCATTCATTTTTGGTGTGTTAACATGGCGGTGGTTCATGTTATTAATTCCCTTTCATCCAAATCGCAATGGGTCATGAGGTTGGTGAAGGCCTTCACTCTGCGTTGTCTGCGGCTTAACATTTTGTTTTTGGCCAAGCATGTTCCTGGGGTGAATAATGGGGTGGCTGACGCTCTCTCTCGTAAACAGATGGAGAGGTTTCATCAGCTGGCCCCGGAGGCCGATCAAGAGGCAGAGCCAATGCCCCAGGAGCTATGGCTGATTGGAGAGCCGAGGCCTGCAGAGCGATAGGCCTAGCCATTGCGCCTAGCACCAGGAAGTCTTACGAACGTGCTGTGCGGCAGTTTGAAGACTTTAGGACTGAGGCAGGGTATCGCATTGTTTGGCCCCTCCTGGTGGAGCAACTGCTCAACTACTGTGTTTGCTTAAAAAGTAAGAGATTGGCCGTGTGATCAATTAGAGGACGCCTGTCTGCGCTGGCTTTTGCTAGCAAGGCATTGGTGTATAAGGAGGAAACAGCAGATTTTCGTATTCGAAAGATGGTGGAAGGGTGGTCCAGGGAGGTCGGGACTAATCCTGACACCAGGAACCCTATGTCTCCTGGGATTCTCAAGGGTTTGAAAGAGGTTTGGAGCTCAGTCTGTGCATCTCACTTTGAGGCTGTTTTGTTTCATGTAGCCTCTTTGGAGGCCTTTTTTGCGGCACTCAGGGTTAGTGAATTAGTGGCAAGCTCCAGGAAGGATGTTTCAGGCAGGGCTTTGTCTTTTCAGGACGTTAGGTTAATGGGGTGTAAGGCAGTTCTTACCGTTCGCCGTTCCAAGATGGACCAACAGGGTTTTAGGACTGTATTGGAGCTGGGTCCATGTTCAGAGGGGGAACTTTGCCCGGTGTCCCCATTGACTGATTATTTGGCAGTGCAGGGGGGCTGCGAAGGGTTGTTGTTTTGTCATGCTGGGGGCAGCCCTCTGACAAAACACCAGTTTTGGGCAGTGACGTCTAGGGCCTTACCTCTGTTGGGGTTGTCTGGAGTGAGGTTTGGTACCCACTCTTTTAGAGTTGGGGTGGCCTCTATGACCACGGCCTTAGGATATTCTGCTTCGTCCATCCAGCACCTTGGCCGTTGGCAGTCTTAGGCTTATAAAGGTTATATTCACCCTTTGCTCCACTCTTAGTGTTGTTCTTTGGAGCTGGGGTAGTTATGGTTAGATTTTATAACTTGTCTGTTTCTTTCTTTAGATGCTGTTGTTCCTGGCCGGAGGAGCCAAGTTCTCATCCGCGAGCACAGTTATGTGTTTTGGGCGGCACATCAAGCTTGGAGAACTGCTGTTGGCTCTCAGCTGGGGCTCAGCAAATATGTCACGGTTGAATGGAAGGGGCGCCGGGGTCTTCAGTGGCCTGGCTTGCTCCAGCTTTTATTCCATGGGTGTGGGGGCCCTCCCCCTCGGGTTTTAATTATTCACCTGGGGGGGAATGATCTCGGGCTGATTAAAGGCAAGGCTTTGATCTTGCAAGCTCGAGATGATTTCAAGTACATTAGGAAGAGATGGCCCGGTACCATTGTAGTCTGGTCGGCCATGATTCCGCGCTTGGTGTGGCGCAGTGCTTGGAATCCAGCTGGGATAGAGAGAGCCCATTATAGAGCAAACAGGGAGATCCATAAGGCATTGGAGGGTGGTTTGGGCCACTATTTGCCCCATCCGGATATTTCTACGGAATATCCTGACCTCTGCAGGGGGGATGGGGTGCATCTCTCAGAGAAGGGTAATATGCTTTTCCTGAGGGATCTTCGGCAAGAGCTGGGTTTGACTTTGGGCCTTTCGGTGGGTGCTAAGCCCTAAATAGAGACTTGGCCTTAGTTGTGGCAGGTTTTACTGGGTTATGGTGCCATGCGGCCTGGGGAGGACCGGTTAGCTTCCCCCTTTTGGGGAGTTAGGGGTCTGGCAGGATCAACCTTTGGGTATTGGTGACCCGAGGTGTGTGAATGCAGACTGTCCTGGAGACTCGATCGGATGGGTGCCTTTTGCTGAGACGTGCGTCTGGTGACTGGGCCCTCCGGTGCGGGCCTCCCTGCTGGGCCTGCCTGACGGGAGCTGTGACACACAGCTCCGGCTGGGGGGCCGGGTCTCTTGCCCGTGGAAAAGGCAGGGGAGCGGTTTGTGGAGACCCCTGGCCCTGACCTGGCCGCAGTTCTGGTTGCCCTTGCCGTTGATATGTTTATTTAATAAAGTGGCCCATAGTTTTTACCAACTCACTTGTGTCCGCCTCTTATTCCGACTTGAGGGGCAATTGACTCTAAAAATCTGCTTTTTAGAAATATTGGGACAATGTACATTTTGAAATAAAAATTTATATACTTCGAGGGGGGTTGCTTCATGGAATGGCACTTGTTTATTCCATCTATTTCCTTTGTCACAGTGATGAGCTAATCACTCACTTTTGGTAAATGCTTATTTAGTAAATGGTGGTGGGCAGGAATGTGTCATATAAGGAAATGCTAAAGAAACTGGGCATTCTTAGGAATGCTTTATGTTTAATACTTGGATCTCAATACAAAATACATTGCATATCAGTTGGGAATAATTTATACAGGTCCGCGTTTCCACTTTTCTTGGCAAATTACACAACAGTGGGTGACTTCTGTGGTTGGTGCTCTACTGCATTTTGAAAACAGAAAAACAGCCCTTAAAATGTATGCACCATTCTTAACTAATGCCAAATTAGGCATATTTTATATGCAGGTGTTGTGTCAGACCACAAAAAGTAAAATGAGAGGACTTAAATATCTGTAGATTCTTGAAGAGCATTTTCATCTATAAAATCTTTTAATCCCATTCTGGTTTCAGTTTACTGAATTTTTGCCCAGTAACCACAATTAAAAAACTGGACTATAGTCAAAAACATCTAGGCTTAAACTGGCAGAAGATGGTACAAGCTTGATGTGGTTCATATTATTCAACCGGTGTATACAACAAGCAACAAAATGCCTACCTATAAACAGCTTGAAGTAAATCAAATGTTCTCTGAAATGTAATTCAAATAAGACAAGGAATCCTGCTGAAAACTGCTAAGAACAGCCTGGCTGAAAGGAAGCAGCCATTTCACAGTGCTTTGAAGACAGGCAGAAACACTATGACAGAGCATTCATTTTCTGCACACTCCTCTACACTGTCTCTTGTAATTTGTGTGCTGTCTGTACTTTTGCCAAACACCACCAGCAAACTTTCCGGTTAGTTTTAAATCAAAAGCATACCATTTCACAATTAGCCAGAAAGGTATGTATTAAGATCATTGTACAGGAAGTCATTTCATTTTAGCAGAACATGCAAGATATCAAAACAGCACAAACCTGATCATGTAGAGCAGAAACATCAGAGAAAATTAGAAAGGAAAAGTGCCAACATGTAGTGCCCTGAGACAAAAGGTAACAGAGAAAGCAAAAAACTCTAGATTCAGGCAAACCAAGGATCTGCCCAGACCTGTTACTAGATTCAGAAACACCTTCCCTCTCCCTGATAGAACCTGACTGACAATCCATTCCCCATGCTTATAGTCAGTAACTAGTGGTCTTGCCATTAGGCCACATCTGGCCTCCTGAAATCTGCCAAATTGTCTCCATTGAATATGCTGGTGCTATGCTGGATTTTGAGGTCCCAGTTCTCTAGTTTCTTATCCTGAGAAGAAAGAGGAGAAGTTGGTTTTGTATCCTGCCCTTCACTATCTGAAGGCGTCTCGGAGTGGTTTACAATTGCCTTTCCTTCCTCTTCCCCCACAGACATCCTGTGAGGTAAGTGGGGCAGAGAGAGCTCTGAGAGAACTATCATCCAGCTGGCTTCATGTGGAGGAGTGGGGAATCAAACCCAGCTCTCCAGATTAGAGTCCTGCCCCTCTTATCCAAAGTGTCTCACTAGACTGGTCATATGTATACTCAAGGTTGCTTTGTATGTTATGAGGAAGATAAAACCTCATTTGTCTACAATGCCTGCTGTAAATGTGTGGCAGGGAAAGCTTTACAGGAAAACAAAGAACTGGGCTTCTGTCTTGCTAGATACATGTTGTCCCTCCACATGCCATGGTGATTCACAGGGTGGACAGAGAGGGAACTTAAGCTAAAGGACCACATTGAGTACAAGGATAATGGAGTGACATGGTATTCCCTTCTTCTCCCACTCCCAAGAGAAATAGGTGTGCAGAAACAAAAGGACTGTTCCACTCCCTCTAGCTCCCCTCTGTGCACAGAGCTAGTATGCTGTTCAAATGGACCCACTGTAACCCATGGGACACTTCTACAGATAGCAGGGAGAAAGTGAGAGCTCCATACAGACAAGAATCACTCCAAACAAATGGCCCTATTTGAGATGCACAATGCTGTATTTTTAAATATATGCATCACACACAAAAGAAGTGATAAAGCATAGTAGTGCATATCCTGGGTTAAAAAACATTTCCATCCCATTCCATCACTGCATGCAAATTGTAGGAGCCACAATTTGCAGGCTCTAGTTTGGGTTTGTTTGTTTTTTACATAACCTGACAGATAAGGATGAAATGATGCTCCTTTAGATGGTTGCCACAAGAGGATATGAAATTAAATGAAATTTAGTCCAAGTGACCTTGTAACTCTGAAGTAGGTGCACACATGGATACAATGATGACAAAACACACTGGGGCTCCAATCAGAAGGGACGGTGGCTCAGTGGTAGAGCATCTGCTTGGGAAGCAGAAGATCCCAGGTTCAATCCCTGGCATCTCCAAAAAAGGGTCCAGGCAAATAGGTGTGAAAAACCTCAGCTTGAGACCCTGGAGAGCTGCTGCCAGTCTGAGAAGACAATACTGACTTTGATGGACCAAGGGTCTGATTCAGTATAAGGCAGCTTCATATGTTCAATCCCATATGTTCATATATGACTCTGGCATATTTACAGTGCCCTGTGCGGTGATAGGAGGACATGAGTTTTTAAAGGAGGACATAGACCTGGCATGCGTGACCGAAACCTGGGTTCGAGAGGGAGATACAGTAGCCCTCTCACAAACAACTCCCCCAGGCTACTCGGTCTTTCACCAATCGCGGACTAGTGGGCGGGGGGGAGGAGTGGCGTTATTTATACGTGAGGCTTACTCCTTTAGGGCGCTCCCGGCTCCAAAGATCGAAGGTATTGAATGTGCCGGTCTGGCGTGGGAGGCTGGAGAGGGGTTGGTGATCTGGCTGGTATACCGTATGCCTAACGCACCAGCCAGCGCCTTACCATCCCTACTCGAGGCGGCGACAGGCTGGGCGCTGGAGCACCCAAGGCTGGTGATCCTGGGTGACTTCAACGTCCATGCTGATGACCCGGCCTCTAGTCAGGCGATGGACCTAGTGTCATCCATGGCGACACTAGGACTCTCTCAATTTGTCACAGCCCCCACTCATCAGGCCGGACACATGTTAGACCTGATCTTTGTGGCCGGGGTTATGGTGAACGATATAACCACCGAAGTGGTGCCATGGTCAGACCACCTCGCCCTTAGGGCTCATGTAGATATGCCACCCCAAACCTGTTTAGGCAACGAGCCTATTATGGCTCGCCCGCGAAGCCAGATGGACCCAGAACGGTTCCAAATGGCTCTGCGGGACTCCTGGCCCTCTGGCGATTCCCTCAATAGCCTGGTTGAGATCTGGAATAACCAGCTATCTAGGGCCATTGACGAGGTCGCACCTCGACACCCTCTATGGCCTCGGAGTAGGCTGGCTCCGGAGTTACGTCAGCTGAAACAAGGTCTCAGACGGCTAGAGAGGCAATGGCGACGCACTCGTGACGAAGTGACTAGAACATCTTATAGGGAGTTTATGAGGTCCTATGAGATGGCAGTCAAGGCCACAAAGAAAACATACTTTGTGGCCAAGATTGCGTCTGCAAATTCGTGCCCGGCACAATTATTTAGGATAATTCGGAATTTTACTACATTGCCACAAGGCAAGCCAAATGTTAAGGAATTGGAGATAGGCTGCGAGGCTTTTGCGAAATTTTTTGCAGACAAGGTCCAGTCACTCCACCATGACTTCCCTGCCATATTGGATACAGTGAGTGAACTCGAGGCTCCGTGCGTGTCTTCTAGTTTGATCCTGGACTGCTTCAACCCACTCAGCTTGGAGGAAGTTGACAGAATCCTTGTCACTGCACGTCCAACTACTTGTGATCTGGACCCATGCCCCTCCTGGTTAATCAGTGTTGGACGCCCTCATGGATGACCTCTGGTGACATCTGGATCGAGGCGGCTCGGCAGTATTGCTGTTGTTAGACCTATAGGCTGCGTTCGATATGGTCGATTATCGGCTGCTGACCCGCCGCCTCGCCGACGCAGGAATTCGGGGGCTAGCCTTACAGTGGCTTTCCTCCTTCCTTGAAGGTCGGGGACAAAGGGTGGCGGTTGGAGGAGAGCTGTCCCAGAGACACCTACTTAATTGTGGGGTGCCTCAGGGGGCAGTCCTCTTCCTGATGTTGTTTAATATCTTTATGAGCCCCCTTGCCCAGATCGCCCGGAGACATGGGCTGGGTTGCCATCAGTACGCTGATGACATCCAGCTCTATCTATTGATGGGCGGTCGGACTGGCAACGCCCCTATAAATCTGGACCGGGTGTTGCAAGCCGTGGCAGGTTGGATTAAGCTGAGTGGGTTGAAGCTGAACCCAGCGAAGACAGAGGTCCTTTGCGTAGGTCGTGGCGGACTGGGAGGGGAGATCTCCCTACCAGCCTTTGACGGTGCATCACTGACACCAGTGCGCAGGGTCAAGAGCCTGGGAGTGCTACTGGAGCCTTCCTTGACAATGGAGGCACAGATAGCAGCCACTGCTAAATCCGCCTTCTTCCATCTCAGAAGGGCGAGGCAGTTGGCCCCCTTCCTGGAATGTAGCGACCTGGCAACAGTGATCCATGCAACGGTCACCTCAAGATTAGACTACTGTAATGCCCTCTACATGGGGCTGCGCCTGTGCCGAACTCGGAAACTGCAGCTAGTGCAGAATGCGGCAGCCAGGCTGTTAGTGGGACTACCTCGGTGGGAACACGTGCAGCCTGGGCTGAGGGAGCTGCACTGGCTTCCAATTGTGTTCCAAGTTCGCTACAAGGTGCTGGTTATCACCTTTAAAGCCGTATATGGCCAAGGACCTGCCTACCTTAGGGACCGCCTCTCCCCATATGTTCTCAGAGAGTGCTGAGATCTAGGTCCCAAAATCTCCTAAAAATACCTGGACCAAGGGAGGCCAAACTGAAAGCAACGAGGGAGCAGGCCTTCTCAATAATGGCTCCCCACTGGTGGAATCAGCTATCGGAGGAAGTGCGAGCCCTGTGGGACTTTAACCATTTCCGCAGGGCTTGTAAAACTGTCCTCTTTCAACAAGCCTATAAGGTGGAACCCTGAAAGGGACATCTGGCCATCTGGATGTATGTATTACTGTAATGTAGCACCTCTAATTATTGTGGTTTTTTAAATATTTATGTAACTGTCTTTTAACCCTATTTATTAATTGAATTTTATTATATGAATTGTATTATTATAATCATGGTACATACCATGTCTTGTGAGCCGCCCTGAGCCTGCCTCGGCGGGGAGGGCGGGATATAAATAAAAGCTTATTATTATTATTATTATTATTATTATTATTATTATTATTATTATTATTATTATTATTATTATTATTATAGCTTGAACAGTTTTTGGTGCCACAATTTATTATTATTATTATTATTATTATTATTATTATTATTATTATTATTATTATTATTATTATTATTATTATTATTAAAGCTTGAACAGTTTTTGGTGCCACAGTTTTTCTGCTTTGGGATAAATTCAAAATGCTTCTTGCACAGATTTATATGTAATGCCCCTATACTAATAAATGTGTGCAAATCCTAAATATATAAGTCTAGGATTAGTTTATATCTATAGTAACTAGGCAGCACAAGGATAGCATGCTGTTCCCTCTTCCAATCATGTACTCCTAATAAAAATCTCCCCTACCTTTTATCTTGTTATAGTAGTGTTACAATACTGTTAGCATTAGCAACCTCAGGCTATGTGTCCAGAAGCCTTGCTTGGCCAATGAACCCTATTTCTTTGGTCTAGCACTGGGGTAAAAGAGCTAATGACATAAGAGAAACAGAGGATGGGTAATAGCTAGGATAACCAGTTCAAGCTTGGGAAATTCCTGAATATTTGGGAGGGATGGAGTTTGGGGAGGGGAGAGAGCTCAAAAGGGATGTAAAGCAATAAAGTTCACCTTCTGAAGCTGCCATTTTTTCCAGGGGAACTGATCTCTGTAGTCTGGAGATCTGTTGTAACTCTGGGAGATCTCCAGGCTCCACCTAGGTTGGCAATCAAAGTGAGACATGGATATAGGTGCAGGGAAAACAGAACCGTTATGTAATAATGTCCAAAAAACTCAAAAAAAATTTCGGAAGTACTATAAATATATTCCAGCCAGAAAGCATTCACAAAAACATTCATAGAAACTTATTTCTTATAATCTACAGAACAAGAAAACAAAAGTGGGATAAACCATCCACAAATTGAATGTCCTTAAAGGTGCAGCCACATGGCCATCTTGCTCCTTCCTTTTTCTTTGGCATTTATCCAGCCTCTCTCACTCAATGAAGAAACGTTGAAAGGGGACCTTGGTGCATGCTATTTAGCAAACTTCAGTTCATGGATTCTAAAATGTGTACACGGATATAGGTGCAGGGAATCCACACCTATATTCATTATTACTCGGCAGTTCTACCTGTTTTCCCTGCTCCACCTGGAAGGTGGCAGCCCTCTTAAGTACTTATGTACTGGAGACAGAATAACAATTTTAGTATATGAAGAAGAACTCAACAAAATTAAGCAGAACAAAACAGAACATTTCAAGCTACATTTTAAAAGTGAAGCATATTTTCTCCCTAAGAAAAACAAACTGTATTACAATTTAGCCATATTCAGGGTGTTTTGTTGAAAAAGTCCAGCAGGATCTAATTTGCATATTAGGCCACACACCCTGATGCCAAGCCAGCCAGAACTGTGTTTCTGTGCATTTCTGCTAAAAAAATTAAAAAAAAAAAAAAGCTCTGACCATATCTACACCCAAAATCTGCTCTGGAAAGTTCTTAATGAATCATCACAATTCTACACTGGCCTGCCATACTGGATGCACAGATAGAGAGCAAGCTGGAACTCCCTGCCCTGTATTTAAACCAGATGACTTCTACGGAATTTAAAACACTACCAAGAAAGCAGAATATGCGCACCTATTCATTCATAGTAAGACAAATTTGATATGTGTATCTAAGCACTCCTGAACTACTGTAATATAAACTAAGGCCAGCATACACTTAGCGCCTCTTGCAAGTGGTTATTCCACATTTCAAATTCCATTAGCTTCATTGGGCTAGAATGGAAGTGATGCATACAAGAAGAAACCCAATAAATATCTAGTACAGAAAGGTACATTAATATGAAGGTATGCTATATGTATCATGCTTTCACAGACAACAATCTCTTTTGCAGTGGAGGTGAACTTCATAAGCACTTTTTAAAGCATTAAATCTCCATTGCACCCCTTGTACTACACCAAGACCAAAATTTATTTTTAGTGTAAGCCACTGGCAATTTAATTCTTTAAAACTCAACTTATTATCACTCATTGCACAGACAAATCTAAGGCTGCAATATTACACACATTTAACTGAGAATAAACCCCATTTAATACACTGAGACTTACTACAAAGTAAACATACTTAAGAGTTGTGCTTTAAGACTCTTAGCTTTGAGCTTTGTAGCACAAAACACCACATATTCTGGATCTGGCTCCTTCAGTCCTGCTTCCTTGTACAAGGAGCTCAGATGCAAGCCAATTTCTCTCTGCACATACAACCTCCCTGTAAGGAGGACTACCCATTAAACTAACTCCTCCACCCCATCCAGCATGCCATGCACAGTTACTTTTTTAAAAGCACAGTTTTAAAAACATGTTAAAGGCACCAGATTAAAAAGCCGAACATGTTACACACTGCTGGTGCTGAATAAAATTGCCATTCACACATGACAGAGTACGCAGGTTAGGTCCAGAATCCCCCCATGTCCTGTGTTCAGGTCTTTTTTTTGAGCCAGAACTCACTGGAATGCTGTTCTGGCTGGCTCAGGAAGCGTTCCAGCTGCCTTAGCCAGCATTCTGGCTCAGCCCTACCAGCTTTCATGGAGCCTAGCTAGCTGGCTGGGTTTAAGGGGCCGAGCCACACTTCAGTGGCCTCTGCACAGCTCCCTGCCGGCTGGCCAGGCTCAGGAGGCCAAGCTGCATTTCCACTGCATCCTCCAGGTTGCCCGCTGGCTGGCCAGGCTCAGGGGGCTGACCCACACTGCATGGCAGCCTCTCTGGGCTGGCTGGCTGGTTGGGCTCACAGGGCCAAGCCGCGCTGCACCGTGGCTTCCCGGGGCCCGGCTGGCTGGGAGGCTTTTGAGGCTGAACTGCGATGGCAGGATTGTTGCTGGCTGGGGTTCCCCTCTGTTCCCCTCCATGAAAGAGTCAATACTGCGGTTTAGGTAAGTTTGTCCATGAAATCCTTGCTCGCTCCCATTCCCTTTATTTTCATTTTCCTTCCTTCCTTCCTTTCCTGAGATATAACCGATTGAAGGTGCTGGGTGCATACTAGATGCTCTGCCACAAAGCTACAAGAACTGTGTGGTGGAAGAGGCTGGACTGTGTGGCTTCTGCTATCCTTTAAATCCAGGTTCCACCCCTCCCCCCTTTATGTTACTGCAGAAGATCCCACTTTATTTGTCCCTTCTCTGTATAAAAGTCCCATTTCAGTACCTAGATACAAACAGCTTTTTCAGGCAAATGTGACCTTCAGATATATCTATTCTTGACTCTCTGTAGTCAGTAAATTTGGTTTCAGAATCATATTTAGAATATATAAAGATAAGAAAACAGCTTAAATGCCATATTTATACATTTTGGCACAATTTGACAGCACTAAATTCATTTCACATGAACCTAGTCACCTTTTGCAACACATTTCAGGATTACTTTGTGCCTTGTTTATCATAATCAAAATATATATTACCCCTAATCATTTCAGTTTGTTTCCACTTCAGTAGTTTGGTCCATTTTGTAACCTATGGGGATTAGGTCTGGGATCTGCACTACTAAATGTGGATTAACAGTTTGCTCTCATTCAGATGAAACGTTTAAATTATGTTGGCTTCTTGATGCTGAACAGAATTTAGGAAGCAGAGTTTAGAAGCTTCTACCTGTGGCTATGCCAAAGACACAGAAGGAAAAGGCACATGAAGAAAACACATCACCATTTCCACTAGCTGTTATGAGACAGGCCCAGTGTGATGAAGTGATCTTTTTAATTCCAGAGAGTCAGCTCCTACTATATTGAAATCCAAATTACAATGGAAGTGGCATGTGTTTCTGAAATGACATTGAACTGGTAGGGAAAATGTCTGAAAATGACATCACATCAAAATGTTGTATCAGGCAAAAATGTCCTTCCTTCCTTCCTTCCTTCCTTCCTTCCTTCCTTCCTTCCTTCCTTCCTTCCTTCCTTCCTTCCTTCCTTCCTTCCTTCCTTCCTTCCTTCCTTCCTTCCCTGAATGGTGGGCATTGTCTTCTGAAGGACTGCAGCTGGAGTATGTGGGTGCCTGCTAGGAGCAGCTGCAGCTTCCACATGGTGGGAGGAAGGGGTGGGGGTGGGAGCTGCAGCTGGTGTGGCCTAATATGTTAATGTGTGGCCTGATACACTAATGAATTAATATGCTAATATTAGGGGGTGCGGTCTAGTATGCTAATGAACCAATATGCTAATGAGTTCTACAAAAAAGCCCTGCCTGTGCTATAGTCGCATGTGGGTTCTCCTCAATTTCTCCTGCACAGTGCTTCATTAGAATTGTGTCTGTGGTACATGTGGAGAAGGGGCTATAGCCTCTTCCCATGCTGTTTTCCCAACCTCCAACATTCCTATGGATGCTCTATTTAGAAAACACATGTGTACACTAATTGGCTTTACCAGCTGCCCAAGTAGCACCTTCCTGAGGATAGTTTCAGGGCAAAAAAATGATGGAAGGAAGACAGAAGTCATATATGCAAAAGTTGAGATCCAAATGGAACACTATGTGCACAGAATTGAGGAGAATAAACAGGTCACAAGTGACAATCCCATAGGATACAAGATATGAGTTGATAGTCATGCTATATCTCCAACTAGATAGATCCAAGAGGGCAGCCGTGTTGGTCTGAAGCAGTTGAACAAAGCAGGAGTCAAGTATCACCTTTAAGACCAAACCAAGTTTTTTTGAGAATGCAAGCTTTCGTGTGCTCTCTAAGCACACTTCATCAGATGAGGGGATCAGGTATTGTGGGCTGAAATACATACATTTGTTGTTTAAGGTCGTTTTCGCACTCACCTTAATCAGCAGCGACGACCCTCTTCACCGCGCAGGATCTGCGTGGATTTCGCACTAATTGCCGCGGAGCACCCAGAAGAGCCGGAAAGTCCCGGCGCTTTTGCGGCGCAAACGGAAACCGCCAAAAACCAGTTTCCGTTTGCGCCGCAAAAGCGCCGGGACTTTCCGGCTCTTCTGGGTGCTCCGTTGCAATTAGTGCGAAATCCGCGCAGATCCTGCGCGGTGAAGAGGGTCGTTGCTGCTGATTAAGGTGAGTGCGAAAACGACCTAAGAGTACAAACTGGCTGTGGTCACATGATAGAATTGTGGCTTGGCCATTTGGTCTGGATAGCCAAAATAGGTAATAAAGTTCCCTGCCAATTGGTGTTTTTGCAAATCACAGAAGAATATGTATTTCCTAGTTGTAGGCTACCTAGTTTACTTAACAGCATCAATCTATACATTATAAACATCATTCTAGTCTGCCATTAAGAAACAAGAATACATAAAATGAAAATGGGTTAGGTATATGTAATGAAATGAATAGCCAATATCCCTTATTTGAGTATGTCAATATAAAACATTATTCTGATACACTATTATAAAAGAGAAATGCATTGGAATATTATGGATGTATAGCTATACTCACTGAGAGTGGGTTTAGCATATGTAATGAGATAAAAAAACCCAATATCCCTATACAGTCCTGAGGAGGTGTTTGTTCCAGTTACACAATAATTTGTAATTCAGCAATTTCTCTCCCCATTCTGTTCTTGAAGTTCCTTTGTAGCTGTTCTAATGAAACATTTGAGGTTCAAATGCTTTGTGTGCTGGGGAAGTGTCTGGTCGTGGAACACAATACATAAAACCCATCTGGTATGATATACCAAGGCTTCTAAAAAAGAATGGCACCATTTAATAATTATTTTGAGAATGTACAGCTCCATTAATTAACATGTATTCTGTAAAATCTGATCAATGCCTACTCCTGTCCTTTATTAGACTTCCCACCGGCATTCAAAAATAGAAGCATTCTGGTTGGAACTGAAGACAAATTATTTTTAGCTCTGTTCATCCTTAAAATATACACAAGAGGCTAGCAGGCCCTTGGTTGTGTATTTTAATAAGGAACAGAGCATGTCTATACTCTTCACTTACAGCACCTGCATTTCGTATCTGAATATATTCAGAGTACAAAAAATTCTGTGGATTGTGCCAGTTTCTCACAAAATACCCAGGAGTGGAGGCCCATTTCGAGTGGTCATACTTATATGAAAGAACTGGATTACTAATAAACACTTGCCCTTTATATTTATTTATTCACAGCCTTTGTATGACTACTTTCCACTGACTGAATAGTGAGCTAGACAATTAACAAAGTATTTTTAAAAATTATTAAAACCATACCATTTAAAACGACAAAAGCAGGAATATCAAATATTAACTCAAGCATTGCTACATTCAAGCGATAAAACAATAACATACCCTATCAGAATGCAATCCAGCAAAGCTTAATTCATCTCTAAAATGGTTTGAAAAACAAACTTATTGGAAGGTAAGGAGTGGAGGTCCAGATAGCCTTCCAGAGAGAATATTCCAAAGTTTGGGAGCAACAATTGAAAAAGCCCCGTCTTGCATGCTCATCCTCCATGCTTATGACATTGAAAGTACACACTAACTGCAGCAGAACATCTAAGGTTACTGGTAGGTAGATGTGAGAGGCTGAGGTCCTTCAGGTATCCAACTGCCAGGACCAGCCATTATAGCCACCAGGGAATTTCCTGGTGGGTTGATGACTTGTCTGCATCTCCCACTTGAAGGGCCATGCCTGGCCCAGGAAAGGCAACTCCCAGCCTGGGGTGGGAGTTGCCTTTCAGGTGGCCATGTCTGCATCCACCAGAGCTTCAGGAAGCACCCAGCTAAGACTCCCTCCATCCTTCTCCCTCCATCCTTCACTTCTTCCTTTGTGTGGGAAGAGCCTGGGTAAGCCAGTGGGTAGGTGGAGCCAGTTTCCAGGACTATATTTTTTCACCCAGTTCACCTCTGCCTACTACCATACCTTTAGGACTTTATCACCAACATCTGAATGAGCCAATTGGAGGAATTCCTAGAGTGTCATTCAATGCACTTTCATCTCTTCCAAGTTAAGAGATGTTGGTTTGCTCCATCCCCTCCCCATGCCTTCCTGTAATTGCCAGGCACAAGCCTGACAATTAGGGATGGGCACAAAACAGAAATATGGAGGCTTGTAGGGTCTCATGAACCAAGGTTTGCGAACTTCCATGACCTTTTCAATTTTCCAAATTGGTTCAGGCGTATGAGGTTCATGAAGTGGGAATATTTAAATCAAGTTGTGGAGGTGTGCCACTGAGGTGGCATGACTCTTGGAGATGGAAGAGGGTCATTTTTAAATGCTTCCCCCTCCCTCCCAGAGTCACACCGCAGTGGTGGCATGCCAGAAACCAATGAACCACCACAAAAACCATGGTGGTTCATAGTAGGGCTGCCAAGTTCCTGGGCCAGGTGGGGGTTCTCCCATTCTGGAGGTTCCCAACCCGCCAGCCCAATGTGGCCAGAGGCCGCAGGGGACTTGGCAACCCTAGTTCATGGACAGCTTGGGAACAAAAAACTGGCCAGGTTTGTGAAGAAACCTGGTTTGTATCTTGGTTTGTGCCCATCCCTACTGACAACCCTAGCTGAAAAGAAAAACTGAAACATGAAACTTATACCTGCCTCTCTAAGTTTTTTTTACATCACATTGGTTTCTATTCAGACTCCACACAGAAGCATACAACAGTATATTTTTTGTTTGTCACCCTTGTATAGAACAGGGAAGTGACACTGTTCACAGTGTATATTAAGGAACTATCCTAGCAGAAATATGAGTCTCCTGGTTTGTGCAATGCTAATAGTTAGTAGAACACAAAACGGCAACTGGGCATAATGCGGTGTGTGGAGTTTTTTAACCATAAGAACAAAGTTCAGCAGCCAGCCAAACTTCCCCTTTTGCACAAAATGAGCATCCACCCTAACTCTGCCATGTTTTAAGCTGCCTGAACAGTCAGTTTTGCTCAGTTTCAATACTAGGAAACAGGAAGTTTAAACTTTGCATGCACGTACATGAGTTTTTGAATGAATGGTATTGGGGAGGGTGCTGTTGGAATAAGATGGTAACCCTAACCCACTCACATTAAAATACCATTTCATTTCTCAAACTTTTCTGGCAAGAAACTTTCTAACGTGAGGGAAATTTTAAAAGGAAGAACACATTAATCCTCACAATCTGGCTCACAAGTGAGTTATTTATAACACACTTCAATATACAGTTCCAGTGGTATTGTCTATTGTTTCATGACCAGGTGCAGGATATTCAAACAGAGCCAACATGCTTACTTAAAAAGTCCTTCATGACTGCAGAATTAACTGTTGGCATAATTTCAGAATTTTCTCTCTCCACAGCACTGTATGCATAAACATTTCTTACACAGTCCCTTGTAAACCGCTCTGCTCCCAGCATCAAGGCTAAACTTCCGGACTTCATTATGAGTTCCTTATAGCAGTTTACTGGGAAGGTCAGTAAATAGGTTCACTTTTGATGTGTTAAAATAAGGCTTTAGAACACTTCTGTTTCTGTGGGGAGGTCTCTGGCCTAATTCATTTCCATGTAACCACTGTAGGACTTTCAACTACATGAAATGAGCAGTCTCTCTCTCTCTCTCTCTCTCTCTCTCTCTCGATGCCAGCCTCCAAGTGGGCTGTAGAGACCCTGGAATTACAGCTCATTCCCAGACAACAGAGATCAGTTCCCCTGGAGAAAATGGCCACTTTAGAGGGTGGACTCTATGACACTGTGCCCGGTGAGGTCCCTGTCCTCCCCAGGCTCCATCCCCAAATCTCTAAGAGTTTCCCAACCCAGATCTGGCAATCCTACCCCCATCTCCTGCCCAGTGGCCGGCGGGGACCTGACAACGTGTGTGTGTGTGTGAGAAAGAGAGAGAGGGGGAGGGAGAGAGAGAGAGAGAGCGGTTTCATGTAAACACCTCCAAATATCACTGCATGGAAAATTTTCCACTTCAGCACCTAAGGGAAAGAAATAGGCCCTCCTTCCTGCTGCCATGAGTTTTTATCATCTGTTTCTCCATCCACTGATCAGGTCATACCAGGTCAAAGAGGTTTTTCTTGGAGATCTCCAGGACATTTCCTTCCTGGAGTCCCTCAGGTATTTCATTTCTCCAAATCTCTGTTCCCTGCTTGGGAAAAGGGGGAGATCTTGACCCACCCATTATCTTGCCTGCTAGATCTATTAACATTTGTATTAAGGTGAGCTGATGTATATCTGGGAACCAGTTGAATTAACTCCCCCATGCCTGTTCTCTGCCCGAAGAGGAAGAAAACTTTTAAAACACACAGTGGAGGTTTTTCTCTTTTGAAACCATTCAGGAAAAAATTCATTTTTTTCAAATGCGCCCCAATTTTTTTTCTAATTTAGTGTCATAAGACTAAAAAGGCTCTCCGGAGCTGCTGCCAGAGGACTCCTCCCTCATACAAACTGTAGCCCTGTGCAGAGTGCAGTGGAGTTGCAGAATAAACACACCAGAATAAAAAGAATGGTGCCTAAGGCAGGCACAGAATCTGAAGACAAGATTAAAGGGTTACTGCTCTGAAAATCTGCAGTAAGAGGTGCATGTGTAATGGGCCTGTTTATGTATCCATTACTGCTTTCAGAGTCCAAATTCCTGGGAATGATAATGTAGAAGGTTTTTTTAAAAAAATGTTTGTGAGTGCAGCTTTGAGCAATTACTTTATTAATTTAGCAAATGTGATGCTCTCTGCCCTGAAGGAATTTTGTTTTCTGGGTATTTTAAATATCTCTCTCTTCTTTTTGATGGAGCCGCTTAATTAATATACAGTCTCTGCACAAAAGTAGTGATACTGAAAATGCTGCTGTATTTCCAAGCAACTAAACGAGCTTCTCCGAATAGACAGCACATCAGCATCTTGTCCTGGAATGTTCATTTGAGACAGAGCACAGGCTGTCTTTGCCTTTCAAATTGGTATAATTTTGTCCAGAAAGAAATGGTAATAAATTCCGCTATACTTTATTACTTCCTACATGACTAACTGCAATGTATTACTTTTCACTTATTTAAAAACAAACCTACATAAATTACTCAGACAAAAGAATTTCATACATGCGCATGTGTTCTTTATCATAGTTTGATTTTGTTTCAAGAAATCATGCTGTCTTCCACAGAGTTTTATTGCAAGTATGGCTTGCAAGAAAAATGTTCTTATGCAAAACAAGATAGGTCAGTGTAGGATGAGGCAAATTAACACTGAGTAAACGCAAATGACTGTTTTAATACATGTCTGTTTTTTATATGTGGTAAAATCCTCCTCTCAGTTTAGAATCATAGAGCTGGAAAGGACCTCTAGGGTCATCTAGTCCACCCCCCTACACAATGCAGGAAACTCACAAACACTTCCCCCTAAATTCACAGGATCTTCATTGCTGTCATATGGCCATCTAGCCTCTGTTTAAAAACCTCCAAGGAAGAAGAACCCACCACCTCCCGAGGAAGCCTATTCCACTGAGGAATCACTCTAATGGTGAGGAAATTCTTCCTAATGTTGAGCCAGAAACTATTTTGATTTAATTTCAACCCATTGGTTCTGATCCTACCTTCCAGGGCCACAGAAAACAATTCCACACCATCCTCTATATGACAGCCCTTCAAGAACTTGAAGATGGTGATCATATCACCTCTCAGCCGCCTCCTCTCTTGGCTAAACATCCCCAGCTCCTTCAACTTTTCCTCATAGGACTTGGTCTCCAGACCCCTCACCATCTTTGTCGCCCTCCTCTGGACCTGTTCCAGCTTGTCTATATCCTTCTTAAAATGTGGTGCTCAAAACTGAACACAATACTTACCAGAGCAGAGTAAAGCGATACCATCACATCACGTGATCTGGACACTATACTTCTATAGATACAGCCCAAAATTGCATTTGCCTTTTTAGCCACCACATCACACTGTTGACTCATGTTCAGCATATGATCCACTAAGACCCCTAGATCCTTTTCGCACATGCTACTGCTAAGACAAGTCTCCCCCATCCTATAACCATGCATTGGATATTTCCTACCTAAATGCAGAACTTTACATTTAACCCTGTTAAAATTCATTTTATTGGTTTTAGTCCAGTTTTCCAGCCTGTCAAGGTCATCCTGTATCCTGTTTCAGTCTTCTTCTGTGTTTGCTACCCCTCCCAATTTAGTATCATCTGCAAACTTAAAAAAGATTCCCTCTATTCCTTCATCCAAATCATTGATAAAGATGTTGAACAAAACAAGTCCCAGTGCCTTGAGGCACTTCACTTGTCACTCCTCTCCAAAAAGATGAGGAACCATTCACAAGCACTCTTTGGGTGCGATCTGTCAAACAGTTACAGATCCACCTAACAGTAACAGGATCCAAACCACATTTTACCAACTTGTCAACAAGGACAGTATGTGGAACTTTATCAAAAGCCTTACTGAAATCAAGATAAACGATGTCTACAGCATTCCCCTGATCCAGCAAGGTAGTCATTTTCTCAAAAAAAGAGATCAAGTTAGTCTGACATGACTTGTTCTTGAGAAAACCATGCTGGCTCTTAGTAATCACATCCATTCCAGGACCGACTGTTTGATGATTTGTTCTAAAACTTTTCCAGGTATAGACGTCAAGCTGATGGGTCTGTAGTTACCCGGATCGCCTTTTTGCCCTTCTTGAAGATGGGGACAACATTCTCCCGCCTCCAATCTTCCGGCACCTCTCCTGTTCTCCAAGAATTCTCAAAAATAATAGCCAGAGGCTCAGAAATTACATCCGCAAGCTCTTTTAGAACCCTTGGATGCAATTCATCTGGCCCTAAGGACTTAGTTTCATTTAAAGAAACTAGGTGTTATGTACTACCCCTATGCTGATCCTAGGTTGGAACTTCATACCCTCTTTATATGTTGTTTTTGCCTTGTTGAACAGCGTTTCCCTCAGAAGAGAAGACTGAGGAAAAGTAGGAATTGAGCAGTTCCGCCCTCTCTTCATTACCTGTTACAATTTCACTTTCTTGCAATGGGCGTATCGTGTCCTTGCTCTTTTTCTTACTCCGAACATAAGAAAAGAACCCTATTTTGTTGTTTTTAGCATCTTTGGCTGGCCTAAGCTCATACTGAGTTTAGCTTTCCTAATTTTTTCTCTGCAAGCACTGGTGATTTGTTTATATTCATCCTTGGTTATAAGGCCCTCCTTCCAATTCCTAAAGGAGTCTTTTATTTCTCAAGTCTTTAGAGAGCTGTTTATGGAGTCACTTCAGCTTCTTTAGGCTTTTTCCATTTTTTCTTCTCATAGAAATCGTCTGTGATTGCACTTTCAGTATTTCGCTTTTAAGAAACTCCCACCCTTCCTGAACTCCCTTCCTCCTAAGTATTTCTGACCATGGGGTTTTACCCAGCATAGTTCTGAGTTTATCAAAGTTTGCCTTTCTGAAATCCAACCTATAAGTCTGACTATGTATAGCTTTTCCCTTCCCTAAGACTGTAAATTCCAAAATCACATGGTCACTACCGCCCAGGGTGCCCACTATTTCTGCTTCTTCAATCAATTCTTCCTTGTTGGTGAGAATCAAATCCAAGATAGCAGATCCCCTTGTTTCCGTTTTCACTTTCTGGAAAAGGAAGTTGTCAGCAAGACAAGTCAGGAATCTATTTGACTTTTCATTTTTAGCAGAGTTGGACTTCCAACAGATGTCTGGGTAATTGAATTCTTTCATGATCACTGTATTCCTTCTCTTGGAGAACTTTGCAATCTGCTGTAGAAGTATCTCAACTTGGCATATACCCTTTTCAGACTTCATTGTAGGTTATGGCTGCCAACACCAGCTTGGAAAATTCCTGTAGATGTGGGGGCCATGCCTGGGAAGGGCAGAATTTGAGGAGCGAAGATGCTCAGTGGGGATGTTGTGCCATAGAGTTCATCCTCCAAAGCTGCCATTTCCTCTGGGAGAACTGCTCTCTGTAGTCTGGAGAATTTCAAGAGAACTCCAGGCAGCACCTGGAGGCTGGCAACCCATGTAAGTAGAGTGAACACCCGTAGAAGAGAGAGGGACTGCTGCAGCACATACCACCCCAATCTATGTACATTCACTGGAACATCCTACAGCACAATGATTCCTAATGGGGGCTGAATGCTCTGCTGGAGCATTCTATAAAACTTCAGAAGCGTTCAGAGCTTGGGAAGGTGGCAGATAGGGACATTCAGGATTTTGAGAATCTCCTTTTCAACTATTGCAATAGCATTCTGTTGAGAGCATGAGGGTTGATAAAATTCTGCCAGCTCTTGCCTCATATGAAAAACTGGCAAATAGCAAATAAGAATCAACCCTAATAGTAAGAAGTTGGCTGATGACCATCAGGCACAATGACCTCATTGAATGTGTGCGGGAGATCTGTGTGTTACATGAGTGTATCATTAACAAATCTGTCTTGTCTGGAATGCTGACTTGTATCCTACATTTTCACTTGTGGGGGCTGTCCATGATAGTATGTACTTAGCAGAAGGTGGGGGGGCTGTCCATGATAATGTGTACTTAGCTGATGACACTGAATTATAAGGTAAAAAATAAGGAATTATAAGGTAAACATAAGAAATTATAAGGTAAATATATAATATACCTGAATGTGTGTGTGTTGCTCTCTCCACATGATCAGGAACTCTTAAAAGAGCAGCTTGATCATCAGTACTTGCATGAATGCAGGCTCTACATAAACACTCCCATAGAGTCAGCTAGGTTGGGGACACAGCTTCCTGTGGCAATCCCATACTTTCCATATGCAGTCATATGCCTGAAAAGGACTACTGGTGATGAAATTGTCTCAAGGTTAGAGCATTCAGAAAGGGGTGGTGGGTCATTTATATGGACTTCCAGTCCAATTTATTAACTGGTCATCTCAAACTTCCAGTCCAATTTATTAATTTATTATATTAACTTCCAGTCCAATTTATTAACTGGTCATCTCAAACACAAATCTTTTACCCAGAGTCTCTCCTTTACTGTTCGTCATAACAGAGAAATCCAACAAACAGCAGCAGGAAAGTCCCAGGTGGGATGATGATGATGATGATGATGATGATGATGATGATGATGATGATGATGATGATGATGATGATTACTATTATTATTATTATTATTATTACTATTACTACTACTATTATTATCATTATTATTCTGTAAAAGTCACATTGTATTTAGTTTTCCACTACATGTAAGAGGTCATAGACTGAACAGTATGAATGCTGAATAATTTCTTTATTCATATTCTAATGCATTCTACAGTAGAAAACTGTCGCCAATACCGATATTGCTGGAATGTATCAGAAACCTTAAATCTTTTTTCTGAAACCTAAGTCTAAGTTACTTCTTTTTATCCTTGCTTGTTGGCTCCCCACCACCACTCAAAGTCCAAAACTGTCAAAGCTCCAGTTTCAATGGAGTTTGCAGCATAATTCCTTCAGCCAGAAGGAAGCGAACTGATTTGTGAGGGATCCAAAGCTGAGAGGAAAAGAAGACTGCCACAGTTTGCTATGGGTTTGGTACTGTTTTCGATAAATAGAGATCGCTCCTGATCTAACGAGACCCTTTCATCTCTTTCTCCCAAGTACACAAACTAGCAGCACTTCCATTTCAAGCACAGAAAATCAATTTGCTGAAACTGAGCCTTTCTATCAGAAACCAGAATTTTATCTTCTGAGAATAGACACATCCATGCTCAATTTATTTCCAAAATACACAGATTATTTTTACATGACAGCTGGAGCTCCAGGTGCTCAAGTATCAATGAACAGAAAACCTAGCATGGCTGTACAACTATCCGCCTCTCACTCCAGAATCAAGAGCAATGAACATTACAAAGACAAGATCAAATGTCAAGCAGAGCATGTCTTGCACCATCTATCACCCAAATGGCATATGAGCATACATTTGGCTTGTGTTTGGTGAATACACACAGCCTGAAAAGAGGTTTGTGCTGCATCGGGTCTGCTGCCTGTTCCAACTGTGTCATATTAGCTTGCAACAATCTGGAAAGTCTCATAAGCCTCAGTTCCAATTGCAGAAGAAGTGTTCTGTGGAAGAAAATGCTAAAGAATACTTCTTGCTCTCATGTGATTCTGTGGGGGTTTCCTGGAGATATGAAAATTAATAGCTCTAGAGTCTAGACAGATGGAATTTCCACAAACAAATGCCTAGGTATTTGGTCTATCTGTCAATGCCATGAATTCTGAATCTGAAAAATGGAATCAAACACCAGCAGATGGTGCAGTACTAGGACCCTCGTTCAGGTTTTCTAGGATTCCAAATACAGAAGATGAGTCTCTGACTGTCAGTGATGAGGAAATCTATGATCTTCTCTCATCAAATGGTGAAAACCAGACTTCAAGACAAAGCCAATCAAATCCCAGGAATAGAGAAGGCAGAAGACTCTGGTCAAGACAACTTGCTTTCCAACCAAAAATTCTCCAAGAAGCCTGAATTTACAAAAGTGAATCGACTACAATTATTTGTAAATTCAACATAAATAATAGCATGGGATGTAATGAAAAGTCAAAACAGTGTCCTAATAGTTATATAACCTCTCATGGGTATTTTGCTCTGATGCCTTGACTAACTATGCTCCCCATGGATGATGATGATGGTGATAAGAATGATGATGATGAAGAAGAGGAAATTTGTTTTATACCCCGCCCTTCATTACCCAAAGGAGTTTCAAAGTGCGTTATAATCTTTTTTCCCTTCCCCTCCCCACAACATCCTATCAGGGAGCTGAGAGAGCTCTAACAGAAACTGTTTTTGAGAGGAATCGCAGTGTGAGAACTTGTGACTGACTTAAATCACAGGTGCATGAGAGTAGTGGGGAATCAAACAGAGATAAGAGCCCACACACTTAACCACTACACCAAATTAGCCCTCAACAGATGCAAGTCAGGTCCACTTTCCAGATGGAATCAGACTGTGTTAATGGTGCTCTCTGGACCTAATTTTGTATATAACTGTAAGCACAAAAAATATTATCCAGTCCCAGGCTAACACAGTGCATTGTGGGGCAGGGATTTTCCTACCAACTGAGGTCCTGTCCCTTTTTGCATTGTAACCTCCATGTTAAGCATGTGGGGAAAACAGATCTGACGCTATATTTTGTTATGATTACTAATATATAGTGTATTTTATGTGATTGATGTCATCTCAAAGTACAAAGCTGCAAAAAAGGAAAGACTGCCAGCATGCAAGACACAGTCTTCCTGTAATTAATCTGAATGTAATTCCTCCTTCCTCCATCTTACCCACCTTTCTGAGAGTTAATTGGTTGGCTTTTTAGGGTTCGAAGGCTGAGAAAGACAGCAGCCCATGCATGCTTTCTTTCATATTGACTCTCAAGAACAAAAAAACACATGAAAAGCTCCTTATAAAGCTTCACTTTGCAATGAAGAACCCAAACATGCTCAGAGATTGAAATGCTGACTCTGCAATGTATATTTTTTCATTCCTGTCTGACTTACAATTATCATTATTATTTATTAGTTATATCACAGCGTTGCAGCCATCAAGTTGCAGCCAACTTATGATGATCCTGTAGACTTTTCAAGGCAAGAGACATTCAGAGGTGGCTTGCCATTGCCTGTCTCTCCATAGCAACCTCGGACTTCCATGGTGATTCTTCATCCAAATGCTGACCAGGGCTGAGTCTGCTTAGCTTCCAAGATATGATGAGATCTGGCTGCCCTGGGCAATCCAGGTCAAGGCACTAATTCATGTTACTTATATGCTATTTTATATAACTTCTATAAAATACCACATGCACACACATACAAAGAAAAACTGATACATTTAGGAAAGCCTGGAGGATGGAAACTAGCTACCATGAGGGCTGATGACTATGCAGAACCTTCCACAGATTAGGTCTTTGGAGAACTCTTGGGAAAGACCAGATCTGAGACCTCCCCACCCCCACTCTCCAAAGGTTCAGAAAGACTGAAGCCATTCCAAATCAAAGAAGGGTACATTTCTCCCATCATTAGGACAGAACAATTGCAATCAAGAGCAGATGATTAAGAAATGGTTTCCTGCCATATGTATACATATGTAGACACACACACAATGTGATATATGACACAGAGTACAAGAGCATTACAGAAAAGTACTTGTACAGCAATCAAGCTCCATTTGACTTAAGCAAGCCATGGAATGAAAGGGAAGGCAAAACAGATACACACACACCGAGTCTGGGCAAAATCAACTAAGAACAAACTGCCAATCAGAGCTCAAAGCACTGATTTGGGGTGGGGGGTTTGCTCTCTCCTTTATGTCATAAAATAATACCTTCCAAACTGTAGCAAAAACATGAAAAAAGAAAAAGAGTGCTTCAGAGACTGGTGCTGCCAAGAACACAATCATCTTGACAGCCGCCCCACACATTTGTTACTGCATTCTCAGCACAAGTGCCGGAATGAACATCTGCAGTGTAAAAATTCAGCCCATTAGTTCCTGCAGCTTGTTAGCATATTTTAATACTGTGTTCACAGCTTTCTATTTCTATCAAGGTGTTACTAGGTGCCAGACTCTGTATTCACAAACTGTGCTAATATACTACCCTGTGCCCTTCCATTTTAGATTTGATAGGAAAAAAGGAGAACCCCAAAGGCAGAAAGGAACATGTGGCTAACACTCAAGGAACCTTTGGAGGTGACCCAAAGAAGTGTGTGCGGGAGGGGGGAGATGGAAAGAACATGCATCTCACAGCTCCTGTCTCTACTCTTCTCTGTCAAGTCCAAATTGGAATTTTAACATCTCCTCCCAGAGTGAGATGGGCAGATTGCCCTAAATTGGCTGGTAGTGCATCCCACCAACAAAGCAAAATGTGAAGGTTCTATTTTAGAAAGCAAAGAAAAAATGAAAGGCCCTTGTGGGAGGAGGTTCACGACAGTAAACTGGCAGATGGTGCCTGTCTTTTTTAAAGAACCAAACATCAAGTGAATATTCAGCCCCTGTGCCTGCTGCCCCACTGATTCACCAGTGCCTTCACTCATCCTTTTCTGCTACCTTCCAAAGCAAGCAGGACTTCTGATCTGCACAGAGGAGGAGGGGAAGGAAAGTTGGTAAACAAGCTGGTGGAGCAGCATGGAATGACTACTGACACTGTCAGCAACCTTGAGCTTTTAAAGAGGTAGATTTCATGCTCCAAAGAAATCCTACAACCTTACTTGGTCTCCTAGAGATTATTGGAGAATCATCATTAATATCACCATAAACAAGGAATTCCAAGGTATTTTGGTCTTCGTTCACCACTTTGCTTATACACTGAGCTTTTCTATATCCCCTGCCAGAAGTAACAACCAAGCTACTATTCATGTGATCCTGCATGAAAAAGAAAGGCAAGAAAAAAAAATATATATACTTAACAATCTCTGATTTACCTAGTTTATCTCTAACTCTGAATGCATAAATAAGTCTAAGGTTAATAGATCAGGAACTGCTCTACTTCAAAAAGTGATTTATTGTTCATCCATACTACCCCATGCTTCCTAGCTGTTTTTTTCTGATGTCTATTGCGTTCTGGTTTTATTTAAAAGGGAGCTGAAAAAAGCCTTTGATGAATGGAGGGATGGAATTGCAGGAGGGGGGCAGAATGGGGTTTGAAGTTCTCTTCGAATTACCGCTGATCTCCACACTAAATAGATCAATTCCTCTGGAGAAAACGACAGTTTCGGAGGGTGGACTCTGTGGCATCACATCCCTTCTGATCTCCCTCTTCTCCTTAAACTCCGCTCCTCCCAGGCTCTGCCCACAAGTCTCTAGGAATTTCCCAGCATGGAGCTGGCAATCCTACATTGGAGACTGATGCATAACATTGCATACATGATCACTTTGATTTTCTGTGTTAAAATAGGTTTTATAAAGTCCCAAATAATTTTATATATTTTAAAGTCATAGAATCATAGAGTTGCAAGGCATCTCAAGGGTCATCTATTCCAACCCTCTGCACAATGCAGGAAATTCACAAATATCTCCCCCCCCCCCACACACACACACTCTCCCAGTGACCCCTGTTCCATGCCCAGAAGACTGTAGAAAAACTTCCAGGATCCCTAACCAAACTGACCTGGAGAAAATTGCTTCTTGATCCCCAAGCGGCAATCAGTATTTCCCTGGGTTTGTAAGAAAAGGCGACAAGAACTAAGCACTGGTGCAACCCTTCCTCCCTCCTTCTCATGATCTGCCTAATTCACAGAATCAGCATTGCTGTCAGATGGCCATCTAGCCTCTGTTTTAAAACCACCAAAGGAGAGTCCACTACCTCCTGAGGAAGCCTGTTCCATTGACACTCTGTCAGGAAGTTCTTCCTAATCAGGGGCGACCCGATGCCCCATGGCACCCTAGGCAGACTTGCTGCCTGGCAACCCCCCAGCACCCCCTGCACCTCCTCCCCACCACTAGCCCCCTCTGGCCCGCCCCACCACTACCCGCCCACCACTGCCACGCTCCCCACCCCCAAAAGCTCACTGTGAGTAAAAGTAAGCCCTGCCAGCTACTCACAGTCTGTGCCTGCGCGTTTTGTTAAGCGACGTCTCTTAACAAAATGCGAGGCGTGGGCTGCGAGAAGCCGGCAGGGTTTACTTTTACTTGCAGCGAGCTTTGGGGGGAGTGAGTGAGTGCAGGGGGGGCGGCAGTGGCGGGCCAGAGGGGGCTAGCAGCTGTGAGCTTCGGGGGGAGGGAGCAAACGTGGTGGGGGGGCAGTGATGGCGGGCCAGAGAGGGCTAGTGGCGGTGAGTTTCGGGAGGAGCGAGCGCGGCGGCGGGGCGGTGGCAGGTTGGAGAGGGCTGGTGGTGGCCGCGGTAGCAGCAGGGATGGAGGGAGGCAAACTAGGTGCTTGCCTGGGGCATCGGGGGGGAGAGCCCCATTTGCTGCCCCCTGCCTCCCGACGTCCTAGGCAACCGCCTAGTTTGCCTAGCGGGCAAGCCGGCCCTGTTCCTAATGTTTAGCTGAAAACTCTTTTGATTTAATTTCAACCCACTTATTCTGGTCCAACCTTCCAGGGCAACAGAAAACGACTTCACATCATTCTGTATATGACAGTCCTTCAAGTACTTGAATATGATCATATCATCTCTCAGTCATCTCCTCTCTGGGCTAAACATATACAGCTCCTTCAGTCTTTCCTTGTAGGACTTGGTCTCCAGACCCCTCACCATCTTTGTTGCCCTCCTCTGAACACTTTCCAGCTTGTCTATATCTTTCTTAAATTGTAGGGGCCCAAAACTGAACACAGTATTCTAGGTGAGGTCTAACCAGAGCAGAGTAAAACGATACCATCACTTTGCATGATCTGGACACTATACTACTGTTGATACAGCCCAAAATCGCATTTGCCTTTTTAGCTACTGCATCACACTTCTGACTCACATTCTGTGTAGGGTCTACTAAGATCCCTAGATCTTTTTTTGCACATACTACTACTGAGACAAGTCTACTCCATCCTGTAATTATGTATTGATTTTTCCTACCTAAATCCAGAACTTTACATTTATCCCTGCTGAAATTAATTTTGTTCCGCCCCAGTTTTCCAGCCTGTCAAGTTTATTCTGTATCCTGACTCTGTCTTCTGCCATATTTGCTACCCCCCCCCCATTTAATGTCATCTGCAAATTTAATAGGCATTCCCTCTATTCCTTCATCCAAATAATTTATAAATGATTTTCTCCCATAGTTAGATTCTACAGTATTTTACATTTTGTCCAAAAGATGATGCTACCATTAACCCAGGGATGTAATTAGGCACACACATATAATGCAGACACTTGGTACTACAGGGGGTTCAGCTGCAAACAGCGTGCCAAGGGTCAACTGAAGGATACAAAGATTTAGAAAATAAGAGCAAAATAACCATTAGCTGATTACAGCAACTTCAGATTTATGCAGAATAAATTCAGGTTCTTTAATAAATAATTATTTTGGTTCTAGGATCCCTGTATTAGGACTACAACAAGCAGCTTTCATGTTGGGTAAAAACAGAGTGAAAGCAGCAGTTCAAAGAATTCCAGCATACATCTTGAAGGACAGAGAATTTTAAAATCAATGTTTTCCCGTCATCACTGGCGATGACAGTGGCCCCATCACTGAAAACATGTTTGCATAAACCAATTACAGGAGCAGATACCTGGAAGAAAGGATTTTATATATTCAAATGTTTTCAATTTGGATTCTGCACTATTTCTGCCTGTATAATAATGGATTTTGGATGTCTGTGTCCTAGCTTTTCATGACTGGTAACAGCTCCAAAGAAGTGGAACAGAAAATGCACTCCACCACGCTTTGTTCCTTGCACTGAATGAAGGGTATGCAACAGCCTTGCTTGTTGAGTTACAATAACTTTGCTCACTCCTAGTTTCTGTGTGTCCCACTTTCAAAATGTCATTTAAAAAAAAGAAGCTTAACAAAAGAACACAGTATGTTCTAGCATCTGCTACGGAATTTTACAAAAGTGAACTAATTGCTTTCTTTAGTGGATTGTAAGGGAAGAGAACCATCTTTCCTGGATTTTAGGTTCATAAACTTAAGACAGGACAGGCAGTTTTTCCCTGGCAGAAGAAGACCATAGTTAGATCCAGGGGTCATTTTGTAGAAAAATAGGTGGTGGAGCTCATCCAGGGATTGTTATGCAGCTGCACATACTATTCAATGGACAAGGAGGTGGAACTCTCAGAAGGAGGAGGTGGAACTCTCCGAAAGGTTCAGGAGCTGTACTCCTGTGAGCTCCCACTGAATCCGAGGCCTGGTTAGATCAGCGAAATATTCATAATACTAGATTAACTCAACAGGCACTTTCAGCTCAGTTTTAGTCTGTTTGCAAGTGCCACCTCAAAATGTCATTCAAGTTCTGAACATCAATTACTGCTGATTGTTAAGGTTCAGGGGAACTGTGCTGTCCTTCAAATAGCCCACAGGGTTACAGATCAAGGAAGTGCTTCAGCCTCAAAGCGGCCAGGCACTCAACTTGGCTGGCAAAGTTCATTCAGCCCCTTGAGCAAAAATTTGGGCACAGTCTCCTTAACCTGACTGCATTAAGAACACTGCACACACTCATATCCACAGCCCAGTTACCACACAGTCTTGAAACAATCAGAGGGCATACAGAGACTCTGATTACCCTTTAGTTCAGCCAGGTAGGAGAGATTCCCCAAGCTTGGTCAGACAAGCTCAGGAATTGCACAGCTCTTAAAAACTTAGCATCTTCAGGGACTTCTTCTTCAGGGATTACATAATTCCCTATTGTACCTTGGGAGGATTATGACAGAGAAATAACAGAGAAATACCTCCAGTCTACAAGCAATTTGTTCAGCTATTGAGCAAAGGTTCTTCTTTACCAAATGTAGGAAGTTTTGCACCAAGGCCAAAGCTCATAAAAATGCTTCCCCAGCCAACTGAACTCCTCTACTTGGAATCACTCATTTAGGCTAGGCACCCCCACATAAAGGTATCAGTTTGAAAATGAAATATTTCAACGTACTGGATCATAGCAATTTATATAAGCAGCCTAACATAGCCATTCAAATCTGTGTACACCTAATATGATAGAGATCATACTTGCTGGCCCCATCCATTATCTTCATATTTAGTCAAATATTTGAAGCAAACCCTGCTTTTTGCAACTTTTCCAGTCTTACAAGTAGATTTATACATACATACATCTGGCTACGGGCATTTGGCTGTAAGTGTAGACATTGAGAGTGGGGCCAACACATGCAAAACTGCTCCCTTTCACCTGCATACAGAGTTATGCACATTTAACATCTGCATAGGTCTACAAACACATCCACAGATCTTTACCCTATTAACTTTAAAACCTCGACTGTAATGACCTTCACATATTTATCACCTAACTGTGGCCTTAGAGTTGCTAGACTCCAAGTGGTGCCTGGAGACCACCTGCTATCACAACTGATCTCTAAGCAACAGAGATCAGTTCACCTGGAGAAAATGGCTGCTTTCAAAGGACACCATGGCGTTATGACCCAATGAATTCTCTCCACTCTCTAAATCTCACCCCCCTTAGGCTCCACCTCCAAAATCTCCAAGCATTTCCCAAGCCAGAGCTGGCAACCCTATGTGCCTGTATTAATCCACAAAAAAAACCCTAAGGGCAGTTAATTTTCTTAAGAGGAGACAGCAAGTTCTGCCAACACCCCCCCCCCCCAACAGTCCCACCGGAACAATACTTTGGGGCTCAGAGATGGAGCGGAAAATCTGTCGAAAACATTGTCACCACTTGAGAGGGCTTAAAGCCACTTCACTGTGTGGCTGGATACAGGACTGTGCTTAATTTTCCAAATTCCGATGTACTAGAATGGGAATTAATTCAAAAGTTCAGTAAGTAGGCCTCAATTCAGGAAGTATCCATGTTTAGGGATGTAGGAGTCCTTATTCAAGTGCTTAGGATGAATGCCTATAACAAGGATGTTTTCACAAGTGATACTAAAGAACTTTTAGTCTCAAATGTGTCATTTGTGTAGGACAGAAAGCAGAACAGAGTCATTTTTAAAACCAATCTACATTCCAGTCATTGCAGTACTTCATTTGCATTACAGAGGTAGGAGAAACAAAAACTGATTTAAATGTGGCTTGTGAAAACAGTATTCATACTTAATGTGGTACATGTTTACATTTAAATGCTTTCTTAATCCAAAGTCTTTAAAGGGCTATTCCAAGCCCATAGTAGGCTCACATGTCCTAATTTAATTAGTTATAACTTTTCAGTAAAGCATAGATCTATGGAACACACACACAGAGACAACTGTAGACACTCTATTATTTTATAATTACCATGGAGAAGCAAAAGTGATCAGCCAGACAATGAAAATATATATGGAAAGAAAGTGACTTTATACTGAAGACCAAGCCATCCTGTAGGGAGTTCCATGAATGGAGCTCCCAGCATAGTTTTTCTTCTAATATCAGGCATACAGGAAATCAATTCAGATTTGGGGTGTGTGTTCAGGTCCAACTGAACTGAAAATACACCCAAAAAACATCTTATGGCCGCGGTCAGCTGTACATTTTTAGCCGATGCAGCAGCGAATACTCTTTGGATTTAAAGTGCATGTCCATAAGACAACATCTGGGAGTAGTTAGTGAGTTGTGAGTATCCCATCATGCTGCAACTTACTGTCTGACTTTTTTGATAGTGGATAAAATCTGGTCCTAAATGCTTGATGATGGGCCAAAAACGGATTTTCCCTGTCTGATCACACTAGCGTTAGCAAATCATTGCAACTTGCATCCCAGATAGGTAACATTTTTAACAAATCTTAGCAATACACACATAACCACAGAATCAGCAAAAGGTGGCTGAGGCTCCCAGGTGCCTTAAGCAGATGCATTCCGAGCAACTGCAAATGTTTCTTTTTAATTTTTTTTGGTTGAATTTTGTGACATAATCATTATTTATTCCATGCTTCTAGAAAATAGTCCCTACAAGGTTGAGCCAATCAGTGGCATTGTTTTGTTGGAGCAAGAATCTACATAAACCCAGTCTGACAGCTACAGTATGACAGCTGGTGATCTAGCTGCCAGGCTAGGTCACAGTGACCTGATCAGCAGACCGGCTTGAGCCGGCAGAAGCCAAGTGATGCAATCTGCTGAGTCAGCACGGCCAGGATTGGCTGCTTGGACTATATATGATCTGTGTGTGCATCACACAGGTCTCTCCCTGTGAGATGGTGGTTAGGCGAAGCACTTTGTCCGTGGAGGTGATATTGTATAGACTGCACAAGAGAGCACTTGTCGTGTATATATGTTAATACACCTTTTGGCACTAGTTGCACGTGTCGGCCTGATTTTCTTTCCTGAAGCCCTGTGTCGGGCAAGTCATCTCCCTCACTCTGCTACTCCCGCTCCGACATGTTTATGCGCATGCACAAAGACCAGGCCATCTGATCAGTCAATGACGGGACAGGCACTCTGCAAGGCAGATTATGTTTGGAATGTCTGATCGGGCAACAACATTTTAAATAAGGACAGACAAAACAGGAGCACCTTGCTGATGGATTAAATGGTGAGTCTGACCGCAGCCTATCAGTATTTTAGGATATATTTCAGCATCCCAAATGGTATCTGGGTTTTCTCAGGAAAATGGAATAAAATTCCCGAAAAAATCCTTGGATATATTTGGGGGCTTCTGCATAGACCTAAAAACAGAGGAGAAGCAGGAACAAATTGCTCTCACCTGTCAGCTGTCTGTCAGGCTTCTATTGCAGTCCCTTTAAAGTTTAAAGGGATTGCAGAAAACAGGCCAAGGATCAGGATCAGGTGTACCAGGGGTGGGGGGGGGGGTGGCAGACTGTTCCTGCCAGCTTAGAACTGGGCTGCAGAAGAAGCCAGCACCAGCTCTAGGGAGAATGGCACCCCAGGCAGGTGCCCCTTGCTCACCACCACCCTGCCCCCCCTGCTGCTCCCACCGCCACCTCCCTCCCTTCATCGCCCACCCACCCCCATCAGAGCTCACCATGCCGAGGCTGGGACCTACCGCCTTCAATGCGGGTAGCGTGCCATCTAATCCTTTGAAGCTTGTGTGGGAGAAGGCTTCTCCTCCTTCCTTCCTGGAACCAAAAGTGAGGGGGAGCAAACCCTTCTTCCGTGCGAGCTTCAAAGGATTAGATGCCGTGCCAGCCACATTAAAGCTGGTAGGGCCCAACCTTGGCGTGCTCCTCTGATCGCGCTGGGAAGGGCGTGGAGGGCGAAGCACAAGGGAAGGGAGGGGGGGTGGCGGCAGTGGGAGAGAGGCAGGCAAGCAAACTAGGTGGTTGTTGTGGGCACCGGGAGGGGGGGAGCCCAATTCTGCGCACCCCTCCTCCCAGCACCCTAGGCAACCATCTAGTTTGCCTAGTGGGCAAGCCAGCCCTTGAAGAAGCTGTGCCAGCAAGGGCCTGCGTGCTTCAGGGAATCATCTCCCCACATCACGCAGATCCAGGAGCTTGCTTCTCTCTCTCTTTTAAAAACAGATTTTATTGAGTTTCCAAAGGGTCGGGGTGGGGGGGAGAAGAAAGAAAGGGGCAAAAGGGAGAGTAAAAAAAAAATTCTAGATTACATAGCTCACTTAGATTTTCATCATCCAACTCTACAGATATATAACAGAGATAATTGTAATAAAGAAGTACAGCAAGATGTCCATGAGTAATATACATGTCACTATAGTCATTCTGCATGTCCATTCATATATAGTGTGATATTAGCCTGTCGGGGAAGCCCAGGAGTTAGCTTCTCATGCAGTCTGGTTTAAACCATGCTGCAGGAGAAGTGATCTCAGCCAGGAACTGCACGCCTCAGGGAGTGAAAAATCTGGTTTTTTTCTTCTTGGGCCTGTTGGACCTGAAAAATTTTGGGATTTATGAAAAATCCCAGATCTGAAAATTGTACTGGTACTGATACTGATACTGGGATCTGGGATTTTTTGGAAATTCCAAAATGTTTTTGGGTCCAATAGACCCAAACAAAAAAAATACCAATTTTTTAATAAAAAAAACCACACACACTCCTAATTCAGATCATGACCATGACTTGAGAGGGGAATAAGCCTTCCCCCTAAGCCATTTTATCAACCAATAACAACATGTACAAGAAGCTATAACTTGCTGTTGTTTTCCTCCCCTAGTCAACCATACAGGTCCCCATAGCAGCATCTTTATGTTTCCCCAACAGGGCAAAGCTGTAGGGCCCTTTCAAGTTGGTAAAGCATATTTTCTTCTTTCTCATGCCATTGTTTCCATCAAAATTGGGCCCCCGCAAGCCTGATATCTGACAGAAAACCCCCCACTGGGAGTGCCATTCACAGCACTCTATTGTCACTCTGTCAACAGTGACCAGCACCAGCTTTCCAGGGCAGTGGCATACTGAGGGAGGGGGATGCACCATAGGATCTGCTAGACTTCCTTTTCTCCAAGACTTTAGTACTCTTGCTTAAAAGGTTGAAACGCTTGGGACTCTTTAGCTTGGAGAAACGTCGACTGCGGGGTGACATGATAGAGGTTTACAAGATAATGCATGGGATGGAGAAAGTAGAGAAAGAAGTACTTTTCTCCCTTTCTCACAATACAAGAACTCGTGGGCATTCGATGAAATTGCTGAGCAGAAAGGTTAAAATGGATAAAAGGAAGTACTTCTTCACCCAAAGGTGATTAACATGTGGAATTCACTGCCACAGGAGGTGGTGGCGGCCACAAGTATAGCCACCTTCAAGAAGGGTTTAGATAAATATATGGAGCACAGGTCCATCAGTGGCTATTAGCCACAGTGTATGTGTGTATATAAAATTTTTTGCCACTGTGTGACACAGAGTGTTGGACTTGATGGGCCGTTGGCCTGATCCAACATGGCTTCTCTTATGTTCTTATGATCATACAACTAAGGCAGCACATTGATAGCTGCTACAGTAATTGCCAGCCTATAGGTCATTTTCTCCAATACTTTAGCCTTTCTTTCTTCCTTTCCTTGCACCCATCTCAGCCAGATCTTACAAAGCAGTAGTTAGGATGTTTCAGCAAGATAAAACAATCTTACCCACTCCACTCTATATTTCTCTCCCTCTTTTCCACACGTTTCTCATTAATTTCTGTCTCTCTTCACCTAATTTTTCCATATCCCTCTACTTTATTTTCACATCTTGGTCTCAAGACCATCTCATCCCTATCCTACTTGGTGACAGAATGCATTTAAGAGTACTAGAGTAGCAACCCTTTGTTAATAGTATGAACCAGGAGGCACTGGGTTTGCTGGCACTGTACATTTCACTGGTTTTGCTGGGCTTCCAACCCTCCCTTACTTGGACTGTGATTCTGTGCTTGACACCAGCTGGCATTGTCACAATGGCACTGGGTTCTGCTGGGCACTCTGTGATTGCACTAGTACAGATAGATACACTGGTTCTGCTGGGCTTGCAAAAATGTGCCCCCACCTTCAATTTCTACTGCAGAGATTCTCTGGTTTGGTTTTGGTCCTTTGGAAACAATGGAGGATGGGGGCACCTTCTTTGGGGCATAGTGTGTTTCTTAACATCAGTCTGGGGAAGCTTGCCATCAGTATTTTGTGATGCTTTTGCTAGTGTTAGTCTGTAAGTACAAAGGCTCTTAAATGGCTTGCAGATGCTTGGGATAGTCAGCTCTTGGGCTTCAAAATGGAAAACAAAAGCCCTCCCAAGTGCCTGCTCAGAACACAAGTGGTGTGATGAATTTTATTTTTTATTTTTTGCTGTCAAATCACAGTTCACTTATGAAGACTTTGTGGGGTTTTAAAGGCAAGAAATCTTTGGAGGTGGTTTGAAAAGAAGAGCTTGGATTTAATACCCCACCCTTCACTCGAAGTCTCAGAATGGCTTACAATCTCCTTTCCTTTCCTCTCCCTACAACAGACACCCTGTGAGGCAGGTGGGGCTGAAAGAGCTCTTTCAGGAACTGCTCTTAAGAGAACAGCTCCAAGAGAACATGTGACTGACTCAAGGTCACATCAGTAGGTGCATGTGGAGGAGTAGGGATTTGCCATTGTCTGCTTCCCTAGCAATCCTGCTTAGTATTTGAGATCTAATGACATCAGGCTATCCTGGGGCTATCCAGGTCAGGGTTAGGTTGCGAGTAATGTGACTGGCCCAAGATCATACAGCAAGCTTCCATGGCATGAGTGGGGTTTGAACCTGGATTTGCCAATCCAAGTCTGACACTTTAACCCCTACACCACACTGGTTCTCGTGATGGAATAGATTGTTGGAATATTAATCTTTTTTACTGTCATGATTACATATTTGAAGTTAAATGCAATAATTTTTTCACTGTCTGCTTTTTCCAGTGGCGTCTTTAAGACCAAACTTTGTTCTGCTGCTTTAGACCAACATGGCTACCCACCTAAATCTATTTTCTGGCCATTTACACTATTAATTTTATTTCATGATTATTACTGAAATTAAATCTGTCTTATAGAGGAGGGGCCCTAACTTGGATAGCCCCAGGATAGCCTGATCTCATCAGATCTCAGAAGTTAAGCAGGGCCAACACGGAGGTAGGCAATGAAACCAAACCACCTCCAAACATATTTTGTCTTGAAAATCCTACAGAGTCTCCATAGGTCAGCTGTGACCTGACCACAAAAGAAAAAGAAAAGAAAAAGAAAAGGAGGTGTTAGAAAATTTTCCACTTTGGCACTGAATAGGCTAGGTACACCACTGTTCTGGGGTCTCACTCAGTCTTTCCCTGCCTTCAATATTTTAATTGTCAGACAGTGAACCTGGATACTTATTCATGCAATAATAGATATGGCCCCTCCCTGCATTCCTTGAAGGATTCATTCCTTAAGGGGCACATTTGGGAGAGAAAGATGGGCATGAGTCCAAAACAAGGTACAGGAATTCACTGATCAGGACAGTTGATAGTCTGGTGAATTTGTCATCATCATTCAGTGAGAAGAATGAGTGACACAATGTATTTTGATTGCAAAGAGAACACTTCTCTTCATAATTCCACACACAGCACAAAGGCTGCTTTGCCCATCTCATCCTGTGACTCCCCCTGCCCTTGCTCAGGAAAAGCAGGGCTCTCCATCTAATTTACTTATCAGAACTTTTATCCCTTAGGAGCTATTTCTGAACTACAGGTCTTGTCTTTCCACAAAGGCAAATGTACTGTGTCCATCCACATAACACATATTGTTTCATTAGCATCTCGTGCTTGTAAATTTCATTGAAGGGGGGGGGAGCTTCTTTGATCTCTACAGAACAGTAATGAATCTGTGAGCTGTCATACACTTCATAATGTAAAAGCAATATATGACTGAGGGTTACTGATGATTATCACAGCCTATGAGACGCAACAAAGTACACAGTGATTTCTCCTGCTTTCGTTGGGAATCATTCACCACCAATTTCTCCATTAACAGTTTATAGCACAAACACTTATATAAGGCATACCCATAAAGCACAAATATATAATGGAGGACTGATGGAAGTTTCCAAGCACATAGATGTAAGGGAAAAGTGAGGAGGAGAATCTTCAGATTACTTTGGAGAGCTCCATGAAAATTGCCTTGACCCTCCCTCACAAAAGCCAAAATCCTATCACAAGTTAGGGGTTGTGCATGCCTGCTACCCTCATACATCCTAAGCAGGACTACTGTGCCTTGACAAAAGAACAACAGGCAGACATTCAACAAGTGAAGTTTTCCCTATTATTGCCATGGCAATAAAAGTTTCATGTTCTGAAGTTCTGCCTGTCATGAAGCTGTTAAAAGAACACAGGAGCCAGAATATGCTATCTGCTCTGTGTGATGATCTACATTGTTTTGACAGGGGTCCCTAGGGATTTGTGCAGAAATCACAAAGAAACTATAAAAAGCAATGCCTCCAACATCTGACTAAGGAGAAATACAATTCAGTTCAGACCCTGCCGCTTTTGCAGCACCAGCAGATAAAGCACTGCATTCTCCCTCTTGAATATATTCTCCTAAATAAGGTTTAATTAATAGTTTCCCCACATTCACCTCCTACTTTTGTACAAAAATATGATACTGGCTTTGTATGAAAGAGAACTTCCACCTGGCTGCCTGTGTGCTACTCAATGAAAAATGCAGAACAGGACTATATTAAAATGAACAGCACATATGCAAAGTAGCATTAGCCACTGGTCCCTCTGTCACTTTATATGTGTATAAGAGGGGAACGGGCTACCCTGTGAATCTCTAATAGTAATTCCTTCCATGAGGCTGAGTTCTGCTCTCACACCAAAGGAGTGACAGTATGGACATTCCTTCTACTTATATTGTATCTGAACTGAACACATAAATGCCCCAAACCATTCAGGCGTTAGTGCATAGAAGATGTAATGTTCAGGCAAAGCTGTCCTGATTTTCAGCATGATTTCCCTAGATCCATTGATTACTCTATGTCACCATCATTCATTAGACCTGTTTGCTGCATGATTAGCAAATACATATGGCATGGAATGAGTGGCACAGTGCTGCACAGCTGAGCAGGTAGTTAGTGATGTCAAAGTCCTCAAGGATGACATTGATTCAACAGAATCGCATACCGTTTGGTCTAACATGTCTTTTTTGGCTATAGCATCCCTGCCCATGCTACAAATATAGGTGGCTGAAGCCTTATACCCACAGGAACCATCCCTCAAAATAAATAAATGTTAGAAAAGTAAAATAAATAACCAGAAGTAGCCAAGACAGAGCTAAGAAGCCTTGTAACACCCCAGAACTATATACTTTGCTGCACACTAAAAGAGCTATCCGTTTGTATCATGAAGAGAAGTAACTAAATTACCTAAGTAAAGATGTCTGAGTACAGGTTTTGGGAGCAAATTATGTCATCTCTATTACCGCTACCTCCTCCCTTGAACCCCAAGTACAATAATTCTGGATCCTTTAGACAAGCATCAAGGGATGTAACAGCATACAATACATATAAGTTCTACCTTTTGCTTTTTGTCTCTCTCCCTAAAGCCTAGTAATAGACACGTTTCAATTGAAAATCACTATTGACCTGTTATCAGCAACAGAGGGCCTTTTCCCTGGCCTGGCAAAGCATAATCTGCATTGATTGTTATCTGATTAGAGGAGAATGCAGCCTGGCTTCCCCCAGTTACTTAAACCAGCATCTCACTGTTTGTCCTTAGAGACCACAGCTTCACTCAGGCAGAGAGTGTCTAGACAGTATTCATGATCCATCTGTCTGGCACAGCCAGGCTGATGGCAAACTCTATTAGAACTGGAATATTTTTCCCTCTCTCTCTCTCTCCTCCTCTCCATCTCCTTTCTCTCTGTGAAGCAGTAATCTGACACTGAAAATTACTATCATTGTTGCAATTCTCAAAATAGCAGTGCCAGACTTTCATTATCATCTATTCTAGACTACTAAATATTTAAAAGAAAATGGAAGTCACCCCTGATGTGGGACAGCCCCAGAACACCTGGAAGACCCCTCCCCCCCAGAAAAAAAATGAAAATGAAAATCATAGATTGATGCTGCTGATATCATTACAGCAAGTCTCTGGGAATCACTTCAAATTCTACCTTTTTGTTTCATACAGTTAATCTTGAGTTTACTGTAAACATGTACAAGTTTACTATAATAAAGCACATACAAACACTTAAAAAACACTGTGATACAACACACATGTGCTATAACAAAGAGCGGATTGTTCCAAATACTGAAGTATGCACCTCATATTTTTAGCCATTGCCTTACATCAGCTCTTGAGCACACAGTACACAATCATGACTCTACCAACCTGGACGCTTCATTGTGAATGCCCTTAATACTTCAAGATCCAAAATAAAAAGGTTTTACTGTTGATATTTTAAACACTACCCTTTTCAATACAGCACAGAACTCCTAATTCTATTGAAATGCATGAAGAAACTGTTGTAGGCAGAGAACAGTTTATTCACCATGTGGGTTCATTCAGTCTGAAACTTGCAGGCATCATTCTGTCCCACCATATTGTGGGGCATATTTACACTGTTATTGGTGCAACTGCGACTACAAAATAATTTTCCGTGGTGTTTCATAGTATGTTGGACTGGGATCTGGGAGACCCAATTCTTATCCCCACTCTGCCAGGGAAGCTTGCGAGTGTGACCTTGAGCCAGTCACATGCTCTCAAGCCTACCTTACTGGATAAAATGGAGAGAAGAATGTTGTCAGGTGGTTTGGGTTCACATTGGAGGAAAAATGTGGGGTGTAAATGAATACATATTCTAGTGTTTTAACTATTATTTAACATGAGTTGTTACAAGGTTTAAGTTTAATATGCCTGTTCTACTGTTGTATGTATAGTTATTTTTTTCTTTCATGTTTGACTATAGAAGTTTCTGAACTGTGGATGGGAGTTCTGTCCTGGGAGGTGACAGTGTGTTTATTTTATTTGGATATTTATACCCTGCTTTTCTCTCCAGCTGGAAAACCAAAGCAGCTTATAACACTGTTCCCTCCTCCTCCTGTTTTTCCTCACAATAACAACCCTGTAAAGTAGATTAGGCTGAGAGTGAGTGACTGGCCCAAGGTCACACAGTCAGCTTCCATGGCAAAGTGGCAATCTTCCAGACTGTAGTTTGATGCTCTAATCACCATACTATACTGGCTCCTGTTATCATTGCAACCAACTTCACATCCTCAGATTCAGATTAGAATGTCCATAAACAAATCTGATCTCTCATTACCATAATGAGCCAGCACAAGGACTAAAAAAACCCTTCTTGAACATAGTTACATGCATGTATGCCCCATTGATTTTTATGGACCATAAGGACAAAAAAAAAGTCAGGGCTGTAAATCTCCTTAAAGTGTTTGCAACAATGCAACTTCATATGCAAAAGCTAACATGCTCTATTTATCTCTGTTTACCAGGACAGTGCTTTTCTTATTTTGTCCTTTCCCCCACCCTGTTAGTCACAAAGGGTTGCCAACCTCTCTGTGGGACCTGGAGATCTTTCACTATTACATTTGGTCACTAGACAACAGAGATCAGTTCCCCTAGAGAAAATGGCTGCTTCAGAGAGTGGACTCCATGGCTTTGTACCCTACTGAGGTCCCACCCCAACCCCACCCTCCCCAGGTTCCACCTCCCTGTGGTCATACCTTCTTAGGTTTTTAACATGAGATTCTACAGTCTCTATTTATCAGGGTTTAGCTCCTTCTCCAAAGTCTGTAGAAATTAAATCTGAGCACAGAATGACCTCATCTAATCTCTGGTGCAAATGCATGTAAATGAAAAGCATGAACACTAAATTGCCATACAGTGCACAGGCTGCCATTTCATACAATTCAGCTACCTGCTAAAGCATAATTTGAAATAAATTTTAGAACTTTTAGAAATATGTCTGCATTAAGATCAACATCCTTCTGGCTTCCAAATCACTAAAAGACTGACTATGGCAGAGTAGAAGAAGAATCAGAGCGGTTTACAATCTCCTATATCTTCTCCCCCCACAACAGGCACCCTGTGAGGTGGGTGAGGCTGAGAGGGCTCTCACAGCAGCTGCCCTTTCAAGGACAACCTCTGCCAGAGCTATGGCTAACCCAAGGCCATTCCAGCAGCTGAAAGTGGAGGAGTGGGAAATTAAACCCAGTTCTCCCAGATAAGAGTCCACACACTTAACCACTACACCAAACTGAATATATCATGTAATAAATGAATACATCATGTAATAAAGTACAACTTTCACCAGCATGAAATATTTGAGGGCAGGTTTGGACAGGGCGTTACAGGTGTGTGCTGATTTTGATCTGAGAATTGTCAGAGGATAGGGAAGTCATGTCCCAAATCACTAAATTAATGCTCACAGTCCAAATCAATAACCAACTCCTACGATTTTTGCAAGGGTTAATTGTTGTTAATGTTCTTTTGCATGGCAAATAAGTAAAACAAAGACTGGTTTTGTACTGGCCAGGATGGTATTTTTCTCTCTAGCTCCAATTGTTCTTCTAGTCAAGAAGCTATTTCAGGTTTGCATATATTTAAATAAGTTAACATTTTAAATGAACAATGTTCTTTTCTCCCTCATAAAAGGTGGCAACCCTTGCTAACAAATATCCATTTATCTATAAATCTGTGGTCTTAATAAGCAGTTGGCCTATTCAACTAATTCTAAGAATAATAAAATTTCTAAGTGCAGCCTCCAATAGATGCAAAATATTCCTCAGAGGCTATTTTAGGATAAAAGTCACACAATACCATATGGCCAAATTTCATGGATGGAGATGAGCAAATCCCTTATTCATCAAAGCGTTTCTACTGTAAATCAGCAGAGGATCTGATCAGGTCCCCATACTGCAAGCACACAAATTAACTTTCCACACCTGAGCAGTCCCACAATAGCAAAGGTGCAAAGATCTTTTGCAGGATTGTAGCCTCAGGCTGGAACAGCAGAGAAGAAGCTTGCAGTCTGTCAACACAATAATTTTTCCCTCCCTTGGGACAACGGGAATCAAACAACATGGGGTTTCACAATACTTTTATTGAATTAATTCTTTTTTTTCATAATCCAGTTCTTCAAAGTAACTTGCAGAGCAGTTTCAACCCTCAACAATAATAAGCAAATTTTATTTTTCCTCTCACTCAGACTATATTTGCATAATCGAGAACTGCATGCCATGACCTAAAATAGAAAGTGAATTTATGTTCCCAACAGTGGACAATTATGAAAAAGGAGCTATAAAACTATATTGACATATTTGTTTTTCTTGCATTCAAGCTGTGAAGAATATTGACTATGTCTCGTTGCCCCTAATTTTGTGTGGTATTGTGGATGAATCTGAGCAATTATTTTGAAATGCCAAGCTTTACCACTATGAAAGCATAATGCAGCAAAAGTAATAAGGAGGGATGATGACAAATCTTTACTGCTTCTGCCATCCCTGGACTTGAGGGTTAAGTACCCCCCACATACAATGGAGCAATCTAATACAACAGTATAGAATGCTGTAATTAAAGCAGCAGACACAATGCATCAATTAATGATACAGTTTATTGTCCAGTACTTATCTATTCTAGTAAGTAAAAGATACTAAGCAAGCTGTTATATCCCCTACTGCACCTGGCACAATACTATCAACACATAAAGTGCTTAAAAACATCTGGAGTGTAATAGAAAGAGAGTCTACGTCTGCACAAAATCAAGAATCTTATGCATATCAGCTCCAATCCAATAGAACGCATATGGAGTAGTCTTCAGTGGAAACTGGAACTCCACATTCAGGTGTTTGGCAGGGAAAATGGAGCAGAAAAGACTCAATCTAGCTCCCTGCTGAACAGCTGATCAGAAAATTACAGCTGATAGCAAAATTACACTTTTTATAAAGAACTCCATATGCAACAGCCAGAGCTTTTGGATCAGGAAGAAGCATACAAGCATTCCTGTTTGGGTTTACAACTCCCCACTCATCCAGCCTGCTTTCAAACATGAACAATCACAAGTGAGATTGAAGCAGCACAGAGAAATAATAAAAATAATATCTTCAACAGAAAAATACTTATTAAATAGCAGAAAAGGTTTCATTCAAATATGAATAGCATTAATATATCTAATTCTCAACTTGCCCTTCCTGTAGATACTAAAATCCAGAAGCGCTGGAGCTAGAAAAGAACACATATCTTTCTTCAAACCTGGAAGAAGTCCCAAGTTTGTAAAAAAAAAAAAATTATAATCTTTTTTAAAAGAACATTAGCTGCAGCATTAAATTCCCTCAAAATAATAGAAGCAGTACCTGCAGTTTTAAGAAATGCCCTCTTAGTGTCCATTGCAGTTGTTACTAGGCAATCACAACAATACTGCAAGCCTTCAGAGCCTTGGTTTCTGTCAGTAAAAAGAAGAGGGCAAGGCTTTTATCAGGGCTGTTTTGGCTTTTCAGGAAGGACTCATTGGGACCTAGGGTTGCCAACCTCGAGGCCCCAGTGAGGGTTCTTCTGCTTTTGAGGGTTCCAATCTACCGCCAGTCAGCTGGGCAGCGGGGGAAGTCCTGCCCCCCAGATGTGATCACCCATGGCCACCCTTCTCTTTTCCTCCTGTGAGATTTAAAGAGTCCTTCAGCTGTTGGGAATGGAGTACATGCCTCCCCCATCAGCTAAATCTTGCAGTAGGGAGGGAGAGGTGACTTTGGGCAGTTATACTGTCTTACCTCACGGGGTTCTTCTTATGAACCTCACGGGGTTCATAAAATGGAAGAGGGGAAAATGGTGTAAGCTGCTTTGGGTTCCCATTGTAGAGAAAGATAGTGTATAAATGAAGTAAATAATAAATATAACTGATGGGGGGGCAGATACAAGGTTGGTTGGTAGGTAAGAAGGAGAAAAGGAAGTGAGGGTGGGAAGGATATTTGAGCTGCCAGGAGAAGGGAAAAGAGTAAATAATGTGGAGAGGGAGATAACAGGGAAAGCACTGCTCCCCAACAAGTCCTTGTAGATTTCCTACCACTTCACCAGGTTCAGCATCCAGCAAAATGGGCCAGTAGGCACAGCCACACACAGGGTGCATTCACACTACACTAAATAATGTGTTTTGCAACTGGATTTTTGCTATTCTTACACAGTAAAGATCAGGTTGCAAAATGCATTATTTAATGTAGTGTGAACATACCCACAGTTTCCAGGAAGAGGCTGCCAGAGGAAGGAAAGAAGAGAAGCAGAAGATGTGGGTGGGCAGATAAAGGTAGGAGGAATTGTGGGTGGAAAGGAGAGAAAGAACTAGGAAAACCGGAGGAGCTATGGGAGCTTTCAGGGAAGGGAAAAAAGAAATGGGGAGGATGCAGCTTCCTTGCTTGTCATTGCAGGTTCCTTGCTTGTTAGATATTTAAAAGGAAGAATTGTCTGCACAATCTCGTCTTGTTTAGGTAATCATTATAGTTAAATTTTCATTTTCTAAAGTAATTTCTGATAAAAGAATTTTAGAAAATTGCACTGCTAAAGGCAAAACTGTATACCTACAGGGCAGCTGTGACTAAGCATTTTTTTACCAGCTTGGGTTGTCTCCACCACTAGATGACAGAGAAGTGGCCACTCCACTGTTATTCATGCCTCAGTTACCCCTAGATTAGACTACTGGTCTGCATGGATCTGTCAAAAAAGATGGTTCAGAAACTGTAGCTTGTGCAAAACACTGCCACCAGGCTGATATCAGGTAAAAGTAAGCAAAACAGTGTGACACCTGTTTTACTGAATCCAGTTCAAGATGTTGGCTTTGTCCTATAGAGCCGTGAATTGCAGAGTTCTAGGTCTAGTTCTTCTCATGGAGCACCTGCTCATGTATGAACTCTCATGAAACCTGACATTAGCAGGTGAGGCCCTGCTCCAGCTACCAAATTATCTGAAGCAAGACTGACCTCTATACAGAGCTGTTTTTCCTCCAATAACTGATCAAGAACCACAGAGTTTCTTCCCATATCTCCATTAGCCTTTTACAAATCAGATTTTTACCCCCACACAGCTTTTGGAAATCATGACTCCAAACAGCTGATTCAGTTCATATCATACGGGTAAAAAGGTAAAGGTAGTCCTCTGTGTAAGCACCAGCTGTTTTCAACTCTGGGGTGACGTTGCTTTCACAACGTTTTCACAGCAGACTTTTTACAGGGTGGTTTGCCATTGCCTTCCCCAGTCATCTGCACTTTCCCCCCAGCAAGCTGGGTACTCATTTTACCAACCTGGGAAGGATGGAAGGCTGAGTCAACCTGGAGCCAGTTACCTGAACCAGTTTCCGCTGGGATCGAACTCAGGTCGTGAGCAGAGGGTTCTGACTGCAGTACTGCGGCTTTACCACTCTGCGCCACAGGGCTCTTCATCATACTGGGTACTTTGTACATATTTTAATATGTTTTCTGAATACAGAATTTATATATTATTTTAACTTCTTACAAATTTGTAATAGTTTTAACTACATAGTACTTTGAAAACTTTTGCTGAAAAGCACAGGCATCTGTGCTCAGTAAGAAGGTCAATGAGCACACTTCAGTTTTCCTTTGTTCCAAAGTAACAGCATCACCTTCAGTACTACAACATTACTCAGGAAGTGCATCCCAAATAATTTAAATACAATTGCTGAGTTGTGCCACTGCGTGGGGCTACTTGGAGGAGTGCATTTAAAGAGGCGATCTCTTTAAATGCACTTGCCAAATCACGCCATGTCTCGGGAACTGCATTTAAAGAGACCATGCAAATAAATTCAGCAATGTCAGTTATTTTCCAAATCTCAATACAATACTGATACTGGGATTTGGGAATATTGGGAAATGCCAATATTTTTCAGTTTTGGTATCGACCCAGGGGTCGTTTTGTAGAAAAATAAGTCGTGGAGCTCATTAGCACAACTCATTAGCATATGTCACCCCACCCCTAGCCAAAAGCAACCCAATGCAAAAATGGAGAGCCCTGAGTGAGCAAGGCTTGCTTGGCTAGAGATCCAGCCAGCCCAAGCAGGCCTTGCTCACCTGGGGCTCTCCTGGGCCACCCTCCCAGTCAAAAGGCCAATGAGCCACCTGCCACCAAAAATCACATAAGAAGTGGAGAAAGGGTGATGCAGGCTTCTCCGGGGTTAATGAGGGCTGTTGGGAGGCATGGCAAAACCCCTGGTGGCTGGCTGGCTGCTCGCTCTTCTAATCCAGGGATTGTTATGCAGCTGCACCTACTATTCAATGGACAAGGTAGATGGGGAAGAAGAGGGGGAACCGTAAGAAAGGTTCAGGAGCTGCACTCCTGTGAGCTCCTGCTGAATCTGAGGCCTGCCCAAACCTGAAAAATACCAGGGTTTTTTGTGCACAACCTTACAGCTGACCCCTCCCATAACCTGGAAGAGGTGAGGCGAACCAATTAAGAATCCTTTCATGATGCCACTGACTTTCTTGGATTTTCAATAGCAAGTAGAAGAGGCACTCTTTGCCAGTCTTGGAACCTAACAAATGTAACCTCACCATGCTCCAGCACTTGTCATAGCAAATGCTGCAAGCTTTTAAATAAAAGATGTCATCTATACTGTTCCTCTGGTCTTGGACCCATGCCAATACCCCCAGTATTTTCTTTGCCATGAAACCATATTCCTTCTAATATGCTTCTTGGCTCAGTTCTAAAGCAGGATGTCTGTCATATAAGTTGCTTTTTTGTACATAGATTTCTTAATGAATTGGGGGGGGATCCACAAAAAGCACCTTCAAAACCTTTTCCTTCAGATCAATTACTCAGCACTGCAAATTTATACCCTACTTCACAAGTTTATTCAACACATTGTAACAACAAAATATCAGTGAGCAATGTGAAGAAAAGGCTTGATTTGATACTATGAACAGGGTCAGTGTTAAGGAATAGTGTTATATAATTGGTTCTGATCACTGAAGCGCAACCAGATAATTCTCTACCCGCCTTCAGACAAATCTGCTTTAGGTTTATGAAAAGTATATACCAGTTATTGAGGGTAATTCAGTACCACAGTCTTTTCTTCTTTTTTACAATACTTAGTCATCCTTTTTCTATATTCAACTGTGAGAAATTACAACACCACTTAAGTGGATACTGTGCCACTGAAATTATTCACCTTGGGCATGCCAAACTGGTTTCTTTCTTTTCTTAGAGGATCATCTCTCCCTTCCTACATCACAGAGGGTTGAGCCGATCCTAATCTTCCACTCATCTACACATTAATATTGGAAGTGAAAGAGTTGCATTGTGGATGTTTCCTGCCACAGAATAAGACACCATGATTACCTATGGACAAATTAATTTATGAAGCTCTAATTCACTGGTGATAAACATAAACGTTCTGCGTTGTGATACAATGAATGCCAACTAAAAATAATATGACTGTTTCTCCATTTTCAAGAAAGCAAGAAAAATGTATAGGACTCCCCCGTCTTCCCTTCTGCTTTGGAACAGTTCTCTACCCATTTATTCAATGAGGAGGAGGAGTTATGGTACAGCAGGACGACAGCCACAGAGTTCACAGCCCAGTCTCTGATATACATTTCCCATACTGTTAATGAAAAACAGTAAACCTCTTCGAAAATATACCTCAAAATACATTCAACATCCAAGGAAGCAATCTCTAACTGAAGGCAAATTACAAATAACTATTGTGACTATGGACTCTTCCACATGCTCAATTTATTCCTGATTTTCTTGATCCACAAACTTTGGGATTGGTTTGGGTTTAAGTTCTTCCATACATCTGCCCTCCCTCTGCATTTTCACAATTATGGAGTCTGTTTTTTCCCTCGCGTCTTAAAGAATCGGGATTTTCAAGGGAGGGTTGTGTTGTCATTGGTGGTGTCATCGGCAGTGTCACAGCACTTCACTCCTTTTAGTTTTTGTGCATATTTATATCAATATAGCAGTATAATTATAGGTTTGGCAGTTTCTCTGAATTCCCAGCTTGCCTTTTTAAAAAGTCACTAGCATCTTCCCTGGGGACATATGGCTTTTCTCTTATACCTTCATAAGGGAACAGTCTAAAGACTTACTTTTTAAATGAAAGGTGGAAATTCAGAGAACCTGCTAAACCTATCATTACAATGCCATATTGATATGTTGCTATTTTAATTCCTTTAAAAAAATAGAAAAAAATCCACTTGTCTTCAGGATAGGAGGGAGAAAAGGTGGTTTGATGATGATAACAGTCCAATCATTGAAAAGTGGGATGACGGTGGGTGGGGTTGGGTAGAACAAAGAAAACCAACAGAAACGTTAGGCACACAAAAAGGCAACTTGAAATCAGCTTCCAGGAAAAGAAGCAGGATCAACTGAAGCAGGATGGAGCCAGAGCCAATTTGAGCGGGGGGGGGGGGGGGAGGACATGCTGAAAAGCCCTACTTTTTTATCTTACATCAGTTGTGAAGGAAATACTAGAAGGGGGTGGACACCAATGTCTTGCAAACTTCATTCAAAGCTTTTTCAAAAGCACATGAAGTAGAACAAAATCCAAAGCAAATGTTCGAATTGGCAGGCATGAGGCAAGTACTTACAGCTGAAGATGCTTGGAGGCGGATGCTCTGTTACAAGTAGGCAGTTCTCTTCATCACTATTGTCCCCACAATCATTTTGTTGGTTACAGACCAGTGAGCCAAGATACAAGCATTTGCCACTGGTGCAGGTGAATTTGCACTCTGAAAAGCACAACAAAAGAAAAGCACATGTGAGTAGATAACTATTTTCTGTCTCATTGAATATCAGTGCAGCAGGAGCAGGTGACAAAAACAAATACACTTGAATTTAGTTGTATTTGTTGGTCATGATGGTAAAGGTTTCCTTAATATTACTTGAACCCTGAAACACATAGTACAATGTAGTTTAATAAATCACAGCTATGGAACATTGAAATTGCACGAGAAATTTCAAAATGGCAAAATGCAGCAGAAATACATCGAGTCTTATTCTTTGAAATGTCCCCCTTTCTGACAAAGCATGCTTTCTGCCCAAACAGTGGCAGAGATTATTTTGCATCCCATTCCCTCAGACAACAATCAATGGAGGTAGGGAATAAATAACAACTGCCTGGTAGTTCAAGCAATGAAATGACGGGTCAGGGGACTATTTAAAGGCATTCTGCAAGGGGTTGGCAGGATTGGCCATGGTTAAGAGCTTGTTGTTTAGATGAGTACCTAAAGGGGGGATGACAAACATAAGGCCTGGAACCAGTCGGTCCAGGACTCTTATCAGGTCTGCGAGCAACTGGTGCAAGGGAGGGAACAGAAGTGGGGAGAAACACTCCATCATGGCTTCAGCCCAGCAGAACAACCTCATCTGCAGCAGTCAAGCAGAACTATTTGCTTCAGTGACAGCCTCACTGGTAAGTTTGGAGCCACCACAGCTGTGTTCCTGCCAGCTCGGGGTTCCAAGGAGAGGTTACATGCCTCTCTGCTCAGCCTTCAGATCCAGGGATGCTGTCCCAATGGCCATGGGGATTGGCATTTGCACGTAAAAGTGTGCAGATAGTCCTTGGCTGGGGCCTGCTGTCAGCCAGCACCACCACTGTATTTACACCTCCCCATGCAGCAGCTGTGTTTTGGCCCTTGGAGGGCATTCTTTGGCAGTTTCTTCCATATCAGGGGTCTAATTCTGCCACTGAGCATGTGACTCAACAGACAGGCATCCCTCCCCCATGGACCACCTGGTGGCTTTGTACAGATGGTGCACACTCTCAAATCAGATGATCCAGTGGCCTTTGACCTCAGGTGACTTCTACCACATGGGGGTGGCACAGCTTGCCAATGATCTCTTGAATTCCCACCACTGCTGCACCATGGATCACCTTGGCAGGAGGAAGCCACAGCCTGAGCATCTCTGGCTCACTGGACTTTGCTTGGCCTGGGTCCTGCCGTGCATTTGGCCTTGGACCTAGGTCATCAACCCCCACCCCACAGTCAGGGAGGTTAGTTCAACTTGTCTTCCCAGTCCCCTTCCATGGTGACTCAGGGGCAGGGGGGAGCTCACAACATCCACCTCCTTACATTTTTGTTCAGGAGCCCAGACTCAGCATTGGCAGGGGAAGGGGTTTGCCCAGAGCATCTGTCCAGAGCTACACTGCTGGTTCTCCAGTCTGCCCATGTGAGTTTTCCTCTGCACTCCCCCCCACCCAGCCCATGGGGCTTTACAGTGAGGACACACCAACTTGGAGCTTTACAGTGAGGACACACCAACTCAGCTGCTATTCTTCATAAAGTTTATATCTCTGGTACCTGCCATTATGATTCACAGCACACATGGCCCAGCCCGACAAGATCACATTTATGTTAGATCCAGCCCTCATAACAAATGAGTTCAACTCCTCTGATCTAAAGCCTCGGAATATGAAGGGAGGCAACCAAACCAGCCAATTTGGTGTAGTGGTTAAGTGTGCAGACTCTTATCTGGGAGAACCGGGTTTGAATCCCCACTCCTCCACATGCAGCTGCTGGAATGGCCTTGGGTCAGCCATAGCTCTTGTAGGAGTTGTCCTTGATAGGGCAGCTTCTGGAAAGAGCTCTCTCAGCCCCACCCACCTCACAGGGTGTCTGTTGTGGGGGAAGGGGATAAAGGAGATTGTAAGCCGCTCTGAGACTCTGATTCAGAGAGAAGGGCGCGGTATAAACCTGCAGTCTTCTTCTTCACTCACAGTTGAGTGATTCCAAAATCAATGGGAAGAGTAATCCTTTGGTCCTGTGTGCATCATCATTTGAACTTTTGCACTATCTGGGGGGGTGAGGACGGGGCTGATGGGCAACATCTCTCTGCACAAGTCCGGCACAGGCAATGAAAAGCACAGTTTAGCCTGGAGCCATATTCACATGCGAGGAGGGCAGCCGAGAACCACCATGGTCCCCTTACAAAGATTCTGCCTCCTCCCATATGACTCTGATCCAAACCATGTGCTAATTTTGCAATTTTATATCTGCACTCACATACATGTATGTACCAATTTAAGGCATACTTCTTACATCTAATGGAAAGGAAAGGAAAGGTCACCTGTGCAAGCTTTAACACTCTGTGCCACAGGGCTCTTACATCTAATGGAGAGGACTGTAATTCACAAAAACGTATCACTTTAGTAAGTAAATCAGCAAGGTGCCTGTTTAAGTTTACCTCTGTATCTTACCTAGAACAAAAAGGAGCAGCAAAATTCATTACTTAGTGGTACATTGGCCTAGCCAGCAGAGTCAGAGCTCTTCCTTCCCTGCACCCATAAGTAGCAGCAGTGCAGAACTGCATTATAAGTAAAGTAAATTGAAATGCATTCTGAATGCACCATGACACTGGCTTCAGGGGCCTCCAGCCAACTTGGGCTCCAGGAATCATGTCCCTTCAGTCCCATCCTTTAAATGGCACCCTGGTTGTGACCCAAGGTGGGGTTGTCCAAATGTTGGCAAAACTGTAGTCCAGGTGCCAATTCACATGGCCAGTTTAGATGTCAACACAAATCTCCATTATTATTATTATTATTATTATTATTAGTAGTAGTAGTAGTAGTAGTAGCAGCAGCAGAAGAAGAAGATGGAGAAGGTGTAGGAGCTGGTTTTTATACCCAGCTCTTCACTACCCAAAGGAGTCTCAGAGCAGCTTACAATTGCCTTTCCTTCCTCTGCCCACAACAGATGAGTGAGGTGAGTTCTGTGAGGTGAGTTCTGAGCAGGGCTGGCACTAGGGGTTCTGCACCCCTGCCCCCCCCCACTCTAATCCTGTGCACAAAGCACACATGGCACGATGACATCACCTCAAAGTGATATCATTGTGATGGTGTGCTCTGCTGACTGGGCAGCAGCTGCTGCCCAGCCAGCTCCCTTTGAAGCGAGGAAAAGGGCTGGGCAAGGGGCAGGCCAAGCATTCTCAATCGGCCCTTTCTGATTGGCCCTTGCCCAGCCTTTTCCCTCTTCAGAGGGAGCAGGCTGGACTTCTGGCAGTGGCTGCATCCTTCTTCCTTCACCTCGATTCAGGGTGAAGCAAGAAGGATGCAGGCAGCTGCTGCACGGCCAGCTCCCTTTGAAATGGGGGAGAGGGCTGGGTAAGGGGCAGGCCGAGTGTTCTTGCTCGGCCTGCCCTTGCCCAGACTTCTCCCTCTTCAGAGGGAGCTGGGTGGGCTGTGGGCAGCGGCCACATCCTTCTTCCTTCACCCCGAATCAAGGGGACCAGGAAGGGTCAGAGCGAGCAGGGATGGGAAGGGGGCGCCTGCCCCTGCCCAACACCCCTATGGTGTGGTGGCACCCCAGGCAGCCACCTACCTCGCCGACTCCCACACACCGGCCCTCGTTCTGAGAAGAAAGTTGCAGTACTTCACTGCTGTGCAGCAAATGTATAAAATATAATGTCCTAACCAGGATAAAGTTAATTAAGCTATGGACTTAATTGCAAAGTTAATTACAAGTAAAGCATAAGTTTCTCTGTGTGCAGTTCAGAAGCAATAGCCAAATCATGATTTAACTGTCAAGTCCAAGCAAAGGTTTTATATTGATTTATAATTCTTATTTAAACACAAACCAAAGTTTGTCAATGGAGAAAGATTTCTAAGCCTTAATTTAAAGAATTTCTTCTGAATTTTTAAATTATATCTGAAGGTATCAGTTTCAGAGTCTTTTTACTGAAAATATGTATATGCAGCTTTTCTCCTAATCCATGAGTGATGGGAGTAAGAATATTGAAACTCCTATATTAATTGCATCCAACTAAAATATACAAAAACGATTATGATTTTTCTTCTGTATTTAAATGTAAGAATACACTGACTATACATACAAAAATATAACTCAAGAGTATTTTTAAATTAACTGCTTTTAAACTGAACTGTTTATTTTGCTTGATGCTAGAAATTCCCTAACATAAATTTTACTTGAAGCTCACCCTGGGCAACAGCTCCCTGTGTCTACGTCTGCTTGGACAGTTACCAACTCTGGACAAGACAAAATAACCATTAGCTACTGTCTCTGCATTTCAAAAAGCTTTAACGTTGCAAAATGTCTCAGTTTTGATATTGTAATCTGCAAGAATGTATCCAGACCCATAAAATTACTCCTCTGCCCACCTTTCTTAACTGCCAGATGGAGATTAACACACTGGAAGACTGCCACAGCTGAACACTCACTGTTTCACCCAATGTGCTCAATTCCCAAATGTCAGTATTGCCAAGCTGCTTGAATCCATTTCCAGAGCTTTCTTAGCTTGCTTGGCATGAAAGCCTTGCCCAACTGGTTCTAGATTTTTGTTGTTGTTTCCTATTATTACAAGAGATTAAAGCAAAGGGCTTACTTTCCCGAAAAGAGTTTGTTCTTCAGATGCAAAGGCCTGCCCCGTAGCCAGGATTTGGGAAGTCGGGGGGGGGGCTCACATTTTTTCGGGGGGCACTCAGTCGCCTCCCCACCTTAGCCTTCCATCCCACAATCACGCTGCCAGCACCCCCCCACACACACACAACCTTCAGTCAGGGCAGGATCTACAGAAATCAGAGAAATTGTTGGGGGGGGCACTAAAGGGACAGCTGCTGTGATCTTGTCCTAGTTCCAGCTATTTTTTCCTGCAGCAGAACTGACCAAAGAGGGAGAGCAAGAATACCACCAGAGACAAATCTCAGGAAACAGCCTACCTTTGTCTTTGTGCATTACAGTATTTTGAAGATCGCCCCCCCTTTCTTGTGACTTAAATATATACAAAAGCGGTGTTTCTTCCCTGATGTCAGATGTCTTGCTTTTGAGTGCACAAGGAAGTGGGGGGGGGGGGGTAATTAAGGCCATATACTTATTTTTGCATTCAGAAACAAATGGGCTGAATGCATCATTTCTCACTATGGCACCCAATACAAGCCGCAGCAGATTTTATTGTGAAGAATTTCCCCAAACAAGTTTACAGAGTAAAAAGTCACAAACTTACATAATTGGGAAGGATGAGATTCAAATGACACAACTGTGGGGAAGAAAATAGCCTGTCGCCCTGGCTAATGTGAAAGGAGGCATGGTCTGGAAGTTTGGAAGGCGCGCAGCTTGAAAAAGGGGGGGGGGGTTGGTTTTTGGTTTCCTGTGTCCAGTAGCTGCAGTGCAGATCTCACTGAGAGGATGGGACTGGCTGTGCTGAAGCAGCTGCTGCTTTAATGATCACTGGCGTTATCAGTGAGAGACAGAATGGTTGGGACTGGATTTCTCCTTCCTTCCCTTCTTTTAGAGATGGTTGAAATGTTTAGCCTCCATTCTGAACCATATATTAAACCCATCTTCTACTCTATTTTAATGTATTTTTTCCTAATGGCAAACTAGAATGATGTATATATTTATGCTACATGTTAAAAGGTAAATTAGTTGGACAGGAAAAACTTCTGGGGAAAAAAATGCCTTCTTTTTGACCCAGGTTTATTAGCAATAGAATAATTAGCAGGCATTCTCACATTCTGACATGTTACTGTTTTATGGTTTCCCACGCTAATTCAACCCGATCAAAGGTTTTCTGAATTTGTTAATTTTACTATTCTGCTATTGGTTTTTAACTTTGTACCACTTGGCATTCCAAACCCCACCAGCTATATGTGGCTCTGCTTACTGTACCTCATTCCTCATCTGAAGAAGTGTGCATGCACATGAAAGCTTACGTTCTGAATAAAACTAAGTTGGTCTTAAAGGTGCAATTGATCCCTATGTATCTATTAGGGTTACCAGCCAATGGCAGGCAGTGGTATTGGACGGGGGCGGGGAAGGAACATGGGGGCACAGTTGTTGCATGCAACGCGACATCTTTTCCAGGAGAAACCAGAAGTAGCATTACATCACTCTAGGAATCACCATAAACTCTATAAAAAAACAATATTTCCAGCAATTCCTAGAACAACATGCCATCACTTCCAAAAGTGATTTAAAAAAAAAAAATTATCCCACCTGTGAGGAAAAGCCCCCTACTTTTCATACATGTGGACATCGTGATCGCCAGTGTGGTTGCCAGGGTGCCTGGAGATTTGACTCTCACACATCTGCTCTAAGAAGTGGACTTTGCTTGCAGTTTCTAAGGCTTATGTGGATACTATAAGCCTCAGCTTTGCATTCTACATCTCTGAAGAGTGTTAGCCAGAACTACAGACATGCTCCAGCTGCTCCTTGTGTGCCCAGTCTTGGCCACTGCAGTGGAAGAAGCCAGGCCACCATGTTTCCAGCCTGCCTCCATGGGCCTAAAGCTAACAACAGCAGAATCCATCTTGCTTTCCTGACCCAAGCATACCCTGCCAGGCTGAACTCATTCCTTCTTAGTGGGAAAGTCACGTACACACCCTAGCCTGCAAGCAACCCATTTACCTCATGAATGGATTAACAGCTCCACTGTTGATCCTGATTGCTCAGCAATACCAGAACAATAACTCTTGCCCAGCAGAAGATGAGATAAGAGGAAGAACATCTCCTGTCTTCATCAAGTCTTTTGTCTAACCCGGGTGGTACCTAGGCCAGCATTTGATTCCCTATTGTCACCTTCCCAGCTAATCCCATTTAACCTTAAGTATCCAGCCATTCCCATTCTCACCCCAGTCTAATACCTTGGAGCCGCCCCAGGCAGCATTGTAGCTTGGAAATTTCCAGCTTCACCAGACTAAGGTGAAGTTCATTGGTCAAAACTGGCATCCAATTAGGTGTCAGCAAGGGATGTCCAGCCTTCTTGGTCATCACAGAGCCTCCCCCTTGCTCCTCCCCAAGACCTCCCAGCCCCTAAGGGTCTAAGAGAGTCTATTTAATCTCTGACCCAACTCCACTCCTGTGTGCATCTAACAGTATCCCAGTTCCACTGTCTAGATCCATCCCCAATTCTGGCCACAGTTTTGGGTCCATTTCCCCTGTCCTCTTATGTCGCCATTGGAAACCTTCCCTGAAGACGACGATGGTAAATATGACCCTGTTTGTCTACCCATATATGTTCCCCTATCAATCTATCTGTGTTTCCTAGACCTGTGTGAATGTGTGAGTGTTTTGTATTTTTACCTTGTGTGAAAGAACTATTATTCTAAATAAATTACAATTGGTTTTACTAAATTAGAGTCCTTTATTGAGCATTGACTATCTGAATGGTTGAGCCTGGTATACACAGATAACAAAGATTCCTATTGGGCCAGCTGTCTCTCAATCTAATTCCCCAATCTCATTTTGAGAGCAGTTACCCTAACACACCACCCAAAGGAGCAAAGATGGGAAGCATGGGTTCCTGGTGCATAGCACCCGTAGCAGGAGACTTAGCAACCCTGGTATCAGTTCACAATATATAATGCAGGGTTCCCTGACATGGTAACTGTAGGCGCCATTGTGCCAGCTGGCAGCTTTTCTGGTGCCTCCAAGAGCTTTTAGGAAGTGGGTGGGGCCATGTAGGGCTTTGCCCAGTAAGACTTCTGACTGAGTTCTGGAGATTTGATTGGCTCTGCTAATTTTTTTTTAAATTGCTTTGATAGCAGCTGCCACCACTGCACAAAGATCTATGTTGTGTCCCTGTAGTTATGCTGTGGTAATCTTTTTGTGGCTTGCTCGGCCTCCTGTGGCAGCCACTTTGTGACAGCCATTTTGTTGCTGTACCTACCATGCTGTGTCAGAATTCCAAAAGTGTCTGCAGGCTCAAGAAGGTTGGGGATCTCTGCTCTAATGTATGTAGAGCCAAAGTCTGCTTAAACCCCATTCGTTCCCATAGGATGTAGGTGAGATTGCGTACATACACAATAGATAGCTTGTGGGTCAAAAATGGTAGTATTGCGCTGTGGCCAGGGTTGCTGGTACAATGTCATCGTAATGTTCATCCAATGGCTCAGCCTTATTAAGAAGCTGCAACTCTATTCTGCAGAAGGTAAATCCTCCAAACAGAAATGCAAAGTATTTCTTTATAAAAATTCAAGTTAAACCACATACATTCAGAAGGCAGCATTTCGAAAATAAGCACCAAAGAAACTGGGGTCAAATAATTTGATGCATATATACTTTGGCTGCTAAACACAGTTGTAATCATTGGATGCTGAACTGTGAAATGTAATGTTGTCATCATTTCAATGCTTATTTTACACATGCTGTGTCCACTCACCCATATACAATCCCATTCCATTCCATTATGCTTAATGCTTTCAGACTTCCTTTGCACTTGATTTCATAATGTGAATAGCCTACTATTGTTTTCTCATCTCATTTGACACAAAGCACTTCTAACTACAGGTAAATGCTGTCTGTTTTTAAAAACAAGACCAACTTCTATGAAGAAAAGCCTGAATCCCTCCCCGCTCCCCCCCACCCCACAACAGATTGAAATTCTTGATTGGCCATCATTTCATATATTGCTTACATTTTAACCTCCTCTTTCCCTTTAAAAAGATGAGCATGGCAGACATGCTCCTTCACTTAAAAATCAACAAAACAATCTCATGAAGTTGATTAGACTGACGATGACTAGTACAGTATGTTTTGTTGTTGTGGCTGCTACAGTTAAATCTAAAACCAGCTCACTTGGCTCTAGTAACTGTCCTATGCAGCATACAAATCATGGCCCCATGCATTCTTAACAACTCCCTATGTGAGAATCTGAAGAATACTAGGCATTTTTTTAAAAAAAAAGATGTTTCTAATCCTGAAAATCTATGATAAAACTGGAACTGTGATGGCAAAGAACAAAAAGAGGAACTGTGATCAAAGGGTGCTTATCAGTGGCACTTTACTGGCTCTAGAGGTAAATCAAAATTTGTCCAGAGAAGAATGAATGTTAAGAGTACAGAAAATGATCCCTTCCTTTCCTTTAACCTGATTAAAGCTCATTGACTAAAAGTCTTGAGCAGTCAAAAACCCATCTGTTAAGTAACATCATTTGGATACAACACTAAACCAGTGGAAAAATCTTGCAACAGAAAGGGTAAAGTTTGGAAACCTGTCAGATAAATGGAGTAAAACTAGCTTATGGTGAGACAAAAATGAAAAATTCTCTAGGTGCTGTGTTAAAAACCTCTTTCTAAGGCTAATATAAAGAGGACACTCCAGCAAAATATGTATTAAAGTACCAATTTTCCCTTGAGGACAATCACATAGGTGGTCTGAGTAAGGAATCTTTCCTAAGCTTCTCTTCATAACAGGAGCTGGCTGAACATTCAATTGAATTAATAAGAAAGCTCTAAAATTAATTTGGGATAGTTCGATAAAATGCATAGGAAGGCAGTGATTTTGGAGGAGGAATATAAAAAAACACAGAAGAGCAAACCCTGTGGGCATGAGACCATGTGCTCAAATAATCCCTTCCTTGGATATTCTTTTCTATATAGGACTTAACAGTGCCAGATTCCAGGCCTGTGAGGAAAGGCTGAAAGAACTGGGTTTGTTTTGCCTGAAGAACTAAATAATAATAATAACAATAATAATATTTAATTTGTATCCCGCCCTCCCTGCCAAAGCAGGCTCAGGGCAGCTCACATAGCATAACATAAAATACAAACATTACAATAATAAAAGCACACTGGTTACACAACATATTACATATTACAATTCACTTATATACTATTACATTAAAACCATCAAATTCAGTTCCAACAAATTAGTTTGGTAATAATAATAATAATAATAATAGATTTTATTTATATCCCGCCCTCCCCGCCTAGGCGGCTCAGGGCGGCTAACAACATTCCATACATTAACATAAATAGGTAAAACTTTAAATTTAACAATTAAAAATTTAAACATATAAAAACCAGTTGATTGAGTTAAAATACATAATTTAAGTTATATTAAATGTGTCTGGCAGCAATAAAACTGTTCTGGCGCTGGTTCTGCCAGTTTAGATAGTTCCATGGTAATATTATAGATGGCGGTTCTTTTATTCCTAGCAACTCAGCAGTCGATATCAGTATAGGCTTGTCTGAAAAGGGCGGTCTTGCAGGCCCTGCGGAACTGGTCAAGGTTCCGCAGGGCCCGCACTTCCTCCGGAAACTTGTTCCACAGTGCAGGAGCCGCAGCTGAAAAGGCCCGTGCTTTGGTGTTTTGGAGTTTGACCTCTCTCAGCCCAGGGATGGTCATTTTATTTTTACCCACTGACCTCAGTGCCCTCTGGGGTTCATATGGGGAGAGACGGTCCCTTAGGTAGGCTGGTCCTCGGCCATATAGGGCTTTAAAGGTAATAACCAACACTTTGTACTGGACTCGGTAGGTGATTGGCAGCCAGTGCAGTCCGCGCAGCCCCGGCCGTATGTGCTCCCATTTCGAGAGCCCCAATAGTAGCCTGGCCGACGCGTTCTGCACCAGCTGCAGCTTCCGGGTCCGGCACAGAGGTAGCCCCAAGTAGAGGGCATTACAGTAGTCCAATCTTGAGGTGACCGTTGCATGGATCACTGTTGCGAGGTCACGACGTTCCAGGAAGGGGGCCAACTGCCTTGCCCACTTCAGGTGGAAGAATGCTGACTTGGCAGTGGCTGCTATCTGTGCCTCCATTGATAATGAAGGCTCCAGTAAAACGCCCAAACTCTTTACCTGGCGCACTGGTTTCAATGGTGCGCCGTCGAAAGTTGGGAGAGCTATTTCCCCTCCTAGGGCGCCGTGACCCACACAAAGGACCTCTGTCTTCGCTGGGTTCAACTTCAGCCCACTCAATCTGAGCCACGTCGCTACAGCCTGCAGAGCCCGATCTAGGTTCCCTGGGGCAGAGTCGGGCCGGCCGTCCATTAGCAGATAGAGCTGGGTGTCATCTGCATATTGATGGCAACCCAGCCCAAACCTCTGGACAATCTGGGCAAGGGGGCGCATATAAATGTTAAACAGCATTGAGAGAACTGCTCCCTGAGGCACCCCACAATCAAGTGTGTGCCTCTGGGAACGCTCACCCCCAATAGCCACCCTTTGTCCCCGACCAGAGAGGAAGGAGGAAAGCCATTGCAAGGCCAACCCCCCAACCCCTATGTCGGCGAGGCGGCGCTTTAGCAACTGATGGTCGACTGTGTCAAATGCTGCCGACAGGTCTAGTAACATCAGTACCGCAGCGCCACCCCGATCCAGTTGCCGCTGAAGGTCATCTACCAAGGCGACCAGCACCATCTCCGTCCCATGGCCCGGTCGGAACCCAGACTGGCATGGGTCAAGAACGGAAGCGTCATCTAGGAACCTCTGTAGCTGCAACGCCACTGCCCTCTCAATGATTTTACCTAAAAATGGTAAATTAGACACTGGACGGTAATTCGCCAATTCGGCCGGGTCTGCTGTACATTTTTTTAAGAGAGGGCGAACCAACGCCTCTTTCAAGGGCGTTGGGAAATGCCCCTCTGTGAGGGATCTATTTATGATGTCCCGTAAAGGACATCTAAGCTCCCTCTGGCAAGATTTAATCAGCCAAGAGGGGCAAGGATCCAAATCACATGTTCTTGGGCGAGCAGCGGAGAGGATCCCATCGACTTCCTCCCGGTTGAGCGGATCGAAGTGATCCAGCACCAAGCCCGAAGACAGGCACGGAGCCTCAATTTCGCTCACTGTTTCCAAGGTGGTAGGCAGGTCTTGGCGGAGCAATGAGATTTTATCTGCAAAGTATTTCGCAAATGCCTCACAGCCAGTCTCCAATTCTCTAATGTTTGGTTTGCCTTGTGGCAGTGTTATGAGGTCCCCAATTATTCTAAACAATTGTGCTGGGCGCGAGTTTGCAGATGCAATCTTGGTTGCAAAGTAGTTTTCTCATAAGACTTCATAAACGTTCTGTAGGATGTTCTCATTGCTTCGTCCCGAGTATGTCTCCACTGCCTCTCTAGTTGTCTGAGCCCTTGTTTCAGCTGGCGCAATTCCAAGGTATACCATGGGGCTAGCCTCATACGAGGGCGCAGAGGGCGCCGGGGTGCTATTTCGTCGATGGCCCTGGTTAGCCGGTCTTGCCAGGTCTCCACAAGGCCATTGAGGGAATTGCTAGTGGGCCAAGGGTCCCTCAGGGCCGTTTGGAACCGTTCCGGGTCCATCAGGCTCCGGGGGCGAGCCAAAATAGACTCTCCGCCCATACAGGGTTGGGTGGCATCCCCACACGGGCCTTGAGGGCTAGGTGATCCGACCATGGTACCGCTTCTGCCGCGACACACAGAGTGTGTCGAGGCGTAATTTCATCAATGACTCTGGAGAGCCGGTCATGCCAGGACTCAACCAGTTCATCAAGAGAGTTGCCAGGGGGCCAGGGATCCCGTAGAGCCATTTGGAACCTCATCAGAATCTGCAGGCGAGCCAAAATAAGCTCACCACCCAAACGGGCTTGGGGTGGAACATCCACACGAGCCTTGAGGGCAAAGTGGTCTGACCACGGCACCACCTCTGCAGTAATATCATCCACCAAAACCCCGGCCGCAAAGATCAAATCTAACATGTGCCCCACCTGGTGAGTGGGCGATGTAAGAAATTGGGAGAGTCCCAGTGTCGCCATGAATGACACTAGGTCCATCGCCTGACTGGAGGCTGCGTTGTCAGCATGGACATTGAAGTAACCCAGGATCACAAGCCTTGGGTACTCCAATGCCCAGCCTGCTACAACCTCGATCAGGGATGGTAAGGCGCTGGCTGGTGCGTTAGGTGGCCGGTACACAAGCCATATCGCCAACCCCTCCTCAACATCCCTTGCCAGACCAGCACATTCAATACCGTTGATCTCTGGGGCTGCGGAAGCCCTAAAGGAGTAAGCCTCTCATATGAATAGAGCTACCCCTCCCCCCCACCTGCTAGTCCATGATTGGTGAAAGACTGAGTAACCCGGGGGAACCGTTTGGGAGAGGGCCACAGTGTCTCCCTCTCGCACCCTGGTCTCAGTCACGCAAGCCAGGTCCATGTCCTGCTCGAGCAGAAACTCTTGGAGGACCGAGGTCTTATTATTTATGGACCTGGCATTGCTTAAAACCAATGATGGAGGCGAGTAATTCAACCTGGCCCCACTACCTGTCACCGTTGGGATGCGAAGGTGGCCAAGCATAACCTTGTCTCGGCCTCCTTCCCTTATACTGATGTCTGTTCCCACTGTCATACCTTCCCCTCCCCAGGAGTACTGAAATCCCCAGGCCTGTCATCTCCCACTGGTCTCTACTTCAGCCTCAACCAATGTAGAAAGCACAGCTCACACCCTGCAATTAATTAACTCCCCAATCCTCTCCATCCTTGCCAATCCAATTCCCCTTAATTTACCAACCTGCCAATTCTAAAAGTTAACCAACCAATTAAGCCCAACCCACAATCTCCCTTTTAAATTAATTAGCTAAAATACTTAAATTAGTTCTAATGGCATTACTAATTATAGAAACCCTTCCCAACAATAAAACACCCTTAATTAATTTGCCAAAAATATATATTCTATCTGAAAGCCAATCAATTCAACAATAAATTCATCTATAAATTAGTTAACTAAAACAATTAATCAATTAACAGTTAAATTCAATCATTATAAATTAGCAGCTCGGAGATAGTTGGAGGTAGATGTTATAACAAAATTAAGTGCTGCTGTGCCTCTATAGTGCAGATGTTGTGCAAAATATCCTCCAAGTGTGGTTGTGCAAAAGCAGGGTCCCCAGTTCTCCAAAGTGCGGTCTTCAGTTCTTCGTCCTTTTGAGCAAAATCTTTAGCCCGTTGACCCCTCTGCACAGCTTGGCAGACCCGGGGGGCGGGTAAAGGCCCCCCACGCACCTCCTCACTGCGCAAACAGGGACTCCAGGAGCTCCACTAGCTCCGCTCGTGGTCGGCGCCCAGAACGGCTGTTTGTAATATTCCCAGCCCGAGTCAGAGACACAGTAGCAGCTGACTGCCACTGCTGGAGGAAGCGCTGATGGAATTGCAGCAAGCAGAAATTCTGCATCCATGGCAGCCCAGGTGCCTTCTACTGCCTTCCTGGCGCCTCATCTGGCGGTCCAGCTGCCACCGGTGTCTCCTCTCTGATGGCCCGCTCTCCGGCATCTGACCCCGCCAGTGCCTGACGTTCCGCTCACCACACGACCCCACTCGGTCCTGCTCACCACTCGGCTCCGCCCAGCCTTGTCCACACAGCAGGCCATGGTAACGGCAGCCCTCCACATCAGCGCCAGGCCCAACTCACCAAAATGGTAGGTGATGTTTCTTTGTCTCTCTCTTTGTCTCTAGTTGTACCACACATTCCTCTTCAGGAGAATTATCCAGAATCTTAAACATTGCTCCTGATCTTCTTCCTCTCCACGCATTCTCATGAGAAACTCTTTTCCCGACCTTTAGCTGAAGACTATGAGGAGACAATCAAATTCTGCAAATGCCTGGAGTGCTGTCAAATGGAAGAAGGCAAAGACTCAGTCCAGTGGGTGTGAAGTTACCAGAGAGTGTATTTCGACTATGGAACAAATTATTGGATATGCGGGGTGTAGTGTATTGAGAGCTTCAAGTGAAGACCCTTTGTTTGAGAGGCTCCTTGCAGCTGCACTCGGATTGGCTGCTCTTGTGGAGCCAGCCAATCTGGTAACCTCTATGGGCTAATGCTCTGGAGAATGGGGTTTCCATAGCGCCTGATGCTTCTGTTGGTGGGTTTGTATTCTGGGGGTGTGTTTTGGTGGCAGGTTATGTGTATATAGTGATGTGTATATAGTTGTGGCTTGCCATGTATGTTTTTCAGTGGTGTTTTCGCTAATAAAGAGTTATGCTGAAGTCACTCTAGCATCTGAACCCACTACTTTACAGGGGTGGTCCTCCTTCACTGGAGTGCCTCACTAAGCAGCTCAACAGGGGTTCAATTTTAATTAATGTTTTTATGCTTTTGTATGTGTGTTTTGATTGGTTTTGTGATATGCTTATGATGTGCTTTACTATTTATGTTTTTAATTTGTGATCCACTTTGGTGGCCCTAATGAAAGCAGAAAGGGAGTGTATACATTTTGTAAACAAACAGCCACCAAAATGCTCTAGATATCAATTGCCTGAACTGAATCAAAGGATGAACTAGGCAGAATCACTGGAGCTGCACTGCAGGCTAAGAAATTATATCTGAATGGAAAAAATATGGCAATTTGTAGAAACCTAAATTAATTACAATTGCATTTTGAATGTTAAAGGAATATAACAAATTAGTCAAGTGCAGAATCTTTTTTTTACATTTCATTGTAGCGTATATAAAAAGAAAAAAGTTTCAGCTGCCTAACGATATTTGATTAACTGCCAGGTTGGTAAAATTTATGCTAATTACATGCAAATAAAGAAAACCAATTAGCTGTAGCTAGTTTCCATTATCGTCCTTGGTACTGAAAGCGTCACATACTCTCCTGTCTCAAAGAATTCTCTAATAAGAAAATCTTTTGACAGAGTTTTTGTCAACTGCATTGTAGGTTAAGTGCAGGCATGCATCACTAGAGCTCATATAAATGCACAAACATGTTAGAGTGAGAAATGCAGAATGGCTGGACATTGGGGGGTGCTGCATCACTCTAAGTGTGTACAGGCGTTATCTCCTAGAATGAAATGTGTCTCTTTGTCTTAACCTGGGCGCTGCCCTCTGACCTGTTTTCTGTCCTCTCATTTTCTCACATGGCCTTTCTTGGAGACACACATCCCTGCAGGTCTCTCTTGTAGATACAATGTCCTCATACATGATGCTGGACAAATTGGCTATTTGTAATAGGGAAAATACTCTTTAGATTAGACTTCCTTCTTCTTTTTTTACTGCATCCTGAAAGTGAATTGGATCTACTTGAAAAAAATTGTTTACTTTTTTTTTGCAATATACTTTTTTGATATCCCAATAGTTCAATAACCTTTATTGGCATGAAAATATCCCAGTACAACAGACTACATTTTTAAAACACTGTCCAAAAGCACACACACCAGGTTTGTGTTATTTTTAATAGTGAAGACACTGAATTAGATCCAGCAAGCCACTAAGACAAAGATTGTCCTCGTTTTCCCCTCTCCCTCATTTCTGAGGCTGGGAAAACAGATTCCTGGAATTGCAGAACCTGCATGGAGTAACAACCACACAGACCATTGGACTGTAATGAGAAGGGCAAAGTGGCAAATTGTTCCCTCTTCTGTCATGCAGCTCTACAGGTCAGGCCTGTAGCCACTGGAGATTAGTTGGGAGTAGGGTTGCTAGATGTGTATGGAAAATACCTGGGGACTTTGGGGGTGGAGCAGAAAGGCAGTGTATACATTTTCTAAACTGGGAGAGGGTGGGGTTTGGGGAAAGGAGGGGCCTCAACATGGTACAATGCCATAGAATCCACCTTCAAAGCAGCCATTTTCTCCAGGGGAACTGATCCCTGCCAACTGGAAATCAGTTGTAAAAGCAGGAGATCTCAAGACTACACCTGGAGGCTGGCAACCCTATTTGGGAGCATATGCACCTCCAAAATCCCAGCATTCATTTGTTGAAAGTTTCTGTTTTGTTGAACAGATTGTTGCAAGCAGTTTTGGCCCAGATTATCTAAAAAAAAAAAAAAATCCAGATTACCTATCTTCACTATGGATCCAGACTAGAGGTTTCTACAGACAGAAAGAAATCTCTAGTCTTGTTTTACCACCTCTTTCCTCCCTCAAGAGCCCCAAATGCCTCCCATCCTGTTCTTGTAGGAAAATCAGCCTCCCAGAAACAAGATGTTAGAGGTCATTTTGTGCAGTCACAAGGAAGGGTGCTGTGGAAAAAAATCAGTGGTCTATGGGTAAAAATCCTTTCACCTCCAGAAACTTTAGTCTGGATACAACCTTTTGATCTCATTGTGTTGTGTGTGCTTGTATTTATACAATCACCTTGCGTTTCCATAATACAATTACTAGCATCCCTCCAGAAAAAAAAATCTCATTCACTAAACTAGAGTTTCCAGAATTTCTACCTTTCTTCTCAAGAAAAATCGAACTAGAAGAGAAAGGCCAGCGTAAAAAAAAGAAACTACTCTGGATTCCAGTAATGCTCTTCAATTTGAACAGAGTCAATAGAAGATATCTTAATTACAGTCTGCATTGTAAGAAAGTTATTCAAAACCAAATATCTTTCTCTACTTTGCCAACACATACGTCTGTTTTTCCCTTCCAGATAAATGCCCAAAGAGAAGATGTAAGGAAAGTCAATTAATCAAAGACAATAGACACCTGACCTCTCTCTGTGACCCTGTTGAAGAGTCCCACTTAAAGGTCCACTGCTGGGGAGAAGATGGGCTGCTGCTTTAGCAGCTGTGATGACAACACATGGTATTTCTTTGCTGGCTCAGTAAAGCATCACAAATAGAGAGATCAGAAGCAATTACTTCATATCTGAGTTCAATACAAGGCATTAACCACTGACTTTGGATCTCACATCCAAAAGTTGCTACATTAACATCCAGTCTGCTCCTATCTGCATAGCCCCCTGCTCAGTTCTATTTCTTGGTCACTCTAGTAATAGATTACCAGCGAATGCTGGTAATTTGATCTTTAGTTCCTCTACCTCTAAGAAACCCAGCTTGAACTTCTGGTAGTTCCTGATCGACATACTGCTGAAGCCAAGCTTGTAGGATCTTTATCATGACCTTGCTGGCATGTGAAATGAGTGTATAACTATTTCAGAGAGTGTTTAAAGGACAAATTTATGTCATTACTCTATGAGGGGAGGGGAGAGGAGAGAATGGGGGAAGTCAGGTTTGGTGAAAAAATGTTGATGTCCTCAACCATAGGCCCAGTGGAACATCTCTGTCTTACAGGCCCTGTGGAACTGCTCTAGGTCCCACACGGCATGCTTGTTATTAGGCAGAGAGTTTTACCAGACCAGCGTCAAGAAGGGCCTGGTTCTGGTTGAGAACAGCCAGATATCTTTTGGGCCAAAAAGTTCCTTTCCCCCAAGCATAACACTATAAAGAAGGGCCCTTTGAAGAATTTCAGTTTTTGAGTAAGAAATTATAGGCTTGAATTTTACAAGGAAGTGTGTTTTTGGATTGGGGCGCTGAAAGAGTTCTGTGCCACTCCAAAGCTTCCATTTGTTAACCTTCCTTACTTTGCACCTCTCAGGACTGTTTCATACATTAAATAGGGGACCTCTAGAGCAGGGGTGTCAAACATGTGACCTGCGGGCTGAATCAGGCCCCTGAACAACTGGCTGTCATCTGCTTCCTTCTTCCTCTCTCTTGCTTCCTTCTGCATCACAGCTTGCTTTGCCAGGCTTGCTCAGTCACACAGGAGCTACAGAGCAAAGCCTCTATTTTCTTCATTAGCTGAAGCGTCTCCCTTGGGGAAGAAGAGGGGGAGGGATAGCTTGTTTTGCCAGGTTCTCTCAATTGCACAGCAGTGCTACTGAGCCAAAACTCTCTTCCTTCTATTGGCTGAGGCTCCTCCTCCTCTAGTCCCCTGGGGAAGAAAAGAAAGAGCCAGAGCTTCCTTTGCCCAGTTCCCTGGATCCCACAGGAGATATAGAAAGAAAGCACTTTTAAGACCAATGAGTGCTACTGTTTTAAACAGGTTTAAGCTTTTTTTAAAAAAAAATCTTTAATTGTGTTTGTGTCCTTTATAAAGTCTATATCTCTGCTACCTGGCATTACATTTTTTTTTTAGTATAAACAATTTTATTGATAACATATGGTAGCAAATCTATATCAATATCTTACAACTTAAAAAGAAAAATTTATCTACCCCATATATTACTTTTCTCTCACCCCTCCCCTCCCGTTATTTGACCCCTGCCAGTTTTATTTACTTTAAAAAAATATTAAAGGTACCCTTAACTGTTAAAAAAAAACCAAGTTATATTCTTCTTTTAAAACTTAATCATTATCAAAAATTGTCCAATGTCCTTTTATTTTCCACTCTTTTTCTACGTATCTTCTGAACTTCTTCCACTCCATCTTAAAAACTTCCAAATCATAGTCTCTTAACATTCTTGTTAATTTGTCCATTTCACTCCATGCCATAACTTTTATAATCCAATCCCATTTCTCTGCTATTTTTTCTTGCTTCCACAACTGCACATACAATGTCCTAGCGGCTGAGAGCAAGTACCAGATTAAAGTTCTATCTTCTTTTGGAAATGTTTCCATTTGTAGTCCCAACAGAAAAGTCTCTTCAACTTTGTTAAACTCATATCCCAAAATCTTAGAAATCTCTTGCTGAATCATCTGCCAAAACATTTTACGGGCCTCCATTATCACCACAGCTGGGATTGGGTGGGATGGGAAAGTCACCACAGCAAAGTTGGGGTCAGGCAGGCTGAGGAGACTCTCACTCCTTGATTCTTCTGGGTGCTTGCTTTTTTTAAAAAAGGAAAAAGCAACAGAAGCAAAAGCCTCTGCTGATCTGGCTCTTATCCACCAACACCAGAAAAATACAATTCTGAGAATTTAAACCATGAATTTTTGTCATTTATTATGGGCTGTAAATTATTGTTATCTATTTTAGATATTTCATAATTATTACCAACAAAGTAACCTACAACAAGCAATTTCATAATAGGCACTTGTTTTGATCGCTGGCCTGTACTTCTACAAACTGTTTCTCAGTGATGAGTGTCAGAATATCCAAAAATTATATGGTAAGTACCACTGGAAAGAACAATACAAATTTGACCCCCCCCCCTCCACACACACCATTTATCTCAGTTTCTGTTATATCTCTTTTACTACTTGCCCAATGAAAAATATGCAAAGTTAATAGTCTGAACATGAGACAAACTGCACCACGAATTACTTGTGAAATGATCTTCAAGAAAGGAATCAGGTCAGGTGATTTATTATGAAAACTTGTATTATGTAACAAACACAGGATCAAATTCACAAACTACATAAACCCATTTCAGGTTTGCAAAAGGAAACAACAGTATCCAATTCAGACGCGTGGGGAGGGGGGGGAGGGGAGGGCGGCCCGCCCCAGGTCTGGGGGTCCCCGCGTTGGCAAGGGGGCCCCCCAAACAATGGCCGTGACGTTGCTGCGGGGGGGAGAAAAAGAATGGAGGCGCCCGCGGCGCCCGACAGCGTGAGGGGGAGCGCGCACGGCGGAAGAAGGGGGGTGGGGAGTGACGCGCGCACGCACGTTGGGGCTCCTCGTTCCCTTCCCTTCACCAGCTCCCTTGCAGGCACCCCCGGCCCGGACGGCAACTCGCCTGCCCAGAGACCCGCCTGCGCTCTTCGCAGGGCGGAGCGCAGGCGGCGCTGGCTCAGGCGGGCTTCTTGGGGAGCCGCAGCTCGGTGCCTCCCCCAAGCGCCCAGCCGAGGCGCCCTCCTTCCTTCCGCCTCGGGCGCCTTGGAGACCTGCCCCCAAAGGCCGGCTGCCCATCACTGAAGCCGCTAGCTTAAACCGCCAGAACCTCAGAGAAACCTGGCCGGATTGGATTTGAGCCCAGCCGCCAGGCGGAGAGGGCCTCTGCGCAACCCAGAAGCGAGGCATGGCAGCAACAGCATTTCCTCTTGTTTTGGATGCTGAGAGGTATTATGCATCTCAGCGCGATTTCCGTTTGACCACCTTGTGGCAGCGGGTTCCACTGGCTCGCTATATAACAAACTGACTTCGGTCAGATCTGAATCCCTAGCTTCAAAGAAATGGGGGGAGGGACGCTCTGGAAAATCTGATTAGGTTTTTTTTGGGGGGGGAGAGATTAGCTGCAACTAGGTTTTCTTTAATGAATAACGGGTATAGACTTTACAAACATACTTGTCAAAGGTTACACGGCTCATAGTGGCAAAAAGCTAAATGTTTAGTGATGTGGTTAAAAAAAAAAGTTCACAAAGTAGGACAAAGGATTTCCACCTCAAACTGCTTAGCTCATGGGTCGGTAACATTTTTATAATGGAAGGGCCAAACAATATCAATATTCAAATCAAGAGACCAACAGACCTTCAGTTTCTTTAAGTGTCAGTCTGGTCTGTACACCAGCAGCCCAGAAAAAAAAATCCGTTTAAGCATCACAAAAAATCCATAATTTTCTTAAACAAGAATCTTCCCATTGCCTTGTCTCACTGGGACGTATTTTGCTTTACCTTGGCATCCACTGACTTTCCTCAAATTCAGAATGTACACACGCTGTATGTGAAATGCAAGCACAAATATTATTTGCCTCTTTAAAAATTACATCATTGCAGAGGTCCAATCCCTTCCTGGTTATTTGCATTAAGACTGAAGGCAAATACTATTATTTACATATCCGCTTTCCACAACTGACATGGCCTGAGGTGACGTCCGCCCTCGGCCCCCCCGGGCAGCCTCTGCGCCTGTGGCGTCGGTCCCACCAAACGTCATGTGTGTCGTCACGCTTTACCTGGGCGCGCACAACCCGCAAAGCCGCGGATACACGGGAGATGCATTGTAGCCTGCTGGTTGGATGTGCCTTAGGAGGTTCCAGCAGCTGTTTCCAGCAGGGCTCCCTCGCAAGTGGTGGCCATCTTGCGGAAGTGACATCACCGGAAGTGACATCATATCCTGTTTCTGGCGGTGTGCACACACATAGGGGGGCCCACATAAATCTTGGGCCCCAGGCCCCCAAAGCCCTAGCTACGCCCCTGATCCAATTTAAGAGAAACAGATAATCAGCGTTTGCCATGCTGTCTAGCATTTCAGTGCTGCTGACTGACACTCCCAAGATTTCCATATTATGAACAGATAATATTCAGGGACAACCTAGTTAATTTGATTATAAATCCACTTCTCCAGAAAATCAGTCTCAATTTACCACAGGCATCTTATGCATACTTTTTAAGGCTTGAGATATGCATGGTGACAGAAAATCTATTTATGTAAACCTGGATCTGTTATGATAAGTAACAGTTAAAAAGAGAGTGCAGAAAAATAAATGTTAGGTACGGGTCCTAAAGTCCTGCCCTGTCATGACTTACCTCTCTTGTGGAGGGGCTGTGGTCTACTTATACGTAATATTGTTACTTCCAAATTAAGAAGAATGACACAGGGTTCCCCCTTAGTTTCATAGCTCTTGTAGGAGCTGCATTTACTAACCTTGGTGTCAAGGCAAAGAGAGATGTATAATGATGCAAACAGTGGTCAGCTATTTATATGGTACATGTATGTTCCCTTCTCCCACTGGTGCAAAAAAAAAATCCCTAACCTTTCCCTATGCTGGTTTTATGGGAACTGTTATTCCCAACTTTTTTTAAAGTTTTCTTCTAGCATGGTTGTGTTGTAAAGGGCATACATATATATTTTATCTTTCTGTGCAAAGGAAGTATTAGTATTAAGCATTTTAATAAGGAGGTGTGTGTAATATTTGTTCATTCTTGCAGCTCTCAGACATCTAAAATTTATTCTATGAGGCTCTTACACTAAGCAAATTTGTCCACCCTTGTTCTAGGGAAAGCAGGGCCAAATCCCATGTGTCCAAACAATGAAAAATATTTTATCTACTGAATCAAATGCCTTCTCTATATCTAAACTCAGAATAGTTGCCTCTGTGTTCGTGTGGGTACAGTAATATATTTATTGTTCTCCTAATACTGTCTGAAACGTTTCTATTAGATATAAATCCAGTCTGATCTGGACAACTTGGTGACATGCTTGAGCTCTAGAACTATCATAAGAGCTTCGACACAATAGAGAAATGAGATTAAAAATGCATTATTATCATCATCATATGGCATTGTGTATAGTATAGCCAGGAGATCCTAAGATTGTTTGGCAGCCGGAAGTTCTAGCTTTTTTAGCATTATGTACCACTGGGTGGTGAGCTAGACTTTTTTTAAGGCAAGAGATGTGATTTGCCATTGCCTGTCTCTGTATCACAACCCTGGTATTCCTTGAAGGTTGTCCATCCAAATACTAGCCAAGGCTGTCCCTGCTTAGCTTCCAAGATCTGAAGAGACTGGGTTAGCCTGGGCTATCCAGGTCAGGGCATAATTAGCACCGCTTTTCAGTAACTCAAACAGGTTCATCTTTTAGATGCCCTTAACCATCTTAACAGTAGATCATGCTTAAACTTCAGGAAAGCCAAAATATGACTTCTTATTGCCCTGTCCTTTCCTACTGCTGCCCAGAGCACCAAAACTGAGACAGATGAGTCATATGTTAATTGTTCATCTTCCTACATCTAGGCCACACCTTAAGTTACCATGACTGAAAGGGAAGTGATGGTGGAAATGGAAGTAAGCAAATCACATGATGTAATGGATCTGCTCGGGAGGTAATCTCTATTAAAGATAATGTGTTTTTCTGCCAAGTCTTTCAATACCAGCCTTAATGTATTATTTATTTTCTAGGAATCTTTGCCATTAGACTCAAATGTTATCATGGCTTGTAGTCACTCAGTGGTAGACTGAATAGTTATATTGTACTTGTAGTCCACCTTGAACCCCAGTGAGAAATAAATAATAAAATTTTGCATGGGTGTCCACAAGCAGGAGGGCACATTTATCCCCTCTAAAATGATTACATTAGATTTCAAGAGAGGAAACCTTTCTTTAAAATTAGATTAATTAAACCAGAATTGAATGGCAGAGTTAAGAGGGTAAAAGCTCTGACTCTTGAACTGTAGTGCAGAAAATTAAAAACACTGTAACTGACAATCAGAGAAAACGTATACCATACATTAGGGAAAGGTATAAGCAAGTCTAAGAAAATGCACCCATGGTTAATGAGTCAGAGTCAAGAGTGCTATAAAAAGCAAGAAGGGTTCCGTTAAAAAGTGGAAGTCTTGCCCAAATAAGGATGTATAAACTCGGGGGGGAGGGAGTATGGTGAGAATAAGTGAAGTGCAAAACAAATTTCAAGCGCAGGTAAACAGTAATAATTACATTAAGTATATCATAAGTAATAATTCAGCTGGGGAGAAGTTGGGCTCAGTGGAAGGAACATTTAGGTATGTAGAAAGATGTTAAAAAAGCTGGACATATCCTTTGCATCAGTCTTCACTGCACCTGTTGGATAGATAGTGAAGCCAAAAGAGCCTTTTATGGTGACAGCATGTAAAGAAATATTCTATGACAAGAAATGGAATCTTGGGGAAATAGTCAAAAAAGCAACCAGATCCACATATACCTGAGAATTCTTAAAGATGAAACTGCTAGTCTCCAGACAAAAGAGATGCAAATTATCACTACAACCAGCCTTTTAGCAGAGGACTGGAAAGTATATACATAATGCTGATTGTCAATTTTTTTAAAAAAAGGATTTTCCCCACAGCTGTGAGAATTGCAGGTCAGTTAATCCATTGTCTGCCTGTTCCAGATAAATTGGTGCAAAGCATTATTATAGAAGAACAAGCCTTACTGACAAAAAGAACGACATGGCTTCCACAAAAGGCCCACCAATTCTGGGCATTCTTTAAAAGTGTAAACAATAATACAAATAGGTATAATTCAGTAAACATCACCTTGGATCCTACCCAGGGCCGGCCCTCCCACTAGGCAAATTAGGCATTTGCCTAGGGCGCCGAGAGGCAGGGGTGGCAAATTGGGCTCTCGCCCCCCCCTCTAGTGCCCCAAGCAAGCGATTAGTTTGCCTCCCTCCCCGCTGCTAGCCCCCTCCGGTCCACCGCCGTCCCCCCCACCCCCTCGCGTGGCGCCCCGCCCCCCCAGGCACTCCCCTCGGCTGCCCGCCAGCTTTGCAGCTCGTGCCTGTGCATTTTGTCTCTTAACAAAACACACAGGCATGAGCTGCTCACCGGCTAAGCTTACTTTTAGCCAGCGAGCCCCAGGGGGAAGGGAGCGAGCAGAGCGCCACCACTTTTAACAGTGGCGGGCAGGCAAGCGGAGCACCAGGGGGGTGGGAGGGATACCACGTGAGGGGAGGGGGGCGTGGAGCCATGGGGGGCGCTTTGGGGGGGCGCCAGGCAGCAAGCCCCAGGGTGTTGGGTCGGCCCTGTCTAGAATATCTGTGGATATAAGCAAGAGAGGCAATTTTTGCTGGGTGCCCCCTCCCCAAGAGAAACCCAAAATGCCCCCTGAAATACTACCCCTGAGGAATGGTGGGGGGGTATCCTGAAGGGGGTTGTAGTGGCAAAAATCATTCCCCTTTATGCCCACAGAAATTCTGGGCAGGATCTAACCCATTATATATTTAAACATCCAAAAAGTTTTTGGCAAAGTCTTCCATCAAAGGCCAGCTGAGATATAAGATTCATAGACAAAACTCCCAAGAAGTTCTTTTATTTTGTTTAATGGGAGATGTCTGGGACCCAACTCTGGACTGAGACCATGCTTTTGACCTACATGTTTTCCTTACAGGAACAAACAGCAATTCCATATACCCACTGCAAGTCAGGAACACAGGGTGGAGGACAAGGCTTAAACCTCTTTTGGCTCCAAGCATCTTCTATGGGTTCCAAGCATCTTCTGTTTAAAAGCTCTATAAAGGGAAATCCTATCATCTCTGGTTTGACCTTTAGAAGTGAGGAGAAAACTGGCTGAAGAACAGAAAACAGAAGACAGACAGCTCTAGCAATGAGGGAAAGAAACACTGAGTTCCCAAGGGTTTGTAATGGCTGTTCATCATCATATTTTTGCAAACGGTGATGAGCCAAAAGGGAGAAATGCAGTAGCCAGCTCCAGAGATGATTAACTAAAGGATGGTATGAACCCAAGTGGACTCCTAAGACCTCTGAAAGGATCTCCAGACTGGTAAATGGTAAATTAGTTTCAACATGAGTGTAAAGAGATACACATTTGACAGGGAAAAATCCTAATTTACATGCACACTGGTAAGGTCTCCACTGGCATAGACTAAACAGAAAAGACATTAGAATCTTTATTTATTTATTAATTACTGGCTCATCGCAGTTATCTCCATAATATATGTGCGGGCATATAAACATCCAAATAGAGTATATGAACATATGAAGCTGCCTTATACTGAATCAGACCCTCGGTCCATCAAAGTCAATATTGTCTCCTCAGACTGGCAGCGGCTCTCCAGGGTCTCAAGCTGAGGTTTTTCACACCTATTTGCCTGGACCCTTCTTTGGAGATGCCAGGGATTGAACCTGGGACCTTCTGCTTCCCAATAACCTCTAATGAAGGTACACCCATCTCATTTTCAAATACAGAGTCACAAGGATGAGACACACCAGATTCAAAAGGCCAATGAAGTCATAAACCTTGGTACTAGACAATACTTCCTTTTACGTAAACTTTGCAGCCATAACAACAGTGGAATGGTGGACGAAACATTACCAAACATTTGCCATATTTTTGAAATGTTATCTGTCAACCCCATTGCATAGCTACCCACTCACATGGATATATGTTAATTCAAACAATCCAGATTATAATGTGCCACAGGAGAAGAACAAGCAGCACCTCACAAAGATGCCTGCATAGCAAATTTCTCCAGATGACTCAGTGTAGAGAAACAAGCCAGGAGTTGAGGGGAGGGGGACAAAAGCACGAGAGGGTTAAAAAAAATCTTCCTAACCTCAAATATGTATTTGGTTAATTCCTTTTTCTCCATTTCATTGTGGCTATATTTCAATGCGAACAGGAAATATGTATTCAGACACTGGATTATCAGAGGGGTGTATGTCTCCTAGAAAGAAGGCTGCAGTGCACATTACCACAAAACATAAAATGAGTTCACTTTTAACCAAACAGCCTTAGGAAGCAAATGCTCTGAGAAACACTTAATGTTTTTAAAAAGGAAAAAAAATAACTTTCACAGATCACAAAATTGTGAGCTACTTGAGTTCTTGAAACCACATTTTCTGCATTTGTTACAGTCCACTGCAGCTTCGCCCCAGTACCATATGGAACATATATAACAGCTTCTAAGACTACGGCATCATTGTTTTGGCAAGCAAGTGACATTCCTCCAACAAGCAAAATATGCATTCCATCACAGGTAGAATTCGGAATCTTTTAAACAAACTGCAGGGAAGTTTTGCTGAACCAAGTATTTTCTCACTTTCCTGCAAGGTCAGATGTCTGTCCAACATCAAGCTTGGAACAACAGAAAGACATTATTTGTAACTGAGTACCCACAGCATTTCTTTCAAGATAAACAAATCAAGTATAATAAGACTTGGGGGGAAGGCAGAATACTGTGTCATCTGCAGTCTCCAATTTTTCCATTTACATTGGGAGCTGATTGAATACACACCCAGGCTGCATATTCATCTTCCACTAGTATAAATTACAGGTTTGTATAGTCTAAGCCTCCAGGATAAACATACAATTTTGGCATCATTCATACCCCAAACAACGATTTCATGCTTTTCCAAGCCACTATCTTGCCCTGCTCACAAAGCTCCCCCTTCCGCAGCTTGTACACAAGTTACCAGTGGCAGCGCCTTAAACTGTTTCACCCATCTTGCTCTCAGAAGAATGGATTGTGCACAGATGTTTGTTGGAAAGACACAGATTCTTTTTGACTCTGCTCATCCTTTGGAATGTTGGATTCCTTTCCCTTCATTAAGATGCCTCTACGGCTGCCCTTAAACCAAAAGGGAATAACTTGAGTGAGAACACAAGTGTCAAAGCAGTCAAAAAAAAATTGGCCATCTTCCTCCAAAAAATCATCATAATCCAAAATTAGACAACTCAGCATTAGGAAATAAAGTCAGAACAGGAACAGAATGAAAGGCTCAGTGGACAGCTCACACTTCCTTGGAGTTTCTCTGTTCTTTCCTGTATGCCATCTGCTCACATAAAAGCCCCGCTCTGCCAATTATTTTTGCCATTTTTGTTTTATTGAAGCAAACTGATACCTGTTGTAATAATATTAGATTGCATTAAAAAATCTCACACACACCCCACCCCCACCCCGGAGTGATGTGATATTTTCACAGTTGCTTCCAGGCTGATTCAATGCATGTTTACCCAGAGGTAAATTCCACTGAGGTCAATGGAATTTATCTGCAAATTCGCAAGCATTGGACTTGAGAGCAAAAGGCTATATGTGGGAAGTCTCACTTTTTGACCCAGTGGCCTTTGGCCATACTTCCCAACTGTGACAGTGTGCCTGCTCAGTTGTGATCCAAAAGACACTTCATACCCTGGCTGTAGGTGCTCTCTTCCATTATTAATTTGAATGTCTGGCACTGAAACCAAGATCTAGCAATACACTTTACAATGAGTTCTAGCTTAGATTCATGCCAGGTTACCTTTTGAGAAAGAAGCCTATCAAGAATGTGCTTGCAACACATTTGGTTACCCGCTCCTACCTAAACATGTGCATTTCTGGTGGACAGAGTGTGAGAGAACCATAACATGGATACTGAACCCCTCACAAGATGAACTGCAATAGGAAAGCAATCTTTACATTAACCAGTGGATCAAAATAAAGCAAAAGAGTCCTACACATTTTATCACATATCCTTATTATCTGAAAGAGGACCTGATGTTGCTCCTGGCTGCTTCCAAAAGCTCAATACTCAGTGGTAAAGCACATGCTCATCTCAGTTCCCATCCTCCGGACTTTCAACTAAAAGGATATTATATCTCAAAGCTGAGAAAGTCATCCACCTGAGATTCTGGAAGACAACTGCTCAAACAGAATATTGGACTAGATGGTCCTATGGTCCATCATATAAGGCAGATTCATGTACACAACACTCACAATGGCAAAAACAGATGAACATCAAACCTGTGTTCACAGTTTTGCATCTGTGGGACTAAGTTTTCAGTACAAAGTCATTTTTTGATTCCTTAGGACTGTGAAAACAATGTTGGCAACATAAACACAGCAGAAGTCCTCATTGATAAGGAGTGCTGACATTCCAGAACATTAATTCCATGAGATTCAAAAATGCCTTAATTAATGCTGCTATGACAACTTTTGTTTAAAAATAACAATTTGCCATTGCTAATTATGTCATTAGATATGCAACAAAACCAGAAAAAATGTGGCTAACAATTTACATTTAAAAAATTCACAATGTAAATAAAATAATATTAACTAATCCACCTGCTAAAGCATCACCTCCATACCAGCCTTGCAACATACAGGCTTTACCATTCATGCAGCACTCAGAAATTCTTGAGGGTTTTGTTACAAAGTGTGATTTAGAGATTTAGTTGCTTTGCTACAGGCAATGATCAAAGAATGTTCCATCATTAAATCATTTAAACTCCTTGGGAGATATTAAACAAACAAACCTATACATTTTACAAACAGAAATTAGCACCAACTGCAACTTGGGTGGATGTCACATGTCATACTTTATTTTCTGTTTCAGCAACTAGGGCTGTCACCCAAATCCTATATTTTGAAGTCTATTATCTTGAATTTCACTGAGAACTCTTATCAGTGCAGCTTTTAGAACAACTAGTTACTCATAAGATCCAGGTTAATACAGAGAATTGTAACCTAAATTTGGAAACTGTAACCTAGGCTGCATTCAAGTCAAGTTTATTGTTACAGTCAGTGACCAGCTTGTACAATCGAATCACATAAAACTTTTTGCATCAAAAACAGAATAAAACCAACAGTAGCATTCATAAAATTGGGTGCCACAAGTGGTAGGATATTACATTAGCAGTGCACTGCAGCAGTCATTCACAATGGGATTGCCTTGTCCTCATAGGAAAACAAGTTGCAAATAATCTATTGCAGTACCATAATAGCACAATATCCAACATCATGTGGATGTAGCCCTAGTTAAGAGATTAACCATCTCTAACTAGCAACCAAAATCTCACTACTGTGATAGACAAAAGGAACTTCTTATACCATTTTGTTCAATGTTCACACAGAAGCTGGCAGTTGAATAGTCATGTCTACATCTCCCATTAGAATCATACAGGCCTGTTGAAGTCACTAGGAGCATGCAGCCTTGACAGAATTGCTGTTGCAATTAAAGGTCTAACCCTCTGAAGAAGAAAGCAAGTACCTCTGAGATACTTTTTATTGTCTTTTCAGGTCTAGCATAGGTTCAATGGAAGAAGTAACATGCGGAAACCCCCAGAAATGACAAGTAGGGTTGCCAAGTTCTAGCTGACTGCTGGCAGGGAGAGTTCCCTTGTGTGTGTTTCGCGTGTACGGCGTGATGTCACCCAAAAGCAATGTCATCACAGAGGGATTCTCTAGCATTTTGGTATAAAACTCTATGGTGCCAGTATTTTTCCATCTAGAAAAGATGTGTGTTGGGGGGGGGGGGAAGGTCACTCAGAGGCATGCCTTGGCTATGTAGCCCAGCCTTCCAATATGGAGTTTTCCTGGTCTCCATCATGGGGCCTTTCTGGGCACACAGGCTAGCTTGAGAGGCCCCCCCCCCCATATCTTTTAAAGCTACCCTCTTTATTCGGCAGCACTCTGGTATCAATTCCCCCTTTTCGCACTGCCCAATCCTTGGGGGGGGTGTGCCACATTTCACGATGCGCTGCCAATCAGACTTCAAACAACCAGGGTTGAGACACAGTTGAGACAAAGGGGAAGGGCTTAGGAATATCAACTACAAAAAATAGGCTATAAATGAGTTAAAAAATTTTAAAAGCAATCCAATCGGGAAAAAGGGAACTATGTGACTTGGTACTGAAAACTAACTATCACTGAAAGTTGGGACGATCTTGAGGAGAAGGTAGAGGAAAGAGTAGGCCAGAGATACATTTCATTTTTGAGATAATCAGTCACTTGAACAGGGAAATCCATTCATGGTATATGCACTGAATAATTACATATGTCCAGTCTAAATTTGTGAACATAAATCTTGGAAGGATCCTAGGGAACTTATTTCTTTATCAATAAAAAATTATTAGCTATGATGCAAGAATACAAGAACTCATCTCAATTTCTAAAATGCATAAGCAATAATAAGGGACATATGCAAGTGTCATGCTATAAACTGGATCAACTCATGTGCCTTTATGGCAAACACCTTGTTGTAGCTTGAGTGATTAAAGTACACACATTCAGACATACTTGTAAACATTGCCAGTTGCGGGCATTCCACATTTGGCCACATTATTTACAACAGAAAAACCATTTCCTGACTAATTCCTTGTTCCCCTTAGTCTAACAAAAAGTCTTCTTTCTTGAGTTCATGTAAGGTTTGCGTGCTTTATGCATGACAAGTCTTTTCACAGGGAAATCTGTTTTTTATTGCAGCCAAAAGTGGCAGTGGGGCTGCTGTTGTGATCAGCTGGGGCAACTAGCCTTTTGCTAGGCAGAGGAATTTCCCCGGAAATGAGTTTTCTTCACAACTCAGTTTGTTTGGGGTTCTGGGGGAGGCCTTCCTTCCAACATCAATGAGGCATGGCCAGGCAAATTTCAGGACCTCTGGGTAGATATGGAAGAGCCTGGAAAACATACTTGGAGAAACAAACAAAACAACAATAGTAGGTGCTTTTCTTGGCTGTCCACAGATTGCCATAACCTGAGTCCAACCCTGTTGAGATAGGGTAGGCTTCCCAACCCTCCCACTCTGGCGGGAGTCCCCTGGGTTTGCAGCCTCATCTCCCGGTCTTCAAAAAGTGGGAAGCGGGGGGTGGGGGGTGGAGGGGGGGGAGAACATACCTGTAGGCTTCATTATAGAGCTCCTGAGCCGTTTGTAAAATGTCTGCCCCTTTAAGGCTGGGCAGGGAGCAGGAAGGGCTTGGGAGAACAGCCCCGCCCTTTCTTTTGCTTTCACTTTCACAGCAAGAGTTCTCCGGAAGAAGATCTGGTAAGTGTGTGTGTGTGTGTGAGAGAGAGGGAGGGGGCAGGGGATTCCCTGGTTTGGAGGCCCTCCCCCCTTTTAGAAAGCGTGGGGGGGGGAGGGAAATGTCTACTGGGCATTCTATTATTCCCTATGGAGAACGATTCCCATAGGGAATAATAGGGAATTCATCCGTTGGTATTGGGGGCTCTGGGGGGCTATTTTTTTGAGGTAGAGGCACCAAATTTTTAGTATAACATCTAGTGCCTCTCCCCAAAATACCCCCCAAGTTTCAAAACGATTGGACCAGAGGGTCCAATTCTATGAGCCCCAAAAGATGGTGCCCCTATACTTCATTATTTCCTATGGAAGAAAGGAATTTTAAAAGGTGTGCTGTCCCTTTAAATGTGATGGCCAGAACTCCCTTGGAGTTCAATTATGCTTGTCACATCCTTGTTCTTGGCTCCACCCCCAATGTCTCCTGGCTCCACCCCCAAAGTCTCCTGGCTCCACCCCCAAAGTCCCCAGATTTTTCTTTGATTGGACTTGGCAACCCTAAGATAGGGTAGCACACATTAGCTAAATTACCACACTTGCGTTGGACTGGAGACTTCCTCCTCCTCACATGGAGCTTCAGTTTGACAAGATCTCTACCCTTCCAATGTTAAAGGGCAGATTTCATACACCATGCATTATGCAGAACACAAATCCACAATATAAACCTATGCATCACTTCTTATTATTCAGGATAGTGCACAACCGTATAGAAAGCATGCTCCTTGAGGTTCATGAGAGGCTTTTTACTTTGTTGCAACAGATATGAATTTAAAAAAAAGAAAACATGAAACTGTGCACAAGATTGGAGCTCCAAGAAGAGATTACCAGAGTTGGGGTTACCCTTGGATTATCAAAATGGTCACAAAAAGGGAAGAAAAACTTTTGCTATAGCTTTAGAATATATGAAATTGTCAAAAATAAGAAAAACGTCAAAAACAAACAAACAAAACAAAACTGAGGCCTCAATAGAACAATGCCAGCTTTAACATACATGTATGCGAGAGATCAGACCCAAAATGATTAGAGAACTGCATCAGAGAATTTAAACCACTGGAAATCAGTGGGGTGATCAAGTCCCACTGAACCCCATTTTTCTCTGTGCCAGCTCATCCAAAATTTGTTCTATGGGTCTCACACAGGAGAGTGTGAGAGTGGGTTTCAACAAACTTTAATAACAAAATCCTAAAAGCAAATAATAGTTAACCTTAAACAAACAATTCTTAGCAGACATACCAGCAATTCTTAAAACTACTATATAATGATGAGCATGCACTAAACTTGAATTGCAGGTCCAGGTTTCCTTCATATAAAACAAAACAATCCTGGAAAGCAAATTCTGGTTAATACACCTTGACAAACACAAAAAATAGTTCTTAAATCTACCTATAATAAGCATGCACGATATATATGAACTTAGGAGAAAACCTAGTAAGGAGCTTGCACAGCCAAGGAGATGTGTGGGGCAGTGCAAAGATATAATTCAAAACTGATGCATAAAGCAGGGTGCTAAAACATGCACCTTGACGAAGAAGGTTGAAATAATGGAGAGGCAGAAACTTAAAAGAAGCAAACGGAAATGTGTTATCCAGTAGCAAGCCTGGCCAGAACTGGAAACTGGATTGAAACAAAATCAAGCAGAATTGGAGTCCTACCATGGTAAGAACATGAAACATAGAAAGGATTTTCTAAACAAAACACTCAGAAAAGGTCAAGCTCTAACAAAATACTATAGATGGAGGCATAAAATAAGATAGATAAGCATGTAGATGCCTCTTTCCACAAGTAAGAGGTTCACCAAATAGCTAAATAGGAAGATTGATATGCACGGTTCATAGATGGAACATAACTATAAATGACATTAAGAGAGCAAATGAAGATATACATTTGAGGAATGCAGAACATTATTAAAGTCCAGATTTCTAATGAAGAACAAAAGTTTTCAGGAATTCTGCCTAGTGAATTACCAACAAATCTAGAAAAGGGGTTAGATAAAAATATGGAGCAGAGGTCCATCAGTGGCTATTAGCCACAGTGTGTGTGTGTGTGTGTGTGTGTATGTATATGTGTGTGTGTGTGTGTGTATTTGCCCGCTGTGTGACGGCCTGATCTAACATGGCTTCTCTTATGTTCTTAGGTATTTCTATGGGAAACACGACACTGAGAATAACTGGGTCACTGATAAAACAAAGTATTAGTTTCTCAAGACTTAAGAGAGAAAAATCACAGTGAGAGGGATAGTTTTACCCAAGGAAGGGTACTGATGTTCTTCTATAACACATGCTATAACTTCAAATGAAAAGAGGTCTTGTAGGAACCAAAATTTGTGAGGTAGAATTTTAAAACACTGTTCTTTTCAGAAAATAAATATTCAGTACCAACAACAAAAGGAATTTTCAGATTTAAATGAATGAAAAATTGGGAAGCAGTTCAAAGTAAAATAGAAAACTGTGTTAGATGCAACACTTGAAGACCACATGCTCCTGGTATGAGATGTACTTAACAGAAATCACAAGAGAAATAAAATTTCCAAAAGGTTTGATACTGTATTGTTTTAGCAGAAAAAGATGTTCCATGTAAACCCAAAATTGCAAATATAAACTTTTAACCCATTGTCTCAGATTAAAAAAAAGATCTTCTATTAGGTGCACCATTTCTTTAAAACAAAGGCGATCACAAGCTGAATATCTTAAAAGTGTTCCCCTTAAAATTAAAGCTACAAAATCTTACAGGGGAAACTGATAACAGCCACTAGAAAAATATTTTCAGACTCAAAAGGTAAAGCAAAAAAAAAAAATTATCAGATGAAAAGCTTCTAATCTAGGACAACTCTTTGCCTCAGGGCAGTTTACAGGCGGGGCCTTTTCTCTAGCAGAGAAGGATTAGCTGTAAGTGGAATGTTGGGATGCCAGCTCTAGGATGGAGATTTCTGAATATTTGGATTAAATGTGAAGATTACAAGATGTGCAGTCCATTTTCTTGGACACTTTCTCTCTCAGAGGCACTGGCCTTAATGTTCTGGGCATTACATTATATTTTTGGGAGTGATCTCCAGGTTTCACCTGAAGACTGGCACCCTTGCAAAACAAAGAAGTGTTTTGAGCAACCCAAGGAGCTTTCAAACTGACTTGCTTCTTTCAACATATGCACATCTTCCCTCCAGGCATCTTCCTGGCCAGGGGTGGTCTTCTAGAACTATTCATTTTGTTTGTGGAGACATTCTTGCAGAATTTCAAAAGTTTGAATTTGTATCTTTAGACCCAAAATCAGGAGAAGATGAGAATTCAGAAAAATATCTCAATTGTGCCTCCCCCCTTAGATACCATGGGGCATATATATAAAAGATCCTTCTCTCTCTAAGGCTGGGAGAGAGAAAATTGGTTTAACAAAATTTAGAAGGAGAAGATAATAAACCTTGCTGGGCAGTTAATCCCCATATTCTCTTATCTGATCTTGATAAATTTTCCAGGATACAGGTTTTTTTCAGGTTAAACAACTTTTAAACACAAGTTGGGGAAGGTGATGAGATATCTGTCTGGTGGGGACTCAGATTTTACACTTCTTATTTCTACAATTAAGACTAAATTTGGCTAAGTGTCTTTTCTTTCCTAAAACAGCTAAAGAGAGTCTGCAAAAGTTTTCCTAGCCAAAATCCAGCTAAAGGTGCTAGGACAAAAGTTCTTTGCAAAAGAGAAAACTTTGACTCTTTGCAAAGATGTTGGCAATTTACTTCTCTTAAGGAGACTGGATTAGCTTTGTATCAGAGACAAGGTTTTCTTTCTAATTACGAGAGGAGAAAATTCAAGCTCTGGGTGTTTCCTTATTTGCATGTGAAAAAGGTGATACCTGGAGTTTTCCATCAACTTAGTCACATAGTTAAGATTTTCAAATGACCAAATTTCTTCTTCACTGGCTAGTTATGGATCTGATTTATAAAAGAAGACGGGTCTCTTTCTCTAAAGACACCTGGTTGCTTGTGCATTAAGAGGAGAGTCTTGAAGTGAAAATTTCCTTTCCTTCTTAATATCTCAGGGCACTGCATTCTCAAAAAAATTATATTCCTTTTGCCTTTTCTGGTTCTGTTAAAGATTTCAGATTGAGTAAAGAGAAGAGGATTAGCATTCCTTCCCTAATGGGAGAAGGGCAGGAGGACTGCAAATTTGCAATCTTTAACTTCTTTAGGCCAGGCTCCAATTTGGGCTGATCTTAGGCACTCTCTGTACATGCTCAGAGGCCTTTCCTTGAGCCTGAAATTTATAGAACTGAAGCAGTAAATATTTAACAAAACTAGTTTAATCTCTCTTTCTCAGAGGTATTTGGTTCTGGCATTTTAAAAGTGAAAATAAAGGTACAATTCTCTGAATCTCTCTCTCAATCATGACAATAAATTGTATTTGCTTAGTTTGCATCCTGGTTGCATTTTAAAAGGGCCGAACCTAAGTTATTTTGGGCTAACAGAGAACTGATTTTTTGGGCAAGGCCAATTCTCTGCAGTTAGTTTTATTTCCTGAATGGGATTGCCATATCCTGGCAGGACAGATTGCTAGAGATCTAGAATGGAAGTCTAAAGAAAGATGCGATCCCCAGAGAACCAGGCTCTGAGCTCCCACTCACACCAAACTTCCATTACCCTGCAGAGAAAACTGAGTCTGCAGCTTGGAACTTTGTGCTGTGATTCCAGGAGATCTCCAGGCCTCACCCTTGAGAACTGGCCTCGTCTAATTTTAGTCCAAATCATTGCTTTTCTGTTTCTTTATTTTGTTAAGGGGAGAGCCAGGTTACAAAGCCAGGTTTCTCTGTTCTAAGAGACATTCAAATTTAAAAGTTAGATTTTTTTGTGGCGGGGGGAGGTTTAGGGACAAAGGAGCCTTGTCTGCCCATGTGGAACTACCATTCTCTGACATTCCCCAGAATTCTGGCTTTTAAGTTCCCCAAGTGGGATGAGTTAAGGGCAGGAAGCTTCTTGCAAGAATGAGTAAGATCTGGTCGTGTAGAAGTGCCTGGAACAAGTTTTTGCTAAAAGGAATACCTTGTGGCATGAGTGTGGAACTCTGTGTAGACTCAGAGACCACATTTCTTCCATGATTTTGAGATGAGAGAACTGAAATAGGGACTGTGTTCTCATTTTCATGAGGAGGAGAGGAAGGCTGAGGCTGAACTCCTACATTTGTTCTGTTATATTTCCTCTTACCCAGTACTTCTAGAATTTCTAGCCTCTTCTCTGTGGATTTGTAAGATTCTAGGACAGTTTGCAAAAGGTTGGCAGTTTCCTTTTTTTTAATACTAACTTCTAACTTTTGCTGGAGTTCCTGATTTTTCTTAGCAAGCTGTTTGATTTCACAGAAATGTCCCTTCAAGTTTTTACACATGTACTCTAGCGGGGTTTTTTACTGATTTCCACCCATGGCACCAGACATTTAGACAAGACACTTCTAGGGAAAACAGAAAACAGCAGCTGCCAGTAAGGGGTCTGGCAGCTAGGGAGCCCTGGGGGTTTTCACTTCCTCTCTCACATGACCCAGTGAGGTCTCCCTACTGGGAACTGCGCAAGAGAAAGTCCCTCTCGCTTAGAGGCCTCGTCTCCTCTCATTCACACATGCATACACACCACAGAAATCCTCCCAGATCCTAGCTTCTGTGCTTCAGCTCCAGAGCAGAGCCTAACAGACAGTGCTTAAGGGGTGATCAGGCCCTTCGTCTCTCCTAAGGAAAGGTAATCAGAATTTCCAGACAGTTCATACTCACAATCCTGAAGATCTTCCAATTCCCTGGACACATTGGTTCAACCAGGCACAGGATCTTGGTTGGCAAACCGGACATCTTCTCCCACCGGGGTGGAGAGAGCTGGACTCAATCAAAAATGTGACTGTGGCGTCTAGTCCAGTCTTCCCGCCACAAGGGTGGAAGGCAGACAGTTTTACAGCTACCCCAAGGGGAAAGAAATGTCCTACCCCGTTATTTTCCCATTGGTCAATGCACCAAAATGAAGCAGAGAAATAACGAGGTCTGCACAGACTTACTGGTTTGAAGCGAGGTTTGCTTTATGGTACCATAAGCACAACCCAGTCGGGCATGGGCCTCCAAAATGACTGAGTTAAAATCATTCTACATACAGACAGTTTTATTCACACCGAAAACAAGCAGGCAGGCACACAGGCTTATCTGATTTCAAAAGGTCCCGCCTCCACTAAATTCCCCCTGGTAAAATTCCTTGACACGATGCCTCTACGCTATCTATTTACAGCAAGTCGCCTGTAGGAGGCTGTTCCCTTATCTAATCTTACAGCTGGAGCTCACACCCACCGGGTGGTAGAGTCAGTTTCTAACTAAAGTTTTACAACAGACCCCTTAGTTTGAAGACAAAGCATATTTTTACTCAATATGACAAATATTATTATTATTAGGGGTATTAATTAATTATTCAGGGGCTGCCCCTTCAGTTTTCAAATGATATTCTGAAGATCTAGGTATAAGTTTCTACTGAACAAGAACAGTTAGGGGACTGATCATAACATTAACTTTTCTTTCTGCTCTTGCATTTTTTTCACAGCCTCCAGAGAACTTAATGTAAGACTTTTTCCATCTGAACCTGCCCTCTTTGATACTCCTGTATCATTTAAAGGATAACAAGGTTGAAAATGCAGAATGCAGCCTTCTCACCTGATGTTCATTGTACTTGAGTATAAAACAGTCTCATATGAATTTATTAATTTGGAAAACTTAGGACCAACTTAAATATGCTGCTGGCAAGCAAAAGGCACTTACCCATGTGACTTCTTACTTTTGCAGCATCTCATTTAAATTGGGACACTATAGATGCAATCCTTCCATGTGTGCTATATTAGCACACCTGCACAATGCCTGCTTAGGATACAGATGTCTGGGCATGCTAATGTCACACACTTAGTGGCTAGGGTTGCCAGATTTGACTCAGGAAATATCTGTGGACTTTGGGGGTCGAGCCAGGAGACATTGGGGGTGAAGCCAGGAACAACGTTGTGACAAGCACGATTGAACTCCAAAGGGTGTTCTGGCCATCACATTTAAAGGGACTGCGCTCCTTTTAAATGTCTTATTTCCATTTGAAATAATGGGAGAATTAGGGGCATCTTCTTTTGGTGCTCATAGACTTGAATCCCTTGGTCTAACCCTACTAGTGGCTGAGGGACCACTTTAAATGAGACACTGGGTGCCCATCACCATCATGTCACCTGAATAAGTTCCTCTTTCCTAAATGCACCACATTTAAATCAACCCTATATTCTATCTTTTTGTTTAAAATACTCAATTTGGCTTATAACAAAAAACAAGTAAAAGATATGTCATATAAACAGGAATAAATACAAGGCATCAGTATCCTAGCATGTCAACTCCATCCATAAAAATATCAGAAGACTGCAGCAGCAATGGCCCACCAGGAAGACTTAAGGGGAGGCTCCAACCACACTCAACAAGCAAGGGATGAAGAGAATCCCTCAGCCTCTAGCACTGAGAGACAAACACAAAGTGACAGCAGCCACAGTCCATTCTGTGGCCACTGATGCCATTTGAAATGCATCTGTAGTTCTTTAAAAATTGCTATGAGGCCCAGATCCAGATCCAGCAGATGGCATGGTGTCCCCAGAAACTCTTGTTTCCCCCTTGCCCCTTCAAGTGCAGGAACAGCCCCACTCACCTCTTTTTTGCATGACATGTAAATGCACACTAGCACAGGGAGAAGGACTCTCTCCTGAGTTGGTGAGGCACCGATTCTGTGCCAGTAAAAGAGAAATGGCTGTAGAGCATGCAAGTACCATGCTCTTTGCTAGGTGTGTCCATTTTGAAGAACTGTGTTCATAGCTCCTGCCTCCAGCCATTTTACATTGATCAAGTTTAAACAATAAACTATTCCGCTCTTAAACTACATAAACTAGTTTCTCAGTTTCTCTTGTAAATGGGAACTATATTTATTTTCAAGGGAAACATATTTTTTAAAACAGAAATCATAGCAAAATCCTTACCTGTGAAAGCATTTGTGGCCTGAAAGCCAGCTTCCTGCATACTGCTCTCCCAGTAAAGCTTGTGATCCAGTCTTAAGCTGTCCTTTCCAGATGAAACTTCTAGGTTTGAAGCTGTCAAGTTACTTCCATCTTAGCTTGTCAATGTCAATTTCTTCCCCACAATCCTGCATTTGGCATGTACCTACTCCCACTTGTTACCAGGTTCTCTGAGTCCCAGGTAAAAGGGATATGTTGAGCTTGAATGGTAAATGCAGATCTGGTGCCTCAGCCGTCCTGCCAGAGAACTATTGCCATGGTGTCCATTTAAAGGAAAGCAGTCATTCCATACAGATGTTATTTTTCCCTTCAAAATCTAGTTCTAATCCTGTGTTCAGACAGCATCATTGGCTTTTGCATGGTCCTTCGTTTCAAATTCAGCCAGTGGTGGTCTTCCCTTGTGTTCTGTGTTCTTTGAGCTGTCAGGCAAACTGATAAATTAAAAAAAAAGATGAGATTATTTTTTTTTATTATTTATACCCAGATTTACAAAATTTAGGGAATAACTCAACACATGTACAGACACATGCCTCATTTAGAAGGGACTGAATGTGTATATTAAAAGAAGGAAGATGCCACAATTCTGCTGAGACACAAAGTGTGACCACACAATTCTTTGAAGTGCAAAGAGAGAGAGTGCTGAAGATATCCATATGTATCTTAGAATCCAATATTAGTTACATTTCAAAAGTCAAATTTAGTTAAGATAGAGGTAGAAATACAATAGCTAGATTGCAGATAAAAGGGAAAAACAAAAACATTCAAAGCCTCAAATCTAAACTATAATTATCATTTTATCAGGTCTCTTATTGCCATTTTAGAAAGCTCTCCAGGGAACGAACTACTAGACATTCTGTGCACTTCCAAGCGCTGCAAGACAGGGACAGGAAAAATGGTTGCCATGTGGGCAGGGCTAGGAAATTCAAACATTCCTACCCACTCAGCAGCCATCCTGGTGCGGCTGTGATATTTAAACTTCACAGCAAAGCTGATTTGGAAAAGATTGAAGAAAAGCTGGGAGGTGGCCCACCACTGTGGAGAAGCAAGATTTTAAAAACCACTTCTCAACAGCGTCAAACCCAGTGAAATCAGTCCATATGAATAAGGTTACCTAAGGGAAAAGCCATGTGGGATAGAAGAGAGATTATTGTCTTTGTTTGGAAAAACTGGAGGGAAAAATTAAAATGATGGAGGAAAATTTAAAATTGCACAAGGTTTAGTATTGACTTGAAAGGGGGGTCAGAGAGGAGGCAAATGGCAGCATCCCCAGAGCAACAAAAAAGAAGGATTTCTGTGCTGCAAGCAAACAAAATAAAGGGGGGGAAATCATCAGCATGAATTAAATTGACATGAGATGTAAAAAGAAAGAGATAAAGAATGAGAGAGAGAATTGGAGATGGACAATTTAAAGCTTTGAAAATATTTTCCCCTTTAATGCCTTAGTGAACAAAATTGGGGGGGGGGAGGGGAATCATTTTGGCAGTCTCTGGTGGTGAACCACATGAACCTTCTGCAAACCACCGAACTTAAGAATCACTAGGGATTGATCCATTTGGAAGGCAGAGTGCAACCCATACTCGACAGGCTCTAAAAACTGCGGAGATCACAACCAGTGCATAGGAACAAATTACATAACCACAAAGAAAAAAACCCACAAATTTGCAAGGAAGGGCAGGACATTAGCATTAGTATGCAGCTGCGCTAGGGCAATAGTGAAAACACCCCCCTTTTCCCCACTGTAGTAGCACAAGACTACAGAAATTCTTCAGAACTTCTGCCAGAGGACTCCTCTCCCATACAAATTGTAACCCTGTGCAAAGTATGGTGGAGTTGCAGCCAACTTTGCAGAGGCGTGTGCGCGCACACATCACCAATGATCACAACTTTCATTGACAGTGTCAGTGGGTTCTATCATGCATTTTGTACACTCAACACGTCTCCTCATATATGAGATTGTGTGACTCTTTCTCATTTTTTCACAGTGTCCGATAACACAGCAGAGAATCCCCTTGTGCTTGGCAATATGGAAAACAGGGGTTTGCAGCTCCTTATCAGTTTCAAAAAAAATCTGATCATTTTCAGGATCAGGTCTTCCCCCTTTGCCTGCAGTTCTGTTCTCTTCCCTTTCATTCAACAAACTAATGCTAAAATGGATGCACAAAATCTGAATCACAAGGATTCAAATGGAAGCCATCTGCTGGATGCTACTGCACAGTTGTGATAGGGCAGCTGCATATATTCTTTTTAAAAACTTTGGAACCCACACACACACACACACACGTCACAACAAGTGACATTTCATCCCAATTTAGAAAAGTGCATTTTTAAAATTGTAGCTGCAGAATAAATACACCAAAGGAAAAAGAATGATGCATAAGGTGGGTTCAGAATCCAAAGTCAAGATTAAAGACTTGCTGTTCTGAAAATCTGCAGTAAGATGTGTGTGGGCCATAGTTTCAGCCCCTAGCACAGGCAAAAAGGAGGTGAGTAACCTTCCCAGAAGCTGCCCACATTGCACTGACCCAAACAGCCATGTAGAAATAAGATGCCTCTTCACACTGTCACAGTCTCTGGCTCATGACCTCCCTTCCTTTATGTTTTACAGATGTGTTTAAAACTAGGGCTAAGAGACATCTGTTAGCAGCTGCTCACAGCTTCTTGAGATGACCTTTGTTTTATTCTGGCTCTAAAATGCCCTGATACTTCCATGGTTGTTCATTCCATCTCATAAAAGTAATAACAGCTATTTTTATCTCTATATAGAAGAGGGAGATTAATGAATGCCACCATTTCATTGCAGATTATACTCCTGCTCCCTCTTCTATTAGTATATTCTGTTTTATATATAATAACAACTCAGGAAAATGCCTCTTGGTTAGATGGTAGAGAAAATGAGTATACAGCTGGAAGAAACCCTTCCAGAGAATCCAACAGACTAAGCAATATTCCACAGTGTTCTGCAGACACAAAGACATTTTTCATAAGGCATTTTCCAAAACACTTTTGGAATTAAAAAATGTTTGAGTCAGCACGACCTAAAGCAAAATTTAGTTCAGGTTCAACAGTGTTACTATAATACTAAAATGCCACTGTTACTTAGAACTGCACAATTCCTAAAACTATATATCTATAGTAACCTACACCTAAGAATTTCCATGACTACCTCATCTTCCTGTTGGGATTATGATAACTCTGGGATTATTCAGGAGTCAAATCAATCAAAAAGTGTTGCCAAAATGTCCTGACCTGACAAAACAGGCAATAAAGAGGCACATTTTAGTGTACACCCCCAAAACTAAAGGGTCTTCCACATGACAATGATTCTCTGATATTTCCACATTGCCAGTGCAGTACAGCAGCAACAGGACCTCCACATGGTTTCCCTCCCCCAGCACCCTACTGTAGCCACCCCTCCACACACACACCACTAAAGGTCTTTAAGTCTTTCATCATAACTACATTAGATATATCACTATTGTGTTATAATGCTATTGCAATATGTGAACTACTGGTCTGGAATTTTTTTTTAAACCCTTCCAAGTAGTATGAGAAGAAATAGCTGCCAAGAGAGACTGGGCACCAGTAAGCACCATGCACATGGCATCCACCTTGATTTTGCTGCAATCTTTCCAAAAACATCTTCAGAAAACGAGTTTAGGAAAGCTCACAAACAGTCAGAAGGTGCACAAATGTAACATAGTCCTTCATGGAAGCATGAAAAAAAACCCCAGTTCACATTAGCATTACCAGATCATAACACCAGTACAGAAGACACCTAGGAGTTCATCCAGCAGGGAATGTAGTATATCATATCTGGTGCTTGGAAGAAATTGAAAATAACTGGAAGCACAAGTCTGAAGCACAAAGTACAAAGCCAGGCTCTTAGTTTTTTGAACAGGTCCAGCCTTCCAAATCACGGGGGCAAATATTGTCCTCTTTTACTGTGCCTACAGGAGGCTTCAAGAACTCAAAGATCAAGGTAGCTCACCAAGCTACATTCCAGTTTTAGACAATAAAATTCTTGGTGCAGGCTTCAATCTACCTGCCACTGTGAAAGAATACCACATTTATATCTGCCCCAACATAAGTTAATTAACTGCTGAACTAATCCAGGACCAATGAAATCAACTGAGAAACTGTCAGTGCTATTCATTTGCTAAAAGGCTAAACCTTGACACTTGTTTTACAATCTCAGCACAACTGAGCTCTTAGATGCGAACGAGACGTCCACCTATAAAAGGCTTAATCATGCACAGAATAGTTTAATGATGAGACTATGGCACCACATGTATTGAGGAAATGCTCACAGATTTTGCATCTTCCTGGAAGTTTAGAACAGTCAGTGCTATGACAGTGCATCTATTGTGAACAGCAGCTGTCCAGGAGCCAAAAGAATCTCGGGGAAAGGGCCCCAGTCCCTCATATACCTTAATGGGCAGAATGAATTCTGGTTTGTTCCTGCAAACCAAACCACACTTCAAGAATTAATTTGATTTATTTACGCTGTCCCATAAGTCAACATCTTCTGTCTGGGTGCTAAATAAAGAAGCGCAAACAGAACATCGCCCAGACAAGCAAACAGCGCCTAAAGGATTCCAGACACTATTGGCTGCAGGCTGTTCCTGGCACTGAGGCAGACAATGACTTTTTACAGCCCAGTATTGGCAATCTGCAAAACAAGACTGATACGAGCAAGCATCTGGAACAGAGAGGAAGTTAAAATGGTTTCAACCATAGCTGGTTACCTGCTGCGATAACTCAGTTATGCAGTGGAAATTACACAAACATTTAATCTCTAAAAATCTCTTTAAACTCTAATTGCATGCTTGTTTAAAAATTATGGCACTTGCACTGAGATTTTTACCCATCAATTAAGTCCACGTTTCTGGCCTACCTCCAGGGGTGGTCTGAGTTCACAGGGCATCTGTGGAATTGCCCAGGCCCTAGGCTGGTTGCACCCCAGCCACCCATGAACCCCCTCCTTGGGAAAAAGAAGGGAAAAGAAGAGGAAGAGCCAGCAGGGGCAGAACATGATCACCCCCCTCCAGGACTTCAGCAGCAATTGAATTGGCAGCCACTATGTATGTTTGCCCACTCCAGGGCTCAGGCAGCAGTTGGCCAACTCAGTGAAATCCACACATGCCCACCTCCTTCTTGCATGGTAGTAATAGGGGGGCCTGCCAGAAGGCAGTGATTCGAGGGCACATCCTGAACCATGGCCCCCAGATCACTAAGACAACCCCTACCTACCTCTGTCCAAATTATCAAGAACTCTTAAGGCACAACCCACCTCAACTACTGAACCACTTCACCAAAACAAAAGGAAAATGAAAACAAATCACTGTAACTAATTTTTTAAATTGCTAAAACAACGAAGAATCGTGTGACATTTTAAAGACTGACAAATGCATTCTGATGCTTGAGATAAGCCCCGATATAAACTGAAATGCTAGTACTGTTCCATACGTACTCATGACACGGTCACATACCCAACAACATCAGCCATATAATTAGGAGCTCATTCACATAGGGCCCATAGCTACAGTGGGACATCATGGAGCCACACCCCTTCACTTTACAGCCACACCCTACAAGTTACTATACCAGAAAACAGGTTTTAAAAAATATTTATTTGTATATTACTTCAGCTAATTCACACCGTGCTGCACTGCACAATGCTTGTGATTAGCTGTGATTGCTTCAGTTAATTATTTTTGCAAGTAGCTGCAGCACCTTCTCCTGAACTGCCTGTCCTGGCACCCCGTGACCTTTCCAGCTCCACCTTCCCTAGGGTGGGGGTTCAAGTGAAGAGCTACCAAAAGAGGGGCTGGCATGGAGGGAGACCTCCTCAGCTTTCTTCCAAGCAGAGTGCCCAGGAAAACTGATGGCTCATCTACTCCATCCAAGTGGAGCACCTAGCAGCCACTGGCAGGGAGGGAGGGGGAAGCACTGTCTCATTAAAGTGCTCCCAGTCACTGCTTCTTAGGACTCCCACATTTTCTTGCTCAAGAATACACCGTCTAGGGGCTCGTGAGTAGGCCATCCTAGATCGGCACTGGCATTTCTGGTGGTTCTGTGGGAGAGGCAAGCAAGAAGCTGTCTGGGAACCCTTCCCCCATTCATTCTGAAGCCTGGTGGGGGCACCTCGATGTCCTTTCATTGCTGAAAAGAGTGCAGCACTGCTGGTTTTCACTTTGATAGCCTGTGTCTCTGAGAAGATGGTAAGACTTGGCTACCAAGAACTCACATTTTGAATGTGATGCCTCTCCATTGCAGCCACCCTTCTCCTCCACAGCTCCTCCTCTACATCCTTCAAGAGATTCTGCCCTGCCTACTTCTGGTTATTAAATTAGATTAGTGTCTCCCGCTACCCCGGCACCTCCAGTAAAATAATCCTGGCTACGGGGCTTCTTCATGTGCACATCTTCAAACATGGTACATATTATTATGTGCCAGAAATGCCCTTCTGCCATTTCCTATGGCCAGATACTGTGCAACATAAAAAAGGTAAAGGTAGTCCCCTGTGCAAGCAACCAGTCGTTTTTGACTCTGGGTTGATGTTGCTTTCACAACATTTTCATGGCAAACTTTTTACGGGGTGGTTTGCCATTGCCTTCCACAGTCATCTACACTTTGCCCCCCGCAAGCTGGGTACTCATTTTACCTACCTTGGAAGGGTGAAAGGCTGAGTCAACCTGGAGCCGACTACCTGAACCAGCTTCCGCTGGGATCAAACTCAGGTCATGAGCAGAGGGCTCCAACTGCAGTACTGCAGCTTTATCACTCTGTGCCACTGAGCATGGAAACACCTAGAAATCAGTACAAGTTTATGCACACTATTCATACTGAAGAGTGGTTCAAATACACCAGGATCAGATTTATTCTTTTGACTAGATTTTGCTTTCCTTTCTGCTCTGCACATTAGTGTTACATACCTGTAATACCAGACCTTCTGACTTTTCCTTATAATAACTCTCCTTCCTCCGTACCATTCTTCTTTTCCTAGCTTTCTATTTCTCTGCCAACAAATGTAACATTTCATACATTTAATGAAGTGGGCTCCAATTCACGAAAGCATACCTAATAATAAAAGCATAGTGGTATTGGCAAAATAGAGCTCTCTCATTGATTGAAACCTGAGCTCCAACAACCACTGGCCTATCACCCATCACTCCACACCTCTGCACACCTACTGACTCACTCCCCTGTCCCCCACCCACATCAGCCCCTGAACATTGGAAACAACTGCCAATACTCTCACATACAATCCTGCCTCTGACAGGCACACATATCAGACACTTTGGTAGCTACTCTCTGTCACAGGTCAGCAGCCTGCAGCAGTTGATGCTGATGCCCAGCCAGCTGAGCCTGTTACCAACCCTATCAGTGACTCTGAGGTGGCAAAAATGGGCCCTCAGGCATCAGTTGCTGAAGTTGCTAAGAACAGTATGGACGCTAGCCCCATGGACACTGAGACCACAGTGGAGGCAACCGCAACAGGCAGTGAGCCAATGACCCAGGATTCAGGAAAGGCTGCCTTGCCTTGCCTCCCTTTCCCCCAGAGCCAGGGAAACGCAGGAGGCCATGAGCATACTTGGGACTCCTTGAGAGGAGATGGAGTGCGAGCCTCACAGCCAGCATTTACCAAATCAGGAGAACCACCTGGAGCTAAAGAACCAAATTATTTATTTTATTTATTTTTGTTAATTTGTATTCCACCCTTTCCCACGAGTGGGCTCAGGGCAGATAACAAAAATGGACAGCTCCCATGCAAGTTCAACGAGACCCAGCTTTGAACTACCCATAAAACACAGGACTTCAGAGAACTCAGGTGTGGGAGCAATTTGTCAACATTCCAGAGACATTGCGATCACAGCAGCTGACCGTGATACCTCTTGTGATTTCTGAACTCCTGGCTTTGATCCATGGACCTGCTTGACTGTGCCTCTTGGGCCTGCTTGGACTTTGTTTCCTGGATTCTCAGCTGGTCTCCCTTGTGTATGACTTTTGGACTGACTTTTTGGCTACACAAACTTGGTTAGTGTCCCTGCTTTGTTGCCTTAGTCTTACCTGCTCTGAGACACTCTCCCTTCAGAAGCCCTCATAAATGACTCTGCTGTCCTACACCCTCCTGAACTCCAGGCCTCCAATGCTTAGGTGGCTTTGCTGGCCAACAACAGCATGCGCCCCCCCTCCCCACCAGTGGTCTTAAATCCTCAGAATGGCTACTGCTGTCTGCACCCTCACAAATGGCCTCCAGTCCAGCAAATACCTTGGCCAGCCCCTAAACGGCCCACACAGCTGGCTGACAACAGCACCCAGTCCCTCTCTCTCACACAAACACCCTTAGCAGACTTTGTGAGGGGCCTTGCCATTCAGCTGCAAATTCCACAACATCATTGGGGCCTCCGCCACCAACACCACTCTGATTCTCCCTTCAAGGCCCACAAAACAGCCCTCCAGGCTGCCGCTTGCCCTGGACTGCCCACCAAGTTCAGGCAGCACTGATCACCCCCTCTGCTCACAGCCTGGCTCCTGTGCATCCACCTCCAACATGGCCTCAGAGCTCTCCCAATGCATCCTGACAACTCCCCACCAGCGCAACCTCTACTGAGGTACACAGCAACTGATGGAGCCACTAATGCCTGTGTCAATCAGGCTGAGGGTGGGGAGTCACACCGTGCTGGGTAAGTTTAGCCCAGAGAGGATTTTGTGCTAAGGAGGGAGAGAGTTGGCCTCTGTTGAGAAATGCTTTACCTTGCATGACAAAGGCAGGGGCTGTGCCTCAGGGATGGAGCCAGGCCATTGGGTGGGTGAAGGGGGAGTTTTAGACAATGCATTACACAGCTAGGGTACTTTGCAGGCGAGGGGAAACACATAACATCACCAGCCTCTGCAAAAGATACCTCAAATAACCTTCAACCTTTACAATTCCTGTCTTGCTATACAGAGAAAATTCCTTCACTTCTCTGCAAATGAAACTGGCAGGCTGTTAAGTTCAGAGAGATTACAACAGCAGTGGCTGCAACTCAGTAATGCAACATAAGAACATAAGAGAAGCCATATTGGATCAGGCCAACGGCCCATCCAGTCCAACACTCTGTCACACAGTGGCAAAAAATTTTACATATACACACACACTGTGGCTAATAGCCACTGATGGACCTGTGCTCCATATTTTTATCTAAACACCTCTTGAAGGTGACTTGCTATGCAGAATCTTGCAAGATCAATCCCTGCCATATCCTTAAGAAACTCTGCATAAGACACTGAGAGCTTGCTGCCACTCTGAGTGCACTAAACTTACCCTGCAGGACCAGGAGTCTGCTCCTGACAAGGTGGGGGGAAGACCTTTTCAAGGCCTATTTTGGCCTTTGAAGCAGAACTTCTTCAGTCCACTCCTGACTACAGCTGCCAGCTCCAGGTTGGTGGGAAATTCCTGGAGATTTTGTTGTGGAGTCTAAGGAAGCAAGAGTTTGGAGAGGGGAGAGGTCTCAGCTGAAAATAATGCCAAAGAGTCCACCCTCCAAAGCAGTTCTTTTCTCTCTGGCTGATTCCGCATTTGCCGTTTGCCTTCCTTTCACTCCAGGGTTGTTCCATGCGGGCCTGATTTCCCGATTCTGCACTAGAGGATTTCTCCCGGATTCAATTCCCAATCTGTTCCGTGTGTTTTGATTCCGCAGTACTGTTGCTCCCAGAGTTTCCACCATAATTGGAGCAATTTCCCCCTCCCCTCCCTCCTCACTCATTCATGTAGTTTTTTTTTACACGAATGCATGTTCGCATTACAACGTAACCTTTTTTATTGCGTTACGATGTAACACCAGAGGCGCAATACTTGCAAAGTCATGTCTTTTCCTTCCCACCTGCCATTGGTCATTTATCTAATGCCCGGGAAATCTGATTTCGCAATCGGAACCATAGGTGGGATCCAACTGGCCAGCGGATGTGGTGTTACATGCTTATTGGGTGGCTTGGAAACGAGATGCGTTGGATTCTAGCATGTGATCTTAAGTTCTCGCGAGCCCTCTATGCGTGCTGAGACCACCACCATTAATCTGCCCCCGGTCTATTGTCTAAAGCAGGAAGCACACACTTCAGCACACACTTGCTGGAATGCTAAGCACACCGTTTTCAGGAAAAAACTATTTAAAAAAAAGGAGCCCGAAGGGAGCATGGTATCTAAAGTATTGTCCCCAGCACATCAGCAAAGGGCTATAAACATAGCCAAGTTCTCTCTTGAGGAACATGCGGGGGGCGGGGGTGGATAAAAGGGGCATCAGCACATCTTAAAATTAGTTCGCGTAACATCGATTTTCATTTCATGACATTGTAACGAAACTATTGTCAAAAAAAAGTATGATAGCACGAAGTGCTTTCAGTTGGGGGGGGGGGAATAATGGTTGTGAACGATCAAATGTTATGGCAGATTACTTCCCAGATAATGGAGGACACATTAACAAAATCTCGTGGAACACCATAAAGAGTGAGGGCGTTTGAAAGTAAGGGATGCATTCGGGCAAAGAAGAGAATCGTGTTGCAGCGTTATGCGTTGCAGAGTTGTAACGCAAAACCAGCTTTGCTTTAAAAAAAAATTCCTAATCAGATAATGGCAGACAATTTTAAAAGGGAGTAAAAGTAAGAGGGTGTGATGAAATAACGGGGCGGAATAAGGGGCGTGAAGTTATGTGGGTGTGTTCTAATGATGCAACAAGTTTGGCAGCGCACTGGCTCGAGTTCCGCACATAAAATTCCGAGCTTCGGAACCGCAGCAAAAAAAAGATCTGGTATTTTGCCGATCACCCTGGTCAAACTGCTGCCCCGGGTCAAAATGTGCGGAAACCAACATCTGCCCCAGGGGAAACACAGTGTCGGAGCCGGAGCAAAGGCTAATGCGGAATCAGCCCAAGATAGGGACAGAGATCTGTTGTCTGGAGTTTGGTTGTGAACCCAGGAGATTTTCAGCTACCACCTGGAGGTTGGCTACCCTAGCCCTAGCAGCATCCTCTGGGTGACCTGATGCCACCTGACTGGCATGACTTAACTAGACCTGGTTGCTTGCTCCTGTTCAGCAGCAGCCCCCCCCCCCATGACTGCCAGTGTGACTTTGCAGTTGCCAACTCGAGGTTGGCAAATTCCTGGAGATTTGAGGGGTGAAGCCTAGAGAGGGTGGGGTTGAGGTGGAGTGGGACCTCAGACAGGTACAATGCCATAGGTACAATCCTCAAATCAGCCATTTCCTCCTGGGAACCACTGTTGCCAATCTCCAGGTGAGGGCTGGAGATCACTCAAAATTACAAGTGCTGTCTAGATGGCAGAGATCAGTTCCCCTTGAGGTGGGGAGAGTGAATGCCTCTACTTGGGTGGATGGGAAGACAGCAAGGGTTGTGGGCACTTGCCCATCACTTCTTTCTACAGCCCATTGTATTTTTCTCCATAGTGGGCCTTACTCCTAGTATACTACATAAACTTCTTACTCTTTAAGGTGCCACAAACTCATATATATGTGTTTTGTTTTATTTTTATTGCATACCGAAAACTAAATGTTGTCCATGTATTTCTTTAAAAACAGAGAATACAGGAACAAGCAGCTCTCTTTTTTCAGGAATGTTTCACCAATTGGTGACCCTTTTTCTTTTTAAAAAATAAAACACCTAAAACTTTAGATTAAATCCAGTAAATTTAAGTATTTGAAAAATCCCACAAATGGAACATTAAGCAGGTGCTTAAAGTTGTCCCTTATTATTAAATTTCTAAAGGCATTGCACTTTCCCTGCACACATATCTGTGATTTTCTTTAAACAAAAAACAATAACCTATCCCTGCAATGAGAGCATCCTTATCTTTCATAGGAAGACGGTACATGGTATTACTGACACAAGATTATTATTAAGGGGAAAACACTGAATTTCCTCCCCTTTTAAATCTATGCAGACAATTGATTCTGTAGAGTCCATGTTTTCCCATCTGCCTGCCCAGGGTAAGTGTACCCATTAGGCAACATTAGTCTGTTGCCTAGGGCACGCCAGCCCTCGGGAGGCACTAAATTAGGATTGCCAAATCCAATTCAAGAAATATCTGGGGACTTTGAAGGTGGAGCCAGGAAACTTTGGGGGTGGAGCCAGGAGACATTGGGGCAGAGCCAGGAGCAAGGGTGAGACAAGCATAATTGAACTCCAAGGGAGTTCTGGCCATCACATTTAAAGGGACAGCACATCTTTTTAAATGCCTTCCTTCCATAGGAAATAATGAAGGATAGGGGCACCTTCTTTTGGGGCTCATAGAATTGGACCCGCTGGGCCAATCGTTTTGAAACTTGGGGGGTATTTTGGGGAGAGGCACTAGATGCTATATTGAAAATTTGGTGTCTCTACCTCAAAAAACAGCCCCCCCCAGATCCCCCGATACCTCCAGATCAATTCCCTATTATACCCTATGAGAATCGATCTCCACATAGGGAATAATGACGTGCCCAGCAGACATTTCCTCCCCCTTCCCCGTTTCTGGCGACTCTGAAGCAAGGGATTGACATCTCTACTCACAAGTTGCTGCCAACTTCTCCGAAGACACACCATCCCAAGAGGAAGCCTTTCCAATTGGAGACTGAAGCCTCCGGAGGTGGAAAGTCACGTTAGCTGTGGGGGCGGGGCTTCCCTCCACCAGCCAGCTGACTGGGGGCGGAAATGAGCCTGGGAAAGTGGAAGAACCCCCACTGGGACCTGGGATTGGCAAGCCTACACTAAATTGGGAGCCACCCCATGTGAGTCCACCAGCCACCTTTGCCCCCTGGCTCCCTATCAAGCATGCGCAGAGAGAGAAGCTGAGCTGAGTTGTGCTGCCGGGCCATGCAGGCAGCCAGGGAGGAAGGGAGGCAGCTGGGGCAGGTGTGCTGCTCAGTCACAGGGTGCAGGGGGGGAGGTGGAAGGAAAGCTTCTCACTTGGAGGCGCTGTGGCTGGTGCGTTCCAATCAGGCCAGCAGAGCTGCTTTTATGCGCCCTGGCCTGCCACAGGCCAGGAAGTGGTGATGAAGTCACTGGAACAGCCTGGCCACCCTCTTCCTCACCCCCCGCCCGCCTCCCTGGCAGCAGTGGCAGCCTCTGAATGACCATGAGTCATGGAGGCAGACCCGGCAGCTGTGCTCAACAGTGGAGGAGGGGAGACTGTTCCTGAGAAAGGGAGCTGGCAGGCGCATGCATTTGGCATGTCTGGAAGGCACCTGAACCAAGACTCAGGCAAAGGTCTCTGTGTGTCAAAGAAACACCGTGCCAGGGTGGGGGGAGGAAAAAGATTACCAGGCTAGCTTGATCTCCAAAGCTAAGCAGGGTCAGTATTTAGAGGAGAGCCCATCAAAATATTTCTAAGAATAGTTACTTAGAAAGACAGCAAAGGCAAACCACCTCTGAATGTCTCTTGTCTTGAAAACCCTGAGGGGTCACCATAAGTCAGTTGTGACTTAATAGCGCATGTGCACATGAACACACACAAACGTCTTTGACATCAGATGACCAATATTTGATTGGATGGAGACTTCTTAGACACCCCCATATTTGTTGCCTTGAGCTTCATAATGGGGGGAAAGTAATATGGAAATGTAACAATAAATGAATATTTAATGAACAAAAAAGCATTAGAAATGTGAAAGTGTTAAAGCTATTCCCCGTTTTCACCGTAAGCTATTCCCCGCTATTCACCGTAAGTAATGTCTAGAATTAGAATAAAACTGCGACTGATTGGAATCCTTGGTTCTCCATTTCTAGAAATCTTTTTGCTTTAAATGAAAGATGTAATTAATATAACTGAAGCCTGTCTCTATTGATACTCAAATATATCAAACAGCACTGTTAATATTCCTCATGGATTATGTTTCTGGTTGACTACTGCAAAACCTGAAAATCAATGTCTGTAAGGCTTATCATTTGCAAGTTTAATATTTCGAGGCAGGGTCGACCCGATGCCCTCGGGCGCCCTAGGCAGACTTAATAATAATAATAATAATAATAATAAACTTTTATTTATATCCCTCCCTCCCAGCCAGGGCAGGCTCAGGGCGGCTCACAGGACATGGTGCATACCATGATTACAATAAAATACAATTAATACAATAAAATACAGTTAAAATGCAGTTAGATAAATAATTTAAAACCAATATAAATTGAAGGTGTTACAGTACAATACATATATATCAAGTACAATACATATATTTTATTTATTTATTTGTAATTTATATCCTGCCCTTCCCACCAAGTGGCTCAAGGCGGCTTATATATCAATACATATATATCAAGATATATCAAGATCATTTCCAGGATTCCATGTTAAAAGCCAGTTCGAAGAGGACAGTTTTACAAGCCCTGCGGAACTGATTGAGGTCCCGCAGGGCTCACAACTCCTCTGGTAGCTGATTCCACCAATGGGGAGCCATTATTGAGAAGGCCTGCTCCCTCGTTGTTTTCAGTTTGGCCTCCCTTGGTCCAGGGATTTTTAGAAGATTTTGAGAACTAGATCTCAGTGCTCTCTGGGGAACATATGGAGAGAGGCGGTCCCTAAGGTAGGCAGGTCCTCGGCCATATAGGGCTTTAAAGGTAATAACCAGCACCTTGTAACGAACTCGGTACACAATTGGCAGCCAGTGCAGTTCCCGCAGCCTAGGCTGTACATGTTCCCACCGAGGTAGTCTCACTAACAGCCTGGCTGCCGCATTCTGCACTAGCTGCAGTTTCCGAGCTCGGTACAGGGCAGCCCCATGTAGAGGGCATTACAGTAGTCCAACCTCGAGGTGACCATTGCATGGATCACTGTTGCCAGGTTGTTACGTTCCAGGAAGGGGGCCAACTGCCTCGCCCTCCTAAGGTGGAAAAAGGCGGATTTAGCAGTGGCTGCTATCTGTGCCTCCACTGTCAAGGAAGGCTCCAGTAGCACTCCCAGGCTCTTAACCCTGCGTACTGGTATCAGTGACGCACCATCAAAGGCTGGTAGGGAGATCTCCTCTCCCAGCCCGCCGTGACCTACACAAAGGACCTCTGTCTTCGCTGGATTCAGCTTCAGCCCACTCAGCTTAAGCCAACCTGCCACGGCTTGCAATGCCCGGTCCAGGTTTATAGGGACATCGTCAGTCCGGCCGCCCATCATCAGCGTACTTATGGCAACCCAGCCCGTGCCTCCGGGCAATCTGGGCAAGGGGCACATGTAGATGTTAAACAACATCAGGGAGAGAACTGCCCCACAATTAAGTAGGTGTCTCTGGAACAGCTCTCCTCCAATCGCCACCCATTGTCCCCGACCCTCAAGGAAGGAGGAAAGCCACTGTAAGGCTAGCCCCCGAATCCTGCATCGGCGAGGCGGCGGGTCAGCAGCTGATGGTCGACCATATCGAACACAGCCAATAGGTCTAACAACAGCAATACCGCCGAGCCGCCTCAATCCAGATGTCGCCGGAGGTCATCCATGAGGGCAACCAACACTGTCTCCGTACCGTGGCCCGGGCGGAAGCCGGACTGGTATGGGTCTAAGGTGGAAGCGTCATCCACTTGCTGCCTGGTGCCCCCCCAAAGCGCCCCCCACGGCTCCCCCAGTGGCTCTGTGCCCCCTCCCCACACCCTGGCCCCCCCAGCCTCCCTTCACGGCACTCCGCTCACCTGCCCACCACTGCTAAAAGTGGGGGGGCCGCCCGGAGAGGGCTAGCAGTGACAGCAGCAGGGAGGGGGGGAGGGAGGCAAGCTAAGTGCTTGCCTGGGGCACCGGAGGGGGGTGAGATCCCAATTTGCCACCCCCACCTCTCAGCGCCCTAGGCAACTGCCTAGTTTGCCTAATGGAAGGGCCAGCCGTGTTTGGAGGGAATTTACAATTGAAATATATATGTGTTAGATAATCGTTTTCTCGTGGCTGAAGATTACTATTGAATGGCTATTGAATCATGGAATGGCCTGCTTGATGAGGTTAGGAAAGCTCCCACTCTCTTGGCTTCCCACAAACTATGCAAACCTGAAGTATTCTGTTTCAGAGGGTAGCTGTGTTGGTTTGCAGTAGAAGGGCTAGATTCAAGTCTAGTAGCACCTCAGAGACCAACAAGATTTTCAGGGTATAAGCTTTCAAGAGTCAAAGCTCCATTTGTCAGATCTGAGTTGGAATTACTCAGGAGGGCTTTTTTACACAGGTAATGCAATGAAATGGTTCAGAAAGATGCTTTGCTAAAGGGAGAGAGACTACACATTACACTTCTGTGTACTGTCTGATGCTATAAATATTCTCCTTCTCTGCATCATTTAATGTATGATGTTTAAATGCATCTTTGTTTCAGATTTCTGCAATCCAAATATTATTGCAGTGCTTATTGGACGCCCCATCTTGTTGATTGTATTGACATATACTGTGTAATCTATCCTGAGCCTCAGTAAGAAAAGCAGACTATATAAAACAATTTTTTTAAAAAATGATCAAGACCAGTTATCGTGTGTAATCAACATATGTTTGTACACTATACTACATTATATAACTGTTAATTGTAGGGATCCCTCACTTTCTCTGTACCACCACTCTATCAACAGTCAAATATTCAATTCATATAGAGACATCTTTAATAACTAAAAAAAAGTCAATAGTCTACTGCCTGGAACAGAGTGGCTGGAGGATATTTCAGTTTGACTGACTGACTTGATTGTAAAATCTTTCCCCTTCATGTGATTGTTTCAAAACCTTTTCTGTATGCAACTTCTGTATGTTGCTGGTTTGCTATTAAGAAGTGCCTTGGGAGAAAATTCCTGAAGACTTTTATTTCTCTTTATGTTCTCCAGCTAGGTAGCTACTGAATCACAAGCTGCTGTTCATAAATACATTTTTAAAGCATTGGAAAAAAAGGAAAAGTGCCACATTTTTAAACAGTTATAGTCAGTCATTATTTTAGATTGATAACCACATGTTGTTATTTATAGTTTCACAAGACTTTATTGCCGCATTTTTTCATTCCACATTTTTGGTGCAATTTTTACTAGTTCATGTGCCTAAATTCCATCAATTTCCATTGGGCAAGTCTTTAAAATCATGTAATTGGACGGAACCCTTTATTATTGCTTATTTCATGTTGTTATTTCTCTTAGTTTTTCTGCTTGATTAAAGGCTATTAAACTGTTTTAGCAGTTCCCAAAGTGGTACCATCCGCTTTAGAATATTTCTGTTTGAAAGTTCCACCAGCATTTATTTTTTCCATACCAGCTGACTTCTAAGACCCTGCTAATGTAACAGATCACCTGAGCATATGATCAAGCCCTCTACCTTGTTCTTCTAACCTTGCCTTCCTTTCTGGCTTTCAACTGGCTCATTTGCTGGCTGCCCTCAGCCTTGTATACACTGCACTTATGCATGCACTGAAACACATAAAGAGGAACAGGGTTATGCCTTCTGGTTCACTGCTGATCTTCAACCCCCTCCCCCCAAGAGTAGAGCTGCCATGTCTGTGTTGGAAAGTATCTGGAGACTTTGGGGGTGGATCTGGGAGAAGACGGGGTTCGGGCAGGGGAAGAGCCTCAGCAGAGTACAATGTCATAGAGTCCACCTGTCATAGGTGCTGGGGACCCTGCAGAAGAAGCTGAGCCTGCAGAAGAAACTGTGCCCCTGCCACCTGCACCAGTGCCCCTGCCTCCTGCTGGAGAAGATCCAAGCCCCCCTGCCTCGCCCTCTCGGGTGGCTCGTGTGTGTGACCGCCTTCGGCAGGACCTCAGGGATCGGAGAAGGGCGGCACGCTCACGAGCAAGACGCTCCCTGAGACCTGAGTTTTGAAAGGATTCTGGCCCTTCTGGAGTGAGGATGCTTGAGTCTCAGCAGGATCCTGGCTGCCTCTCTGAGCCAGCAATTAGCCCAAATGGGCAACAGCCAGCAGAGGGCTATATAGCTGTGGGCTTTGGGAGGAGGCTTTGTGGAAGCAAGTAGTCACTTACCTGACGTTCTAGCAGCCACTTCGGCTTTTGACTATGGCTTCTGGACTCCCTGACTTTGGCTTTGACTTCTGGACCCGCTGACTTCGGCTTCTGAACCTCTGACCTGCGAAACCTGGACTGTGATTCGGTTTTGGCGCCTTGGACCCTCTTTGCTCACCAGCTACAGACCTTGGACTGCCCCTGGACTTTGCCTGACCCAGCCTCAGCCCGTGACACCACCCTTCAAAACAGCTATTTTCTTCAGGGGAGCTGATCTCTGCCAGCTGGAGATCAGTTGTAAAAGCAGATCTCGTGGCCCCAACTAGATGCTTGCAACCCTAATTGCATAAGTTGCTTTTGGTCCAAGGTATGTTTTATGAGTTGGTTCATGAAGCAGTTGTTTGTGCTTCAGACTTTGCTGCATGAGCTCTCAACTTAACCATTTTTAGCTTTTATCTGAATTTTTGAAAATTCCTTCAAGGATAAATTCTTCTTATTTATTGTCCTAAAACTTAGACCTATCCAGTTTTGTTTTAGCGGATAGCAAGCAACAGCATCTTCCACAGCAAACTTGTGATACTTGCCTGTCTGTTACTGAAATGCCCCAAGTCACACACCAGTGGAAACTACTGCAGAATAAACCCCACTTGATGATATCTTGTGGATCAGAGAAATTTCTAGAGATTACTAGCTCTATCTTCCTTTCTCCCAAGTGGGCAATTCATTTCCGGTAGTGCCACCAACTTGAAGACAAAAAAACCACTTTGCTTGGCACCAAACACAACAGCCAGTAAGGATGACAGAACACTTACTGTAACCTGCAAAGCCAGGAGAGCAGAAGCAGCAGACACCATTCTGTTAATGGGAAATACAGTAAAAAGCTTGCAACAGAACTATCACAAACACTGGGGACTTATGATTAGACGAATGGGTTTCAGGAGCTGAGAGTGTTCATAAACACAGTCAGACACCATAGCTTTTAAATGCAAAACAACAAGTTCCTTCTGTTAATTCAAACAATATTCTCTATTTCCTTTTCAGCTGTAATGATCTCCCCCACAGGCACTGCACTTCATTTACAATCTGTTATCAGGCAAAGCAGAAAAATTGTACAAACAACCAAAAACTGAAGCAATCCCACTGACTTGATCTGGAGCTTGAATAGAAAAGGTACTCAGTAGAAGAGGAGCAAGTTATGCTAATAATTTACATTTGTTTTAGAAAAAAAACAATTTAATTACTGCCTAAAATATATTTGGGAGTCAAAGACCTGTGGCATGAGAAAGAATGGTCACACACAAGAACATAATATCTTGACCTCAGAACAAACAAAACATACTTCATATATTCTTTCCCCATTCCCTCATCTCTTCATTGGCAATAGCAGATAAATTAAAGTTTCAAAATAAACATGAGAAGTAGGCAAGTAAAGTTAACTGCTATTAAAGCTCTGTTTTTCGCATTGCCAACAACACTTCCAAGAAAGCTTCGGAGACTTATACACCAGGTACTGTGCCACTGTGTGCATGAAACTCTGCAGTACAAATATCACACCAAGGGATATTCTGTAGCATTCATTTTTGCCTAAAAATGTATGTGCTGGTAGAATCCTGATCAGCAACTAACATTTCTGGAATGTCCTTATGAGAAGGAAGAGTGCAATGGAAGTCAATGCCTCTATTCCCATCTCTGTCAAGTATGGTGAATTTCCATTGATAATTGATTGTTTTAGGGTCCTTCATAACACTGGTCTGTGAAGTATCATGGAGGACCAAGGTTTTTTAGCTCTGTTATTCTTTCCCCTCCCCCTTCTTGCTTTATTGCTTGCAAAGTAGAAGTAGTGAGAAACGAAACTAACTTGAGAAGAAGTAATCAGCACCTTCCCATACATTCCTGGTAGGGAGTGCGACACATCTGGGGAAAGCAAGGACAGAGTCCTGATAACGCTATGAGAATGTAGATATTTATGATAGTTTATGTATGAGAGCTGCCCCTCGCCCCCACCTTTTGGAATCCTTTTGAAGTAAGCCTTAAAAGTATTGTATCAATGTATTTACAGCATCACTCTCAAGAATCTGTTACACTGAAAGTATCAGTTTATCAATAAACGTAGTTTTGTATCAACTTCAACTTGTCATTGAAACCGCATGCTTGACAATCCCGTAAAGTCACCTGCCAGATAGTTTAGTTACCACAGAGAACCCTTTCTGTAAACATCTATTGCCTCTAGACCAGTGTGGGGAGCATGTGGACTAGATTTGGCTCCAGCTTTTGACCACCATCTTACAATAATACCAGAGTGGGTTTATACCTATCTTCAGAAGTAACACAGCAATCTACACTGATGCAAGGAGCACTAAACCAAGTGCATTCACTTGCCAAAGCACATACTAAATACTGCTTGGTAGACAGGGCAAGCATGATGGTATCCAAAGTCACAGGAAACCAATTTTCTTAAAGCTCTTGGCATAGGACTCCAACAATCATTTTGTCTTTGATGAAGATACCACAAGTTGACTAATGATGAGTCAAGATATGACAAGCTACAATCTCAACAAATGTCCAAGAGGTCACAAGACTGATTCACCAAACCAAAATTTCCAAAAGATAGTGCAGCCAAGAGATGAAATAGCAGTGGGCAAAGAAAACTGTATCTCATCCTGATATTCCTATAGCCTGTGCGCTGGGAGCACACAGCCTTGTTAGAGGACTTGATACAGGAAGGATCAATGGTGATATGCAATAATGGAACACTTTTCTTCCTTATCAGTAACATTCCTAAATTTGTTCATTCCCATGCCCTTCTGTTTGTCAGTGCAGTCAACATTTTGGTTGGTAAATTTCAAAACACATAATTCTTTTCATTCCCAACGATGCCTCCTTTGTCCCCAACAATGCCTCCTGCATGAGCATCAGTTACTTTCCACTCTGCACCAAACATCCTAACTACCTAACTGGAAGTCAGGAAGGAGAAAGCCAACATTATCACTTCCAAACTAAAGGGAAACAGTTTCCAAAGGAAAAATGTAATGTATATTCTCTGGAATACATGTAAATATGGTAGATAGTTTTGCCACAGTAGCACCCCTCAAAATAGGAATCGTATAAGATATTTTTCAAATGCCTGCAAAATGCCAGCATAGAAGGCCTCCTTTGAAACTCCACACACCTTGAGTTCCATGGTGGAAGAAAGGCAGGCTATAACTCCTCAAACTGGTGGGAGAGGGGGGGGGAAGGCAGGAACTGAACAGGGGAAGCTACTCTCAGATTGCACCCAAGGCATTATGGGAAGAAGGAGCAAAAATGAAAGTTACCCAATGGAAAATATTGTTAAAAAACAAATCTAATGCCACACAAAACACACAGGTTGTTTAAATGGACAAGAGTCCTAAGAGTAGAGCATTCTTCCCAAGGCATAATTAAAAGAGCCTTAAGACAGACCTTTTTTGTTCTTCCCAATCCCCTTTTTTGTTTTTGAATATCCTGTTTCATGGAGAACTTGAAAATTTAAATAGCTTCAAGAGGGAAATGGATAAGCATATGGAGCAGAGGTCCATCAGTGGCTATTAGCCACAGCTTATTGTTGAAATTCTCTGTCTGGGGCAGTGATGCTCTGTATTCTTGTGCTTGGGTGTGGGGGGGGGCACAGTGGAAGGGCTTCTAGCCCCACTGGTGGACTTTTTGATGGCAATTGGGTTTTTTAGCCACTGTGTGACACAGAGCATTGGACTGGATGGGCCATTGGCCTGATTCAACATGGCTTCTCTTATGTTCTTATGTTGGATTTGATCTTAATAATCACATGCAGGGCTTTTTTTGTAGCAGGAACTTCTTTGCATATTAAGCCACACACCCCTGATGTAGCCTCCAAGAGCTTACAGGGCTCCCAGTACAGGCCCTACTGTAAGATCCAAGAGGATTGGCTACATCAGGGGTATGTGGTTTAATATGCAAAGGAGTTCCTGCCACAAAAGAAACCCTGATCACTTGACTTTTGTTTCCAGACTGCTATTGACCACTGTGGTTAACTATATCTTTTGTCATTAGCACACTGCTAACTTTTAAAGGTCTAAATGTACCAGCAATTTCCTAAATGCCAAATACTGAAAAGGTAGAGGAACAAATTCTTTGCAGCCTCCAGGAACAAATCAATATCCTCCATGAAACTGCAATGACTTCAAATTCTGGACAGTGCCATTCTGTTTTCTCTGAACTCTTATCTTTCCAAAGTAAACAAACAAGCGATAAAAACCTTTACACTCTCCAACACTATTCCAAAACTTACAAAACACTGTCACAGATTGTACTTCAGCTTTCCCCTCAGCAGGCAAGAATTTTTGCAACCAGTCATCCTTGGACGCACTTCCAAGAAACTAATCTGAGAATCTGTCTGGCCGCTTACAGATAATTTTGATTCTGAGCATTCCAGAGTCAGAGGAGGTGAGGAAAGACAAAAAACTACACAACCTTTTGCAGTAGCAGCAATGAGTAACTTAAGTAATGAGGACTGATGGTCAGACTAGATAAATATCTACTACAGACTTTGATAAATATCTACTATCTTTTTTTAACTTTATTAGCTGTATGCAGCTGCTTTGAAGATTGGGCAGAGCTTCAGCAGAGCAAATTGTTGATTATGGGAAGTAGGGCTGCCAGGTCCGACTCATGAAATATCTAGGAACTTTGGGGGTGGAGCCAGGAGAATTTGACGGTGGAGCCAGGAGTAAGGTTGTGACATGGCACTCTGGCCATCACATTTAGAGGCACTGTGCTCCTTTTAAATGCCTTCCCTTCATTGAAATTAATGGAGAATGAGGGCACCTACTTTTGGGGCTCATATAATTTGACACCCTGGTCCAATCTTTTTGAAACTTGGAGGGGGTTTTTTAGGAGAGGCAGCAGACACTATGCTGATAATTTGGTGCCTCTGTCTCAAAAAACAGCCCCCACCCCAGCCCCAATGCCCACTGATCAATTTTCCATTATACTCTGGGGACCAGCCTCCATGGAGTATAATGGAGTCCTCAGCGAGATTCAACCCCCCCCCCATCTGATTACCCTGAAGAAGGGGGAAGGGCTTGCAAACCAGAGGATCCCCTGCCCCCAGCTGGGGATTGGCAACCCAAAAGAAATTTAAATTGGAGGAAAGGATTAAACACTCACTCCCTTCTGAGACTCCATCTTGATCTGCAAAGCAGCTCAATGGGTCTGCTGATTAATACAACCATGGATCTTCAGAGATGTTGAACTCATTTGTTATGAGGGTTGGTTGGATCTGACATAAGTGTCATGTTGTCAGCCAGGCCATAATTGCCATAAAATGTAATGTCAGAAGTGTGTCACAAAATGTAATGTCAAGATACAAATTTTATAAAAGACACAGGCAAACCCAATTAATGATATTATTTTTACTCAAAATACAAACAAAAAGAATTGATTACTTTCAATGAAAGACCTTGATTTACCAGGGAACCCACAAAAATCCCAATAAATATATTGTTTAGTCATATTCAAGATTAGTTTTTTCCCCCAAGGGATACCATAAAAGGGGGGGGGGGAATAATCTTACTTTTCCATACAAATGAGTTACTTTTTGTATATATAGCACTTTTAGGAGATGAGTTATCTTCCTAGCAAGTAAATAAGGTAGTTTTTTCAGAACCCCTCCCAACACCCAGCCTCAGCAGCTAAGCACAGCTACAATCCATTTCTCACTCTTCGTTTCCTCTCTTCCCCTCATCCTACCTCTCAATGAGGCACAATGGACTCCCCCCTCCACCCACCTTCCCCATCACCAATTACCCTGTGAGATGGGCCAGGCTGAGCAACTGGCCATGGATGACCCAGACAACAGGGTTCTGGTTCGGGGGGGGGGGGGTCTGAACCTGACTATCCCAGATTCTACCACCACCCGTTCTCATGCCTCCTGTGTTTCCCAAAGAAGCGATAGGGCTAAGGGGAAGGCCTAATTGAGAGTCTGTTTCCAAAACCTCCAGGGGGTGCTTTTAGTCCTCTCGCAACCCCTTTTCCCTCATAAGCTAACAGGTGGGGAGGAGAAGAAAGGTTGCCATCCCCCACTTTCAATATACTCACTTTGCCTCCCAGCTCTACAGCTGTTCAGACATGTGACAACGACATTGGTGCCCTATTTTCCCCTTACTCTTCCACTCACTTCCAAAGACTGGACATCTTTCTCCTCAGAGCGGCACACACAAGACAGCCAGTTGCCATCCCTTCATTGAAACTGCCACTCCAGGCATCCACTCTCACTAACCTCCCTATGGTTGCCATTTGAACAAATGTGAAGCCACTCGGTGTGGCAGTGGCAGTGCCAGATGCTCAGCTACACCTCCCCACGTAGCAGCTTCACCAATCCTCACTGAGCTGTGGTTGGAGGAGGCAGGAAGGGGGAAAAAAATCACCATGGCTCCTTAGTTCAACTTTGCTACCATTCCCCCTACACTTTTTTACCTCAGCCTGTTAGCTCCACCCACTAGCTATTTCATTTCTATTTCTTGACAGTGCCAATCACAAAACTTCACTGTGTGAACTCACTTACTCCTCCTTCTGCCTTCTCTTCCTCACACCAGCTGCTTGCAGGATGGATAAAAGCCCTGGGCAGGCCAGTTCCATCCCACAGGTCATATGTTTGAAACCTCTGTTCTAGGTCATTTCTACTTTGGGTCCCCCCCCCCTTTTTTTTTTTTTTACAAAGCACAGCTACAATCCATCTAAAACGTCTTCAGCATCACTTTAAAATGAAAGCTCCTCATAATGAAGCTCCCTTCTTTTTTTAATTCTACCTGAGAGATTCTCCCCAAAATATTCTTTATTTTCTTCAAACTTTTACTGAATAAACATGCTGGCTCCAGTCTTCCCCATCCCTCCAATATTCAGCCCAAAGAAATGCCTCAGTTTAATTCAAATTATCAAGGTTCATCATACAATATCTGCCCTATTTTCCAACAAATATTGTCAAATATAGACAGCTCAAATTTAATCCACTATCATTACAATCACTCAAGGGTAGCAACCTCCTTTTTATTGTTGTCACCACCAACAGCAATCATCTCCACATTCCTCCCGTGGGTTTCTGACTTGAAGATCTGACCTGCACAATTTCTTTCTTAGGAAATAAACTGTTCATGGGGGAAGGGGGCGTGTTAAGTTTAAGGATTATAGTCCTACTCATACTTTTGTGGAAGCAAGTCCCATTGTGCACAGTGGAATTGACTTCCAGGTAAGCATGCTTAAGACTGTATACAAAACATATTTGATGCAGTTGAGAATTAGATTGGCTGGAAATGTTTAAATTGGCAAGGAAAAGTCCTTGCTTTAAAAACATTTATTTTTGCCCCCTCTATTCAGTAGTGTTCAAATACTGGTAGGGGGGAGGGGAGAAATGATACATTTTACTGGCGCTTTAATGGTCCAACCCATTCCCATTATATTTATATCATTTGGAAACTACAAACCATTTTTCTTTCATGATTTGTAAGACTAGATTAATGTTTTGAACTAGATTTAGTATGTATTTGTTAAATTTGCCAACCTCCAGGTGTGGCCAGGAGATCTCCCAGAATTACAGCTGATCCCCAAATTTCACCATCAGTTCCCCTGGAGAAAACAACAGCTTTGGAGGGTGGACTCTTATGTATAGCATTATACCCCACTGAGGTCCCTCCCCTTCCCAAACCCTGTTCCCTAGACTCCACCCACAAATCTCCAAAAATTTCCCAGCCCAGAACTGGCAACCCTACTATGTAAGTGTGTGTGTGTGTGTGTGTGTGTGTGTACATGCAAATGCAGGCCCAGAGAAGTGCAGCTTGAGAAATGTGTTTTCATTCGAACATCTCTGAGACCACTGAGATATGTCATTGTTGCTGGTGTTAGAAGTCATGGAGGAGTTCTGTCCCATTAACACAGCAAGGATCACAGTGGGAATTATCTTGAACACTAGACTGAGCAAGGCCTATGCAGACGAAACACTTGCTTGGTATTAGTTATCTATTATTTTTTATCCTCTCCTTCCTCCGAGGAGCTCAAAGCAGAGGCTCTACCTTCCTCAAGTTATCCTCACAACAACTCTGTGAGGCAGGTTAGGCTGGGAAAGTGTGATTGACATTAGGTCCTCCAAGAAGTTTCGGGGCTGTGAGCAGAAGCCTCACAGATCCCAGTCCAACACCTTAACCACTACACCACACTGACTTGCAGAAAGATATCAAGACTTGTCACTTCATTCCACAAACTGTACCCAGTCTCCTTTATTCTGGCTTAGCATTACATCTGACTACACTTCTTTGCATTAAAACAAACCTGTTTAAGTTCTCACACTGGCTTTGATCGCTAGGGAGGACACAGCAAGAGAATTCATGCTTGAGAATGAGGGAGTGTACAACCCCCCAAGCACAAACCAAGTTATTTCACTGCCAGCTACCATTACTGTTGCCTGTCTTTAAATGTCCCGCTTCTAAATGTGCTGTTTCTTTCATGGAAGGTATTTTGTATAGACTAAATGCCAAGCCCAAGGCTAGAAAACTATTACAAATTCCTCATATCGAGTAAAAAACATCTACATGGCAGCTCTCCAAAGGTAAGATTAAATATTTCAAATGTCTATCACATTTCTAGCTGCCTGGGATTTTTCCCAGCTCTGCTTGAGTCTATATTGAAGATCTTATTAGGGAAAAGCAGTCATTATTACTTTGTGAATGTTTATTTGATATGAATGTGTGCACATTTTAAATTACCTATAACCAATTGTCTAGCATTATGATCTATCTAAAAAGTGACATAGGAAGGTGACACAACAACCAGGAGTTCAGCTGCTTCAAAACTGGCCAGGTGGCAAACTTCATGTACTGATAAAGCATTGCCAGAATACAGGCTGTTGAAACTTGTTTAACACAAGAATAGAGCTACAAAAACACCCTTGAGCTACTGCTTTCATATTTTATTGTATTGGCTTAAATTGTTATTGTTAACTTTTGTTTTGCTTTTATGATTTGTTAATCTTAATAGTTTTGTTTTTATGATTTGTTAATCTTAATAGTTTTTATGCTGTCTATGATTTTATCATGTTTAATTTGTGAGATGCTTCAAGCAAGCCTCTGGAGAGGAAGCATATAGATTTTTCAAAATGAATAAATAATACTTTGTATAAATATGTTCCAGTACACAGCTATCTAGAGAACAGCACCATAGCCCACAGTGACATTGACAGCTAAAAAGAGCAAATAGGTGGTTCTCCTATCTGATGCAGGTCATCATCTCTGAAGGCAGAAATGTATAATGTGAAGAGTAATCAAATGATATGTCTGAAAGCCCAACTTAATGACCATTGCACAAGGCCACGTGGCTAAACTCAAAGCAATAAAGGGATTATAGCTGTCACCGAATGGAGTGTGAATGGTAATTAAATATGTCCATTAATATTGGTTGACTACATCTTTTAGCCATAGGCATCCATTTAAGGAAGCAATTAGGCAATTATGATGAGGATCAAGCTCCATAAAACTTATGCTTAAAAAAAACCCAAACATCACAGGGCTTCTGAACAACAACAAAGAAAGGGAAGAGAAGACAAAGAAAAAAGGGATAGATTTATTCCATGAAATCATTCTCAAACCTCAAGGGCTCATCACAGTTGGACTGAGAGATACACTTTTTTAAATTGATAAACAGCAGCGTGTGTGGCTTTATATAAGCAACGGGAAGCCAAATTACAGGGATTTCACAGGCATGCAAGAGACAAAAATTAAATTGTATAGAATTCAACACAAGCATATATCTTAAAAGTTATCAAACATAAATGCTTGGGCACTCAATGAAAAAAGTGCCATATCAAGTACAATCCAAAAGCAGCTTACAGTACAATTCAATGCATTTTTTCTCCAGTCTAAGCCTGCTGATTCCATTGATTACTGGAGAAACTACAACAGATTTACACTGTTAAAATCTTGCTCAAGTGTACAGTGAAATTAACATTGCCATGGCTCCAACATGGCATACATTTCTACACAATCTATCAAGAAATGGCTATCTGAACCTATGCTATCACTCAGCACACATTGCAATTTCAGGCAACACAAACTCTGTCCTCCAATGCTTTCCAAGTCCATGTGGCCTGCTCAATGCTGCAAAAATCTGTACTAAGGGTATAATCATATTCCTGCTGCTGCTGCTGCTGCCACCGCTGCCACTGCTACTACTACTATTGCTGCTGCTGCTGCTACTAACCACCTCCCCACAAAGGGCTCAGAGCAGTGACTGTCATCTTTCAAAACATGGAATAAACTAAAATATACAATAAATAAAATTAATAACATGTAACAACAACAGATGAAACAACAGCATCATCCAGATAATTGATGGCATAAAAAAATTATCTCCCTGCATAGGGCAAATCATACTGGGCTTGGTGAAGGCCCTAGTAGAACCCAAATAAAAAGACTGTTACTGTACTCAACTGTAGGCCTGGAAGAACATCTCTGCGTTACCTTGCGGAACTGAACAGTCCCGCAGGACATGGATGTCACTAGGCAGAGAGTTCCACCAGGCTAGTGCCAGGGCTGAGAAGGGTATCTTTTGGATCAGGGATAACCAGCAGATTTTTGTCTTCCAAGTATAGAGCTCTTCAGGGGACATAATGCGGGAGGGGGTCCTGCAGATACTTTAGTCCCAGACTGTTAAGGTCTTTAAAGGCCAAAACCAGAACCCAGTACTCAACTTGGAGCCAGTACAGCTGGTGAAGCACAGGTTGAATGTGGGATATCATTGGGGTACCTGTAAGTACCCACACAGCTGAATTCTGTACTTTCCGGATTAGCTTCAAGGGTGGACCTACGTAGAGTGAGTTACAGTAATTCAGCCTTGAGGTGACATATCACATCGGTTAGGTCTGAGCGATAGAGGAAGAGGGCTAGTTGCCTGATCTGGCAAAGCTGGGGAAATGCCAGCTGGGCAATGTTTGCAACTTTGGCTTCTATTGATAAACAGGAGTCCAGGAGTAGACCCAAGCTCTTGTCAGTTGAAGCCAGGATCAGCAGCGCACCATCAAGTGCAGGGAGTCAAGTGTTCCATCCTCTATTTATCACCACCCTTATAGCTGTCAGGCCCACCCAGGGCAGTGCTGGTGAGCTGGGCTGCACTGCCCCATTGTGTGGTGCAACAGCTATCATTTCTATTGGACTGGCCTCTAGAGACTAGAGCTAGCCTTAGGCTTGCCAATCCCCAGGTCCCAATGGGGGATCTCCTGATTTTGCAGGCTCCTTCCCACCCCGAGTCAGCTGGCTGGCAGAGGGAAGCCCTGCCCCAACAGCCATCATGTGCCTTTCTACTTCGGAAGGCTTAAGAAGAGATTTGGAAAGGCTTGCTTTTTAGATGGTGTATCTGTGCCTTTAAATCTAGAGAGGCCAGGCTGAATGGAGGCAGGGTGAGCTGGCAGAACAACACGGCTGCTCCCAGTAGCTGTGAAAGCAGCCCAGACCCTGTTTGTTTTACAATCTTTTCAGAGGTCATTTGCATAGTAAAGCGTAAACTAGAACCTGGTTTCCCTGTGTTAGTCTGAAGAACTTGGAACTTCAACAACGCGTGAGTAAATTGCCCCAGTGATACCACACACAAGTGTGAGATTGCAAACTGTTTATTTTGGCCCCTCTCTCTCTCAGTGTGTGTGTGACATGCAGCTATTTGGGGATGAGGAAATGAAGACTTTATTCAGGGGGACTGCACTGAGCTACCATCCCTGTTCAGCTATTGGGTAGACTTGGCTTCTGGAGAACAGGTCTCTCCTCCCATAGGCTTCTATGGGGTAGACCTGGCCTCTGGAAAACAGGTCTATCTGCCCTAGACCTCCAGGGCAGGGGCCCATGGCTCCCCCAACAGATCCAGATTGCATCCTGGACCTACCAAACCACCCCAGGAACTCACCTGCCAGCCTGCAAGTCTTGCTAAGCTACCTCCCCACCTCCATCCTTCCCAACAAGGGGTACACAGCTCCAGACCAAAGCCTGGGCCCACCAAACCACCTCAGAAACCCACATGCCAGCTTGCAAGCCCAGCTCTGCCAGTCCACCTGACTTCCACCCTTCCCAGCAAGGAGTTCACAGACCCACAACAGCACTGACAGTGGGAAGCCCATGGAGGAGGAAGCCACTCACTCACTGTCTTGCAGGATGGCTGGGGTATGGCAACAGGAGGATGCACCAGGCAGCCTGGCCAAGTAGGACTGCAGGACGATGGTGCAGGCAGTGGCAGCAGCTCCCACCTCTCTTCCAACTCTCTTCCAGTCCCTTTATAGTGCTTGCAGGGTAGGCACCAACTGAGCTGGAGGACCATCACCCTCCACTGAGGTAAAAAATATCTGTGCTAGGGGGCTGGAAAATGTGCTCTAGAGAAATTTAGCACACCTTAGAAGGACATTATAGGTGTCACAGTCAGAACCACAATCGGAACAAGAGAGCCAGGTATAGAAAACACTAGCTAAGCAACAGGAGGTTATCACAATAAGAAACAAACCATGGAGAAATTCTGTCCAATGGCTGGGTGACTTTGCCTCAACATACCGTTGCATGCAGAGAATAAACAAGGATAGCTTGTTTTCTCTACACATGTGCACTAGCAGCAGTTCCCTCCAAAATGCAGTAAAAGCAATGGTGGCTCAACAAGGACTCATGACCCAACAGAAGGGGCTGCACATCCCACCTGAGGATCCCAAGTCATTAACTGAAGACCACTAATCTACTGCAATTTCCTGAAGCAATTTTATTTATCAGTTCCATGTGCACACACATCCTTTTAAATCGTTTCATATTTTTTTATTTTAATCAGTATAATATTGTAATTAAAATATGTATAATCTTGTAACTCATCTGAAAATTTCAGATGAGGCAGTCTTAAAACCTAAATGTCTCAAACTCCAGGTCTCCAAGTCGCTGCAAAATATTAACTTCAGAAAAGTTCCGGGTTTAATAAAACACAGCAGTGGAAGCAGTCATGAACTACAGCAGGGTTTCCAGACAGCATAACTTTATTTCCTGTGTACAGTAACTGACAGACAATGGGCACAAGAAAACCCCCCAACAATTTTTGAAACAGGAATTTTCGTAGCTTTTTAGTACATGTGCTTTGGGGGAAATAAAGCATTAAAAGTCTTCTAAACTTCAAATGCCATCTTTTACAGAACTTTATCACATGCCAGTTCAAACAACCTGGATTTTTAAAAGAACTTACTATAATATTTTCCAATATTTAAACATTCTAAGCATCTAATTAACGGCAACTGGTAACTACCATGGCAAATATTTACGCTGACTGCCAGTGATAGAACACCAGAGTGTTTATTTCAATTTGAAGTTTGACCCTTGTAGGATTAGAACTGTAACAACTAGTTTCCTTTTTCTCCATAAACGCATCTTATGGCCAACTGAAGGGGTGAATAAAAAATGCAATTCAGTTCCTGTCCCCAATGTTAAGGATGATACAAGATAAAAGGAAAGCTGGATTAAAAAAGGTTCTAGTAGTCATTAAGCTTTTGAAGTTTTAAGGCACTAGCATCAGATCCACTAATTATATTAGTGTAGAACTTGTTCCTGATCAGCCAGTTCTATAATATAATGTTTGCTGTCCTGCAACTGCATCCAACTTTTAAAATGCTTTATTGGTGGTATAGTTTTGTCCTATTAGCCCCCAATTTTCCCATTAAACATTATTCCAAAAATGTATTTGAAAAGAGAATATTGTCCTCCCCTCAGAGCGTACAAGCTAACTTCAGCAGACACGACCTTTAGAAAGGACTAACAATGTTCACCCTGTGCTCTGAGGCATTTTGACACATTAGCACTTGGAGAGATCTCTAGGCAGTAGTTTATCAGCAGGGACCATCCAGGCATGATGAGCACTTTCATAGTGCATTAGCATATATCTAGAGGAAGAATGCTCCAGACTGAAAGAGCTTTTTACTGTTGGAGCAAACCTAAAGTTGAAAGGGAAAAACCCCTGTAAAGTTTTGCCTGATTCCAGAAATATTTGTGTACTCATGATTTCATTGATACCAAAAATATTTCTTGTACACTCATGATTCCATTGCCACTATCAGGTTAATTTTAAACTGCCTTCCAGGAAGGAAGGGAGAGAGAGTATTCTTCAGGGTTAATTTATACTCTTTTAAAATCCTAGTAATTATCAAGAGTTGCTTTAGTTGCTATGATGTTATAAATCAGTTGCCACAACACAAAACAGCAGAGCCAAAGGATGAAGCCAAACCTGAGATTGTGCCCAGAATGCAAACGAACCTGCCACATCCTCCACCCACCCCAACACACTTCTCTTCAACATTTTGGCCATGTACTGTCCACTGCATTGATGAAATTGCATGATGTGCAAATCTTCTGCTGCCACAGCCAGATTTTTGGGGAGATGCACAATACTTAGAATAATAGAACAATACAGCTCAGGCTGCAAGAACTTTCCTTAGATCTAAAGTTACAAAAACATGATGTCTATAAACACAACAGATTCGTACTCACACCATTTGTTCAAGGTATGTTGTAACTGAATCTGCTATCTACGGTGAATACAAAATAATGTTTCAATCTTTTCTGTTCTGTGCTAAGGAAAAATAGGTAAACTAGTGGGACTAATACAAACGAGCAAGAAGTTACAATATTGTGTTAAAATACTCCATCTTCTTTGTTTCAAATCTGCATTTTAAAGCTCTGAACTCAAAAGGTGAAAGACTCCGTCGAAAGCATAAGCCACATTGGTCACAATAACATATTCTCTTCCATAAAATATCAACTAATAGGATACAGGTCACTGATCCAAAAAATTAAATGCAAGGAATGTAAACCCACAATGTTAGCTATCAATAGCAGCCATTCTGCAGAAAGGACACGAACAACAACTCTAGTGTCAACTCCCGCCAAAAAGTTAAGTAAAAGCCAAGTGAAGGTAAGACCATCTTTTCCAGAATGAAACATATCTGAATACAATTTAAACTCCTAGCACATAGCTGAAAACACGTGGAACAAATCTTTTGCCTTCCATCATAGTCCACTTTTGTGGGAAGAGGACATTTTCTATAACAGTCAAACTTGAAATTTAATTCCCATTCCCCCCCCCCTGCACAGATATATCAGTAAAGCAAAGAGTCATTAATGCCCTATAGGGTGACATCACATCATGTTGTCTTGGCAGACTTTTTGTTACAGGTTGGTTTGCCATTGCCTTCCCCAGTCATCTACACTTTCCCCCCAGCAATCTAGGTACTCATTTTACTGACCATGGAAGGATGAGTCAACCTTGAGCTGGCTACCTGAACCCAGCTTCCACTGGGATCAAACTCAGGTCATGCTCAGAGCTTGGACTGCAGTACTGCAGCTTACCACTCTGCTCCACAGATATATACTGCCTTCTAAATTGTTGCATTTATTTGAGGACTAAATGAACTGCCAGTTTTAACCATGTCACCTGGAAATGAGCATCCCTGGAATTACAGTTGCTCTTTCCAGACTACAGGGATCAGTTCCTCTGGAGGAAATGGTAGCTTTGGAGGGCACACTCTGAAGTATCACTTGTCCACTGAGTTCTCTCTCCTTCATAAACTTGACACTTTCCAGGAACTGACCTCAAATCTCCAGTTATGTCCTGAGTCAGAGATGGCAACCCTAGAAATAAGCCATCTGTTTAATATATGAGAATATTTTTTAGCCTTAGCTAAGATTGCAATTTAAATTTTCTTTAATAAGGCAACTGTTTAAACTATCTAAATTTTATCATTAAAGTGTTTCAACATTACATATGAAGCTGCCTTATACTAAATCAGACCCTCGGTCCATCAAAGTCAGTATTGTCTACTCAGACTGGCAGCAGCTCTCCAGCGTCTCAAGCTGAGGTTTTTCACACCTAATTACCTGGACCCTTTTAGTTGGAGATGCCAGGGATTGAACCTGGGACCTTCTGCTTACTAAGCAGATGCTCTACCACTGAGCCACCGTCCCTCCCAAGTTCAGCTAGATCACATATATAATATGTAGCCCACATGGACATGCTCTGGTATCAGTCTTGTGTGCAGACAATTAACAATAATGCCTGCATTGGAAAACACTTGTTTCACACACAAAAGTGATCTTGGAATGCACAAAGTATCCCTTACCAATTGATTTACTTTATATTCTTATATAGTCCCCATAGGCAGCCAAAGGAGCTTATATCATTCTCCTTCCCTCCATTATATGCTCACAATAAACCCTGTGAGGTGGGTAGGGCTGCCAGCTCTGGGATGGGAAACACTGGAACAATTGGGGGTGGATCCTGAGGAGAGTGAGGTTTGGAAAGGGGGGGACTTCAATGGGATATAATGCCATAAAGTCCACTTTCTAAAGCAGCCATTTTCCCCAGGGAAATTATCTCTGTCGCCTGGAGACCAGTCGTGTATATAGAAATACAGATGAAAACAGAAGAATTTTTTCTCTTTTTTTTACAAATACGTTGGTGCAGTGTTTCCCACATGAAATCTAATAATATAATAATTTGTCCCGATTTTGGTTTTGATGGTTTGTACTCTGGAATTGTGCAGTAGTTTTCCATTAGAAAGTACTATCTCAAAATCTTTCAACTGCTGCAGAATCTGACAGTGCCATAAGTAAGGAAAGCAAAGCTCAAAAAAGCGATTCTGTCATCTGCTTCTGGTCATCACACATTTTGCAGTTCCATAGTACTGCTTTTGATATTTTTTTTCCCCTCTGGATCAGCAACTGTGCTCCAAGACACACCTGACTGTGCTCTCTTCACTCACCTGACTGTTCAAACAATCTATTCTTGCTCATTGCAGTTCTGAGCTCTCATCAGCAGAGGCCAAAGTTCTTGCAGCTTCAACTGTTTTTACATATGAGAACACCCAGGGATTTCTGCTTTCTACTATAAATACTGCAAGATTCCACTGGCAGAGGCCAGTTTTTGCTGGTTAAACTGCCTGCAGTTTCATTTTTGTCCACCACACTTTGAAACGCTGGGTTCTTTTTGGATGGAAAGTTAATATTTTAACAATATAGCAGTAAAGACACATGATTAATTGGAAGAAAAAATATTTATATTGAATGCTGTTTACCAGTGCTGTACTGAATGTATTATTCAACAAACAGTGAAGCCAGATAACATGTTACACAGTAATAGAGTTTCTTACTGCTTGCGCATGTCCTTTTCCCTCAGAGTCTGCCAGGTTTCCTATTTGCTGACTTGCCTGCATATTCTCTTATAACCCCACTCCAATAGATTTCTTGGTTCAGACCTTGGACTACAGTTGGCTCTGCTTCTATATTAACCATCCTGTAGATCTAGGGTTGCCAAGTCCAATTCAAGAAATATCTGGGGACTTTGGGGGTGGAGCCAGGAGACATTAGGGGTGGAACCAAGATCAAGGCTGTGACAAGCATAATTGAACTCCAAAGGGAGTTCTGCCCATCACATTTAAAGGGACGGCACACCTTTTCAATTCCTTCCTTCCATAGGAAATAATGGATAGGGGCACCTTCTTTTGGGGCTCATAGAATTGGACCCCCTGATCCAATTGTTTTGAAACTTGGGGGATATTTTTTTTGGGGGGAATAGATGTTATACTGAAAATTTGGTGCCTCTACCCAAAAAAACAGCCCCCCCAGAGCCCCAGATACCCGCGGATCAATTCTCCATGATTTTCTATGGGAATAAATCTCCATAGGGAATAATACAGTTCCCAGAAGACATTTCCCTCCCCTCCCCCCGCTTTCTGACGACCCTGAAGCGAGGGGAGGGCCTTCAAACTGGGGGATCCCCTGCCCCCACCTGGGGATTGGCAACCCTATGTGGATCAGCTCAAGCACAGCTAGGGTTGCCAGCCTCCATGTGGGGCCTGGAGATCTCCTGCTGTTACAAGTGATAGAAATCAGTTCCCCTGGCGGAAAAAACTGCCTCAGAGGGTGGACTCTATAGCACTGAACCCTGCTGAGGTACCTCCCCTCTCCAAACCCCACCCTCCCCAGGTATTTCCTAACTGGCTGCCCTAAGCACAGCACACATCTGGCTCTCATCTCACTCCTGTCAGAACTCGGATTTCAGCTCCTTCCTGCTTGTCTTCTTGTTAATCACTCTTGTTTAAGGATGTAAAACATTTAACTGTTTAAGTGGTAGTAATTTGTTTGACTGTTTATATATTGTTGTAAATGCTGAAACATTTTCCAAAGGCAGTGTGAGAGCTGGCATGGCATAGTGGTTTGAGGGTTGCACTAGAATTGGGAGAGACCCAGGTTTGAAACCCCTCTGTGCTGCAGAAGTTTGCTGGGTGACCTTGGACCAGCTGTATACATTCAGCCAACCTCAAGGTGGTGGCTAGAGATCTCCTGGGATTCAGGCTGCAATGCTTTGCTAACTAACTTGGAAATAAGCTACACAGACCACAGAGGGTTTTTCTTTCATGTAAATAAGTATAGCATTGGGCTGCACATGTGCTTTTACCAAAGAGCTCACACTGCTACACATAGAAGCTCCTCCCCATTTAGTAGTCTGGTTTGGATCAGCTTAACTTTACAGCCAAACAATATAAGACATCTTTACCTCATTCCTTAAACTAAAATTTCCCATATTGCAGATAAAAAGGGAAGTTACAAGCGATCTCCAGATTACAGAGATCAGTTCCCCTGTAGAAAAATGGGTGTTTAGCAGGGGGATCCTATGGCATCCTATACCAGAAAAACATCTATTACTACTTCATTGACTACACTAAAGCCTTTGATTGTGTGGATCACAACAAACTGTGGCAAGTCCTTAAAGAGATGGGAGTACCAGACTACCTCACATGTCTCCTGAGAAACCTATATAAGGGTCAAGAAGCAAAGGTCAGAACAGGATATGGAACAACTGATTGGTTTAGAATAGGAAGAAGAGTTCGACAAGGATGCATATTGTCACCCTGCTTATTTAATTTATATGCAGAGTACATCGTGCTGAATGCCGGCCTGGATGAAGCACAAGCCGGAATTAAGATTGCCAGGAAAAACATCAACAACCTCAGATATGCAGATGACACCACTCTAATGGCAGAAAGTGAAGAGGACCTAAAGAACCTCTTGTTGAGGGTGAAAAAGTAGAGCGCAAAAGTAGGTTTGAAACTCAACATCAAAGAAACTAAGATCATGGCATCTGGCCCCATCACACCTTGGCAAACAGAAGGGGAAGATATGGAAGTTGTGACAGACTTCACATTTCTGCGATCCAAAATCACTGCAGATGGTGACTTTAGTCGTGAAATTAAAAGACGTTTGCTCCTTGGGAGGACAGCTATGGCGAACCTAGGCAGTATAATAAAAAGTACAGAGATCACCCTGCCAACAAAGTCCGTAAGTCAACGTGATGGTATTCCTCGTAGTAATGTATGGCTGTGAGAGTTGGAACATAAGGAAGGCTGAGTGCAGAAGAATAGATGCTTTCGAGCTGTGGTACTGGAGAAGAAACTTGAGAGTCCCTTGGACTGCAAGAAGATCAAATCAGTCAGTCCTAAGGGAAATCAACCCTGACTGTTCTCTGGAAGGTCAGATACTAAAGCTCAAATACTTTGGCCACCAAATGAGAAGGGAGCACTCACTGGAGAAGATCCTGATGCTGGGAAAGACAGAAGGCAAAAGAAGAAGGGGACAGCAAAAGATGAGATGGCTGGACAGCACTACTGATGTAACTAACACGAATTTGAGCAGACTTTGGAGAATGGTGGAAGACAGGAGGGCCTGGCGTGACTTTGTCCATGGGGTTGCAAAGAGTCGGAATCAACCGTGCAACTGAACAACAACAACCTTTAGCATTATGTGCCACGAAGATCCCTCGTTTGCCCAAACCCTGCCCTCCCTAGGCTCCACCCCCAAATTTTCAGGAACTTTCAACCTAGTGTTGGCAATCCTAGACAGATTTTAACTAACACAAACTATGAACCGTATCCTACAAATCACAAGCAGAAGTTCGTGGAAGTAGATCTTCCACTTCCACAAAGCACAGGAGGTTGCAGAAGGAAGGGCAATCAAACCAAATCTACTCTCCTCCCTTAGTAGATCCTTGTTCTAACTGACTGCCATTACTCCTTCTAATCCTTCCTTCAAATGCAGAAATTCTTCCAGGATGTATTTATATGATCAACAAGAAAGGCCACTATGCCATTGCCAGAATATGCCCACATCCTCACCACTATAGGGTCACAGCTTTAATAATAGCTCAACCATTCCCAAATAGGTCAGGATCTGCTAGTGGGTTTTGTTACCAGCTAGCATTCAGGACAATCTAATGAGGTGCTAAGAGGTACTCATTTCTGGTTTATAAACTGAGATCCAAAATATTTCTGTTTTGTTTCTATGTCATCAAAATGTCTCCCTCCAGCAACATCCTCTCCATATGAATAGGTAGATATTTTGCCTGTTCTTTTTTTCTTCTTTAAAACTTTAAATAAAATGGGTTTTTAAAAAATATCTCAGCCATTTGCAAACTCCCTAGGTTTTTTTAAAATAACACTACTGCATTAAATGATTATATATCAATGTTAGGAATCTTATACATAACAGCAACATAAAATAATTTTCCTTAACCTTCTACCTGCAGGTCATAATTCTGTATCATATAGCAAAACCCTTCCAATACCACATAACATTAAAAAAAAACCTTTATAAATAATTCTGTATCAGCAAACAATAAACAAATTAAGGAAACATTTCACAAGAAAAGCTATTTTGGTTAACAATCACAGGGGGGGGGGGTTGGTTAGCAGTTCCTCAATCTATCTGAACTACGGTTGCCAGCCCTTGGCAACTAGCAGAAGGATCAAGGAGGGGAGGGGGACAAAGGCAGGCCTCAACTCCAACATACAGTGCCTTGATGTCATATCCAGCCCCCCAAACAGAAGTGATGTTACCATGTCATGTGATGCTCTATGTGTGTGAACAGCTAACATGAAACTTGGCTTGGATTATGTGGATAATCTCCACTGTTGAAGAGGACTTCTGTCAGCAGAGCTAGACGCCCTTACTTTTCTATCCTGCTGTAGCCCCAAATGCCCCCATATGCTGTACCCAGGTGGTAGGAACCACCAGAAATAGTAGGAAGGGGAAGACAGAAATCTGCAGTGGGAGGGGAAAATCAGCACCCTTTTATCTCAACAAAAAATTCTGCTGGGACAAGGCTCAACTGCTTAAGATGAGATCCCCACACAATTTTATCCTGCTTTTCTTCAGAGGAAATCAGTGATTTAGAGGAGCTTATTTTTTCCTCTCACAATTGCTCTGCAAAGCAAGATAATGATTTACTCAAAGCCACAATGAGCTTTGTGGCTGAGCATGAATTTGACCCTGAATTTCCCATGTCAAAACCCAACACACCCAGAGTTGACTCTATCAATTCTCATATCATGGTTCACCATAGCATATTAATTTACAGTGGCCACTTGGGTTCTTCACTGTCTATCAAAGGGTTTGCAAACACTGGGTGGGCTAAGAATCTAGGCATTGTTTTAGTAGACTGTGAAATTCAACTATTTTATTCCCTGCTCCTTTTGTACAGAATGCCAGGTGAGGAGATGCATCCCAGCATGAGGCAACTTAGCACCATTTTGAAAGGGACACTTGTTGTCTCTTTGCATGGCTAGCAAGTATATGACGCCCTGGTAGTCCAGGATGATAAATTTACAGAAAGCCACCTGGAATCTTTATAATTTTAATCACTGTGTTGTATCGTTTTAACTGATTTATTGCCTGGCATATGTTGTACATCGGCCAGAGCCTGGTGCAAGCCAGGATGGGATAATTAATTAAGTTTAATTAATTAATTAATAATAGCAGTTTTCTAAACATGTGTTATTCCTGTGGCAGACCATACTAGAGGCTTTGTGAGCTGGTCACCAGAATTATATTAATAGTTATGAACAGAAACTTTATTGGTGGGGTCTGGATTTCTAATGTTCCTCAGTTTCTATATGAAAAGAACAAAAGAAAAATGTGCATGTTCTGGGTTTCTATGAAATATACTAGTTTACCAGAGTAACAGTAGAAATCCTAGCATAGTCATTCCCCAGCCATCATTCTTGCAAGCACACATTGGTCAGATACATGAACCATCAGTTTCCTCTGAACTGGCAAGAGTCATTTCCCTGTATCAAGGAGCTGCTAGAGATTAAATCTGTGAACTTCTGCGTGCAATTGAGTATTCTGGCAATGAAAATCCAGCCAAATAATAATCTGGATGTGTTTCTCCTCTCTTAATCCTGATAAAAAGTGCTGATGAGGACATGACTCAGTTTCTGCATCTGCTTTGCATGCAGAAGAACCCAGTCCCTGTCCACTCCAGTTGAAAGGATCTGGTAGCAGGTGATGAGGAAGACCTCTGCCTGAGACCCTGGAAAGCTGCTGCCAGTCAGAAAGTACGATCAGACAGGCTTTTTGGTCAGCCATAGCCAACCTCCACCTCTGGATTTGATGGGCATGATCACACATGCACATCTTTCCCCCACAGCACACTCACACCTACCATCTCATGCTGTGATGCCTCCTGCACACCTTGAAGAGACACTGGGAACCTCCTCATGGCAAAGTGCTTGTGGTGCTTCCATGGTGCATTTCCCACCATATGATTGGTCCAGGTGCACCATGCACATGCAGGAGCAGTGTGATCGCTCCACTCTGCGCATGTGTGGCCCATGCCTGTGTCACCAGGTCGGCAGGCGCCACCTGATCACCACTGCATGTTTATAAGCTGAGGGACTGCTACAGCAACCAGCTTGTCTGATCCCACCCAATGTAGACAATAGAGATTGTTTGACTCAGTATATGACCACTTTTAAATCCTCCATCTGTACTTCATACACCTCAATGACAAGTTCATGTCTACAGAAGAAAGCGAGGCGTTAAAATTCATTTGTACATTTTGTGCCTAGTCAAAGGTTTTAACATCTCTTAATTATTTACATAAAAATTGCAAACTGGCATATTTTCTTTTTGGGAGGATGTAGAGCAGCCATGGAACATAAAACCATATTTAACTGCACTACAAACACTTCTAGTCACAGAGCAAAGAGGAAATACTAGGGGTTAATAGAAACTCCACTGGGCTGAGTAAAACATAAAAATAAAAAAATCACCTCTGTGAAGGCAGATTTATTAACTGGAACATATGTCTAGAGAGACAAAAATAGGAAGCTAAAGCTAGAAACAGATAAGAAAAGTGCAAGATCCTTTAATGAAACAAGAGTCTTTGCTCCTTAATCACCTTCTCCCCCAATGCCATATCAGTCGTTCCTGCTGTAGGTGATAGCACATCCCTCTTTGAAATGAAGTATCATTAAGTTCCAGTCTATCAAGCTGCAGCTTCGCTCCAAAGAGCACCCTACTTAAAATCAACAATTGCAAAGGAAATACCAGGTCTGTTGAACTTTTGCTAGGAAAGCGATTAATCTCACAGTGACATTTTGGAGGTCTTGACAAAGCCACATTTCCAAACAAGATAAACCCCATCTCCCAACACTCTGCATAGGAATAAGGAACCAAATAATTCTTGAGACAGCAGGGAATTACCAATGGCATGCTAATTAAGAGAGTCAACCAGAAATAGCAGAATGCTACAGGCTTGCCTCGCTTTGCTTTGTGTGGTTGTATTAAATGCCCCCTTAAAGCAAAACAATAAAGTCACTGGGTTATACAGCCCAATATTAACAGAATTACACATTCATAACATTTGCTTGCACAATATGTGATGATGTTAACAATAGACACAACTAGGGTTGGGAAATACTTGGAAATTTTGAGAGTGGAGTCTGAGGAGGGCAGGGTTTGGAGAGAGGAGGGACTTCAATGAGGTATAATGCCATAGATTCCACCTTCCAAAGTGGCCATTTTATCCAGGTGAACTGATCTCTGTCACCTAGAGCAGTGACTCCCAACCTTTTTGGCACCACGGAGTGGTTTTGTGGCAAACAATTTTTCCACGGACCAGTGGAGGGGGGGTGGCTGTTGGGTTTTCTGATGCAATTTCACTTCCTGTTGTCATGAGTTAATTAAATGAATGTATATGCATGCTGATGTTTAGCCAGTGAGAGGTATAGCCAATGAGAATGTGTGCATGTACTTCCCGCTCAGGCTAGGTGTCAATATGTATAGTGACCATTGAAGCAAAGCCCTAATAGGCTAATCCATATATTTGGGAGGTGGTCTGGGGGAAACCATTTGGTCAGTTTTTATTGCCCTTTGTGTAAAGCCCTCAGATCTCCATGCAGTTAAGAGTTTGGACTCAAGAGAGTCGAGATGTAATCTAGAGACTAGATAGGATAATGAATCCTTCCTTTGTTTTCTAGAAATCCCAGTAACCTTTTTCCTCATACTACTTTATTCTTAAGCTAAAACGTCTGCCTGGCTGTTTATGTGTGGTTCTCTCCACACAACTCTGCTAAAGGTATCTCTAAACCCTAACAGTGGTGCTGGGGTTTTTGCTGCCCCAGGCTAACCTCAGCCCATGCCCATTCCTGCCCTCCATTGGGGTCTTTAAATGGGGAGAAGACTAGGACTGTTTCTGCCACCTCCCCACTAGGTGGCCAGGCAGCAGAAGGCCAGCCTGTTTCCCCCTCCCATTTAAAGACCCCCCACTGATCAGCTGATTGGCAAGGGTCTATAAATGAGGGGTAGGCTAAGGCAGCAGCAGCACTGCCCTTTCCATTGGCCCAGGACCCAGGCGGATGAAAGAGGCAGTGTGGCCTCATTCTGAAGCTGCTTCCCCTGCAATGGCAACCTCGGAGCAAGGCCACACTGCCTCTTTCATCTGCCTGGGTACTGGGCAGGCAGAGGCAGTACAGCACCTCTGCCTCACTCTGCAGCCCAGTTGCTAGCAGGCCACGGACTGGTATCGGTCTGTGACCAGTTGGTTGGGGACCCCTGGCTTAGAGATTAGTTGTAATAGCAGGAGATTTGCAGCATTTTTTTGCAGGGTGAAACTGTTCACATTTATTAGCATAATTTTAAGAACCAGAAGACAGTGATTTCGCCCAACAACATGTGATTTGGACCCTTGCCCCTCTTGGCTGATTAAATCCTGCCAGAGGGAGCTTAGATGTCCTTTACGGGACATCATAAATAGATCCCTCCTAGAGGGGCATTTTCCAACGCCTCTGAAAGAGGCCTTGGTCCGCCCCCTCTTGAAAAAACCTACAGCAGACCCGGCCGAATTGGCAAACTACCGACCGGTGTCCAATTTACCATTTTTAGGTAAAATTATTGAGAGGGCAGTGGCGTTACAGCTACAGAGATTTCTAGATGACGCTTCTGTCTTAGACCCGTGCCAGTCTGGCTTCCGACCGGGCCACGGGACGGAGACGGTCCTGGTCGCCTTGGTGGATGACCTCCAGCGGCAACTGGATCGAGGCGGCGCGGCAATACTGATGTTATTAGATCTGTCGGCTGCGTTTGATACAGTCGACCATCGGTTGCTGATCCACCGCCTCGCCGACATAGGGGTTGAGGGGCTAGCCTTACAATGGCTTTCCTCCTTCCTCATGGGTCGGGGACAGAGGGTGGCGATTGGGGGTGAGCGATCCCAGAGGCGCACACTAGACTGTGGGGTGCCCCAGGGAGCAGTTCTCTCCCCGATGTTATTCAACATCTATATGCGCCCCCTCGCCCAGATTGCCCGGAGATTTGGGCTGGGTTGCCATCAATACGCAGATGACACCCAGCTCTATCTACTAATGGACGGCCGGCCCGCCTCCGCCCCGGGGAACCTGGACCGGGCTCTGCGGGCTGTTGCAACGTGGCTTAGACTGAGTGGGCTGAAGTTAAATCCAGCGAAGACAGAGGTTCTCCATGTGGGTCGTGGCACTCTGGGGAAGGAAATATCTCTCCCGGCCTTTGACGAGGCGCCGCTAAAGACGGCGCAGCGGGTAAAGAGCCTGGGCGTCTTACTGGAGCCTTCATTATCAATGGAGGCCCAGATAACAGCCACTGCCAAATCAGCCTTCTTCCACCTGAGGCGGGCGAGGCAGCTGGCCCCTTTCCTAGAGCGTCAGGACCTAGCAATGGTGATCCACGCGACGGTCACCTCAAGACTGGACTACTGTAACGCTCTCTACATGGGGCTGCCTCTGTACCGGACCCGGGAGCTGCAGCTAGTGCAGAACGCGGCGGCCAGGCTGTTACTCGGACTCCCAAGATGGGAGCATATACGGCCGGGGCTGCGCGGACTGCACTGGCTGCCAATCGTATACCGGATCCAGTACAAAGTGCTGGTCATAACCTTTAAAGCCCTATATGGCCAAGGACCGACCTACCTGAGGGACCGTCTCTCCCCATATGAGCCCCAGAGAGCACTGAGGTCAGTGGGGAAAAGCAGACTGAATATCCCTGGGCCAAAAGAAGTTAAACTTCAAAGCACCCGCACTCGGGCCTTTTCCGTTGCGGCCCCACAACTCTGGAACCAACTCCCAGAGGAGGTGCGGGCCCTGCGGAACTTAGACCAGTTCCGCAGGGCCTGCAAGACCGCCCTCTTCAAACAGGCGTTCACCAATAACTGAATTAATGTTTACCGCCAGATTAATAACGTTTACCGCCAGTGTTGATTTAGGAATGTTTTAATTAATTATCAATTATTGACTGATTTTAATGTGAATTTTAATGTGAATTTAATGTTTTTATTACTGTATTGTTTACTTGAAGTGTTGTTAGCCGCCCTGAGCCTGCTTCGGCGGGGGAGGGCGGGATATAAATAAAATTTTACATTACATTACATTTGTTAATGGTCCCACAGATTGGTCAGCATCACACACTCCAAACACAGTTCCTTTTTTGTTTCTATAAACCTAAAATAGATTAAGAAAGTGCACTCTAATTAATTACTACATTTTTCTATGTTATTAAACACCAGTTTGATCCTTCTGGAAAGTAGAAAAACCCAAGTTGCTCAGCTTTTCTCATTAACTTTCATCCCAAATATAGAAAAGAACAAATGAGAGGGGCAGGGAGAGCGGAACCTCATACACAGAGACAACATGCTTTAAGATCTGGAGGGAACAGATCCTGAAAGACAGAGCCAGTGAAAAAATAAGGCTTTCCCTAGGAGCCTCAAACACTCTCAAACACCACAACACATAAGGTGCACATAAGGCCTTGTTCAGTCAGGACACACACAAAAATTTGGTGGAGGTTCAAGACATGCTAGCTCCTTCCTGGCCAACTGCTCATGCCCCCATGGGGAGACCAAATAAGGCCAAAGCCTTTCACCAATACTGCCATACTAACAGATTCTCCTTAAAAAGTCAGTTGCAGCTGTTGCCACCAAAAAGGTTTCAAACTATTAGCCGCCCTGAGACCACCATGGGATAGGGAGGGATATAAGTGTAATAAACAATAAACAAACTCTCCCACCTTACCTGTCCAGTTCTGTCCACCAAACATCCTCCCTATTATTCAAGATAACGTCATTTATTTCAAGACAAGTGAAAAATCCCCTTTTAGCAACTACAGCTATGAGCATAAGGTATTTACAGGGGCAAGTTATGAGGGTTTTATACAGGGCTTTTTTTGTAGAAACAGCCCAGCAGGAACTCATTTGCATATTAGGCCACACCCCCTGACACCAAGCCAACCACAACAGTGGTCCTATGCATTCCTGCTAAAAAAAGCCCTGCTTTTATATAAAAGAGATGCTTGTTTTAAGTGGGTAAAAGGATCTAAACATTTAAAAATCTCTATTTATTTTAGGGCACTGTTCTGGCATTATTTATAAACATAATACAACTCAGGGCTTTTTTTGTAGCAGGAACTCCTTTGTATATTAGGCCACACACCCCTGATGTAGCCAATCCTCCTGGAGCTTACAGTAGGCCCTTCACTAAGAGCACTGTAAGCTCTTGGAGGATTGGCTGCATCAGCGGGGTGTGGCCTAATATGCGAAGGAGTTCTTGCAACAAAAAAAGCCCTGAATGCATGCATTGGATTTGGTGAAAAGGTTCTAAACATTTCTGATCATTGTAAGAAATAACATTAATTTATCCAGATTTAATTGAAGCCAATTCTAACAAGGACAGCTGGCTATAGGCTTGATTCAGGAATATAAAAGTGTGCAATGACACCACTTAGGAACTAAAGTCTGTGTCATCCTTTACTGTTTCTTTGCAGTTTCATAATCCAATGGCCATAACCACAGGCAAGCTTTCATTCTTCTCTGCATTGCAAGTCTGGTTTCAGGACTGCTTGACCCTCTTCATTTGAAATGTCCACATTATATGCTATAGGCCTACTTCATTTCAAGTGGCCATCTTCAGACCACTTGTCTCTAATGAAATGCTGCATGTTCTCATGTTTTAATTATCCCAATCTGTCAGTATTTAACTCAAGCTCCATCTTTTCTTCCACTTTCTTGCCTAATTAAAAGTACAGGACACTTCCATACATTGAAATGGTTGTGAAGACCAGACTAGCATTTCCCAGAGTTGCTGCAAGAAACCCCAGTGTAACAGTGGTGTTTCCTAGCACAATCTTAATGTGTAGGAATGCCCTCAGTGAAACTAAAGAACTTACACAAAGTTTTCAATCTACTTTATATTTCCAAAGCAGGGCAGATGTACCACAATAAACAAAAGCACATACAGAGATGTGGCCACTGGCTTTAAGTAACAGCTGTAGACAAAAGAGAAAAAGGTTAACAATGCAAATGGGTTAATAGCAAGGCCAGTTGTAGCATTAGCCATTTGATGGAAAAATTCATGATAAATATAATAATCCTACTCTAAAGCTGGGTGCACATGATTATTTCTAAAGAGAAATGGGAATGACTTCCCACTTAATGCTACTGGAATGATCCAATAACAATACCAGCTCTTTGTAAAATAAGTGTACCTATTGACACTTCTAGAAAAACCCTGACTGAATTTGGAGATGACCCAGGTAACTGACATGATCACTTGTAAGGTGCCCTCTACCCTTCTACAGAGCCAATGTAGCTCCTTGGTTTTCTGAGGAGCTTGTGACTGTAAAATAGGCATACAGATTTATTTATTTATTTATTCTATGACTTGTATCCCGCCCTTCCCATAAAAATGGCTCCGGGCGGCTCACAGCAAACAATAAAACAGAGTTTAGATTATTATTACATATATAAACATTTTAAAAAGTCAGAACATTTAAAAACCTAAAATCCTTAAAATCTTAACATCAAATCTATACAGTATGGTTCACAGAAGTCTAATAAGCTACATTTATTTCCAGTCAGGTGTAGGCTAGCCGGAAGAGGGTTGTCTTGCAGGCCCTGCGGAACTGAGCAAGGTCCCGCAGGGCCCTCACCTCTTCCGGCAGCTGGTTCCACCATGTAGGGGCCATTATGGAAAAGGCCCTGTCTCTGGTTGTCTTAAGGCGGACTTCCTTAGGCCCGGGGATGGTGAGAAGGTTTTGAGTCCCAGACCTCAGTACTCTCTGGGGGACATGTGGGGAGAGACGGTCCTTCAGGTAGGCAGGTCCCAGGCCATATAGAGCTTTAAAGGTAATGACCAGCACCTTGTACCGGACTCGGTATGTTATTGGGAGCCAGTGCAGAGCCCGAAGACCCGGCCGGATGTGCCCCCATCTTGGGAGGCCCAATAACAGCCGGGCCGCGGCATTCCGCACCAGCTGCAATTTCTGAGTCCGGCACAGGGGCAGCCCCATGTAGAGGGCATTGCAGTAGTCCAACCTCGAGGTGACCATAGCATGGATCACTGTTGCTAGGTCGTCGCGGTCCAGGAAGGGAGCCAACTGCCTTGCCCTTCTAAGATGAAAAAACGCAGACTTGGCAGTGGCTGCTATCTGAGTCTCCATCTTTAGGGAAGGCTCCAATAGCACCCCCAGACTCTTGACCCTATCCGCCGCCATCAGCGGCGCACCGTCAAAAGCTGGCAAGGGGATTCCCCCCCCCCCCCGGTCCCCGACGACCCAGGCAAAGGACCTCCGTCTTCGCAGGATTCAATCTCAGTCCACTCAGTCTGAGCCACTCAGCCACGGCCTAAGATGCTAAGAAACACACAAGGAGAAAGCCCTGACTTGGATAATTCAGGCAAGCCCAGTCTCATTAGGTCTCAGAAGCTAAGCAGGGTCAACTCTAGCAAGTACTTGGATGGGAGACCTTCTTGGAATACCAGGGTTGGGAGGGAGGGGAAGACTTTGTATTGAAACTAACACCACATTATTTTTAAACTGTTTAATGCTTTTAATGTAAATGTTTTTTATTATAAGCTATGTATTGTGAGCTGCCCTGAGCCTGCTTCAGCGGGGAGAGCAGGATATAAATCCAATTAAATAAATAAATAAATAAAATTATTCAGTCACCAGTAGGGATCAGTCACCAGAGGCCATCGTGACTTCCAGATACACACACACGCCTAATGCATGCACAAACACACACACACACACACACATAAAAGACAAAAAATGCTTTAAAAAGAAAGAAACACATGAGGAGATCCTGGTCCCCTTATTACTTTATGCCGATGATACTACCATCCTCTTGCACAAGTGTGGGCCTGCAAAGGTATTTGAATGCCTTCTATGACTACTGTAATTGTAATTCACTCTCTATCAATTATGCCAAATCTGAAGTAGTTGTCTTTTCAAATTGCTGGCGTCCACAGAGATGGTTATTTGGAAACTCAACAACGGAGCAAACAAAATTTTTTAATTCCTTCGGGATCACTTTTAATCACAAGTTAAACTGGGTTTCACATCGTAACAACACCATCAACCTGGCTAAATGTTCAGTTGCTCAAATTAAACAGTTTTTCTTTGCAAGGGGCAACCAATGAGTTCCAACAGCAATTAAGGTGTTCAAAGCTAAAACGCTAGTTCATACAACTGGCAGGACAGAAACTGCTGAATTAAAATGTTGCAGAAATTACCAGTTAGTGGACTAGAGAGATTATAGCATTGATGTTCGCAGCCCTTCTTTGTAATGTGCATTCATCCTGTATTAGCAATACAATCACAAAGAGTCTTCTTAGAAAATTCACCCTCATACAGTTTTAGAACCACTCATCAAGGCTTATGTTCTAGAGAGAAAACCAGAACACTGTGAAAGATAAGCGCTTTTGATTATCACTGCAAAAAAGAGATACACAATGTCTAATTGTAACTACCTCAACAGACTCAGTAATGAGACTAGTGAAATATTATTATAACCTTTAATAGAATTTGATGGCTAAGAATACAAAGGGAATAAATGAAGACAGAGCTAGAAAAATAAGTCTCCGGATATGTAGAATTTAAATTAAAGTGTTTTTCTTGAAGATACTAGCAGAGCCACTTAAGGATCAATACAATGCCAAAACTAGTCTACTAATTTGGCACCATATATTGCACTTCTCTAAATTTATCTTGTACTACAATATGTTTTAAAAATTAATTAGACGTAACACCTACCAATTTCAATTTGTAATTATATGGCAGATATTAGTCAAACTATATAGGCAACTGCAGGTGTTCAAGCTTTGCTTTGGTCTCTATGGATTCTGTCTTGATAGCTGTTTTTCTTGCAGAAGTGGCTTCCAACTGAACATCCCTAGGTGGATAGGAAATTCTGTGTGTAGACACACACTGCACCCATGTTTGTTCAGTCCAGTCCAAACACTAGGGTTGCATATACATAGGCCATTTGGGAGGAGGGACAGCAACAGACTGCCCTCCTTCTTGACACTCCGTGGCATCAAAATTGGTGCCCATCACAATCAATAGGGTTGCAGATGCACTCAGTAAACATCCATGTACCAGCCAGCTGATCAATGACAACTGATCCTTTAACAGCCAATCATTTGACATTCAGCTATCTGTGGTTCCACCCAGGGACTGAGAAAGCAGAACAGCAGGGAAAAGATTGCTCTGTGGGTACTACCGGTCCTTTGTGGGTTTGTCAACACCCCCAGAGGGCTTCTTAGTAGAGAGAGGCCACTGGGCATGTCCTACACCTAGCTAAGGCTTTAAGAAAATACTTGAAGGACGAGATGAAGGATGGCCAGTGTTCTCTCCAAGCTGAGTTAGTGTAAGCTAGCTCACAGTTTTTTAGCCTCTGGCTAACACATTTTTGTGTCAGCCCAGGAAAAATGACCCTAGAGCAAACTAATGTATGCAGTAGCTCTCTACTTTAAAGCCAGTAGAATTTTTTGCTCACAAGGCTCCACAGCTTAAAGGGAATTGAGGATGACATATAGGGTGACCATAATGTCTGAAGGCCAGCCAGGGACAAGGGGGGGGGGGGAACAGGCAGGGGTGCGCGCGCGCAAAGCGCGTGCGCCGCCGGAAACAGGAAGTGACGTCACTTCCGGTGACGTCATGCCACCACCGGAAACAGGAAGTGGCATCACTTCCTGTGACATCATTTTCCCCACGTCACCTGCCGGAAACGGGAAGTGACATCACTTCCTGTGACATCATTTCCCCCAAATGACATCATTTCCCCCAAATGCCACTGCCGGAAACAGGAAGTGACTTCACAGCACTTCCTGTGACGTCCCCAAAAATCCCCCAAATATCACCGCCGGAAACAATTTTGTTCTCAAATCCTGTATATACTTCATCAGTATATGGGATAAGGCACTTTCTCAACTGTGCTGCATAATGCAGCCTATTTATTTTGTCCTGTTGGCTCTGTTGGCTCTATCTGCGCCACCTTCATCACTTTCGGGGTGTGGATCCCCCAGTGGGGTGGTCTCCCGACTCCCTCCGCTGACTGTTTCTGATAGCCCTGCGCCCCCTCTTTCATTTGATATGTGTCCCGTGCGGGTGCCACCCTCCCGCCGGGAGATGCCGCAAAATGAGCCCCCTTGAGGCTTATGGCGGCAGGGCTCGGGGGAAGCGAGCTAGACTGCTGTTCTTTTGAGGGGTTATAGAGTGTTTCGAGCCCGTCCCTGTGGCATCGGTCCCATCGTTGTGGGAACCAGGGGGCCGGTGCAGCGGCACGCCGAAGCAGCCTGTCACTAATAACACAGGTCGAGATGCAGGACAGGAACCTGGAAGTGACCGACAGGCTGCTTCAGCGTGCCGCTGCGCCGGCCCCCTGGTCCCCACAATGATGGGACCAATGCCACAGGGACGGGCTCGAAACACTCTATAACCCCTCAAAAGAACAGCAGTCTAGCTCGCTTCCCCCAAGCCCTGCCGCCATAAGCCTCGAGGGGGCTCATTTTGCGGCATCTCCCGGCGGGAGGGTGGCACCCGCACGGGACACATATCAAATGAAAGAGGGGGCGCAGGGCTATCAGAAACAGCCGGCGGAGGGAGTCGGGAGACCACTCCACTGGGAGATCCACACCCCGAAAGTGATGAAGGTGGCGCAGATAGAGCCAACAGAGCCAACAGGACAAAATAAATAGGCTGATTTATGCAGCACAGTTGAGAAAGTGCCTTATCCCATATACTGATGAAGTAAATACAGGATCTGAGAACAAAATTGCACTAGAAGACACAAACACAAAGCTCCCTTACACTGAATCAGTGCTTGGGTCCACCAAAGTCAGTATTGTCACATAAGAGAAGCCCTGTTGGATCAGGCCAGTGGCCCATCCAGTCCAACACTCTGCGTCACATAAGAACATAAGAGAAGCCCTGTTGGATCAGGCCAGTGGCCCATCCAGTCCAACACTCTGTGTCACACTTAAGAACATAAGAGAAGCCCTGTTGGATCAGGCCAGTGGCCCATCCAGTCCAACACTGCGTCACATAAGAACATGAGAGAAGCCCTGTTGGATCAGGCCAGTGGCCCATCCAGTCCAACACTCTGTGTCACACTTAAGAACATAAGAGAAGCCCTGTTGGATCAGGCCAGTGGCCCATCCAGTCCAACACTCTGTGTCACATAAGAACATAAGAGAAGCCCTGTTGGATCAGGCCAGTGGCCCATCCAGTCCAACACTCTGTGTCACATAAGAACATAAGAGAAGCCCTGTTGGATCAGGCCAGTGGCCCATCCAGTCCAACACTCTGCGTCACACTTAAGAACATAAGAGAAGCCCTGTTGGATCAGGCCAGTGGCCCATCCAGTCCAACACTCTGTGTCACATAAGAACATAAGAGAAGCCCTGTTGGATCAGGCCAGTGGCCCATCCAGTCCAACACTCTGCGTCACATAAGGGAGGGAGGGAGGGAGAAAGGGAGAAAGGGAGGGAGAAAGGGAGGGAGGGAAGAAGGGAAGAAAGAAAGGAAGGAGGGAAGGAAGGAAGGAAGGAAGGAAGGAAGGAAGGAAGGAAGGAAGGAAGGAAGGAAGGAAGGAAGGAAGGAAGGAAGGAGGGAGGGAGGAAGGAAGAAGGGAAGGAAGGAAGGAAGGAGGGAGGGAGGGAGGGAAAGGAAGGCCACCACCCCCCGCTTTCGGCCCCCTTACCTACGGTGGCGGCGAGTCCAGCGGCGGCGGCGGCGAGTCCGGCGGCGGCGAGTCCGGCGGCGGCGGAGAGGCCTTTCCGATGCCCTCCCGGGCCTCCGCCAGCACGGGGGGGGGGGGTGGTAGAGGCCGGGGAAGCGTCGGAAAGGCCCGCGGTGGTCGCTGGAGGCCCTCCAGCGACCCCCGCGGGCCTTTCCGACGCCCGGGGAGGGCGGAGGAGGACGGGGGGTGGGGGTGTGGAGCCCCGGGAAGGGTCGGAAAGGCCCGCGGGGGTCGCTGGAGGCCCTCCAGCGACCCCCGCGGGCCTTTCCGACGCCCGGGGAGGGCGGAGGAGGACGGGGGGTGGGGGTGTGGAGCCCCAGGAAGGGTCGGAAGGGCCCGCGGGGGTCGCTGGAGGCCCTTCAGCGACCCCCGCGGGCCTTTCCGACGCCCGGGGAGGGCGGAGGAGGACGGGGGTGGGGGTGTGCAGCCCCGGGAAGGGTCGGAAAGGCCCGCGGGGGTCGCTGGAGGCCCTCCAGCGACCCCCGCGGGCCTTTCCGACGCCCGGGGAGGGCGGAGGAGGACGGGGGGTGGGGGTGTGCAGCCCCGGGAAGGGTCGGAAAGGCCCGCGGGGGTCGCTGGAGGCCCTCCAGCGACCCCCGCGGGCCTTTCCGACGCCCGGGGAGGGCGGAGGAGGACGGGGGGTGGGGGTGTGGAGCCCCGGGAAGGGTCGGAAAGGCCCGCGGGGGTCGCTGGAGGCCCTCCAGCGACCCCCGCGGGCCTTTCCGACGCCCGGGGAGGGCGGAGGAGGACGGGGGTGGGGGTGTGCAGCCCCGGGAAGGGTCGGAAAGGCCCGCGGGGGTCGCTGGAGGCCCTCCAGCGACCCCCCCGGGCCTTGCCGACGCCCGGGGAGGGCGGAGGAGGACGGGGGGTGGGGGTGTGGAGCCCCGGGAAGGGTCGGAAAGGCCCGCGGGGGTCGCTGGAGGCCCTCCAGCGACCCCCGCGGGCCTTTCCGACGCCCGGGGAGGGCGGAGGAGGACGGGGGTGGGGGTGTGCAGCCCCGGGAAGGGTCGGAAAGGCCCGCGGGGGTCGCTGGAGGCCCTCCAGCGACCCCCGCGGGCCTTTCCGACGCCCGGGGAGGGCGGAGGAGGACAGGGGTGGGGGTGTGGAGCCCCGGGAAGGGTCGGAAAGGCCCGCGGGGGTCGCTGGAGGCCCTCCAGCGACCCCCGCGGGCCTTTCCGACGCCCGGGGAGGGCGGAGGAGGACGGGGGTGGGGGTGTGCAGCCCCGGGAAGGGTCGGAAAGGCCCGCGGGGGTCGCTGGAGGCCCTCCAGCGACCCCCGCGGGCCTTTCCGACGCCCGGGGAGGGCGGAGGAGGACGGGGGGTGGGGGTGTGGAGCCCCGGGAAGGGTCGGAAAGGCCCGCGGGGTCGCTGGAGGCCCTCCAGCAACCCCCGCGGGCCTTTCCGACGCCCGGGGAGGGCGGAGGAGGACGGGGGTGGGGGTGTGCAGCCCCGGGAAGGGTCGGAAAGGCCCGCGGGGGTCGCTGGAGGCCCTCCAGCGACCCCCGCGGGCCTTTCCGACGCCCGGGGAGGGCGGAGGAGGACGGGGGTGGGGGTGTGCAGCCCCGGGAAGGGTCGGAAAGGCCCGCGGGGGTCGCTGGAGGCCCTCCAGCGACCCCCGCGGGCCTTTCCGACGCCCGGGGAGGGCGGAGGAGGACGGGGGGTGGGGGTGTGGAGCCCCGGGAAGGGTCGGAAAGGCCCGCGGGGTCGCTGGAGGCCCTCCAGCAACCCCCGCGGGCCTTTCCGACGCCCGGGGAGGGCGGAGGAGGACGGGGGTGGGGGTGTGCAGCCCCGGGAAGGGTCGGAAAGGCCCGCGGGGGTCGCTGGAGGCCCTCCAGCGACCCCCCCGGGCCTTTCCGACGCCCGGGGAGGGCGGAGGAGGACGGGGGTGGGGGTGTGCAGCCCCGGGAAGGGTCGGAAAGGCCCGCGGGGGTCGCTGGAGGCCCTCCAGCGACCCCCGCGGGCCTTTCCGACGCCCGGGGAGGGCGGAGGAGGACGGGGGTGGGGGTGTGGAGCCCCGGGAAGGGTCGGAAAGGCCCGCGGGGGTCGCTGGAGGCCCTCCAGCGACCCCCGCGGGCCTTTCCGACGCCCGGGGAGGGCGGAGGAGGACGGGGGTGGGGGTGTGCAGCCCCGGGAAGGGTCGGAAAGGCCCGCGGGGGTCGCTGGAGGCCCTCCAGCGACCCCCGCGGGCCTTTCCGACGCCCGGGGAGGGCGGAGGAGGACGGGGGGTGGGGGTGTGCAGCCCCGGGAAGGGTCGGAAAGGCCCGCGGGGGTCGCTGGAGGCCCTCCAGCGACCCCCGCGGGCCTTTCCGACGCCCGGGGAGGGCGGAGGAGGACGGGGGTGGGGGTGTGCAGCCCCGGGAAGGGTCGGAAAGGCCCGCGGGGGTCGCTGGAGGGCCTCCAGTGACCCCCGCGGGCCTTTCCGACGCCCGGGGAGGGCGGAGGAGGACGGGGGGTGGGGGTGTGCAGCCCCGGGAAGGGTCGGGAAGGCCCGCGGGGGTCGCTGGAGAGCCTCCAGCGACCCCCGCGGGCCTTTCCGACGCCCTCCCGGGCCTCCGACGCCACCGCCGGGCCCCGTGCGCGGGCGGGGAAGGCGGCGAGTGAGGGAGGGAGCGTCCCTGCGCGTGCGCAGGGCGATCTGCGCAGGCGCAGGGTCGCTCTCTCCCTCACTCGCCGCCTTCCCCGCCCGGGCGCGCGGCCCCCGGCTCTCTGGCTGGCTAAACCGGGACCTCTTAATGGTCCCGGTATACCCAGCCCGGGAGCCGGGAATTGGGGGCCAGATCCGGGAAAGTCCCGGGAGACCGGGACGGTCTGGCCACCCTAATGACATACCAACTCTGTCTCCCAGCTGAAAAGGGAGTAGAGCTAGGACAGAAGAGGAATAATGGGGTGGTGCTCAACCCTTACCCCTCTGATCCTAAGTAACTGCAATTGTTAAAGCCATCCAGTGTTTAATATGGTATTTATTTAAAATATATTTCATGTTGCTTTCCAAAATCTGTACTTTCTGCCTTCAGCTAAGTGCCTACCAGTTTGTCAGCCTTGGATCATCAGTGTCTCTGAGAAACACGGTTTCTGGCTTGACACAGTGTAGTTCAAGACCTCAAACTATTATATGTGAAAAGCGCACCAAGAAAATATTCTGTTCATAATTCTAACTAAGGTTTGCTGCTGTACTTCTATTAAATGTATTCTAAGTTGCCAACTAGGATGGATGAGAGGGAGGTGACATCAATACTGAAAAAAAAGGGGGGTGGAGAAAAGTTAGAGATGGGGATAAAGGAATGGAAGATCACGAAAGGAAGAGAACAAAATGAAGAAAGAGAAAAGTGTGTAAAACAGGAAAATTTTAAAAGAGACAACAAAGGGTTTTTTTTTTTTAATTTTGCTACCATATGGTAAAAGGGTACCTCTTTGATCTGGCTTTGTAGACAAAACTATGGAAATGGCTGGAACTAAAGGAACAAGGAAACCATAATAACAGTAGCTTGTCTTGAGTGGTCTTGCCTGCTGACATGACTGATGGGTTTCCTTCAGCCTTCTAGTAAACATTGCAGAAACACCCAGGTAGCAGAGTCAGAAGAAATCCTCGTTAATATTCTCCCTAGGGACAGGAATGAGCCAGCTCTTGAATTTGATTCGTTTGTGGTTCATGAAGCGATGTTCACAAACTTCCATGAATTTTAAGGCAGTTAATGAAGAGTAGAAAGCAGGGATTTAAATGGCTCCGAGCCATTTAAACTCCCATTTTCTGCTCTTCATGAAAAACAGCTGATCGGTGGGGAGCAGAAAGCAGGAGTTTAAATGGTTCCAAGTCATTTAAACCCCTGATCCCTGCCATTTTTTGTGGGGAAACCCCTGCTTTCTGTTCCCTGTGAAAAGCGGCAGGGAACAGAAAGTAAGGATCACAACAGCATCATAGCCAGGAATTTTTATTGGGGAGGGGGCAGACGGGAGCAGTTTAGCACAGAGCTTACTTCTGAGGAAACCTGCTAAGCGGATCAGGCTATGCAAAGGAATGGAGAAGCTGCTCTAGCTTTATTTTGACTGAACAGCTGATGTGGTCTACCCCAGGTCAGAACTAATCCTTTAGAATTGCTAATAACTCCCTGGCCAGAGACAATGAAATTGTCAGTTCACACCTCCAGCTAGTCAATTTCTCTCCAGCTCAACAACACTTTAGAAATGCTAATGACTTTCCTGGCTGGACAATGAAATGGTCAGTTCACACCTCCCACTAGAAGCTGACAGCTTGCATGGAAAGTGAAAACAGCTTTTACACAGACACACTCTAGTCCCTCTCTCCTGCCAGAACAGACACAGCACAATCAATCTTTTGGCCAGACTGGACAAATTGGGGAGGGAGTGCTGCCTGGTGAGAGCCCTCTTGTAGTTACGTGTTCGGATCACAAACAGACATGAACTGTTTTGTTCACAAAACAACCTCCTGGTTCATATCAGTTCGTGGTTCGAGCACAAACCATGAACCAAACCGCAAATATGTGGTTTATGCCCATCCCTAGTTTGCTCCTTCCCTGTGCTCTGAGTGGCTGCACTGCAGAAGAGCATGAGAAGGGAGGCCCCATATATTTCCAACTAAATGCATTCAATGACTGAAGCATGATGCTGGATTCAGAAGCCTGCAGCTGACTTGGGCCCCAGGAATTTTGTCCCCGCCAGCTCTCAGCAGCCCTGGAGGACCCTCAGGAACAGTATAGTAAGAGCGTCTGTAGTGCATGGCCCTGCTCACACAGTGTGTTGAGTCTGTGTTAAACTGACCCGGTTCTATTCCCAATATATTTGTTCTGGATATTATCAATCAGACTACCATACTGCAATTCGAATCACTCCACAGTGAAACTGTCTTCTGCTGTCCACACCACGGCACCATGCAGTTATTTTGTTTGTTTGTTTCCCCCACTATTAGTAGGCCAGAAAACATTATGTGGTTATGCAGTTATGCGCATATCGCTAAGTAGTAAAAAAAAAGGCAGCCATAAACCAGAGGTCTGAGGCTCCTTTCTCTCTGGGACAGCCTTCAGACATCTGGAAGTTGGTTAATATCGCAACAGAACTATCCAGACAGAGAAAACTATGAGGTGAAACTGGAGAACTCAAAAAACACCATAAAGGAGCAGGTAAAAAAATAATCCAGTTCGGAGAAGGATTGTGGGGGGGCCTACGATTGACTACCAGGAGGCAGATGTCACTGTCTGATCAGCCACTTTTAATCTGGTAAAAAACAGCAGCAACAACTGATTAAACTGCGTCTGAACAGGCTCTATGTATATGGATTGGTGAATATTGTCCATGACCATTAGAGAAGGGTAATTCCACTGACAGTTTACATGTCCAACTGCTACATTTGAAAAGAAAAATTAAATACTATAAATACGTTGACTATTTTATTATAACGTTTAAAGGTTGTGTTAGACATTATTTGCTTAGGAATTAGAGCCTTCTTCAAAGAAACTGCTAATATTCTTCACTTCATTTTCTCTTTACTTGCCCTTCCATCTTCTTAAAATAAGGGGAGGCTGATTTCAGTTAACTTTGGTCCAGTTATTTTCCTATAAATTCCTGAGGTTTCCCAGTGTGGCTTAAATTTTACAAAACCAGGGTGTGTACTTAGAATCATGTAACAATTAAGGCATAGACAATCTAAAATTTTGTTTAATAATATCACAAGTACTTTGCAATATCAGACCAAGGTCCACATTCCCCAGCATTCTTTGTAAGAATATCAGAACCACAAATATTAGGTGGTTCTCCAGCAACTGACCAATATCCACCTGTGGTTTCCCTTCTTCCCACACCTGGCAAAGAGTCAATTTACTGGGATAAGATTATTCTGTTTTTATGCTTTTGGTTTTGCTCTAAATCTCATAATCCTACTTTCACCAGTGGGTGTCTCACCTTACAGTGAACTTTATTCTAAAATATACTGCTGTGATGTAAATTTCTTCAGCCTCCTTCCTTGACTTGTGGGGCTTCTGGCTCAGCATCTACTCAAATACATAACCCTAAGATCAGTCACCCAATACAAACTTTTAAATCCAATTCTGTCTACCTTTTATTTGTAGATAAAGTATTTTGGTTCTAAACTGGGGTATTTTGAATAGTCAGCAGTTTCCTTAAAGTCACTGTATGGTGCTAGATATTGTTTTTAAAGGTTTTCAGAGAATTTGTTAGGGTTCTGTTTAAGCAAAATGCTCAAAAATGGTGTACTTTTGGCAACCAGTTTATTTTAATAGTAGATTTCTTCCCAAACTGGCCAATATATAGGTTTTTTTCCAGTATTTTGCTTCCTTCCCTTCAGCTAAGCTAGCAGGGGCAGAAAATTGACTTCACAGAACACAGAGCAACTGTGGTTGTTACATTTATTCCCAGTTACTTAATTTACTGTGACATTACCTAATGTCTGTCTTTTTGAATGCCATCAACTAACCATACGCAGATGTTACTTTAAACTCAGAATATCTACTTATATTAAAACACTGCCTGTTGAAAACATAAATGCAATCTCAATTTGTGGGACTATTTTATTCCCTTCCTATATGCAACATGGAAATTCCTGTCTGAAGGTGGGCAGATTTCAAGCTAGGATGGAAAAAACAAAGAGTTAAATAAATGTGCTAAAAAATCAGCAGCTTTGCAAATACTCCAGAAAACAGACTATAACCCACTAGATGTCCTTTGCATAAGCACCAATGTGACTTTGTGGACTGCTAAGGCTCAGTCTGTTGCGACTGGCATCAGTTGCCACAGGCAAGTAATCACAAGAAACTGACCTTGGCGAAAGCACATTTTACACTTCAGTGCTGTTCAACTGTGTTAGAGAGAGGGAGAGAGAATGATATGAGTAAAAGGAAGGTGAGAGGATTATCACAGTTTCACTGGTACCTACGCACCAGTGAGAATTGAATGGCAAAAGGGGGCATTTGTCTATACAAGGAAGCACTAAACCTGCTGACACCTCCCATTTTAATTGAAGAGTGGATATTGCCAGAGTCTACTTTTCCAGGAGAAAGCAGTACAGTTGACCGATATGTATTGGCTTCTATCTTTCTGCATCCAATATCTGCAGACATGATGTATTTCAAAGCAAAAACACTAGATTTAAAAAAAAAACTTAGCAGGGTTTCAAACTTTAAAATACATTACAGTACACATGTACCGTTCTGTGATATGCAAATCATATGTAGAAGAAGAAGAAGAATTGCAGATTTATACCCTGCCCTTCTCTCTGAATCAGACTCAGAGCAGTTTATAATCTCCTTTATCTCCTTCCCCCACAATATACACCCTGTGGGTGGGTGGGGCTGAGAGGGCTGAGAGATGTATAAATGATTTAGATGCAGTTTTATGCATATATGTATACATTCAATACTCAGACATAAATAAAGGCCAGTTTGTGCCAGTTGCACAGTCAATATGAGACTTGCTGTACAAATTTGTCAAAGGTATGTTTTTAATCTTGCATTGCAATAAATTTGCATCACTAGTGCAGACAGATGCACCAGTGCAACCATAAACCTTTGTACCATATCATGGACAAAATGTCTGTTATAAAGCATGACAAGCCATAGGATGGCTTGAAATCTTAGGTTATGGTATGTTAAACTAGAAATAAAGGAGTGAATTATAAGGATTATGAGTGCAAAAGCACTTGCAGAATGGGACTTTACTACCTCCCCTTTCCTTTTGTCTTGAGATGCTGGAGATTGATAGACACTTTGGAAAACTGTGAGGGAAATACCTGTACATGTTCCGCAGCTGTGTGTGGAATCTGATATGAGCAGAAGTGCTTCTTGTGTGAATGCTGAGGATCCAACCAAAGGTCATCTACTGCTGGTATAACAGAAATGAGGTAAATTAAAAATCTTCATATAGCCTTAAGTTATTTAATGGTGCCATCCTAAGCAGAGTTAAACTCTTCTTAGCCCATTAATTTCAATGGCTTTAGAAGGCTGCAACTCTGTTTAGGATGACACTATTATTTCAAGGGAAGTACACACTAATAGCAATTGTCTGAGGGTTACTCCTCCTGTTTTTTGTCCGAGAGTTGTCCTCCTATTTTTCCAGTGCAGGAATGAATATGCATGTTATGAAAAGAATATAAAATGTAATATGAGAACAGAGTCTGAGGTGTTTGTTTTGTTTCCCAAACATAAACCAGGAAGCCAGTCTGTAGTTATGTTTCATTTCTCTGATAAATTCTGCATCCCCATCATATTTTATATGCTTTTTCATGAAACTGATGCAGAAAAAGTAAGATGTCTTTTCACCTTTAAATAACATTTTACTACTTAGGTAACTGGGTCCAAATTCTGAAAGAAGGGAGGATGCCTGTTATCCTGCTTCATATGCTCAATCACAGGTAATTAAGCATTTTACTAACCCCACCACCAATTCAGAAGAGTGGCATTTCTCCATAATCTATCAAATTAGCAAAAGTATTCTTTCCCTGACTCCTCCTTTTATGTGCATAATAACAGAATGCTAGTCTGTGGTTTTGGTTACAAATGAGGAACAGAAGTTAGAACTTAGCCTAGCTTCCACTGCAAATAGCATTTTGGTGGGGGCAGTTTGGAGATATTCTGCATCAGGATATTCTGATTTCTTTCATATTGGGCCCTGGAATTCTCATAATCATCCTGAAGCTGGTTCCCAATTTTGAGATTCCTAGTTTTATTTTCTGTTATGCCTGCCATAAATGAACAGACAGCTCAACATACAGATTCTTTATTATCATAGATGCATGGTACAAGACAGGGAAGTGATTTTTTTTCTTGTTATGATATTTGGCTTGGACAAGGGTATGGGGGTGGGGCAGAATTTTTTTTGTCTAGGGACCCATGGTGGTTCTTGGCAGCCCAGGGGTCCTCTGGTCCACGGAGTGAGTACCAGGGTGGAGGCACAGTGGAATATAGAAGGAGAGCGGAGCAGGAAAGTTCCATATTAGGGGTGTGCATTTGGTAAGGCCGAACCAAATAGACCACCAAATACTCCCTGATTCAGAAGTATACGGCATTGTATACTTCTGAATCCAATTTGCAGGCATTATACAGGCATTATCCATAGAAAAGGCGGGAAAGGAGCTTCTGCAGCCTCAGGGAAGCTGCTTGCCTCCTTTCACTCCTTTGGAAGCCTTTTCCCGCCTCTTGCATAGCCTCCCTGGGATCAGGGAGGGAGTGGGAGGGGAAGAGGAGTCCCAGCAGCCAATCTAAAGCATGCATTTGCAAAATGCACTGCAAATACATGCTTTGCAGAGCTGTTGTGTAGCTGATGGCTGGGCTAATCCCCCACCAATCAGCAACATGGTTGTTCTTTTGTTTACTTGGGTATCCAAGTAAACACTGTTCTCTGGCCAATCACAGAGCAGTGGTATTTTTTGAAACTGCTCTGTGTAGGGCCAGAGAACCTTTTAAGGATTCTGCCTGGCTAGACTCCATTCCATTGCTTCTCTGTTGGTGTACGAGAGAGATTGTGCTGCACTGGCCCTTGGCCTCAGCTGCTGCTGCTCTCTCTCAGCCTTGCCTGACCTGGAGAAGAGAAGACATCTAAGGTAAGACAGTCTTGAGGTTCTTGTTTTTATTTTAGTTAGGATAAAAGTAAAAGGACTTTTTAAGACTCAGAGTCCCTTTATTTATTCAGATTTGTGTGGGTGGGTACTGGGTAGCTTATTTGGAGTTAGGGTTAGGGGGTTCTGCTGGGGGTGGGGGCCTAGGATGGGGGGGTTGCCAATTTGCCTATATCTTACTTTAGTGAGAGGACTTTTAAAAGTGCAGTGTCCTTTTACTTTTCCTGATTTGAGTGGCTTGGATTTCTTGGGGTTAGGGTGAAGTTTTTTTTGCGGGGAGGGGTTGGTAAAGTTCCTGTATTGTTAAAAGTCAAGTTTTTTACTGTTTTAAAAGGATTAAAAGGGTTCTAAATAGGCTGCCCCACTAATAAGGGTGTTTTTAGGGATTGTGTTTTTTGAAATTTTTTTTAAAAAATTAAACATTAATCCAGTTAAGGCTTTATCTTCTTTCAAAATTCAACTAGGCCAGATAGGGGAAATTTAAAAAGATTTTAGGTTTCTCATAAAAGGCAGCATAATTATTAGGCCACATCAGGCTCCCTTTTAAAGAGACTAGGGCTGCAGTGCATTTTGCTTTCAGCCACTGAAATACGGTGCATCCTTAGATTTCCATAGAGTAAACCACAGCTTCTCTCTAGTTATAGGGGACACCTGATTTCTAGTTTGCAAGGAAATCCAGTTTGTCCCAGGATCTAGTTAGGAAAAGTTTAACTAGGAGGGTATAACAAGGATTGCCTTCATCTCAAGGTAGCCTTTTAAAAACTGTAGCCAGGTAGAGGCAGGATCACCTAGTCTCCTAAGCTTTACCAGACTACTACCCCAACCCAAAGAAGGACAGGTTAGGGACCAATAAAACAAACAAACATTTTGGTGGGAGAGTTTTTAAAAAGAAGTCAGGGCACCTGTTGGTTCAGGGTACAGTGTAGTGAGTTAGGTTTGCAAAAAAAACCACTCTCAATTCTGGTTGTGTGAGACTGGCCAAGGGTGACATGAGTGACAGGCAGCCGAAGAGAGGCCCTGGGGGCAAGGCCAAGGAGAAGACTAGAGGGGTGGAGGGGAGGACCCAGGTTTTCCCCCCACCTGTGTGTGGGGCCACTCCATAGCCGCCTTCCAGCACTCTGACTTCTGGCCGGAGTGTGATGAAGAAGGCCTGCCTTGGACCCTTCATCGAGGCTGCTGCTGGGGCGCCCTCAGCAGAGGTGCCATTAGGTGCTGGCACTGAGCAGGGGTCTGCTGCTCAGGCAGTCTCTCCTCCAGCTGATGTCACTCGGACTCAGCAGCCAGAGGAGGGGCAGCAAGAGCAACCCTCCTTGAAGATGAGCTTTGGGGACAGTTTTCTGTCCAAAACGATCACCCCAAGGAGGGTACAGAGTGTCATGCAGAAGCTGGAGGAGAAGCTGGTTGAGGAGGACCAGCCCCCTTCTTCAATTCCTTTGGGCACCAGCAGTCCTTCAGGGGATGGCCAGAAGGGGAGGCTGCATGGGGTGGAGGGAGAAGAAATGGAGACACACGATGTGCCTCCATCTCCGCCCACTTCCCCCTGGCAGCCAGCCCCTCCTGCCACCCCAAGACACGCTTTATCTGCCCCGAGCACCTCACAGGAAGTGGCTCTGGACACCCAAGCTGCCGGTCAGCTTGGGCATCTGTACACCTCCGAAGTCTGGAAGCATTTCTGACTTACAGAGGCTCAGCTGTGCAGGGCCCGAATCAGTTGTGGGCGGGACCCTGCCCACCTGACTCCAGGGGGGATGCAGGACCACCTGCGGAAGCACCACCAGGCGGTGCTTCTTAAGGGGGACAAGCAGGCTGGTGCTGGGGTGCCCAAGCGGCCAACACCACCCAGCCAGGAGGTCCATCCCACCGCGACTACCTCCAGAGCTCTCCAGAAGAGTTTCACGACGGGGCAGGGATGCCAGGCATCTCTGCCCGAGATGTTTGGTGGGGGTGGCACCTGTGTACCAAGAGGGGGAATCAGGTACGGCAGGAGGCTGATCGCCTGGAACCTTGCCAGGTCTGTCGCCCATGGGCTTCCATTTTCAGCAGTTGAGAATCCTGGGGTGCTAGAGTTGCTCGAGTACCTGGCGCCCTGGTACAAAGTTCCTGCTAGAACCACCATTAGCAGGACCATTGTGCCATCTGTTTTCAGGGCAACCAGATCAGTGGTGAAGGAGCATTTGTCCCGTGCTGCCGGGGGGACTGTTCATTTCACCTCAGATATCTGGAGCTGCCAACATGTATCTCTCCCTGACTGAACATTGGTGGCCACCCAGTGAGCTGCAGGATGGGGGTGGCAGTAGCAGTAGGTAGGGTTAGGGCCGCCAGGCTGGATATCACTGGGCCTTGCTACACGCCGAAGCAGTCAACACGCTGCACACAGCAGACACTCTCGGGGCCGTCCTATCACGGCAGTTAGAGGGCTGGGTAGGCAGCAGGGATGTCGCCATGGGCTTCGTGGTGACTGATGGTGGCTCCAACATCAAGGCATCTGTCCAGCATCAGGGCCTAAAACGCCTTCCTTGCGTGGCCCACCTTCTCCACCTCATGGTTAAGGATGCATTGGGCTAGACAAAAAGCCAGGATCGTCAGCATCTAGCCGCGACCCATGAGTACCGACTTCTGCTCCAAAAGTGTCGGTACATCACGGGTCACTTCTCACACAGCTTTATGGACTCGTATCTGCTGCGTGAGAAACAGACACTGACAGGCGTGCCAGGGCACCGACTGATTGGTGACGTCAGCACACGCTGGAACTCTACCTGTGCCATGTTGGGGCGCATGGTGGAGCAGAGAGCAGCCTTGGATGCCTTTGTCTCTGAGACGATGGTCTTTCGGGATGAGAACCATCTCACTCAAGAGGATTGGGTGATCATTTCTCCGACTGTGAAGACCCACACAGAAATGCTCTCGTCTGATATGGCGAGCATCACACTGGTCGTCCCCATGGTCCACATGGCCCGTGAGGACCTGGCGTCGTTTCTAGTGTCAGCTCAAGGCCGTGCAGACATTCTTCCAGCGGTGAGTGCCCTAGTTGTTAGGCTGCAGGAAGGACTTGAGGGCCGCTTTCAGACTTTCACCCAGGATAAGGTCTACATGATGGTGACCATGTCAGACCTGCGCCTTAAGGGCACAATTGCCAAGCGGGCCAACGATCTCAATCACTGGCGAGACGAGCTTTCCCATAAGGTCGAGCGCTGCAGAGTCAGGGCGGGCCCAGTGCCAGTAGCTGAGGAGGAGAGGGGTGGAAGCAGCTCATCTGCCACTTCCACTGCTGTTCATCCCCAACCTCCCCGGCTAGGCAGTGTTTCCCACCAGACTCATGCTAGCTCTATCTATCTATTGATAGGTGGCCAGTCCAACTGTACCCCGGAAAATCTGGACCTGGCTCTTCAAGCCGTAGCATCCTGGCTCAGGCTGAGTCGGCTGAAATTGAATCCGACGAATCTATCTGAGCCGGGGTGATCCAAGGGGAGGGGTCCAGATGCCGGCTCTAGACGGGGTGCCATTGATACCGGCCCCTAAGGTCAAGAGCTTGGGCATGCTCCTTGAGTCCTCCCTTACAATGGAGGCCCAGGTAGCAGCCACTATTAGATCCGCCTTTTTTCATCTTCAATGGGTGCGGCAGCTGGCTCCTTTTCTGGAGCACAGTGACTTAGTAATGGTGATCCATGCTACGGTCACCTCAAGAATAGATCACTGTAATGCTCTCTATATGGGGCTACCCTTGATGCTGATTCGGAAACTACAGTTAGTGCAGAACGATGCGGCACGGCTGTTAATGAGGCTCCCTCGATGGGAGCACATTCAGCCAGTGCTGAAAGAGCTGCACTGGCTACCTTTTGTGTTCCGAATCCATTTCAAGGTGTTGGTATTGACCTTTAAAGCCCTTTATGGTCAGGGACCTGTTTATCTGCAGGACCGCCTTTCCTCATATATCCCCCAGAGAGCACTGAGTTCAGGGACAAAAAATCTGCTGTCCACCCCTGGACCAAAGGAGGCCAGGTTGCATTCGACACGAGCCAGGGCCTTCTCGATGGCAGCACCAGAGTTATGGCATGCTCTCCCGGAGGCCATAAGGGCCCTGCAGGACCTTCCTACATTCCGCAGGGCCAGTAAGACCAAATTGTTTCGACAGGCCTTCGACGCTTAAACTGAGAGAAAGCTGCCACCTGACATCAGCTAGAGTTCCCATTGACCAACCGTCGGAAAAGCAGAACCGCCAACATAGTAATGGTACAGCACCGTGGAATAGTTTTTAAATTTTAATTGTATTAATGTTTTATAGATTTTATTGACTTATTGTTTTAAATCGTGTAAACAACTGTTGTAAGCTGCCCTGAGTCCGCTTGCGGAGAGGGCAGGATAAAAGTCTAATATAAATAAATAAATAAATAGATGACACTCATCGGGCAGCTCGTTGGCCCCTCTGGGAGCGGTAGGCCCCTGAGAGCGGAGACAGGTGCTGCGATGGTGAGGGATTATCTTTTGGAGCCCAATGAGTCACAGGAAATGTCTCCTTTGGACTACTGGGTCGCGAAGGAGGGGGTCTGGCTGGCCCTCTCCTCCGTGGCCAAGGCGTTCCTCTCATGCCCACAGACGAGGGTGCAGAACGAGCGCATCTTTTCACATATAGGCGACATTGTCTGCCCACATTGCAGTCACCTGCAACCCTGGACAGTTGAGCAGTTGGTCTTCCTGAAGGTCAACTTGCCTCTGTTCAGCTCCCCAAACGTAGACTTTGAGAGTGAATGAAGTGAGCACCTACTTGTGCCTGAATGCTCTCTTGGTCTGTGCTTGGAAGGTGGTTGTAAAACGCTCTCCCACTAAACATAGACTAGAGTCCAAGGACAGCCCGAAAACTCACTCACAAATTGATTGGCAGTGCACCCCCCCCACCCTTCATCCATCCCCAAACCAAAAGTGAATGCCGATTTAAAATCTGCAAAGCAATCCAAATTTCCCCAGTCCTCATCCACACATACCTAATAATACTGAAAGGGCCATTGCAGCCCCCAACTGTAACCGACAGCACCCACAGGCCCAGCCAGGATAACCCAGGTTTTTTTTCAGGGGCAGGAGGAAGAAAGAGGGAGGTGCCAGTGATGATGACAGGCAGCCAGCAGCCATACCAATGCTGAGGTCCCTCTAATGGGACAGTGATAGCTGGTATGTTTGCATGTTCTGTGGCAGGGAAGCTGGTATCTGGGTGAGAGACCCAGAACCAGCACGTTTGTTGTGCTTGGCCAGCTCTCCCTGCATTGTTTGGGGCAGGGCTGGAGAGCTGGCATCTGTAGATTGTGCATTCTGTGGCAGGGAAGCTGGCATCTGGGTGAGAGACCCAGAACCAGCATGCCTGTTGTGCTTGGCCAGCTCTCCCCAAGTTGTTTGGGGCAGGGCTGGAGAGCTGGCAGCTGGGTTTGCTGCAGCCAGGTCTGCACAGCAGACCTTGAGCAGATTGTGTTTTGTGCAGCAGTGACATTGGCAACTGGGTTTATATTGGTCCCAGGCCAGCAGGGTTCATAGAGTAGATAGATGAATGTAGTGCATTTGGGTCCTATAGAGATTGTCTGGTGTGAAGTTAGGTTTGGCTTTGGGTGCCCCAGGAATTGGACCCCCTGGTCCAATTTTTTTTTGGCCTTGCGGGTTTTGTGTGGGACAGTGCCCTGAAGCTGCACAGCAGTTTGGGGGGCTCTCCTCAAAATCCCCTGCTCCCCAGAGCCACTTTTTCCACGATAATTACAGTGGGGGAAGTGGCTCTAATTGGTTTTTTCTCACCATTAGGAACAGTGTTCCTTTTGGGGTGCCCACAAATGGGTGCAGTCTTTTTGGGCCAGGGGGGTTGCATGTGGGGGAGTCCCCTGAAGCTGCCCTGCAGTTTTTGGGCCTCTCCCTCAAACCCCCCTCTTGCCAGAGCCACTTTCCCCACAGCAATTATAGTGAGGGAAGTGGCTAATTGGGCTTTCCCCAGCATTGGTGGCAATGGGCCTTTTGGGGAGCCCAAAGACAGGGACCCCCTGGCCCAATCTTTTTGGGACTTGGGGGTTTTGTAGGGGAGAGTCCCCTGTGGGTTCCCTGCAGTTTTGGGGGCTCTCCCTCAAACCCCCTGCCCCCTGATTATGCCCTATGTTGCCATTGATTTCAATGGCCCATAGTGTATAATGGTGGGATAGGAGCACCCTCTTTGGGTGCCCCTGGAATGGGAACCCCTGGCCCAAACTTTTTGGGACTTGGGGAGTTCATAGGGGAGAGTCCCCTGCAGGTCCCCTGCAAATTTGGGGGCTCTCTCTCAACCTCCCCTCCAGGCAGCTTCCAATATACCCTATTTTGCCATTAATTTCAATGGCCCATAGTGTATAATGGGACAATATATTCAGAAATAGCCATATGACTCCAGTATATACGGCTATTCCAAATACCGGTATTCGGAAATATACGTTATTCCGAATATTTTGGCCCCATATATTTCCAAATCTGATTAATTTTTTTTTTTTTTGCACACCCCTATTCAATAGCTCCCTGTTGTCCACTCATGCTACTTTGCATCCAAAGCATCATTTTTACAGCAGCCTTGTAATGCTGGGTTTACTGCAAATAGTTGCTGAGGGTGATCCTGGGCTAAGATAATGTGGCTTTCCTAAGGCTACCTAAAGAGTTCATGGTATAGGAAGTTTCAGACTGGGGACTTCCTGATTTGTAGCTTAGGCTCTTGGTCTCCTCACTGCATCAGCTGTTTATAAGCTCACATTTGTAAATAAAAATAATGAGTCCCAAATCTTAATGCAACTGATGCAGTCCAAAATTTTCCTTTTTAGGTAAGCAAGTGACTGTAACTGGGAAAATATAAGACTTTCTACTCTCAATAAGTAATTAAAATGAGGAATTTGCTGCTAGATTATGTGATGGTCATAGGCATAAATAGCTTTACAAAGGATTATGCAGACTCCTAGAGTTATATCAGTAGCTACCAGACTAAAAGGGACCTCCACATTCAAAGGCAGTAAATCTCTAAATTCCAATGCCAGGAGGCAACAACAGGGGAAGGTCTTGGCCTCTATGCTCTTTTAGCCACTCCAGAGTAACTGGCTGGTTGTGTGTGGGGCAGGATGCTGGACTAGATGGACCACTGGCCCTATGCTGCAGGGCTTATCTTATGTTCTTACTCTTTAATACAATTCTGCCAAGCTATATGGAGAAAAGGGCCAAAACATTTGGCACAAAGATAGCTGTTCTGCATTGTCATTTTCTTCACTTGTAAGTTCCTGTTTCTTCAGGGGTTTTCTGTTCAGCATATGTTTTGTTCTTTAGTGGTCTGTTCAATATTACATCCATTTATGTCCAGCATAAAAACATGCAGTTTAAATCTAAAGGGAGATATGCTGGACATAAACTGGTGTAATATAAAAGTGACCACTAGATGGAGCAAAACACATGTGGAACAGATTCCCCCCCCCACCCTAAAAAAAAGAAAAGAAACAGGAATCTACAAGTGAGGAAAATGAAAATGTGGAAAAGCCCAATATGTTTATTAGTAATAATGCCCGTTGTGGGGAGGAATATGATGAGTGCTAGAAATTTGATATGGGTGAATGCCATGGCCTTGAGGGGGGCTGGAGAGGGAAGGGAAAGATAGAGGGAGGCAAGGTATGTCAAGAAGGCAGATGTAACCCCTCCCCTCTCTCTGTAAATAGAATAAAATGTTGTTGTTCTGCTGGGAAGAAATGCCATTTTTTTGTCTATGTCTCTCTGGCTGTTTGGTTCTCCAGAGGAGGAGGGAGAGGAGCTCTCAACCAATTATGGGAAAACTTTCTGTGGCTATTTCCCTCTTCTTCCCTCCACCTATCAAAGGAAGGCCTTCTGTGGCAGTTTCCTTCCTCCTTCCATCAGCAATCTAGGAAAGGCTTTCTTTCTCTCCTCTGCAAAACAGTACTTCAATCCTCAGCCAAAGGAACACAACAGGCCTTGAGTGGTGGTTGATGGAACAATGGTTGATGCACATTCCTCAGCCAATGGGAGACCTGTATTTGGCCACCCCACAGTACTTTTATTATAGAGAGGATAATTCACAAAAAGCAGTGTCATGGCATATAAGAATACTGAGAATCAGTATCTAATCTTGTAAAGATTAACTGCTCTACACTGAAGGGCTGGTTTTCCTAAGTGAAAAACAGAAACACATGCTGGAGAAACTATGCAAAGGTGGGGGAGCTCAAACGTTTGCAATGGTCCTATCAGAGAATTTGGAGATGTTGGGGAAAATGTTTTGAGAGAGAATCCTGGGTATACAGGTGGTGAAATCAAACCAAAGGGAAACCATTTCAGGACTCTCAAAATAACCAATGTGGAATTATAGCAGTAGCACCAAGCAAGGCTGTTACATTTAATAAAGGAGAAAATATTCAGAACTGAGAATCTGCTTAATGTGAAGATCAACACTTAAGAGTTTTGAGTTACATTTTATAGTTTGCAGAATATGACATAAACTTTAATGGACTCTGCTTCTAAACTTTTGTAGCTAATTTTTGCCAGTGTCACCTGTCATTTTGAGATCTAGATTTTATTAAACAAAATCATCAGTTGCCTTCCAAATGACTAAGCCAACCAAATTGTTATTCACTGTGCAATGTAATTACTAAAATGATTGAGTTATCTATTTCTAACAAAGACATTCTCAGATAATAATTCCTATAGTGAATTTCTAATACACGTTTTAAAAAAGAATCCACTATATGTATGACATATTCATAAAATACTTATGTTATTACCAACCAACCCTCCCCCCCGCCCCTCGTTCAACAGTTAGATTCAAGTCCAGTCACGCTGAAGAAACCAACATGATATTTGGGTACAAGCTTTCAAGAGTTAAAGTTCAAGACTCTTGTTGGTCTCTAAAGGTGTGACTGGACTTTGAATCCAGCTCTTCTGCTGCAAACCAACATGGCTACTCTCTGAAATGTGTGGTTTATTGTTTTATAATCACTGCTGTAACCCACCCTGATCTCATTCATGGGAAGGGTGGGATAGAAATTGAACAAATAAAATAACTATCAAATAAACATTGTTTAATAATTTCTAAGCTATCTAAGATAAACAAAGTCTTTGCAATGGTTCTTATTTTAAAAGATATTTGTAGAATTTTTCATCTTCCCTAAGCAATTATTTATGAATCATAGTTTTACATGCCCCTCATGGAGCACTTACAGCATATCATGACTCACTGGAAATTTTCCTATGGTAGGATTTGAAGGGCAGGAGGAAAATGCCAACCTGCCATTAATTTACACAAGATAGTCATTCAAGCATGACTTTTAATTATTATTTCCCCCTTCCCCTTTAATGACTTGGGGAATGGCTTACTCATTCACAGTAAGGCAACATTTCATTCTCCATTAATACTTTAAAAAAATTAGATTTCACTCAGTGTCAGAGATGAGTAAGTTAGCTGCTTATCTGAAGTTTGGACTGAATGTTGTTAGCATTTGAGTGTTTCCATAACTGGCTCCTCCCCATCTCCCATAGTATTGGAACTCTATGCAGAAAAATGTATATGAACTGAAAGCTAAAATTCTGAGCAGCTAGCTAAAATTCTGTGCACCAGCAATCCCCCCCCCCCCCCCCCCCGCCCAGCACAGCTTAGAGAGAATACTGGTTCTGGGTTTGGCAGAAGCCATGTGAGCTGGAGAGGAGAGTTGTCTTGACTGTTCGCAGGGTACTCCATGCCTCCCAGACTAGAGACGTACCCCGCCCCCCAATCCCAGACAGTCATAAAGTCAAATCTCTGCTTCTTATATCAAATAATCTTTTAATCTTGTAAGAAATGAAAGCTCTCAAAACCAAAAGCAACTACACAAGTTGTTGTGATTTATACATGGAACACAAGCAGAAGAAGCAAACATTATAGAGTAGCACTTCAACTGAACCATACTTTGGAGACCTGTGTCTTTCAAACATGCATTATATACTTTAGTTCCCTGTGTATAGACACAAAAATGCTGCACACAGGTACACCTGTCACTCATACTCATTCTCAACCAGGAAAGTGAACCCTTACATAAGGAACTTGGTTGCTTCTGTTTATTTTATTTTCCATGCATGGAAATATTGCTGCTGTTTTCCTGTTTATGCTGGAAGAACAGTTGACATGCAGAGAATTGTACCTGTTGTACCTGCAACTTGATTGACTTCCAGCACTAGCATTTTTTTAAAAATCCCTGAATGAACTTTATCTATCTATCTATCTATCTATCTATCTATCTATCTATCTATCTATCTATCTATCTATCTATCTATCTATCTATCTATCTATCTATCTATCTAATAAATAATATATATGAGCCAGACAACCTACCATCGCCACCATCTTGGACTACAGCTAATGAACCATAACATGTACACACTTGAGGACAGTAGACATGTTCTTCTTCCTTTTTATTTCCAATTAAATTATCCTCTAGGTACCTTTTCCCAAACATATTATTAAGAGGAGACCTAAAGACTTTATTGTCTATAAGCAAACACAGCTTGCTTTCAGACATCCCTCCTAATGATGGCTAGTTTAAACCCAAGGTTTATTGAGCTACAGTTAATGCAGCAGATGATTGTAACTGATCAGAGTCTGCTTGGCTATCCTGGCATGTCTGCTGACAGTGAAAGCCAATTGTAGCGGGAGTAGGAAAAAGCTTTTGCAAAGGTTCCCTGGGGGGCTACCAATAACTGGGACTCAGCTGGGATTTCTGCATTCTGATGCAACCTAACCGGAATTACTACAAATCAGGATTCACAAGCCTGTTCTGCTTAAGCAACTCTGCTTAAGAATTCCCAGTTTGTGGCTTTTAGTGATCTGAGTTAGTAGGAATGGGCAGTATCTAGCTATTAGCCTAAAGTGGAGTTCAATCAAATCATGGTTTGATGAGACATCTGAATGCCATTACACAATGTCATCTCGACTTGTAAGTCTTCAATCACATGTGCTGCTTTAACTATAATATTTATTGCCAAAAACGTGATCACCATCTTTCAAGTGTAACCTATTATTTCCCATATGGGAATTACTGTTTAATGCAAACATGGAAGGGAGACAAGATTTGCTGTTCTGCAGGGATACTGCTATCTTTGGGAACACAGGTTTTTTTTTTTTTTTTAAGCCAAACTAAAACAAGTTCTGTCTCTCTCCTACTCAAATCCCTCATTTCCACTCTGTTGAGATCATCTGACTCTGATCATGGTGAGCTAATCTGTTACATAACTAAAACACACAGAGAGACAAAGTCTGCAGTCCACTCAGTGCTGGAAGCTATTGGGACTTCAAAGGGAGGATCTGGATATGACAGCTGCAGCATCAAGCCTTTAATAATGAAAGGATATGCTAAGAAAAATAACAGTATGAGATTGGTTACTAGGAGGATCTGACTGAAAGCTTAAAGTGTTTGGATATTCTTTCTTTTTTAGATTTAAGAAAATTTAGAGGAAGAATAGATAATATGTTTCCATTGAAGATGTGAAAATATCCCAGGTTTAAAAAAATGAGTAGCTATCTTTTGAAAAAGGGGGCTTGTCTCACAGCATTTGATGAGATTTTACTTTCGCCAAATGAAGACTGCTTTCTCGGGGAGCTGCTATTAATTACAATTTACCGTAGATGAGTATGTTTCTGATTATTAGGTGACTTTGACGTGGTTTCAAGTGCACAAGTGAAAACATATTTGAAAATAAGAAAAAGTAAAATTTTAATATATTTAATTGCTTTAAAAATTGGATTTGGACTGGTTGGAGAACTTTTTCTTGACTCAGTCTCCTCACACAAATATGTAAATATCTTACTATCGCATAACACATACAGACCACAGCCTATGTTCCAAAAAGATGTTTTTTTCTGGATCTAGGTCTTCATAGTACCCCTCCTCCCAACTTGGATGATTGTTCTCCCTTTTTAGTACAGATTTATAACCATGTGCAAACGCAATTACAATCAAGTACTAGTTTATTGTACTGGAAGAATACCTTTACATTAATGTTTTATTCTCTCTAACAGAGCATAGGATGACTACTATGCATTACAGAGACAATGAAAAACCAATCTAATAAGGATACCATAACAAAAATCTAATTAAAAAGCATATAAAGAAAGACAAAATATACAGTATGTCACAGAAGTGAGTACACCCCCTCACATTTTGTAAATATTTACATATATCTTTTCATGTGACAACACTGAAGAAATGTAGTGAGTCTACAGCTTGTATAACAGTGTAAATGTGCTGTTTCCTCAAAATTACGCAGCACACAGACATTAATGTCTAAACTGCTGGCAACAAAAGTGAGTACACCCCTAAGTGATAATGACCAAATTGGGCCCAAGTAGCCGTTTTCCCTCCCTGGTGTCATGTGACTTGTTAGTGGTACAAGTATCAGGTGTGAAGGAGGAGCAGGTTATCGCTCTCACTCACTCATACTAGTCACTGGAATTTCCACATGGCACCTCATGGCAATGAACTCTATGAGGATCTGAAAAAATGAATTGTTGCTCTACATAAAGATGGCCTAGGCTATAAGAAGATTGCCAAGACCCTGAAATAGAGCTGCAGCACGGTGGCCAAGACCATACAGTGGTTTAACAGAACAGGTTCCACTCAGAAGAGGCCTCACCATGGTTGACCAAAGAAGTTGAGTGCCCATGCTCAGCGTTATATCCAGAGGTTGGTTTTGGGAAATAGACGAATGAGTGCTGCCAGCATTGCTACAGAGGTTGAAGGGGTGGGGGGGGGGGTCAGCCTGTCAGTGCTCAGACCATATGCTGCATCAAATTGGTCTGCAGGGCTGTCGTCCCAGAAGGAAGCCTCTTCTAAAGATGATGCACAAGAAAGCCTGCAAATGGTTTGCTGCAGACAAGCAGACTAAGGACATGGATTCTGGAACCATGTCCTGTGGTCCGATGAGACCAAGATAAACTTATTTGGTTCAGATGGTGTCAAACATGTGTAGCAGCAACCAGGTGAGGAGTACAAAGACAAGTGTGTCTTGCCTACAGTCAAGGATGGTGGTGGGAATGTCATGGTTTGGGGCTGCATGAGTGCTGCCGGCACTGAGGAGCTACAGTTCATTGAGGGAACCATGAATGCCAACATGTACTGTGACATACTGAAGCAGAGCATGATCCCCTCCCTTCGGAGACTGGGACGCAGGGCAGTATTGCAACATGATAACGACCCCAAACACACCTCCAAAACAACCACTGCCTTTCTAAAGAAGCTGAGGGTAAAGATGATGGACTGGCCAAGCATGTCTCAGACCTAAACCCTATTGAGCATCTGTGGGGCATCCTGAAATGAAAGGTGGAGGTGCACAAGATCTCTAACATTCACCAACTACGTGACGTCGTCATGGAGGAGTGGAAGAGGACTCCAGTGGCCACCTGTGAAGCTCTAGTGAACTCTATGCCCAAGAGGGTTAAGGCAGTGCTGGAAAATAATGGTAGCAACACAAAATATTGACACTTTGGGTCCCATTTTGGACATTATCACTTAGGGGTGTACTCACTTTTGTTGCCAGCAGTTTAGACATTAATGGCTGTGTGTTGCATAATTTTGAGGGGACAGTACATTTACACTGTTATACAAGCTGTAGACTCACTACTTTACATTGTAGCCAAGTGTTATTTCTTCAGTGTTGTCACATGAAAAGATATATTTAAATGTTTACAAAATGTGAGGGGGTGTACTCACTTCTGTGACATACTGTATATCAGTCTGTATGTTAATGATGAAAACCTCAAGGGCAAGGTGGGTAAACACAGTTGCTTAATATTATAAGAGAGCTCACTGTGGGAAAAAGAGAAATCTAGCAAAATGCTAACAGTCAATGCCGCAGATTTATCACTGGGGACAACACAGGAACAGATTTCTCACTAGCATTGCTCCGGCACAAGTGACTGATTTCCCACCAGTTGCTCCACGGACACATTTTGAGGTGTGGCTCCCTCCAGTTCCCCTTGTAGTTTTGTAATGCTGTCTTTTAAGGATTAGGAAACCATGAGGGGAACTAGAGGGAGCCGCACCTCAAAATGCACCCACGGAGCAACTGGTGGGAAATCAATCACCTGCACCGGGGAGCAGGGGGAGATAGAAGTCTGGGGGTGAAGCAATGCTAGTGAGAAATCGATAAGACAGAAAGGACAGAGAGGGTTGTACTGGAAGTGCAGTTGTTGTTCTGTGTATCAGAGACAGAACTGAACACAATATATTGATAAAATGATGAGGAACAAACACCTCCACAGACTCACCAAAGGAAGTATCATGTCTCTTGACAAAGCTTTGATACTGATCTTGAGGAAATATCTGGCAGGTAACCTATATATAAAATACTGTGATAACAGGAGACTTCAGTTATCCCAACAACAGCATTCAGGTCATGACAAGAGACAATGTTTCTTGATAAAGTAGTCAAGAAAGGAGGCAAGTTATAATTTAAAACTGAGAATTCAGGCATGGGTATCAATGTCACTAATTTACAAATGTCACTAATTCGACACACACACTGTATATATCCATCACAGGCAGAATAAATTCTTCAAAAATAAGAGTAGTTTAAAAGAAGCTGAAGAGGAATCATGAGGAACAAATTCCTTTTAGAATGCTTGGAGCTTATTTAAAATTACTACAGCAGAAGCTGAGATAAAATACAGATTAGAAATGGGAACAACAAGTTAAAGAAAGTGCCAACTTGATTAAACTGCAGTGTCAAGGAGGCTATAAAAGGCTTCTTTTTAGAAGTGAAACTCTTGCTGAAATGAGGAAAATAACAAGAATTTATTTATTTATCTGGGATTTATATCCCGCCCTTCCCACCGAGTGGCTCAGGGCGGCTTACAACATATATAAAACTAACATAAAAGTATAAAATTACACTTTAAATTAACATTTCACAATATATAATTAAAATCAAACATTTGTTATAACTATACATCATTAAAACAGCCAGCAGTCGTGGAGCTACACTCTATTCAGCTTCGGATAAAAATTCAGTATACAATATACAGCATTCAGTAGTCGGTATACAGGGCCGTTAGTTGTGGGCCAGCCGGAAGAGGACTGTCTTACAGGCCCTGCGGAATTGGGTGAGATCCCGCAGGGCCCTTACCTCCTCCGGCAGCTGGTTCCACCAAAATGGAGCCATTACAGAGAAGGCCCGGTCTCTTGTGATCTTCAAGCGGGCCTCCTTTGGCCCGGGGACAACCAAAAGATTTTGAGATCCTGATCTCAGTGCTCTCTGGGGAACATGCGGGGAGAGACGGTCCCTCAGGTAGGCAGGTCCTAGACCATATAGGGCTTTAAAGGTAATAACCAGCACCTTGTATCGAACTCGGTAGGATATTGGCAGCCAGTGCAGCGCCCGAAGTCCCGGCTGAATGTGCTCCCACCTTGGGAGCCCCAATAACAACCGGGCGGCGGCGTTCTGCACCAGCTGAATCACAACACATGCAAGCTGATACTGTGAACAAAGACATAATTTGAGGAGCTTATTACTGTATGTCAAGTGCCATAAAGTCACTTCTGATTTATGGTGATCCTATGAATTAATGTCCTCCATAATGTCCTAATGTTAACAGCCTTCCCTGGGTCTTCCAGGTTGAGGGCTGTGACTTACTTTATGTTGCGACCACCTAATGTTTGGTCTTCCTATTTTTTTGCTGCTTTCAACTTTCCTCAGCATTATTGTCTTTACCAGTGATTCCTGAATTCTCACAATGTGACCAAAGAAAGATAGCCTCAATGTAGTCATTTTAGCTTCAAGGGAGAGTTCAGGCTTGATTTGATCTAGAACCAATTTATTTGTCCTTTGGGTGGTTCACAGTATCCATAAAAGTCTCCTCCCACATCATATTTCAAAGGAAACTACTTTATTCCTATCAGCTTTCTTCATTGCCCAACTTTCACACCCATTCATAGAAATGGGGAATACTATAGTATGAATTAACTTGATCTTCGTCACCAGTGACATCCTTACACTTAAGAATCTGTTCTAGCCAGGGCCGAATCTAGAGGAGACAGAGGGGGCACCCACCTGGGTGCCATCTGAGGGGGCACCAAATTAGGCGCCCCTGGAAGGGGTTGGGGGAAACAATAAAGGCTCCACTGATCAGCAGGCCCTTGAGCGCCCTCCCCTCTACTTTTATGCTGCCTGTGCACAGAGCCCAGAAGGAGAAAGTGGGGGTGTCATGGGGGCACATACTCCGTCCTCAGAGCCTAGAATGGAACAAATGCCACAGCACCGCCCCTGCTCCTTTCTCCTTCCCAGGTCTGTACACAGTCCTGGGAAGGAGAAAGCAGAGGCGCTGCAGCAGTGCATGCTCCATCCTTGGAGCCGAGGATGGAGCACATGCTGAGGCAGGCCCCCTGCCCCTTTCTCCTTCCAGAATCTGTGCACAGACCCAGGAAGGAGAAAAGGGGTGGGTGCCTGTAGGGGGAAAGACTGGAGGTTTGTCTTAGCAGGTTTTGTCCCTAACAATTCTATCTTTGATTTCAGTTTCTACTATTTTGCCTAGGATAGGCTGACTGGAATGAAATCTCCTGGTTCCCCTCTAGATCCCTTTTTAAAAACTGGTGTCACATTTGCTACTCTCCTGTCTTTTGGTACAGCAGTTGACTTTAGTAATGTTACATATATGGGTTAGTAGATAACTATCTCACACCTGAGCTCCTTAAGAACCTCTGAGTGTATGCCATCAGGAACTGGAGATGTATTGGTTTCTAATTTCCCCAGTATGTCTAGAATATCATTTTTGGTCACCTCAATTTGGCTCAGTTCTTCAGATTCCCTTTGTGAAAACAGGGGCTGTGGCATGCCCCACACTTTCCACAGTGAGCACAGAAGCAAAAAGGTCATTGAGCTTCTCTGCCATCTTTCCACCTTCCTTTAGTAATCCCTTTATTATTTTATTATCCAAAGGCCCCACTGCTTCTCTGACTGGTTTCCTGCTTTGTGTATGTTTAAACAAATGTTGGTCCTGATGCCTTTGGCAACCCACTCCTCAAAATCATTTTTTTCTGCATGCCTAATGATTGACATGGGGTTTTTTGCCAGACCCTGTGATCCTTCCTATACAATTAATCGGGGCAGACCTTTCACTTTTAAAAAGAAGCCTTTTTATTTTTATAGCATCCCTGACTTGTGTGGTTAACCATGTAGGCCTTCTTTTAGATTTAGCAATGCTTTTCCTAACCCGTAGAATTTGGGCTTCAATTAGTGTGGTTTTAAATAGCTTCCAAGCATCCTCTATGGATGTGAATCTCTTGTGTTTCCCCTTCAGTTTCCTTTTTACTATTTCCCTAATTTTTGTAAAGTTCCCTCTTTTGAAAAGTTTTGGACTTTAGGGGTAACTTTTCATTGACCTGAATGCTGAACTTAATAGCACTGTGGCCACTGTTCTCAACTGGCGTAACAACCTCTATATCTCTCACCAGGTCTTGAGACCCATTCAAAACCAAGTCCAAGATCACTACCCCTCTGGTTGGCTCCATGACTAACTGTCATTATGATATCCATGAATCTCATTTCTACAGCATGAGTCGAGCATACCTTTACCCAGTCAATGTGAGGCTAGTTGAAGTCCCCAATATAACATTATTTGCTTTAGTCATCTCCCTTATTTCCTTCTCCATCTCAAAAACAGTCTTCAGGTTTGATCAGGTGAGCAACAGTACACCCCCACTTTTAATAACCCTCAAGGCAACAAAATTTGCAATGCTAATATGTAATATTCACATATATGTACTAAATTTCAAATTCCTGATATGTTCTAATTTGCCTCACAATGTAAAATTGTGAGGCACATGCCCAGAATGTGCTATTAGCTTACACTAATTTTTAGTCACAGTTCCAGACATAAACTAAGTGCATACATAGAAAAGTCGTGAGAAGGGTGGGCAAGGCCAGTGGCACTACAGAATCCTGATAAGAAACAAGGTGTACAATCCAAGCTTGATTGATTACTCTTGGAATGTCTCAACCATCCTTTCTCTTTGCAACAGACAAGAGAGATGGAGAAGAGAGAATGTGCTGGGATAGGAAACTGCAGCACTAGCATTCTTTCTCATGTCTTTGAGAACTTGCAAGGATAAAGAGGTACCATCTTTGGATAACTTGGCAGTCCTAACAAAGCAGTAGATTGCCCGTCCCAAGGTCTTTGGTTCTGCCATTTTAAATATGCAAAGTACTAACATCTTCTATGTTGCTCTCAGAACATACATAAAAGCAAACCAATTAGAGTTTCTCAGAAGCAAGTGTCATGGGACTGCAATATATATTTTGATTTGGAAACTCTCCAATAGAAGACTACCGAATGCTTCATAAATCTCTGGTGGAGGTCTTCATAGTGGATGGGAAAGAATTTAAAAACTTAGTAGTGCCAATATCTCAATTATCAAATTACTGGAAGTCAACATTCCATCAAAGAAAGGGATAACTTTTTGCAGGTGGTTTGGAAAGGTTTCCATCTGTTCTAGGTCTTCTGCCTCTGCAGGTTTTGCTGTGCACATTAATTCTGCAGAGAAGGAACAGAATCATTCCTCCTTAAATCTCCAATCCCACAGTCCTAAAAAGGCATGCTAAGAATTGCAGCACAAACTGGTGAATTTAACTTGCTCAAACTCCCTCAACCAGACAGAAAGTCCTGCTGTGACTGCTTCAATATTCCCTAAAAATTCATCTCAAAGTGCCATGGCTAGTTCCTTTGCACGTGTGCAGTAGCTGCTTGTCCTAAAAAGAATAGGTCATTGTTTAGTTCTGACTGGAGAACTGCAATCTAATTTACCAGAGAAAAGACTGTATCCCCCCAGGTTGTGGCCTGGACACTGAACTGACCAACTTCTATTGCAAAGCATGGAATTACCTGTATTCCATCCTCTCACTACACCTGCAGTCAGAATCATCCTTTAAATTATCAACATTAGATAGATTGCATTACTTGCTTCTTACATACATGGCTGGCGTGTGGGAGTAGGCCATGTTGGTGACTGCCTAGGGCACTGCATGCCTATGGGGCACCACTAGGCACCCCCTCCCCACACACCAGCTGACCCACAGCCTCTTTCCCCCACCCGAGTCTTTCTCGCACCACGGGAAAATCGAGGGGGAGGGGCTTTGCATGGCCACGGAGAGGTCAAGCGAGGGCTGGACATTTGCAATGAGGGCTCCTCAAGAGGACCCCTCCATGCAAACAGGGCCATCTGGACCCACTCGACTTTCCCACACTGCAGGGAGGTTGAGTGAGTGTTGGATGTTTGCAAGGAGGGTTCCTCAAGAGGAGCCCTCTATGTAAATGGGTCCACATTTGGACAAATGCTGGGGGTCCTCCCCCACTGGAGGGGCAGGGGTGGAGCCTTGCCATGGGCGGCAAAAGCCCCAGCACCGACCTTGCTTACACATGTGCAGTCAGCAGCATCTATTTGAGAAAAGATCACAAAGACTGACCAAAATATTTGTTGGATTTATGAGCAGATATTAAAGAGGAACCTAAGCAGCATTTTGAAAGTTTATTCTTTTCTTTTTATTTGGACTAATTCCTGATTGCTACTGGCAAGCAGGGCATGAGCCTAACCAAAAGGAGATCACGCATGACTAATCTTCAGACTACTTTCACAAGAGGCACAAAGGCTGCACACTCACTTGGAAGTAAGCCCCACTTGGTTCAGTGAGGTTTACTTCTGGAATATGGGAGGCCCAACTGCTTTTTACCTGCAATGTTTGATTTGCAAATACTATTAATGTAGTAAACACAGCAAAAGATATACTCGTTTAAAAATGAACAATGGATGTTGAATTTTATTAGGTGACCAAAATTAAAGAGCTGTGAAGTCAAAGCGAACAATCCTCCTCATCCTGAAACAAACAGAACTTAGGGTGGAGTCACAGAATTTGCATTTGGCATATAAAAGATCAGCCTGCTAAGAGCCCTGTACCTCTGGCAAGCCAGAACAAGTCTGAAAGAGTCAGTTAACTTTAAAAGAGAATGGAATTGACAAGGCAATGACTTCTTTGCTGTGCTCTGGAGGATAACCTTTTAACCTGACAACTTAACTAAGGCTAGCTGTGGAAAGTAATAATTTTGCTTTGCTATGGAGCTGGAGATCAATTATAACTCGGAGCTGGATGATGTTCTCTTTAATGAGCTGTGAGCAATGGTACCTCATTGCAGGAAAAGAATAGTAATTAAAAAGCTTTCTTGTTGAATTGTGTTGTTCTTGCCCTTGTTTTACTGGTCCTGAAGGCCTAAAGAGATCTCTTTGCAAGTTTTAATGACAAAGCAGCCAATCACACTCTGACATTTATATGTACCTGGAGGAATCTTGCTTTCCTGTCTTGTGATAATTCTCTATTCTTTACTCTGCTTGCTTCGAGGAAAGCTGGCCTAAATAACGTTAAAGTAGTTTGAATTTGCCCCAAGGATATAAAAATCTCCCTATCATTTTTGAAAGCATATTGTTTGGGAGAAATAACACATCATTCTGTATAGTTTAAGATAGACTGGGTTTTCATTTTCAGCCCCCCTCTTTCGTTTACAAATTAAAGAACTGTTTGAGTCATTTTTAAACTTGCTCAGCACTTTTGAGTTCTTCTTACTTTAAATGCATTAAGTAGAATCAATTTAAAATTTTGATGACTTTCTTAAAAGTGCCTTGATATAAAATAATTTCTTTTTCAAGCTAAGAAATCAATGCATGGGCTCAGTGAAATGTGTATGCAAAGTTAGGACTGCCAGGTCCGCCTTGGCAGGAGATGGGGGGTAGGGTTGCCACATCCAGTTTGGGGAGTTCCTGGAGATTTAGGGATGGTGCCTGGGGAGGACAGGGACCTCAGTGGGGTACAATACCATATAGTCGACCCTCCAAAGCATCCTTTTTCTCTAGGGGAATTTATCTCTGTAGAATGAAGATGAGATGTAATTCTGGGAGATCCCCAGGTCCCAACTGGAGGCTGGCATCTCTAGGTGCAAGCATACTTATTTTAAATGTAGGCTTTTTACTATGAATTTATTCCTCCAAAGTCTTCAATCTTGAATATTTACTAGGGCAAATGTAATTGGAATTAGAATTTACTTAATCTATTTAGAAGAAAGACACTAATTAACATCAAACAAAAGCTCCTGTAAATACTAAATTATTATAAGTGGACTGGATATAGGGTTGCCATATTCTTATCAGGGCTGGGAAATCTCCTGTCCCCAATGGCTATTGCCCACAGGCACTCCTAGCTAACAGGAGAAAAAAACAAAACCCAGTGTCAGCAATGGTGTGACATCACTTCTGCGGAGGAAAAAGTGATGTCAGTTTTTTCTAGGAATCACTGGAAACTTTACAGCTTTACCACAGAGCCTCCAGCCATTCCTAGAGATAACAGACGGCATTTGTGAGTCCCCCACCCTGAAGTGGAATAATGCCAATGGCACCCACCATGCTCCCCCCCTCTTGGCTCCCACCATTTGCCAGGCAACCCTAACTGGATGGTTGCTTAAAAATTTCTCTAAGGTTTGATCATCACAGAAGTCTTGATAATAGACTAAATAGTGAGACTGGTCACACATTTCAGTCATGCTCATCATTGGTTTTGTTATAGAAAAAACCTAGATTCTTAATATAAAAGCTAAAAATGTACTGTATTTATAAACAGTGGGTTAACAAGTAAACATATAGAAAACCGGCTCATGGCCAAACAGAAAGAGTTTCTGTCCATACTGACATGCCTACATCTTCACAGCTATCCCAGTAATCTATCTGATAAGTTGAATGACTTGAGGCTTCATCTATGTTAATGTAACATTTTAGCCCTAAGTAGAAAAAGAGTATTATCAAAGACCTATACTTTGTTACATGGGTTTAGAGTGTAAGTTTTTACAGCTACAGCTACAAAGTGGTGTTGAACCTTGACACCACTCTGCGTTTATTCCAAGTTGGGTTCAGCCAGCAGATGCTTTTGGAACCTGAGGAAGTGTTATGTGCATCACCACAAAATGGTTTGAGGAGGAGCATAACCAAATGGCTGCCTACTGCAGGGCCCATCACAAAACATTAGCAGGACCCACAGGATGTATAAAGGTTTAAATCCAAATGTTGTACTGCAGCAGATCCAGCTTCTTTCAAGTTGATACTCTCTACAGAGCCCCGTGGCACAGAGTGGTAAGCTGCAGTACTGCAGTCCAAGCTCTGGGTTCAGGTAGCCGGATCAATGTTGACTCAGTCTTCCAACCTTCTGAAGTTGGCAAAATGAACACTCAGCTTGCTGGGGATAAAGTGTAGATGACTGAGGAAGGCAATGGCAAACCACCCTGCAAAAAGTCTGTCATGAAAACTTCATGATGCGACATCACCCCAGAGTCAGAAACAACAGGTTCTTGCACAGGGGACTACCTTTACCTTTAAAATTGCAAAAATAATGCCTGATGGGCTGTTCTGAAGTACTTCCTGCTCCAAGGAAGAGAAGGAAATCTATGATCAGCTCTTTGATTGTGGGGAGAGATGCTGTTTCATTTCGTTCTCCAAAGAAAGGAGAGGGTTTGGTCCCTAAACAGTCACTGGGAGAGACTGCCAATCCCAGGGACATAAGAAGTCTGCTAGGCTCCAACTCCTGAGAGCATTCCACAGCAGGCACACCCTCCAGTATGCTTTCTTTAGTCAGCACACAAGATAGGCCTCAGTTTAGAGGGCATCAGCTATACTCTGAGCCCCCACTTCCTCTGGCTTTGTGCCAGTCCTTTTGTGGTCCATCCTCCTTGGCCCACCCTGGCCAAGCCTAATAAAGTACTGGGAGTGCACTGACCCTTGCCTCTCATAATGACTGTCTTCATCGGCAGGCCCATGGTGAGAAAGAGAAAGTGAACCAATGGCCCCCTGGATGGATTTCCACTCTCCTGTCCCAAACCTCGGTCCCTTTGCTACTTTGAGCAATACCCAGTCCAGTGGGTCCTATAAAGCAGACCTTTAAAATATATAAAGGTTTATTAAAGGATTAAAATGATTTCACTATGCAGTACAGTGTCTATAGTTCAGCAACAGATAAAATAAAGACGCTAACTATTCTAAAGACACTGAATACCTGGTATTAGATGGCAAATCTTCTTGCAGCATAAAATTCAAGCAGTAGCATAAAACATTCTATATGTTGCAGTCCATCATGATGAAGCATAACATATCAAAGCATACTAGTATGGCAAGAGCATAAAGTTAGTGGGGCCTCTCTCTAGCCTATACCCTTATAGCTTTTTGCCCTCTGGAAATAGGTGATCCCTCGGATCCAATCAGGAATTTCTCTTCTCCAGAAGATATTAACATCTGCTCCTAATTCCCCCTTCCTATTTGCTTTTACAACTGAGCACAGGTTCTCATGATTAACCAATATCCTCATTCTTAAGTCTGGCCTCAAGAGAGGTAAGGATGATAGCTACAGGAAGGTTCCAATCATGAACACCTGTGAGCTGCACAAGGTTCTCTGATAATCATGTTAATCCTCGGAGGAAATTAGGGTGCTTTGCCTCTCATCTGCCCTCCCCTAAGGTTTTAAGAGGCTCCTGTGCTTGCCTGAATACTCCTCAGAGGACTCCAGATGCCAGCCTACTCCTCTGGCCTGTTTCCAGGTATAGTCTGCTATCTGAGTCCCGCCTCCCTTCAGAGGTACAGACCAGGCCTTCCAGGCTCTGAGGCCACTGTGAGCACATTTCTGGGTGTGGCCTCACCCATACACCTTTTTGAACAGCCCCTGGTTGGCTGCGTACCTTAGTGGTACCTGGGCAAGGCTGTCCCCCACCAGAGTCCTCTCCCGTGCAGGTGAACACAGGGGAAGGTTGCCACCCCTGGACACAGTCTCTACCTCCAACTAAGCTAAGGATGTGTAGCTGTAGAATGCCAACTCAGGATAAATAAAGTACTTTGCTAGTCAGTCAACAGGAGGAGGAGGAGGAGGAGAAGAAAAAAAAGATGACGACTGCAGATTTATACCCCACCCTTCTCTGTGAATCAGAGACTCAATGCAGCTTACAATCTCCTATATCGTCTCCCCCCACAACACATACCCTGTGAGGTGGGTGGGGCTGAGAGGGCTCTCACAGTAGCTGCCCTTTCAAGGACAACTCCTGTGATAGCTATGGCTGACCCAAGGCCATTCCAGCAGCTGTAAGTGGAGGAATGGGGAATCAAACGCAGTTGTCCTAGATAAGAGTCCGTCACTTAACCACTACACCAAACTGTCATTAAAGTTCTGTGAAGTTCTGTTTGGATTCTTCTCAGCAAGCAAGCAGGCATGAGAAAATGTTTTGTTGGACATCACATTAGGACTTACTGCTCTATGCCAACTGGATTACTTTGTGTTCAGAAGTTTCCAGCTTTTCAGTATAAAGCCTGACTATGAATCACTTTTGATCTCATACAAAAACAATAATCCATGGATAACATCAAACAGTGGTAACACTAAATCAGCTTGTCTCCATGTTAATCTTTGAATTTAGTTAGGAAATTTGTGGTTATAACGTTCCTTTCTTTTATTTCCACTTTATAATGGGGTATTGGTTAAGAATTAAATAAAATTTGTACATTTAGCAACTGAGTTAAGTCAAATCTGTCTTCTTATGGTTCTCTCATTCTTGATTTAATCAAAGTCTTTTGTAACAGCTATATTTTAAAATTATGAGACTTCTGCAATTTCCAATTGGTCTAATTTATGACTGGAAACCCTATGGGAGGATGGTTACACACTCCGAACTTAAGTTTCCCTTAGAACTTCTAGCACCACAGGCCAGTCTTCCAGCAGCAGTCAATTAAAGACAAAACCATAGGGGTCCCATTTCATATACGTAAGTGATTTGCGGAAAGGATACATTCAGTTCTACTTACCAAGACAGACGTACAAAAGCCACTGTAACCCTTGGGAACCAATAAAACTGTGAATCACCTCCCTGTAGCTGAACATATAATGGCAAATATTCTGGAAAAAAGAAACAGAGAATACATGTTCAATATGAAACGTTCAGTGTTTCCACTGATGCAAGAGAAACAAAATCCTGATGAAATTGTTCATGGTTTGCAGCTGAAGAGTGATTAATATGCCTTTCAATACATGTGCATTCTCTATTGGACCCTGATCCTGGTGGAAGGGCCTGCCTGACGAGGTCAGGAAAGTTCCCACCCTTCTGTCATTATGCAGACTATGTAAAACACAATTGTTCAACAGGGCAGTTATGTAGAGATTAGGGCTGTATTATAACGACCATGCAGGAGGGTACAATAATAAAGGGAATGAAACTGGGGACTATACTATATATATAGCATTATCTGTTTCCTGAATGTATTATTTTGCTCCCCTGTATTGTCTTCCACTTACGTAACACTATTTGCTACATTGATAGGGTTGCCAGTCCCCAGTTAGGGGCAGAGGACCCCCTGGTTTGGAGGCCCTCACCCACTTCAGAGCTATAAGAAAGTGAGGGGGGGAGGGAAATGTCTGCTGAGCACTCCATTATACCCTATGGCGACTAGTCCCCATAGGGTATAATGTAGAATGAATCCATGGGTATCTGGGGCTCGGAGGGGGCTGTTTTTTTAAGTAGAGGCACCAAATTTTCAGCATAGCATTTGGTGCCTCTCCTCAAAAAACACTCCAAGTTTCAAACAGATTGGACCAGGGGGTTCAATTCTATGAGCCCCAAAAGAAGGTACTCAGTCTTTCATTATTTCCAGTAGAGGGAAGGCATTTAAAAGGAGTGCAGTCCCTTTAAATGTGGTGACCAGAACTTCCTTCAGAATTCAATCATACTGGTTACAACCTTGCTTTTGGCTCCACCCTCAAAGTCCCCAGATATTTCCTGATTTGAACCTGGCAATTCTAATTGTATAACATAGCATAATAATTTATGTTGTGGTGTAATGGCCCTGCTGACCTTCAGGCCCCATTTTATTTCCACCCTCCATGGTATCTAGGCACAGGCAGTCATTCAGAATCTCTGCCCAGTAACACACCACTCTCCCTACTCACTGACTGTCAAAGGATTCTCTCACACTTCTCCTATGGTACACTGCCTCAGATGGTCAATTTCAGAATGATCCACCAAGGGGGCCAGCACTCCCAGCTTCCCAGCATTCTCAGATGAAAGGTCCCACCTAGAGCCAATTTCTTCCACTATCCAACAACTGGTTATCACGGGGATGACTGACCAACAAAATATCACTGGCATTGATTAAATGTTCATTATGCTGGAGTCTTAAGAAGACGTTAGGCATACTGCTTGTTTACTGGCTACTGAGTTCATCAGTAATCACCTTGCCTGAGTTGGGAGAGTTGCTCTCAGGCGTGGTGCTGGAGACACCTAAACTGGTTGTTCTGTGCTACTTCGACAGTCATGCCAAAAGTTCCTCACTAGGGACAGCCCAGGATTTTATAGCACAAAATGATATTTTAAAAAACAACCTTCATTGTCCAAAACAACAAATTCAGAACCTAGATAAAACTTCTTAGGGAGGAAGTTCTAAAGTTTTGGTACCATAACCAAAAAAGGCTCCAGTCTGTGGTGCTCATACACCACAGATGGTAGGAGAACAGAAGATAATGCCTTTATATACTATCTCAGCTGACCATCAAGAACAAACAGGAGCAGACAAGTGCAAAAACCCACTTCCCTCCTTCTTCCTTTCTGGTATCTTGCCAGGAGGTGAAAGAGAAATCCTGCAGTGTGTAAGGGGGCTTACCCCCTCCCTCTCATGGTACAGGATAAAGTAGCACCACTCAAGGCCCTTCTTCTTTCTACCCATGGTTCAAGCTACAGATAGGGGTGATATGTGCTTGGGTGTGTACACATTCTGTCTCCCACACTAGCTTCCCCATGGCCAGCTAACATTCCGTAGAGTGGCCAGGAATTTCTGGTCTATATGTGGAATGAAAAGTCAAGAGCCTAGATAAGATTTTTGACAACAGTCAGATCTTTAGAAAGGAAAAGATCTTTATGATTTGATTCACTAGAGCACAAAGCATTGGTAAATTATATCAGAACACTACATAATAAGAACATAAACCATATAAGGCTAACTAAGTTATACAGCCATTGGTGTTATCTTGGCATTACCTTTCTTTGAATAGATGCAAGCGTGTAGAAAATATTTTAAAAAGCGGCTGGTCAAAACAGACTTTGCTTCATTTGCTCCTTGAACGTTGGCTTGAGCACTTCTGACAGGATGTTCAGACCATTTAACCTTTCCTGTCCCAGCTGCGAGAATTAAAATTTAACCTATTGTGAGACTTGGAGTGGATCCATTCCCCAATGTATCTTTTTTCCAATCCAGTGAAGGTATGCATCTCAACTTTTTACAACCTCATTCACTATATCCAAATAGCCATCTATTTGTCCCTTCCTTGCAGATGTGCAAATGGTCATTACTATGCGACCAAGCTGTCTCCATAAGGGAAACTGATCTCCTCCAAGCCTACTATCTGAGAAGTTTGTGATTCTGATTCCAGATAAAGTAGTTTTCTAGTTGTCTAGAATCAAAACTGCTGAACGGTGAACACCTTTTAAAGCTGGCCAGACACATTCCCTATAACTTAACATCTGCAGGCCGTCTAGCTGCTGATACTCCCAAGCAGTCTACAAAGGCTGTCACATGTAAGACACATTGCAGTAATTCAGCCTGGATGTTTATCAAAGCATGGTTGACTAATGAATGGTTGTACCCCTAAAGAAGAGTTACAGCTGGCACACTAGTTGAAGTAGACATATTTACCTAAAAGGAGGTTGGGCCTCAGAAAGGTTAAACACAAAAAAGGTGACCGTGAATTTAAGACAACCTCACTGTCCCTTCTCTGGCACTGCACCTTCTTGCACCCAGCAGAAGGTGCAAAGACAGAGAACATCTGCAGGCCGTCTAGCTGCTGATACTCCCAAGCAGTCTACAAAGGCTGTCACATGTAAGACACATTGCAGTAATTCAGCCTGGATGTTTATCAAAGCATGGTTGACTAATGAATGGTTGTACCCCTAAAGAAGAGTTACAGCTGGCACACTAGTTGAAGTAGACATATTTACCTAAAAGGAGGTTGGGCCTCAGAAAGGTTAAACACAAAAAAGGTGACCGTGAATTTAAGACAACCTCACTGTCCCTTCTCTGGCACTGCACCTTCTTGCACCCAGCAGAAGGTGCAAAGACAGAGAACAGTGCCTACCAGTTGCCTTGATGATCATTTGATTGTTTCTGTTGTGCCAAACTGACAGGGACAGAGACACTGAACATATGGGGTACATACATATCTCCCCTCAAGAAGAGCAGATGGGAAGAATGTTAAAACAAGTCAAGGTAAAAGTTCTACAATATCTGAGGAATTCTAATGCATAGAGGTAATTTGGTGGAGTAAAATTTTGGATACTGTTCCCCACAGTTGGAACAGAATAGGCCTGTGGGGGGCCCTTCCAATCCAAGAACTATTGCACAAATTCGGCCTTCCCTCCCTCCCCCTAGGCAAATCCCTCCTTTGCCTGCACTCCCCAGCCTCCTCCTCCCTCCCTTCCCCACTAGGTCCATTTCAATGTCCAGGAAGGGTTGGTGGAGCACTGCACTCCCTGGGCTATTTAAAGGCACCCCCTTGGTAAAATGGTGCTGGAGGCTCACGGCTCCTATGCTGGCTCTCCAGCGCAATCACTATCATCAGTGCGGAGTTGAGGGGACAGGCCAGCAGCAGCGGAAAGGATGAGTGAGCCACCGCTGTCTCCTCTCCTCTCCTTGCATGAGAGCTGCACATCTGTCCCCTTGAAGTAAAGTGCAACCCCTTTAAGATTATGCTGATTTTGAAGTCCATGATTAGCTTTATTGTCCACCAAAAACATCTCTGTCTCATCTGGATTGAGCTTCACTTTAATGGTCATCCATTCAATAGGCAGTTTTAAACATTGATTCAGAATTTCCACTGCCTCACTTGTCTCAGCTGAAATGGAGAGGAAGAGCTGAGTATTATCAGCATAATGATGATGCCTCTTTCCAGGTCTCCCAGCTGTTTTATATAGATGGTGAGGGACAGAACTGGACTTTGTGAAATCCCAAATTACAAAATGTAACAGATGAAACAATTGTCCCCTTAGCACAACTTGGTCAGCTAGACAGATATGAAAACACCAGAATGCAGTGCCTTCATATCTACCTCAGCCACATACTCAGAAAGAGTAGTTGATGGTATCAAAAGAAGCTAAGAGATCCAGAAGAAATAACAGGGTCAAACTTGCTCTGTCTCACTTCAGTTTCCAATAAAGTTCCCCAAGCTCAAGACAACCAAGGCAGTTTCTGTTCCAAAACCAGGTTAAAAACCATATTAAAATGGTCTAGACAGTCCATTCTAACACCTAAAGACTGAAGTTGTCCAGCTGCCACTCACTCAAGTGCTTTGATTAAAAGAGGACTATTTAAAACTAGATAATTGTTGAAATATATAGGTTCCAATAAATGACTCTTTGAAAGGGGGTGGGGCTTAAGGAGCAGGGATTGTCTTGACCACAACAAAATGATTTCTGCTCCTAGGACCTTAACAGGCAATTCCATTCAACAAGGTCAAATGAGCCATGAGATGCAATAGACAAGCATAGAAATGATGGACCATACTCCTCCAAGGAATTTCTCCCCATCTTCTAACCACAGCATCTGTATTTCACCCAAGCAATAAAATGTATCTGATAACATTCTAGAACTGATCTGCTACAACAATAGAGCCCAGTTAGTTGTGAATATGATTTTCTGTGAAATGCTTTGCTAAATATTCACAGGAGACTACTACTGTGTATTATCTGAATTTAAATCATCATGGACCAACTGCAGAAGCCTCACTAGATAACTTTGTTGTGGCCAAGAACACATACTATCATCACTGCTACAGAGAAGACATGAAGTTGGACTCTGGATAGTACTTAGTCTTAATCATTATAAATGTTTTACCTATTTGCTTTCCGATCATCTACCAACCTATTTCAACATCTCTAACTCCTCAGTCAGCTAGGAAGCAGAGTGGGCTCGATGAGAAGGTTGAGATGTCTGAGTGATTATGTCAACTGCCTTGGTCATCTCCCCTTTCCAGAAATCAGCTAGAACATAGACAGAAAGCACCAGTCATGCTGTGTTTGAGCCAGACACGAACAAACGGCTTTGTCATTGTGTCTATAAGCAGCCAAGAGAATCTGTCAGGAATCCATCTATATCCATCTGCCTCAAGGAATGAACCATTAAGTTCCAGCCTCATAGAGATTCCAACTCTCTGTCAGCCTAAGCCTCACCAGGTAATGCCAGACAATGAAAAATAAATCAAACATTTCCTCCATTCTTGCTCCATATTGTGCTTGAACAGTGCGGAAAACCAAATGGAGCGTATGATCTGCTGTATGCATTTGGGCTAAAATGTTTTGAGACAGCTCCCTGGTGGCTGTGGTGACTATAAAGTTCTGAGCAGCTCCAGTCAGAGGGACTTAGGCATAAATGTTGAAATCTCCCAGGACTACAACCCTTGGGTACCTCAACCTCAGGCCCAAGACCATGCACTTATAGCTCATATAGGCAGACTGTTGATTGATTGGGTGAAAATCTCAAATCCAGTGTTTCCTTTAAACTGAGTTAGTGTGAGCTAGCTCACAGTTTTTTAGCCTCTGGCTCACACACTGTTGTCTTAGCTCAGGAAGGATGGCCCCAGAGCAAACTAATTTATGCAGAAGCCAAATTGCTGACTCACAACTTCAATGCCAGTAGCTCACAACATAGAATTTTTGCTCACAAAACTCCACAGCTTAGAGAGAGCATTGCCCAAATCTGGCCCATATTCTCAATATTTTTTCTTGTTTAAAATTTAGATTAAGGCTATTTGCTTAGTGTTACATTACTCTAGTTCATTTGCTTATATGCACAACCTTTTTTTTTTAGATACTCTGACTTGCTCATTTTTTATGTTTGTATTGTTGTTTTTTAACCTGGAAAGCTTTATAATCTGCCTGATGAAATCAGAGATGGCCAACGGTAGCTCTCCAGACGTTTTTTGCCTACAACTCCCATCAGCCCAGCCAGCATGGCCAATGGCTGGGGCTGATGGGAGTTGTAGGCAAAAAACATCTGGAGGGCTACCGTTGGCCACCCCTGAAGTAGCTGGAAAGAAGAATATCACTCTGAAAGACAAGTGACTATTTCAAAGTTTTGTTGGTTTATATTTTGCATATGTTCTCATCTTGTTACATTTTGTTCCCCAAATTTTTTTAAAAAGTTGGTAGTCATCGAATAACACCCTTCAAAAATATGGAGACTCTTAATAGGCAGACTCATTAAGAGATAAACTCATCACCTTCCCAGTAAACCTTCAGTCAACGGAATAATTCTAATTATTGCATTTGATAAGCCAGTAAACATCAGTAGCTTTATAAGTATATTGTAATTTTAGCTCAAGAACAGAAGCTGACTCTGGTCAGTGGTCTTTATTTTTTTTCAAAACAATCAGAATTGACAATGTTCTTTCATTAGGCTACAGCGCCTCACAAAATCTTGTATTCAGCTACAGCAGCTCAGCACTGATGCGATCTCAATGCTAGGCAATTTGTTAGTGAACGTTATTTGTTAGTGAACATTTTTGCTTCAGATTCCACTAGGACTGTGTCTGTCTTGCTCCACACTCAGGCCTTGCCACTCTGTAGGATTAAACTACTTTCCAAAGTTGAATAAGCCACCATCTGTCTGTTTTGCATGGTGCTGTTTGCCATCCGGGAGGCTCGTCCCTCAGAGCATGTTCCTGCCATATGTCCCCCTCGAGTGATTGGCCGTGCCAAGACATTTGGGGGAAAGTGACTAAGTCTAGCTGGAAAACCCTCTCTAGAATTCCAGAGGAGGTTCGCCAAGGCTATGCTTGTCAAACTGTTCAGTCCTGCTAACCTCCTGTGATACCCTTCTGCCTGGAACTTCAGAGATATGTTGTCCAAAAACAGAAATCCATTCTTTTGGGGTGATGTAACACTATGCAATTTTCTAGCTGCAATTCATGCAAATTTAATCAGCCTGAAAATGCATCTTAAAAGGCAAAATCAGTAATTGCAAACCAGGCAGAATTATGTTCATCCTTCTAGTCAAAGTTGATATCAAAAACATATCACTAGTCAAACTTAAGCCTTGACAAATCAAAAGCACAACATAAAACAAACCTAGTTTTTAGTCATACAAAACAGACAAATATCGTAAAAGGTACACAAATGAAACTGTTAATGAAAGGCTTTTTCTTTGGAATAAGTTTGTCTGCCACACAGCCTGCTTCTGAACCAAGCAGAGAGTGCTTTGTTCAGACAACCGCTGTTTTTCCACAGTTTGTCACTGTGCTTACATGTTCCCTACCTTCCCCCCAAGAAAGCAACTGAAGCCTTCCTACTTTTGGAAACCTCAAATCAAACTCCGCTTTGGCATGATGTCTGAATGCACAGAGTTGCATCTAAGTTGTTTCCATTACATGGAATACTGCACTTTTTTAAAAAGTTGGTCCATCATGTTGCTCTTACTGATATCCTGTGATCTGAAACTTAGAAACTGAGCAGAAATACAGTGGCATCCTAAGCAGAACAACACCCAGCAAAGTCGACTAAATTCAAAGGACTGAGAAGGATGCGAGGCTGCTTAGGGTAACACAGATAATACATTTTTTGTATGGAATAATCACATATAGAAAGCTAGTCCAAGATGAATGTCTGTAGAGAAATCTGCACTTTGTACAGAACAAAGCCAAACCAAGGACTATTCCATAGCTCATTTGATTAAGTTGTAATTCTTTGATTTGGATTGGGACCATCTCAATTGCCATTCTTCAGAATAACTGCTTCAGTTTGAGCCAGTTTGGTGTAGCAGTTAAGTGTGTGGACTCTTATCTGGGAGAACTGGGTTTGATTCCCCACTCTTCCACTTGCACCTGCTGGAATGGCCTTGGGTTAGCCATAGCTCTGGCAGAGGTTGTCCTTGAAAGGGCAGCTGCTGTGAGAGCCCTCTCAGCCCCACCCACCTCATAGGTTGTCTGTTGTGGGGGGAGAAGACATAGGAGATTGTGAGCCACTCTGAGTCTCTGATTCAGAGAAGGGCAGGGTATAAATCTGCAATTCTTCTTCTTCACATAATCACTCTGTAGGAACAGGAACTAACTTACTATCAAAATAATCAGGCAAAATGAGAATACCTTTGAAGAAATTAGGGTGATTTTCAGTGGTCATTTTGTAGAAAAATAGGTGGTGGAGCTCATCCAGGGATTGTTATGCAGCTGCACATACTATTCAATGGACAAGGAGGTGGAACTCTCAGAAGGAGGAGGTGGAGCTCTCAGCAAGGTTCAGGAGCTACACTCCTGTGAGCTCCCACTGAATCTGAGGCATGGTATTTTAAAACATTTTTAGAGCAATTAAGCTGATTTGCATGTGCCCTCGCTACACCTTTCCTTTCCACCGTCAAGGTCTAAAAAGACATTTTTTTATAAGTGTTTGGGTTTTTAAAGCTAATAAAAGTGGTTAAACATTTCTTAAAAGTACACAGCTGCTACATTGTTACTTAGTAGGTGATACAGCTAGAGAGTATGACAGAATTCATTGCTATGAAAAGTAAGCACAAAGCAAACCATGCCACACTTCCTAACAGGAAGCCAACATGGATTATCATTAGAAGAATTCACAACCAATGAAATCTTTAAAATTGTGGAATCAATACATGAAACTATTAAACTCTCGTCCAGAGAAGATCGTCAGAAAGATCAGCAGTGTAGCGCTCTAGAGCCAGACTTTCAAAGCAAGTGCGATTACTCTACTGACATTCCTTCTCTTTTGCTTGCTCCTCTTATGCCATGGCTCTAGGTCAAAGGAAAGGGAGAACCAGCAGCCTTAAGCCAAACACTGAGCAGGTTTGCTGCCCTCACTGTTGTTTTGGCTTGAGTTCTTCAGACTGGAAAATTCAGAAGTATGATCTCCCAAGTTTTATAAATGCCAAAGTCATCTAAGAGGAAAATAGGACACGGCCACCCTCAGGCAAGTTTGTACAGAAATCCACTGGCTGCAAGGAAGAATTACAGTAAACATTGCAAAGGACAGACACTTCTCCATGGAAATTATTCCACAAGAACAAATCACAAGAAGACAAGACAACAGCAACAAGATATCCTATATAGACACACAGACAGAAGAGAACATCTAGGAAATGCAAAATTTAGGAGAGGAAGGCAAGAAAAACTTAACAGCTAGTACTGCATTTTTCAACAGGAACTATCAGCAACTGATAACAGAGCTGACTATTTCTCCGGGAACAACACCTAGTTAGTGTCAGGTATTGATATTAAATCAGGATATATCAGACATTGCATCAGGTTAGCAATATCCAATTGCAGACCCTGAGATGACACAGCATATGTGGCTAAGGCCAGAAAAAGGAATCATGAACATCAGAAACAATAGAGTGGGACAGAAAGAATCAACCAGTAAAACATGGCAGGCCTTCCAAGTCATAGAAAAAAAAATCTACACCATCACTTCATTACTAATGAAGATGTGTAAAGAGGCTATCACTGGGCTCTTCAAATCCTTGGCAGGCCAGAGGCAGTTTAGAGAGAAGGGTCATTTAAAAAAAACAAACCAAGTTTCATATTATTTTGTTGGTCTGCAGGGACTGCAAGCATCCAAAACCTTACAGTTGACTAAGTGGCATGAAGCAGACATCAATGCTGTGTCTGTTTTATTAATAAAAAGAAACATTTTAACACACATTTTGCAGTCAATGAGGAATGAATGCTGCAGTGATGAGCATGCGCAATAGCGCACATACACCATTAACCCAGACATAAGCCAAAACAAAATTTGAGACATCTTTTTTCCTGTGTAGCTCCAATCTGTAACAGCAAGCCGTTAAACAACATGCTCTCCAGCCAGATGGCTTGAATAAAAAGAGCACTTTTTTTGTTAATTAGGAAATAAACGAATCTGCTGTTAACACAACATGTTACAATGCAAAAGACCAGTTTAAATTCTGGGTCACTTGGTCTTTCCAAGCAATAACTCCAAGGATATTATGAACTTCCACAGGTAGCAGTCTGAGGTTTTGCAAAATATTATCTACCTTTCTAGCTACTGAAACAGTATTTTCTAACATGTCCTATTTTCTTTTCATAAATCACAAGACCAAACAGAAATAAAAGAGGTTAATACTGTACAATTGCAAAAGCAAATGAAGAGAATCTACCTAAGCTCATTTCTTGAGGCTTTGCCTGAACTATGATCCATCTGACCTTATGCTTAAATACCTGTCCTAGAGTTCATGGGTTCCAAGTCCACTTCCCCTCACTGAACAAATTATCTGGCTCTAGTTCTTCCTGGTACCAGTTGTAGCATAAAGGCTGATTCCCCCTAGGACTTGCCACCCCACTTAGACCACTTCCCTGATTCTTCGCTCCATCTTGTCCTCCTATGGATCTCTCCCAGATTCAATTCTCAAACAGCCTGTATTTGAGTTCCTGTCTTCAGTTTCATATGACCCAGCAATTATGTGATCCCAGGGCAAAGACTGACTCTTACTAATGACACGAAAAACCTCAACTTCTCCAGGCACTCATAGCAAAGGGAAGAGTTGCACTTTAAGATATAAGTACTAAGCTGAGTGAGACCAGGAGTAACAAGAGACAGAACACTGAAGGACCACTGCAGAAGAAGAACCCTTACCCCTAAGCAGCTGCAAGAGAGACAGAGAGAATGTTCCTTATATCAGATATTCAGAAGCTGCTAAAAATCCACGGAATCCAGAATTGGTGCTAAGCTGATGTGATGGTCACATAAACAACTATTTTAAGCTCCTTAATGCATTATTACAGGGTTCTGCTCAATGCTAAGCAAGAGAACTGTGGCTGTTTTGGTGCAACCAACAGGAAGCCTTGTCCTGGTGAGAAGGGGCTCCTTAAACCAAGAGCTAAAGCATTTTGAAGCTAAAGCATTGTGCACCAGTTATTTAAATTGTTTAACATGACTGTATTATTGCACTCTTTTATATTTCTTCAAATTGTACTTTTTTCCTGATTACTACATTTTACTACTGATGCCTTAATGTACTGCACAGAACTTCCAGATTACACTGTTTGTCTCAGAAATAGGAGGGCTGGAATATATATACCTGTGCAGCAAACCCTCACATAAGATACAGAGAAGCCCAATACAACTAACTGAGCATATCCTGAGGGAGCTCTTGAGTTCTCCCTTAAGCAGCAGCAGCTGCAGATAACAAGTTGTATCAAAAGCCATCTCAGCCTAACCTTCCTCACAAGATTGTTGTGAGGATAAAATGGAGAATGGGAAAATAATGTTGTTAGCTGCTCTGAGTCCTCATTAAGGAGAAAACTGGAGCAAAGCTATGTAAATAAAGTATTTGGCCATTAAAGAGTGTGAGTGCTGAATACAAAATACTCACTGAGGCCTATCTAACGCTCACTAGGAAGCCATGGGAAAATCTCTATCCATCAGTCTACCTCCAGACTAAATGGAAATGACTAAAGAACTGTAATACAGTTAACATCTTAGAGATGCTTTATAAATATTTATAGCTAAATCATTGCATGAGGAGGGTTATCCCAAGGAAATTTAACTGCAAAACAAAGAAATTCCATCTTTTCCCGGATGCTTGTGAACCCGGCCTCACTGCAGCGCAGTCAGGAGAACTTTCAAGGAAGGACATTCGACTACTAAATATGTTCAAATGAATAGCAATTGAAGACACATAGTTGTAGGTTATTCAATTCTTTCACATACTTGCATTAATGTTACAGTACTTCAGAAGAGGCAGAACAATTTCTAATAGTTTGGGGGCTGTGTTGCAAGTTTTATTTATCCACCTCTGCATATACCAACACAGAGCTGTGGGGTGAAGTCTCTACCACAGATATGCATCACATAGAGGGATTCCCCTTATCCCACATTGGACAAGCATCTTGCTAGAGTTTTCTTCTTTTAAAAGATAATTATGGACTCGTTGAACCAATTTACATCTACAAGCTGAAAATAAAAATACAAAGGAAACTGAAAATATGGATCCTTTCTTTCTTAAAGTTCACTTTTTAATTTTAATTTATACCTCACTTTTCTTCCTCATTAGTTGGGTTTCTAGCTCTGGGTTGGGACTATCTGGAGATTTGGTTGAGAAGAAGTATGAGTTGTGTTGCTCTCTGTCACACATTAATCCTGTGAAGACACCAGATGTTCACATAAATATAGCTACATTCAGATACCAAATACTTGTGACAAATACTAGAAAACAAATGTGCACTGACTTTTAAAACGAAGTCCATAGATACATTTTGTTAAACAAGGCTCTCAAGCTCTACTGGAAGCACTTGTTCATGAGCAAGTATGCCTCATCTGAAGCCACAGGACAGAAAGCACAGTCATGGCTGCAATACCAAACATAGCCACTGGAGGATCACAAGGACTGGCAAGCCTCCTGGCTTCCTTAGTCAGTGTGCAGCTCCATTCCTTCTTCAGGCCTTCCTTCTTTTTATTTCTCTTTCTCTCTCTTCACTTGGGCTTTCCTTCTCTTTATTTTATGCCTCTTCTGAAATTCTTCTGCACAGCAAGAAGGGAGATAGCACATTTGGGGGAGAGTATGAAAGCGGCAGCAAGAGAGAAAGCAGGAACGCGACAGTGATAGGGGAGAGCAAGAGAGCTATAGACAGAGAGTGTGAGAGAGAGCTGGGGCCAGGAGGGCTGACCACTGGAGGGAAGAAGCAGCCAAGCCCCGAGGACCCCTCCCCCACCAATTTTTTTTCTCCAGGTCCCCTCCTCTCAAAATTTTCTGGCTAAATACTCCCTAATACAATTTCAGAATCTGGATCCCTTGGTTTGGGAGGGGTTTTGAAATTTTCTTGGACCATTTTTCCCTATGGAGGACACTTTCCAAAGGCTTGAATGACTTTTTGAGTGAGTTTTTGAAGCAAATGACACCAACATTTCAGGGAGTCTAGTCCTGCCCATTCACTAAATACTTCCCCAAGTTTCAAGTAAATGGGATCAAGTTTCAAGTAAATGGGATTCATGCTACACAAATCTTTCTCTCTCATGAAAAGTGCTTTTATGCAAGAGGTTGACAATAAGCTGGGTTACCATTAATCTTTGTGGATCTATATTCAATTACAAGTAAATAAGTCCATGAGGGGCTGATGCAAAAGGAATCAGGATAGACATGCTTCATGGCATTTAAAAAAAACTTTCAGTCTCAAAAAACATTATTTTGCTGTGTCCAAAACACCAAAACTAATGCAGGATTTTAGGAAATTTCTATAAATATAACAAAATTAAGAAATTTCAACTTGCTTTTTTGCCTATTATAAATGCAAAAATATCCTAAAATGTAAATGAATGAGATATTGACACATTACACTTAGAATGGAGAGTTGCAATGATCTGTTACTAGTCCCACACTACTCAGAAATGTAAATTATATTATTTTGGATAAGCTGAATTTTCTAACCACCATCTTTGCACAGAAAAGTCTGCAGTGGTTCTACGGTATTTTTTTTTAAAAGGAGGGGTATGCAACAAGCAAAATTCCTGAACTGGTTTTGTTTTGAAATCTCTTATTTTTAACCCAATTCAATCAATTTCTTCATGGGTACTTTGGACAGGCTACAAAGCATTTCATATCAAGTCAGTAAATAAAATGTGCCAGCACCCACATTTCTCAGATATTCAACTTACATGCTAAATGTATAAATTCAATCTTTTCTTACTGAATAAATCAATTTCTGGCTTACTGTAGCTGCCTTCACACAGCTCATTCTTCAGCACTATTATTGGTTTAATTTTTTTTCACTCTCATCCCCTAAGTAGCAGTACTGAAGGTGCATCTAGCACAGCTAGAAATATGGCTACAAGGCCAACTGTTTCCCAAATTTTGCCATTGTAAAGACCATCTATGGGAATTTGGGAAAGAGATAATTAACAAAACCACTTAGTCAGACGGCTCCCTCTGGAGGTCATTTTGTTCCTCTAGGGAAAAAAATCTGAGCAATCATGTATGAAATAAAAAAAACTAATCATGGTAGACAACAAATAATATGTGCGTGCATGAGTTATTGTCATGTCTTTTAGAGTAATTGCTGTTAAGAACTTTTTCCACAATTCTAAACAGAATCTGTGTAATTGGTAGATTGCAGGAGTCTGGGAAGTCACATTGTTCACACTGTCAGCATTACAGCAGGAAATCCTCATACTAAAACAGCTACTGGGCAAGAAACTGAAACAAGAGGTAATTTCTGCAAAATGTCACCACTCCACTAAAGCAGTTCTTTATATGATGCTCTACAACCTTTCCCTCTTCTGGTTGGTTTCATTACATTAAGAGGTAGAGAAGAGTTTTGTAAACAGCTTTGCTTTGTTTCCATGCAACTTGCCAAATTTCCATTTTGTAAAACCAATTTAAATCAGAAAAAAAGGAGGACCAAATCCCATGGACCATTCCAACATCCATTCTGCACAATAAATATCTTATTCAAAATAGAGAGCAAAACACCGGAAGCAAAGAAGTTCAGCCCGTGGGAATCTAATCAAAGTGTTAATTTTTTTTAAGGCCACCCTAAGAAAAGTTCACTGATGGGGAAACTGATTAAAGTTTTGACTGCCAGCTGTATGCTTGTAATAACTGAAGTTCACAGTATTTTTAATTAATTCGCTTTTAGTACCTTTCAGCCTAAGCTGTGCACAGGAAAATACTCCCAAACCACAAACTTGGGTAAAAACGCTTAAAAACAAAGACTGCTCAAATGCTAAAACAGATTAAAGATTAGACAGCTGAATGATGAGATCTCTGCACACCATCAGTTCTGAATACTCTTCTTTCAAGAAACACTCCTCCCATCATGTGTCATTGAATCAGCTTTTCAGGGGCAACCTCAGAAGCAGGTAGCAGCACAAAGAGCACAGGGGCAGCGAGAAAAACTATAGCATATGCAAGCAGCAAGAGGAACGTCTGGCATCACAGCTCTTGCCAAAAGAAGTTAATGGTGGAAGGAAAAAAAGGATCTCAAGTTGACTTCAGTGACTGGCAGAGGCAGGAATAAGCAGAGCAGACATACCACTTCAGAAAGCATGACAAAAGGTTGGAAATGCATTAAGGAAGAGCTTATCACTAAAAGACAAGGTAGCTAGCACTGTTAGTTTATAGAGGTTAGATTAATAATGAAAAAAATATAAATACCCAAAACCGAAACAGATAAATCATATTCACTCAATATGTCTGCTGAATTCTCAGACTGATTATTACACTATGCTCCACACAGAACCATACTGGACAATGGTCTAGAAAATTCAACTAGTGCAAAACTCTGCTGTTTACCTCTTCATAGGAACCAGTTGCATGAAGCATATTAAGAAGCAATTCTTGTTCAACTACATCAACTTCCTGCATTTTTTTTCAGGCCAAATTCAAGATGTTAATTATTAAAAGTACTAAAAAAACCAAAGAAAAACCCTGGGCCCAACAGATGGACATCTACCTTAAATAAACATTCACTGACAGGAGGATCTTCAAGAGAGATTCTGTTGGAAGTCTTGTATCTGCAATGCCACAATTACAAAGCACCACCCCAGTAAAGGTCCACCAGATGTCTCATTATCCAGTGTAAAAAAAAAAGTTTTGCAAGCTTTTAAAAAAAGTTTTCATGGGTAGGATTTGTTCAAAATCACTTTAGAGAATCATTAGACAAATTATCATTCCAAATTCAGGGGCATCATTGTTAAGGATTTTTCAAAGACAAAAAGATTTGTCACATAAGAATCTAATGTTCTCCATTCTCTCTCTAACTCATGATTTGAAATTAATAGGAAATAGAAAGCAGCAACAAGCCTTAGTGTAGAATCCTGACACACGAAGTGACAGATGAGGCATTTGTGAAGCAGCCAACTTTTCAGTCTTTTAAAACATATCATTTACGTGCACATTTTCCACAGTGCAATCCTATCCATGTTGACTCACAAGTAAGTCTTACTGTATTCAAAGGAAGGTATGTGTAGGTTTGTAATGCAAATGTTAAATTTCATCATTATTAGAAGTGATACATTTTAATACCCGGGGAAACTTAAGACTGTATTTTTTATTTGTGCTGCTATCTGCCTTAAGTAAGATTAGTAAGATTTTTAAAAAAAAATTAGAACAAAAGAAATATGTCTGAAGGGAGGGACCCAATTCTCTCAGTTTCCAAAATTGAAATATATTGAATATTAACACTAATGGAAAGAGGAAAAGCATTGTATGGCAAACAGCAGCTAATCTTCTGGGATGGGGAGGATGAGAAAAAATATTCCTCTTTAAATTAATATTTCAATTAACGCCTAAGATTAGTTCAGCTGTTTTGCTCTCTGGCTGTACCATATGATCCCCCATTTTCCCACCATTTGCTCACACACCAAAATGAGAGAGATACAATAATTTTACCAATTCATTTAATTAAAAAAAATTAAAGTAGCAGAGAGGTCCAACTTGCAAAGCTAATATCCAAAGTTTAAATTAGCTACTTGTAATTAGCTAGATTGTGTTCTTTGACTGTAATCCGTTGGTATCTTCCACAGTTCTTCCAGGTTACTCACAATTATATATATAAACTATATAAACCAGATAATTAAGAAAAGGAAGTTCATAGCAAGTCACGCTAAGTTGGTGCAAGTAAGTCCAACACGAACAATTTCATAATTTCTTTATGAATAACCAATGCTAGCTTTTATAATATAGTGGAACAAGGAATGTAGAACCTTATAAATTCACCAGTCCTTTATTGTTCATGGGGAAACGCTTTTCACAAGTCTAGATTAGAATATGCAGAGTATCAAGGCAGACAGAGGGTTCCATCTAGAAGCATAAGGACGATGGAAAAAATATACTGCCCAGGCATGAATGCTGTCATCCTGAATTGCAGACAAGATGACAAGCTAAAGACCCAGCCTGCGGTCTCATCACTCAGTCATCCATCCAATCCCATCAATTGAGCAAGACAGTAACACATGTCCCCTCTAGTTTAAATGACAGCAAAACCGTGGGTTGTAATCATAGGGTCATCTTGAAAGGACACTTGTCATTAAAGATAGCTTAGTTTAGAAACATTATGTTAATCAGAAATTACCCTAGCATAATTCCCTCTGCTAGATTTTAGCCCAGTTTAGAAAACTCAAAAGGAAAAAAAAGCATTTGGGTTCCTAAACCCAAACCAGCAGAGAATGCTGAGAATGCAAAATTAGCCATCTAACAGTCAACAAACAAAAAACTTCCTCAACCTATTTTTGTACTTTCCATTCCCTATCTGAAAGAGACAAAATGTGTTACAGCAATTTACAGAACAACAAACAGCTCCATAGTATTTTATATATAAAAGAGGAGAAACAACATTTAAGAGAAAATGCTTTTTTAAAAAAGGAAGTCATATAACATATGTAATCTGAAGGAAACATGCTTTCAATAAAAATTCTTTTGATCAACCCTGTCCTCATCAGACTTGCATGTGTAGGATTTTTTGAAAGTATCCTCACATTAAAACCTCCCTAGCACAGAAAACTAATATGTGAAGAGTCACCTTTTCCAGACTCTCACATACCTGGGGGACTTTTTAACTAGTAACCCCCGGTATGCATTATCAGGATATAGAGTCTTGTGCAACGGACCTTGCTTGCACAGCTACAAAAAGGGTGGAAGTAATATTTACTATAAAAACAGATTATATGAAAAATGATACTATTTATCTTTCCAAAAAAGTTTAATAAATTCTCCAACTTTGCACACATGCATCAAAATCTGTCTTTGCTGCAAGTGTACAACTATCTTCCAAAATAAATTTTTAATCAAACAAACACAATTAGGTTTATCATGCACTTGAAATATGCAATGTTCCAAGTGCTAAGGAAATAAAGTTGAAGGCAATTGATATTCATTTGAATGCAGTCTAAATTAACCACAGCATATATGCTCTTTAAATAAATTCAGGCACCTTTCATGACAGTTCCATCCCCGATACAGAGCTAGATTTTCATGACAATATGTTAGCACAGCACTCAAAATAAGCTGTTGTCAGAAAACAAATTTAAAAATTTGCACTGAGATAATTCCTACAAGTACAATTTTCCCATCATGCTGACAGAAGATGCTTTTGCCCAACTCAAATGTAACACATGGCTTTTAAGCACATAAATGTTTTCCAAATAATTGCACCTTCAGTGAGAAGACAATTTCTGAGTAACAATGTTAATATTTTCATCTAAAAGATGCTATGGATGATTATGCATTTACTACAAAGTGCAGTTTTGCAATTACATTTTTATATTGATCTTTTCCACCCAATTTATTCTTCATGTTGAACATCTCCCTTTAACACAGATCTACATGGAACAGCTGCTCTTTTCCCTCACTCACCAGAGAATCTCAAAACAAATTATTGATGTTTTTCTTCCAAAGAAAAGGGCAGGAGCATTACCAAGTGACAACTTCTCAGTTACAACTTCTCAACTGTGTTTGGAACCCAAAACACCATACTTCTTTTCATACCATGTTTGTTTTCATAAAAACCCATCAAAAATACGAATTGCTGGGGGGGGGGGCGTAAATAAACCTATGTGCATTGCTAGTGACTTTAGTACTAATAGCATTGGCACACCATAATCAATGTTAAGGGTCCAAACTCCACCTGATGCTCTTGCAGTGGCACCAGCAGACAACCCAAGACCCTAACTGCCAGCACAACTCCAGACCAGCATTTCATGCACTAATGGCTTCATCTGACAAATGGAGCACAGGCAAATGGTGCTGGGTCTGTTGCAATGACACAAGTCACATTTGACTTTGAAGCAGCTGAAGGGACTTGCAGAGTCAATCTGTTAGTGATGCAGCTCATTTGAACACAAAAATTGACAAGGATAAGATCTGAGAATCGTGCAGGATCATCTAGCATATTCTCCCATAGTACTGAGCAAGCTGTTTTAGGCACTAATGGGCATGAAGCTAGCACTTCAAAAGCAGTGGCACCATCATCATGCTCTGTGTCCAGTTCTTTGCCAAAAAATCAAGAGATATTTCCAAAGCAAATCTATCTTGCTTGCAATCTATCATAAAAAAATCCCAGTACGCAGGCATAAGGTCTTGGGCATGCCTAAAGCAACCACTTGGAAGGAAGGAGAACTTTGTAAAGAGATTTTTTTTTTAATTTAAATAATATTTTAAAATAATTATAATATAATGAATTACATCACCTGATAATTCTTGAGGTCCACTGTTATTTGGGATTTTCCAAACAAATAAATGTTGCATAAAAATCTAATATGCTCGCTCCCTTCCATCTAACTCAAGATTTGAATGAGCAACAAGCCCTTGTGTTGAATCCTGACACAGGCAATGTGCAATGAGGCAGTGATGAAGCGGCTAACTCTGGCTGTTCAGATTCATTTGTACATTGAGGTCTAGCTCATGATACTAATAAAATTATAATTAAAGAGAAAGTTCCCAATTAACCACAACCTATAATATATGTATACATTAACTTATATATTGTTTCTTAAAATATTTATATTGTACTCTCTCAACCCCTCTCAACTAATAGTTCCCAAGGCACTGATATTCAGTAATACAATTCCTGTAAAAACCAATAACATCATAAAAACAAAACAAAACAAAAATCCTGAAAGCAGGGTCAATAGAAACAAGATCAATGCCCAGGGCTTTTTTTGGTAGAAAATCCGAGCAGGAACTCATTTGCACATTAGGCCACACCCCCTGACATCACCATTGTTTCACACAGGGCTTTTTTTGTAGAAAAAGCCCAGCAAGAACTCATTTGTATATTAGGCCACATCCCCTGATGCCAAGCCAGCAGGAACTGCATTTCTGTGCATTCCTGCTCAAAAAAAGCTGTCAATGCCATCAATAACTAGTAGGAAACAGTCACAATAAATATATGTAGCTATAATATAGTTCATGGGTAATTGAATGTTACATAATCAGCCAAAAAGGAACTACTTTAAATCTTTCAACTCCAAAAAGCCGGGGGGGGGGGGCAAAGAAGCTTTGCTTCTGACTATTAAATACTGCCCCCCCCCAGGGTGACTTCTAGATAGGAGATTCTACATCAGAAACCCTTTTCAAACAAAGGATTCAAAGTGAAAGCTTGCAGAACTGGAGCAGATGCCAAGAAGTCATTCTATTACAAGCCAAAGAGGAACAACCCAGATATCCTCAAACAAGAGAGCAAAACAAGAGATGACTCTCCAGAGAGTGCCCTTGAATTTTTCCCTGATGGCAAAGAGACAGTCTCCTTACAAGCGGTGCAGAGTTCACCATGTTACGCGCTTTACTTCTCAGGTCAGTTCATGTTTTCCCTTTTGCAACCTCCCCCCCCAAAAAAAAATTATCTCTAGGAGTTATATGTGGCAATTGTTCCTGGGAACAAGCATGTGAAATGGCAGCAAAAAGTCACAGGGCAGTGAGGAATTCAGAAAGCCACAGGCAACAGAACAGCTTTCTGAGTCCCCTCAGTGCCCCATGACTCTTCACTGACTCTTCACTCCCCATGACTCTTCGTATGCTTGCTCCCAGGAACTGAAAATATAACTCCTAGAGTTTTGTTTTTTTGGAGGGTCATATACTTTCTACATGGACGTAATTGAAAAGTGAAAGGATGGGTTATTTAACTGCACATTGCTTTTAAAGACAGAAACAAGTGATGAATCCTCCCCCCCTCCCAGTCATGTCATCATAACAGACACTGCTGGGATGTGGAAAGCATCTGGAGTTTGTTGAGTAGGAAATCACTTATGCACATTTCATAGGAGGGCAGCATGGTTGGTCTTTGATGTGGCACAAGTACACATACTCAAATCAAATAATTTCATTCAGCCACCTTCTTTAAAAAGATGGGGAATGCTACATAGCTCCTCTCATGCGGTATTACATCTTCAATCTTCCTCAGTTAGCCTGACTGGGAAATATACCTGATCCCCAAGCAATATCCCCACCCCAGACAGACCCCTCACAGTGTAAGCAGGGGGCAAGGGCACCCTAGTTTAAGGGATGCAAATAATATTTTCAGAGATGTCTGAAACACTCGTACCATCCCAGTTAAACACCCCTCAAAGCAATGCCTGCTTAAAGATTAATCCATGTCCCCAGAATTGCTAATAGTACTGGTGAATTTGAGCTGTTGTGTCACTGTTCCAAAACCTACTGGATAATGATTGTGACATCACTTATTACAACTGACATTCTTTCCCCTGTCATCAGAAAACACTCAAGGCTATTCTTCATTATTGCACCACAGTTTTAACATTCTCACTTTAAAAAAATATTTTTTTTCTTTTGAAAATTGTCCCTCATGATCCTTCAAGCACTAGAGCACATACTCTACAGGTGCATTCTAGAAGTGAGGGAGGAGAATGTACTCTGGTACATTGCTTATAGTGGTATCACAATGGTAGCCTAAAGGGAGCAAGTTACTCTCTCAAGCCCTTCCAAATATGACCATTTGTACAAATCAATGTGTGTTTGAAAAGAAGTGAGCTTTGTATAGAAAGTACTTACCTCTTGTGATGCAGACCTGCCTTTCTGCCTAGCCACTGGTTCTCCTCACATTATTCTATACCTGCTTCTGAACATGTTCCAGTTGCTTTGGAAGAAACACATCACCCTTGCTAAACTACAGGCCTAACCCACTTCATAGGGTTGCTGAGAGGATAAAATGGAGAAAAAGAGAACAATGTAAGCAGTAATGAGATAAACCATAGGCAAAAGGAGAGAGATCCAGGTGTACAAGGATGTATTTTGTGTGCTTCCCCAGGCCTCTCTGCAACAATAGCCAGGAAGCTTCCAGCTATTTTTAGAGCTTTCTTTCATACAAGTCACAATCATGGAAGCTGGACTACAGTCACAAAGCAAATATTATGAAAGAGGAGGATTTATACCCCACCCTTCACTCAGAGTCCCAGAGTGGTTCACAATCTCCTTCCCTTCCTCTCCTCACAACAGAGACCCTGTAAGGTAGGTGGGGCTGAGAGAGCTCTGAGAGAACTGCTCTTGAGAGAACAGCTCTGAGAGAACTGTGACTGGCCCAAGGTCACTCAGCAGCTGCATGTGGAAGAGTGGGGAAGAGTGGGGAATCAAACCCAGTTCTCCAGATTAGAGTCCGCCACTCTTAACCACTACACCAAACTGGTTCTCTTATATAGTATAAAGCCAAATGTAACGAATTTAGAAAAACTTACCTGCATGTATCTCTCAGTCTCTGTATTATTAATTTTTCTGTAGTATCACACCCATTCTTCATAACTACTGTATTTGCTTAAAAGTAAGATCACTCCAAATATAAGATGTCTCTCTTAAAAGCAGCCTACACCAAATACTTTTATAAATGGACATAACTGTAACATAGGTTAATGTAAGACAATCTCCTCTCTTTTTTGAAGTCTTTGTAACCTGCTGTGATAAAAGAAAGTTAAACTACTGAATACATTAAATTGGAAAGAATACACTGAAAGCAAAGGTAATATAATGAATGCAGACACTGGACAACTTGCAGCAAAATGACCTACAGCACATATATTTGTAAAAGATTTCAAAACCAAGCTAAAAATAAATCTGATATTTGTATGAGTGGGAAAATATGAGAATTTTCATCAAAGCACTGGTAGATCATATATACGGTTTGAAAGAGGAAGTTATTCACACACCTTGTGTGCTGCTGAAATGCATCACACGTGCTGAAACACAGCACACAAAGCAATGAACACACAAGAAGGCTCAATGGGAATTAGACTGCATGTTTACTGGCTTGCTCTCTTTCCTCTGCTTTGTTTATACAATGGTTAACCAGAGTCTAAGATCTAATTCAAGTAATGAAAATAGATCCTGAAGGTTAACATGTCAGCATGCCAGATCCCCAGTAAACAAAGGCTAAAATCACCTTTCTTTGCATTTAATTTGGGTAAAACGAATCTTACAGATCCAGACCAAAAATAAACAGAAGACTTGCAGCACTGCACAGATAAACATAAGTTAATTCCAGCATAATTTTTTGTGGTATACAACCTATTTCTTCAGATGCTTTTACAAGATGCTTTGCTTCAAGGCTCCTGATTGTTTTTGTTTCAGCTGACTAACACATGGCTTCCCATCTAGATACAAACTAAGGATGAGCACAGAATGGCTCACCAAGTAAAGTTTGTCACAAATTTTGGCCGGTTCATGGTTCATGAAGCTGTGGGCATGAAAGGGTGCCTGGCGTGAACATTTCATAAACTATGGTGCTCTTTGCGGTGGTTCGTGAATGGACTGCCTTTGTTCAATAAAACAATTTACAAACTCCAAGGAAACAGTGGGGTGGAATTCTCCAGTCTTAGAAACACCAATAGGAACTCTCCAAAGCTTAACAGGCACTGCTGGCTGCCAATAACAAAGTTCCCATTCTCCTCTATGGAATCAGAAAGCTATATATATGCTCAAACTCAGCTCCACACTCTCTTGTCTGCTGTCTGTTCACACATACAGAGAGGCAGGGAACTTGTTAAAAGTAGACTAGTAGAACGTATTCCCTCTTAATTGTCAACTCCTCTGTTTGGCTGAGGTTTGGGTGTTAGGTGGACTCTGCTCATATCGAGAATTGAAACTACTGTGTTACTTGGCTGAGTGAGGACCCACATTTTATACCCTCCTGATTATGTACTTCTCTCCCTGCTGGGGTTTGGGTGTCAGGTGGACTCAGGGCTCTGAACCACTCTATCTCTCTGCTCATGCCAAGAAGGGGGCTGGAGGATGGGGGCACCTTCTGGGGGGGGGGGTGTAACTCAGACCCTATAAAACCAATCCTCACCAAACTTGGACAGCAGGTAAAAGAGAGTCAGCCAAAGATCTGCTGTAAGATTGGTGTCTCTAGTTTGCTCAGAATCAATTATATACATTTCTGAACCTCCAACCTGTCATTTCCCCAGAAAGCACTTTCCTGGGGGGCATCTTCTTTGGGGAGGCATAATTTGGACTCTATATATCAAATCATCACCAAATCTGGAGGTCATGTAGAGGACAGTCAGCTGAAGATCCCCAGCAAGCATGGTGTCTCTAGCATGCTGGAGGCCCATTCCACTGTATCATAAACCTCACAAATCACACCAGTCTGTCCAGCATCAAAAAGTTCATTATGGTCCATGGTTCACAAACCGCACATGCCACGAAACAATACAAACCACATTTTCCTTGTTTGTGCCCAACCCTAATCCAAATCAGATTCCTGATTCAAGACAGGATCAAGATTGAAACCCAGGGCTAGGAGGACAGGCAGGGAACAGGATTAGAACACCATCAAGCATGGGATCTACAGTGCAGATCCTTTGGGGAAGCTAAAAGGATCCTTGTCATTCTAGGCACTAATGCCCTACATGATCTTCCCTCTAGTTGATACCCTGCCCTCCCTCCCTGCCTCTCCGCTGCTGCCCTCCCCCCCACACACCAAATTGCTATCAGGCCGGGGGGCAAAAGCAGCAGGACCTGATCTACATATTTTTGGGGGGGGGGGGGGGAGTAAAAATTGGCACTTCTTTTTCCCTTTCCCAGCATGAGAGGCTCTGCGCAGGAAGCAGATACACTAAGGAATGAGCAGAAACACGGCCAAGCATCCTCAGTTGCTCACAACCCACACACACACACCACACCTTGCCCCAAGTACAAACGATTTTGCACAGTGCACAGGAAGGTAACATACCAGGGCAATTGCCCCCCTCCACCAAAGCACACAGTAGTCGGATAAACATTTCCCCTCCTCATCTTCTCCCCCCCACCCCACTTGCAAAAGAAGTTGATGCACAGGAAGTTGATGCATCAAGGGCAGGAGTAGAAACAAGAATAATCATCCCAATGCAAGGGGCTTTGCACGGGAAGTTGAATACAGCAAAGCAGCAGCCACACAATCATTCTTCGTCTAACATATGGGATTTTACACAGGAAGCTGTCATAGTGGAGAAGGGAAAGGTGTATGTTAAATAGTGTGTTCAATGGATGAAGAGGCGAGTTGCAGTGATCAAAGCTCCTTTATACACAACAAGGTGTGAGAAAGAAAAATATCACCATCCCAAAGTGAGGAGCTTTGCACAGGAAGTTGATGTAACAGGGAGCAAGCGGGTGAGGGGGGGGGCAAAATAATTATACATACCAGCCTCACAATAAGAAGAGCTTTTCTTACATGGCAGGAGGACTTTAGAGAAAAAGGACTGCTTGCCATTCCATCCTACAGTCTGATGAAGTGCGCTTCTAGCACACAAAAGCTTACATTCTGAAAAAAACTTTGTTTGTCTTAAAGGTGCTACTGGACTCTGTTTTGTTCTACTGCTTCAGACAAACACGGCTGCCCACCTGGATCTATCTTAGTGGAATTATAAACATCACTAAAATTAACTGAACTTACTATGTTGCAAAGGTGCTTGGTAGAAATTAAACCATGGGGCGGGATCTGAAGCGTCATATCAAACCAATGTGAGGTAGGAAGGAAGGAAAGGAGAGAAAGGAAGAAAAGGAAACATACAGAGAGAAAGAGAAGAGGGGGGAGGGGGAGAGAGAAGTGAAATGAAGGAAAGGAAAGACGGAAGGAAAGGAAACAGAAAGAAGAGAGGTGGAGAGTGGGCCCTCCTTACCAGGTGGTTGGGGCATCAGGAGGAGGAATTGGTGAAGAAGAAAGGAAGGGAATAGCTGCCTCTCTCTCTCTTTCCCATCATGCCTTTGCAAGGCACAAGTCCTGCACAAAGGACAGGAGAAGAAAGGAAAGCCCCAGAGTGAGTAAAAGAGTCCCTAACCAGGAGATGAAACCAGAACCGAACAGGACAGTTCTAAACAGCAACAGGAGAGGAGGGGGAAAGGAAGGGGTTTGATGCAGCTCTGGAGAAGAGACACGGGTGGGAGATGAACTAGGGACGAGGTGGAAAAAGAGGAGAGGCAGAGAGAGGCAGGTTGTGGTGGTGCTTCAGCAGCCTCATCCAGGGGAGAAGGCAGAGCAGCTGCCAAGGCAGCTGGTGGGCAGTGGGTGCGAAATTTAACCCCTCGTATGGTGGAGTCGCTCCAGCCGCTGGAGGACAGGGAGGGAAAGGGCCCAGTGAGACTCCACAGGCTGGGTGGCTGGGCTGCCGATGCGCCTCTCCCTGAAACAGGAGAGGTTCATCAGGTGTGTGTTGAAGTAAAAAAAACAAATCCTGATGTGCCGCACATCAGGAGCCTCACTGCGCCCCCCCCCTTTTGTGCACACAACTAAACTAGCCTGCCCGGCCTGTGGCAGAAGCAGCCCCCAGCCCCCCCCCGGGAGTTAAAGGCCTTGCAAAACAGCTGATTGGCAGGTCCTTTAACTCTGGTAAGAGGCCCAGACTGCTTCTGCCCCCGGCCTGCAAGCAACCTCTCCACCACCCAAATCACTTGTGGGGCTCGCAGCAGACCCGGGAACCATGACAGAAGCCTCGGGGGCTGGTTGGGTGCCCCGAGTCAGGGGACCTCAATCAGAAGTCAGGGGGCTGTAACTCCACAGGCCCCCTTGTAGCTACAGGCCTGACTTCAACCATCTCCCTCAGAGAAGCTGTAAAATATATACTTGCAAGCATGGCTAGGCTAAGATAATAAAAAGGGGAAATCACAGATGAAATTGCAGTCCAGCAGTCTAACATCTAGATGTGCCAATATTTATGTAGTATAATTTCCTGTCTCCAAGAAGAACTCCTTATGTCCTAATATAGCCTACTGAGATACGTCTTGTCTAATTTACCTTTATTATATATGCATTGAAACACTACTAAAGCAATAATCTATTGACACATGCCTCTGAACATCCTAGAGCTCCTTCAGGACCACAATTATTAAAAGCAACTCTTTTTTTCTCAGATGGGTTAGGTCCTGAATAGAAGAAGATATTGGATTTATATCCCGCCCTCCACTCCGAAGAGTCTCAGAGCGGCTCACAATCTCCTTTACCTTCGTCCCCCACAACAGACACCCTGTGAGGTGGGTGGGGCTGGAGAGGGCTCTCACAGCAGCTGCCCTTTCAAGGACAACCTCTGCCAGAGCTATGGTTGACCCAAGGCCATGCCAGCAGGTGCAAGTGGAGGAGTGGGGAATCAAACCCAGTTCTCCCAGATAAGAGTCCACACACTTAACTGCTACACCAAACTGGCTCAAACTGAAGCAGTTATTCTGAAGAATAACTCTCTCCTTAGCAAGTAAACTTCACAATTTTTTTTTAGGATTGCTAGTCATCAACCAGAGCTTTGATATCCTACACAGCCTCTGGACCAATAATTTAACAAGGCATTGCTTGCAACTCATTTTGGAAGGGCGCAATGCAATTTTTTTCTGAGGTTATAAAACTCCCTCAAAGGCATTTTTCTGATACTGGTAAACTTTATCCTTGCTCCATGTCTTTTTGCAACGTAGTTCCATCTAAAATTGCCTGAATTATAAACTACTGGACTAAGACAGCAAATCCCAAAATCTGGCGCAAGCAGTTCCAGTTCTAACATGAGCAGCTTCCCCTACTTTGCCAAACTGGAAGCCAGCCTCAGTTTATAGCACATCAGTTGCCATCACTGCTACTACAGTGATGTGTCTTCCAGCTACATTCCTAAGGGAGAGCATGCAATATTCTGAGAATACTTGCTCCAAAACACCATCATTATTTGTGGAACAAGAATTCTACTTGAAAACTAAGAACAGACAATCTCAAACAGAAGAGCAGTACAGCAAGATCTCTTTCTTTTTCTCAAGACTTTTGATCAATCTTTCACCAAGACTACAAAAGAGCAATATTATAATTATATGCAAAAGATATCAGCTGTGAACTTATATTCTTCAGTTTGGTCATACTATCTACTATATAAACCAGCTGGCTAGACACAAGTTGATATCTAGCCCAGATCAATAAATATTAGATTGATCTTGGGTTCAAGGATATAGAAAACTTCACTGGGGCATAAAATCAGAGGAAAGGGAAGAGTTCCTCTTCAGGAGCTTGAATTGGTAGTAAAGGCATATAGTAATCATACCCTGCTATAATGGGAAAGGTTTCAAATATGCTACAGTGATAAAGAAGATTCCAGTTAATGCACAGGAGTTATTCAAGGACATATTTAGGGAATGTAAAGCTAGTTTTAATACCATCAGCAATTTCTATTTACAAAAATAGCAGCAGCAGTTCTCTTATGAATGCAGAGTTTTTAAAGTAAAATGTGAGCATCTCAACTCTTACTGTAATTAGGGCATCTGGAAAGGTAGGGCTATATAAACAAGGAACAAAAGAACTGCCATAGCCATCATTTCACTGATGGTTGTGCACAATCTGAAATATTTGAGGACTTGTTTTCATTCAGTAAATTTATCTATTCACTTCATTATAGTGAGTTAAATAAGACAAAGATGTCTTGATAATTGTAGTTATGAACAACCCCTGGAGGCATTTGATCCTGTGATTCACTTACCCATTGGCATAATTCCTTTTAAATCACATTGTAGCTGCATCTAAATTGAGCTTTCTCTACATTAAATTTCCTTTTTGTTTTCTTTTAAGGTGTGCAGCTCTCAGGTTTATTTCATCATTACCATAACAACTAGTAAGAAAAAAAATTAGGCCATTACATCACAGGATGTATTTGAAGAGGATTTTTGTTCCCATAAATATTTGGAAGCTATTCTAGTTTAAAGTGGCTTGAATATGAAATGCATTCTTTTTAACTGGTTAAGGCTTTTGCAAAGGCAAGCTCAAACCATAACTTCAGCAACAATCTCCAATATTATCAACTTATGTGGACCAAGCAGTTCATGTAGTAACTATTCAAAATTAACAAATCTGGACTATGGAAGGGGCTGTGGCTCAGTGGTAGAGCATCTGCTTGGCATGCAGAGAGTTCTTGGTTCAGTTCCTGGCATCCCCAGTTGAAAGGACCGTCTAGTAGGTGATGTAAACAGCCTCTGCATGAGATTCTGGAGAGCTGCTGTCAATCTGAGTACTGTCCTTAAGGGACCAAAGGTCTAATTCAGTATAAAGCAGATTGATGTGTTCAACCTTAAAGATACAGAACTAGATTACTAACATTCATCCAATCTGGTAACTCAAAGGTAGGATTATACACCTACCAGCCTAGCCCTGTCATCCCAAGATCAGAGTTTGCAGTACAGGCCATGAACACCAATTGCAAAGCAAAAGGTTGCCTGAGGAACTAATGGTTCAAAACTATCTCAGGAAGAGATATATACCATACTCAGAGGTGGGGGGGATGTAAAATATCCCTAAACATATATACACTATAAATTTATTTGGTTCTAGTGTAATAGTCATGATTTGGGGGGGGGGGGGGGAGCTACAAAGAGATTGCAGTTTTATGGGAAAGAATTGTTAGAGATCCCTAGACACCTCTCTCTCTGTTCTCACAGAATTATGGGTTGGATCCAAACTAAACTGGCAGTTTCCATTCATTCCCCTTTCTCTCTGTAGATACCCCTCGTATCATATCTCAGAGTCCCCTGTCCCTCAGGAAGCAGCATTTTGTGACGATTAGTGCGCTGAAGTGGGAGGGAGGAGGCAAGAATGTTCCATTCCTCGGAGGGAAAATTTAGTCTGGATCCAACCTTATAGTTCCTCAATTTCTCTACTAAGTAATTGGCTATGATGAACCAGGGGAGAAGAAAGTGTTTCCTATCCATGACATTTCGGCATACATCTACCACATATTAAGGAACACAGCCCCTTACTTTATGCTTCTAGAGGCAATACTGGTGTAGGCATGACAAACAAATTATCACCAAAACGTTAAAACCCTAAATCAACAGTAGGGCCATTCAATCAACAGAACCAATACAAAACAGTCAGCAAACTTCTTAAGTTCTCACCAAAATTCTCTGAGGATAGATTTTAAATTGGTCCTAATAAAAGAATCACTAATGCATCTGGATTATTTCCCTAAGGGACCAACACAAGTACCTGCAGTTTGAAACAGTTTTGAATCTTCTAAAGTAAAGTTGGAAGAAGGGGTGTGACATGGGATAGTACCATTCCCTCAAGTTCAGATGAAGGATAAACAGAGCTGTGGGGAGAAAGATGTCTATCATCTGTCACAGGTACAGAAAGTGTTAACTGAATAAGGAATCTGTGCCACCACCTAACAACTCATTCTAAAACAGCAACCTGCTCAGGTCCCAGAGCTGAGGGTGGGAAAGTACATGTGCTTTGACAGACAAGATTAACCTTTCTTCTGCCATTCTGAGCAGCTTTCCCAAGAGACATCCAGGATACGGGTCTGAGCTCAACCAAAAGAAACACAGCACACTTATTCATGTGTAAAAGATGGAACATTTATTTTGGTACAGGGAAAAAAAGTAGGAGAAAAGGGATGGGGCCCAGCTTGGAATAAGTACAGATCTACCTGTGAGAGAAACAACTGTTTCAAGAGGTTCCTCCTCTTCATGCTCTGCCCACAAAGGTCAGGAACAAGCAGAAGGACAAATAGTTTGGGGGCTCTTTATACAGAACAATGATATCTGCTTCCAGGATCCCACATTGGCTTAGTTTTCAGTGGAGAAACTGGAGCTCACCCCTTCCACTTAGTCCAATGAAAAGCTGCTGAGAGACTTGTTCACAGACTGTACTGCTTGTTCACAGCATGAACTGCCAAATTGTCCAGTAATTTGAGCTGTCACTTGACAATCTCTCCAGTATCTTAATATGTGCACCCTGGTAGTGAGCTCCCCACTAGCCAGACATCCTAAAATTGGGGGGGAGGGGGGCGGTTGTTATATTAACAAATTCATATGAAAAGGATCTTAGAGCAGAACCACAGGGAATGAGATGAAAGTAGAGTTATCAATCCCCAGTTGGAGGCAGGGGATCCCCTGGCATGGAAGCCCTCCCCCCACTTCAGAGTGATCAGAAAGTAAGGGGGGAGGAAAATGTCTGCTGGGCACTCCATTATACCCTATGGAGACTGATTCCCATAGGGTATAATGGAGAATTGGTCTGTAGGTATCTGGAGTTTGGGGGGCTGTTTTTTTAAAATAGAGGCACCAAATTTTCAACTTAGCATCTGATGCCTCTCCTTAAAATAAGCCCCAAATCTCAAAAAGATAGGAACAGAGGGTCCAATTCTACAAGCCTCAAAAAAAGGAGCCCCATCCTTCATTATTTCCACATGGAAGGAAGGCATTTAAAAGGTGTGTGGTGGTCCTTTTATATGTGACAGCCAGAACTCTCTTCAGAGTTCAGTCATGCTTGTCACACCCTTGCTCCTGGCTCCACCCCCAAAGTCTCCTGGCTCCACCACCAAAGTCTCCTGGATTCACCCCCAAAGTCCCCAGATATTTCTTGAGTCGGACCTGGAAACCCTAGATGAAACTTAGGGCAGATTAAGGCATATCAGAAAGGAAGGCATCCAAGGCCAGCCAGATAGGTGGTTGACAAGGGCAGAGAGGCGGGTGGCAAGGGTGAGCATGGCAGCAGTGGGGAAGGGGCACCAGGGGTGGCAGGGCATGTGCGGGGAGGAGGAAGGGCGCCCACCAGTTGCCCCTGAGGCCAGGTAGGCATTTACATGGTAATGTAGGATATACTAAACCTTTCTGGAAGGAAAAGAGACACCATGGAGGGCAGATATAGAGAATATATCTTTAGGAGCTTCCACCAAGTTCTTATTCAAGTGTACTATACTGTGTGTTTAAAACATACTTTCCAGAGGCTTTAGCTCAGGGGTGTCGAACTCATTTGTTATGAGGGCCAGATCTGACATAAATGAATCCTTGTTGGGCCGGGACATCTTACGCTGGGCCGAGCCATGTTGGGCCAGGCCATGTGTATATCTATTTAAGATTAGGTAGCAGAGATATAAACTTTATAAAGGACACAAACACTACATATATATATGTAAGAGCCAGAGCTTCCTTTGCCCAGTTTCCTGTATCCCATGAGCAAAATTCAAAGAAAACACCTTTAAGACAAATGAGTGCTAATGTTTTAAGCGTGTTTTAAATTTATATATATATATATATATATATATATATATATATATATATATATATATATATATATATATATATATATATATATATATATATAAATTTAAAACACGCTTAAAACATTAGCACTCATTTGTCTTAAAGGTGTTTTCTTTGAATTTTGCTCATGGGATACAGGAAACTGGGCAAAGGAAGCTCTGGCTCTTTCCTTCCTTCCCCCAAGGGACAGGGGTGGGGAGGAGCCTCAACCAATAGAAGGAAGAGAGGTTTGGCTCAGTAGCTCTGCTGTGTGATTGAGAGAGTCTTGAAAAACAAGCTCTGCCTCCCCAAGGGAGGAGCCTCAGTCAATGAAGAAAACAGAGGTTTTGCTCTGTAGCTCCTGTGTAATGGAGCAAGCCTGACAAAGCAAGCTGTTATGAAGAAGGAAGCAAGATATAGGGAGAAGGAAGGAGATGACAGCCAGTCCCCCAGACTGCATGTTTGACACCCCTGCTTTAACTTATGTCTTCACTAATTATTCTGAATAAAACACTTGAACAGTAGCTATAAGGTTCCCTCTCCACACATGGCCAGGCTCCAAGCCCCACATAGATTGTTTGCAACCCTGTTCAGATAGCAAAAGGAAAGCTTCCAGTTAAGGTTTCTTTATATGGCCTAAGAAACTGTTACCTTGCTGCAGTCCCACCCCCCACCCTCGGCAAACTCCAACACCCCCCAATTCCTTCCCAAATTAATTATTCTGAATGTCTTCTGTGGTTAATTTTCTTGGGTACCTTTTGTTTTTACATTTTTTATGTTGTATGCTATGATTCAATCAGAACTGCCACTTTATGTAACTTAGCAACAGAACTTAAACAACTGATAAGCAGTTTAGTGTATGCACAATATGGAATAAAGATAAAGAAAGAGAAATCTTTAAGATGATGCTACATGGTGGTGCAATTTTACTGTGACATCTAGTGTGAATTCAAATTTGGTGGATAATGTTACACCCAAAATCAAACTGACTTCTTATTTGTATGCCAATTGAAAGGTCAGACAGAAGAGGAAAACAGAATAGGAAAACACCACAACAGCATCTTGAGGACCCTCCTCAAAAAGCTGATTGCAAAGTCATGGTACAGACCTTTTCAGAACTTAAGCTTTTGTAACATGAACACTCAAGGTGCTGCAGAAGTACAGTGCAAAGCATCTTCCACAGCCTACACACATTTAGAGTCTGCATAGATCTTTCACACATAAAAGGCTAAGCATGCAGGGTTGGTCTCTCTAAGATGTGGAACCCAGAAAAAATAAGATGTGCACAGGATCAGCCCAATAAATGTGCCTGCCACCAAAACTGAACTTAGCCTGCTTGCAATAATCATTCTCTCTCAAAATGAGCATCCGGATAAATTCATATTCATGGTTTCCTCACAACTGGAAATGAGTAATTATACCTGAGAACTTGCATCCGTAAAGCCAAAGGCAGTCCTCATCACACATGCAGCCAACTAGTAGACCATGTTGACAAATGCTGAGAACAAACTGAAATGACTGATACTGATAGGAATTGTAATTTTCTTGGCACTCCAATTCAATTGAGAAAGCCACAAAAACTACAATTCCCATCAACCCTAAGCTGTAGTAGTGCTGGAGAAGATCGGGAGGAGTGATTTCTAGGAAAGTAAAGCCCCCATTGGCACATCTCAATTTAATGAGCTAGTCCTTACTGCCTTATTCCTTCCTCTTTCTTTGGAAAGATAAGGCTAGTGACTCACAAGAGGAGAAAATGACAGAGTTGTGGTGGGCCCCTCTGTATATATGTGAAGCCCATACCTATTTTGTGAACATCCTGCTGAACACACACAAATGCTCCTCAAGCATTTGAATGTTCAACAGATATACAAAATTTCAGGATGCTTTGAATCAGACATGTGGTGTTCACCCCACATTCTATGGAATCTAATATAAAATTTACAAACAAGTTCTGTCTTGAAATCAGCTCTCAAATCTAAGAGTAAGACTGAAGAAACTTACATGAAATTATGGCAAATTTGGGCTTTCAATTTCAGTTTTCTATTATTAGCTTGAGTTTGGTTGTCAAGACAACGCCTTCCACTTCTACAAAAGCTGCTTTATCCATAAGCTATGTGTCATGAAGTCAATATCAAAAGTTTGTTAGGGTTGTATTTGTCTATAGCCAAGCATTATTTTGTGTTTCATTGTTTCAGCGCCAGACTAGACATGACAGGGTCCTCATGGCTACTATGAAGATGCTATTGACATTTTAAAGTGATTTTAAAATGCCACAAGTACCCAATTCTGATTGGACGCACAGCATGGAGCTCCTATTCCCCCACACGCACATCTTTTCAAGTGCCATTTTGGCACAGGGGGAAACAAGAGTATCTCAGCCTGCCACACTGCAGGCCTCATCAGGATGGGACCCTGCAGTATTTTCAAATCACTTTAAAAGAACAAAAGCATCCCTGAGACTGCCATGATGGTGCCGTCATATCTAGTTTGGCCCTTACAGTTAAAATGATACTTTTAGTATCAACAATAGAGAACTAGTTTTTGTGTATACTTTGCAAATAGATCTAATCTGAATTTAAGGAAATTATTTTTATGTTCACCTGATAATTCAGAAGAGTCAGCCCAACTGAAACATCATCCAAATGAATTCATGTTTACAGTATTCACATGGAGCTTATTACCACAACCTAGGGGCATACTTATGTATCAGTGGTTACAACATGAGAAAATTAGATGGAAACTTCCTGTACTTAGTGATTCTTTTCAGGGAAAGCATTTGTTCTGCAAAATGCAGGTGCTGAGGTAGGGAGAGATATGGGCTTCTCTCCTCCATCAACCAACTTTTCCCTATTTTTTAAGTGACAAAAAGGACATTCTTCCCCACTGACTTGATCTTCTGCAGCTCTTTTCTGTTTAAATTTTTTCAGTTCTTCGACAGATGTGCCCTTCAATTTCAGACCACACTCCTGTCATAGAGGACACTTAGGATGGCCTAAAATTGAAGCCAGCCTTATCAAGTCAATGGATGCCCATACATTTTTTACATTTCCATTGCATGAACAAAGCAAATGCACATGGGGATGGCAGCATGCAATCCTGAGGCAAACACGTAGGCAAGGCTAGCAAAGTCAGACACAGGTTAATAAATACTGTCAAGTTGTTCAATGGTGAAGCAGGAACAGGAAGTTAAAGAGCAGTTCATTGTGTACCCAACTGAGAAGTTTGCTCAGTCTGAGGAGCCCAGTGTTACACGATGGCGGAATCTTGTACCACCTGACCCTCCCTTGACCTCCCCTCCAGGGACCTATATCACTACCCTCAGAATATCCTCAGTGGTGGTTCTAGACTAGAGCATGGCAGAAACAGGGCAGCAACTTCTTCAGCAAGCAATCACAGTGGTGCAGAGTAACTTGTGGGATTATTGTGCAAAGGCTGAAAAGCATACAGAGAGCTGTGAAACAGAAAGAAGCTGACCCTGGTCAGAAGCCACTCTAATCATGGCACATCTGTGTGCTGAATAACCCTGCAAACTACAATACTAAAGTAACAGGACCTACAGGTTGACAACTCCCCCTTGGAAAAGTCCCTGCTCAAGTAGGAGGATCAATCATTAATAGCCCCCTTTTGTCATCCTGAGACTATTTCAGCTGCTCTGATAAGAATAAGAAGGCCCATTTCTCACGTCATATAGCGGATCATGCAGGGATTTTTCCCTGCAGCCACTGTGGCCAGACCTGCCTGTCCCGCATTGGTCTTGTCAGCCACCAGCGAGCCTGCAGCAGACGTGGACTATTGCACCCTTCTTAAATCTTCGTTCGCGAAGCCAAGCCGAGAGACAGCGGATCATACAGCGGATTCTGTGCTTGTCAAAAAAAGAAAAAGGACCACCTCATCTGTGTACAACTTTGTAACATAGCAATAAAGTTGACAAGCACATTTCTGTCTTCTGTAATAAACTCATTACTGAATTCAGTATCTAGTTTAAGCTAGTATATAATTCAATATAAATACAACCATTTTAAAAAGTGACAATTAAAAACTAAGTGCTTTCAGAACAGTGCATCCCCTGCTGCAGCAACACGGTGAAAAATGAAGATACTTAGAGAAATTAGGTCAAGGTTTGTACTGTGAGAAAAAGCACTAGTGTACAATAGCTGTCCTTCTCCTTTGAGTGTTTGGTACTTGCATTCTAGTAATAAAACTCATGCTACAAGAGGCACGCACAAGATATATGTATAATTCAGAACTTCAGAATCTAGCCACGAGGCACCAGAATTTGAAAGCCTGCCAAGAGTGGTTTCCCCACTCTGCAGCCCACCCAGAAGACCAAAAATCTACATCTTGCCTTAGCTATGCACTATTTCAGCTTCTCTTTGTTAAAGGAACTGGAGGAAAAACAATTTTTAAATAAGAAAAGTGAAGTTCTGATCAGATTACTTAATGATATTCTGCTTGAGCTGACAGTTGAAGACCCATTTGGATAACCACTGCTTTCAGCATGTGCAAAACTGTCAAGGCATTAATACCTGTAATTCATCGTTACTCATAAAAATTCGTACTAGTTAATTCATTCACTAATTAGAATTTAAAAGGGCACTGTGTGAATGGGAACAATCTCATTTAAGTTCTACTGAATTTTCTTATACAAGTTGGAGGTGACAAGCCTGCTTAAACTTCCAAGCATTCTCCCCATTGATAGCCTTTGTCCAGTTTAATACCCTTAAGCAAAGTATATCAATGTCACCAAGTTAGTACAGTGGGTTTCCCAAGCTTTGAGGGCAAAACATCTCAAAAACTGCCAGGTACATACCTACTTCCAAGACTGCACAGGCAGCACAGAATGTATTTCCTTTAGGTATCCCGAAACTAGCTAGACAAATTAGCCACTGGATGAGAAAAGGATGATTCTCATAATACACAATTTTCTTCACAAAAACAGTATCTTGCTCAAATAGGCTCTTATAGATAAACATTATGTATGAAATGTGAATCAGGCAAACATGGATACAACTGTGTTAGATTTTAAATCACAGGAGCAACTTTCCAACCATAATAGTAACAATAATCACTGCTGGACATATCTTGATTGTCTATCACACAGTCCATGTAAATATTAAAGTGAGGATGGCAGTCAGAGCTGCTCACATAAAGAAAAATTTCTGTGTTGATTGGTCACAAAATGGCATTCACAATCATTTACTGTGAATTAATGAATTTGTTCACACAGTGGAATTTAATTTCTTGAAACTCTCAATAGTCCTCATAAGCTCTTTCTTGTGCCTGGGGTAGGGACCAGACCATGGGAGTGGGGAGAATCAGCTACAACTTTACTGATTAAAGGTTCCTCAGGTCTTTGCATACTATAGGCTGGAGACAGTGGACGCAGTTGACAGCCGAACTGTTATCAACACCTTCCCCAAACCGTCTGCTGGGGTGATAGAGGGTTGGTGTTTGGGCTGGAAGTGGCAGAAACTGCTATTCCTAGCCATCACCATCCTCTTGCAGGCATGGCCAATGTATCAACCCCAAGACTGGCAGTCATACACCTACCCCCAGAGCCACTTAAAGGAACTCCCCTTTTGGTCATGAAAGGAGCCCAACCTGCACAATGTGAACTACAGTCTCCAGTCAGTGCCTAAATGCCAGCAGCCAGTTGTTTTGGTTGTGTTCTTTTTAACAATGCAAACAAGCATGCACAGTAAATATATTCTTTTGCTATGGGGAAGAAGAAAAACTCAGGACCAATCAGCGAATTAGCTCTCAGTAAAATTTCTTCCTAGGAACCAGAGACCCACTGTAATCAGCGCAAAGGATGAGTAGCTACACCCAGGGCTTTGTTTGTAGAACAAGCCCAGGAGGAACTCATTTGCCTATTAGATCACACACCCTGCTATCACTATTGTTTTACATAAGATTTTTTGTAGAAAAAGTTCAGCAGGGACTAATTTGCATATTAGGCCACATACCCTGACACAAAGCCAACCAAAACTGTATTTCTGCTCAAAAAAAGCCCTGGCTACACCACAAATAAAGCCTACAAGTGGAAAGCTGCTGAATCCTAGCACCTCTTCAAGCCTGCTCCTTTCAACCTGAGCTGTGTACCAGAGAGATGCCTGCAGCCCACTGGTCTGCATGCCCCACTCATCCATGATCGACTACAGGAAGTTGTTTAAGAGCTGACAGCCTGTGCTGGGCTTAATTGCCCAAAGAATCCTGGTTTTTCCACACCACCCCAACCAGATACAAATTATGCCCCAGCTCATGGCTAGAGCCAAATGTTCTGTTGCAATCATTTCAATCTCTGTATGCACTGACATCATATAAATTTATGGCTTCCAAAAAGACCATAATAAGTTTTTCAGGGATTGATACAAAAGTATCACAAGAAGTATAAATTTGCTAGAGTGGTCCCTGATTAGCTGGGATCACCAACAAACCAATATAGAAAACAATGTTGTCACCCTAAAGAGACTTCGTTTCCTGTTAATTGTGTCACCAAATAGCCAAATCTGGCTAAGTAATACAATTATATCATCCCATCTAGTACATGATCTCTAAGTGACTAGGAACATGCCTGGAGGAATGAAAATAGTGCCAAAGCAGCAGTAGAGAGGAAACACAATAGTTCCAAGCAGTTGCCAACAGCAACGACGAAAGGTAGGCTGAAGCAGCTATTTTTACAAAGTGATTTGATGGTTCCCCTAAAATCACTGCAATCTGACAGGAAATTCCAGCTCATTTATAACAATAGTGAAATATCCAGTGGCTTTTGGATCCAGTCTAGTATACTTCTATACGGCAAACTAAGTTTTGGTTAATATGTTCTGTTATCATTTTATCCATCATATCCCCTGTAAACTCAAGAAAGTGTCAAGAATCTCCAAAATACTTGTGTGCCCCCCTTTCCTCCACAAAGAGATGTTGCAAGTATTACAAATGCCACTATCTAATTAAATGTATTTTAAACACATGCTATTAAAAATACATTTATGGCACCTAACAAGAAAACTTATTAGAGGCAGTTTCACAATTACTTACAGTAGTGCTGTTTTAATCAAACCCTAATTAATCTGTTGATTTTCTTTTCTGACATACTCTCGCTGAAAACAAACATACCTAATTAAAACATGGCTTGTTTATCTAGCAGCCTAAGGTTTCAACTCTGAAAGTGATGTTCAGAAAACAATTGCATCCTGCAGCATGTCATTTACTTTATTTCTTTTAAAAATATCTTAAAACCAAAATTATCCTAGGTCAGCAACAAGGCTGCTAAAGAAAGATTTTAATTGTCCAGAGGGCTCGCTGCCAATAATTTACATTCAAACATGCATTTTCTACTGTAGGTCTTTATGTTAGGTGGTTCAAAACTCTGCAAAGGTAATTCATTACAACCTAATACTTTCGATTCACAGTTTTAGCAACAGAATCATGAAGAGACATTTACAAATTTATGGGACTGACCCACTTTTACTCTGAGTGGAGGGTGAACAGTGCCATACAAAGCAGCCTTTCAAACAGCATGTTCTCGCCAGTTGGGAGTAGCACTGGCGGACTCCAAATGCACTTTTTTATTTCTAACCTTGAATACTAAAGACAAAGCAGTAATAAAACAACACTATAGAAGATAACAGAAACACTTTACAAACCCCAAAATAGTATCTAAACAGCTGTTAACAACAGTCAAAAATAACTCAAGGATAACAGTCATACATATCCCCACCTTCAGAAAAATAAAAAACATCTAGAGAAAAAAAATTCTGTTCACACACAGACATTGCTAAATACCGTAGCATTCAATGGGTTGTAACCTGTCACTGCTAAGCTGAAGACATGCACTCCATTGGTGTAAAGGCACACCCCAGCAATTGGACAAAACATGCAACACTTAGGTGGGTGGAGTAATAAGATACAACTTTTTATATTTTTTTCATAAAACTAATGAAGGAAAATCAAACTGAGTGCTACAATGTACATTTATCAAAATTATGACTAAATAGTTACTATAAGTGGGTGTTCACATACTATATTTGTGCAGAAGGGATCACACTGATTCCAACTCTCCTTGCTTCTATCACAACTGGTAATTTTTTTACCAAACTGATGAAGAAAACAAACCACTCATCCTTCCAGGCATATCTTTAGATTTGAAGTACCTCATAGGAAGGCAAAGTGGTCAACCTTTTATTATTTTCCAAATCAATCAAGTGTTTCTTCTTATACAACACTAAAGAGCTTGGTAGCCCATATTTGGCATCATATCACCTTGTCCTGAAGTTTGCCTTCAGTCAAAAATGCTTCCTAAATACTATTTCTGATGTATTTACAATCCACCCTTTTCATGCTCAAAACAAAACATGCTCCTAAAAGCACTGGAGAGACTAGACTACCACCATTCCCTAATAAAACGTACAGAGCTTGTCTGATCAATGACAGGATTCATGATCACTACAAGTAATAAAAGGAAAGAAAGAACACTGTGGTGATATGGAGAAAATTCCTTAAGACACATGCAATCTGACCTTATGTATCAACTGCTTGAGACACACTGAAAGCTTCCATGTGGAAGCAGCCTCATTTTAGCAGTTGTAATATATGTCCCATTGACTGAGATCTGGTTCAGAAGAAGCACCAAAGCCTTTGGATCCAGGCCATCAGATGTTCCATCAAAGTATATTCAAATAAAAATACTTAGAAGAAAAAGATTTAGCTTCAAACCATTCAAGAGCAATACTGGATCTGCCCCCACTTTGCTCCAAGTACTCTGATGCTTCTCATAAGCATTTCGGTCTCAGTTATGCTCAGTTCACTATTTTGGCATCAGATTCCATAGCAGCAACAAACTTAAACTTCCTTCACTGAAGAATGAGATCTCAACAGGAAGTGTCAAATAAATGGCATTATTAAGTGAGCCATTTTGTTATCTAAATATAAGAGTTGGCTTTCAGGCAAGAGACAAAGCAAAAGGGAGTAGGAACTGATGCAAAAGGCAAAAAGGAGGAAAACTTCAACAAGCACCTCAAATATATATTTTTAATATATCATAGCTCATTTTAAGATCACTCTCTTCACAGCAGGTATCTACAAGAACATTAGAGCATTTCCATGAAGAGTTAAAATACCAGTAGCTCTATATATGTTTAAAACATTCCAAAAACAAAAAAAGTGAATGGAATACATATCGGCTACATTCAAACATCGTGACAAATCCCAGTTTGTTTGTAAAAGGCATGAATGAATGTCATGTAGGGTTGCCAGCCTCCAGGTGGGGCCTGGAGATCTCCTGCTGTTTTAACCAATCTCAGCTCCCCTGGAGAAAATGGCTGCTTTGGACTCTATGGCGACCATACTGAGGCCCCTGCCCTTTCCAAACTCTGCCCTCTCCCGGCTCCAACCCCAAAGTCTCCAGCTATTTGCCAACACAGACCTGGCAACTTTAGCTGACACACTTGTGCAGAGCCATCCTGTCCATTAGGTGGACCTTGGTGATAGTTTATGGCAGGGGTGTCAAACATAGGCCTGGGGGCTGGAATCAGCCAATCCACGGTTCTTATCTGGCCTGCAAGCAACTGGTGCGAGGAAGGGAAGGCAGGAGGTTACCTGGAGGTGCAGGCAAGTGGGTGCACATGGTGAAGTTTGTGTGGTCGAAGATGTCAAGAAATAGAAAGGAAATTGCTAGAGGGGAGCCTATGAGGTCAAGATAAAATAGTATGGGGGGAATAGCAACAAACACAGAGAAAAAGGGGATGTGGTGTTCTTCTCTCCCCCACCTCCTCTGACTGCAATTCAGCAAGGATTGGTGAAGCCACTACATGGAGGAGCAGAGGCAAGCGGCCAGCACTGCCACCACTGCCCCAGATGACGACCATGGAGGGGAGTGTTGTGAGAACAAGTGCACAGAGCAGCGGTCTGCTGACAAAGGAACAGGGCTGTCAGGAGAGAGAGAAGAAGGGCCAGGATGTGGACTGGGAGACAACTGGGCTGTCTTGTGCATCTACTCAACAGAAAGATGTCTCAGCCTTTAGAACAAGTGGAGGAGCAAAGGGGGAAAGGGGTGCCTCTGTCACCATCGCATGTCTGAACAACCACAGAACCAGGAGGCAGAGTGTCCAGGAGGGTGGGGGATGTCTACCTCCCTTCTCCCCCACAACTGTTCTCAGCCCATAAAGGAAAAGGGGCTGCAGGAGAAGGTTTCGGAAACAGCCTCTCTGTCAGACCTTCCCCTCAACCCTTTCACTGCTGTGGGAAATACAGGAGGGATGAGAATTAGGGGTGGGGGGATCTGGGAGAGCCAGATTCAGACCCCCGTCCTCCTGAGCCAGGCCCCTGCTATCTTGGTCGCCCAGGGCCGGTTGCTCTGGCTGGACCACTTCACAGTGTTGGTGGTGGTCAAGAGGATGAAGTGGTGGAGTGGGAAGTCCAGATCCTCAGAGGCAGGATAGGGGAAGAGAGGAAAAAAACAGGTCTTATATATGGTTTATTATATTTATTGAGGCTTCTGTGGATTCCCCAGTAAATAAATTGCTTTCACTCTAAGGAATCAATTGCTTTTGTTTGTATTTTTGAGTAAAAAATAATATTGCTAATTGGGTTTGCTTGTGCTCTTTATAAAGTTTTTATCACAGGTACCTGGCATTACATTTTATGGCACACATGGCCTGGCCTAACAAAGTAGCATTTATGCCAAATCCAGCCCTCATAACAAATGAGTTTGACACGTCTGGCCTAGGGTACCTGGGGTACCAAAACAGGCTTAGGGCTAGTCCCAGCTAGATCATCAACAGCCTATGAGACCCACATGTCAGTATCACCAGTCCCTGTCCCACTACCTAGGGGCACTGCATGATCCTCAGTGGTGCTGGAGGTCAGGGTGTGTTCACCTGGCCTGCCTTCCCCTGCTCCAGCCTCACCCTCCAATAGAGGGAAGGAGGAAGAAAGAGCAGGCAGCTGCCAGTTTCACAACACCCACCAAGTAGCAGCTGCCTGTCTGACTATGCAGGTGCCCGGGTTGTAGCAGTTTCACATGTACTCAGATTGCAGGGAGATGCACCAGTCAGGCTGTCTAGAGCACCAAAAATCCTTGGGTATGTGCACTCCCTCCCACTTTGTCTTGCACTCAAGACTGTACAGAACACCTGTACAATGTGCTATGATGTCCAAATAAAGACATCTGGGTAAATTGTACTGTCCCCAGAATGGTTAAGAGCAGTGGACCCTAATCTGGAGAAGCTTGCTAGGTGACCTTGGGTCAGTCACAGTTCTCTCAGAGCTCTTTCATCCCCACCAACCTCGCAGGGTGTCTTTTGGGGAGAGAGAAAGGGAAGGAGACTGGAAGCTGCTTTGAGACTTTTAAGCGGGGCATAAAAGCCAACTTCTTTTCTTTCGTACAAATCTAGAATTAAATCATTGCTTTTGACTAAGATCAAGTGTGTGTGAAATCTCAAATTCCAGTTCACCTGCTTGTCTGCATCAGAGTGGTGTAGCAAACGAGTCTGGCTGAAGGCTTCCAAAAGCAGGAAGTTGCCAATTGTATTCTATGTGCCGTGAGTCTGGTAAGCAAGCTGTGATCAGGCCTATTATGAACAGAAGTTTGTTATAACGTACATAGAGGAGATGGTTGTCCCTTCCCTTTTCATATGTTCAAAATATTTATTATAATGTACATATGTGGTATATATAGTAGTGTATACACACACTTTCAGCTCTGCATATATTTATGTTTGTTGTCATACTCAGACCAACAAAAGCTTGAAGAGGAAATGCACTGGGGACGTATAACACAATTATTTTTAGTATCTTTTGAGATTTCCTTCTTTTGCAGTCTCCTGACTTTCAGACAAATATGCATACAACAGTTTTCCCCATCCCTCCATTGAAAGCTTATAAGCTGCTCCTTGCCTCTCAGGAAACCTTATGAAGCATTTCAAGATCTCACATTAAGAACTCACAATGAATTCTTTGTTCAATTAATGCACATACTGCAACAGCTCTTAGGCCAAGCTCACTGGTAAAGGAAAGGTGTCAAAGATGTTGCTCTGTAACAGCTTTCCTGTCTCTCAGTGACAGAGCTTCCCCCATGGGTAACAAAAAAACACAAATAGTTCTCTAGTGAGAAAGCAAAAGTGTATTTGTGTCAACACAGCTACATCGTAAAAATAGGGTTTCATTCTAACATCTTTTGGAGGTAGGTAAGGTGGGATTTCTAATACAGAAATAGAGGTGTAGTTACAGCAAACAGTAATGATGGGAACTGCAGGGAATTAAAGACAAGCTACAGATGGTAACAAATGTCAAATGACCACATGAGTTTCTCTATTCATCTATTAGAATGATACTTTAAATGCTTAGATATTCAATACAATAAAGTAGTGATGCTTTTTTGTGCTGTAAAAAGCTTCACAATAACTACATTCAGAGTCTCACTAATTACATCATTTGCGGGTGACAGTTATAGCATAGGGACTACCAACACTGTGCCAAGAGTACTTCTCCAGTCCAATGAGCACAGAAGGGTTTTAGCTAAGTGCTGTATGATGTTGGGAATAAAAGTTTATGGTTACAAAGTAGAGACCACCGTTTGAAATCTGCGTATTGGAACCAGCCAGCATTCCCACTCAGTCTCACCTAATTCCTCTCCTTACCCTAGCCCCACCATCCCACATGGGTTTTGGCCATTCAGGTTCCACAATCTCTTACCCTGCACAGCCTTTTTGATGATCAAAGAGGACCACCCATCCTCCATTTCCCATCAGTGGAAAAGTGGGTTTGATCCATCCCTTTATATTTCTGAACAGTTTACAGGACAATCAAATTATAATCAACGAGCAAATAAATATGCAACAAAGGAGAGAAGTACATCCCCTTTGTATGTTGTTGAAAGCTTTCACAGATGGAGTTCATTAGTTGCTGTAGATTTTCTGGGTTGAATGGCTGTGATTTTGGCATTGTGAGACCTGATGTTTCACCAGCAACTGTGACAGGCATCCTCAGAGGTATAACCCAGAAAACTGGAGTTCTCTGTGGGTCAAAGTGATAAGAAGATGGTAGGCAGGTAATTTATATCTACTCGGGAAGGTGGGGTAGTGCTGAGTCACTATCTTGTAGGAGCTTCCCAGACTGTGACATGCTAATGGAGGAGCTTTCCTGAGGAGATTCTTTTGTATATGGATTGGCTATTGAAATTCTAATCTTATCTGAGAGATGTAAATGTGAAAAGATTGTTTAAACAAAAGTTCATAAAATTAGAAAACATTTTTGTAGAAGGAATGGGTGACCTTGCCAGTGTTTTACAACTTTTTGTTGTTTTAAAATAGATTACAAGAGCATTCCCACACAACTGAAGAAGGAAGTGATCACAAAATGCAATTTTGCCATTCACTATCAGCAGTAAGAGAGACACTGCCCTATAAGTGCTCATATCATTCAGGCAAACACTGCAAATTCAGTGACCCTAATTGCTTGAGAACACAGCACAATTATCCAGAAACAAAATATTACCGTTTGACTGATGGGGAAATGGGATGTTCCAAAATAGTCATGCAGCCTTCAGGAAAGATGTCTAGGTGCCTTATAACAAAATCATCAACTGTAATTATAAGCCACCTCAACTAGGACTCTGAACAAGACAGCACAGAAATATTCAAAAGAAATTTAAAATAAACTATATATTTATCCTGTATAAGTATACTGGGCTGGATTCACAATAGTGCTTGATTACAGCTACCAATTCATTGGGAGAACCCTCTACCACTATAAATCCAGTGTGGTACAGTAATTTTCATGTTAGGTACATGCACACCTAACCACTTAAAGCTGCCTTCTACTAATCAGACCACAGGGCAGAGGTCTTTCACATCACCTACTACCTGATCCTTTGAATGGCAAATGCTGGAGATTGAACCTTGGATCTTCAGTGAGCTGAACAGATGCTTTACCACTGAGCCATGGCCCCTTCCTAGGTCTGGGATGGAGAGACCCAGGTTCAAATCCCTACTATGCCAAAAAGCCCCCTGGGTGAATGTGGGCCAGTCACATTAAGCATAACTTACATCAAAGGGTTACTGGGAGGATGAAGCAAGGGTGGGAAAATTCATTCCTGAATTCCTTGATAACTATGATAGATGTTGGTGCTTTCTCTTCATCAGTGATCTAAACAGACACCTAAACAGGCACTCATGTTACCATGGGAGCATTATCAGAAAGAGTGAACACAGCCATAGGACTATGTGACCTGCAATGTCCTACTGCACCTGTACTAAGCACACACCAGGGATCGACCCAGAGTCTCTTATGCTAGTACCTTCTATATATCAAGCCTGATCACGTTATCTAGACACATACCAACTCTGGACCTCCACTTAACAGGTTAATCAAATCTCAAGCCTGGGCAGCTTTCCAAAGTCAGGCAAGAATTGTTATGGAATAAAGATGCATTAAATAAAAAGAAACAACTCCACCCCACTATTTAATGGCTGGATATAAGCTGCACAGTGAATTTAGGTACTTTTTAAAATCTCAATTTATGCTTAACTAGGAATAAGGCTCACTGTGAAGGAAAATACAATGGGCTCTAGAAAGAGGCTCTGGTTGAGTGCCCCCCACCCTTGCTGTCTTCTCACTCACACAAGTAAAGGAACTCACTCCCCCCCACCACCACCACCTCAAGGGAAGCTGATCTCTGCTATATGGGAGCAGTTATAATTCTGAGTTATCTCCAGTCCTCACTTGGAAATTGGCAACAGTGGTTCCCCAGGAGGAAATGGTATTGTACCTGTCTGAGGTCCCACCCCTCCTCAAACCCCACCCTCTCCAGGTCCCACCTCTTAAATCTCCAGAAATTTCCTAACCTGGAGTTAGCAACCCTATCTCCTTCCCTTTATCTGCCCCCCTGACTTCAGCTTTCCATTACCTTCCATTACCCTCCTCCCTGCAGTCTCTACATAGGAAAAGGACAGTCTCTATCCTCAGTGAGGGGGACCAAAGCAGCTTACATCATTATCCTCTTCCCCTTTCGATTTGAACAACAACCCAGTGAGGCAGGTTAGGCTAAAAGTCTATGACTCGTCCAAAATCACCCAGTCAGCTTCCACAGCAAGAACCTTGGTCTGGCAGACCCCGCTCTGAAGCCCTAATTCCTATGCCCTCCTCAAACTCCACCACAGAATATCCAGGAATTTCCCAACAACCTGGAACTGGCAGCCACAGTCAGGACTAGTCCTGATGAATTCTGCCTCAGAGACCAACAGGCTGTTTCTGATAATGTTGGTCTTAAGCACAGGACTTTAATCTCTCTCAGTGTCTCACTTTCCCTCTGTATCTCTCTGTGTGTATCTGGTCTGTTGCCACAGGATGCTATTTTTCCCCTTTCCAGAGAAGGATAGGAAGGAGTCCTCAGCCAATCAAGGGAAGCCTTTCTCTGGCTGTTTTCCTCCTTCTCCCTCCCTCACCCAGTCAAGGGAAGGGTTTCTTTCTCGCCTCTAGAAATCCTGTGACAGGCAGTTCAGCCAATGGGAGAGTAGGGAGAACCAGTAACTGCCAGAACTAAGGTTGGTTGCCTTTTACTGACAGAATCAGCTTTGCTGGCTAGCAACAACCATTCAGGTGGGAAAGAGGAACAGACTCAACCAATGGCATACACATACTCTTAATTGATAGTTTGAAAGGCCAAAGTTTGATGCACCACAGTCCCAACCAATCAGGTTGCTCAGTTTTGCCAAGACAAAGGGGCTTTTATAATTTTATAGAAGATAAAGCTGTAATGGCTTTGAAAGGCAGCCAGAATTTTGGAGGTTAAAAATAGATTATAAAAGGGTAAATATAAATAAGTGTTGAACAAGTTATTTGATCTCATTATAGTACAGGAGATCAACAAATTATCAGTAGAGATACACCACTGCTTTGCACCAAATGCAAGAATGTTTCTGTCTCAGACACAGTAATTTATTTATCCCCAACATGTAACGTTAACAGACTGTCTGGATCTTGGCAAGCACAGACTTGCACTGTCATATAAACAGTCTGACAAACCTAGAGCTTCTTAAATGCATTTCAGCTTCAGCAGAGAGAAAGATTTTGTCAAACTCATTGTAGCCTCTGATAGTGCAGGGAAAGACCAAAATTCTGCCCTGATAAAACCATGAAAAAAAGATGACAAGTTTCAGCTGCCCATCAGCACAATACAGACAATTACCTAGCATTTCTATGCCATTTTCAATATATGCTTTACATACAATACCACAAACAAGTGCAGTGGCATAACTGTTATTAAAATAACTCAAGCCTTCAAGTTCTTCAGAACTTTTTGTCAGCCTGAATGTTTTTTAAAAGGCAGTGGATGGAAAGAGAGAGATCTCAGGCCAGGATCTTAAGGCTTCTCCTCAGCATCTTGCTAGGGTTGCCAACCCCAGTTTAAGGCAGGGGATCTGATAGTTTGGCGACCCTCCCCTCACTTCAGGGTTGTCAGAAAGCAGAGGGAGGGTTGCATGTTCGCTGGCACTCTATTATACTCTATGGAGACCAGTCCCCATAGGATATAATGGAGAATCAATCTGTGGGTATCTGTGGCTCTGTGGGGGCTGTTTTTTGAGGTAGAGGCACCCAATTCACAGCATATCATCTGGTGCCTCTCCTAAAAAAATCCTCCAAGTTTCAAAAAGATTGGACCAGGGGTCCAGTTCTATGAACCCCAAAAGAAGATACCCCATCTTCCATTATTCCCAATAAAAGGAAGGAATTTAAAAGGAGCGCAGTCCCTTTAAATGTGATGGCCAGAACTCCCTTTGGTGTTCAATCATGCTTGTCACAACCTTGCTCCTGGCTCCGTCCCCAAAGTCTCCTGGATGCACTCCCAAAGTCCCCAGATATTTCCTGAGTTGATCATGGCAACCCTACATCTTGCAAAGAATACTGTGGCATTGAAACCAGCAAAACATCAGCAAAAGCAGGACCTTTTTGAGCAGGAAGACACAGGAACACAGTTCTGGGTGACTTGGCATCAGGGGTGTGTGGCCTAATATGCAAATTAGTTCCTGCTGGGCTTTTTCTACAAAAAAAACCCTGAGCAAAAGCATGATCCCCCCCCCCTTTTTTTTTACATTCAGTCAGTTGTAAAACTTAAAAGTTTGCATGCTGCTGAGTAATGTTATTTTGGTATTCCATGGCTTTGACTTTTGTATTTTGATACAGACCAACGCAGATACCTCTTTTTTGTATACATGACCTCAGTGGTCATTGCAAGACCCCTTTAAAGTAGGCCAACATTATGATCTCCATAGTACAATCTGGAGGAAATGCTACTGAGAGACTGTGGCTTGCTACAGCCATCTGATGAGCTCCTAGCAAAAATCAAATTTGAACCAATGACCTCCTGGGTGCTCTATGTTATGCTAGATCTGTAATACCTCACAGAACTGAGCTGAATTTGCTCCTGCTTTACTCCTTCCTAAAGAGCAGCAATTCTGGGAGGAAACACTGAAACCTACCCACTGAGCAGCTCAAATACTGTTTGTGACCCTTTTTTTGCCTTGAAAGACTCACTCAGTCTTACTCGAGAGATACAAAAATACAAAAATACAAAAAATACAAAATATTGTGCACAAACAAACACTCTTAACTGGTGTATATAAAGTTCTATTATAATGAAATGAACAGCCCACAACAGTGGGCATACATTCATACAGTATAAATAGAAAACAACAGTCTATGAATGTATGCTCACTGTTGTGGGCTGTTCATTTCATTATAATAGAACTTTATATACACCAGTTAAGAGTGTTTGTTTGTGCACAATATTTTGTATTTTTGTATTTCATATATTGTGCTGCCACTGTTCTTTTACTCGAGAGATAGGCTGCTACTATTTCCAGTTGTGCTTTCTCATAAAAAGCAGGATTCTGCACCCTACATACATCATGAAACGAAGCAATTTCATCTTTATGTGGTTATTTCACCTCCTAACAATGAGCCATACAGCCATACAACCTGCATATAACTCTGCTCAAACCCCCCCCCCGCCCTCCGCCCAGCATCTACAGTTTTGCCAAACACTGCCAATATCGTCCTTCTAAAGGTTAGGGTTGCCAAGTCCAATACAAGAAATATCTGGGGACTTTGAGGGTGGAGCCAGGAGACTTTGGGGGTGGAGCCAGGAGCAAGGGTGTGACAAGCATAATTGAACTCCAAAGGGAGTTTTGGCCATCACATTCCAAGAGACTGCACATCTTTTAAATGCCTTCCTTCCGTAGGAGATAATGAAGGATAGGGGCACCTTCTTTGGGGGCTCATAGAATTGGACCCCCTAGTCCAATATTTTTGAAACTTAGGGAGTATTTTGGGGAGAGCCACTGGATACTATACTGAAAATTTGGTGTCTCTACCTCAAAAAACAGGGCCCCCAGAGCCCTAGATACCCGTGGATCAATTCTCCATTATTTTCTATGGGAATAAGTCTCCATAGGGAATCATGAGTACCCAGCAGACATTTCCCTCCTCTCCCCCCGCTTTCTGATGACCCTGAAGCGGGGGGAGAGCCGCCAAACCGGGGGATCCCCTGCCCCCACTTGGGGATTGGCAACCAGGTAGTCCCCTATGCAAGCACCAGTCGTTTTCGACTCTGGGGTGACGTTGTATCACGACGTTTTCATGGTCCTCCTACCTTGCAATAAATTATGCTTTTTTTAAAAAAAAAAGCACACTGGTTTTTCCAAGACAGTGGATTCTGCACTTGTACAGTCTGACTGTGGATTTAGAGTACCTGCAGGTCTAACTCTCCTTCTTGCTACACAACCAACAGTATAAACAAGTCAGAAAAACAAAGCTGGACATGCCAAACTCAAGAATGTAACTGGAATGATTTCCATCCACTTTAAGTGTGAAGTGTGGTAATTAAAAATTAATTGTGAAGCGAGATCTGCAACTTACACTCAAAAGCTTGCTTTTCTGAAATTCTTTTGTGTTTATGCAGATTTGTGCCAGCCACTGGCATTCTCATTAAGTGGGGTCTGGCAACTTGCCCAAGTTTTAGTGGGTTTTGTGAATGCCAATATATTAACCAAAGTCCTTTTCACATAACCTTTGGAGCTTTTCCTTCTAGAAAAGTCAACCGTTTGGCACACCACAACCAGATCTCATGTAAGATAACTCTCAACTGCCAATCAACTAAAAAAATTACTCCTCAGTTCTTCATATTTTCTGAGGCGGTCTGAACAAGGACACCAGATATGATTTACTTTAAAGTGTGTGCTCAAGCACCATTAAAAACCAACCCAGCTTTATAAGGTGACCTAAGGTGGTTGCCTCAGGCTGACAATTTGGGGAGGGGAAGAGACAGCAACCTCCCATCCTGTCTCTTGCCAGACAATCAGGTGTTCATCTGCCAACTTTATACCCTCATGCAGCAGACAGAAGAGATAATCTTCCTTACCACTTCAAGCCTCTTTAAAGGCTGTATGGCAAACTCATTTTTCTTATAAGAGTTCAACCACTACTTTTTGGTTGGCAGGACAACCAGAAATGATAGGCATACTCTCACAAGAGGAAGTACTCTAATGAGAGTTCAGGAAGCCCTATAGGACATGTGCAGCTTGCCATGATATTTTTTAATTAGCACAGGGACAGCAAAGAAGTAAGAACAATGATGTCTTCTAACTTCTAGGTAGGAACAGCAACAGTAGGCATGTGGCAAAATATCTTGAGCTGGTACTGTTTACAAAGAAAAGAGAGCAAGACACTAGGGCTGTGATCACACACACTGAATAACGCACTTTCAGTCCACTTTCAATGCACTTTCCAACTGAATTTTAATGTATGGACTGGCAAAATCCAGTTGGAAAGTGCATCGAAAACTGATTGAAAGTACATGTGTGTGACAGAGTTGCCAGGTCTGACTCAAGAAATATCTGGAGACTTTAGGGGTGGAGCCAGCAGACTGAAAGATCCTAAGTTTAAATACCGTAAATATTATTTTCTTCACCTTATTGTTCCAATATGACTCTTAGCAGCTTTTGGGCAGGTTGGATGGGTAGACTTCCCCGTGCCTTCACTTTTGGAGAGTACCAAATTTCAACAATTTCTTTTAACTTATTCTGAAAACAAGCTGTCATTCATTAAATGGAAGATGCCATTTCACAGACAAAAAGTCTCATTTTGAAAACATTCTTTAGATTTGCAAACCAAAGCATGGTGTTGCAGTGTACCCACTGGGTTCACACTAGGTATACCCGGGGTTCTTCCTATATATCCTGCTATCATCCCCATCTCACACTACCATCCATACACCTACCAGCTGACTGTAACAACATTACAGCTGCTGGTAGGTGAAAATATGACACAGACATCTACCAGAGCAAATAAACATCTTAGTGCAACTATAGAATTAGGTTATCCACTGTATCCAGTGGGTTTAGACACTGCAACTCTTCCTGCAAGGTCTAACAGCAATACTAATACTTGTTATTCTCTATCTTCTGGAGTGTCTAATATCCCACCTAATGTCCTATCATCACAAATGTAATGAGCAATCCCTTCAAGCCCTCATCTAGACAGCTGATAAAAATATTAATAAACACTGGGCCCAAAACCAAGACCTGCAGTACCCCACTAGATACTACCCTCCAATGAGACAAAGAGACATTAACTACCACTTTTTGAGTACAATTATCCAACAAATTCCTTATCCACATAATCATTCTAGAATCTAATCCACAGCTCTCCAACTTGTCAATCAAAACATCATGGGGAACCTTATAAATTGCCTGACTAAAATCTAAATATACAATATCCACAGCATCCACAGAATCTACCAAACCTGTCACTCAATCAAAACAGGAAATGAAATTAGTCTGACAAAACCTATTAAGGACAAATCCATGCTTTCTACTTCTTATCACAAAGTTATCCAGTCCTTTTAAAATCTGCTCCAAGATTTTCCCTGAAAAAGAGGTTAAACTCATCAGCCTACACTACTTTGGATCATTCTTCCTCCCCTTTTTAAAAACTGGGAACATTTCACCCTTCTCCAATCTTCTGGCACATCACCATCTTCCAAGAGACCTTGAAGATAAGGGATAATGGCTCTCCCAGTTCCCCAGCTAGAACTTTCAGCACTCTTGGGTGGATACCATCCAACCCATCCAAATATCCAGATACTTCTGAATGATCTCTGTATTTATATGCACCTGAAAAACTTGAATCCTGTACATCACTGTCCCCAACCTGATCTCTACTCTCCTTCAGAGAGCAGATAAAGGCAAAACAGACATTAAACCTTTCTGCCTTTGCTTACCCTTCAGAGTTTCTTCATTTTCACCCAACAGCAGACTTATCACGTTCTTCACCTTCCATTTACTCCTCATATACCTTAAAAACACCTTTTTATTGTAAGCTTCCCTGGTCGATTCTTAGCTCATTCTGAGTATTGGTCTCCCTAACAGCCTCTCTACATTGTTTAGCATCCTGTAGGTACTGTTCCTTGGTGATCTGCCCTTCCTTCCTTTTCCTAAAGATAAACGTTTCCCCCAACTCACCATAGAGTTCTAGAATGTGTTTAGAGGAGTTTACTGCTATGTAATGTAAGCACACACTTCCAGATATACTTACTTAGGTGTAAGATTATTAGTTAAATAGTTCTATAGGCTTCCAGCACTGAGGAGGGTATCATATAAATTTCATTAGAAGGAACACAATAGCAGGGGAAGGCAGCAAAAAATATATCTTATCCCACTTACATATATTAGAACTAGTTTCAGTAGACAAGAGAATCCATGGGGCTCTGCTCAGAATGTTCACAGAAAAAGTTGGATTTTCCATTACTTATTATGCTTCATGTCCTGACCTGGATAGCCCAGGCTAGCCTGATCTTGTCAGATCTCAGAAGCTAAGCAGGGATTATGGTGGTATTTAGAGAGGAGACCACCAAGGAATATGAAGGTCATACATAGAGGAAGGCAATGGCAAACCACCTTTGAACATCTCTTGCTTTGAAAATCCTACAGGATCACTATAAGCCAGCTGTGACTTAATGGCAAATATTTTTTTAAAAAAATTACGCTGCATAATATTCAAGGAATACCAATTTGATCAAGTATAGGCACATCTCAAGTCCCTCCCTCCCTCCCCAAATCACAACCATCTCCATCCTAGAAGTGGCATAGGCCAGGATACTACAATTCAGTCTGATGAGTTATTAGAATTCTGTAGTAATGAAATCTCTAATGATTGCTTGAGTTTCTCTGATGCCACTAAATGTTCTAAAGCATTTTATTTTGAGGAAATAAAATTGTCCATAAAACATGTTCAGATATATCCAAACTGTAATGAAAGAAGTTTGACTGTAGGACAGCAGCCCTAGGGATTATAAAAAACTGGTGTTCACAAGCATGAGACCAAGGACCAGAAAACTGTGGGTAAAGGAGCTACGGGGCACAGTGTCTGAGAGTATGAAAGAAGACAGGCCAACAGATGAACAGGCCAACAAAGGTGAAAGGAGGTTTCGTCATCTAAATACGAATTAACAACAGAGAGATCCTATCACAGTTTTCTCTTTGGTTCTATATGGCATCAAAAGATCCAAGAGGCAGCAGGAAGACTGGGTTTCATGTACTGATCAGAATAGTTGCTTCTGAAGAACTAAGACAATGCTGTACTGAGTGGCTCCAGGCATGTTTCTTTAAACAGAGCATTAGAACAGGATGGAGCTGAGGCAGCATCAGTATCAAACTTCATATCATTTCTTCTCATTCTGTTCACAGTTGCAGCAGTTCCATCTGTATAGAGACACAACCATTCATGTTCCTGAGGAAGGACAGGTGTGTCAAGAGAAGCATATATGGAAACATATATTAAAGCCAATTTTATTATTTAGTATTGAAGGCTTTCTTCTTGTAACTTCAAACTAAATTAAACTGCATAGTACTGAAAGCCTTAAATACCTGATCACATGAGTTAGCTGCGAGGAGAAAGAACTGCCTATAAATCCACCAGTCTCTGTGTAGAAAGGAATACATGGCAAAACACAGAATTTCCAGAGACTGCTTTTCACATGCATGCATATAGGATATATTGCCGCTAAGATTCTGCCACTGGAGAATCTTGTGGCACACTCATAGTAACTCAATACTTCATGCTGAAAACACCAGCACAGATATAGACGTGCAGAACATTTTGTCGCTATTTCAGCTGGCAATGAAGTAGGGACATTCACCAGTTTAATATATGCCGTCTCCCACAATGTCCTACCCAATAAACTAGTCCCTTTATTTCTAGCAATAGGGAAACTACAATATTTACATGCAACCAAGTAGCTGCAAAAACATTCCTAGTACCATCCGCAAACAAATATAATTAGCAGTAGAACAAATCAAACATTAGAACTTCAGTTGAAAAGATCTAGAGTCACTCTGAAATGCAAGGCCATTAGAATGCCATCTATAACAGTTTTAGCCACAGTTAAAACAGTTTTTACTAAGAATTTTATTTCCTAATATTGCACTGTTAGCTACCATGGCCTATAACTACAAGCAATTCAATTCCTAAACCTTTACATGCAAAATATTAATCTGTTTCCATTACTTAAGAGCCTGAGCTATATCTGTCAAGATACCTGTACTTTTACTTCCAGAAGACCCGATCAATGAATATATATGAGTATTCTAAAATAGTATTTTAGGCAGCCTGAAATGATAACTCAACACCTAATATTCCTTAGGTTCCATGGAAAATTACTGTGCAGAAATTTCTTAGCATCACTTATACACCAGAAGATGCACTCTGAAAAACTTTAAGCATGAACAGATCTGAGCACGGAAGTAGTATGGCTTGTAATTTGTTCCTAATTGCATTCATTGTTGCCATAGCTGTTCTGTTCTGAACAAAAACATGTAAAAACGTTTCTTTCATGAAAGTCCTCCCAGAAACATTAGTCTGTAAACACATACAGAACATTACTCTACTAGCAGAATTTACAACTCAGTTTATGCTTTAAGTTCAGCACAACCGTACCTGAAGCTAAAGCAAGGTAACTGTACACCGCACACATCTGTGAATGTGTGAGAAAGAACTAGCCCATTCTTGCAAGTATTGACTTCTTGTATACTCTGGCACCAGTGGATGTTTATTAGCTCTCCAATAAAAGTTGTGTGCCCAGTTCTGTCATATACTTTCCAGCATGCAGACACCTATGTGACAGCCTCTTGTGACAAGCATTGTACTAAGTACATGTCTGATGTCTCAATGTTTTTACTAGCTGGGATGCAATATTCCCAACCATGACTCTTGGGTTCCCCCCCACACACATACTAGCTTTAAATAAATTAACTGATCCCTCTTCTTCTCTGTTCTGATTTCATTCATATGAAATGGTCCAACAGAATAAGGCTTTGATTGCAGTGACCACTTATTCCTTTGCTACACTGCCTCCAATCTCCATCTCAAAACCAGTCCATTCAAAATCATAAGCACCAGTAGTCAGGAATATTTTACTTGCTTTCTGGTTTTACTCGTGAAGATTTAGCAACAAAAAAATTACACTCAGATATAGCAATGTACAGACCAACATCTTACCGTGATTATTAAAATAATTATTTATGTTAATAACTAAAGAGGGATGCCATGGTGGTTAACTGCATGTCGCTACTTGTAATTCAACCCCTGACTGACAAGGTAGCTGGAATATCAGTAAGCAGAGAAGTCCATGGAAATATTTGCTTCCAGTTTTTCTCCTCTTAGTTTGGTTCCTAAAAGACAGAAGCTTCTTCCGCGGTATTGGGTCAATCCTGACAAGGACCCATTGGAATACACAGGCTATCAAATTCGTACATGTGGGTGAGCGTCCTTAACTAATGTTTTTCGTTTGTTTGTTTTAGTGCTCATGTCTGGCACATCGTTCGTGCGTGTGCCGCGCATACTCTCCAGACATGCCTGCGCTTTGCCTAGATGCAAAAGAGACAGGCGGCCAAAGAAACAAAGGAGACCGAGAAACACCTTCTTCGGACCAACCAAAGCGAGCCTTGTCTCTTTAAGAGCGACAGACCTTAAACTTGGGCCTCTCCTCACTTTGCCAGACACTTTCTGGCCGCCTCGGTGCCGCCGGAACAACTCCTGCCTTCCCAGGGACGGCGAGCGGCATCTCCATTAGCCCAGCCAAGGGCAGAAGGGAGACAGAAGGGGGAGCGGGCGGCACACTCACCTTTCCTCCGTGCCCTACATCTCGCCCCTGAAGCGCCAGGAGGTGGGCTTGCCTTATGCTGAGCAGATGAAGTCTCTTTCCTCCTCCTCCTCCCCCCTTCTGTCCGTCCCCGGCAGGGTAGATCTGCGCGCCGAGGCTGTGTCTGCCTCCAACTCATTCCCAGTCTCTCCTCCTTCTTTCTCCTCCCTCCCACTCCTCCTCTGGCTGCTGCCTGTCTGCAGCTAGTCTGGCTCTCAGTGACAGGCGAAGAACGGGAGACAGCAGAGGGAGAGGGGGAGGGGACGCTTCCTGCCCAGCCCCTGCCGGGAGGATTCGCAGGCTACACTGACATCTGCCGGGCTGGATGTGTAAAAGCAAAGGGAGCCGTGGTTGTGCTGCTTGGACTTCAAAACTTAGCAACGGTCTGAAGAAGATATCTTTCGCAGAGAATGGCGAGTTGAATAGATAAATGCGGTTGGGGGGGAGGAAGGCCTTTCTTCCTATTGAGTCTAGCCCGAAAGATGGCCCCTTACCTAGATTTGGTTGCTCTGGCCTCCACTCAGTCTGGAGGAAGTCGACAGGATCCTTGCAGCTGTACACCCTACGCCCTGTAGGTTAGATCCGTGCCCGTCTTGGCTTATAAAGGCTAGCCAAACGTGGCTACGTGAACCACTACAGGACATTATCAACAGGTCCCTGACTGAAGGGATCTTTCCCACACCTCTTAAAGAGGCAGTGGTCCGTCCCCTCTTAAAAAAACCATCAGCAGACCCGGCCACATTGGCGAACTATCGGCCGGTGTCAAACCTTCCCTTTCTGGGTAAGGTCATAGAGCGGGCGGTGGCGACTCAGCTGCAGGGATTCCTGGAGGACACTTCCGCACTGGATCCATTCCAGTCCGGCTTCCGGCCAGGTCATGGGACGGAGACAGTTCTGGTCGCTCTCATGGATAATCTTATGCGACATCTGGATCAGGGCGGCTCTGCAGTGCTGCTGTTATTAGACCTGTCAGCCGCTTTTGATACGGTTGACCATCAGCTACTGACCAGCCGCCTTACCGATGTGGGAATTCAGGGATCTGCCTTGCAGTGGCTGACTTCCTTTCTCCAAGATCGGGGACAAAGGGTGGTGATAGGGGAGGAAGCATCCCAGAGGCACTCTCTTAGTTGTGGGGTGCCGCAGGGAGCGGTCCTATCCCCGATGCTATTTAATATCTATATGCGCCCCCTTGCCCAGATTGTCAGGAGGTATGTACTGGGTTGCCATCAATATGCGGATGACACCCAGCTCTACCTATTGATGGGTGGCCAGTCTGACTGTACCCTGGAAAATCTAGACCTGGCATTACAAGCCGTGGCCTCTTGGCTCAGACTGAGTCGGCTGAAATTGAATCCGACGAAGACGGAGGTTCTCTACCTGGGTCGGGGCGGTCCGGGGAGAGAGATCCAGTTGCCGGCCCTTGACAGGGTGCCACTGATACCGGTCCCTAAGGTCAAGAGCTTAGGCGTGCTCCTTGAGTCCTCCCTTACAATGGAGGCTCAGGTGGCAGCCACCGTTAGATCTGCCTTTTTCCATCTTCGGCAAGCGCGGCAGCTGGCCCCTTACCTGGAGCGCAACGACTTAGCGACGGTAATCCATGCTACGGTCACCTCAAGAAAATTTACGAAATGCTGAAAAAGATGTTAAATATAAACTGGCAGTTCAAACCCGAAATTATGCTACTTTCTTTAGTGCGAAAAGAAGTCCCCAGAGAGGATGAATATCTGACAATATATGTACTAACAGCGGGAAGAATCGTATATGCTAAGCATTGGAGACAGAAAGACTGTCCAGAACTAGAGGAGGTTGTAGATAAAGTTCTACAAGCTGCGGAGATGGATATTCTATCCAACATGTTGAAAGGGGCACCAAAACAAGAAGCAACAAATAAGTGGGAAAAGTTTTATAAATGGTTACAAAAAGAATGAGGTACATAGGTTTGCAGAAATGTGATAGATACAAGGTACTGTTATACTAAATAATATTTACTACTTATTATTTGTTATAGTAAATATAGATAAAAACCGGATATGAAGACGTGTGATGTTAAATTGATTTAATACTGCATTCAGTCTCAATTGGAAGAACAGAGATGGGTTACAGCTCTGATTATAGTTTGTTTTTATTAATTTTTTCATTTAATGTAAGCCTATCTGAAGGCGAATTGTAATGGATATACTGTGTTGTAAATTTTTGGCTTGAAATAAATGTTTTGTAAAATAAAAAAAAAAAGAATAGATCACTGTAATGCTCTCTACATGGGGCTACCCCTGACGCTAACCCAGAGACTACAACTAGTGCAGAACGCTGCGGCATGGCTGTTAATGGGGCTACCACGACGGGAGCACATTCAGCCAGTGCTGAGAGAGCTGCACTGGTTGCCTGTTGTGTTCCGAGTTCGCTTCAAGGTGTTGGTATTAACCTTTAAAGCCCTTTATGGTTAGGGACCTGCCTATCTACGGGACCGCCTTTCCCCATATATCCCCCAGAGAGCACTGCGATCAGGGACAAAAAATCTGCTGTCTGCCCCTGGCCCAAAAGAAGCCAAGTTATGCATAACGAGATCCAGGGCTTTTTCGGTGACAGCACCAGAACTTTGGAACACCCTCCCAGAAGCTATAAGGGCCCTGCGGGATTTGTCGGCATTCCGCAGGGCCTGTAAGACTGAACTGTTTAAACAGGCTTTTGTGGTTGATTGAAAATCAACCAGACATCCTACAGAATGCTGGCGATCATAGTCAGAAGTCAATACCGCCTAGATTGGACTAAGACAGCGCTAATAGTTTTAAAATTGATAAGTAAATTATGGTTTTATATGTTTTATTGAATTGATTATTTTTATGATGTTGTAAGCCGCCCTGAGTCCGCTTGCGGAGAGGGCGGGATATAAATGTAAAGTAATAAATAATAAATAAATGAATCCATCTAGACTAGATTACTGCAATGCGCGGCATTGGTCTCTCCTCAAAATCAATGCGAAAACTCCGGTGCAGAACAGGCTTAGCTATTACGAGGAGCTAGAGAGAGCACCTTTATTATTCCCATCCTGCAGGCACATCACTGGCTGCCCACCAGTTACCTGGCTCAGGTTAAGGGGTATTAACTATCACATACAAAGCCATTCATGGCCTTGGATCTTCATATCTGCGAGACTGCCTGTCCCCCTGTGCTCCACCATGACAGCTTCAGTCATCGGAGCAGGGGTCTTCTGCAGGTAAAAAGGTAAAGGTAGTCCCCTGTGCAAGCATCAGTCATTTCCGACTCTGGGGTGATGTTGCTTTCACAACATTTTCATGGCAGACTTTTTATGGGGTGGTTTGCCATTGCCTTCCCCATTGCCTTACACTTTACCCCCAGCAAGCTGGATACTCATTTTACTGACCTTGGAAGGATGGAAGGCTGAGTCAACCATGAGCCGCTACATAACCCAGCTTCCACCAGAATAGAACTCAGGTTGTGAAGAGAGCTTGGACTGCAGTACTGTAGCCTACCACTCTGCACCAAGATCAGCAACTGCCTGTACATGTGCCTTCTCCGTTGTGGCCCCTGTCTTTTGGAAGGGCCTTCCTGAGCAAGTCAGGAAAGTTCCCACTCTTTTGGCTTTCCACAAACTATGCAAAATTGAATTATGCAAGAGGGCTTTTCTACACAGGCAATAGAGTCGGACTGTACAAAATTGTTCACAAGGCTACTTGGACAAATTATTAGGGTCTGTGATCTCTGCTACTGTGTATAGCTTGCTGAAATTATGGATCTGGAATCTTGCATAATTTAATTGTGTCATGTTAGTACTTATGCTTTGTCTCAGTTCTGTTTTTAGACATCTGGTTGGTTCTACAACCCTAATCCTATTGCATTGTTTATTGAATATCCCATCCATCGATTGTATTGATTCACTTTGTGTAATCCACCTTGAGTCCAGGTGAGAAAAGCAAACTATAAAAGATAAATAAAATAAATTCACATGGCAACTCACTACATCCCAGTTTGCCTTGCTTTCACATGACTTTCCACAATGTTGTGATGCAGAATATTCAAAAGACCAATCAAATATACCAAAACTTGTGCTGATTTCAGAATTGCAATTCTTTAGAGTTCATCATCCGCAATATTAGAACCCACAATTACGTATATCTCTGTAGTCTCATGGGAAACTGCTCAGCAACACACTTTGATCAATTTCCAAGGAAATGCCAGCTCCAAGGAATGACTTACTACAAAACTGCATTCCATCAGGAAAGTTTTGTCCCTGATGATACCACAGCACAGCTTTGCCAATTTGTCCTCTACTCATTCAAAGCTCTTTCAAATATGAGAGTAGACTTCTGTCTTCAGATCAGTAGTATTGCTATGGGCACCAATACAGCTCCATAGTATGCCAACATACTCCTGTCTCCTAATACCACATTTATTTATTTAGAGCATTTATATGCTACCTCTCTAGAGACCTTTTTCCAGAACTTTTGTTAAGCATTTTAGCTCCTCTTCAGAGACCTGCTCAAAATGGCTCACTTGTAAAACTCAATACTATACAATCCTTAAAACAGCAACATAAATTATCGGTATTTTTTTAAAAGTTACCTATATACACGGGACAATATCTTAAGGAAACCCTTGATAATTTCCACCACCAGGCTTTGAGAGATGTTGACTTTACCGTTAACCTATCTCTCTCAAGTTTATTTTCTAGGCACTACAATAGAACTATGTGCAGGACATATAAATATTCCCTCACAGTGGGAATCAATTGATTGCTGCATGTAACAGCACATCCCAGCTACCATCCAGAGAATAACCATGATCCTGTGTCTGTAACCAAACCCTAAGGGCATTTCAAGGATTAATGGAAATGTGCATCAGGAATTCTTCAAATGGCAGCATTCACCTGCAGGAAAGGAAGAAATTGGTTATCAAGGCCAGATGAGTGCCCAAGCATCATGTGTTTACACTCTTTTCTCCCACTCCCCACCCCCCCAAAAAATGCACATCATCAAGGTTCTAGTGTCCATCCTGGTAAATGCCTTGTGTAGAAGGCTGTCAATGGACTGTCAAATGAGGCTTTAAAACAATCAGCCAAGTCTTGTACAAATTCCAGTGCCGATCCAGTCCTAATACTCAAGAAACCAATGACATCATCTATGGTGGTTAGAGTGTTGGACTTGGATCTGGGAGGCACAAGTTCAAGTCCCCACTCTGCCAAAGAAATTTGCTTGGTGACCTTGGGCCTGTTTCATACCCTCAGCCATACCTGCTTCACAAGGTTGTGAGGATAAAATGGAGGAGAGGAAAATGAGGTAAACCACTTTGTATGCTACTTGGGAGAAAGGTTAGGTGTAAATGAAGTATATCAATACATTTCTTCTTTCTCTGCACATCTTCTAACACTATATGCCATCACATATCAACACTGTCCTTTTACCATTTGAATATCACTGGCAGGTCCTTCTCTGTGCAGGATAATAAATAAAGATGAATCAGATGTTTAACACTACAATAACACCAAAAAGTATGAGCCCCGTGGCACAGAGTGGTAAAGCTGCAGTACTGCAATCTGAGCCCTCTGTTCATGACCTGAGTTCAATCCTGGCAGAAGCTGGGTTCAGGTAGCTGGCTCAATGTTGACTCAGCCTTCCATCCTTCTGAGGTTGGTAAAATGAGTATTCAGCTTGCTGGGGGGAAAGTGTAGATGACTGAGGAAAGCAATGACAAACCACACCATAAAAAGTCTGCCGTGAAAATGTCAAGATGCGACATCACCCCAGAGTTGGAAATGACTGGTGCTTGCACAGGGGACTACCTTTACCTTTTTAACACCAAGAGATAAGATGGGGACCAGACATCTCCTGGAATATTCTGCAGCAGTCTTTAGAGGAATTATACCCTGATAAGATAAAAAGATCAATGGGAAACTACAGTTTCAATCCATCTTCCGTTGTAAGTCATTAACACATATTACACTGTGAAACTTGAGCTCAATACATCGTTGGAATGGCTATCTCACTAGTAAAGTCAGCCTTTATTGGCATAAAGCTACAGAAAGCAATTGTCTTCCATTAGGTGTTTATTTACTTTTGTGTCTGTGCTTATAATCCCCACCGGGCTGTGAAAGAGTCACACCCATGCTGATTTGATCATGCTTTTTTGAATGGATTCTGAATTAATTTGCTGTCTGTATAGTACTGTGACACCTACCACTTTCTCTTGCATTGCACTGGGACCTCTGTTTGCAAATATTTTCTTCCTCATCTCCCTGTAATTTGAGTATATATGCCTACCCGCTAAGAGGAGAAAGCATCTGAGAAAGTGTGCTCTAGTCCATGAAAACTATCTTATAGCATTAAGATTCCTTAAGCCTCTTTATTGTCTCTACTCCTAGTTGTCTAAAGTTGACAACAGTTGCAATACTCAAAAGAGTAGGATTATAGTAAACAGGAAGGGATCCAGGATAGGGGCAAAAGATTTTAAAAATGATTCTGTAACATCTGCCAGATGGTTATGACAAATCTATCAGAAATAGAAAATACAGTAACAAGGGAGGGGAAAAAACATATGAACATATGAAACTGCCTTATACTGAATCAGACCCTTGGTCCATCAAAGTCAGTATCATCTTCTCAGACTGGCAGCGGCTCTCCAGGGTCTCAAGCTGAGGTTTTTCACACCTCTTTGCCTGGATCCTTTTTTGGAGATGCCAGGGATTGAACCTGGGACCTTCTGCTTCCCAAGCAGATGCTCTACCACTGAGCCACCGTCCCTCCCTGTGTAAAAATTTGGGAGGACCTTTTCAAGTGCTGACAAGCACTTTTAATAATAGATAAATAAAACATACTGGGTTGCAGGAAATAATTGAAATATATAATGCATTTATAATGCCTTCCGCTAATTATTTACAATTGCCATCATTCTCCATTAGTATTTAAATAGCAAGTTCTTACAATGCAGGATCTACAAAACTTTTTTTAACACACATCCTCCGAGTTTTAATCAACAAAAGAAACTCTACCAACCCACCCTGCAAACAATTGCAGTATTTATACTCAGTGCACTGGCTGTCTATGATTTTCTGGTCACAATTCAAAGTGCTGGTTCTTACCAACAAAGCCTTAAATGGCTTAGGACCCTTCCCTTCATAATGTCTAGCCCAACAAACAAGATCTTCCTCACAAGCCTGGTTCTCCATGCCCCCAGCTTCAGAAATGAGGCAGCTAGCAACCAAAGAAAGGGTTCTTTTCAGCAATGATACTCAGGGCTTTTTTTGTAGTAGGAACTCTTTTACATATTAGGCCACACACCCCCTATGTGGCCAATCCTCCTGGAGCTTACAGTAGGCCCTGTAATAAGAGCCCTGTCCGCTCTTGGAGGATTGGCTACATCAGGGAGGTGTGGTCTAATATGCAAAGGAGTTCCTGCTACAAAAAAAGCCCTTATGGTACCTCACCTTGCCATTCTTCCTTGAGGCTCCTACACTCCATTCTCTTTTAGGCAATAGACCCAAACATTTCTTTTTAGCCAAGGCTTATAATTCAGGGGCTGATCTTTTAACCTGCCATGGGACCCTGGCTCGCCTCTTTTTTCTGGTGGATATTTGGAGTGCAGTGTTGTTCAGCTTGCTTGGGGTGGGGGGGAAGGTCACAGTGTAAGTCCCAGCCTGGAGTAGGTGGGACAAGAGCATCCAGCCTGCCTGCCTGCTCACCCCTCAGAGCCAGATGCGCTGGGCTGCCACTTCCTGGACTGGTGCCTCCTCCTCCTCCTCCCACCCAGCGCTTTCTCCACCCATGGCTACACATAGTGAAGAGACTTACTTTCTCTCCACAGGAGCCACGCAGGACAGACACTGAGTGGCTGCAGCACTCTCAGGGGACGCTACTCTGTTGCTGGCTGTCCCAGCGTAGCTGTCTTTACCAGGGGCTTCACAAGGAGGGGGGAGGGGGGGGGCTGTGGCTTCTGTGGCAGCTTTGTCCAGTTTAGATGCTTAGACCCAACTCACAGTGCTGTGAGTGACTGGGGTGCTGTGCGGGAGACAAGAGGGTTCAGTTTGTGTGGCAGAGAACACAGTTTCCGAATGGTGTGTGTTTAATAATACTAATAAAAAAGGGAAATGGGAAGAGCTCAAATCTAGTGAGGTCAGCTAGGTGAGAACAAACAAGCAAGTCTCTGTGTATATTTGAGATTGAGCCTGTGGTCTGAAAGACTCTTTAAAAGGTCCCAGACCTCAAGAGAAAAGTAAACTCTTCTACTCTTTCTTGCCCTCTCCCCCCATCTCAGAGATAAGGGAGAGGGTAAGTTGTTAAGAGGCTTTGAAATAAACATTACTCTTGAAACTTCACATGAGATGATGAGACAGAGGGGATCTGAAAAAGTGCTTTGAGCATAAACTTGCATCAGTCGGACTCTTTGTATCCTTTATTTTGATTTGCTTGCGCTGCTCTGTTTGGGTCAACTTCATTGCATTACATAGTAAAAGGACATTAAGCTTTCATGTATTAACAATTAACATTACAAACCAGTAAAATCCACACTTTTGGTAACATTGAGGGTGTGGCTTAATATACTCATGAGTTCATGCTGGGCTTTTTCTACAAAAAAAGTACTGACCACAGTTGCTGTGGCTCAGGATTCCTCTGCCCATCTTTGTGTCATGTTTTGCTCCTCCGCTTGTGTTTTCATGTCTTCCCTTCCTGTTTTTCCTATGATGGTTCATGTAGTGAGTGTTTTTGGACAACTGCTGTAAAACCCTGTCAAAACTTCCTTGGCAGATTATAAAATACAAGTTCAAAACAAATTATAAGAAGCTAGATCTTTTCCATGTCTTTAAGTGTAATGTGTTATGCTGATTAATTACAAGCAATCTAGAAAGAGACATTCCAATTGAATTTCCAGGGTTCTTATTTGAAGACTATCCTGGCTTCAAGATTCCTGCTGTGGAACTAGCATGTATTCTTCAACCAAGGTTTGATAGACTGTTTTATACACCAGAAGTACAGATCATTTCTGTTCAGGTAATTTAAATGGTTAAAATGCAGAATATTGTCATGAGCACATAAATACCATTACATAGCCATAAATTTATGGCAAGAAGCTGTCTCTTTCACTCCCGTGCATGAGTTATTTACTAACATGGCATCTTAGGCTGTCTGAAGTATTTCAAAAGTAGAAAGCAAACAAAATGGGTTTTAATGTACTTGTAAGAGGGCACTTCAGTTTAAAACTTTTTCCCTCTTTGTCTTTTAGCTATTAGGTGGCTAAATGGGGCTCCTGTTGGCTTTTGTCTGGAAGCCATATGAGAGCATAAAAGCTTGCAAAACTTGCAGGAATGCTGAAGCAGGTTCACACTGCTTCATTGAAAGTGTGGGTGGTTTTAAAGTTCAAATGATTCTCATCACCAGGAACATTTTTAAAAAAATAGCCGATTTCAAACAACAACAACGAAAAACTGAAGCTTGACAAATGTAATTTGTCCAAAGATTTAGTTCAGAATGAAGGGAATGTGTATAGACTCCTGCAATCCCCCATGTAACAATTATTTAGTCACTGGGGTATACAAGGTGGTGGGAAATGCCTGTGAGTTGCCTACATGTGTATTTTTGCAATCATGTTGTGATAAAATTTCACATTACCCTTTCCTTGGATAAGGAACATTACCACTGGGGAAAAAATAATATGAATTTATTCAAATAAAAGGTTGAAAAGAACTAGACCAACCTGCAAAGGCAAGAAACGTTGCCCTAGTCATCAAGAGTACCTTGCAAACTCTAGAATGTTTTGCCCTTTATTTGAGAAAACTAAAGCTCCAACCACCTAAAATATAGCTGCTGTAGAATTTCTCAGCTGCCAACCATTAGAATAACCAAAGAGGTCTTTGTGTGAAAGTCTGCAATAGATTTGTGTATAGAATCTCTTGCACTCATTTTGAACTGTAACTAAGAGGGAGAAATGTCAGAAGGATTAGGTGTTTATTTGTAAAGATGAATTACAAACAAATTTGCTTCAAAATTGTTCTATTAGACCAAATCTCTGTAAAAGCAGCAGTTTATACTGCTTGTGAATCTAGGACTTGAAAAGTATGAATAGGGATGGACATTAATCGTCTCATGAGCTAAAGTTTGTGACAAATTTTGGCCGGTTCATAGGGATGGGCATGAACCAGGAAAATGTGCTTTGATTCATGGTTTATGGCAGACCCATGAATTAAACCACAGACAGTCACAAACTAAAAAGGCTTCATATGAACCAAACTGGCTCTTCAAATTAGTAATGTTGTAGAATCCACACATACACCCCAGCGTGCTAGAGATACTAAACTTGTACAGGATCTCCAGCTGACTTTCCTCTACCTGCCCTCCAAGTTTGGTGAGGATTGGATTTATGGGGTCCCAGTTACAGCCCCCAAAGAAGTTGCCCCCATCCTCCATTGTTTCTGAAAGTGGGGTGGGGAGACAACAAAAAATAGCAAGTAGGGCTGAAACACACAGCCAGTATTTTGAGGACAGATGGAAAGATAGACACTTCCAAAGTTTCAATGGCTTACACACAAGTATAAAGATACTCGGGTATAAGACTTACACACAGGTGCTGCAAGCACAGCCACCAATTAGTGTATATTATTCTGCTTTGCACCTTGGTCCAGAGTGCACCCATCCATCAGGGCAAATTCTTCTACTCTGCAAATAGAAATACATGTTGAGCTGGCAGGACCACCTCTCAAGTCTAAAAAGACAGAAGAACAGAAAGGCAGACACTCCTAGAGTTTCAAAGGGGGCTCCCCAAAATAATCCCACAACAGCTCGGTGGGCATCTCAGCCAGACACCAAAAGGAAGGGAAGTGTGCCCATAACTTTCACAGTCTCTCTTCTTCCCAGGGCTGAAATACACAGCCATTACTTCTAGGACAAACAAAAAGGCAGACATCTCCATATTTCTGATGGGAGCTCCCCAAAGTACCCCCATGGCAGCTGGCTGGGGGTGGAGTATACTAAATATGGGCCCTTGTCTGAGGCACTAACCAGCTAAGACTTAAATTCTCAGGTGCAGAGCACACCCACCAATGGTGGTGTATTATTGTATTCTACAACAGGGTCCAGAGTGTACCCATCAATTGGGGTGAATTCTTCAATTCTGAGGATAAATGGAAATGTATGTGAAGCTGGCAGGGCAACCCCTCAAGTCTAAAAAGACAGCTTATGAAGAACAGACAGAAAAGCAGATCAGGCATCCCCAGAGTTTTGAACAGGGTTCCCAAAATAACCCCATGGCTGCTTGGCGGGCATCCCAGACAGGCAAAAGGGCGGGAAACATGCCCACAATGCTTCCAACCCCTCTCAGGCCCAAACACATAGATAATCGGTCACAACCCGCCCTAGGTGAAATTTCTGGTTCTTCACCGTTAGAAGAATACATTGTACAGATAAGAGATCATCTGTTGTGATTGTGAATTGTACAAATGCAATGGAAAGAGGCAGTCAAACGGGGTTTGCTTGTACAGGCAGATGTTTGTTGAGGTAGATGTTTGCTGAAGTGGATGCTGTTCCATGAGGTAGGAGTTGTGCTATGAGGCAGATGTCGCTTCAGCATGAGGTAGGTGCTTGGTTCATGAGGTAGGTGTTTTCTCATGAGGTAAATGATATTTGGATTGGGTTACTTCTTCAAAGTAACACAGACACACCATCCCAAGAGGAAGCCTTTCAATCAGCAACTGAAGCCTCCGAAGGTAGAAACGCACATGGTCTTCCGGGGGCGGAGCTCCCCCCCCCACCGGCCAGACTCTCCGAGGAGATGCCACCCAGCAGCCAGAGAGGACGCAAGGACGAGTCCCAGCATGCAACTCGCGAAGGGAGGCCGGACTGAAGCGAATAGCAGGCTGGCGGTGGGCAGGTCTTTGTGACCGGGAGGAAGGGAGAAGCCTGAAGCCTGCGAGGGAGGCAGGCAGGAAAAGAGACACGGCACTGTTCCACCCCCACCCCCACCCCCGCTTCCAGATTTTTGGAGACTATTTTAAAGCAAATAAAGTAATATTAGAAGGTGGGAAAGAGAAAGTTTGAAAGCTTGGAAGAAAAAGAGGAGAAGGGGTGAATTTTGGACTTTGTTAAATTAAGGACAGTGTTAAAAATTGGAAAGGAATTTATTGTTTTGTCTACCTGCGGTCGTGGAGTGAAAGCACCATCGTCAGAGATCTGCAGTTTCTACAGTCAACACAGGAAATACGTCAAGTATTGTGAGACTTTGTTACCAGTGAGAACGTGACTTGGGGCAAGCAAAGCAGGAAGTAACTATTGAAGAAGTGGACCTACTCTAAGATTGTATTACCATAGAAAAATATCGGCGGCCATTACTGGGAGGCTAAATTTTTAAAAAATTAATATCTGAGCCCGGGAAGGTAGGAGGATGGCAAAATTAGGCTCATTTGAAAGGGCAAGTTCTAATCTATCAAACTTGATAGTTGAAATTTAATTTGGTGATATCAAATTTTTTGCTGTTTTTTTAATGTCGGAGTCAAAGGTAACCCGTGCAAGGGCTGCCTCATTGGAGAAGATGCAAGATCAGTTGGAAGCAATGGAAGCTAGGATGATGAAAGGGGTGGAAAAGATTATAAATGCTTGCAAAAAAGAACTTAAAAAAGATATTGAGGACTTTAAAAAAGAAATGGAAGAGCTTAGAAAGGAAACAGTGGTGGTGTCAAAAAAAGTGCAGGAGGTAGAAGGGAAAGTTAAACTCCAGGATTCCACCTTATTAAAAATGCAAGAAAAAATAACAATCCATGACTGTAAATTGATGGAGACACAAATACGTCTGAGAGGAGTACCTGAAAAAGAAGGGACAGACTTAAAAGAACATGTAATAAAAATAATTGCTGATTTCTTGGAGGAAGATCCTGAAGGGACTAGAAATATGTATGATTATATGTATAGAGTGAATTCATCATATGCCAAGAAAAATAACTTACCAAGAGATGTAGTTATAAGATATATGACAAAAGAAATGGTGAGGAAAATCTTGAATAAAAATTTTGAAAAGACATTGATAGTGGGAGGAAACAGAGTAAGAATAATGAAAGAATTGCCAAGACAAGTGATAAATGACAGGAGAACATATAAGAAATTACTAGAAAAACTACGTGACAATGGAATGAGGTATAGATGGATAATACCTGAAGGTCTGAGCTTTGAGCTACAAGGAAGAAGGATTACAATTACAAATACACAGGAGCTGCGTAAATTTTATGAAGAGAATAAAGAATTTGCACCATGATGGATTATAAATTATTATCTTGGAATGTAAATGGACTAAATTCACCACAAAAAGAAAGGCTGTGCAATTAAATTGTTCCTTCATCAAGTATTAAAAATCCTGTTTCAGTTTCCGGTTTCAGCACGACAATGAACAGACACATTCTGCAGGGCTCTGCAGATATGTGCTGGACTGCTCAGCTTTGGGGATCCTCTGAGGTGGGAAGACTCGATAGGGCTCCGTTAGGGGGCGGTCCTTAGGTAGGGTTTTTTTCAGGGAGACATGTATTATGATGCAAGTTGCAGTTTGGGCTCCCCCTTTCCACCCCAAGCCTGGGCTGAGATGGGCATCATATTGGCAACTAAGACTCAATTGCCAGACAGGAGGAGAGAAGCAGCAAAGATTTTAAAAACAACCAAAAGAGGTTCCCCCCCTATCTTTTTTTCAAGTCTCCCCCCCCCCCCTTGAGGTGAATCTTTTGGAAGACTGAGACGGAAGCAGAGGACAGCAGGGAGGTGAGGAGCGAGGAGGCGGGAAAAAAGGCTACTGAAGAGGGGACGAAGGCGAGGCGAAGGAGTTGGAAATTAGAAGAACACCCAGTGAAAGTTTCAGAAGAAGTCAAAGAGAGAAGGAGAGGAGCTAAGTGGAGCGACTATTGGGATGCCAGAGAGCGAGGAGGTGGAGGAAAAGATCACTGGCGACAGAGTAGAAAGCGAGGCAAAGGAGTAGAAGGCTAGAAGAATCTCAGGTGAAGTGGAGGAGAGGAATGGAGTGACAGAGTGAGCTCGGAGCGACTGAACAGACTTTGGATTTGAGTAAGATCAAATTATCATATACTGCCTAGTTTGTAAAAGCCTCAGAGGAAGTGGAGGAGAGGAATGGAGCAGTAGTGTGGGTTTGGTGTGGTGGAAAAGAAACTGGACTGAGCAAGCTTAAATTATTGAACATTATTAAAATTGGGACTACTTTTGAGAGTATCTTGAGACTATCTTGATGAATTTCGGTGGTGAGAAGAATGACAAGTGAGAAGAAGTAAGAAGTGAGAAAGGACTATGCTATGAGATGGAAGTGAGAGTAATGTAAGGAGAAGCTAAGAAGAGAGGAAGACAGAAGATGGAGAGAAGTGGCTGCATATATAATAGAGAGAGAGAGTGAGATAGTTTAGGAGTGAGTGTGAATGAATGTTTAAGGATAAAGTGATATGATTGTGTTGAATGAAGAGAAGTTAATATATAGGCTGAGTTTTGGTTGAAAGGTGTGGCAGTGCGTGTGTGGGGAGGTGCTGGAAGTATGGAGTATGAAGTGGTGAAAGTGGTAAGGAGATTATGTAAGAGATGAAATTTAGGAATGATGAACTTGAAGCTAAGTTGTACTCTTAATAGTTTATAAAATTTTTGGACCGTAAATCTTGTCTGAGAGATAAGAAAAATTGAAGATATAGCAATTGGGATATAAATACTAATACAAATAAGGATAAAATGTCAGTCAATACAGTAGCCTCACTAAATGCTCCAAAAGCATTGGGGCCTGCAATATTTCAGGACATGATTAAAGAGTTATAAGATAACATGCAAATGTATTTTAGGACAGTACAAAATCAGATGCAGGGAAATCTAGTAGAGCAGACGAGTGGATTACATTTAAAAATCGATGGCCTTCATATAGTAGGAACAAATAGTAGGAACTAAGGAAGAGATTTTGGACTTAAGCCAGTCTTTAAAATCTCTGGATGTTAAAATGAGAATCAAATAGTGGAGGTAGATGAGACAACTCAAGTGATTAAAGAAGGAAAGCTAGTCAGTTCTGAGCTGAAACAGGTTATTTATAGTTTGAGATCCCAAGAAAAAGACTTTTTACATGGTGCAAGTGATGTATTGGTGGTAGTAACAGAAATGGAGACCTTGGATACAGAGGAAGAAATAGAGGATCCATATAAGGGTAATTCAGCCCATAATAACAACCATCCCTCTCAGAAGGAAGACCATAGTACTGTCAATAGAAAAATCAGTAAGGAGGCAAGGTGCAAAGTCCTAATAGACCAACAATTAAAAGTTACAGAAACCTCAAGAAAGAAAGAAAGAAAGAAAGAAAGAAAGAAAGAAAGAAAGAAAGAAAGAAAGAAAGAAAGAAAGAAAGAAAGAAAGAAAGAAAGAAAGAAAGAAAGAAAGAAAGAAAGAAAGAAAGAAAGAAAGAAAGAAAGCTCGCTTTGTAGTGGATCTCCCAGTTGGGTGAGGGTGGTACCGCCCCCCTCTCCCTAGAATGTTGTTTTCTTGTTCTTTTTCCTTCTGCCAAATATGTTGGGAACAGAATAGAAATAAGATAAATTATTAGATATGCAAATATAAATAATGGTATGTGGATCTACTTAATATTTATTCAGTGAATAGTAAGTTAATACGTTGAGAGAAATGGGGTTAAAAATAACAGTAAAAAAGATATAGGGTTGTGCACTATTGAATGTATGGAGGCTGCATTCTCCATCCTGATTTATGTTATGTTTGTTTAGTTTTGTTGTTGTGATGGTTGTTGGCTTTGTTTGTATCTAATTTGTGTTTTTTGGATTTTGGAGAGAAAATAAAAAATTGCAAAAAAAAAGTATTAAAAATCCTAAAATTGTGGGCTGAATTCCTCTATCAAATTGTAAAAGGAATAATAATATTTTGTTCTGCTAAATGGGATGACAGGTAGTTGCTAAACCATAGAAGTTAGCAGTACACAGTGACAAGGCTTAAATAATTCTATTCTGCATATGTAATACACTGCAACAAGCAATCCTATTGTTTTGGTAGGATGAATCAACAGTGAATGAAACAGAATTTGGCCCAAATCAAATCTGCTTCTAGATACTTCTCTCACTGCAGAAACATTTAAGAGTTGAATGAATTTTCCAAGGAAACTGTTGTGACAAGCAGTTTTGTGACTCCCTTTAACAGAAATATTCCTTGTGGGTTTATAACTGTCCCTAACATTCTCTGGCAGTAGATTTTAAGTGTCCTGAAAAGAGTTGTATTTCACTTTAAATGGGTTATCTGGCACTCACAATACAAAATAAGCATTTGAATACTTATTAGGAGTGTGATGCCTTTTGCAAAGAACACCCAAAGATCTCTTACGTAATTATCTTGTTCCAGCTGCAATATATTAGCAGCAGCTTTCTGAACAGACCTTTTGAGAAATTTCTTTAACTTTTCCCCCCTTCTGAACGCAATTTACCTTCTCATTCACACAGCTCTTTGTAGCCATCTAATCTCTCAGTTTACATCTCTGACACAGCCACAATACAACATGACTGATGCATTTGACAGCTCTGACTAGTGACAGAATGCTCACAATGAAACAGAACTCCACACAGGATGAGTATTACCTACTTCTAGTCCAGAAGTTTGAAATGAAGGTAAGGAAAGAAAAGAACTCAGTCTTAGTCTTCCTGTTTTTTCTGCATTAGGAAGGATTATAATTCTGTACCTAATGAACCAGTTGTTTATTGAATATGCCTCTTAGCATTTTAAATGAATTCATAAAATGATCAAAGTAAAGATTTTGATTCAGAGGTACGTTTGGAAGCATCATTTTGTCTTCCTTTGGCTCTTTCTAGTCACCTTATACAGATTTTGTCAGGTGGCATCCATGTTAATATACTAATTAGAAAACCTAAGGTCATTTGGAAAATAGGGGTATAAATGTTTAAATAAAGTGTCATCTAAAGTGTAAATGCATGCTAAGCGTGTACTAGTGAACAGTACGATAACAAAATGACTTCCAAAGTATTAAAGAATGTTGCTTTCTCCCCTAATCTTGACCTATTGTTCGACAATTGATGGCGGAAAGTACGGCCTAGTCCACAGTATACTTTTTATAAGGGAACTCCACAAATGGTGTTAAAAGATATTGGAAATACGTAATATTCTCCAGACCCTAACTTGTATTGTATTGTTAGAACTGTTTTAATTGAAATGTTTTAATCTGATGTATGTTTTATTTATTATATGTTGAAATCCGCTCTGAGCCCCACATTAGTAGGGAGAGTGGGATACGAATCTAAATAAATAATGTCAGAAGTACTCACAAAATAGTTCTAAAGCCTGTTCTGAAAATGCCTGATCAAAAACAAAAACAAACCTTAGTGCAAAGCAAGAGAACTAGGAGAACTCCTTTTTTATATATATAATCAAAAAAGTGCATCCCAAGCAATGCTCCCTCTAAGCTGTGGAGTCTTGTGAGCAAGCGTCTTGACTACTTTAGTAAATTAGTTTGCTTTGATGGCATCCTTCCTGAGCTGAGAAAAAAATGTGTGAGCTAGAGGCTAAAAAACTGTGAACTGGCTCACACTAACTTAGCTTAGAGGGAACCCTGATCCGAAGCTACTGATCTATAATGAGTTTGGTGGAAACATTATGGCCTATATCAGCACAATTTTCTATTGCAAAAGCTGACTGCATGAACTTAAATATCAGTTTGATCACTCCTACTCTCACTACTCCACTATGGCTGTACTCTGCTTCAGCTTTGTAAACCAGACAGACAAGAAAATTAATGGAAATGAAATGTTTCTCTTTAAGTGAATCACTACCAGTGTTCCCTCTAAGGTGAGTTAGTGTGAGTTAGCTCACAATTTTTTAGCCTCTGGCTCATACATTTCAGAGCAAACTAATTTATGCAGCAGCTCACAACTTTAAAGGTAGTAGCTTACAAAGTAGAATTTTTGCTCACAAGACTCCACAGTTTAGAGGGAGTATTGATCACTACAAATGGGACTTTTGATTTCCCCCAGTAGTTTTAAAATAAATACAGAACACATCTGTAGAGAAAATAGGTTACAAAATATCATTTTAGGAACTATATATTAATATTTAGCATGTATACAGTATATTTCTAATGATCAAAGGAAATAATCAAAGGATTTGTCTTTTTCCCTTCCAGAGAGCTGCAGCACCTTCAAGTGACCTGTTCTCCAGCCTGGAATAGTGATTTCAATTTAAAGTATTCAATTCAAAATTGACGATCCAGAAGATCTAATAATGCAGTAACTATACAATGCTCCAGGGGTGGAATTCTAGCAGGATCTCATTTGCATATTAGGCCACATAGCCCTGATGTAGCCAATTTTCCAAAAGCTTACAAAAAAGAGCCTTGTAAACTCCTGGTTTGAAGGAGCTGGGCATGTGTAGCCTGGAGAGGAGGCGGCTGAGAGGTGATATGATCACCATCTTCAAGTACTTGAAGGGCTGTCATATGGTATGGAATTGTTTTCTGTGGCCCCAGAAGGTAGGACCAGAATCAATGGGTTGAAATTAAATCAAGTATTTCCGGCTCAACATTAGGAGGAACTTCCTGGCCGTTAGAACACTTCCTCAGTGGAACAGGCTTCCTCAGGAGGTGGTGGGCTCTCCTTCCTTAAAGGCTTTTAAACAGAGGCTAGATGGCCATCTGACAGCAATGAAGATCCGATGAATTTAGGGGGAGGTATTTGTGAGTGTCCTGCATTGTGCAGGGGGTTGGACTAGATAACCCTGGAGGTCCCTTCTAACTCTATGATTCTAGGGGTGTGTGGCCTAATATGCAAAGGGGCGCCTGCTAGAATTCCACCCCTGCAATGCTCCATGCCTTTTTAAAACATGTATTAGATAGGACTGGTTCCAAGTGGCTATAGGAAAAATATTAAAATGTGAAATATTACCAGATTTTTAACAAAGTATATAATTATGGTAAAAACAAGATTATATTTCTAAGTTTTGCTGCTCAGACCTTCACAGATCATGGATTCCACCCTACTTTTACCTTGTTAAGAAGGCTTGCCCAGTCAGATGTGTCTTTCTGTAGTATTTGTAACAGTAGCACTTAACTTTTCATTCGCTACTGCCCACTATTGCCTCTGGAGGGCTGATTAATCTTGCATTTAGTACAGATCCACTTTAGATCATGTACATAATCACTAAGACACCATGTTGTGGATAGTCTGCCACTTTACACCTTGCTGCTGCTGCAGTGTTTTTGACAGTGGCAATAAATTAGACAATGAATAAATGTTTTCAGGAACCTTTAGAAATGCACAGTAGGTGGTGAGATAGGAAATTATCTTTGGTAGAACTGTAGTGTAACACATGCACTCTTTTTGCACTTGTGACACAGCAGAGCATACATAAACTACCCCAATAGAAGCCTATTCAAATGACTGCACCTTTTGTTCCAGAATGTTTCATTTAGTTTCTCTTGTATCATGGTATCAATCATGCAATACACCCCTTCCCTTCATTATACCCATACTCAGAAACTGGGAATACAGAAATACCTCATACAATGACTTCAGAAGAACATGAAACTGAACTACACATTATTGAGGAAAACAAAAATGAAGAAAGGTAATGGAAATGCTTTTCCAACTTGAGGAATGGATTACACTCTCCCCCACTTCCAGAAGTAAAACACAGGTGTTTTTTTTGGGGGGGAGGGAGAAACACACCTACAAGGTAGCAGATCTACTAGCCCACATCAGATTCCATATCAAGAGGCTTCAGCCAATTCCAGGCAGCCCTGCTGCTTCTCTTGGTCTCTTCCAGAATCTAAACTCCTCTTTCTTATCTGACACACTCCCTCCCTTCAGCTGAGGGGGGGGGGGGAGATATCAAAAAAGTCAGAGAACTCTCTCCTGATAACTGGTTCCCATCCAGTCATTAACATCCCCATTCTTCATCATAGATTCTGACTCTTTCACTACCTCCCCCTCCTCCGGTAGGACTATTCCAAGCGCAAGTATTTGGAAGCCAACTACCATCTTCACCCCTGACCCCCTCTTTCACCACCATGGGTAACTTGGCAATGGAAAAAATCACAGGCGTGACCCCTGAGCATCTGGGTGGGGATGCTAGCCTTTCCTCTCACTTTCATGTGTTGCTTTGAAGACTGTAAGATCACAAAGAGATTCCTGCTGCATCAGGATAATGGTCCATTTTTAAAGCATCTTTTCTCCCCGTGGTTGTAGGTCCACATGCAGGGCATGAAGGCCTTACTCATAATGTACTGACAGATATCTAAGGCACATTAAATCAGGCAGGAATTAAATGAACATTTTTATTTACGAAATTTTGAGTTAAACATTATAACTGGTAAACAATACAAAAATAAGAGATAAGTCTTGCTTCTGATAGCCAAAGTGCAGTAGTGTAAGTCACATGATACCTGTACAAAATCATTATTAAAAATAACAGTTTCCTACAAAATATCATTCTAGTGTACAACAAAGATGCTTGTTAAATCAATAGTTTAGTTGTATGGCATGTTTTAATAATAGCTAATGGCTACTGCTGTGGCAAGCCCTCACCAAGGAGCTGAATGGTGAGTGTATAACTTTTCTCTGTCTGTACCACCAACACGCTTTTGAAAATGCCTGCAGACACAGGCCTGAAGAAGACCGGTAAGTTGCAGTAGTGATGACATCTGCAAGAGACAAGTTCGCAAAAATCAGATATGTGCTGTTCACAGATATATGGACAAAAGCAAGATTAATACAGCAGCTGCAAGCTGCATCATCCTTTCTGGAGTTTAATATGGTGGCTCCAGGGCTTTTTTTGAGCAGGAACACACAGGAATGCAGTTCCAGCTGGCTTGGCATCTGGGGGTGTGGGGGAATATGCAAATAAGTTCCTGCTGGGCCTTTCCTACAAAAAAAAGCTCTGGTTGCTCTGACCACAAGAGCAGCGAAAAGTTATCTTACTAACTGGCCAGAGCATTGCAGCCTATGTAATTGGCAATTAATGGCAGAAAGATTGGGAAAGGAAGCTGTAATGAACTGTACTAGTACAACCAAAAGAATGGTGCCACCAAGTTTGGAGGGGCTAGACCATGTTTCCATTACTGAAACAGCCTTCCATAAGCAGAGTGGAAATGGCAGTCAGTCTGTTTGAAATGGGCAGACAAACAGAATATACTTCCCCCATTGACTGTTTCTATATGGCTGCAGTGGAACCAAGAGGGGTGTTGATTGCAGCAGCTGTCCAATCCACCAGGACAGCTAAAACAAAGACAGTATCTTCCCTCCTTAATTTCTCTACTGAATTGAGGAATATGATTTAAGATGTAAAGTTTGGAAGTAGAAAAGTAGTTTGAGAATCCCCACCATTTTCTGAAATGACTCCTCCTTCCTTTGTATTCTCTCCTCTAATCTCCCTCTTTTTTCTATTGTTTTGTACTGTTTGCAAAAGATAAAGTACATAACTTTGAAGAACATAAAAAAACAGTGCACCAGTAGTTTTAAAAAGGAGTAGCACCTAAACGACAGAATTTTTGAATATACTTACTTACTCTGCTTTCCTTCCAAAGCTTCTTATAAAATTATTTTCTGCTCCTCCATTCTACTTTTACAACAATCTAGTAGGTTAGGTTGAAAGAGTGTGGACAGTGGCCACATTCAGTGCACCTCTACTCCGGACAGTCTGCTCCATGCTGTTCTGGCCATATGGAACAAGCCTTGCCCCACCCTTGTTCTTAAAGATGCACTTTAAATGCAACCCCTTCAGACTGAGTTGGTGTTTCAATCAGCTTCCTAACTGGCTCTTAGTTGTCAGAGGAGGGGGTCAACTTGGCTTGGCTCTCCTCCTCACCTACTAACCATGGGGCTCAGAGTCTCCTGTAGGCTCCACTGAAATTCTGAAAATCAGACTTCATAAATTGCAGCTATGTAAGTTATAGCTATACTTCATGCCTTTAATTCCCATTTTGCAAGTGTGGGTCTTAAAGGCAAAACTAAATAAAGCACTATTAAACCACATTAAATGTACTAAGCTGAACATCTTTAGATCTCTCATGGAAATTACAGGATCTAAAGACATTTGCCTGTTTATGGGGTTGACACTATGATGCCAGCTCAAATGTCTAGGATTAAGTGACTGTACCTCACTGAACTGGCTTTGCTAAGGATTCTCTCTCACATGTGCACATTATAAAATAGTGAGATTAATATTTCTGAGTGCACGTATCATGTGTTTAACACAGAAGGTTGAATTCAAAATATGACAATGGAAAGAAGTTTGTGGAAAAGGTCTTTGTCTTCCTACACACACTTGCAATTCACTAAGCCACTAAAATTCTGTTCCTAGTGGTCAGAGGAATCTTCAATGAATAATAGGCAGGAAAGTGTGTGGTGTGAAAAGCTAATCAGCCGAAACGGCACCCCTTCTTTTCTGCTAGCTGCTGGCAGAACAGCACTTCGGGATCAAGTCTATTTGTATGTCACACAGATAAGTAACTATAGGTTGCCACAACAGGAAACAACTTATAATTACATGTATGTGCATATGTTTGCTACCACCAGGGTGTGAAACCACCTTGGTTATGCCAGGGAAAAATGATTTACGTGTAATAAAGGAGGAAATAAAGCACACAGATATCCTGAACATGTGCTTTATCTAAATTCTGAGCTCTGGCAGTAATTCTTTCACATACCCATATAAAATTATTATTGCATTGCTCCAGAACAAAATTTAATGGTAGTAGCTATTAACTCCATAATACAAAGACTTTATCATTAAGCAAACCAGAGCTTCAATTCACAAGCTCCAACTTCAGAACAACGAAATAACTCACCTTAAATTATAATGAGAATGCTTGATGTAAAAAGGCTCCCTGGGTTTTAAAAATTTCAGCTGCAATTTAATGAGAAACTATTTAGAAAAGGCAGGTTATTTTATTTGTGGTAAAGAGGGTTCTTTACGCAGAAATGAGGTATATACCATCTTATTCTAGATTTCAACAAAAAGATAACAGATGCAGATTAAATGAAAGGTTTGGTCCTCAAATCACAGTACAAATTCCAACAACTGGATGAAATTTTAATCCAACATTTGATTTTAATGAATGCTATAGTTTTTCAGATGAAACTCACAAAAATTCTGATAGATAAATGAACATGCCAGGCAATACTGATACAAATATAAGGCCTAGTTAAGGTTAAGTATTTAGTGTGTTGCAATTAATTATTAGCATCATATTCTAATAGTGAACTTGGGATATCTTTGGATACTTTAATCTGATGACTGGAACTGTGAATGGACAAGGCAGATCTTTCTACAAACCTGAAAAGAACCCCAGCATTGCAGAAAAATGTGAATTTTAAAAAAATACACTGGGCAACTTTAAAAAAAAAAATCCAAAAATGAGTGCATGTAAATTTAAGCAACAGATTTCCTCAGTGGCTGCTGCTAGGTAACCACAGCATTTCCAGCTTGGCACTGTCAGTAAAAGGAAGGAGGAGGGTCCTTTCCAGGCCTTTGAGGGACAACTCATTGGGGCCAGGCCTGGCTAGAGTGTCCAGCTCCAGGTTGGAAAAATTCCTGGAGATTTTGTGAAAAAGTCTGAGGAGCCCAGTTTGGGGAGAGGAGAGGCCTCAGCATGGTAAAATGTCACAAAGTCCACCCGCCAAAGCAGCCATTTTCTCCAGGGAGACAAAGTTCAGCACTATTGGGGGATTTTCCAGGTGACACCTGGAAGCTGGCATCTCAAGACCTGACAGCAATCTTTGAGTGACTTAATGCCACCTGATTTGCATGACTCAAGCTTGCAGGCCTGGCTGCTTGCCACTGTTCAACAGCAGCCATCCTATGAAAGTCAGCATGATATAGTGCGTAGAACTTCAGAGAATGGTCTGTGAGACTCAAGTTCAGATCTCAATCTTGCTTTGAAAGCTCACTGGGTGATTGTGGACCAGTCACATACTTTCAGCCTAACCTATTTCTCAGGGTTGTTGTGTGGATAAAAAGAACAAAAAAAGAACAATGTAAGATAATTTGGTCCCCACTGTGAAGAAAGATGTTATAAATGAAGTAAGTAAGGACTAAATATAGCTGAAGATGGAAGACAGATAAAAGGTAGGTTGGAGAATGGCTAAGAAGGACAGAATGCGGCGGGTAGAGAATATAGGGATTGCTAAAGCCGAAAAAGAGGTTAAAAATTTCTGGTGGGAGACCTTGGGGAAGGTAGGATTTGTGGCGGGGAGGGACCTCAGAGGGGTTTCATGCCACAGAGCCCACCCTCCAGAAATCCATTTCCTCCAGGGGAACTATGGTTGTCAAACTCCAGGCAGGGGCTGGAGATCACCCAGAAGTACAACTGCTTTCCAGATGACGGAGATCAGATCCCCTAGAGAAAATGGCTGCTTTGGAGGGTGGACTCTATGGCATTGTATCCCACTGAGATCCTTGTCCTTCCAAGGTTCCACTCCCAAATCTCCAGAGTTCCCAAACTCAATCTGACAATCCTAAGGGGAACTGATCTCTGTAGTTGGGAGAGTCATTGTGATTCCAGATCTCCAGCCCCCACCTGGAGGTGGGTAACCCTAGAAAGAGAGAAAGAAGCAGGAAAAGGGAAGAAACTATGGGGGTTTACAAGAAAGAGGAAATAACGAGAGAGGAGAAAGTGAATGCCTTCTGCAAGTCCTTACAGGCTTTCTCTGGTATAAATAAATTCTGAAACAATGTTTAAGATCAAAGTGGTGTACTGACTTCAAGTATCAAAAACTAACATACCATGGTTGAAGAGCTGGAATAATTTCGCATGCGGATTTTCAACATGCTTGATTCACCAACCCTTGTTGTAGGAAATGTATGAACACCGTCTTGTGCATATACTCCTTCCCTGCTTTTGAAAGAGATGGATACATCATCACCACAAGAGCCATCAAGCCACCTCACTAGTTAATGTTCAGTATCTTATCCAAAGCCAGTTCACAAACATTTTGAAATACTGATATAGTAGGTTCCTGGATGCTCTACTACTATTGCCACAATTTTATACTTCTAATCATCACAGAAAACAGAATTGCACTCACCTGTAACTGTTGTTCAGCAACATTTTCTGTGCAGGCACACTTTGGGACTGTGCTTGCATAGGCCAGTCATGGATAGATTTTTTCAGACAAAAAGCCCTCTGAGGGTGCCCCTCTCCCTCCTGAGCCAATGTAAATGGTCTTTCCTTCAAACCATCATGTGCTCAGGAGGTGGGCTGCCCTCCCTCCCTCAGTTCCTGTTGGCCCACTGTAAGCAAAGACACTACTAAGTTCAGAATGTGAGAGCTCACAGCAAGGCAGGAAGAATGGAATATGTGTCTGCACAGAAGATGACAATGAGCAACAGTTATAGGTAAGTGCAACTCTGTTTTTATCTTCCATCTTCAGTGCAGTCCCACACTGGAACGTTAGCAAGCTACTCACCGAAGAAGATGGGTGAGGGTCTAACTAGAACAGAACGAGAAAAGCCTTGCCCCTATCAGCATCTCTCCTCGCTTGCAAATCCAATGCATAATGCTTAATGGATGTCATCTGCTGACCACATAGCAGCTTTATATAGATGTTCACCAAGGGAAACTTCTTATGGAATCAAGTTGAGGAACCTTGTACTCTCATGGAATGTCCTTAGTTTTTAACAGGCACCACTTACTAGCTGCCTCATAACAGGAATTGATAGCGGTTATGATCCACCTAAAGAGGGACTGAGAAGAGGCAGCCATCCCCTCTTTTGGGTCCCAGTAATAGACGAACAAAGACGTATTCACATGAAAGAATTTTATTTTTGCAGTGTAGCATAATAAAGCCCTTCCAACATCTAGAGTATGAAGTGCTTTCTTGGCTCTAGAATCTGGGGATGGAAAGAACACCAGTAGTACAACCTCCTGTGTAGGCAAAACTTAGAAACTAGCCTTGGAAAGAAATGCAAGCTAGGGTGAAGCACTGCCTTCTCACTGCAAACTTTAAAAAAATTGGGGGTCCACCCTTAGGGCTGATAACTTGCCCACTATCCTGACTGATATAATAGCCTTGAGGAAAGCTACCTTTCTGGAGAGCAAGGCCAGTGGACACAAAGTCAAAGGCTCAAGGGGTGGCTTCATTAACTGAACCAAAACCAGGGAGAGAGAGCACTGTGGGGGAGGGAGACACATTGTGAAGGCCTTTAAGGAAGTACTGCAACAGTTTATGGGCAGAGAGGGACAACCCTTATGATATGCTGAAATGGCCATTGAAAAGCTAACCTCTCAGAAGACAGGGAAAGCAAATATTCCAATACAAAGGGTAAGTAGCAGGTAAAAGGTGACAATCCCTTGGACTGAACCCAAGTCTTGAACCAAAGCCACTTAGTAGAATAGGAGTACCTGCTGGAGAGTTTCCTAGACTGAACTAGGGTACTGCATGCCTCAGGGACTCTATGGGTGGATTTTCCACACCTTAAGTTGCAAGTGGGCCACATCATGATGCAGGAGAGGTCCCCCTACCAACAAATCTGGGACTGGGGAAGTGTGATATACTCCAACTAAGCAAGGCAGAAAAATTCAGTGAACCAAATTTGGCAAGGTCAGATAAGGGCTATCAGGATACAGCACAGTCTGAACTTTCTGCTATCAATTTCCCTATGACCCTATTCAGGAGAGGAAAGAGAGGGAAGGTATAAAACAGGGGCCCTCAACCACTGGATTTTAAATGCATCCCTCACTGAAGCTAGGTCACTGCCACAGAGACTGTGGAGCCTTCCTTGTCTTCGATGTGGCAAACAGGTGCACCTGTACCACACTTCTTGGAAGTGGAGGACCTCATTTTTTGAAAACTCCCTGGAGACACTTGGGTTGAATTGACCAACTAAACTCTGCTCAGGTTGTCGGCCTTAATATTCAGGATCCCTGCTATTTGAATAGCCCTGGGAGACACGCTGATACTTGTTCCACCTCCCAAACAATAATGGCTTCTGTTCCCAACCTCTAGTGTCCTGTATCCCCGTTTGCTGAGGTAATGCATGGTGGCTATATTGTCCATTTGAACAAGTACCCTCTTGTCCCAGAGGTTATCTGCAAAGGAGGTAAGGGTGAACCTGACTGCATGCAGTTCAAGGATATTGATGTGGAGACTCCTACAGAGCTACAACCACCTGCCCTGAACAGAAAATCTTTCACCCCAGCCCAAAATCTTTCACAGCGGGTACCCCACTCACTTGTTGTAGCCCACCTTGAGCCCATCTGTGGGTAGGGTGGAATAAAAATTAACTAAAATAAATAAAAATAAATAAATAAGGGGAGCACCAGTAGCAAGGGTGACTTGAAAAACCCAAACCTCCAAATGGACCCCCACCTGGCATCCTCTGTCCACCATGTAAAGGATCCTCCAAATGGACCTGGCATCCTCTGTCCACCATGTAAAGGATCTCAAAATGGCTCTGGGGATAGAGAAGCAGCACTCAGGTGGATGCTGTGAGAGGGGCAAAGCTCCTAAGAAACCAAAGCTGGAGACCATGCATGTGACGCCATAAGGCCCAGTAGGCACTGTAAGGCTCTGGCTTCTACCTCCTTCTGTGAGTAAAAGGCCTTTGCAGGGAATCTAATGATACTACAATAAACTGAACCTGATGGGAAGGTTCCAAATGGGACTTGTACCAATTGATTACTAGGCCACACCTTGTACCTGGAAAGAATTATACCCAGATGAGCCCTAAGGAGCTCCCGCAAGTGGGCTAGTACAAACCAATTATCCAAAAAGAAGAACATGATGCAACCCTGAGTCCTTAAATGAGCCACAACAACAACCATCCACTTAGTGAAGACCCTGGGGCAATGGCAAGGCCAAAAGGCAAAACTGAGTATTGAAAAATTTCTGAATCTTGCCTAAGGCAAAGGTACTGTGTGAGGGATTTCTGCATTCGCTGCCCTGCTGGAAGGGCAGAAAGTTCCTCTTTGGATCCAGACAAAGAACTGGGGAAACAAATTGAAAGGATGGAGTGTGCAGAGGCACCAAAATAACCCTGGCAAATCTTGCAAGCAACATGTTATGTGATTCTCCCAAACAGATGAGACAAAGTTTGTGTTCATCACTGTGGGTCATTTTGATAGCACATTTCATGCATTTTTTAAAGAACACATTGGATGCCATTTTGGGACCACAAGTAGCAAGGTAGGAAAACCAAGAGTAGTTCAATAAGATTCTCCTCACGTGGTCCAAGTGATGAAACCTATCAATGGTCATGTCAGCTCCACTATATTCCGCAGAGTTTTATGGAGGGCAGAGAGCTGCTTCCCAGATAGGAAGCCATCAGAGTTGTCTGAGGCCATTGCTGCCAACGTTGAGGGTTTGCACAGCAATAAAATGGTCACTGCTCGGGCAGCAAACTCTCAAGTTGGATACACTAAAGGTACAAGTGAGAGAGAGGGAAGAGATCTAGAAGCAAGATACAGGAGGTAAGGTGACTGAGACAAGGAAAAATGAGAAAGAAGGAAGAGAGGGGACAACCAGAGGTGAAAATTAATTAGATATAGGCAGAGCCCATTTTTAAGTTGCTCTCCCCTTGAGGCAGGAAAAGAACTGAAGGACAAGGGTGGATCACATGCGGGAGACAGGAAGTGAGAACATTGATCCCGTCTCCCCAAATGGATGGTAGGAAACACCCAAGTAAGATGTCCTCAGAGGAAGAAAGGGAAGAAACTCTTTCTGAAATGAGGCTAGGAGGGAAGAACCCTTGAAGCAAAAAAGGCAAAGTTGCTCTAATAATAATAATAATAATAATAATAAACTTTTATTTATACCCCGCCCTCCCCGCCTAGGCAGGCTCAGGGTGGCTAACAAGACATGGTAAAACCATGATACAGATAAACAATGATCTAACTAGCACAGTTAACTTGGGAAGGTCATATCCACACAGTAGCAAAAAAGGAACTGGGGGAGCCTCGCCTCCGTAGTATGTGACAGTTTGGACAGGAAAGACCATTTGTGATTGCTCCAGAAGGGGAAGGATGCCCTTGGAGGGATTTTTAGCTGGGAAAATCTATCTTTGGTTGGCCTGCACTAACACGTTCCCAATGCTGGGCTGCAATGAAGATGGAAGATAAACTGGAAATTGTACAGAACTGGTGGACCATCCTATCCCAAGCATTTGAGAAATTGAGACCAGAGTGACAAATAAATAAAGACCAACAACAGATTAAGTTATGTTTTTCATAGTACTCCAAGTGAATCACCATTGTATTTACATACCCAGCTTTGGGATCAAAGGTATCAGACTGATCTCTTCTTTGGGATGTAACAGGAACATTTACTTTTACTAAAGCAGATGAGGAGGATTCGTTCTTTAAAGCTTCATTTTCTACAGTGCCCTGTTGCAAGAAATGTTCACAGTTAAACATCAGCATCAACTCCTCAACTGTCCTGCACAAGAAGTCAAATTTAAATTCAGTGGCTTTTTAATACTAGGTTTCACCTTATTATCTTTAAAGATTCTCAGCATTGGAGAGAAGCATTAATAGATTAACATACTGCTTACAAAGTGTTGTGAGCTTAGAAGGTTCACTGTCCTCCAAAGCAATACACCTAAAGTTTGAAAAACTGCTACCACCACTCTGTTCTGGTAAAGACTCCCTACCCCTGAATTTGGGATATATTAGCCCTCAGGGAGTTTGAGACACTCCAGCTTTACTGAATGAATTCTTAAGAATTAAAACTATTGTATAAGCAGAGTTACCTTAAATGCTAATAACTGGGTATTAATAAGTTCAGTGCCAGAATGAACCACCTTCACTAGTAGACCGGAGGTGTATCCTTGTAATGGTTACTCTTGTCCTTTGACACAGGCAAAGGTTGTGCCGAAGATCTAATACAAACCTTTTGTTCCTGATGGGAGGCAGATCCCAGGTACTTTGGCACAGAAGCAATTGAACGTCCCCACTATTTAACTAAAATAGAAGATGATGCCTTGACTATGTGCATGATGGCATAGCCTACAGTCTTTGTTCACAATTTGCACTTTAATGGGATAGATTATAGTCTCTCAGATGGGTCATGGCCCCAACATGTGTGGGAAAGGATATTCTCCAATCCACAGATGAAAATAAATCCTTATTCCAATGTTTCATTTTCCACTGGTGGAGTAGGATATATTTGTTGTAAATGTTGAAAAGTTACGCTGTCCTGGGTGTGCGATGTTTGAGAAGCTTATGGGAAAGAATCTGCAGGGAGTACCTGCTTGTTGAATGTGGTTTCAGCCAAAGTTTGCAGTGTGTAGTGTCTCATGACAGTAGCTACCCTATAAAACTTCTCGGAGGGGATTTGCAGAAAAGGGTATTGAGGCTGCTGTAACTCTAGTTGAGTGGGAAGAAATTCCAGCAATTGGGAGATGGTGGGTCTAATACAGCAAAAAATAGTTTTATTCAGCTGGTTCTGGAGACATTCCTCCCCACAAATGAAAGGTGAAAAGAGATAAAAGAGGCACCTGAGGACTAGAAGCTCACCGTGTGTTGATGTAAGTTTCAGTGGTTCTGCACCCATCCAATTTGTGTCATTCCCTTTTGTAGTTTTGGAGAAGGCAGAACAACAAGGGCACTGGGCTCTTGGAAAGGGCAAATTCATGCTGACATTGGGGTAGGTTCATAATACCAGAGTGGTAACTAGAAAGGCCAAGACATCCCCACCCCCACTCTAAAATATAGCTATGCATGTAGTGCTAACATACAAAATGTATATTATTTTTTATAATTTAATACCTACTTATATTAACTTTTAATCTTGAATGAAACTGGAATGACATTAGCACCAGAAATATTTGTCATCATGAGAGTACTTTGGCTTTCTAGGAGGTTACCCAATTAGTGGATTACATTTAAACAGCAGCTATCCCACCGTTTTCTTTCATTTATTATTTAAAATATTTAAATTGTACCCATCCAAATACAATACTTGTAGCAGCTTCTAATATCACAAAATCTTAGGAACAGAATAAATGATGGTTTTTCATTCCATCTTAGGGAATGAGAATGCAACCCTGTGAATATTATCCAACAAAACATAGCTGTTCATGTACTCACCACGCCAGAAAACTGAAGTCTGTGTTTGTCTTTCAGGTGAGGTTCATGAAGTAGATGACATTCAAGATCCCAAAACTGAGAATAATCACCTCTGTCTCTTGGCAAAAAGGTGACTACAACCTAACAAGACATAAATCAAGTTATATATTTACATAAGTTCTAGTATTCTAAACCTGACTGAACTGTATTTTTAATAAAAGCAGGGCTTTCTTCTACAAGCAATAATGACAGCACTGCACTAATCAGTAATCTAAATACACACTCTTAACTCACCTCATGAAGCTAGGATTCAGAAGATATAATATCCTCCTTAAATATGTACTTTGATCAACAAATGTGGATGATCCATGCAGCCTAACATTTTAATGCTAACGCCTTTAGTCTCTATTCCCTTTTAAATTAATATCATATACCAAATTACAAAATGTAGCCCATGGAGTGTGAATCAAAAAACCCAGATATTAAGGCCTGGTACAGAGCGGTGTGTGTGTGTAATGTTTGTACAGACAAAAATCTGAAAGTGAGAAATAAAATTGACACAAATTTTTAAAGATTTAAAAAGGTTAACTTGCAGGGAGAAAAATCCAAGATTTTGGATTGTTGCACAATCTTGGCCACTATTTTGAGGGTTGCTTAGCAACCCCAAATACGCCAGCAGGAGCAGCTGGAAGATGCTGCTGTGACAGAACAGGTGGAAGGAACAAGGTGGTGGGGAAAGCAACAGAAAAGCCGAGGCTGGATGGTGTGAGAGGACAGGCAAGCGAAGCAGAAACTGGAGAAAACAGGAAGGAAGGAGGAGGTGATGGAAGAACAAGAGAGCTGTCACTGCTGGATGAGCCTGGCAGGAGGTGGCAGCATGGGGACAAGCAAAGACACAGTTGAGGGACAAGACAGAAGGATGGGCTAGTGGGAGAGGGAAAGATATAGTACAATAATGTGGTGGTGTGAAAAAAGAGTAGAAAGAGCTGGAACCCCTTCCCCCAGTGAATTTTGTGGGTCTCCAACTGTGTCTTGTAATGGCTAAATGCTATGGAAAAAAACACAACGCTTGAAAGAAAGAATGATCGTAAAATATTTTGGATTACCTAAGGCACTATTTAAGAAAAAAGCCTACTGAAGGCAGGAGTATACTGTGGAACTGGAAGTTTATTTTTAAACAGGCATCTGATTTGTAATACTCCTGGGTTGCAACCTATGCCTCCTTTCTACCAGATCATGAAGCATTTGCTAGCAGTAGAGGTTCACCTCATGCAAAAAGTAGAAAAGGCCAGTTTTTGTGACTATTTCCTTCTCACTGGAGTTGCATGTATTGTGTGGCTTTCAGTAGGTTCTACTTCTATCAGCACTGCCTTTTAGAAGAGGGGAAGATCCACCTTCACTGCTGCTTAATATTCAATCCATTATTTTTAAGTAGTTGGTAAAAATAGATAAAAATCAATAACACAAAAGTAGTAGCTGTGAAATACAGTATACATAAGACTAATTGTATATTGATGGAAAGATATTCCAGCAAACGCTTTCCTCGTCTTTCATCAATGCCAAGAAGGATGCTGTGAACCAGATGCAAATTCCAACTTAAGCCACAGTATCAGGACCCTTACTTGTTGCTGTATAAGGATTGTCCCCAAGACAGGGTTGCTCAAGTAGTATTGTTTCTTCTGTCGAGCAGGGGTGGCCAAACTTGCTTAATTCAAGAGCCACACAGAATAAGCATCAGATGTTTGAGAGCCGCCAGACATGAATGTCAGATGTTTGAGAGAAGGAAGGAAGGAAGGAAGGAAGGAAGGAAGGAAGGAAGGAAGGAAGGAAGGAAGGAAGGAAGGAAGGAAGGAAGGAAGGAAGGAAGGAAGGAAGGAAGGAAGGAAGGAAGGAAGGAAGGAAGGAAGGAAGGAAGGAAGGAATAAATGGGGAGAGGTGGGAATAAAGTAACTTTAAGTTTAAATACCTTCTCCAAGCCATCAGATGGCTTGGAGAAGTGATTTAAAGAGACAGATGTCTTCTCCAAGCCAGCCAACGAAATAGTGGGGGCTTTGCGAGCCACACAAAATGTGTGAAAGAGCTACATGTGGCTCCCGAGTCACAGTCTGGCCACCCGTGGTTTAGCTGATGAAAACAGTTACACCATTTGGATGCCAGGTCAAAGATTCAGGATTAAAAACATTCTAGGTGCTGGGTGGCAGTGAAGGCCATGACCACATCACCCCTAAAAAGCAGATACACAGCACTACCTTGTTCATGGATAAGAAATATTCTTTGTTCAGGAGGAAGAAAAAGGAGAAGATATTGGATTCATATCCCACCCTAAACTCTGAATCTCAGAGTCTCAGGATGGTCACAATCTCCTTTACCTTCGCCCCCCTCAACAGACACCCCGTGAGGTAGGTGGAGCTCTTATAGCAGCTGCCCTTTCAAAGACAACTCCTACAAGAGCTATGGCTGACCCAAGGCTATTCCAGCAGCTGTGAGTGGAGGAGTGGGGAATCAAACCTGGTTCTCCCAGATAAGAGTCTGCACACTTAACCACTACACCAAACTGGAAGGGTGGAACAGCAAAAAAGCTAGAAAAATAGAACTTGCTATACACTAGCAGTGATGTAGGATGATGAACATGGAGACTGCGAGACAGAGGCATAAACAAATCAAATGAATCTGAGAGCCAGCTTTCTACACAGGAGATGCCTACACCACTGTCCAAAGGCCACTGGTTCCCACCAGAGTGCTGAAGGGGTGCTGTGGGCTGCCCTGTGGAGACTCCAGAGTTCCTAATATAAAGTTGGCTCGGTTTATGACCAAGCTACACCATAGCACTTAGTTCAAATGGGGAAAAATTAAGTACACAATATAATATTGAACAGAAGTGCCTGGCACATATTTGTAACAAAACAAGTCCTACTTGAGAAGACCCAAGAAGTTATATGGTTTTAGCACTACTTTTCTTTGCAAAATGGAATCCTGAAAACAAATGTGACTTATTTCACTCTGTTATCTGTTTGGAACACTAAGCCACTTTTCTTTGAAGTCAAACAATTAAACAATGCAATGAGTTAAATGCACACAACTAGAATAATTTAGAATCAAGCAAACTTACTTTCTCTTTCCCGTGTGCTTCAAGTGTACCAGAACTACATGAGCACTGAAAAGCTGTATATGTAGCCCTGTAAACCTCTCCACTTCCATCTACACCCTAAAAAAGAAACAATCATTTGTAAAGTTACTTCTAACTGAATATATAATGAACTACAGTTAAATGCTGTAAGTTTCAGTATCTATTCAGATAAACAAATCAAAAACTAGGGAATAAGAGTTTAAAAATTAAATTCAAGATTACTCCAGAGTCTACTGAGTTAGCAATGTATAATGCTTACCTGCAACAAAACCAAAAAAAGGACTTGGCTGAACCAAAGAAGACCAGTTCTAACAGCTGCTATTAAGAGTTATGTATAACAGTACTCCCTGCCATTTTGTGGCTGGCTCTACCTTCTGCAGCAGAGATTTTGTGGTTGTACCCACCACCCCATGTCAGAATTCCAAAGGTGCCTGCAGGCTTTAAAAGGCTGAAGACCCTTGAGCTAATTTACAGGATTTTAAGCTGTTTCTTGCGCTCCATTCTTTTTCAAGGTTATTCTGGAAAGATGAACTGCTTGTTAACATTAGCAAGGTTCCGCTAAGAAGCAGTTTCATGGTATAGTGGACATATCCTGATCTTCTCAAGTCAGTGTTCCTGCAATTGTCTACTCACCTTGACATAAGGGGGTGCAAAAGATGACAAAAACCACTTAATATTTTCATTCCCATTATTTTCAAACTCTAGGAATTTCTCTGTAAGAAAATAATCAGATAAGTATAGGCATATTATATAATGCATACCTTTGACAAATAATATCGCAGAAGAATATCAACGTTTGCTAATAATCCAAATAAGACACTTGTTGAAAAATAAACAATATTCATAACTGCTTGTTACTGCAAACTATGATGGAATTTATGACAATGTTTCAATCTACTGTACCACAGAAGAATAATTTACAAGCATCTCATGTAAACATCAACTTCATTTTTGTGCACTGCAAGATAAGGACACAAAACATATTGTGCTGTTGTTGCTGTTATAAACCAAATGCTTCATAAACTAAAATGCTTACCAATAATCTAGAAACAGGAAAGGAACCCCTACTCATTAAAGGACTCACTGTTACAGCTTTAGTGCTGATATCTTGACAGCCCTGAAGCTCAGAAACTGTTGTGGAATATCTGTTGTTTAATATGACTGCTCCTAATGCTCTCTTTTCAATGACCAGAACCCATTCTACCTCAGGGTTTGAGAAATTGGGGGAAAAGAAATAGCATGGATGAGTAGAATGAGTGGCAAAAGACCTGAACCAAACTGAACAGACTCCAAGCTAGAATCCATGTTAAGGCCAACTCTGCAGTGTAGAAGAAATACTTAACATTGCATCTGCACAATGTCTGCTTCAGAGCTTTACTGAGTAGTTAAGGACTTGCTCCATAATGGACACCCAAGGAATTCACGTGGCGGCTTGCTGTGATCATTGTGCAGGACAGATTAGATCTTTTGTATCTGGTTGGCCCCAAATGCCTCATTATATACCAGTGGTTCTACCAGCTAGTCCCACAGTAACTGTTCATCCTGTTCTATTTGGGAATTTAGACCGGATCCTAGGAGGTGTCTGGATAACAAATACTAATTTCTAGCTTAGCTCTTCTTGACTGGTGAAAGCTGATGGAGAAGTCTGATTATTTGGGCAAACTGTAGGTGCCTGGTTGTTATTCTGAACTCATTACACGGGTCACATTACATCTATTTTGATCCACCTACATGGACTGCCAAGCACAATTCAAAGGGCAAATTTTATGTTTAAAGTTCTAAAACAATTTGGAGCAAAGATACGTCAAAGAATGCCTTATCCAACATGACATCAAGATCACCTTGTTTTCCGTGATACCTTTTTGTCTGACAACGCATGACAGAGGAGCAGGTGGCACCAGACTGTAGAATGCTTTGCCCCAGCAAATCCATCTGGCTCCTTTCTCAGCAGTATTTAGAAAGATGTCAAGACATCTGTTTTGACCAAATCATTTTCCTACTAAATTTTTATGCCTAGTTGATTTCCTAGAGCACTTGTTTTTAATTTAATTTTACTGTAGTGGTTTTATGGATTAACCTTTTTCCTTAAGTCATTTGGGATCTATTTTATCCAAACACAAATGACAAGTATTCTAAATAAAACAGAACCAATGTTCATTTCACTTTGTAAGGCCAAACTGTAATGGAAAATAACTTCAGAAGCATCAGTCCCAGCTAAATAAATTTTATTCTTCCAAAAGCGATGATTCAAACGGAACTTTTCCAAGTCATCACTTACCTGAGCTTTCACTAGACTTTGTCTCAGGAAAGACTAGAATCCGATTCTTGATCTCAATCTGTGTAGAAGGTGGCTTTTGGAGTGGTTTTATTATGTTAACAGGAAGATCAGTGTTATGGTGACGGAGACCTAAATTAGAAATTGTTGGATTCCTTCTAGATTGTTCAAAGGTATTCTCACGAATTTGGACTCTAACAAGCTATGCAAAAAGGGGGGAAAAGTATTGTCATTCTTCAAGCATCTGATCTAAATATTATTCCATAGTGATTTCTACTGAAAACAGCAAACCAGCCCACAAATTCTGACATTATGGAACTAATGACTACTTTAGAATCAAATACAGTGTGAAAGTCACATGGACAGAAAAGTCCTGTACAATTTCAGCTTTAAGGCATTCATATTGCAATCCATTTCTTTTACAGCAGCAGGAAGTGATGTAAACAATTTATTGTACTACAGCAGCAAGTGATGATGTCTGACATTTTAATATAAGAGATGTAACAGAAGTGTTTCCTGTCCTTTGGATGGCTGTCCAAATATTTTAAAGGGTTTTACAGTAGCAGAACAGTTTCTTCTCACAAGGTTGTCAATAGTTATTTCTTGATGTTTACTTTTTCATTCAGGAATATCAGTAAGAATATGGCTGCTCCGATGTGCATTCCATAGTTTTGATCCACTAGAAAAACCTGTCAAGAGACTTAACATTTTTCATAGTCTCTTCTTCAAAATTCAAACGACAGTTCAGGCTGAGGCCTAGGAAAAACATGAATGTTTGCTGGTCCTTGAGAAACCAAGGTGAAGCTGACTGTTGCTTCAGAGGGAGAGGAGGTTTTCACAGGTGCTTGGTACATCATTAGGCCTAGCAATTTCAAGGTCACCAGAGTGGGCCTAATTCAACTTGTTAATGTAAAGGTGTCTGAGTTGGAGGACAGTATCTGCTTAATTGGATATAATGCAGAATGTCAGAACTAACTGGCAATTTTACCAGACTAGTTGAATCACCTGATTAGTAACACCAGTGGTTAGTTAAGTTACGTTATTTGGTCTACATCTGATTGGTCAACCATAATCATACCAATACAGGTTATGAGGCATAAAGTAAAGATCTTTTATTCTAGTTTCATCCTCTGTCTAGCATATAATTAGCTTTTGGACACTTGATTCTGGGTGGGTCAGAACAGCTAGGCACTTATTTGACTTGGACTTTGGAACTATCTTGGATTCAGTCTTCACAAGGTAACATCTAGATTGGAACCAATGCTTGTAAAAGTGCTTAGGTTAGTTATTTAGCTTTATTACTTTTATCCTCACTGTTCACTGCTCTTTTACTGTATATTCCCACACAATATTTTAATAAATCACTTTAATTATATTCTGTGGTGTTCTTGAACCCTGGGGCTTCAATCTGAATCCAGTACTTTGGCCTGCATTAGGTACAGCTACCGAAGTAACTTGTTTTGAATCTTGCTTTGTAAGTGTGCAACCTTGCAGTGTTGGATTTCTTAATCTTAGTCCTCGGAGTGCTGGAGGCTTTTCCCTGGGTCTCTAGCTGTCTGGGTAGTTCAGGAGACTGGTGGCAATGCTACCCTAGGGTGTGTGGACACACTTCAGTGCTTTTGTTTAGTCTTGCCCAACTTGTCACCCTTAAGTGGGACCTGGGACCTTGGCCTTTATAAAGTTCCTTGACAAAGTTCATAACAAGAGATGAAATGGATTCTCTCCTACCTTCCCCAGGCAACCTATCTGTCCTGAAAATTCTCTGAAAGTTGAAAGAGCCATAACACAACACCCCATGATATGGGGCACTTCTGCAACAAAAGGGAAACAAGTAAAATTACCTCCTTTTCTGGCTGACTGACTTGCATCAAAGGAGGGAATTCTACCCGTTCCTCCCTTGTTGCTGCAGTGTCCTGTACTGTGGGGCATTTTGTTTGCAGGTTTCTTTCAACCCACAAAGAGAATTTTCTATAGCATTAGCAGAGGAGAATGATCCACTCCAACAATTCTTTCTATACATTTTTCTCCTCTATAAATCATGAGAAAAGTCAATTTCACTACTGTAAAAACATCCTCCCTGCTGATGGATGCAAGGAGACTTGAGAAAAAGTTTCCTCTAGAAAGCCAGATAGGATTTGGCTGAAATTCAATGCAAGAGTTTTGTAAAGGCAAAGATTATATACTCTCTACTGAACACAACTGTTCATTTGATGATGGCCTGGCAACTAACTGATTGCAACATGCTGGGTTGCTGAGTGGTCTAGAAGAGTTATTTGAAGTGGCATGATGCCCAAGAAATGCACAGCAAATCTACATCCTTCAGGCAGGGCTACATATTACAAACATGAAAATGCCATCCTCTTGTCAAGTTTTCCTCTTCCGCTTCTAACAACATGTAATAAAATGTACTCATTGTCCTGACTTGGTTTTTATTATTTTATTTAAAATATTTTATGCTGCCTTTCCACCTGATCAGAGTCCCCAATATGACAAACATGAAAAAAATCTGAACAATTAAAACAGCATTTAAATTATGAAATAATTCAATAAAAACACATCAACATTCAACACCAGAAACAGAGAAGATGTCAATAACCATTATTGGAGGTATGCCAAATGAAACAAAAAAGTCTTCATGCATTAGTGGAAGACATCAGTAGAGAAAGACAGACAAATCCATATATTCATCTCAGTCCAGTACGTTTAAAGGCACTAATATTATAGCAGAAAAGCAGTTTTCAATAATTGTAGCTACTACAAACAGCTAGATTCAAATTCAGTAGCACTTTAGGGACCAACAAGATTTTTTGGGTATAATTTTTTATTTGTGGGGTTTTTTTAGTAAATTTCTATTCTATAAGCTCTTGAGAGTCAAAGCACACTTTGTCAGATACCAGACTAGCAGCTACAAATGTAATCCACTTACCTTTTGTTCATTATCACAATGTATGTAAATGAGACCACTCCATGGAAATATGGATTTGTTGTCTGCGAGTGATGGATTTGGGCTCACATGAATTGAAATGCAGTTTCTAGAAACAAGTTGAACAAATGAACAGTGACTTAAAGACAGTAGAAAACTTACACCTACATTAGTTTAAAATGCCTAGTAACATTTACACAATGTTTTATTATTTTTTCTCATTCTGGGTTTGATATTTTCTAGGTTTCATGTACAATATGTGCTATACCAAATTACTTGAAGAATAATATGCAAACTTGTAACCTTTCTGCATGAATATATCACTTATTATGAATGACCAATACAACAGCAGCATTAACACATGAAAGGTAAAAAACTGTATTAAAAATTATTAATACAGAACTGTGAACAGCTCCAGCAGCTTCACAAAATCTGGCCACTTTCCACAAGACCTCAGGAACATGATCTGAAAAGCCATATATGAATCCTCAGGTTGGCCTTGCAGTTTTTGAAGTAGTAATGAGATCTTTCTGAGATCACAATAAAAAGGGCAATACAATAGTATATGCTCAATATTCAACTTCTCCACCTTTATAAGAACAAGTGTGCTCCTGAAACAAATCCACAATATCTCATCTGTCCTGCAAAAATGTGTCAGATAGGGCACTGAATCAGACCAATGCAGGCTTTTCTTTTGGAAATTAACTGACTGGCCAAGTACTTAGAGTACAAACTTCTTGTCCCTCCATACATTGTATTTTGTGACCAAACTTAAGTGATTTTGCAGTTCAATATCCCAAATCCTTTATTTAGTCTTTCTTTATGTCTGGTAGAGAAATGGTGCTTAGAAAAAATACTGCAGCTGTAGGTGTAGAGTACTTTAGAGCAGGGGTGGCCAAGAGTAGCTCTCCAGATGTTTTTTGCCTACAACTCCCATCAGCCCCAGCCATTGGCCATGCTGGCTGGGGCTGATGGGAGTTATAGGCAAAAAACATCTGGAGAGCTACCATTGGCCACCCCTGCTTTAGAGTTTTAGAATACAACAGGTATTATTGGCTTAGATTCCCTTCTGTTAAGAAATATTCCTATAGAGATAAAGTTAGTAAAGATGTGGTTATATATTCTTACTAATCTTTCTGCAAGAAAAAAAAATGAACAGGCAACAATTCATTCCTTTTTCTAAATTGGTTCTTATAATAGTTTCATGCTATTTGATTTAATGGCCGCCAACTGTTAACTGTTAGATCTCAGAAGCTATACAGGGTTGGCCCTGGCTAGTACTTGGATGGAAGACCACCACAGAAGCTCAGGGCTGCTACAGAGGCAGGCAATGGCAAACCATTGCTGCTCATCTCTTGCCTTGAAGATTCTACAGGGTTGCTGCAAGTCAGATGCGATTGAACAGCACTTTCTGGATAGCAGCAATAATAGAAATACTTACCCAGGTTCAATAGCTCCATGTTGAGGTGTTATCGTAAGGCAATGAGCAGGCCATGAGAGCTCAAATTTCAATGACCTGTTCGAGTTGTTGGTTATTTGTGTATGTCTAGTGTCTGTTACTCCACCTATTGAAGAAAATGCAATATTAACCAACATCATCATTTAGGAATCATTTAGGACATTTTTTGGAAGTAGGAACTTTGTATATCAGGCTGTCAAGAATATTTTTAACAAAGAAAGTGATTAAATAAATTTCACTGCCTCTTTGAAGGTGAGAACTAGCAAGCAGATTGTGAACACAGAAAAAGGCACTGGTGAGTACGCCAGTGGTGATACCACTCAAGTCCCCAAATTCAACTGTTAATTAAGTTTTACAAACAATGAAACTATGAATAATGCCATTTCAAGTTCATCTTCTCACTTTTTAATGTAAGAATAGTGTTATTATCAACTAAAATTACTCCAAGCAAAATCTTATGGCCAATTTTTTTACTATGTATTGAAATTCTACATAGTTACTTACTCAGAGAAGGAGCTGAGAAAATCAGAACTTCAGGCTGCACAGTCCAGGTCTCCTGAGAAATAAGCTTATTCTCATTTTGACTTTTGGTACTTGATGGAAGTACACAACCATGAGGGCCTTTAACAGGTAGTACATCTAGAGTCATGCTTTGCTTCTCAGGCATACCACGTCTACAAAACGTTGTTTAAAAGGAGTTGTTAAACTCATTTGGTCAACAAAACATACTGGCCAAGTATTTGTTCCTCTACTTTCTCTCTCTCTTTCCTTTCTTATACTCAGCTAAGGTAGCAAAACCATAACTGGAGAGAGGAGTACCATATAATGACCTTTACTTAGAAACAGAGTACTTTATAGAAAAGGGAGCTGACATAGATAGTTCCTACTTGTATCTGATGATGGGAGCTTTGACTCTTAAAGCTTACACTCCCAAAATCTTGTTGGTCTCTAAGATGCTCCTAGATTAATCTAGCTCTTCTATGCAGACTAACACAGCTATCCTCTGAAACTATCTACATAGATAGGTGGTATTTGCATTATTTCAGCTGGACACTAAAGAGCAGAAAGTTTTGATGGCAGGATTCAAAAACCATAAAACAAGAGAACAGCACAGTTTCACTTCTGGGAGAAGCAACCAGAAGAGTAAATGTCACATTTAACATACAACCTTCAACCTCAAGCAGGTCTTTTAAAGGAGTATATGAAAAATATTACTAACATTAAGATGACAGGTATTCATCAGGTGGGTGGCAGCTATCTATAAATTAAGATCCTGGCTCCTATTATTAAGAAGATCCACAACAGCACTTAGTTTCAACCTAATATTTTCCAGAGATTTTCCTCCCAGGAAGAATACCAACATTTTCATGGAGAAAGTTTAAAGCAGGCTCTAGTCACAGTAATAAACCAGCAACATATCTACATATATTTTTTCTTATGCATGGTATTTACAGTTCACCAAGACAGAGAAACACTGATTTTAAAATTTAAAAAAACACTAATAAAAATTCTGTTATTACCTGTCCAATATCATATGATGTCCTGATGGTGGCAAGGCATTTAAAGAAGCACTAGTAGATGCCTTATAAACATAAAGAATAATCCTACGCATGTTTAAGAAGAAACTCTGGATATCATTTGTTTGTTGTGGAAGATCACATACTACAAAAAGATATTTAAAAATTAGGGAAATGTTTTATTAATCAAACTAAAGTTTAATTCCTTTGTATTGCTGTATCAAATATAAACTGGTCTGACATCAGTCAGTCACCAGGAGGATTATTGTCATCTTTAAATCTAGTAGTTCTCCACCGTATCAGCTTGGAAATTGTACTCTATTCATTTCACACTGAAGTTATAGTTTGATAACGGACATTCAACTTGATATGGTACTACACAGTTTATTTTTAAAATATGTAGCATAACAATATGTACATGTAGTTTCTTGTGGTGGAAAAACAGTTCTTCCTTCAGACATTACAAGAATTTTTTCAACAAAGGAAAAATATAATTTTTTATAGGAACAGAAAAATAATCCTATGAAATATTTTTTGAATGAGTGTTCACTCAAAGTGTATAGTATGTAGATTTTTATCCAACACTTCACAACATAATAAATGATAATTCTTATAAACTACTATAACAATATCCAACATATTTTCAAGTATGTCTGTTGTTTAAAAAGTAATTCTGTCCACAATTAGTCTGCCTATACAATGTATTTTCAAGGACATATTGTTTAAAATAATTACTTTTGTCCACAATTAGTTTGCCATAATGTGTGTAACAATAAACTATTGAAAAGTTCAGTGTTGTAAACTTTATATCTAAACATGCTGCTAGTCCTACTGAGACTGTTTCTGTCCAAAAAAACTTCATCCTGCTTACTACAAAATTAATTTTCAACTTATTTCTTTCTGATGGCAGAAATCAAAATACATGTAATAAGGTGGTATATGGTACTGCAGCTCTCTTTGTAGAATAGAACATATCCACAATTTACTTGCAAAAAGCTAGCAATGCGAACCTAAGCAGTTTAAGCCCACTTACCTGAGTGGATTTAGACAGATGTGATTATGACCAGGATTATACCACAAGGCATTTACTACTTCTCATGGCTTTAAAATATATCTAAGTTTTACATCTTTAGGGTACAGCAACAGATTTTCAGACTCTTCAAAGTCTTGCATTCTTCTACCTCCCTCCATAATTTTTCACAAGCATAGCTGAAGTAGCCAACTTTAGGTACATCAATGACAGCACACAGTGAGACTGACCTGCAATCTGTACTAATTAAGTTGTTGAGGAAGCTCGCAGAACAAAAGTATTTTTAGCATACAACAGACAAACTCCCAATTTTTCTTCTAAAACCCATGTTATAAAATGAGAAGTTAATAAAGTAAGCTAATTTACTAAAGCCTTGATGATGCAGATGAGGCTCTGCAAGAAAATATACTGTGTGTGTCTCTAGGGAATCTGTGTTATCTTGCAGGTCAACTCGTCAGAGATAAAAGGAAGCTGACTGCTGCCCTTTGCAATTTGAATGGAACTACAATTTTTTTTCTGTCTTGTTCAGAGGAGCCCTGGCATTCAGCATACAGATGCTGCAAGAAAAGGCCTTTAAGATTATAGCCAGGAATCTCCCCACCTCTAACTTTTAGATTTTAACATCTATAGCCTGAGGTAGAGTTCTGACGAACTTGAAAGCTCATGAACACTTTGGTGTCATTGTATCTGGCCCCAAAATGATTTCATTATGGATTGCTTTGGGATGTTGATCTTGGACCAATACTGCAAAGAACTTGTATGTGTGTGTTGAGCTCTAATGGATGCAGCGAATAATCTGATCAATGATACAGAAACATCTGTTTTTGTATGCTCTTTTACTCTTAAATCCTATTTGAGAGCTTGAACACTTAAAAAAATACAGTATAGCTTGCTAAGATTTCAAGGCGTCAAGCAGTATTTAGAAAAGTATCATTTAGCTTCAGTAAAATTTAAGATTAATTATCTTAAATGCTTGATGATACTCTGAAAAAGCATTTAAGTTGAGAAGGCACAGCAGTGCTGCATACTTAACTAATAGGGATGGGCATGAACAGGCTCACAAACCAATGATGAATTTTGGCCGCTTACTTGTTTGCAAACTGAAGTAAATGGCAGGTCAACTGGCACAAGCTTTCCTTGAACTTTCAAGCTGTTGGTGCCAGTTTGTAAACAGATATATTTACGGACAGTCTCCAAGGTCCCCGGCTGCTCCTCTACATAAATACCACAAATATGCACAACAGCAATAGTGAACCTGGTTCTTACCCCCATATGCCAAATTTATGTAATTGTAAGAATTTCATAAATTCCTTCGACTAAGACAACTGATCTTACCTTCAGTCACCAGCTCTTCCCCTGGGAACTCTTCATCAAACTTTACATTTATCGCTGGATTATTAGCTGGGAGTATATTTCGGTTTTGCTGTGGATTATGCTGGATAGCTCTGAAGAGACAATTTTAAAGAGCAGCTGTCTATGTCCCATTAATTTTATTACACCATATCCTCAGAAAGATGCTAACACATACAATAGTGTGCAGAAAGCAATTATTCCTTTTTTCATAGACCTATTTGCCCTGTATCATATTGTACTTAAAGCTAAAGCTAATTAGCTTCTTGTTTTCTCAACAGAACTTTATCAATGTAGCAGGCCTAAAATGAGCATACTTTAAACACCACAAGAGAGAACACTTTTTTACCCCAGTCAGGGATCTTAGATTTGGCTGCTACTGATGATCATAGATCTCCTTCTGAAAAATATTGCCCTTGGATGCCCAGCAAGAAGCAATAATTTTCATCCCCTCTGTGCATCACACAGAGAACAATTTCTCACTGCATGTTATATGCAGACATTCAAAAGCAGCAGGAGATTTTACTGCTTTAAAGCACTTCCAAAGCCTGCACAAAGTGACAAACTGGTCCTTCCTTTGAGTTACTAGCACATGCCAGAAGCCTGCGGGTACTAACAGAGTTGGCAGCCATCTCAAATATACACAGCATTCATACTTTCCTTGGGTATCCTCCCAAAGCTCTTTGTGCTTAAGGCAAACCTATACAAGAAACAATGGTCTCTAACAGTATACTAACATACTCCACTTCTATGAACATTTTATTCTGTTGATGACAATGTACAATAGAAAATGCCTGATAAATCATTTAACAGTGAAAGTATTGTGGTGTCAGAAGAGATGTAACAGTAACATTTCTACATTGCAGCATCAGCCACAATCCACAAACAGCACCAATTGGAAACTGAAATATCTATGGCAGTCAGATTAGCAGACTTCTGTCCCTAAAACCCCATGATAAGCCCCATGGAATGATTTTAATTTTCCTCATCTCAGCCAGAGACCAAGCACCAGTGCTAAGTTTTGTCTCTTTGTGTACCCAGTTTAGACAGATTTTGGAAAGGTGGCAGCTTTTGTTTATGATGTCCATAAGGGGAAAGCTCAGTGTTCAGCACCTTCAGTCATGTGTGCTTATAAAGCTACTTCATTCTGAATAGACAACTGATCCATCTAGCTTAGTAACTTTCTGCTTTCTGAAAGTGGTTCCAAGGCTTCAGGAAGAGAAAGATCCTTACAACGCTTGTTCCCTAAGATCTAGTTATAAATGATGGTTGTTGAACCTGGGAGGTTATGTGTGTAAAACATATGCACTACCCACTATGCTACAGCTCCTTCCTACATATGACAGAACAAGGCACATCTAGATCATCTGGGGACAAAGACAGTTATGGAAGTAAATCTGAAGAGCCAGCCTGATATAATTCAGCAAGAAAATAACAACAACAAGATGAAGATGAGGAGGAGGCAGCACTTGAGAACTAAATTCCACTCTAGAAATAATATCGTAAGCACATAGCCAAGCTAAACTAGATCTATAGTCATCAGGTCTTTGTTTCTGTAAGCCCCTTTTATTTTCATCTTGTTGCTGTGTCCAACTCATTTTTACTACTCATGCACATATACAGCCCAAGAAATACAGTCTGGGACCATTTGCAGTACAAAGGCTGAGGGGATCAGATCAGAAGAGAGGGCAGGAGCAGATAATATCCAATCTGATTCTCAGGACACAAAGGATGATGGAAGACAGGAGAGATATGACCAATCCAAGTACCAGGGCTACTAATTAGAAACTCCCAGCAATTAATAAAGCTGCATCTTGACATAAAGCCTAACTACACACCGCACGTAACAGGTCAAAGACCCAAAGTACTAAAGTGGTATCACATTTAGCCATTGTTTCAAATTAACCTTCAGCCAAATGGTTACTGGGTGTGACTATGACCAGTCACTATCAGCCTGATTGTCCTCACATGGCAGCTGTCAAGATAAGGAGGCAGGAAAGAGCCACATATACTAATATCCATGAAGCCAACACAGAAGTCAGAACTTGACCTGCACAATAGATCACTTCTACTTCCCACTCCCTGATGCAGTCCCCTGCTCCCTCCCTCAGCTGCTTTTGAGTTTGAGCACCTGTCACACAGCATGGGAAGCAGAAGTTTCAGACCCATTCTTGCATAAGTGGAAGTGGGTTTGGATGCAGTGTACTATCTGAACAAAATTGGGTCCTGTCAGATTAAACAATTTAAGACCCAATACAAACCTGTAGCCATCTACTGCTTATTCATCAGGACAACAGAAGATAAGCGCAGCTGATACAAGCAATGCTGTTATTTTGCAACGAAAGCTGAGCCTCACCTGAGATACTGCTGTCTTGATATTTCATCTCCATAGAAGAAGCAAACTGTAGATAACACTGGTGCATTATTGTATTCACCTTCAGTACAGTTACACATTACTGTAACTTTCTGGGGGAAATAAGTAATTTATTGTTCAAATGGAATGTCATGGTCTCTCATTAAAGCTACTATATTTGAACTATGTCACATTCTCAATTGCATAAAAATATATAACATGTTTCTAAAACATTTTTGAATTTTGGTCATGTATAATAAGAGATCTTCTTCGTGGTCTCTGTGCATCACACTGATGGGATACAGGCGCCCGCGCCGATCACGATCGGTATTCTTGAAAGCTGCGGATTTCCGCGCCCCAGGCCCAGTGCGCTTGCGCAGAAGCCCCACCGCGCATGCCCGCTGGGACCGGAGCGGACATCCCGCCAGTTCTGTTCTGACCGCCGCCTGGATCAGTCGATCATTCGCTACGGTCGGTAGATACCCTTCTTGTTAGTTGCGAAGAAGACTTTGGCTAATTTTGTTCTATTTTGGGCGAGGGGGAAGGCGGAAAGGCTCGTCTATATATTTTTTCTCCGAAGTTTTTTCCCCTTTCCCGCGTTTTCCCCCTCTTCCCCCCCGTCCATTTTTTTCCTTTCCCCTCGCATGGAAAGGCGTTGGGGATTTTTCAGGAGGTGTACAAAGTGCGGGAGCAAGATCGCCCCTCTGGACGGACACGCGCTTTGCCTCCTCTGCTTGGGCGAGTCCCACAGAATGGACCACGTGCGCACATTGCGCAAAGTTTTCGCGGCAGACCAAAAAGAACCGGGCAGCCCGCCTAGCAGCTGCGCTAATGGAGCGTGCGTTGTCGCCCAAGAAAACGCCGACAGCGAGTCACAAGCTGCCGACAACAGAGTCGGTCGATACCGACAGAACTCCCACCGACGCCGATCGGCCCATGAAATCGGGCTCGGCATCTAAGTCGGCCTCCTCTACTCCTGCAAAACGGCCAAGGGAGGAGAAGGGAGCACAACCGGAAGCGAAGAGGAAGAAGAAGGCAGACAAATCCAAACATCAACTTGGAGTTTCTGCCTCTCCCGCCTCACCATCGGAGTCGACAGCGACGGTACCACCGCTAAAGCTTTTTGCTTCGCCTCGCCGCTGACTAAGACCTCCGATGCTGGCTTCCATGTCGACCCAGATCGCCATATCTTCAGATTCAGATCGGGATCTGGAGCTGACCCAACGGTCGGGAACGGAAGATAGCCCACCCGACATTCACACTGTAGAAGAAACCCTTCAATCCCGGACCCCTGTTCGAGGTCGATCGGCCACCCCTCGCCGAGACCGCTCCCGGAACCCGTCCAGGGGACGCTCACCCACGCCTCGACATTGATCCAGCACTAGGCGCAATCGCTCTAGGAGTGTACACGGAGACCCATCAAAGAGTCCTCGCCATCGACGCCGATCGCGGGAGTCGGACGAGGAGAGGTCCCCACGCAAAGACCGATCTCCTAACCGGAGACAGCCACCGCTACCGATACCCTGGGATCAGCGTCAGTGGCAGTACCTATATGTATTGTACTCGATGCCCTCCATGTTTCCCTGGTTTCCGCCAAGACAACCGGAATGGGACCAGCACTCGGAAGCTTCATGCCGGTCGAGAACATCCTATCAACCCTCAAGGCGTAGTGCGTCGGCATCGGTATCGAAACCACCAGATACCGTAACCCCACGTGAGCAGAAGATCTCCCCTCGCTCTCGAGGCGCAGAACGGGCTATTCCAGAGCCCTTAAGGGCCTCAGAGACCCCGAAACTCATGTCGGAACACTCCGAATCGGTGGAGGGCTCCCCTAGATCGGAAGTAGGCTCAACCCAAGAAGAGCATGAGATCTCCTCATCTCCGGAAGACCCATCGCCTTCCCACAAGGTAGTTGAGGACCAGCCCATTTCCCCATCTGAGGACCTTAAGTCCTACGGGGATCTTGTAAAACGTATGGCCCAGACCTTGTCTTTACCGACAGTACAACCTCAACCTGTAGTTACAGACAACGTCTTCGATATTGTCCAAATGGACACCTCTACTGCCATCGCATTACCATTGACAACGGTCATGTTGCATACAGCTAAAGCATCTTGGGACAAACCAGCGTCAACCCCCATATCCTCGCGCAGGCTGGACCACATGTACCGCGTCCAGGAATCCACGGCTGAATTTTTGTTTAACCACCCCAAACCGAATTCAGTTGTAGTAGCCTCATCATCCAAGGCGAGGAAGACACATGCTTCTCCCCCAGATAAAGAGGGAAAGAAGCTGGACATTTTGGGCAGACGTTTCTATTCAGCGGGCTCCCTAGGAGTCAAGGTAGCGAATTACGCAGCCTGTATGGGAAGATATCAGTACTCCCTATGGGACCAGCTCTCACCTATCTTGCCGGGCCTTCCTGACCAGGCTAAGAACGCCATCAAAAAGATCCAAAAGGAAGGCATGACCCTCGCAAAACAACTCCTCAACTCAGCCAAGCACTCAGGCGACGTAGGGGCTAAAACAATCACTTCGGCCATTACATTAAGACGTCACTCCTGGTTAAGATCGACCGCTCTACAACCAGATACACAGTCATACGTTGAAGACCTTCCTTTTGATGGTAATGGCTTGTTTAGTTCCAACACGGACTCGGTGTTACAGGAAATGGATAAGAGTATCCGAACATCTCGAAATTTAGGAGTACCTGTCTCCTCCAGATCCCAGAGCAGGAGGCCCTGGAGCAAACCTTGGAATAAGAAGCCGTTTACCAAACAAACCACTGAGCAACACTGGAAGCCAAGGAGCACAACATCGTTCTCCAAACCTCCATATAACTCCAAATCAAAATACTCCCCTGCCTCTTCCCAATCTTCCAGACAGAAAGGAAACAGGCAACCTAAGCAGGGACTTTGACTGCCCTTTCCCCTGCTCCTCTCCCCCCCCCTTCTTTTTCGGACCACACCAGGCTTTTTTGCCATTTCCAGGCATGGGCCAAAATCACCACGGACCAATGGGTTCTATCAATAATCCGGCTGGGTTATCAGATAGAGTTCCAAGAGAGCCCTACGGTTCCCACAGTCGTCCACACTGCAACATCTCCCACACTCCAAGAGGAGGTGCACTCACTCCTCCAAAAAAATGCAATAGAACCGGTTCCGACAAACCTGGAGGGACAAGGATTCTACTCCCGTTATTTCACGATTCCCAAGAGAGACGGAGGTCTCCGCCCCATCATGGACCTACGAGGCTTAAACCTCTTCATTCCACACCAAAAGTTCAGGATGATCTCCCTTCCGAACATCCTCCCCCTCCTCAACCGGGGAGACTGGATGGCCACGTTGGACCTGCAGGACGCCTATTTTCATATCACCATACACCCTGCATACCGGAAGTTCCTCAGGTTCACCATCGGAAGGTCTCACTACCAGTACAAAGCACTACCATTTGGCCTCTCCACGGCTCCGAGAGTCTTTACAAAAACCATGGTGGTAGTAGCAGCTCATCTGCGTCTTCAGGGAATCACAGTGTTCCCATATATAGACGATTGGCTTCTGGTAGCAGAATCGAGATCTCTCCTACTACAACACATAGACACCACCCTGGCCCTTCTAAGGGACCTGGGACTACAGGTCAACGAAAAGAAATCCTCACTCCAACCCTCTCAGAGGATACAGTTCATAGGAGCCATCCTGGACTCAAGAGCCTGCAAGGCTTTCCTACCAGCTCAGAGAGCAGAGGACATTATCTCCCTAGTGCAAACCTTCCTACACGATCATACAGTCACAGCATTACAGATCCAACGTCTGTTGGGCTTGATGGCATCTACCACAGCGGTATTACCGTTCGCCAGATTCCACATGAGGCTACTGCAACTGTGGTTTCTCAAAACATTCAGATGCCATTCGGACCGTCCGTCTCGCAGGCTAACCGTGCCACAACCGATCCTGTCCTCCCTGAACTGGTGGCAAGAGAAAGAGAATCTCCTCATAGGAGCCCCGTTCCACAGACAAACCCCGACCTTGTCCATCACGTTGGACGCGTCCCTGTGGGGCTGGGGAGCGCATCTAGAAGGCCTGTGCGTTGGAGGTCAGTGGCCTCAATGCCACCTACAGTACCACATAAACTTTCTGGAGTTATTGGCGATCCACCACGCCATACTCTCCTTCCGTCCATTGATTGTGGGAAAGACAGTAGCGATCCTGACGGACAACACCACTGCACTAGCCTACATAAACAGACAGGGGGGCACGGTGTCAAGGAAGTTATGTATGCTGGCGCTGAGAGTGTGGGAACTCTGCCAGGAGATGGACACAACTCTAATAGCCACCCACCTCCCAGGCACCCTGAATGTCTGTGCGGACTATCTGAGCCGAGGTGGGGCTTCGCTCCACGAATGGGAGCTCAATTGGGAGTTTCTCCAACCGGTGTTCCAGAAGTGGGGCACACCAGAAGTGGATGTCTTCGCCACCCGCAGCAGTTCGAAATGCAGGGAATTCTGTTGCAGAGGAGGAGTAGATCCCCTGTCTTTGGGGGACGGTCTGCTACTGCCATGGTCACACAGACACGTGTACCTGTTCCCACCGATCCCACTGATCACCAGAGTGGTCCACAAGATTTACAAAGAACACCCCAGAGGGATTCTCATCACCCCCTGGTGGCCCAGACAGCAATGGTTCTCCCCAGTTCTAAGACTGTCACATGGGACCTTCCATCAGTTCCCAATGGCTCCAGACCTTCTACTGTCACATCAAGAGCAAGTGATCCACCACGATGTGCCTCACCTGAAACTAACGGCATGGAGATTGGTGTGAGAGACTTATCGGCAAGAGCCCTACATGTTATCCTTAACAGTAGAAAACCATCCACTAGGAGGTCGTATGAATATAAATGGTCGAGGGTCACCCAATTCGCCTCGGAGGCCGCAATGGAACCCAAGACAGCGGGCCTCCCAATAATTTTGGACTTTCTGCTTTCCCTTCTGGACAAGGGCTTAGCGGTATCGTCAATAAGGGTGTACTTAGCAGCCATCTCCGCTAACCATGAACAACTGGATGGTTGCTCGGTTTTCACACACCCTAACACTAAAAGGTTCTTGAGAGGACTCGTGAAGCTTTATCCATCAACACGTCACCCGGCTCCCACATGGGATCTGCCGGTCGTTCTACAAGCCTTAGCGGGCAAGCCCTTTGAACCCATGGCGACCTGCTCTCTCCAGTTACTATCATGGAAGACAGCCTTCCTGGTCGCCATCACCTCAGCTCGGAGAGTAGGGGAACTGGCAGCGCTACGCTGTGATGACCCATACCTGAGATTTAGCTCCGAGGGAGTTTGGCTCCGCCCAGATGTCACTTTCCTCCTGAAGGTCATCTCCTCGTTCCATCTGAACTCGGAAATATACTTACTGGTGTATTTCCCCGATCCTAGTACAGAAAGGGAACGAAGACTCCACGCCCTGGATGTAAAGAGAGCACTCTCGTTCTACCTACATCGGGTAGGGCCGGGTCGCAAGGACCCCAGACTTTTTGTTTCGTATGCTCCAGCTTCACAGGGCGTTAGGGTCTCCCCTCAGCGACTCTCTAAGTGGATTACAGAGACTATAAAACTGTGTTATCTGCTAAACAAGAGGCCCTTGCCTGGGCCCATTAGAGCCCACTCAACTAGAGCCATGGCTACTTCTGCGGCCTTCATGAAGGGCGTGCCACTAAGAGACATTTGTGAAGCTGCCACTTGGTCCTCGCCACACACCTTTGTGAGACATTATGGACTGGACCTTAGGTGGTGCAGACGTTCGCCAGTGGGTCGTGCTGTTCTTCAGGAGCTTCCCTGCTGATGGACCGTCGCACCCTCCTCCAGGTACGAATTTGGCTTGCTAGTCTCCCATCAGTGTGATGCACAGAGACCACAAAGAAGATAAACAGGTTTCCTACCTGTAACTGATGATCTTCGAGTGGTCATCTGTGCAGTCACACTACCCGCCCTCCTTCCCATCCGCTGCCGGTCCATCTGGAAGGGCTTACGCAGCAGTCAGAAGGAACTGGCGGGATGTCCGCTCCGGTCCCAGTGGGCATGCGCGGTGGGGCTTCTGCGCATGCGCACTGGGCCTGGGGCGCGGAAATCCGCAGCTTTCAAGAATACCGATCATGATTGGTGCGGGCGCCTGTATCCCATCAGTGTGACTGCACAGATGACCACTCGAAGATCATCAGTTACAGGTAGGAAACCTGTTTTTCATACAATATTGTAGAGAAATCTTGTGACTGGCATTCAAACTTACCTGCTGCTCACCTTCTTTAAGGACAAACTTCTCTGGAAATACTCTCAGCATATGTGGATCCATGATAATTCTTTCACAAAAATTCCTAAAACATAATGCTTTAACATAGGCTGCCCGACACCCTGTATTTCTGAGAGAGAAAGAAACCTTGCTTGTTTCCCCAGGTGACGGCTCATTCAGCTCCACCAGGTATCTGTTATAGTTTTTTTTCACATTTTCTAAGATCACACTGCTTCTGCCCCCAATTCCATACAAGGGTATCTAGAGTTAAAAATACAAGTAATTTACATTAAGAATCACAAGAATGCAACAAAGATGAACATTCAAGACAGACAAATGATTCTTTATAAAGTAAACAGATAAAAACTTGCTCCTTGATGACAGACTAATATATTTTCCCAAAGTCAGTTTTTGGAAGTGATAGCAGACTTGGTACATATCAGACTAGAAGCCCAATAAACTTAGATAGCTTGCTTTAAAGTCAATGGAAGCTAAGAACAAAATGTTAAATAAGCAAAAAAAAGATCAGGGGAAGATAACCACTGGAAGGGCAGAGCACCAACAAAATCTTTAACTGATAGCCACACACATAAAGATAATATGAAACTAAAATACACCAGAAACCTCAACCTCCAGATAACTTGTATTTACTACCTAATTTTAAGGGTGCTATTAAGCACTGTGACTATTTAGAATGTTTCACAATTACATCTTTACTAAACATATTTAGTAAATAAACATATACATTTTAATTAACATATTTGTCATTTATACACAACTTGCAGTGTTCAAAGCACACTATCTTACAATCCTTACCACAGTCCTGTAATATATGCCAATAATATTATTCTTGTTGTATTGCAGATGGTTGAGGGCAGGGGATGATGCCACTGAGTAAGTTAATGGCAGATGTGAGATAGGAATGAGAGCTTCTAGGATCACAGTTCATTCTCTCAGTCACTAGGCTGTACTACCTAAACACATTCCAAACCACTTCTTCCTGAGTAGGCTCCTATTTAAAATTTCTCTATCACAGGAGAGTTAACAGCAAAGTACTATCAAAATATTTACTTTAATGGTACAGCTCTATCAGCCTATGGATCATGAGCTGACTCATAATAAAATCCCCTAAGGAAAAAAAATCAGTCATTTTTAATCTATCGTTACCCTGGATTTTTTTTTTTTTTTGGCAACTGAGAGGGTTACATTAGGCTCTGACCCAGCCACCAAAAATTTCCATTTGTTGTCTACAGGCACATCAACTTGTCCTTGCAAACAAAGAGAAATAAAAAATGTCCTTATATGCACAAATAAGCTATAATGGCTTAATTGTAAATTGCTGTCCCAGTTGGGTTCAAGACTTCCTAAGCAAAGACATACACCAGGTTATTCCTTCTCATACCACAGCAGAAAGGAAGTCCAAATAAGTAATTGTTATAATTGCAAGAGAAGACTTACAGTGAACTTGATTCCTTGTCTTGTTGGAAACCCAAGCTGTTTCATTTCAAGCTTTGCCAACATGCAAGCTAAACGAGGTGGTGTAAATATTAAGAACACACTGTAGTCATGTTTTGGTCGGATTTTGATTTCACAGTCGCTGTAAACATGTTCTCCAAGTTTAATCTACAGATACAAATGAAAATACACACACCATAAACTAATTTGATAAGATCTTAATTTAGAAGAGGTTAATTTTAAAGTAAAGAAAATTAGCAAATAGCAATGGGAAGTGAACTTACAACTTCAGCAGGCTATATATGTATTACCATAATTTTACAAACTAGCACTTCGTGGAAATGTTAACATCATAAGGTAAAGCAGAGAACTATGTAAGAACAGAAATTTCACTCTGTGACTGAGGTGCCTGCTTGTCCTATTGTTATGGTCAGAGTAAAACTGATCTTGCTTATCAGTGCTGACAGGGTCCTTGAGAGTGTGAGAGTCACCACATGTGCTCTTGATCCATGCCCCTCCTGGCTTTTCAAATGAAGATGGAAAAAGGTACTGGAACTGCTGTTGAAAATTATTAATGGCTCACTGACTCTGAAACAGCCAGTTGTTAGACTTTTGCTTAACAAAAAACCTTCATTGGATAAGGAAGAGGTGGCCAATTATAGGCCAGTTTCCAATTTACATTTTCTGGGGAGGTGATAGGAGTGTGTGGTGGTAGAGCAGCTTCAGAGGTTCCTGGATGACTCAGCTGCACTTAAGGCCTGTGTTTGGAAACAAGGCTGCTTTAATTGCACTACTGGATGATTTTTTAAAAAATTTTGATAGAGGGACAGTCATCTCTGTTGATACTATTTATTGGTAGCCTTTGACATAGTTTACACTCCTTTCTTAACCATTAGGTGGAATAAGGAGTAGCCCTTCAATGGCGTCAGTTTTTTTTTGTATAACCCTACACACCAAGCTTGGGGGTTGCGCATTATTAATATGCAGATGACACCCAGTCTATATTTCACTACACAAGCCTCCAGAAGGTGTCCATCTTAGTTCTAAACTGGCCCTTTGGGAATGTGGCGAAGGCAGAACAAACAGAATTTTAATCCAGACAAGACAAGAGGTAATGCTCGTTGGGAAGGCTGATGTTTTAGAGGGAATGAACAGTGTGGAGTTGGCCTTTGCTCACCAGGTTAAGACCATTAGGATGTTCATAGACCCAGGTCTTGCTGTCTGATAAACAGGTTAGTGCAGTGGCTAAAAGCCCCTTCTAACAACTGCAAGTGATTCATCAACCCTTACACTAGCCAAAAGTGTTCCTGGCTTTTGTAACCTTGCAGCTGGATTACTGTAACATGGTCTACATTGGCCTGCTCTTGAAGACAAACCAGAAACTGCAGCAGATGCAGAAATAGGCAGACTGTTTATTGTAAGAGGTAAGCTGATGGGGACATACTTTGTCCATTTTGAAACAGTAACCCTGGCTTCTAGTTTGTTTCCCTGTTCAATTCAAGGTGCTGGTTAATGTGTTTAAAGCCCTTCACAGCCTGGTGTCCACATACCTGAAGGACCATCTCCTCCCATATGGTCATCTGTACCAACTAGACTTCAGGGTGCTGCTACCTGCAGGTTTGCTGTCTGAGATGGAGACCTATCTGACATCAATAACCTGGGTCTTTTCGATCGCACTCCCACTCTGTAGAATGGGCTTCTTTGAAGAACCAAGGGCCTCCTATATGGAAATTTCCTTAAGATTTTTCTCCCAAATAAATTGTTAAGTCATAAGATGGTGAATACTGCAAAGGCAGATGGAATCTTCAGAGGGGCAACAAAGGCGGGGGGGTTGACAGGACTTTTAATGGGGTATGATAGTCATCCTGGGGTGGGTAATGGGGATTTTTTTAAATGGTTTTAGTCTGTAGTGTTTTATGTTAATTATTAGACATAAGCTGCCTTGAATCAAGAGGAAAGGTAGGGGACAAATATTTGAAATAAAGAGGTCAATGCTGGGGTAGTCTCAATGTTTTATTTTGGATTCACAGCTGCTTCACAACCATTTTCACACATATGTAAATAAGCGCAAGTGTTGCAAATATGTGGTCTGGGAAGCCACTAAACACAACAGAGAAGAGTTTCCAGTAGAACTGAAACATTCAAGTTTCCAGTTACAAAACCTGATTTCAAAAGCATTTTGCCTAACAAAATGTAAAGCTAGAAGAACATTGGCATATCAAGAACAATGCTACTACTTTAGAATTTTAAATGATGGAATTAATGTCTATTGTACTGTATTTAGGCAGCAACATTTCACAGAAGCTACCCATTTAGAAATTCTAAATAAAAAGCAGCCTCAAATACTGAGCACATTTTGCCATAAAAAAAAGCTTACTGGTTTCCACGGCTCACCTGAAAACAGTCCTGATCTTGACCTCTTATCACCAATCGTAACTGCTGGGTAGTAGTCTGAGAATCATTTCTCAGAATTAATTTCTGTTGACTAAAAACAACAAAACGAGTTTAATAGCCAGTTATCATTTGTTTGTTCTTGAGAGAGGAAAGAGCAGTTGCATGCTTAAAACCAATGAAGTTTAATTCTGGGTATAAGCTTTTGTATGCATGCCCACTTCTTCAGGTACATTGAAACAGACTTTCTCAAGCCTTACATATAGGTAGACAGAAAGTTGCGAGGGGAAGTAGTTGACAAGAAGGGCTAGTTACAGCAAGACCTAGTTATATATCTGCTGAAATAATTTCCCTTTGAATAACAAATTTTTATCTGCTTGGTTTATGCCTCCTATGTGGAATTCTGACATAAACTCTCCTTAAGATTTCCCTGCTAAATAAATTGCTGTGTCATAGGATGGGGAATACTGCAAGGGCAGATGGAATCCTCTAAAAAAACCTTCTGTCCTCTCTATGTACATTTTGTTTTGAACTTGACTGTGAATGAAGTAGACTAAAATTGGGACACAAAGCCATAGTCTTGTTAATGCAAGGGAAACAGAAAGTATGAAAGAGGTAGAGGCACTGGCACCAGTATAAGCAAAATTTCCCACTTCTCCCCCTCCAGCACAAGCTGGCTTCACTCCTCAAAAGCATGTCTGGGAGAAGGTTTCCATCAACACCTGGGAACAGGAGGGGGCAAATTAGGAGATTGCAGTGGGAGGAATTGACAAAAAGGACCCCTTTGGCCTTGTGCCAACAGAACACATGGCCAGATCTCAAAGCATGTTTTTTTAAATAAATAAATGTTGAGGCCTATCTTTGTGGGCCCAGTGGGTGATTCTCCTAACTATCTTGATTGGTAGGAAGCCTCACACAAAAACACAAGGGCAGATACAAACTCAAAACTGCAAAAACCACTTGGGAAAAAGTTGCTGGAGGTCTTAAAAATCAAATTCAGCCCAGACCCATTTTCTAGTTGAAAATAGTTCCATCTTTTATATTAATAATACATAAAGGATTGCATACTAATAATTCTAACAGCCAAGAGGAAAAATCTGATGTTTTCTTAGGAAGCATCCAAGCAGAATCATTCTAGGATAGTATAAGAGTGGATAAATTGTACGAGACCTGAATGTAAACTTGAATCCAGGGGCTGGAATTCAGAAAACTGCATTTATTGTTCCAGTTCTGCATGGGAGAGATTTCTCACATTCCATTTCCCTTACATCCCTGAAAAGCCTCACCTAAGTGGTTCCTGTTTCAATATGGGGCTGATTAGATCCCAGTTAAGTTGTGCAAGATCTTCATAAGGGGCACTACTCACAGTACATGCTACTTAATAAAATCAGGGTATAATGTTTAAAATAAGACATTTACAAATGAAAAACTGGAACAGGCTTTGGACAACAGATTCAACCATATCTTGCTGAAACCATTTTCTTGGTACTTACACCGTTCTTCCAAGTTGTACACCACCCCATGCCACAAGCTGCTTATTAGCAAGGATAGGGGGAACTTCTGAGTTGGGGCACATTTGTGCAAAAGGTTTGCTCTCCACCACAGGTACTTCAGCTTTCACAGTTACTTTATACTCTGGTCCAGAGGGCAACACGAAAATTTTCACAACACTGTTAAAATGAAGTCTCAAGTTAGATAATCAGTATAAAGAAAGGCTGCTTTTCATGATTAGGTCAAACAGGGTGAATTACCTTTCAGCATTTCTGCAGTCCTTTGGAGAGAACTGAACTGTCACTTCTCGTTCTTCCTCAGGTGCAAGGACCAGTTCCTCAGGCTCAACAGAGATGCTGCTACTTGGCTCCAGTGTCTAAAAATGAATACTGTTACTTCAAGTTGCTTTCATCTTTTTCTTAGTATGCTTAAGATGAGCTTTACCTCCTTCCTTTCAGTGAATGTAACTTGTGGCTATCTGCTCCACACCTGTCTCTAGGGGTGTCAATTATTATTTTACTAGGAAAAGGGAGAATCAATAGAAGAGTCTCTTGCCACTCGAATTAACTGTTAAGCATTTATAAAGTTAGATTGGTTTGACAATTTCAGAAGTACTTCTTAGAAAAGAGGTAGTTACTCACCATGATTTTTAAATCAACTCTAATATTCCCAGCATTCTTTAGAGGCAGCTGCTGCCTTGTTGATGAACCTACTCTTGCAGACATATATAAAGTCTGGGGAAAAATAGATAGTATCAAACAGCTGATATATAATACAGAAAGGCTGGATATAATAAAAATGAGATAATTTAGTTTTCAGAATATACCTGCAGACCCTTTGGGGCATATATTCTAGGAGTTCCAGATCTTGCACACAAAGGAATACTTAAAATGTTAGCAGGCTCTGGACAATCAACCTCCACATCAATTCTTGCCAAGTACTCATCTGGCGGGCCCAAAAAATCTGAAACAATTTAAACGGTTATTTTTACTCAAAATCTTGTACTTTATTCTATTTGGTCAGATTTAATAGCATATTATCTCAAGTTTTAATCAGCCAAGAGTAAAATCAATTGAGAAAGTACTTGAATAACTCATTAAGATCCAAGCAAGGGCTAAAAACTAGCCTTCAAATCAACAATGAAATCAAATAGCACTGGAACAGTGGAAGTAAAGTATTTTCTATATTGCAGGGGTGACCAATGGTACTCTCCAGATGTTTTTTTGCCTACAACTCCCATCAGCCCCAGCCAGCATGGCCAATGGCTGCGGCTGATGGGAGTTGTAGTAAAAAAAAAATCTGGAGAGCTACCGTTGGCCACCCCTGCTATATTGCCATCATTTATTACTCCTTTTCAGCAGCCTTAGCCTTAGATAAAAAGGCTGACTGTTAATACTCAGTGATCTGAATATACCAAAGTCTCCTGACTGCCAGAGGGATGTTTCAGCATCACAAATGCCACAAGGAAGACATGCAGAGTACTTCATTTTATGATGGTTGCCATAACATACAGCTGGCTTCCAAAGGCTGTCCCAAGAAAAAGCAGCTTCTGATTCTCCTCATAATTCATTAGGCAAGCTGCTGACATACCTTCAGTTACACTATTTATTTAAAACATTTATTAACTGCATTTCTACCCTACAGGAACTCAAGGTGGTTTACAATGTAAATAATAATACAATGAAATAAATAAAAACACTAATCAAAACCAATAATTTAAAACTGCCAGTAGGCAGAAGAACTAATCAAATCCTTCCTACTTCCAGCAGGCAGAAGAACTAATCAAATACTTCCATGAATAAAACTGTCCTCAGCTGCCTCCTAAAAATCAAGCATGAGGAGGCCAAGTGCACTTTCCTGGACTTCTACTGAAACACCATCTCTTATGAACCCATCAGCATCTTTGACTGATGGGACAGTCAAGAGGGCCTCTCCTTGTGATCTTAATTTCTGAGTCAGAATACATGGGGAAAAGATGATCCTTCAGATATCCCAGTCCTGCCATATAGTTCAGAGGTAAAAACTAACACCTTGAATCAGGCTCAGGAATGGATTGCAAGCCAATAGGATTGGGATAACATGATCCTGGCAACTGGCCCTGACCGCCAGCCTAGCCACATTGTGTGGTTCGAGTCAAGTTTCCTGGGGCTATGATGTAAGAGTCCCAGAACCACACAGAACAGTTCCACAGATGTAATGGTGGTTTTTGCCACTGGGCTTTTTGGAAAGAAAAAAAAAAAAGTGGTTACTATCCAAAATACCAGTATATTAATCTGGGACCCTAGCACACTGCTTACACTCCTATATTTGCACATGCTGCTTCTTATGTTAAGAATGGGAATCTGCACAAAATTTAATATTATGCTCAAAAATTTTAAAAGCTTATTGACTTAAAAATCCTTCCACATATTTTACGGCAGAAAATCCAGGAATATTCTATGCCTGACTGCAATAACCATGTCTGACTTCTGCATGTGCCTTACTCTGTACAATACAAGTTTGCAGATACATTTGTCTCATTCAGAGGATAGTTTGTGTGATTAAATCTAACAGTGTCCATGACACAAGTACTAGATTTAAATGGTTGACAAATCATTACTAAGTTCAAAGTTTTATTTCACCAACTGAATTTTGTTCTGCTAGACTAACAGCCACCTGATATTGACCAGATTCAGAATATAGTTAATCAAAGTTCTGTACCGGAAGAGATGCGTTTGCTTGGTGCATGGAACTGGACCCAAACTACCACAGCTTCAGGATCCTGGAAGAAATGATAAGTTGTGTAAAATCTAGCATGCTACAAAAATGTCAATCTTTATGAATGCTCCCATGATAAAGCTTGAAACACTGACAATTTCATAATTAGAACAGAACTACAATCTTAAATGATTGACTAGGACACTTTGCTAAAAGTTGTCTTTACAACCAAGTGCCTCTGAAATATGGGAGATTTCTGTCTTCAACCACTTGGGCACTTCTATTCCTTGATAGAGAGAATTGTACTAATTGAGGTGTCAAGTTGCAACTTTTGATATTAAAAGACAAAACAAAACGCAGGGACAAAACAAAAAACAAGGAAAGGTTTCTGCATGTGGCAAGATTTACAAAGTTCATACACTGCCCTCCTCAAGGTCACCAGGATTAAAAATATTACAATAAATGCACATCTCAAAAACCATTAAAACTAAACATAAACACATTGTTCAAAGCATTAAAACCAGGCTAAAAGGTACACAAAATTTCTGATGGCAACAGTTTCATACAAGGGATTAGTGAAAGGTTATTGATTTAATATGCATACATCATATTTCTATGCAAAAGATATGTAAAGCAGGTTATTATCAGCATACACACATATACATTGACTGTCCCCAGCATCAATGATGCAAAGCTGAACAACAACAAATGCCTACCAGGGTCCACGTACAATCTGAATCTCATTACTGGAAACAAAGAGATCCTTTCTCAACAGGGAATTGAGTTTAGGAATTATGGCTGAGTTTAATTAAGGAATTCCCCCTGAGAGTGCTACAACCCTGGTTGTACCTGCATATATATCAGATGACAGGCAAAGTGAGAACAGCATCTAAACAATCTCAGTGACTGGGAACTTGACAGAGAAACACTGTTATGATTACATATTCACACTAGGATCTGGGAGACAAATCCCCTTTCTGCTATGGAAGCTCACTGAGTGACCTTGAGCCAGTCACTCTCTCAGCCTAACCTTCTTCAAAGGATTGGTAGTTATGTTAGGATATAACAGAAGGGAATAATGTTATAAGCAACTTCAGCTCTCCAGTGGGAGAAAAATCTAAATACAATATACTGGATAAATTACCCTTTGTACCCCAGTTTATAGCTACTTACCTGCTCATTGTAGCTTGGATTCATGACATGGGAAATCACTGACGGAGCTGCTAGCTGAGAAATATTATATGTATTGGCTGTACTTTTAATGGGAAGAGTAACAGGTTCCTTGGAAAACGTGAAACATCGCCATGCAACAGCATTCTAAAATTAAAATATTTTACATATTGAAAGCAGACCGTTAGCAAGTTTAAGGAAGCTATCCAATAGCAAAGGCAATCATATTGATTTGCATTAATGGCACCCTTTTCATATACCAAGTAGGCAGATTCTCATGCTTCTATTAATAATTAGGAATCCCAGACCCTGAACAACTCTCTTCAAGGAGAAACTAATCTTGGCATTATGCTGACTGACTGGAGAAAGAGTACTGTGATATTGATTCACAACACATAGAAAGGTTCTTTGCAGAACAGGCACTTAGAGAAGAAAAACCTAATTTGTGCATCCTGAATCACCCTATACCATTTTACATGTCTATCTTCCTGGGGAATGATCCAAGTTGGGTAGAAGGCAGTACAGGGACTTAAGGGAAAAGTATTATTTAAATAATGAGAGATGGTAACTGTGGCAACAGAGTTCTGATCAGAGGTGAGCATGCAACAGTGGACAACAGAAACCCAGGGAGGAAAGGTTGCAGTAATCAAGGTGGGAGATGACTATAACATAAACAAATGCAACAGCATACAAGAAAATATCAGTCAGTCAATTGTCAATGCAGGATTGGTTGGAGAGGATTTCTGGGATACAGACAAGTATCAAATCCAGGAGGTTCTGCTAAAACACCAGGGGACACTTTGTAAAGAGAACAGCAGATGGTTACCAAGGGGGAGATAGAAAAGAAGAAGGTTTACCAATTTATACCTTTCATACAAACATAGCAATTACTTACAAACTCTAAAAAAAATTTAAAAAAAAGGTACTGCGTGGCAGTTTCACAACACTAGCTGCTATACTTACTGCATTGATAACAAGTCTGATAGGCACTCTAGCATGCGTTTTATTAACCAATTTTAGTGGAAGACTTCTCCAGCTTCTAGATGGCAGATCACCAAAGTCAAGCTGTTTTACTTCCACCTAATATTAGAAAAAGAAACAGTCTTTGAAAACTGAGGTATACCTAACCAGATATTTGTGTGCCGAAAAGTAACTAAATCAGACAAGAGTTTGCTGCTAAGAATTCCACTTGGATATATCCAGTTTAACTCTCCCTTCATTCCACCAGGGCAAAGCAACTGAAAGGCTTTCCCATAAGCATGAAAAAAGACAGTTACATATCCAATGGTTAAGCGACCATTATGACCAAGGTCTGCAACAAAATGTGTTTTTACTTAAAGGTGCATTTATACTGCCTTGTTTAGTTATTTCATTTCCAGACTTCACTGACAATTTTAATACGTAGCTCAACTGCTTCCCCCTCGCACAGTCTCCAAATAGTTACATTAACTCTAGTTACTTGGGATTCAATAAATATCTATGTAGTTTTTGTTTTGTTTTTAATTAACTAGTGTAATTGTAGTGTGCACTTGAATTCACGAGTCTGTTTTTAAAACACTGATGGGAAAAACCAGACTGAATGAATGCCACTAGGATATCAGGCAGAATGTGTTCTTTTTCTTGTAAAGCCATTTCAAACTACTTTTCAGTAAACAAGTTTGTCACATTGTCCATTAGGGATGCACACAAATTGTGTGGTTTGAGCATGAACCAGGTCAGCTCGTTATTCATTTCAAACAAGTTCATTTGGTTATGTCATTCCAAACCCATAAACCAACCCCATTTTCTCCTTTGTGATTTGTTTTTGAGTCCATTCTCCAGACAGCATGGGGCTGATTCAATCAATTCCTAGGCAATGCTGGGGGTGGACTTGTGGAAAGCCCTAGAAATACCCAAAGCAGCTGTCCATAGTATGACTGGCATCACTGGGACTCAAACATGGGGCTCCCATAATGCTTTATGGGAGCAGATAATATACCAGTATAATACCACACCCTGACTCAACTGCAGAATAGTTCAGTTGTTGTTTGCTGCATGTTGATTTAGGGGAGGCTTTGAGGAGCTCCTTCCCCCCCCTGCACAGTGGGACAATTTTTTAAACACTTCTCCTGGCTGGGAAGGTGTTCCTTGCTGTGGTTTCAGGGACCGAACCTGAATCTAGAACTGAGCTTTCCTGGGGGCACCTGCTTTGTGGGCTATCTCAGACATCCCAAACCAATCTTTGACAAACTTGGTGGGCTGGTGGAGGACAGCCTGCTGAAGTCTACCTATGAATTTGGCATCTCTAACTCACAATTTTTAAAAGGCATCCTAAAGCAGAGCTTATGCCTGAAATATGGAAGAGTTACTCTTAGAGTTATGCATAGCCCCACTTCCTACCACCCCTGTTCTCCCACCTCCCAAACCAAACAAACCATGAACCAGTTTGGGCAATCAAATGAACCACAAACCATCTGTTTGGACAATCAAATGAAACATAAACCAACACGAACCACCATTTCCCCAGTTCATGCCCATCCCTATTGTCCATAGTTGAATCTTAACAGAAAGAATGAATACCAACAGCTTACCTCAAGATCAGGATTTTCAGCAACTGCATTCAAGATTACCCTGGCTGCTAAAGCTTCTGCCTGGACTATTGTCTCTGCATCTGCAGAAAGTGGCCAAGAGGCAATGCTAAGCACACACTGGAAGACTCCCGCTTGACAAGGTAAGAATAGTATTTTTATTTCTTCTGTACTACAAGGTCCTATGACAGTTTTGTTCTTAAATAGCAGGCATCCATGTTTCAGAGGTTCCATCTACAAGGAACAAGACGTTTTACAAACACAGACAAGATTTTTTTCATTACAGACTAGAAAGTTTATTTTAGAGGATAAAGACTTATGGAAGATCTATGGTTGTTTCAGTCACATTCAAATATTGTCACAGCACTGTCTTCCCAATTACACTGGTAGATGCTTCAATCAGTATTTGAGAAACAAGGTTCATGAAATAGAGGACTTTGGTATGCTCCTACCACAGTGAAAGGCACAAGAGTATTTTTATGTATACTTCATGTCAGAAGTCTCCAACACAACACCCATGGGTGCCTGCCAACACCTTTCCTAGAGCTCACCAAATGTTTTAGAAAGTGAGCAGCGTCAAGTGAGGTTTTTGCTCAGCAAGACCTCTGAGTGGCCTTTAGAGATCTCACTGACTGCGCAAAGAGTTGCAGCTGCCACCAGAGCACAAGAATCTTCTATGAGTGACTGAAAATGTGTGTGCAAGGAAATGTTTTAAAATACGTTGATTTTTAAAAGGCATCCTAAAGCAGAGCTTATGCCTGAAATATGGAAGAGTTACTCTTAGAGTTATGCATAGCCCCACTCCCTACCACCCCTTGTCAGAATTCCAAAGGTAAAACTGTATAAAAGTAACAACTGTTGATACAAGCCTAGGCTTGCTACTCTATATATTGAAACAAACCATTTATTATCACTATTATTGACAAAAAAAACACTACACATTAGACACCAGATTTTAACATTGGCAAAATTACAATAAAAGGTTGATGTTACAGCAACAGAGCTTAGCACAGAGACATTTTGAATCTGACAAAGGGTAACCCCTAATGGAAGACTGTTTATCTCTGAGGCTCCAACTGCAACTGATTATACAACAATTGTAAAAGCTAGAGAGTGTCTAAATATATATTTGAAGGAAATACTGGGTATTCCAATATTGAATTCAAGGTTTTAGCTAGTGTACTGCACCCTGAATAATAATAATAATAATAAATTTTATTTGTACCCCGCCCTCCCCCGCCGAAGCAGGCTCAGGGCGACTAACAACACAATGACCATTGGTATATTAATAAATAAAACATTAATAAACAACATAGTAACCAATGGTGCATTAATAAAACAATTACATTAAGAACATTAAATTAAGCATTAAATTGACCTTAAAAACCAGTAGAACATTAATTAAACAAACTATAACATTATCATTGACGCTATTCTAGTTAGTGCTAATGGCGGATTTTCTTCGTTGTAAAATTGTACTTCAGCTGTTCATAAAAGCTAATTTAAAAAGAGTGGTCTTGCAGGTGAATGAAATGGATAGTTACCTAGGAAATCCATTGCTGCAACATCAACCCTCTATTGTAATTTTGTCAATGTTGTTAAAATCTGGCATCTAGTTTTTTTGTCAATAATATTGATAATAAATGGTTTGTTTCAATATATAGAGTAGCAAGCCAAGATTGTACCAACAGTTGTTACTTTCATACAGTTTTTTCCTTTTGTTACAATATCACTTTTCTGTATAGCCATCTGTTTCTGTATAGAATTCCAAAGGTGGCTGCAGGCTTAGAAAGGGTGGGGACTCCTGCTCTACATAAAAGTTTACATACCTTTTCCCCATTAAGAGTAACACTACGCAGCTCAATGCAGACTTGTAGCCAGCGTTCAGTAGGGTTAAGAATGCTGAGGCCTGTTTGCGAAGTGATACCTACACAACAAGCATCGCAGAATTTTATTTCTTCTGGTACTTTCACATGCCCTAGGAAAGAAAGAAAAAATTCAGTCCAGACACTTAAATCTTGGCCAGGATAAAACAGACATTATTTAGACATGGCAGTTGACTGTAAGATTAGTGTGATCCCAAAAATCCGATCAAAATTTAATGTTAGGAAGGTATCTGCTCCAAGGTATTTCCAAGAAGCATAATTTTGTAGTTAGCAGTATCAGGTATATGATGAAGACAGCTCTGACTCCCGAAAGCATATATCCTAAAAATCTCATTCGTGGGCCTCAAATCTAACTCTTGTATTACAGACCAACATAGTTATATTCTGAATTAGTGTTATCACTATAACGATAAGTAACGGTTGGGTGCAGGGACCTGTCAGTACTTTTAGTCTGCATAATGTATTCTGCTTATGAAAAAAAGATTTAAAACCAGATATTATTATTATGTACCAATACCTGACAAAATTAATATGGAAAACTCCAACTCATAGGCCTGAATATAGCACATTACAGAAGACCTTTAAACAGTTCTCAGACCTGGTGTACAGTCACTGTATAACTTTTATTCTTTCCTTACTGTAGCTATCTGCTTTAGAAAAGTTATCATGCATACAACACATTCAAAAGTTCACATTAGGATGCACTGAGGTCCTACGGATTAGCTCAGGTGAGTTTGTGAAAAGAAATCCTTGCTATCCTTACACTGGCAGTTGGTTATTTATTATCTGGTTACCCATCAGCATGGGAACCACTACAGTACACCTAGTGGCTTCTACCCATTATCTTTAGCACCTAGATTTTATTGTCCACATTAAGCACATACACATATGTAAGTTTCACATGCATATTTAAAATTCCCACTATAGTAGAAAAAGATATGCTTATGATAACTGCATTTTCTATACTTCTAAACAATTGCAAGTTATGTAAAACTTTGTGTTGGTTAACATGCACTCAAAATTCAAAGCAACAGAAGGGAAGCTAAGCACATAAAACCAAAGATGCCAGAAATAAGCAGCACAGCAGGCAAGGAAATGAAATATGCTTTCCACATAAACAGAAGCTACAGAGGTAGCCATATTATCTGTTGCAACACACAAAGAGTCTTGTGACACTTTAACATTTATTGACATCTAATATTTAATAGCTGAGAGCTCACTTCAGATAGCGAAGGAGTCACTTCACATGTTCAACAAAGTGGGCTCTATACTGCCAAAGCCTGTGCTTCAATAAATGTGTTACCCTAAGATGCAAAAGACAGCTTTTTGTTTTCAAGTTGAAAGCTAGTATTAACATCTGCAAAATACTTTATGATAAAAACACGCAAGCACAGAGGATAGAAGATGTAGGACTGGGACCAAATGCCTAAGAAAGCAGTCTCTGGATCAGGTTACTTTAAACAATGCTGTGAAAAATCAAAGAAAAATGGACATACCATATTCAAATGGCGCAGACACTTCCCACTGCCTAGGCCCGGCAACATCAGCTATATGCATCGTACCTGCTTCACTACTAAAAATATGCGGGTTGGATGTAAACTTGTAATGTGGAGCTGCATCCAGCAATCCAGACCTAACATCTGGACCAAGGGCCATTCCTGTAGCCAGTGAGTTTTGAGTATGACCCACAGGGATGCTAGAATAAATCAGTCCTGCTGGAAGGCCAAAGACTTGAGGACAATCAAGACGATACTGAGGCAAAGCAATATTTGCACTTGATGGCAGGTTTCCCATATATTGTTGGGCAAATGGAGTTGCTCTCAGGGAACAACTTGTTAACAAGGTTGGCATCACAGAAGGTACTGATGGAATCTCAGAAGCAGCATAATGGGATTTCAAGTTTGGTATATTTTGATTTAAGGGAATGCAGGCATCAAACCCTCTGGAGGATGGCAACATATTTAGAGAAGGTAAGCCTAGTTCAGGTGCTGTGTTTGTATAGCCGCAAAATGTTACAGGAATATCAGAACGACAGAGTTCATTATTATTGGGTGTTATGTCAGGACAAATGTGTGCAAACTGGTCTCTGCTTTTTGATGCATGTTCTGCTGATGTTTTCTGGTCCTCAGATGGATTGTTATTCTCTGTAGATTCAGCTGCCTCTAGCTTCTTAGAAAGGCTTCTTTGGGTAGTGCTCACTGAGGTTTTTTTGTTTGTTTGTAAAGCAGTGGGGTTTTTTTCAGTGTCCTGCTCCAATGCTGAAGGTGGACTGGTCCAGACTATTGTTGTGCTCAACTCACTACCCTTATTACTCTGAACAGAAAGAAATAATTTATTTGTAAAATTGTAAAATCAGATTAAGATCAGTAACTATATACCAAAAGTATACTTTATACACTTCCTGTCCTCAATAACTCTACAGATAATGCAGATACAGTAACTCAGTAGATATAAAACAGAAGAAACAAGCATTTAGAAGCCACAAATTATTGGCTACAAAAGCTAGGCAGGCATGGCATACCCAAAAAGCTAATTTTTACAAATGAAGAATAATGACATAGGCTGCTAGAAGTTCTGAAGGGGGGGGCATAATTTTCACTGCTTCCCCCCTTCTGTGGCAGACCTTTGACTGCCCAAGCTATTCCTGGGGTCTCCTGTTCCTTAGAAGCAGCACCAGGGGGTACTTTGGGCCTGGCATGGAAGAGGAAAGACAAGAAAGTCATGTTTCACAGACGAAAATGAATTACATATACAAATGACTTTTGAAGATATTTAAAGGTACCGTTCTGGATATATCTTAAAATGCACAAGTTTATCTGAAGAAGATAGTCGGAAGGAATAGCTCATCCACCCACTCAGCAGACAGTATCTGTATGCATTTGCTAGTGAAAAAGCAAGACAAGGGCAAGAGAGTACATCTTCTCAAAAGTGAGATCTACCACATTTCTGACACTTGAAACTTAAAAACAAAGGTTAGAATAACTGCTAATCAGCATCCTTTCAAAGCAATGTGAGAATTAACCCTTTAAGAAAAGAAGTATGCTGTGAAAGTCCTTAAGAGACACAAATATTTCATTTACATGCAGCATAAAAGTTTTGATCATGCAGAAGGCTTTCGTCTTTTAAGTGCAAAACGCTCATATGTCAGTCTACCTCAATCACCATTTAAAAGGTTAAAAATATCTAGTAAGAAACAACATTCTGTAGATTTTATGATGCTTTTGATGCCTAGAAAGCTAAAACATGAATGTCAGATACACTGGTTGCTGTTGGCCTGAGCTTCTCATAAATGTATCAGCAATTTTACAATGTTTCCAAGACAGCAACTTTTCCCGTAAAGCAAATGAAGAAATAGCACTAGCAAATGAGACAATGCTATTGAGATGCAACAGATGTCATCCATACTAGCTTGGCTTAACCAAGTTGCCTAACAGTGATCAATACAGGAATCGATACAGTCTAGGCGGGGGAGTGCATGTGCCAAATTTACTGATTCAGCCTGCATCAAACACCCCCCAACATCCAACTGACACAAGAACATATGCTATATAGTATATTTCTGCAGGTCTTTGCTTTCCATATCACTGTTAGCTTCTGTTAGATACATCCTTATAAACAGAAAACTAGCACAGCAAGCAAATAGAGAAGTTCGCTCTCTGCCATACTGCCAATCTGCATGCATTTTTAAAAAATAAAAGAATAACTAAAGATGGAATCCAAAAAGGAGGGCAGTCAACAAAACAAAGAAGAGCAAAAAGAACAGATGGTGCAATGGGTAAGAAACTAGTTTATTAATAATAAAATATAATGACATGTTGCTTTGTCAGGGGATCTGCACTATTGTACAAAAATGTCATCAATAAAATAATTAACAACTACTATTCAATGGAATTGAATGACTCGAGCAGTGCATTTTAGTCTATTGCTTCAGAGCTCTGCCACTTCATTCTCTTGGATATGCAGTTCAGGCCTTAGCCTAACACTTTTTGTGCATTAGCACTGGGAAGGTATTTTAGCCATCCTGATTCTTTCAAGTCTCTTTGAGATAGCTGCTATATTACCTATGGGGAAATATTTGCTAAGATACACTGAGCAAGTCAGAATTTGTTCATTACTAAGCAAACATTAATCCTGGCCATGCCAGTCAGAATCAAATACCCTATACACATTGGACTACAATGGCTCTTGGTTAACATGCAATGCTACTGCAAAGACAACCTTTTAAGTGTGCATTATGAAGAGCTTTATTATAATTTTAGAATTATTTGGTATCTCACAGGCTACTTACCTGACATCTCTCTGGACTAGAAAGAACTAAATTCTTAATTGTGCTTTCGGAGGCAGACACAAAGGTCAATCGTCCCAAGCTAGGACTAGAAGCTACTGATTGAAGTAATGTACCCTCACTGCAAGAGGATCGCTTAAAATCTGGCATTGTACAAGGACAGTCAACATCATATCTAAAAAACAAAGCACACAGATTTTACAGATACACTCTCCTAGTTTTCTACAAAACTTTTCAACTTGATATAAATTAACTTTGTCTTGTAATTTGCCATCCACCTGATTTCGTGGAACAATAGCAACTTCCCCCAAAGGAAACACTTGGCAGCTTCTTATCTGTCTCTTCCTCCCTTCTAGACTTCACTAGTGGGGAAAAAGCAAGACCATGTATGCTGCCAGCTTTAATATAGTCAATAGATGACTCAATACTTCTTAAGAGGAAAAAATAATCTTGGCTAATTGTTGGTTCAAAATGAGAAAATTTAACAGAATACTGTCCCTTCCCTGTCCCCCAGCATTGTGCTTTCACACATATGCCTTACCCTGAAAGAACTGTTCCAGAAGTTTCACTTGGAGATGAATGAGTAAGTGGAGATGTTGAAGGCCTGAAACTATATTGTTCATCTGAAATCTGCATAGAAGGCATAGGAGATGTAGGTTTCTGTTCAGCCTCTACAAGAGCTTCACCTGAACAGGGGAAAAACTACTTAGACATGGAAATTCTTTTTGGTCATGGCAGAGAACTTCTTATGATGGCAAGTGCTTATTCCCATTGATTTCAGAAGGCAGGACTTTCACAGTCTTCTGTAATGTCCACAGAAAAGCAGCACTTACAAGTTTTTTTTAAAGTTCCTACGGCAAAGGAATGAAGTAAACTATGCAAAACAACCAAACTATAGAATTACAAACACTGAACACTATAATAAGAGTTAAACAGGGAAAAAAGGAGACTAGAATTGCAGACTGTTCCTGAGATGCCACAAACTGACTATGAGGAATAAATCCCAGTCTTTCACTATCTGAAAACTGCAAGCCAAGAAGGACCAGAAGGAGCCACCCTTAAGAAAGTCAACATTTCTGCCTGTCATGGGAGAAAGGCAACCTGTGATGGTGGAATGTTTTAGCAGTAATGACAAAACTTCACATATAGTGAGTTATCGCTTTTAGCATAGCATAGGAATTGCTGGTTCAGAATCAGCTCATCTTCCTCAGAGAATGAACCAAAATTCACTATGCCAATTGAAACCCTAACCTTTGTATGCTAGCATTCAGTGGCATTCTTGAAACTTTCCCTCTACATTGAACATTCTCTGGGGAAAGAAATTAAATCTGATGTTCTTCATTTCCCCTACTTTTTACATACAATGAACTTCTGCAAAGATGTAAATATGAATTCAAGTGTGTCTGGAGCAAAGCAATTGGCTCTATGGAAATGATTTTTGGAATGAAGGATTTGTTCTTAAGATACCTGTTGAACTTGCATAGTGAGATGGTGCGGAGAGAATTTATAGACAAGCTCTCATGGTGAATTAATAATCAAGCACATCCCACGTACTAAATGTAAATCTAGGAGCTGTAGACATGATAAGCATGAAAGCTACTTTCAATTAGTACTTTATACAAGGATATTTAAGGTGGAACATAGAACCTAGTTTCCATAATACTTCAGAATACTGAATCTTTTCTCTGCTGAGTACCAAAAATACTAGCAGAGGACAAACTCTGGCTATGGTAAAAATGAGTTCCTTCTTTGAATGCACATCATTTAGACTGGAATTTTAACATTAGATTTCCTGCAAGAAGCCTCAACAGTATTAACCAACTTCTTTTTAAATGCAAATCAAATGGAGCAAACAGTGGAATCAAATGGGATACACTGGGAGTCTGGGACCTATGGCAAGATCCAATTGTTGAAGATGCCATAAACTATTCACCATTTCCTTCAGCTCTAAAAGCAATCTGCAGTTAAGAACAGGCAACAAAGATCATATATTCCTTCTAGGCATAGCTTTGCAGTGATTCTGATAATCAAGCAGAATGGCAAGGATGCTAAGAGGCCATTTAGTCAACATTTGCAATACAAAGTATTCTGGCTTCTTCATGTGAAACCTGGCAAATCTCTTATTAGTACTGTGTATCAGTGGTAAGGTCAAAAGGTCTGTCAGGAAAAGATCCCACTAGTTTGTGAAAATCCTATGATACTCTAGTTCCCTTACTCAAAGAACAACAATCCTATGATACTCTAGTTCCCTTGCTCCAAGAACAACAAATGCTTTTAAAGCGATGAGTGGTGTCAGTGACAATGGGATGGACCTATGCTGCATTCATTGTCATTTGACCCTTGAAGAATGATACACTCAGACACAATGGCACTACTGGTGCATCCATGAATGTCATGTATAACAATTCCACCACAGAATACTTGTGAAGTCTTGAATATCCTTAGCTCATCCTAGACAATCCTATTCCTTTCCAACTAATTTGTTAAAGTTTGCAAGAAAATGACAGCTCAACTGGAGGATCTTGTCTAAAAGATTCCCTGACAGTCATCCTTTATTTTAGGCAATCCTCAGAGAGAGGGAGTTTTAAGTTTTGATACATGCTGATGTGAGGATAGAATTGAGAAGGGGAGACTTGTAAGCACTTTGGATCTCACTGGGGAGAAAACTGGTGTATAAATGAAGAAAATCAATAAACAAAATAAACATTTTGCTAATTCTGCTTCAATTTCACTGTCTTTATGGTAAGGCACAACAAAAATTGGCTGTATCTCTTTTGATACTTACCAACAAGTTTCTGATTATCAATAGGTGAATTTTCAAAAGTCACATGTTTTTCACTGCTATATGTAGAATTCTTTTTCAGGATTTTTCCATCTTGCTTATTTTTGTACTGAACTTCATGTGCAACCATTCCTTTGACAGGATACGCAGGATGAGGAGAAACCAATACTGAAACAGTGTTCAAGCTCAAGGGTGACGTGCTTGTGCTAGTTCTATCTTCTGGTTCAGAGTGAGCTGGATAAAGAACAAAGCATAATAATTTTTCCTCATCTCACTGAGTCTTTAGCAGTTGTCTGAAATTATTCTTATTGAATTCTGCCAAAGATACCAGTTTCTATTGTACATTTCAGAATAAGCTTTTGTGTCCTTTCAAATAGCATCCCCAGCATTTTCTAATTCAGGAGACAATAAATGTAGTACAGCAATGAAGTTATGTAATTTTGTCCCAAAAAAAGAGAATCAGTGAACAACACCCTCCCTCTAGGTGTCTGGTATTAAGTCGGGATACAGTTTTGTAATAAGGTATTTCATCTATCCAGAACACAAAAACACAATGGGCCATCCTAAGAACACTTTCCTGAGAGCAAGCCCCACTGAATAAACTTGAGTAGAACTCTTAGTTGACTTGTTGAGGATTGTTCTCATGCATTGATAATATAATAGTTATTAACTCTAGACAGGGCTGGGGAACCTTTTTTCTGCGAAGGGCCATATGGATATTTATAACATCATTCGCGGGCCATAAAAATTATCAGCTTAAGAAACAGTGCTCCGCCAAGGGAGAATGATTCAGGCCAGCAAAATTAATGCAAATAATTGTTTTTCTATTTGAAGTCATGTGGGGAGAGCCTAATCTGGAACACAAACACACAGGGCCCGCCGCCCTAGGCAAATGCATAGGCCAAGGGATTTTTTTTGTAGAAAAAGCCCAGCAGGAACTCAGTAGCATATTAGACCACATTCCCTAATATTAGCATATTAGGTCACGCACTCATTAGCATATTAGGCCACAACATATGGGATAGTCAAGTGCCAACTGAACTGTGACAGTAACTCCTCCAGGCCTCGCAGCAATTCTGGCCGGCTAGCCCAGGCCCTACGGAGGCTGTCGCACAGTACATCTGGGCCCTGTGATCCCTGCCTGGCCCTGGGGAGGCTGCTGCATAGTGCAGCTGGGCCCTACAATCCTCGCTGGCCAGCCAGGCCCCAGGGAGGCTGTCACATGACTCGGTTTGGCCCAGCAATCCCCGAGAGCCACACCGAGTGACCTCGAGGGCCGCATACGGTCCTCGGGACGGAGGTTCCCCACCCCTGCTCTAGATAAACTACTGAGTCACAAATTTTAAATTATATTAGTCATATTAAAAACACTTTCACAAAACATACTGAGAAGAATGCATGCTCAGTGTCAATTGTGTAAATCTTCTGAAGTCTGTGGAGCTATTCAACAACTTATAGAACAGTTTTAGCAAGGACTCACCAACACATGTTATCTTTGTTACATGCTTCTCCAAAAGTATTTCTGCACACCCAGATCTCTCTTTTGAACCTGGTGCAAGGGAGGTCAGCTGCTTTGACTGAAAGTTATCATTTGTTTCTACTTCTAAACTTGGGTCCAGAGATCCTATGCTGTTTTTCTTTTTGGAAGTGGTATTGCAAGGTGAGTCTTTGGAACAGTTTCCTTCACACTCTCTTTCCACTTGCTGTTTCTCTTTCCCATGTTTGATATATAAATCGCTTCTGGATAAGTCTTCTGTAGGAACAATTTGATGTTCTTGCTTATACAAAGATTTAAGCCAGTCTGTGTTAATGTCCTCATGATTAAAGAAGCTTTCAAATTTGGTGTTATTCTTACCTTCTTCAGTTCTCCCGAGATACTTCTCCATATCAAATGTACTATTTTCTACATTGCTGGCTAAAAACTGACTGATCACAGAGAAGTCTGCAGTTTTGCCAGCCTCAAGAATGTTGGTTCTCTCTCTGCTGTTATTTAAAAGTGCCATTATCATAGCTGCTAACTGAGAAGGTTCAGCACTAACAGAAGCATCTGCAATAGCAGATGCAATTCTGCTTATACTCAGCCCAGGCGGCTTTAGTTCAGGGTGTATGTTTTCAACTTTCCTTTTTCCTGCTTTTTCCTAAAATGGAGGGAGAAAAGATTAAAATATGCAGTTTAACATCCTGTAGCAAAGCTGAAGTCTTGTCTTGGAGGAAAACACAATGTTACTCTGATTGGCCAAGAAAAAAGTGATGACTTCCTTCTCACAATATACAGTACCCACTAGCAGGGGGTTTTTTGCAGCAGAAATTCCTTTGTATATTAGGCCACACACCCCTAATGTAGCCAATCCTCCTGGAGCTCACAGTAGACCCTGTACTAAGAGTCCTGTAAACTCTTAGAGGATTAGCTACATCAGGGGTGTGTGGCCTAATATGCAAAGGAGTTCCTGCTACAAAAAAATCCCTGCCCACTAGTGTTCTCTGTTATAAGCCTCTTAAGGAAAACAAATGCTATATCTTTCAAACTCAAACAGTTTAATATTAGGTGATCATTCAATTTAATATTAGGTGATCATTCATGTTAATTGCTTTAAATACCTGAGTTTTGCTTTTAATATCTCTCTCTGTATATATATTTTTGCTAGCTGATGTGTCCTTTTCAGCAAGAATGAAAGTAGCTGATGCACTACGTGGTTTCTCTTTAATGCTGTCTTCTAGGTTGCCTAAACAAAAAGAAACTCATTTTCATTTTGTTAACTAGAATATTGCTTGGTAAACTAAGCTATGAAAAAGAAAGTACCAGAGACTAATGATGACTAAGATACTGTTTTTGTGTATACACAAGATATAAATATAAGTTTAATTATGAACACAATTTGGAGTTTTAAAAATGGTGTTTTAAGATATGAGATACAGCTGCATTCAGTGGCATGACAAACCTGTTTGTCCACATGATCTGCATGAACACAGCCTGTTTCTGTACTCCCCTTGCTCTTCCCCCTCACACATGACATGTAATCAAAGGCTTGCTGGTTTTAGAAGTTTTCAGACTCTACTCTTTGTTACATCAGAACGTGGGTGCCTGGATAAATGTGAATTTGTTTACAGCCTCACAAAATGTGATTAAACTGTAGTTTACAATGAAAAAAAGAAAAAGAAAAATTCCAATGTGCTCCGGTACCCCTCATTCAAGCATCATGGTCAACTGTGGCTTGACAGGAAGCCTTCAATAACTCTCCCTGCATAACTGGAGGGGAAGGGAAAGAAAGCATGCATGAGCACGGAAACAAGTTGCGTTCATGTCCATAATGGACAGAGGCCTGCTTTTATGCCTTGAATGCAGTTTAAGCTTTCCAGAAACATATCCTATCAGCACAGTGTTATTTCCAAATATGCTCAAGTACAGCATTTGTGTAACATTAAGGCAGAGCAACTATGCTTAATCACATGAAGTATTTTTACAAACATGCAAGGGTTAGAGTTCATAGCCAGAAAACGAGAGGCACTGCTAGAACCAGGTTGCAGGGCACAAGTCTGGAGTCCTACCCAAGTATTAATTTATTTTATCATATTTCTATTCCACCATCTCCTGCAGGTGGGCTCAGGGAGGGTTACAACAGAATAAAACAATCTAAAACATCACAACATACTCAGTTAAAACTAACAAACCCCAAATATCAGAATTCACAAGATGGCAAATACAGTTCAACAGGAACGCCTACATAAATCCAGCGTGAGCACCCAAGGTGGACCAGAATGTCAGGGAAGTGCACAAGACTACTATCAGTAGCACCATTAAATTAGAGCAGGGATAGCCAAAGCAGCTCTCTTAGACAAATGTAAAGCCTCTGACTGCCAGAGCCACAGGAACTGATTGTACAGACAATGGCCCAGAACGGGACTCCAGTGCCAGAACCAACAAGGTTGAGCAGCTTGAGGGGGGGGGGGGGGGGGGCGGAGTTTTACAGGTCCCAATGCTGGAAGAGTTGGATGGGACCAAGGCAGAAAGAGCCTTTTCCTATAGCGCAGCCTTCAGTCATGATACCCTGTCTGAATGTACCTTAGGTGTAAAGCCCAGGCAAAGCAACGACATTATATGATTTCCCCAGACATATAAGACAAAGTTCATGGTCATCACTGTGGGTCATTTTGGTTGTGCATTTAAGTACACTTCTTGTAAAGCACCTTGGGAGCCTTGTTGGGCACCACACTCTGGGTAAATGATCCTTAACAGCGGAAAAACTGCATCAAAAAGCAGAAGTTCAAGCCAGAAAAGTAGAATCCTTGAAGAAACAAAAACCACCAAGTCTGGCGAGAATGCATATTGAAAAAAAAATGCAGTTAGACTGGAAAGTTCCTATCTATGCGGCAGGGGAAAAGAAACAGAGAAGGGGCTTCTGCCTCTGGACCGTTTGAGCAGAAAAAGCTGTTTGTGTCAGCTCGGGGGGGGGGGGGAGGGAATGCCCCTTAGTTTTTAGCTGGAAAAAACTCTTGTCCATGGCTGGCCTATGCAGGCACAGTTCCCAGTATGGGGCTGTACTGAAGATGGAAGATAAACAAAATCAGTCTGGAAGCTCACAGGATTCTAGTTTTTGTTGGCTGTGATACTAATTTCATTTGGAAATGGAATTATGGATTATATACATGTTAAACATATTTTCTCTCTTATCTAAAAATCAACGTTACATTTTCATCAGTTTCTACATTTTCTCATTCTGTCCCTTCAGATTTCCCTCTTGAATCTCCTATATTCACACTGAACCATCTGATGTTTTTGAGGCTCTGTCAATGTAATTCCACTTATGTTCATTTGGATTTATACTCAAGCCATTACACTTTATTCATGTGGTAGCTGGATCATGCACCAAAGAAGGGTTTCAACAGAACCATTAAGTCCAGAAGCTAAAATTACTGAACTGCACCCATTGCAAAGAAGCAGCATTTATTGAACCATTCAGTTCTCAACAAAACCTAAAAGGAGACAGCCTGGGACTCAGCAGCTGTTCAGCAGATAAAGCATCCTCCTGGAACTCATTCCTGCATACCCACAGCAGATACCATCTGCTTCTTATTTTGCTTGTTGCCTTAGCTGAGCACCCCCAAGATACGCTGCCAATGAGAGAGAGATGATAATGCAAAGGTTGTTGTTGGCAGGATTGGCAAAAATGAGGCAATGAGAATGTGACTTGGCAAGATCATCAAAATGGATAATGGTCTACATGCCTATGACTATAGGTGAGGAAGGTACATTCTAGCAGAAACACATGACCACAATACGTGTCACAATACGCAACTTGACCCACTCCAACACTGAAGAGGCTGCATTTGATTCCATGCTTAAATATGAAATGTTAGTAGTTTATTCTGGTTGTCTTCCAGGCATATATCACATTGCATTGGCATCCTTGAAAATGAGGGCAGACAGGTGGGGTATATGTTTTGTAAAATAAACTACCTAACACACACACTATAGATTTTGCATACCAAACTTGACCTAACAAACAGGCAGAAATTTGGAAACACACAACCAATCTGGTAGCTGTAGAACGATTTCTTTCACGGAATTTTGAAAAATTCACATATGCTTCATCAGCTGTAACGTTTACCTTGAACAATGTCACATGACTGTTTACATGGTTCATCAGAATTGGCTCCAGATACACTTGATTCCGTAAGCAACGCTACAGGCTGTCTCTTCTCTGGAGAAGTAATATGATAACCAAAAGATGGCTATAAAAGAACACAGAATTAAAATAATGTCTGCAATGAGTCCAGTATCAGAAGTTGAGAAAAGCATAAATTAAGGACGCCACATTTTTATTACAATATTCCTCTGGCAAGCACAGGCGTCATCAGGGCCGGCCCTCCTGCTAGGAAAAGGCGGCTGCTTAGGGCGCTGGGAAGGTGGGGGCACAAAATTGGGCTCCCCACCTCCCTCCCAGTGCCCCAGGCAAGCACCTAGTTCGCCTTTCTCTCCAACCGCCCACCCCTCCATTCCCTTCCCTCCCTTCGCCTCCCCCCCGCAGCTCTGCACCTCCCCCCTCCCCGCCGCATCTCCGTGCCCCTCCACGCCTCCCCCTTCTCCCTCCCTTTGGACCCTTTCCCACACACACCCGGTGCCAATTTCAATGCCGGAACTGGCTCTAGCACTGCGTTCCGGCTCTCTAAAGCCCCCCTCTCCCTGGTTGAACACTGGAATCACAGGTAAAACAACGCCACAGGGCTGGGCTGCACTCACCATCTCTCAGCCTGAAGTAGCGTCCTAAAAGGGCGACCCCTGCTGCCTCCTCTCCCATCCAGAAAGTGGGGAGGGGAGGAGTCAGTGGCAGTGGGGATCGCCCTTTCAGGATGCTATTCCAGGCTGAGAGTCGGTGAGCGCAGCCCAGCCCCATGGCGCGGTTTTACCCGCAATTCCAGTGTTCAGCCCGGGGGGGGGGGGGGTGTGCTTTAGAGACCCGGAACGCGGCACTATAGCCGGTTCTGCCATTGAAATTGGCATGGGGGATGGGGTGGGAAAGGGTCAGAAGGGAGGAAGGAGGAGGAGGCGCGGTGAGGAGGCACGGGGGGGAGGGGAGGGGCGTAGAGCCGCAACAGGGAGGGGGGACGCGAGGGGGGGTGCCAGGCAGCAAGTCTGCCTAGGGCACCATTGGGCGTCAGGCCGCCCCTGGGCATCATACACTTTTCTATTTACTTCTCAACCTGCCCTCAGGTAGACTGAAAGTGAATTACTGGCCTTAGTGGGAATTTCAACTAGAGTCTGTCAAACTGTGGTCTAACTATACACCACATTGAGTACCTTACTCATAAAAAAGCTGGAAAGTAGAGATGAACAGTGAAATAGCCACATCTTCAGATGACACCAAGTACCCAAATATACAAATATATACTACTTAGTCCACAAAGTTTGTCTAGCAGTCTGAAGTTTTTAAGTTTGTCCTTTAACAGGGTGGCCAAACTGCAGCTCTGGAGCCATATGTGGCTCTTTCACACATACTGTGTGGCTCTCAAAGCCCCCACCACCCTGTTGGCTGGCTTGGAGAAGGCATTTCTCTCTTTAAATCCTTTCACCAAGCCAGCCAGTGGCTTGAAGAATGCTTTTAAGGGTAAAGTTGCATTCTTTCCACCTTTCCCTCTCTCCCTCATTTACCTGCTTTGTTTCCACCTTTTTTTCCTTTCTTCCACTCTCCATTTCTAAAGTTAAATGTGTTCTCCAAGCCTTGCCCCACTGCTGCACTGGCTGGCTAGCTAGGCTCAGAGAAGGCATCTGTTTCTTTAAATACCTTCTCCAAGCCAAGTTGGCTGGTGGGAAATGGGCTTGGAGAACACATTTAAAGTAAAAGGTGCTTTCTTTCCATCTCTCTCTCCCTTCTAGTTGCTTTGTTTCCATCTTTCTTTCTCCTTTCCTTCCTCTCCCTCCTCCTTCCCCCCCATCCCATCTGTTTGCTTTCTTTCTTTCTCCGCTTCCTTCCTCCATCTATTCTCTCTCTCTCTCACACACACACACACTTCTAACTGAGGGAGCTAGAGCATGCTTGCCAAAATATTTCACTTTCAAGAAAAATGTAAGGAAACAAATAGTTCTAGTTATCTAGTAGTTCAAAGATTACTTAAAAACTGAAATAAATAAGATGTTGTGCCAGCAGCTCAAGGCTACTTTTATTCTCTCCCTCTCTCTGTATGTGTCACTATGTATTACACATTTACAAAACTATAGATTATGTGTAATATATAATTGCACAGTGAATCAGATAGGGTGTGTGGTTGGTATCTCAGATGAGCCATAGCGAGTTCAGTCACATTCATGTCTTGCAGTTCTTGAACATCTGACGTTTATTCTATGCAGCTCTTATATTAAGCAAGTTTGGCCACCCTGTCCCATAAAGACTTCGATAACTGGGCCCACCTATTTCAGTACCAAGGGTCTCCAAGCACTCAAACACATCCCTAACAACTCCGCAGGGCCTGTAAGACAACCCTCTTCCGGCTAGCCTACACCTAACTGGGAAGCAAATGTAGCTTACTAGACTCCTGTTAATTATATTGTATAAGATTTGATGTTAAGGTTTTAAGGTTTTTAAGGTTTTAAACGTTCTGACTTTTTAAACTGCTTATATATGTAAATGTTAATTTAAATTCTGTTTTATCGTCTGCTGTGAGCCGCCCTGAGCCATCTGTGGGAAGGGCGGGATACAAATCATAGAATAAATAAATAAATAAACTATGATACATTTAATTGAAGATTCTGGTCACCACCTCTGCACACTTTGTGCTCTATCACTAAACTATGGCTCCTCCAAATAAGCCTGCTCATTTTGAAGTTTTATTTCTGCTGTTAGAACCACTGACTCTCTAGAACACTCTTGCGAAAAAGTAGGAAGTTTGCAGCTACTGCTGAGAATAACAAGCAAGACATACCCTTTTCACATCACCATCTCCTCCAAGGCAACCAAGAGCCTCGGATCTTTGACCAAAAAACTCTCCCAGAGATAGCCGTAAATAGCTGGCATCTTTGCCATAGTCTTCTGCTTGTGAAGCTCTTACTGCATTATAGCTACTAACTGATTTCCATGATGTATCTCCTAATCCAGATAAATTTTGTGCATCGATTTGCTCTTCCTGTAATTGTAACAAATACAAGAATGTCAAGTATGGTAATTAACTTCAGATTCAGATTTTCTGAAAACAATTTTAAAATGTAGTTGTTACTAACCTGCATAAACCTGTGCTCTTTCTCAAATTCTTCTTGATCTCTGGCAATCATATCAATTGCTTCAGCTTTTAAAACAGTAAGAAAAATTATAAAATCCAAAGAAACTAGTAGGTCAAGAGCAAGGTTTATATTATTGTCTTTGAGCCCATCAAAACTTATAGCAGCAGCCCAAAATATCCCCCATGCTACTCCGGGGTTATGAGGGGCTTCCAAATAGAGCATATGGGGAACTGGAGGGAAGCTGTTGGGGTGGGTGGGAGATCTGTAAAAATTGCCCCCTACCACATGCAGTTTCTTCGATAGGATCCAATTATGAAAGTTAACCCTTGTGGCAAACCATATCCTGTAGCCAAAGTTGCCAAAGCAGCTCTGGGGCTATTCAGACAACCCAGGAAGTCAATTGACCTGAACAGGAAGTGAATAAATTTTGTACCACAGAAATGCCTGGCTGGGGTATGTCTGTGTGACGCTCCATAAAGGCAGCACAGGTGCTAGAAGCAAGCAGTAGCTTCTTTACGGCTATTTGAAAAGAGGCTGATGATTTTTCAGCCTGCTCCCAAAGAAACAAAGGAACTGGATGACTAAAGTTAGCCCTCTTGGAGCTCAGTTTGGAGGACTCTGAAAGCACCCTGTGCCTTTTTTGTTCTGTTTCTTTAAGGAACTTGAAGACACTAAGAGCCAGTGATGGGATAAACATGCATTCTGCACTGCTGGTGTGGCCTAGGTCATTGGTAGGCATAGAACCCATATCAGAGACTGATCTTAGGCCATCTGGTGGCCCTTTTAAAGGCGGCAAGGCAAAGTACAAATTCTGAAAACAAATAAATCTAGTGCCTGCAACAGTGATACACTTCACAGGCCAACCTCTAGAGGTCAAATACAATACAAATTTTAGCAGAATAAGTTGTAAAACAGACCTTTCAGCAGGATTCAGAAAGACACAGTATGATAAGCCTAAATGACTTGGGGTAACTAATGCTAGAGTGCCATATTATGTACAATATTAAGCTAGTCAGAAAAAAAAATGGAAATATTTCACATGCTTGAACCTCATTACTCATGTATTACTTATTTAAAAATACTGAAACACAATATACAGATAATATACTTCGCTTAGCATTTAGCACTGAAAAGCACCAAAACATCTACTAGTCTATATAGGAGGGAATGTTAATTCTGCAGGCAGTATTACTTATCAGAAGGCAATATTTTGGAGGTACTGATATGAAGGTTTAAGAAAGTTTTAAAAAGAATATTCTATGGAATATTTTATGATGTATAATTAAGATGCAAGATACAAACTATTGAACAAAAACGGAGTGTTCGTGTGTACATAAACATGTGACTTATATGTATATATGTGTGTATGATATATATATGATTTACACCCTTTCCCAATTGTTGGGGGATGGAGGTCTCCCTGACTCAAACCAGCCCAGGACAGCAAATCTAAGCAGAGGAAGAAGTTCTATTCATGGTGCCTGGGAGATTCTGGGGTGGGTCATAGGCAGGAACTGTGGCCCAGCCATTGCAGCAAGCGAGGTTCAGAAGATGCTGGAAAAGACAGCTGCAGTGAGCAAGATCTGGGTGGAAGGGCTGTGACCTCAGAAGACATCATCTATGGGAGCTGTCAGTTGTGAGGCCTTGGAGGACCAATGCCAACAGAACAAGTGCTTGGTGTGGCAGGAGAATCTGGTAGCCAGCAAGATGGGGCAGGAGGACCTCAGTGGTTTGCTGGAAGTGAGGGACTCAGCTAGGACTGAGGTTCTGAATTGAGGCCAGGCCGAGGGAGAGGGGACCAGAATGGAGGTGCCCTAGCCAGTACATGAACCTACATAAAGGCCGCGGGGAGGGGGGGGAGAATGGCTGGCAGCATGAGAGGGGAAGGGTAGCAGCTTCATGTCCTCCTATAAAGACTATCGTGGAAAGGGACTGGGTGTGGACACAATGATGGGTGGAGCAGGAGGAGCCTATAAAAGGGTCAGTCCCACAGCTGGCCAGGCAGTATGAAGGCACTGAGCTCAGAATGGAAGGTGAGACAGAAAGCACTCTAGAAACAGCCCAAGGAAAGGAGGAAAAACTGGATGGTTTAACTCATTCCCCTTTCCAAGTGAGGTCAGATGGAGTTCATACCTCAACTAGGAATGTGGCTAAAGGTGGGAGTTATTCCACGGGGCATTGTGAGACCTCATCCCAATATATTCAATATTTTATATTAAAGTCTTCCTGACTTAGCTGTTCCAGGTCTGATTTGAAAGCTAGCACTAGTTTGTCTGAAGGAGCTTACAAAATGATGGATTTTGTTTTAAGAAAGTATATGGCACAGGACTAATCTAAAATTAGTCTTTATCGATAATATGTCAAGGACTGTAGTTAAAAGTGCGGATCAGTAAGGTATTATTTAGACTTCTATGCACAGGTGCACAATTTACTTGGCAAACAATCCAAGAAAATAATCTTTGGACATGTTTGAGAAATCCACAGTTTCACTGAACTTAGATAAAATGCAAAATGAGAAAATTCATTTATACAATTAATACTATGCATAAATAGTCGTTTAGTACTATAACATAGCAGGCTTACATCCAGTTATGAAGTTTTCATTTGTATTCAAGAGATTGGAAACTTGTTCTTTATTAAATGAAGTGTAGTATGCAAGATCTGTCACCCATCTACCGTCTTCATTTTGATATACAACATTATGAGATGACTCCTCTGAAAAATGAATGAAATGTTGCTTTTAGCTTTCTTCAAGCTGATTGTTTTTCTCCATATGACACCCATGCACATGGAAGGTTATAGGATATCATGAGAAGAAGATATATTCCAGATCCAAGGCTCTAATTGGCCAGTTATGGGAACAGGGGAAAGAAACACTTCAGGAAGGGAAAGAAGAGGCAGGACTAATAAGCAATGCATGTGAGAATACTCAATAATACGAACTTAGATTTCCCATACTGGAGTTGAGCCAAATGCTTGAAATCATATGATTTAAGTAGTTTCACTGAATTGCTAGACATAAAGGCATATTCATGTACATTCGCTATCTACCCATAAGCAGCAGTTAACTGATCTGTGCTAATAATTCTGTGTGTTGTTTGCCTCACACCCAGAACAAAAAGTTAAGCAACAGCCACTCACCAACACACGGGATTCCTCCAAATAAATTTAAAAATATCAAAATAAGGCAGCGTTCAACTAACCTTCTGTTGTACCTTGATATTGATCTGATCTTCGACAAGCACTTGGGGATAGGTACTCATCCTCTAGAGAAACACTGCTTTCATTAACATCTTGGTAATGTTCCTTTGCATGCCAGAGTTCAGAAGCAGCATTGTTACCATCAATATATTTAAAATATAACGAATCTAGTTTTAGCTCAGAACAGCTGACTTTGTTTAGGACATCCTTCAAAAGACAACAAAAACAAACATACTTAAACATGAATATAAAATATTTATTTCACCATCAAATGACACTGAACAGTGTTTTTAAACTTCAGTTCTGAATATCTAGAACAGTTCCATGTTATTGATTAAAACCTGAGATCAAAGCGGTTTATTACTTAATCGTTTTTTCTCTTCACTACCCCACCACAGCTGACCATCATCATCAGCAAGGGTTGGATTTTTTGGGGAGAGGGGCGCCATTTTTACGTGCATATCTGTGTGCGCATGCACACACACCTGAAAGTCACTGCAACCTCTTGTGACTGATCTCTTATCTACTGAGGGCCATGGAGAATATTCAGAGAAGTGACTGAATAAAGTCTGCCCCCACCTCAGGTATTCCAAGAAGGTCTCCCATCCAAGTAGTTGCCAGAGTCAACCCTGCTGTGATCTGACAAGACCAAGTATGCCTGAGATATCCAGGTCAGGGCAAAAGGCAATTCAAGTTTTGGATGGGGGCAAAACAAGACAGACTGTTTTAAACATGCTTGTGCTAGGTTTCTGTAAAAGGAAATCAGAAAACATTTGCATTCTTCAGGAGGGAGGGAGGGATTCCTCTGAAGAGCATAATTTACATTGAGACCCCCCTGCTCTGGTGTTTACTTTGAGACCCGATCTCTCTCTCTCTCACACACACACACACACTAAAAGGAAAGGACATGGCAAAGAGATGCTTTGGGATATGGGGAAAGCAGAATTAAAAGGAAATTATTTTGGCTTATTCTGAATTTTGTTTAAAGATTAGATTTCTCTGTGCCTATTTGTGATTTTATTTTATTTCAAAAAGACCCTGATTAGGAATTAGAACACTTGGATTGGATTCCATTGTTGAATTGGATTTCATTTCAGTTCACCAAAACCAAAAGCAGAAAAATTAGATCTCCGTATCTGGGAGTCTAAGTCCACTTCAGTGAAACTCTACAAGATGTAATTTCATCTTACAACTCTAATGGGAATATTAATATTGAAAGTGTTTACAGTTTCTGGAAAACAGAAAGGAAGAAGAGAGAAGTTAACTTAAAACATGTTCTGTAATGAAAGCTGACTTGATTCTGTTTTCACTTATGCTGTTTAAATCATTCTTATAATATAGTTTAAAAGAATTCATACTGAGATTTTTACAAGGTTATAGCAATAATCTTCTCTAAAAACTAATTCATTTGATAGTCTTGCTCACAACTTTAATGCTCACTTTTGGCTCACAGAAGGAGTGTGTACTTGGTATATACCAAGCCGAATAAATTAGATCTGTATTCAGCTACCAAAAACCCACACATGAATAAAAGATAATATTATTCGGCTTTTATTCATGCACATCTAGAATACAAAACCAATATTGGTATTCAGGAATACTGATTTTTTTTAGCCAATAGACTGTAATCGGCAAGGATTTTTTTTGCACACCCCTACTCACAAAGCAGAATTTTTGCTCATAAGACTACACAGCTTAGAGGAAACACTGAATCCTTTGAAGAAGCACTGCATCACAAAGGTCCAACAACATAATCCCATTATCAAGTAGCAGATGGCAAGGGCATTGAAGACTTGAGAGCAGCAAACTGTGACTTGAGATCAGAAAATTGCCATCTGCAATAGGATCACACTCCCCAGAGAAGCCTGGGTGTCATTGTTTATCATGCCTAGCTTCTAGACCAGGCACCCAGAAGTGTCTTATCAGCTACATCATGACAATTTTAAAATTACATTACTGCAATATGCTCTACATAAGGCTGCTCTTAAAGACAGTTCAGGAACTTTAGACGGTGCTGCATACCAGCTAGTGGATACAGTGTCTAGAACTGATTACATCATTTTTTGGCACAACCGTTAGGCTGCCTAATCCCTTCAAAGTCAAATTCAATGTGCTGGTTATCACTGAGACCCTTTACGTCTCACCAACTGAATACGTTAGTCAGCACTTATTCTCCATTACGAAGCTTCTAAATCCCCCTAGGACTGTGGGTTTCTGTTCCATTCCACATTCTCTCTGAGGATGAAACTCAGGTATACTTCAAAGAAAGCCTAACTTTAATCAAAGGGGCTTGCTTACAGGAGAATGTTCTAGAAGTGCAGCCTAAGGCTTTCAAGCTGAAGGACAGAAACATTTTCGTAATGGCATTAATCCTACTGAATAGTCTTCAGAGTAAAGCCTGCCAGACCATTTTCTTGTCTGCATTCTGCTATCAGTTCAAAGCGTTAAATTGACCTGTTTGCTCACATTTGCTTCTAATTTTACATCTTGACATAAAAAGATATCACATTTTAAAAATCCATTTAAAATGTTGTATGCTCCATTGGTTTTCTAAAGAAACTGCCTAACTTCCCTCCAGATCCCACGCCAAACATTGCTCCCTAGCCAAAAATATCTCTACTGGATATCTGAGTAGTGGTGGTGGTGAAGCAGTGTGAAAAAAGAGAGGTAGTAGTAACTGTAGTCCAGAGTGTTTTTAAGGGGATCTGACCTGAGATCTTGGAATGCAGCAGAATATTGACTGAAAATAAAGTAATATCAGAAAGTCACATGAACCAAGGATTCATTAATCACAGAATGTCCTAAACATGAAGAATGAATATTTTCCTGTTGAACTGAAAAAACCCATTGAAGTTCAAAAGCAAGTCTTCCAGGGTAAACATTACCCTATCAAGAGAAGAATCTTCAGCAGAATCATACAGAGTCTGATTTTCAGTATCTTCTCTTATATTTCTGCCACTGTTGAATGCATTTGCTTTTAAGGCTGTTCCATCTTCACTACCACAGTCAAGAACACCTGCAAAATAATGAAGTTATTTTGTATTATTTTATACTATTTCAAAAATTCACAAAGTAAATAGCACTTTGTTAAACTTTAAATACCATTTTGAATTTTCTGCTGCATGACTGCTCTGCCGAGCACCAACCCCTCCATTTTCTGTTTGTAAGGTTTCATATTTTTCTACAAACCTGGAGTTGTCTTTATGTGGCTCCAATCTCTGTAGTTAAGTATCCACAGATTTGTTCATGTTGAAAATTATGCATACACCCCTTGCACTGCACAGTCTCATCTTTATTTTTTGTTTCTGGAAATGAAACCCTCCCACCTGTATTGTCCTCCTTCTCAAAAGAAATAGCTGCCTCTTGGCTAGGCATCATATTCCCCACAACAACCCTAAGGCAACAGTGGGAGGCTCAGGTGTCTCCTCCCATGCAACAGTGATTGCAGTGTCTTGATCCTGGATGAGATGTCTCTGTTACTTTCAATGATCCTCTGGGGGATGCCTATTAGGCCTCTGATGGGGAAAGGGAGGTGGACAACAGAACATGCCTCCACAGATCACATGTACTGCAATGGCCATGTGTGTATTCCAGTGATGGGAAAGGAAGAAGTGAGGCATCCACATGCACTATTACATTGTCTATCTATGAACTAGGATGATTAGTTTGTCATTACTGCTAAGAGGTGGATAGGGGCAGCTTGAAAGAGACCTGCCACAATGACAAGTCTCTATCAGGGGAAAGGGGCTACTGGGTTGCCATCCTCCAGGTGGGATCCAGGATTCCCCCTGAATGGCCGCTCACCTCCAGAGTGAGAAGACCAATGCTGCTGGCTGGAGGGTTTGCTGGGGAGGAAGGACTCCCTGAGTTTGCACCCCATGTAGGACTCTGTGCTTCCCAAGCCCCATCCCCAAATCTCCACTAGTCTCCCTGCTAGGATCTGGGCAACCTGATCTCCACACTCCCATGGGAGACCGGGGGAGGCCTGCCCAGTGGGGGGGGGGGGCAACAGCCACAAGCCCAGCAGTACCTGAAGCTGGCGCCCCATAGCTGCAGTGCTGACACTGCCAGAGGCTGGTGGCAGACAGAGGTGTGTCTGCCTGGGTGACCTGCACTCATTGCTTCCTGCAGCACCCAGAGACCCTCCCATTGAGCTGCGAACATCTGCAAATGCCTGTGGGTCACCACCACCAGAGAGACTTCAGGAAGCCTCCCTTGCCATGCTAAGAAGCAACTTCAGGTGCTGTGAGACTCTCCATCAATTGCTGGCTCCTAGCCATGGCATCCCACCTCTTCCAATGGCTCTCTGGCCACTTCCACTTGATGGCTGTCCGCACAGAGTACAGGAACTGGGGGACCAGGTAAGAAACCCTACTCCCCTGGATAAGCAGCAACTGTAATCCCAGGACCAGCAGCCTCAGGGCTTTTCCCTCGGTTCTCCATGACAGCAACATTGGCATATAAAGACATCAAGTCTTCTCCAAAGGTGCCTGGTCAGGGGTTCCAGGTGCCCTGTACCTGTTTCCTGTCAGCAAGGTTGGTGTGCATTTGCTCTAAGTACACATGACTGAGAGCTGCCTGGCAGAATCTCGTGCTGTATACCCTACCTCTGAAATTGTGGCATGAACTAGTAGAACCATTTGAAGGGCAAGGCGGCCCCTTGTTGGGTGCAAGGGGAGAATGGGGACTACATTTGGGGTGTGCTCTTGGCCAGGATTGTGCACTGCTTGGTCTTTCAGGGGTGTGGCTGCAGATGTCTGGGGAGGAGTGGCCAGGGAGTTTCCACTGGCAGCAATGGGCTGTGCTGCCATTTTTGATGGCACAAATTTGCACCTGCTTCAGTGAAGTGGATGTCCTCATTCTGGACTGACTGCCATCCCAGTTTCGGCACACCCACATTTCCACCGGTGCAGGGGTTCCAGTGGTTAAGCCGCTGGTGTCAGGACACCATGCAGCTGCGCCAGCTTAACCCTGTGGTACAGAGCCGCCTGTGACCCCTTACACCAGCATATCTCTCACTTACACTGGAGTGGGTGTCAGTTGGCTCCCAGTCATTATTCATCCCCCTTAGGATTGCTGTGCTCATCTGACATAATATTTCAAGTTTACTTTCAAAAATCCTTTATCGTTACCTTCTGCTTAGTTGGGATTCTCCATCAGTCATGAAACAGTAAACTAACTATGTATTTTCCACATTACCAACTGAAACATAAGTGACTTCATACCAGAAGTCAGTATTTCTCAAGCAGCGTCTAATGGCATTAACATTGCTCCTATAGTTATTTAAGTTGTAGTTTATTTCTTAAAGAAGAATATCTTACCATGTATCCCAGAACTCTACCCAGAATCCTATTAATGGTCGCTTGCATTCAATCTTATATTACCACACAAAATTAGAAGCTATATATGAACACATTCCTATCTTTGCTTATTTCACAATGTTGTGTTTTCCTCACTTGGCTTATTTTTATGTAACATGAATATTTAAACAGATGGTAAAAGTATGTTAAGACATTGTAGCACCGGTTTTCAGGACATATTTGAATTAAGAAGCTGTCTGATACCAGAAGTGAGAAACATCTTCAGTCTCAATAAATGTATACAACAGATAAAGTTCACTTACCCACTACATCAGAATGGATCAGTTGTGAATCTTTTGTTGTTGCAGAGGGTATTTCCAGTGTAGTTCTTTCAGTAGGTTTATTAGAACTATCATTCTGTAATAGATTCTGTTTGAGAGTTGGGCATTCAACTTCCTTTCAGAGAAATACAGGATCAGATTGTCTTAAAAACAGAGTACACTGTACAACAACAGGCTGTTCTTAGAGGTTTAAAGTATATTGCACTTAGGTTTTTAAAACTTTGATTAGTTAATTTTTATTTATAATCTTAAAGTTATTAAGCTTAATTATCACATCACATACCTCTTGCTTTGTGGCTAAGGGCAACATAAATTGCTCAGCCTTCACAGTGCATCCAGCTTCCCTAAACTCACGCAAATCTTCATTACTCACAACAGGAGAATCCATTCTTGTTACAGCTTGGCAAATATCAAGTATCTGGAATTTTTCCTAAAGAATTTTAGAAGTTTTATTATGTACTATCTCTAGACTTAGTTACCAGTATCAAAGCTCAAAAGGAATTTACTCATGTTGACAAGTTTAATACACCAAGGTTATTATCTGAATTTTGAGAACTGCTAGCTTTTCTTGGGCTTAGCCAGTTATCTGAAAGGATTTCAGTCATTTCCCATTAAAAATGATGTTAGTATTCATGCTACAACCAACTTTGCCAAAGTCAAATGATTTTAGAGAACATCTTACTTCTATCTCTCTGTGCTTATTCTCCACAATGCTTTCCTGTTAATTAAGGACATTTGGCTATGCGACTTTTAAAAAAATTCATGTCCTTTTCTGTTAATCATCGCTCCCCTGAATTCTGTTAACTGCTAAATGCATAACTACTTTTTATTTTATTTCAGAAAACACTAATCAGCAAACATGAAAACAAAAGACTAGAAAAATGAAAACAAAAACAACAACACACACTCTCCTGGATAAAGTACTAGAACAAATGAAATAAATTAATCCAAACCCCAAAGCCCTCGGGAATAAAAACTCAAGGAGATGCAGTAAGTTGGGGAATGAGACCACATGAACATTCTGAGGGAGACTCAGTCAGGCTGCAATGACTAAAACCCCTCATCTCACATACCTACCTTCGTTGCTTCCAACACTGTAGACACAAAAGATCCAAGGTACTGAACAGAAGGGGCCCCAGAATTAACATTCTAAGCTCTAAACCATGTTGGTTCAGGGTATGATAGACACTTTAAACAGGGTCCATAAGCAGATTGTCAGTCAGCAAAACTGACATGGCACTAGGGTTGTGTGATTTCTACAGGAGGTCACAATGGATTTTCACCACTGCAATTTTGCACCTACTGCAGTTTCTGGACACTTTCCACAGGCAGCCTCATATGAAGCATGTTGCAGCTTATTGATCTGTGTATCGCTAAGATACATGCAAATATGACCAGATTTCACTTATTCAAATGTCCTAAATAAAGCTAGAGACATCAAAATCAGCATTCATCCCTAGAGTTTCTTTGCTGCTAAATGCAATACTAATTCTCCAAGTACTCTAAAGCATATGAATAACAGGTATAATCTGCTTGCATCACAGGTGTAGATCCCACAGAAAATACTAAGAAAGCTCCAGTTCACTCCCACTCCCTAGCTACATGGACAGGCAGCATGATGAGATGTTACGGGCAATGACAAGTCCTTCCCAATACATTAATCCAATCTTTCCCCTCTAGGCATATAGTGAAAGAACTGGATGGGAATTTGGGAAATAGGGTACAGTGTTCAAGACTGAATCACATCCTATTTAGGTAGGAGAAAAGTAACTCTCTAAGACATCCATGCCTTGGTTTAGACCCTTTAAAATAAGCAAAGAATCATTCTGCATGTTAAAAAACTGCACCTTGTGTTCACCCCACCTTTAAGGAAAAAATTAATTTGTACATCTGTACAAAACAGATATGATACACGCAGCCTCTGAGCCTTCTATTATGACTATCAATTATGACTCAGAGATACCTCTTCTGGAAGCAATTCCATCATGGCTTTCGTACATCTGTCACGTTCATCTTCTTCAATATCATCCATTTGCACTTCAGGCAGTGCCAGCTTTTCAAAGTAGGCTTCCAACTGATCGTCATAGAACTCTTCATCCCCAATTTCATCATCTATTTGTATAAGAGCAGATTTTGTCATTAGCACTCATTTGGTTTGAGTTTACTATCTGCAATCTTTCAGGCATTCCCAAAGTCTTGTATATTTCCCTCATTTGGTAAATTATACTGTATTAAACACCAGTGTACACAGAGTGACGTGGTTTGCAAAGTAGACATAGCCACCCTTACTGGAAATAAAATGTGGAAGTATGCTTAATAATTCAAATTGTTTTAACTTTACCTGAGGAACAGCCTTCTAAGCTTGCAAGAGCAAACAATTTTTCATTTTCTATTACACTGGCGAAACCAATCGTATCATTGTCACCTATGGTACCTTTCACCCATTTCTGATTACGATGGAATGAAGAAACCTATGAACAAAAGCCAAGAAATTCATGTTAAGAACTTTACTTGTTGAATTAATTTCAAAACCTAAATGTTTCCTAGTTGGAGCTAATCAAAAGTGTCTGTGGGAACTAATCAAAAGTGTCCAATGTCTAGGCGGTTACCTTGTAAGAAGCTCAAAAATGCAAATCATAATGAAAATGGAATCTCAGTGTGTCTGCAACCTATGTTCTAGGGCAGAATTCCCAAAACAGCACCTTCATGCACTTCCCCAGACAACTGCTGTGTGCTTCAAGAGAGTAAGTGGGGGCATTGTGAACAAGCAACTAGCTGTCTTCATACAAATGAAGGGATTTCATATGGATCACCCCAACCACTCACTGGAGAATTTAAGATCTTGCAAAGAGAACCTGGAGATCAGCTGTTGCAGTGCAGGCCAGGGACCATTAGAATCCATCTCAGGGAAGTCACAGGGTAGTGATACCCAGATCAACTGTGCAGTTGGGGTAGGAGGGAGCATGAGAGAAGTAGCATCTACCTGGGTGGAAAAATACGGGGCAAAGGCAGCAGATCAGCCACCCAAACTCAGCTGGAGGAAGGACAAGCACATCCTCAAAACTGGGGAAGAGAGTAAAGCAGAGAAGTGCTTGACTTCCTGATGCTTCCAGATGACTGCCAAAGGAAGAGACAGACAGAATGGAGTAAAGCGCAAGATTTTACTCCCCTGCCTTAGCATTTCCTTCTCTGTCACTGGCACCCCAGTGGGAACAGCAAAAGCAGGTCAAGCACTTCTCCAATTAATCCCTGCCCTATCTTTAAGCAGGAGACTCACTTCCTCATGCTTTACCCACATTGTTGCCATGAACAGAGAGATGCCTCCTGGTTATAGTCATCATCATATTTGTGTGTTTGTTTTATGCTTTCTTCTGCCCCAATAGTAATCCTCAGTGTATGTGTATTTGTTTTATACCTCCTCGGATGCCTTGCGTGTGCCCCCTGCCAGTCTTGTGCATGTGTGCTTTATCCCCCCCCTTTCCCAAACTGGTATTTTTTTCCTGTGTGCTTGCATGTCTTCTGTGGATAATTTATTACCCGTTTTGTTATACTTCCTCTGTGTTTTACCTTCCCTTTCCCAACAGGTCATTTTTTTCTATGTGTACACTATTCCCCACCTTGTACGTGTGTGTTGATATTCCCCTTTCTCTTATGTGGGCTTGATTCTGTTTCCCATGGCAGCCATTTTGTAGTGGTGCCTGCCACCCTATCTCAAAATTCCAAAGGAACCCACAGGATGAAAAAGGTGGGGGACCTATAATCAAGGAGATAATAATTTAAGTAGTTTGTGAAGATTTTTGTGATTCCTAATTGTACTAATATTGAATTTCACTTGATTCAAGTGGACTAATTCTAAAAACAAATTCCCCCCTTTCGCTCAGTTTTAAAAATTTAGTATTTTAGCCTACCTGCTTGTGATTCTAACGCTAAAAAAACCACCAGTTTAAATCTTGCTTCATAAAGCCTTAATACTAAGCTGCCTCAGAATCAAACCACTGGCAGCTAAAGCCAAGCACCGTTTACTGTGACTGGCAGCAGCCCTTCAGGGTCCCCAAGCAGTGGTCTTTCTAAATCTTGCTCTCTTGATTTTAAAAGCTTTTTTGTACATTTAAGTCTAGATCAGGGGTGTTAAACATGTTACCTGGGGGCCAAATCAGGCCCCCAAAGAGCTCCAATCAGGCCCCCAAGCAGCTTCCTTCTCCCTCTCTTTGCTTTGTTTTGCATCACTGCTTGCTTTGGAAGACTTGCTCAATCGCACCTTTAAGACTAGCAAGTGCTAATGCATGTTTTATTTTAATTTTTTAAGAATCTTTAATTGTGCCTGTCTGTGTCAATTAAAGTTTATATCTCTGCTACCTAATCTTGAATAGGTATACACATGGCCCGGCCCAGCCAAATGCAGCCTGGCCCAACAAGGTCTCATTTATGTCAGATTCGGCCCTCATATCAAATGAGTTCAACAGATGCTTGAAGATGAAAATGATCTTAACTAAACACAGTCACACTTACAATGGTACTGATGCTATCCATATTAATATAGGCTTCCAGAGGTTGAATTAGTCCACAAGGGCAAAAATGCTGCTTTCTGAACACATGAAGTCTGACAAGTTATACCAGTATAATTTGTTGCCATGTACCAGCTTTTAAAACTAATTAGATCTTAACTTTTTAAAAAGTCCATAGTTTTAAAGTATTCTAAAAATATATGTACCTATTTTAAATTTACATGTAAGTGCAGCATTAAATGATTCAATCACTCCCTCTCCTCCCCATCTGGAAGCTGAATGGTTTATTTTTTATTTTTATAAAGCACAAAAATATCAGTATATTGCTGTACTAACAGGTCAAGCAGGTTCTCTGAATACCCAGCTTTCTTTTTTAGTCTCTAGCTCCTCTACTCAGAGATATTAGAGAAAAGGTGCATCTCCACAAGGAAAGGGACTACAGACTTTTCTAGAAAAAGAGCTGCGAATTCAAAGAATCTGTTTAACATATTATCACAACAGTATATCAATATTTTGCATTCTTTTTAAAAAATGCACTCATTATACTGATATACTAATATAAGCAGACACCAAAATTTTTTTAAAAAATTGGACGTGTTGTGACCATTGATGAAGACAGCATTCTCCCCTGAAAATCCTTATTATTTAAGGCATGTGCATGCTATTAATGAGACCTTGTTTGGCCAGGCTGTGTTCAGCTGGGCCGGGCCATGTGTGTACCTATTCAAGATTAGGTAGCAGAGATATAAACTTTATAATTGACACAGACAGGCACAATTAAAGATGCCTAGCATAAAAACATACAACTTATGTTCAGTCATACAGTGAAGATCCTTCTGTTGCGATGGCCGCTGTTACCCAAAACAACTTTTTAAAAATTAGCACAGCCAATCAGATCTTCAATGGCTACTAGAAGCCGTGCTAGAAAAAGCCCCATTTGACTCCACTCACTTTCTAAAGACAGTTTGCAGGCACCAAGAAAAGTTTTGGTGGGTGCGATAGCACCCATTGGCACTACACTGTCTTATAGAAAAACAATCTACTTCTAGTCATACTCCCACACTAGAAAATATTTACCTTGCCATCTTGACTCTTTCTTCCTGCAAAGGAACATATTCCAGTGGTTAAATCTGAAATGTAAAGAGCAACCCATGAGAAACTTACAGGAGAAGAGAAACTAACCCCTCTAGTCTCGACCTCCTCCTGAAATTTCCCCAGTTCTACTATTGTTTTCCTCTACTCCTTCCTCCCTTTCCTCAGACTCTTCCTTCTCTACCACCTCTGTCCTCCTAGTTTGCTATCCTCCTTCCTTTGCCTCCAACCCTTTCTCCATCTTTGAGTGACAGTTCCACTTACCTTGCTTCTTTCCCTCAGTTTCACTACCTACCTCCCCTCCACTATATGCTTTCTCACTCACTGCTCCCTTTTGCTGCTCCCGTGTTGTTTTGCTTCTCTGGGTGTCAGATGCAGCTGCCTGCAGCAATTTTTGTGTGGCCATTCAGAAACCCAAAATGACAGCAGAGATAATTTCTTCCCTAGTATGCTGAAGTTCTGGATTTTTTAAAAAACTAATTTTCATTGCATGTGAAGTTTTTCAGCAAACCAAAGGGTTTGTTGACCCCACCATCACCCATCTGATCTACAGAAAGCCCAATTTTGTGAATGTTTTGATCCCCATTCTTGAGCAATGATTAGAATTGGTGGTGGAAATTACTGTCAAGTAACAGCCAGCGATTCCATGGGGTTTTTAAGGCAAGAGACATTCAGAGGTAGTTTGCCATTGCCTGCCTCTGTGTAGCACTCCTGGACTTCTTTGGTGGTCTCTGATCCAAATAATAAACTGGGATAACCCTGCTTAACTTTCAAGATGGGGCTAGCCTGGGCCATTCAGATCAGCATGATCAAAATAAGATACAGTGATATTACATACAATTACCATGCTGTTAACCAAGATAATATTGATCATACATTAAAAATGTATGATGAGCAGCATTAGACCTCAAAATATTGAAAACACAATGGAAAAGTAGGAATGGCATACCTTCCAGATGTTCAAGTGGAACATCACAGACAGTATCTTGATTGTTACCCAAGCATGCATCACTGCAATTTTGGTTCTCTCTTCTCTGCAAAGAATTAGATTCTTCTTTCTGGACAGATTCCAAGAACGTTTCTTCAGGTTTATTACAATTAACTCTGAAAAGTTAGAACAGATGCTATAACAACTGTATTATAATGGCTACTACTTTAATTTTGTGCATTGTGTTTATGTAAATCAACAATACAAACCATACTGTTTAACCTAGTTCCAATTTAATTAGTGAAAAAACACTGAGATCAAAGATCTTGTAGGCTGAAATTATTATTTAATAGGTTTATGACTTATGAGACAAACAAATACAATTTATTCAAGATTTAGCTCCACCATTTAAAGAGGGAAGATCAATATGGCAGACTACAGATTACTCATATTCCACTGTTGAGGGTAAATGGAGGGGGGGATATCCAGTCATTTCAAAGATTTGTTTCCAGCAGCAACATTTTCCAGTTTCCTCTTAGTAACAAGAGCTGACTACCATAGCTATTGCTTGTTATTTAGGTAACAGATTCAAGAAGCATTTAATGTCACTCTTAACTCTTCTATATGTCAAAGTGCACAAATAACTTCAGAACCAAAGTTAACTTGAGAAAAGGAACATCTATCATTCCATAGACATTTAAACTCAAGACCTATGTTAGAGTTTCAAAGAGAAATTATTTTTTTTGAACGGACACTGCATCCAAAAAGAATAACTTATTTATTTCATTTATAACATAAATATACATTCTATTTATGGGGGTCGTCTTTTCATTCTGGGACCTGTTATTCCAGTCCCAGAGCAGTTTACCTGGGCCCAGAGACATCAATCGAAAATCCACTCTGCATTTTCATTGCAATTATTTTGGGCTGTAATGTATTTCAATGAAGCCCATGCAAGTCAATTGTCATTCCTAGATCCCATTATCATTAACAGACCTTCAAATCTCTCCCCCATTTTCCAATGGGTAATGCTGTTATTCCTCTTAGTGTATCCCCCTGCTGGGCACTTGTACATTGCACTGGTCCTGTTGGGCATGCAAAAATGCCTCTCTACCTTCAGTTTCTACTGAGAGATTCTCTGGTTTGACCTTAGTCCATTGGAAACAATGGAGGATAGGAATGCCTTGGGGGGGGGGTGTATCTCAGACCCCGTAAATCAATTCTCATCAAACTTGGAGGGCAGGTACAGGAGAGTCACTCGAAGATCTCCTATGCGATTGGTGTCTCAAATACACTTGGGAGCTGTTTTACTGTGTCACAAACTGAACTGGTTTGTCTGGCTTCTAAAAGTTTGTAATGATTCATGGTTTGCAAACTGGGAAAGCCATGAACCAAACTGCATTTTCCTGGCTCATGCCAACCCCTATTCCTAAATGTTTTACCAATTAGTCAAAGAAACTGTGATTTTCTTAAATATGAAGACTAATCTTTAAGGTAAATCTTAGATTTAATTAATAAAAACTTAGCTTCATTACATTAACCAGCATTTGTGAGAACACAAAATTGAAAAGGTATTCAACATCACTTAAATTACTGATTTCATGTAGCTTATTCGTCAAAGAAAAATCAGTTTGAGACACCGAGTAGAGATTTTTCTTACATTGTATCCTGCAAGATAAGCGCAAGGTTCTTCCTTGGATCAGAAGCAGATTCGCCACAGTATGACAAAGGTGACTGAACAAACAATCTCTCTTCCACATAAGATGCTTGATCACAAAGTCTACATTACAATGAAATAGCTAGTTAATAGGTTTGTAGATTTTCTAATACGCTTATGAGAACAGCAATTTCAGCAATTAGTAAAGAAAGCATAACTAGCGCTCATTTTATTATAAAGTTCCAGTTATAATATCTGGCAGCACTAAAAAAACAACCTTTGATTTCTGGCTTTTCATATTTTTCTTTCTGAATCTTCTAATCTTCAGTGATGTGGTAAGTTTAGAAGATGGAATATTTCTCGCCTTCTGGTACTAGACACGAAGATTTTTTTTAATGGTATCCTCTTATTACTCATGTACAGTGAAATCATCAGTGGGCCCCAAATTAATTACTATGGTTCTCACCTTAGACGCAAATGCTGAAATAGCAAGCTTTTGCCAAATTATGTTCAAGAAACTTCTTAAGCAAGCAAAATACAAACATGAGTCCAATTTATTCCAGCATAAAATGTGAGTTCACTTCCTCATGCAGCTGATGAAAGTGAGCTCTGATTCACAAAAGCTTCTTCTGGAATAAATTCCGTTGGTCTCTAAAGATGCCAGTGGATGTTTTTATTTTTCTCCTATAGATTAACACAGCTACCAATCTGGAGTTATCTTCTAGAGAAAGGGGATTCAATATGGTTGGCAGACATTTCGTGTTCAGAAATACCATGTACCTCCCATGTACATGGTACATTATCCAGTGTGTACACAGGGAAATAAAGAGTCCCAAACAACTCTAGGGGATTAATTTTTGCTTGCTTCTTATTTCAACTTGTTCTCACTATCAGAACATAAATAAAAACCTGATAAATTTTATTTCAATAATTAAACAGTAACACTTAATATCTAGGTTTCATATTTACTACATAACTATTCACACAATTACTTCTTTATTTATATTCTGCCCTTTCCCAGAAACGAGCTCAGGGCAGATAACAACATAATAAAACAATAATTAAAACCTGCAATTAAAATAAAAACAATGTATAAAAACTATAAACAATTATAAGCAAGTGATAGGTGGAAGATTTAGTTAGGCACATTCTACAACATCTGAAGGCCTAAAATACAGTAATTAAGGATAGTAAGATGATATCGCAGCAAAGATGGTATTACAGCAGAAAAAGTTGTAACAACTCAGTAAGGGCCTGGATCTCTGTGGGGAGCTGATTCCACCAGGGTGGGGCCAAGGCCAAAAAGGCCCTGACTCTGGTTGATGCAAGTGGGATGTCCTTCAGACCAGGGATGGTCAATAGATGTTGTGAGTCAGATCGTAGCAATCTTCAGAGCACATCTGGGGAGAGGTGGTTTCATAGGTATGTTGGTCCCAGGCCACGTAGGCTTTAAATGTCAAAACTAGGACCTTGAAACAGAGCCATACTCAATTGGCAGCCAGTGCAGTTGAATCAGTGCTAGCCAGATACTTGTCCACATAGGTACTGTTATCAGCAGCCAAGCCACTGCATTTTGCACCAGCTGGAGTTTCAAGATCAGTCTCAAGGAAAAGCCTGCATAGAGCGAGTTACAGTAATCCAACCTGGAAGTGACCATCGCATGGATCACTGCAGCCAGGTCCTAGGGGGATAGATAGGGCGCTAGCTGCTTGGCCTGTGATGATAGAAGGCAGATCAAGCAACTGCTGTGACCTGTGCCTCAAATGAAAGTGAAGCACCCAGTGTCACTCCCAGGCTCTTCACCTTCTGGGCTGGCACAAGAGATGCACCATCCAGGGTTGGGAGCCGGATGCCCAACTCTAATCTCCCCTGGCCCAAGTACAGGCCCTGTCTTAGCAGGATTAAAGCTTTAGTTGACTTTGCCGCAACCATCCAGCCACAGCTTCTAAAACCAAGGTCAGATGATCCAGGGTGGAGTTTGGGTGGTCGCCCACCAACAGATAAAGCTGGGTGTCGTCCGCATATTGGTGACAACCTAGTCCAAAACCTCAGGCAATTTGGGCAAGGGGGCGAATATAGATGTTAAACATCTATATTGGCAAGAGAACAGCTTGTTGGAATTTAACAAATCTTACCTTTCATGACAACCAGTTTTCTCTCTAGCTTCAGTTGAAGCAGCTACAGGCAACCCAAGGCTTGATGCTACTGTAATATTGTCCCAAATTTCACTGGCGCGACTAGTTAGTGAGTTGGCTAAGAAGCTTGGAATTGTCTCATCTGCAATGTAACTGAAGTCTTCCATAACAATGTGTCATGTAATCTGTTCCAAAACTTCAAAGAGACAACAAATCACCATTAAAGTATAATCAAAGTACTATACATTATTTTATTACACACATTTGCTTTATATTCCTAGTTCCATTAATATTGAGAATCCATTTATACTATATTACTACAGAAGCTTAATTTAGTTTTAAAAATTGCCTTTGTTACTATCAAAACAGCAGAAATATAATCCTTCAGAAAGATTAGTACTTTTCTTTCAAAATATGGTCTAGAAATTCCAAAGCAAAGGAAAACAATGTTGAAGGACTGGAACAGGTACAGCATTTTTTTTTAAAAAGTAGAATGACGTTATGGTCCAAAATCGGACCTACACTTGCCAAAAATCTGTAGTAGCTGTAGCGACATATTTAGCAAAATCCACAAACACAAGTTCTCCAATAGTTTTAAAAGCCCAGAAAAATGCAAGGATTAGTTGTCAGAAACAAAATTCTTCTAATTTATACTTAAAAGTTTTTATTATATTTTCATATACAACATTATAATGCACCAAAATTAAATTAAAATTATATACAAAGAAACCAAACATCACCATTAATGAACTGTAAGCATCACAATTCTTCTAATTAAAACAAATTATTTTCAGCACAGGACGAGTTCAAGTTATATTTAGCTTTTAAAGCTGATCAGGATGGATATCTTGCTGTATTCTTGGAAGAGTTCAGTGCTTTTCATCAGTCAGAAAAAAAACAGCGACATACACACCACTTCTTTAGGTTCAGATGAATGGCCATGTTGATCTGAAGCAACAGCGCAAAATTTGAGTCCAGTGGCACCTTTAAGACCAACGAAATTTAATTCTCGGTATAATTGAACTTCGTTGGTCTTACAGGTGCCAATAGACTCAAACTTTGTACCATTTCTTTCGGTTCTTTAAACTAATGACACCCCTATGGCACAGTTCAAACAATTAAAAATGCCATGTTCTCTATTGCTTACATTCCGGAAGAATAACCAACTAAAGTTCTTCAAGTCGATGATTTTTTTAAAGCAAGTGCTGTATTTAACTCGCACTTGCTCATGAAGAATATCACTTTTTTGGTTAAATTCAAACTTGGACTCTTTCCTTCACAGGCGTATTAACAGCATGCAGAAGGCCCCTATTTCCTACTCCATTCCCAACAAGGGGAAAGTTTTGTGCTCTCAGAGAAAAGGTATTCTTCCTTCTCAACCCCCCCCCCCCGCCCCTTAAGCGTGGAAAGGAGTGCGGAAAATGCGCCCCCTTCCAAGTCGTTCCCACAACGGAACAGAAGTTTTCTCGCCTCTCAGCCACCACCAGCCTGGCTACCTCTCAAGACCAAAAGGACAAGGAGTAGAAAAAACGAGGGTTTGAATCACGCGGCAGAGGCGGACCCAGGTGCGGCAGAGCAGCCCTTCAAAGCCCCAAGCTGACGCACATTTTAAAAAAAACTCACCAAGTCCCGGCGCATAGAAGCCTAGCGCCTCAGACTCACGAACTGACGGCGCGAAACACGAAGCGGCGGCGGCGTCCCCGTCACATCCCCCACACGCTCATCGCCCCTACCGCCAGCTGCGAATTCATCCGCGCAACAGGAACCGCCCCCTTTTCCCAGCGCGCGCGCGACATTTCTCTTAAGAGCGACCGGGGGCGGGGAGAACTGGAGGAGTGAACCACAGAGAATTTCTATTGGTCCAGAGGACCGGAAAAAAGTGTGATTGTTTCTGATTGGATGACGCCAGTGGAACGTGACCACTTTCAAATAGACCTTAAAAGGTGGACTGACAGCTGCAGAGGTAGCATAGGGAAGCTGAGAGTGCTAATTTTTATTTTTTTGTCGTTTTTATCCCGTCAGATATACATTGAGAGTTTTTTTTCTTGCTCAGAGTTCCTCCACTGGATTCTTCAGTAAATATACTAAAGGTTGTGTTAAGCAGGGGAGACGAGGAAAAAAATGTACTGTATATCCTTAAATTATGAAAAGTCCAAAATGGTAGTACATCGCAACAGGGCTTGTGGTACCTTTAGTATTCTAGCAGAAGCTTTCGAGCCCCTTTTATGGGATTCACAAAAGTTATATTCAGGTGGGTAAGTATGTTGGTCTGAAGCAACAGAACAAAGTCTGAGTCTAGTGGCACCTTTAAGACCAACAAAGTTTAATTCTGGGTATAAGCTTTCCTGTACATTATAGAGACGGGGAAGTCACCAGAGGCTAAATTGGAAGTCATCAAAAAGGTTGATTTGATTTGTACCACTTGAACAGAGTAGAAACAGAGGATTTCACAGGCATTACAGAGGTTAATCAGTTTAGCAAAATTAACGATTATGACTGTTGCAAGCTATCACTGTACATTATTACATTTAAGTCTACAAATACCTAATATCTCCTTAATGCATTTAATGACATTTTGACCCTAATTATACTATTCTGCGTTGGCCAACTGCAAACCCACCTGTGACTTTAACAGTGGTTCAGGCAAGCCCCTTTAGCAGTTTATTTGATAAAATAGCTTACAGGATTTTTCTCATATGCCAACTTGTATTAACTGCCCTGAGACCTCAGAGAAGGATATAAATCATCAAAATTACAAATAAATATACAAAAAGGCATTTCAGGCTTGGAAGAACTAAGCAACAGTAAGCTGCCAATCAAAAATATAAACATCAGACGCTTTCCAAAAGTTATTTGCACTAGAACAATGGACAGTAGACTGGCTATTCCAGAATAGTTTGCATTTGCTGCTTTTGTTGATTTCAGTCCATCTTTGCTTCTTTAAGTGTTAAAACCCAGGCAGGATTTAAAAGAAATGATTTTCTACAGTGAATTTGTTCTTGAAATTGAGTCATATGCTACAATTATTTATAGCTCCATTTGGTGGAAAGAAAAACTGTGACTAGACTATCCATTGATATTTCCAATGTGGTGGCAGCATTAATACTGTTAGGAAGCTATGACTCTGAAGCACCAGCCTTGTTTACTGAACAGCAAACTGGCTCACCCTCCTACACACAGTACACAAGAAACTATATGAATTTTCAAAAGCTGCTTAGAGCCAGAAGGGGCCATAGAGGCCATTTTGTCCAACCCCATTCACAAAACAGCTATCAAGCTAAAGCATCCATGAGAAGTGTTTTTGTCCAGCTGCTGCTTGAAGACTGCTAGTAAGGAGCTCACCACCTCCCTAGGCAGTCAATCCCACTGCTGGACTATTCTTACTGTAACCCACCCACCCTCCATAACAGAACATACATGGACTGACGCTACAGGGGTTGGGAAGCTGGTAATGAAGAAGGGGAAGAGACAAAAGCACACCTTTCCATCTGTTTGCAGAAGATTGATTTTTGCCCTTCCGTTCCTCTGTACGGCCCCCTAGACCCATGTATCTATTGGTCCACATACAACCTACAACCCCAAGGATCAGTTTTTCCAAGGTCAGAAAGAGATGCTAGGAGGAGAGGACCAAGAAAAAGAGCTATGACTGATGTTAGCATAAATCACTGTATCCAACCTAATGGGTCCAACAGTAGTTGAGACTTCCTTCCTTTTGTCCTATTTGGCTTCTAAAGTCCTTGGAAAGCAGCTATCTCATTATGCCTATCTTAGGAAATTGACTTCATTGTTGCTATACAAACAGGTATACCTTTTAGCCGGTTTACCCAAGGAGACCAAGAGATGGTAGCTCTCTTTCTCAGTCTCTAGAGAAGTATGGTAAAAGGACTCAAGACAGACCCGGAGGCTTCCAGCCCTTGTGCGATTCAATCGGAGTCAAAGTTCATGTCATTTCCAGATGCTCAATGGCAAAGCAGGGTAGGAGAAATAGCAAAATAAAAAATGGCAAGCAGTCTTCAGCCAAAACGCCCAACGTTTGTTAATAAGTGTAATTTAAATAAAAAAACAACATACTGCATACTTATCAAAGTGTTTTATTAGCCCATTTTATAAAACAGTGTAAATAGTTTTATGCAAGAAGGTAAAAATTTTTTAGAAGAGACAAAAGCCTCTGATTTCTGTTTTGCTGCAGAATGCAGCATGAACAATGTCCTCTACTTCAGTATTCCATTTCAATACTCATACCCAGTGCTAGAAGAGTTTCAAGGGATCTTGTCACCTAGCAACTGTGATGCTGGTGCTCAAGAATTTAAAATATTTTCCCCTTATATTCTAGAACTTCTTTAACTTCTGTTTAAAGACAAATTACCCAACTGATGGATATAAACACAAACCATTAAAAAGTAAAGATTCTAAGCAACTGAGTATTTAAAAAATGAGGGAACAAGCATTTTGAATTAGTCTGTGTGTGTAACTCATAATAAGCACTACTTGTTTGTTTCATTATACTTCAAAAGGGCTGATGGTAGGGCCATTTCCTTTACGGAAGCACACTAAATTACTGGACTCCAAACACCATGTTTTGGTTTTCAAAACACACCTTCCAGAGCCTTAATTCAGGTGGAAACAAGCAAAAACGAACCACCAAAGCAGCCAGAAAACAAAGCATTTTAACAAGCATCTGAATAAGGCCCTTTAGACAGTTTTAAATGTGTATTAAACCCCTTCATTTTCCCGTAACAGATTAAGAGGTCGAGAGATATATCGTCTGCGAGGGTGAGGATACTGGAGATTGGCAGTGTCAGCATCACAAGAGTGCTCTATCAGAGGAGGAGGAGGTAGGAGCTGGGCATAACTGGACCACCTTGATCCAGCCCGTGGGGAATCCAGAGGGGGAAAGAAACACCTGAAAACAATTAAGACAGAAACACCAAAAAAAAAAAAAACAGAAGAAAGAGAAAAGTAGTAAATACAAGGAGAACCAAAGAGGAAAGACACATGCTGGAAAAAAAAGCTTTAGTAAACCCATGCTGAAAAAGAAAAAAAAATCAAGATACAATGGCAAAAATAAAGTCCCTAATTAAAAAAAAAAGTTGTTTGTGGAAGAATGGAAATTGTTTCTTGAAAATACAGTTGCAAGATATAATATATTTCAGAAAGGAATAAGTTAATTCCTAACAATTATGAACAACTTTGCTTATTTGCTTTTTAAAACTATGACTCATTAACATAGTTTTTAGTAACACTCCAGGAACACAGGCACACATCAATTATGCATGTACATAGACTGTATTTCCATCCAGTTTAGATTAGCTTTACTGCACATTTTTTAGAAGAGATGTAAAAACAGGTTGTTTTTACAATACTTAGATTCCCACAATATACAAAAGAGAATCCCATTCCACTGAAATACAAGCTGCGTGCATATTTACATATTTGTGGAGAAAACATCAGAAAAAGCCTGAACTTCTACAAAATTAAACACTTTAAAGAATTATATCAATCACTTTTCTCCTCCACTTTTTGAGACTTACCCGTAATATTAAAGACACCAGTTTGTAATCTTTCTCATCTTTGGAAATTAAGAAAAATTTACATAGCAGAATGGTTAAGCTAGTAAAATTTAGAGACACTACATATTTGAAGCTGCATTTACATGCCACATTTTAACAGTGTAAAACAAGGTAGTTCCTTGCCATGTCCTGCCAGATAGTTCAGTTTATTCCAGGGGAAAGCACAGTTATTACACAGGATGCAAAGCTTGAAGCAATGGATACAATTCTGAGTGCAATTTGCAAATATTATTTTGGAGGGCGTTCACCACCACAACACTATGATGAGAGGAAGCTTTATTTTTCCATGGAATCATGCCCCAGGAACATGCAGTCAGGAGCTAAAATAATTCTAACAGTACAATACAGTGGAGAGTTAATCCAGTCTAAGCCCACTGAAATAGGCTTTGACTGGAGCAACTACACATAGAGTTGCATTGCTAGTCAACTATGGTATTTTTTCCCTTTGAAATAGCATTTAAAGGTGAAACAATACCAAACTAAATGTAAAATACCAACTGTACATGCATCAAATTACAATGCTGATCACACTGTTTAAGCATTCTTTGTGCATTACAAATTCATTAACAAAATTGTAATGTTGGGTATCTGAACACTTCAAGATGCAGAACAATCAAAAACTCAGAAGAAATTTAATGAAAGCCAATTGACTTCAGTGGCTTCACGCTAGGATTTTATCTCCTGTCATTTTAAGATACAAGGATACTAATCCTCACTGAATCCCTCCCACCTCCATCAGGGTTTGGGGGGGGGGGGCGGGGGGGCCTTGTCTCTACAAGACAGTTATTTTTTCAACAGTTCCAACAAAATCATACTGTGCTGGCTAGCAGAATTCATATTACAGTGCTTTTAAAAAAGAGCCTTTTGATTTGCATTTAGTAGTAGGCAGACTGCTGGTGTCTTGGGAAGAGATCAAACGGCGCTGGGGAAGGGAAAAAAGAGTTCGCTTTCCATTCCTGTGTGCATGCAACAAGCAGCAAAACAGCAAAGTTACTCCAGTTAGCTTGGTATCAGCTGTGCTTTCTGTTAAAGGACATAATACAAATGAAGAAGGAAAAATGCATCACAATTTTAGACACACATGTTGGTTATAAGCACAATAAGAATACTGTAAAGCAGTATTATTAAGGTTTATTAAGTTTTAATATTTCCAGTCACTTGATTACTTTCCTGTTAAACACACTGATGAATTTGATCTTCAAAAATGTTAGTAGTGTTACTAGAGTTTAGCAACAAAGTACTGGGCCCTAAAATGCTTTCTAGTTATGTATCTTACCAGAGTTTCTAGTAGTCAGCATTTACACTTATACTGCACAGAATCTACAAGGTATTAATTGCAGCATGTCCATTTTTGTCTTGCTTTCCCTTTTTGTTTACAATTTGGAAATATAATTGCAGAAACCTAAATAACTTAGATGTTCATCATTGCTAAGCATTCACTGCATCTTACTGCAAAGCTGTTGCCCTAGCATTCATTACTTTATATAAAAAAACAATTTTATCATCATAAGGGAACAATGTAACATAAACCTGTCACTTAGCTGCATTGGATGTTAGTGGGTGCGGTATTAAGTTCTTTATAATTTGGGGTGGGGGACCAGACCATTTGCCAGACTCTGAAACAGGAAAGTTATAGCCAGTTCTCAATAGCTGGCTGCCTTTGAATTCTGCATAGAAAGGATTAGCAGCTGATAAGTCATATTTTCTCTGCCATTTCCTAGTCATGTCTACGCAACCACCATCATGTTGCCCATACTGCAACAAGGGATCCCAAAGCTAGAAAGCACAGTTGCATAAAGGACTGCCATAGTAGTCAAGCTGATACCACAGGCCAGCTGCAAAGTCTCTCTTCTCTTTAGCAGCTGCTTCCAGTTCCTATAAATTCACTGCCTGTTCTGAGAACTAACAAAGACGGGGAATTTTAAGTTGCAGCACCAAAGAGAGTTAAGATATAACTAGAAGTTTGGAGAATTGCAACTCTGCTCCCTCAAGTTTGCCAAAATATGCTGCCTTAGCATCAAGATTTGCAACTTTGCCACTAGAACATAAGCATGACCATTTTAAAACAGAAGCTAGCCTTCATGCTTTGTGACAAAAATCCTGGAAAATATATTTATACTGCAGCACGTGCTCGGGGTTGAGTTCATCAAATGCTAACATTATGAATGCATCCAAATTCCAGGGGCAGTCCTATAAAGTTCACTGTCTGACAGTGGTTCCTTTCACAGTCAAGTTGTAAGGGCAGGGAAAGGCCTCAAAGACTTTGTAGCTTTCAGTACACAAGTGGTTGTCAAGCACTACTGAAGAACAGGATGGAAGGAGGGTCTTGCTCCCAAGAAGTCTCAGGAAGTGGCAGAGGACAAGTCAAAGAGACCTTGGTTGAGAAGCACCAGGATCATCAGTGATTTCAAGGTGTTATAAGGGTAACAAGAAATGGACCACATTCTGAAATACTCAAAGGTCTCAACAGTTGTAGGATATGAGTAACAACTGAGAGAAAATGCTTCATTTGTTATACATCAACATTAGCAGGACTATAACAGCTGATCCACCTGCTAGTTGCTGATGCAGTATTTTTATGAATAAAATGACTCACTTAAGATGTTAAGATGTTTACAGAAGGGGGGGGGGGATTAAACCACAAAATACCTGCCAGCAGATGTCCCATTGACTGAATTCTGGAAGCTTGCATTGGCTGTGCCCAAAGGAACATTAAAAACTCCCTGCTGACTGGAGCTAGCATTGACTGGACTTCCATTGCCTTTCAGAATTCCAGTGCACTTCCAGTTGTCCATGTAGTTAGCTGCAAGTGAGGGGGACAAGCATATAATCTCAGTTATATTACCTTTTCCTTAAACTATATATTGGCATCTATACTGAAGACATAACATACTGTCCTTTAAAGACTCTTTTTTAAAAAAAAATTGCCTTAGCATGTCCAAAGGAAAGAAGCAAATTGCCATGACATATGCAACTATTTCTAAATAGCTTACTGTCATGGGGACCCATGCTCTCAGGGAAAAGAAAGAAACCACTATTGTTCTATAACTCAACCTGCTCATGTCATTTAACTATTTTTAAAGCAGTTGTTCCTCATTTGTTCTTAGAGCAGCTCACCCCTCTGACCTCTCTAGGAAAAAAAATAGTTCATGTCAAAAGTTGCTGTGGAAAAAGAACAAAAAATACCTGGACTTTCAAAAGGTTTTTGACAAGGTACCTCACCAAAGACTCCTTAGTAAATTTTGCAGTCATGAGATAAGAGGACAGATTGGTTTATGGATTAAAAACTGGTTAAGTAACAGGGAGCAAAGAGTAGGAGTCAATAGACAGTTCTCGCAATGGAGGGAAGTAAGCAGTGGGGTCCCACAAGAATTGGTATTGGAACTGGTACTATTCAATTTATTCATCCCTGATCAGGAACTGGGGATGAGTAATGTAATGGCCACATCTGCAATGACACAAAATTATTTGGGATGGTGAAAACCAAGGGTGAATGTGAAGAGCTCCAAGAGGACCTTCACAAACTGGGTGAGTGGGCAACTATGTGGCAAATGAAGTTCAATGTTGGTGAATGTGAAGTGATAGACATTAGGACAAAAAATCCCAGCTTCAAATACAGGCTAATGGGGTCTGAACCTGCTGAGGCTGAGAGGGTAAAAGATCTTGGAGTTGTAGTGGATAACTCAATGAAACTGTCAACCCAGTGTGCTGTGGCAGTAAAAACGGCAAATTCTATGTTAGAGATTATTAGGAAAGGGATTCAGAATAAAACAGATGATATTACGATGCCCCATATAGAGTTATGCTTCAGCCCTATTTAGAATATTGTGTACAGTTGTGATCTCCTTGTCTCAAAAAGGACATTGCAGAGCTGGAACAAAGGGCAAAAAAAGGCCAAGATGGTATTGGGGTGTGTATGGAGGGCTGGAGCACCTTCCCTATGAGGAAAGGCTGAAGAATTTGCACTTTTCAGTTTAGAAAAGAGATGACTGATTGGAAACAAGATAGAGTTTTATAAAATTACGTATGGGATGAAGAGAGTTGACAAAGAAATTTCTCCCTCTCTCAAAATACTAGTGCTTGAGGGCATCCAATGAAATTGATGGATAGTACGTGCAGGATGGGCAAAACAAAATACTTTATACAAACAATGCTTAAAATGTAGAATTTGCTGACAGAGGATGTAATGGTGGCCACAGGTATAAACAGTTTTAAAAGGGGATTAGATAGATTAATGGAGGATAAGTCTATCAATGGCTATTAGCCATGGTGACTGACAGGAACCTCCACATTCAGAGACACTAAGCCTCTAAATCACAGAACCAGGAGGCAACAGCAGGGGAAGACCTCAGCCTCTATGCCCTGTCATTGAACTTCCAGAGGAACTAGTTGGCCACTGTGTGAGATAGGATGCTGGACTAGATGGACCATTGGTCTGATCCAGCAGGACTATTCTTGTTTTAATGTGAGGTACTTCTGGCGCACAGCATGGAAGTCCCCAAAGGCTTTCTTGATCAGACTGACTTCTGAATCCTACTAGATCTTTCTCCCATACTTAGAACTCAAAATAAGGGAAGGCCTCTCGTCTACAGGTTAAAAAGGAACATAAAAACTAAGCTGAAATATCTGTGAAGTCTTTATACCAGTTTTGGAATGTAGATTTCCCCTTTTCGTCCTACAATAGCTAGACAAACTAATCCAGTATTTATTATGTAGATTTCAATTCACAGTATCATAAATGAATGAAAAAATGAAAAAAATTAAACTGTTGAAGATTTAACTTCTGCAGTTTACTCATGAGAATTAGTTTTCCGACTGTATCTGTTATGGTCAGACTGTAACCACTGCAGAAATACATCAAGATAATGCAGATAATGAACACACATGCCAGGAAGCTCCATCAAAAGAATTTTGTATTTTGAGAACCCCGAGGTCTTTTAAAGGCATGTTTATGCATTACATCATGACTCTCTCACCTTTCCATAGTCTTACACATCCATCATCTCCTGATGAGGCAAGCACTGTGCCTGTAATGTTCCAGCTTACACGCCAAACTTGGGAATTGTGGTTATCAAATTGAGCTACTAACTGTACTTCAAATTTTGTCAGTCCCGATGAAGCAGTCAGTTCTTTTCTGTTGAAAAAGCAAGCATTCTGTGATGAACAGGAAAGCGCAGTCTGCTTAAAATATATGCATCTTAGATATTTATATTCATTCAAAATACTTATTATAGGGAAGAAGATCCAAAATTCTAAACAACGGAACACTGAAAGGAATGCAGTGTTTCCTATTTGCATGATAGTTTTACAACAGATTATTTGTTATGCAGTGCATTTATAAATATGCTAGATTTGTAACCCTAAAGACAATTTATTTCACACTTCAAAGAAAGAAGTTACACAACTATGCTCTCACATGACAGTTAGTGCAATCCGAAGAACACTTTCCTGAAAGTAAACCACACTGAATAGATCTGCTTAGGATGGTTCTGAATATTTCCTATAAAAACTCACCTGATAGGCTTTAGTGTGAAAATCCGAACATCTTTGGTAGCTACAGCTAATATATGAAAAGACCTCCCCAGGTTCGGAGCAAATGCTATATCGTGAACAGGATCTGTGACAGTCATAAGAGTTTCTGCTTTTGCATACTTCCTGAGGAACAACAGACAAACTCTTAATGGAAAAGCCAAATACAAGTTAATGTTTTCAGAGCATTATTGCTAGATTCTTATATATAATTATTCAAAGGAATGCTTTATTTTATCCTAATTGTTATCTAAACACTGATAATATTACTGTACATCTATGATGTGGCTTTCTTTGTCATGTTCCAAAGCAATTAATTGATCTGATAGGTCAACATTATAGGGCAGTTTGGGAAAAAAACCCCAACATGTGGTAGTATAGTATATAAAGAAACTTTGTCAGGCAAGTATTACTGCCAGCTAAAGGATGGAGTCAGACCATCCTGAAAGGACAGATTTTAACCATAACAGCTCTCTGCTTTAAAACTAAAAAAGTTTTCCAAGAACCTAGCGTTTATGTTATTTCTATTCGGTCTGTTCAGAGCCCTTTGCAATTAAAACCATGTCAAAATATTTTTTTAAAGGCATTAATGTTCATTAGGCTGGATTCCGCCACCAGTTGTATTTTTTTTTTTACAGACAGGTGTCCCCAACCACCCACAATACACATTGCAGAAATATTTGCAGTATACAGTATTAATTCTCTTTCTGATTACTGATTTGAGGACAAGCACTTTACAGACTGAAAGAACTTCATAAAATAGTGGAACTTATTAGCTATTTTAAACCTGGGGGGAGGGGGAGGTATCAACATCCACTTTTATTTGCAAAAAAGAATTTAGGTCTATATGGTGTGCATATTTTAACATTTACAGCAAGAACTGCTGACATGATAAGAATGAGATAGAACTGGCTATTCTCTCTGCAATAAGACTAACTTCCATACTGAGAAGTTTGTATTACTCAGCACTTTTATCATCAGTTGAAAATTAGAGGCTCCTTCTGGAAACAGTGTGATGAGAGTGTAGGATTCAAACTACTTTAGATGGCAGATTTTTTAAACTTTCTTTGAACTGTTTCCCATCTCACAGAGTATTACAAATACTTTTTGTTATGTGTCATAAGTCCAAATATGCTTACAGTTTTTTGGATTCTAGTGTCTGTCATGAAGCCATACAAAGTTAAAGCCTTGCATTTTAGTATTTTAACACTAAGAAACATGGCATTTGTTATTTGCACACAACCAGTGCTCTATCTATATTATGAAGCAATTAAGGCTATCACAGAAATTCTCTCTCACCTGGTATTTTCGTTATATTCATAAATCTGAACTTTTGCAAGGACATTTGGACTGCAGTCATCACTTCCTACAGCTATCATAGGAGCATGAGAACGACAGCTGTAATTACAAAACAAAACATACTTATAGGGGGCACTTAATGATATAATCCCTAAATTATTGCCTGTCAAATAGTGAACTGAGATGACCTTAAAAGGGTAGCTTCTATGAATATAACAGTCAAAGGCTCTTTTTGTTCCAAGGTCTCTCTTTTAACAGAGGAAAATTTAAGTTTACCTTGCACAAGATCAAGAAACATACAAGCCTCTTCAGTATTTCCCCCCGCTTCAATCTATCCTTAGAGCAGTGGCATGCACTTCACAGCTTGTGTATAGTAACATTTACAGTTGCCATCATCCAAAACAGTCATATTTACTTCCATCCCTGGAATGTACCTTCTGCACCTCAGGAAGGCTTGCAGTTTACCCATTTCTTCAGCAGCAGCTGTTTCAAGGTGGAAACCGCCCACCAACCACAAGCCCTTCTGGGCAAGGGCCTTGCCCACTTTCCTGAGCTATAGGGCAGGTGATACATCAGATAATAGTGCTCAGAGGAGTCACAGAGATGTCAAAGAGTCATATATGGCTCCCAAGCCAAATGCCATAGCGTCTCAAGGGAAGTAATAACATACCTTGAAGGATTCCACGAAATACAACTGCAGCTTAGTTTACATGAAATTTCATGCTGAAGAGACCACTGACTAAGATTCATGACATCTGGAGCTTCATATATCCTAACAACACCATCTGCTGAACATGTTGCTAACATAAGACCCATGTGTTTGGGAGCAAACTTTACATCTGTAACTGATGTCCTACTGTCCACCAGAGTAGTCCTCTTCACCTATATAAAAAGATAGCATTATTTATTGATGAATTATGGGTTAAATAACATTGGATATCAGTGAACAACAATCAACTCGTCATAAATACAACAATTTATAACCAGGATGACTTTATTTGGAAAATATTTATAGTAGAATTTTTTTCAAAATACAGAATGAAAGAAAAGAAGTATTCTCATTTGATATTATGAAATGGGCTACTGAAATATTCTCTATCTCAAAGCCTAAAAACCAAGAGAAATGCAAAGGACAGAAAATAAAGAGTAATCTGATTGGTTGTCATTGCATGTATTGTGAAAGGGTCCACCCAGCACTATGGGTCCACCCACAGAGAAGGTGATGGTCTCTACTGTCTCAAAGGGCTCTCCAGATACTTATAAATTAACTTAAAGAAAAACTAAGAAGGAGGGGAATGGACAGAATGGCAGCCACTGATAACGAAAAACTGAAAAATCCTTGTGTGTAAACAGAATATTACATTCCAAAACATAGTCTGATCCTTCTGTGCCCCTACTATCTACTTGCAAACAATGTGATCTCACTTATATTAGGTAACATGATCACAAAACCTTGGAAGACCTACAGTTCTATGATAAAAACCGTGCAGAGAAAGCAAAGCAGATTTCCAATCTGGGGGGTGGGGGAGGAGTTAAGGCAGAGAGTGAATTCTGCCATGAACTTTTCAAACGTAAATCTGTGTACGGAAAAAGAGAAGTTTAAAGATTAAGTGTGAATTCAGTCATAAGTGTAAGCCCTCTGTGTGTCTCAAGTGGAATAGCAGTTACAAATAATGGATGATTTGAGAGGTCGGCGATTTTAACAAATAAACAAGGTGATAAATGAAAATTTACAAATACTGGTATACAGTTATAGAAACATGTGAAGAACAGCCAATCAAAATTTCTTTAAAGATGATCATGTGGAGCAATTATAGGTTGTAGTAAAGAAATTCAAGTCTCTGTTTAAGACAGGATTATTTAAGACTCTTTTTTTAAAGGTTCATGGCAGAATTCATTCTCTGCTTAACTCCTCCTCTTCTCCTTGTAATCTTCCCCTTAAATAAGGCCAATTTGATCTCCACATATATAAACAATTGAGCTGTGACTCATGAAAGTTCAAAATGAAATAAATGCTGTTAGTCTTTATGAGGCCATTGGATTTTTTAAATTTTGCTATAATAAACCAAAACAGCAATTCCTTTCCAATCACCATTGAAACGTCAACCCCCCCTCCTCACACTTTGCTAGGGTGAAGTGGGAAAGCCATATTTTGTAAGCACAACCCTCCTTGCTCTTTGTGTCTGGTGTTATATTTCTGATCAGTATGAAGAATTGCCACTTCAAAAAAGGGAATCATTTTGCACTTGGTATTTAAAAACCCTAACTTTAAAGGTTATCACAAAAAATATTTGATTTATCAATAGCAGCAAAATAATTTCATATAGTGAATTAGTATAACACCCCCCCCAGATAGTCACATGTCAAACCTTACCCAATGACTCTGTCCTCGCAGTTTATCGTTTGATTCGCCCACTATTTCTTCCCATACAGCAGCTGTTCTGTCAAAAGAACAGGATGCCAAGACCTGTCCAAACTCTGGATGCGCCCATGTCACACGCCATACAGAGCCACTGTGTGTCTGTAAGATTAAAAACTTGAAATTTACAGGCTAAACACTACAGTACAAAATATTTGAATGTATGCAGCTACTCAAGCTTTGACAGGGAAAATGCCATACCAATACAAATTACAGAATTTATACCTGTGGCCACCATTACATCCTCTGTCAGCAAATTCTACAAAGACCTATGTACTAGCTATATGGTTCAATGGATTACAGCTGTGTTTGCATAATGTTCCATGCTGATTCTGCAGGCTCTTCCTCATATGGACATATATCTCATACTTTAAATAAGAGCGCCAGAGAGGCAAAAAGATATTTGTAGTTCTTATCTACTATACTTTGTCTAGTGCATTACTCCAAGAATTTCCTAATTGTTGTGACTAAACCAAAAGTGCCACCAGTTGCCTTCCCTGTGCCTTTTATGTTAGTGGGCATGGACTCACCCTCATCTATCATGAAGTTGTGTATATTAGCAGGAGCTACTGCCTCTGTCTACTGGGAACTTATCATTATTCTAGCAAGAGTCATTCAGAAGAGCTGGATACAGAAGCAACACTGAAAAAGGACCACAGAGAAAATAGACACTGACACAACTAAAAAAGAGTAACCTTTGTTTTTCAAAAGCAAAGATGGTAATAAGAAAGAGATAATAATCAAGTCAGGTGGTTTCTTGAGAATGTCTGCTTGTCATGCTTAAAAGAAGTGGCAATAGCACTGACAGCGATTTACAAGTGTAGAGTGGCGACCCTGTCTCTCTGAATAGAGAGGTTACCTTACCTGCTGTGGGAATTTTCTGACAATGTCAAGAACATGACTTGCCATGTGGGATCAGACCAGTGGACCATCTAGTCTAGCATCTTGTCTTATATGATGGCCAACCATCTCCTACAGATCCCTCTGATGAAGCACAGGCAAAATGTGTGGGGGTCATAAAGTCTAATTGTTTCCCCCTACTCCATCTTTTTTTTTTTTGCCTTTTCTTCTTCTACTCTGACAAGCCAGTTGCTATTGACTCATTCTTTCCTTATCATCAGAACTTTGCATGCCGTGAGGACTTGGGTTGAAGAGAAAGAATGCTGATCTCTGAAGTAGGCAAAACTAGTGTGGGACAAACATGTATCCTATGCCACATAGAACTCTGCATAGAACTCTGTATAGTATCCTATGCCACATAGCACTCTGCAGTTCTATGTGGCATAGGATACTATAATACTACCCATCATAGCCTTTGGAACAAGTAAAATCTACAATTTTCTACAAAGTCTATATGAGAGACATCCCACTCCGAGGTTTTGTAATTCAAGAAAACTGGTGAAGATAATCTTTGTGTTCATCTGGCAATAGACTCTAGCAATCAGATTTATGAAGATCTGGATGATGAAGATAAAGAGTAAAATTTGTACTGCGTGCAATGTGTACACACACAGGGGAGATTGCTACAAATACATTTATTTTTTTTATCTATTTAGAGAATTTATATTCCAACCTATCCTGTGAATGGGCTCAAGGAGGATAACAACATAATTAAAACAACATAATTAAAACTAATAAAACCAGCACATTAAAACAACCTCTTCATTACAGAGCAGGGGACACAGTAATTCACAACAGTGCAATATCTAGCTGACCAATAAGTCAAACGGTTCCATGTTACAAATGGGCCATCAAATGGTGTACTCCAGCACTCTTCTGTTAGACTATATTATGCTTTTGCAAGGAAGGCCAGGTTGATGTAGTTTGGATGCCCACTGCCTCAGCCAAAGGCCTGGCAGAACAGCTCTGTCTTACAGGCCCTGTGAAAAGGTAACAAGTCTGGCAGGGCTCTAACCTCTGACAACAGCATGTTCCACCAGGCCGGGGCCCTTGTCGAGGCTAGACAGACATATCTAGGGACAGCGACAACCAGCAAATGATGGTTCTTCAAGTGTAGAGCCCTCTAAGTTTATATGCTTTGCTTCAGACAGACTCTAAAAATTTCAGCCCGTGACTTTGTCACAATGCATCATTATATGAATTGTCTCAACATTAAATAATATAAAAGAATCAACATAGGTAGTGGGCCACAATACTAGAATTACACTTTTAAGTAGAATGTGTTCCCTTCATGGTGGACTTCTCATCACTAATACCGTTCTATGTAAAACTACTGCCAGGGTCAAACCTTACCTTCCAGCTAGCAGTACAATGCCACTCTCCATTTTCACCTTTGTCCCAAACCTATTAAGAAATCAAACAATTATGCCCAGAAACAACTCCATAAATCATTGCTCGTGAAAACTCCCAGAAAAATTCTAGCTGAAACCCTGAGAGTAAGCCATGCTGAACTTGGTACAACTTTTTTCTGATAAATATACAGAATTGGTCTGAAGTTCAAAGTGGAATTAGATCTGTCTATAAAGTTCCAATTATTCTGAATGCTGTATTTTCCTTCCTGAAAATTATAATCCCAAAATCAAACCACTGGTTTGAACTTGCATAGTTATATTACAAAATATATTCATAATACGTCACAAACATATCTTGGTGCTATGAAGGGACATTGAATACTAACTTGAAACACATTCAGATCAGGAATTTGGGTGAATTCTAATCCTGAGTCATAATCTTGGGCCAGTCACTCTTGGCTAGCCTATGTTTTAGGAATACTTTAAATACAAAATTAAAGAGATATACACTAAGAAGCTGAATAAAATTTAATAGACAACCATTCTATTCATAAAAGGAGGAAGAACCAAGCATCTGAATATGAAAATACTAACATAAACTACTGTTACTTTGCTCATAGTGAAATGTCTACAATTTCATAATAAGCTACAACGTTCTTCTCCAGAGTTACTTCTCCAGCATTGCCTTTCAAATCTGTTTACTTTGAGAAATTTATAACTTAAATAGTACTGTAACTGCTCCATTATACACAGGGCTGATTAAGAACATGAGTATATGCACGCTTGTTTGTTTAGAACAAACCTCACTGTGACCTACCTACATGCATTTACAGGGATGCTAGAGAAGTCAGTAGACTGTCTAGTTCCTCATCACACATGGCACCACTTTTAAATTACTATAACATCCAGCCTAGATAACTAGAAAGCTTGCACAATATATTGTCATTTTTGGAGCCTTAAGTATTGGCTTTTGTTTTCTGATTTTGCTACCTGCATATTACAAATTTCATGCACTCAACTACAGTTTAGGACTTTGCCACCAAAATCACTATCTAAACATCTGAAATAAGGCATCCCTTTGAGCTTGTTTCGAACAACTGGATAAGTCCTTCCTTCCTCTCCATAACACAAAGTGACATTTTCCTTCCCTTTTAAGAATGCTGATTTATAAGTGGCATCGCAGCAGGACCAGTAAGGGTTACGCAGAGTAAACCCCCACCCAGCATAGACAGATCCATACCCAATATGGTTACAAGGCCTACTAAAAATGATGGCCAGGCTGGGTCCAGGTTGACAGATAGTTTGGAAGGGGCAGCGCTGCAACTACTCTCATAAAAAGGCAGGAGACTCTTCTCTCTACCCTACCTTTCATTGCCGAGGATGCCTAAGCAGTTTCACAAACAGAGACGGAAAATGACCCCCCGCCCCGCACCTTCACACTCTGGTCACTGGAGCAGGTCGCCATTCGCCGCCCGTGAAAGTCAAAGGAAACATCGTGGATGAGGTCGCGGTGATCGGCCGCAATGCTGCGCGCGACGAACATCCCGAGGGCCTCGAGACTGCAGCAGACTTTGTTCCCAGAGAAGCAAAGTGCGGCGAGTTCCTCTCACACAGAAAACCTCAACGTCGCGCACCAACTCAATTCCCCTTCCCCTTCTCGGGCTCGCGTGCTCACTCAGCTACCATGAGCAGTCAAGCGCGTTAGGCGCGCGGCCTCACCCCGGGAAAAAGGCAGCCAATAGTCGGCCTTTTTGGCGCTTGCGCGTTAGCTCCTTTCCCTCCGGAAGCGGCAGACGCGCCCCAAAGTAGCTGATGGGAAATAGTCTTGTCGGCGGGCAGTGGCTCTTCTCCGGCAAGAAAAAGAAAATCAGCGCTGTGGTGGTGGGTTGATAAGAGGCTTTCGGACCAGCACAGCTCACTAGTCTTTGTCCACAAATCTTTCGAGAGTTATAGAGGGCGTGTCCCTAAAAGTCGCCGTAAGCAGATGTAGAAAAGAGTTAAGAGTCCAGTAGTATCTTAAAGACTAACACATTTCTGGTAGGGTATGATGTTTCGTCAGTCACAGCTCACTTCTTCAGATGCGGCTGATCTGTGAGGATAGTTAACTACTGAGGCAAAGCAGAAAAATGGACTCGGCTTTCATTTCCATGCTTTCCCATTCGAATGTTGGGAAAGCATTAAAAAACAGGCAAAGCTCAACCAATAATTGTAGCAAGTATCTCCTTTTGCAAATTGCATCTGCCTGCTTGTTAAAGGGAAGAATATGGGTTTTCGTCAAAGCCACAGTACATGTATGTATTCTCACTGGAGCTCTTATTTCAGCAGGGATAGAAGGGGAAGGCTCAAGGACTAGCAAGAGGTACAAGTAATAACACGTACAGATAACCTGTGTGTACTTGGCTTTACCTAGCATGAGTCTGCTAAAGCTAAGCTCTTTAAAATCCCCTTGATTTAAACGGAAGATGCTAACAAGTGAAATATAAAAGTTTAAGAACATGCCACGTTGGATCAGGCCAATGGCCCATCCAGTCCAACACTGTGTCACACAGGGTGCATTCACACTACACTAATGTGTTTTACATCCAGATTTTTACTGTGTAAGAATAGCAAAAATCCGGATTAAAACACATTAGTGTAGCATGAGTGCACCCAGTGGCCAAAAAACCCAGGTGCCATCAGGAGGTCCATCAGTGGGGCCAGCCAGGACACAATTGTATGTGTGCATGTAAGTGCCACTGAAATCAGAGGAACTTACTTTTGAGTACACATGCATAAGATTGGGCTGTATGAAAAGGAAAATGTCTTGGGAGTATGCCAGTATGGTGTTAGTAGCTAGATATAAGACTAGAATCTTGACTTAAAGGGAAGAGGCTAACAAGTGGAAGCTACAACCCTAAATTTATTTACCAGGAGCTGAGCTCAATGAGATTTACAATGAGAGTGTATACATGCTTAGTTGTAGTCAGAAATAGGTCTTTATATAAAGCAGTCATCCAACACTTAATTTTCTTTTACATTTGATAGAAAGGTTTATGCTTCCTACCAGACTTTCTGTTTCTCAGAAGAGGGCCAACTCATACCTGAATCTAAAAGTTTCAATTGTATGTGTGCATGCAAGTGCCACTGAAATCAGAGGAAGTTACTTTTGAGTAAATATGCATAAGATTGGGCTGCAAGAGAAGGAAAATGTCTTGGGAATATGCCAGTATGGTGCAATAGCTAAGATATAACATTAGAATCCGGTAAAGTCAGGTCTGAATCCCTACTTTGCTATTGTGGCTTGCTATGTGACCTTGAGACAGGTACTTCCTCTCAGCCTAACCTACCCCACAGGGTTATTCTGAGGATAAAATGGAGAAGAGAAAAATGTTATAAGCCACTCTGGATCACCATTAATGTGAGGCAAAGCACCCTGATTCCCCTCAAGAGTTAACAATTATATTAGCATGACTGCTCTGGTCTGCAGGTGCTTGTAATTGGGCCTTCCTGCTGACAATACCGGATCTCTTTCAAGGCCATTTTTCAAGAATGTGATAATTGGTTAATGGCAATACCCTGTATTCAGCTGTGAAACTGGATGGGAGAAGAGAAGCGGGAGTGAATGTCAACATCTTCTGGAGAGTTCCATCAAGCAAGCTTGCTGATAGGTTTTGAGAAAACCATCTTGTGCCAGAAAGATAGCAAAAGACTATAATTAGACCTTAGGCCAAAAGGAAGCCATGCTAACTTTTATGATTTCACCATATTGTTGCTCATGCATGCTACATTGTGATGAACAGCTGTATAGACAATGCTTAAACTGTAGCATGGACTCTTGTATCCTAAGGTGTTCCATTAAATAAACTAAATTAATACCCTGTATTGATTGTATTAGATAGAAAGTTAGCTTTGTTTTTTTCTCCACTGCTATGCAGTGGAGACTGTGCTGCACAGTAAATAGTCTATTCAATAAACCTTTATACATTTTTACAAAGGTCTGCTTTTATTTGTGTGCATATAATCTTGAGGACTCACCAGGCTGGGTGCTGCTCACTTGCAAAAGGTGTGGTTACCCAGAGACCCAGGCTTGGTTTCTTAACAATTGGGGAGAAAATTGAGGTGCACATGAAGTAAATAAATAGGGGCAGGAGTGCTGTTCAGATACGATATGTGTAATCATCAGGCCTGGAGCTGATTTAGTTTATATCCACAACTGTGTATCTTACAACCCTTCACTTTTCCTCAGGAAAGTGAATAGGTGCCATTCACTTCTAAGGGAAATATTAAAATGCTGCACATAAGTACATTGTGGCATTGAGGGTTAACTGTGATTGACAAATGATGCATAGCCATCACTGCTGAACACATATTGAGTTTCCCTTGGCTTAGAACTGTTCTCCCATGGTGGCTTTGATGTCACTTTATACTCTTCCACATTCCCCATTTTATCGTTTCTGGGACAGTTCTCTACTGAAAAATGAACAAAGTACCTGACAGAAAGTCAACATTCTCTTTGGTTCCTCTCATTTATGTCTTCTCCCCCTCCCCTTTGCTAAGTGCCCTGTGTCAAATTCTATATGACGTCCTTGCCAGAAGCTAGGATCCTTGTATCTCTTTAAAAAAGGCCATGCAGATCAATGACACTAATAATTCCTGTACATATAGGAATTATGCTATACTCTGCAACCTCCTTTGCACCTACAACTCCCTCTCGCACTGTAGGGCATTCTACTAGGGAAGGGGTGGCCAAAGTGGGGCTTGGGAACCTCATGTGGCTCTTTCACACATATTGTGTGGCTCCTGAAGCCCCCCCACCCCATTGGCTAGCTTGCCTCTTTAAATCACTTCTGCAAGCCAAGTCAGCTGGAGAATGCATTTAAAGTTAAAGCTGCTTTCTTTCCAGCTTTCGCTCCATCCTCCCTCTTCTATTTTCCTTTTCTATTTTCTGACGTTCATGTCTTGCAGCTCTCGAATATCTCACATTTATTCAATGTGGCTCTTACATTAAGCAAGTCCGCCTCCCCCCTCCGTACTAAGTTATACATCAAAGAAGCTTTATGACGCCACACAATTTCCCGGTTTACCAACCACCCTGAACGACTGGGCCGAAAAATCAGTAATGTAAAATAAAGCCAGGCGACTTCATCTATCAATTATACGTCCACGAAATCTCTGTGAGTTTTAAAGGACGCCAGCCAAACACTCAGTATGCACACGTGGGTAAACTTGACCCTCTCCGATTCCCAAAAAAGGCGGGCCGTGACGTCACCCCAGGTGCTCCTTTTCCCCGTTAATGGGCGAGGCCTCTACAGTTCTCGGTAGGCGGAGTACTAGGAGGCTGCCGCGCATGCGCTTGGCGAGAACGCACAGGAGTCGCAGAGGCTGCGTGCGGAAAATAGTCAAAGGGCAACGCGACCGGTAAAGTGGGCGGGCTGTCGTCCGCGCCTTGTTACGGGGGGGAGGTAGGGGATGAACTTGTCGGCCTCCGTGGGCCCCTCTTTATCTGGCCACCACCGCCATCATGGCCACGATAGAACTGGAGTTCCAAGAGATCGACGCTGCGAACGATTGGCAGCCCCGCTATCAGGTAAGCGAGGGTGGAACGCGTTCGCTACCAAGCGGGAAGGAGAAGGGAGACCGGCGGGTGGCGCTGGGCTACGGAAAGAGGAAGTTGTTGGGCCACGACCAGCTTTCAGGTGCGCGCATTGAGACGGGGGGGATAAGAAATGCGCATGTTCTAACTTAAGACGCCGCTGCGGAGAGCGAACGAGCGAAGAATAGTTTTGAGGACAGAAGAGAAAACGCATGCGCTGAGTGAGGGGAGCGAGGCAGTCGGCCGGCGTGCAACGCGCATGCGCATGGCGGCGGCGTCCCCTTCGGATCAGAGAAGGGAGAAGCCCGTGACTGCGGCTCTGCTACTTGCTGCCGTTTGTATTTTCTTCTACGAGTTATATTAGCTGTCACTGGTTTCCTGTTGGCTCGTGGTAGCGGGGCGTTCCTGCGGTGTGAAATTTCTTATTCTCTCTGAAAAAAGAACTTTTGCTGCCGCGTGAGAGAATTACTTCTTTTAGCGACATTGCTAGTTTATGTGCACCTATATATGCTGTGACAGTATTAAACTAGCAAGATTTTCACAGGCTTCATATTTCCTGGAACGGGTTTAAACACTGAAGTAACCAGTAACAAGGGAAATCCCACGTCTCAAGAGCTCCTGCTTAAAATACGTTGGTTGTGGCCCTCCCTGTGCGCGTTACATTGTAGGTAAATCAAGTACAGATGCATGGTTTGGACAACTGCAGTAATCGGGGAGAGGTATATCGGGTACACTTCTTGCTGAATGTACACTTGACAGCAAACCAAGTTTTGCTTGTTCCTAATGTTTAGAATACCCCTTGCTGTTAGGAACTGAAGGTCTCATGTTGCAATTCCGAGCAGAACTACACAATGTCATTAAGTCTTCCATATGACAAGGCAGTCCTGGGCTTCAGTTGTCTCTTGTCAGTGTTTCGACTTTGGACATTCACTTTTTCAGACTCTCAACATATGAAGTAAAAATAGGGATATGCTTGTTCAATATGCAGTGTAAAGCACAGCAGGTTGTTTCTTAGTTTCTGGGTGAGCAAAGATATGGTGGTTTAAAAATGCAGATTGTTTACTGCACAATATAAACAGCAGTGTAATGTCAGCCGCAAGTCAGTGTGGTTTGCTTGGCACATCAAATTACTCTAAAAGTTTTCGTTTGCACAATGAACTGGATATAGAGGTTAAGGTCTTTGCCCTGATGCTGCTTCCCATTACTGTGCATGCAGATTCCTACTCACATCGGCTAGTAGTTCTGCATGAGTGATGTTGATGCCCATCTGAGTTTTTTGAAATGGGATACAAATTGAATAGCCCAGAGTTCATCAGAGCTTGGAAGCTAAATAGAGTTAGCCATTTTGACAAGAGCTTATTAAGGAAGATCAGAGTTGTTATGCAAAGGAAGGAGGTAATAGTAAGCTGCTTCTGTCCTTCTGCTGCCTTGAAAACCCCATGGGGGCTTGCCACGACTTAGCTGCAACTTGTTGAAACATAGTTATTACAAATAAATATTACTGATAAATATATCATTTTAACTGTTGTAGCTATGCAAATAATCACTGTGTCAACACATCTGCATCTGATTCTTTTTTTTCGCTGAGATCCAGTAATAGTGGTAGTAAAAATATAGGTATGCATATTGAAAAGCAGGTTCCAAACCTAGAGCTGTGGTTGAAGGCGGGGGCACAATGCTCTTCTTGATTGGCAGTTTTCTATCATTTTTTGGTGAACAGGGTATAATTGGCAAGGTAGGCAAGGAAAGCTTCAGCCAAGACCACACCATAACCCACATGTTAGATAGGGTCTGGAGTTCAGTTGATTTTTAGGCCTGCAAAAGGCTCTACTTCAATGTGGCTTGTCTGAGTTCTGTCCTGAGCAGAAATGGTAGTGGCTTTCTGATTTTTCTTTTGAATGTTGTAGTAGTACAGAGTATATTAAGAGTCAGACTCTTTGCTGTGGTAGTTTCACTGAAAGGAATGGCAGAAGTGGTGTTTCATGATATCTGTATTTGCTTTCAAAGCTTATAGAGGGGGGTGGGGCTTATATCTCATGGCAATGGCAGACCTCTGGAGCCTGATCTCCATCCCCATCAGCATAAAAATTGCTAAAAGCGAGTAATGTAGCCTCAGGTGCTACTTTAAACTATGAGCAAATTCACAGAGCGGAAGCGGATGCTTTACCACAAACTCTCAGCCCCTCCTCAGAACTATAGCTGAAGGTGAAAGACCTTGAAAACCACAGTCACTGCAGTAACTTCTGTGCTTGCGGGTTTCTAGAATCACTGAAAGAACCAAATTTAGAAGTCTTATCTAGATGGATTTCACAAGTTATGAGTTTAGAAGATGGCATATCCCGGGCAGTAGAAGGTGCACACAGAATTGACAACAAATCCAGAGCAAGAGATGTCATGACAAAGTTTATTCATCATAAGTTTAAATAAGCATTTATTAAGGGAGGAAGGTTGATCCAAGGGATCAGTCCTCTTCCAGGATATTGCAATTCTAATCATAATTATGATATTCAGTGAAACCCGTAGAGAAACCGGTAGCAGCAAATGTGAGATACCACTTGGGAATGGGTGGCGTTCTGCCTGGATGTAAATTACAACAGAACAATCCTATAGGCAGAAAATCGAAATAAAAAGATACACAGTTCTTGAAACCCTGAAACTATCTAGAAATGACATTGTGATAAGCTCATCTACTCCAAAAGAGGGTTCTCCAAACTTGAATGCATGAAGCTGCCATATACTGAATCAGGCCCTTGGTTCATCAAGGTCAGTATTGTCTGTCTGGCTTGGCCTTGGGTCTCAGGCAGGGATCTTTCTCAACACCTACTGCCAGATCCTTTAACTGGAGATGCTGGGGATTGAATCTGGGACCTTCTGCATGCCAAACAGATGTTCTACCACAGGGGTCCTCAAACTTTTTAAATAGGGGGCCAGTTCACTGTCCCTCAGATTGTTGGAGGGCCGGACTGCTGTTACTGTACAAGGCCGCGGGCTGTCAGTTCTCCGTCTTCTGCATCTCTCTCCCTTCCCCACACCACACACCCCGGCCTGGGAACTCACCTCACCTCGGTATCACCTCACACTCTGTCTCCGCCGCCTCAGCCCAGTGCCGGAAGTGTGCGTTGCTAACGCGAGTTTAGGTCGAACGTCACTTCCGGTCTGATTTTGCCATAACCCAGCGGGCCGCATAAACGTCCTCAGTGGGCTGCATCTGGCCCGCGGGCCGTAGTTTGAGGACCCCTGTTCTACCATAAGATTATGTTGGAAAGTACTATCAAGTTGCTACCAATTTATGGTAACCTCATAGGATTTTTCCAGGCCTGGATGTTCTGAAGTGTTTGCTACTGCCTGCTTCTGCACAGCAGCCCTGGACTTTCTTGGTGGTTTCCCATCCAAATGCTAACCAGAGCTGATCATGCTTGGTTTATGAGAGTGGGCTAGCCTGGGCTATCTAGGTTAAAAGAAAGAAAACTACAACGAAAACAAAGCAAGGCAAGGACCTACAGGACCCTAATAAGTCTGTGAAGACAACAGATCAGAATCTAGCATACCTCCGAGAAGTCTAGAACACAACTTCAAACAAAATGACTTTTAATAAAAATTTTGATGAAATTGAACATTAACATATGGTTTGTTCCTTTTAATATTGAAAGGCAAAATTGTGTTTAACTATGAAATGAGTAGTTCTTGCATCTAGAATTAACTTTAATAACCTTGTTTATTGTTAATTTTCTTTAATACTGGAAACAGCAAGGATCAGAATTCTGTTTCTTTAAGGGAGATTTTAGATGGGCTAGACATGTTATTTCTAGTCACGTTTAAGGCAAATTTTATTTATTAGATTTTTATACCACATCCTTTTCTGAGTGGTTTGCAATAAAACACTAATAACATATATTAATATTACCTGCTGGTCTTTTATTACCAGTTGCTACCTGACAGTCTGAGAAAGGGAAGGGGGAACAAGTTGGCAATTGGGTTACAGATGTTATGGTTTGGTCTCACAGATTTTTGTTCTCATAGTTATGCAAGTAGGATGCATTAGGTCTACTTATGTTAGTGTGGATCCCATTCAGTTTCTAGAGAACTATAATGCAAAATATCAGTCTGATCCATTTTCACTTGCTAAATTAGCATAATGGGCCAATTCCAACCTTAAAATTGGGAAGAAATCCTTTTAATGGAAGACATCCACCAACAGAGAGATTTTTCATGTTGGATCAGTTAGTAGACTATTATGATGACTTCATGTGATTTTTCTCAGCTGAAGTCTAGATATGATTGTCAATTTCTCTTCAATGGCAATATTTTCAATTGCAACTTCTGTTGGTATCTAAATGTGGTCCTGCAGTATTAAGTGTCTCAGAACCCCTCTTCACTCTTGAAAACTCTTAATTGAATCTATGCAGAAAACAAACATACAGTATTTGTTTATAAATATTTGATGTTGAATAATAAATACGATATACAGAGACTCAGGAATGAATGGAATAAGGAGCTAGCTCACCCTATTTTGCCAAAGTAATGAGATATGACTTCAAAATCTATACTTGCTCTTTCTGTGGATCTTCACTTGTAGCTTATTCAGAAAAAATTACTTTTAGGATACATTGGAGACCACCACAGCAACCCTTTAGTGAAGGACTGAGCATATCTAATGGTTGGTGTTGTAAGACAAGTCACGTCCTTTAAACATATATTTGGAGCACTTCCAGTCATTCTTTTATCTGGAGGAAGTTATTACTCACATCAGTTTTGTATTAGAATGTTCACTGGTCTTTGAGGATGCTTTTGTACTGTAAAAATATCTTCCTGTCTCTTGGGGACTAACTGATGGTCAATGGAAATGGACCCTCCTTGCTCTTACAGCAGCTAAAATACTGTATCATGGCATAGGAGAGATAAATGCCCACTTCGTGTAAATCAGTGGATTGAGGACTTTACAGCTTTATATTATTTGAACACATGGCATATGGACAGCAATTGCACATGGACATTTAGCTATTTAGAAACTTATGTGTAGATCTGCCACCATTGTTAATATCCCCCCCCCTTTATTAGTTGCAGGATTTGATGGTTTCCCCCTTATTCTTTTCTGTTTTTGAAAGAAAAAAATTGCTCTCATAGTTATTTATCTTTGATATTCTTAGGGATGCTCCTGGAGCCTTTGCTGACAATGGAGGCCCAGGTAGCAGCCACTGCCAAATCTGCATTTTACCATCTCAAGCGGATAAGGCAGTTGGTTCTATACCTGGAGCGCAGCAACTTGGCAACAGTGATCCATGCAATGGTCACCTTGAGAATAGACTACTGCAATGCCCTCTACATGGGGCTGCCCCTAACTCAAATTCAGAGGCTGCAGCTGATGAAAAGTGTGTCAGCCAGGTTGTTAATGGAGTTTCCTGTTCAGGAGCACATTCAACCTGTGCTGGAAACATTATACTGACTGCCTGTCGCGTTCCAGATTTGTTTCCAGGTGCTGGTTGTAACCTTTAAAGCCCTATATGGCCTAGGACCTATCTATCTTCAGGACTGCCTTTCCCCAAACGTACCCTAGAGAGAACTACCTTCGGGGTTGCAAAATCTTCTTAAGATCGCTAGACCGAAAGAAGCTCGATTATCCGTCGCCAGAGCATTCTCTGTAATAGCCTCTGCCCTGTGGAATGCCCTCTCTGAAGACATCAGGGCCTTGTGGGACCTGCCACAGTTCTGCAGGGCCTATAAGACCGAATTATTTAAACTTGCTTTCAACGGATAAGGGGAGGTGGCTACTATTCCACAGCACCGGCAATCTCACTGAATTGAAAGAACTGAAACCAGAAACATCAGAATAATCAGAATTTCAATGTGCATCTTGGACGTAATGACTGTAAAATTTATGGAAATTATTTTACTGTATATCTTGTTTTAAAATTTTATGTCTATTTTAAACTGTTGTGAGCTGCCCTGAGCCCGTTAGGGGAGGGCGGGATATAAATTTGATAAAATAAAAAATAAATTCCTTAATCTCCACTGACATTAGTAACATATAGCACAATGTTCATAAATTGCTCGTGGATGAACCACACAGTGAAAAGGGCCTAAATTCCATCTGCTTTTTCAAAAAAGGAACTTCTGATATACTTCTGTTACAAGAAACATTTAAAAGTAACACCCTTTAAAAACTAGCACATTTGACAGGCAACTTTGCAGCCCTTGGCTCTTTCAAAGCAAGGGGAGTAGCAATTTTATTAGCTAGAAGTTTTTATTGAGAAGTGCGAAGCTCCATAGCTGACCCACTTCACAGGTACCTGAGACAATACCAATTCAGCAGTTGCCACAATTTATATTCCTATGTTGAATAAGTCAGAATTAATTTCCCAGATGCTGAAAATACTTGAGTTCAAAGGAGGAAGCATTGTTTTAGAAGGGACTTTAATTTGATTTGAGTTAATAAACTAGACAAATTTTACACCCCCTACAAATGTAAGCAAATACTGCACCATCCCAGTTTGGAGAACTAGTGAAATACCATGGTCTTTTTGATATTTGGAGAATTTTATATCTGCAAAGAAAAGGATACACATTTTTCATATATACATAAGTTTCTCCTGCATATTGGTTGTATTCTTGTCTTATTTCACAAGGAGGTACAGGTCTAAAATATTGGTCAGATGATTCCATGATCTCATGCTCAATAGAATCTAAATGGTTTAGGATCATACAGGAATTAGATAGTTAATTGTTACTAAACAATGACATTTCTGAACTATTGCAAGTGAAATGCACTGTCATTTTGATGAAAACATTAAGCTGTAGGATGCCTCTACCAACTGTTTGGGATACAGTCAAAGCAATTACAAGAGGAAAATGCATTTGTATAGCTATGCATATTTTAAAAACAAAAAGAAGAAAATGACTGTGGGGAGGAACTAGAAATAACACACAAAGCTACAAAGAATAAAAAGTCTGTCAATTATTACATAAAGAAAGGACTAAATTGGATTTGTTAGAAATATACAAGATCAAGAAATACACAAGATCCAGAAAGCTTATCACAAAAGAAGTAGAAAGGCAGGAAAATTACTAGCTATGATGTCCTATAAGTTAAATACTAGCAGAGTATTTGCAATAAAATCCAAAACAGGCACAGTCTTGCACAAACTCTCTGAAATTACACAAGAATGTGCACAACATTACATTGATTTGCACTCTATAACTAATTCAGTTAAATAAAAAGTCTCAGCCTTTCTTCAGAAAAATATCAGACTTTCATCAGAGCATATCAGTTTACTAGGAAAAAAATATCACTATGAAAGTCATAAATTTCATTTTAAAGGAATAAAACCTTGTGAGAGACAGCTTTTTAGTATAATTTTATTTTAAAAATACTGACTTTATTAGTGCAGTCAACTGAACTTTTATCTGTCGGGCAAAATCTTAACTACATGGAAAGCGACTCACATAGTTATCCTTATACTTTGGTAAAGACCAGACACTAGTAGACTTTTATGTAGCTCCTTAACCAAGATGTCAAAATATATACTGCTTTAATGACTACTAGACTTAAAAGTATGTTTGGCATGCAGTCCCCAATGTTCTCAAACAGCAGTAGAAAAGAGTAAGAGTCCAGCAGCTTCTTAAAGACTAACAAAATTTGTGGCAGGATTTGAACTTTTGTGAGTCACTGCTCACTTGTTCAGATATCTCACACTTATATCCTGCCACAAATTTTGTTAGTCTTTAAGGTACTACTGGACTCTTACTCTTTTCTGCTGTTACGGACAGACTAAAATGGCTACCCATCCCTGTAGCCAGAAAATTTTAGGTGGAGGGGCTAGGTCATTTTCGGTTTCCAGGTTTTGATGCCTTATTGGCAGAACTTGTCTCCAGCACCCTCTCCCCCTGAATTGGGCAGTAGGAGGGGTGCTACAGCCATGGTACCCCTAGGGGCGGCCCAGGCAAGGGTCCCTGACAGCAAGGAGCTTGACAGGAGCCTGGGAAGCCGGCAGCAGCCAGTCCCTGAGGCTTTGACGCTCCACCACAATGATTGCCATCTTGGCATCAAGAGATGAACACCTGCCCGCTTTTCTCTCTCAGTGATCCTTCATTGCATCTTTTTTCTGCTACAACTAATGAAATGGCACCCTGCAAGTAAGTTTATTTGGCAATGTTACCTGTCAACAAAACTTTCACTATAAAACCAAACTTGCTTGTTCACAAGGGGGGAGGATAAAGACCCCCCCCCCACAAGAGCAGTTTCTAAAAGAAAAAAAAAAAACAAACTGATAATAATTGTCATTGTGCTAAGTAATAAGATCTGGGCTGAATATATATATTTGGATGGACTTGGTTCAAAATTAAATAAGCATTAATTGGACTGTTAATTTCTCATGCTTGAACTCGAACAAAGACTGATTGTGACTTTAAATGAGAAGATTTATTGCTGCTGCTTTCGCTGTTTCTCTCTGCCGCTCTCACTGCTGCTGTCTCTGTTGCTCTCTCTTCCTCCCTTTTCCTCGGGTCCAACAGAGGAGTCCTACAGAAGGAAGGGGGGTTTACAGAGCAGCCTGGCCCCTCTCTCCCCCTCCCCCCGTAGCTATGGGCCTCTGGCTACCCATCTTGATTTGTCCTCAAATAGAAAAGATTTATCTGAACCAATAGATTCCAGAGTTTGATCCTTTATATCAGTGGTCCCCAACCTTTTTGGCACCAGGGACTGGCTGGCCTATTGCGGCCCCAGGGCCAGCAGGGTGGGGGAACTGAATTTGGCCTCCCTGCCCCACAGCACCTCGCCACTCCACAGTGCCTCTTCCTCGCCCCCCCCCCCCGGCGGCACCTCCTCCTTCCTCTGTTTTTACGATGTTAAACTGGGGAGAGCACCTTTTTTGAAATTAATCCATTTAGATATTTCCCACTCTGGGCACTTTAAAAGTTCACCCACACCCCCGCCAATCAGCTGATCCATGGGGGAAACCCCAGTGGTGAGTGACCTACTGAACAAGCGCTGCTGCCCTTGCCTTCGGAGGTAAGGGTAGCACCACTTGTTCAGTGGTCGCTCGCCACTGCTGCCGTGGGGGGTGTGTGAGCTTTTAAAGAGCCCGGAAGGCGCTTTCACCAGCTTAACATAGTAAAAACGGAGGAAGAGGCGCCGTGGGGGGGAGGCTGCGGGGCAGTGCAGGGGGGGTAGCAAGGCTGGTGGCCCGGTTGCTGATGGGCCACGGACTAGGACCAGCCTGGGGGTCGGGGACCCCTCCTTTATATGGCATCATGCTTAAAGAGAATGGAAAATCTTATCTGTAAGTGCAGCTTCTGGGACCAGTGGCTCCCTTGTTTTACAATGCTTCAGTTTACATGTTGATTTTAAGTATTATATATACAGTATTAAAATAATGTAAGCAACATCATAGTTTTCTCAATACATAGTTAAACTTTATTGTGAACATCTGTGTTATAACAGTGCTTAGCGGCTCTTATTGTTTACTGAGATCGGTCTGTATGTAGTTTTTATTGTGTTCCTAGAAATTACATCTTGTGACAGATGCAGCATATTCATGTGACATAATTTGGGATTAATTTTAACAAGGGAAAAAATTTTACTCATAGTTGTATATCTATTAGGTTCTGCTTTATTTTGACCAGGAATATTTGTGCTTTAGAACATTAGGGATTGGTTCACTTTCCTGTCTATACAGTCTTTTCTGTGGTCAGGCAAAGGTGCCTCTAACAGAGTTGTAGGCTTAGCTAACAACACCACAACAATGCTGAACAATGCTAAATGCGGGAAGACCACACATGCATTACCACAGAACTCTGTCAATCACAGTATCTTTTCCAGGCAGCTCCCTGAGCCAGTTGCATAGGGCAAGAATACATCAGGCTGGATCATCAGCAGAATGGTCTTTCTCCCTCCTGACCGCAGCCTCCTGACCTGTGTGACTGTTAGTCTGTGCAGGTCCCACAACCAGAGATAAACTTTCCTTTTCAAAAAGGACTGCTGGTTTGAGAAGCATGTGGGGAATAATCAAACTTGGCTGTACTGATTGCTTGATTGAGTCCGTTGCGATGAATTGGTATTATTCCTGTGCAGCTGAAGTGCTCCTCTTGATCCTCATCAGTGAGAGATGTGAGATGAGCATCCCTTCTCTCAAGCTTCTGTTCTCATTCAGTGTGACATGTTCAGTGTGACATGCTGCAATATGAAGTGGATGCTCTGACTCCCAATCCTGTTCCTAGAACACTGATGACAACACCTCTGAATAACTGACATTGTTACCCATATTGCTTTTTTGAAATTAATCCATTTAGATATTTCCCACTGTCTTCCTTGATGGGAACTTTCCCCCTAGTTTTTCCTTACACTACTATCTTGCATAAAAGAGTAGTCTGAAAGCAAGTAATTGACGCAGTGAGGCTCCAAGGTGGAGCAGATATTGACCTGAATTTTCCAGATCTTAGTTTGACATTCTAGCCACTGTGCCACGCTGGCTATTCATTGCCATCCATATTTCTGATACAGCTAATCTCCGTGGGAAGTTTTTGAGTTGCAAGTAATTTGTTACTGTGGGACGATAGCCTGGAGAAGGCGAATGTTTACCCTGCTGGGCAGCTTAGTCTGTAGTTGAGAACACTGCACTGGGAAGCAGCCGGATATTCTCTTCCTTTCTGCTTCTAGCTGCCACAGTTGAGACCACAGGAGAGAGGAGGTGCAGCAGCTTTGATGTATCCATTGAGCCCATCAGATGAAAGAGAGGACATAATCCAATGCTTCTCCATCATGCCTGGATCAATTTGGTTTGCTCTGGCAGGCTGCTTGGCAATGACCTGCCTGGTGGATCAGAATAGGAGGGTGCAGCCGTGGTAGCCTTGGCAAAAGGGCAGCTTTGGCAGTCTTTCCCAGGGAAGCTTAGAAGGTATGGAGGAAGTGAGCAATTCTGGATGTGAGAGCAATGGGTCTCTGGGCCCAAATGTTTTAAGGCAGGGCATGGCTACATAGAGAGAGCAGGGAACAGAGGAGGGTGGAGGTTAGCACAAGGACCAGGTGTGAAACTGGGACTATAAAAAAGGAAAGATAAATGGGAGAGGGCTGGCTGGAGAGAAAAGGCACAGAAATAGGAAGGAATGCCAAGGCAGCTCAGAAGAGAAGAGGGGAAGAAGCAGCCATAGCCAGAAGGGAAGAAGAATTAAGCAGGTTTCAAGCAAAAGGACAGGTTACAGTATTGTGGCTCTTCTCCTTCGTGTTGCATTGTAACCCTGAGGTGCGTGACAATAACCACACTTTAAATGCCTGAACCTATCAGCTGAAAATTAAAACTCCCTCTGCAAGGAAGCAGTGACTGGGCTGGGGCTTTCAAGACCCCATGGACCCCAAGCATGACATTCCCTTGCCCCAGAAAGAATCACACTTGCTTAGTTATTTAAAACACTTGTATCCTGCTTTTCTGCAAGTTGTAATGGGGAAAAAAACATACTTCAGCAGTAACACATACCAGAGATTTAAAAAGAAGAAATACATCAGATTAAAAGGATTTCTGCTCAAACTTGTTTTTTCTACCTCCCCCTTCCAACAGCTGCCTGAAATGCTCTTGAAATTCCTTGATCTTTCAATAACAGAATTTCAGGCAGCTGGGAGGATCCCACTCCGTGAGAAGAAATTTTTGTAGCTATAGAAACATGTAGTCTGCAGCTAAGCCTTCATATTTAATTTTCAGTTGTGAATTTGATTCCTTTAAACTATTTAGAAAGCCAGCTTTTTGATTAGAAAAGCTTGGTGAATATATAATGTATGGTTGACCTGAGTTCAAATGCACATCTCGGTGGGAAGCTGGTACTATGTTTACCTGAAAGGAGGATTACCTGAATGTAAGATGGCACCTTCCCCAATTTATGTAAAGTTTCTTACAAACAACTAGGGGGGAAACCAAATGCTCCGTTGGAATAAATGAAGGTGGTCTTGGTTCCAATTTGTCCATTGTTACTTTGTTCTATGAAACTCAGAGGTTAGCATGATCTTGTTTCATTACCTTAAATAGAAAACTGCAAAACTAGTGGATGAAACAAATTCTAATTCTAAAACCCAACTTTTCCTCTCAGTAGCGAATGCTTTTATATCTGTTCATTGTAATCTGCTGTGAACAGTCTTTGTCTGCAGTGTGTCAGCTTTTCTGACATTTTATTTTTTGAGGCTATGTGTGGATTCCTAGGCCTCTTGCCATGTTGCACAGGTTGGAAAATGCCATACATCACTAGTAAGGAAATGGCAGTATGTCTTTAATGTAAGCGGCTCTCTGGTTCCTTGCATGCTGTATAGGTGAATCTTTTGTGGATCACAGACCTTTCTGTAGGGTGGTAATAGATTTGTTGGAATGATGGAAGCTGTAACAGCTGTGTAGTTCCTTTTGCCTTCTTTTAATCTGGAGACTATGAGGAAAGAGTGAAGGAGCTGGATATGTTTAGCCTTGGGAGGAGACAACTGAGAGGAGTTATGTTCACAATCTTTACAAGAACTTGAAGGGCTGTCCTATAAAGGATGGTGAAAAAATGTTTTCTGTTGCCGCAGAAGGTGTAGGACCAGAAACAATGGTTTGAATTTATATCAAAAATTTCTGGCTAAACATTAGGAAGAACTTCCCTGACTGTTAGAGCGGTTCCTCGATGGAACAGGCTTCCTTGGGAGGTGGTGGCTCCTTCCTTGGAGTTTTTTAAGCAGAGGCTAGCTAGATAGCCATCTGACAGCAATGCTGATTCTATAAATTAGGCAGATCATGAGAAGGAGGGCAGCAAGGGTTGCATCAATGGTTTGTTCTTGTGGCCTTTTCTTACATGCCCAGGGAAATGCTGATTGACACTTTGGGGTCAGAAAGCAATTTTTATCCAGGCCAGTTTGGCAAGGGACCCTGGAAGTTTTTGCGGTCTTCTGGGCATGGAGCAGGGGTCACTGGCAATGTATGTTTGTCGGGAAAGTATTTGTGAACTTCCTGCATTGTGCGAGGAGTTGGACTAGATGATCCTTGAGGTGCCTTCCAACTCTGGTTCTATGAATATGTTGTATCTTAAGTTGGATGTGCTTTCCTAGTCTCAGACAACTCTTTTGGGGAATACTAGCTGTGTTATCCTAGGATTCTGTATAAGTAACAATATGGATGACACTCATGTCCTCTTAGGGACATGTTGACATATAAGTTCAATAGTATTTATCCCAGATTCTGGAGTTATCACTTTTTGGTGGGGGGGGGCCTCCCCCCCAGTTGTATACCATAAAAGATGCCTTTTATGTGCAAAGTTGTACTGACATAAGAAGGGAAGATCGTTTCTTTATTGGTTGAAGGTGGAGTTCATAGTTTGTCGCACCCTGGGCACCCCTCCCGGTCTCCCGGCGCCGCCGTCGCCCCTCCCGGGCTCTCTGGGGCGTTCCCCGGAGGTCTCAGAAACAGGGGTGGGAGCCGGGTTACTTCACCACAGGCCCCCGTTCCCCTCCTGGCTGTGCTGCGGCTCCTGTCCCTCTCTCTCGTGAGGCAGCCTCAATAAGCACCGGCCAGCTTCCTCCCCGACCTCCTCCTTCCCTTCCTTCATCTCCCCAGCCCAGTCCTCCCCCTTCCTGGGTTCTGCCCCTCTCTGGCTCCTCCCCCCCTTCAAAGCCCCAGACGTCCGGGAAAGGCGAGCCGGGGCTGGGCTGCCTGGGCGTGCCTCGGACGTCCCGGCCCTCTGCAGAGGGCTGGGGTGTGGCGTCTCTCGCCACCACGGGTCAGGCGGCTCTCCTCCTCTCTGCCCAGCGCTGGGCTCAGCTTCTCCCTCCTGCTCCCCGACGTCTCGCTCTGGCCAGGCTCCTCGGACTCAGAGACGGGCTCGTTGGCTGAGAGGCGTCGTTCGGGCGGCTGTTGGCACCCCCTCAGCCCAGGTGAGGGGTCGGGCCGCCGCGGGGGCTTGGGAAGGTGTGGGAGGCTCTTGGGGCGGCGGCGGCTGGCAGGCACCGGGGGGTCTCCCTTGCGTAGTCCTCGCCCGGGCTGGGCGGGACACAGTACTTGTTTACAGAGAACTTTCCGAGTGCTCAGAGTGTTTCATAATTGGATCCTTGTAATAACAATGTAAGGAAAGTTTGCATTATCCTCCAATGATAGATGAAGGAGGGTAGCTGGGTTTAGAATAACGGTTTATCTCAGAATACAGAGTGAGTTTATAGCTTAGGTGAGACATAAAGCTAGGGGGACATGAGGCTTATCGTTATCCCTACATTGTAACAGCTCTCTGTACCAGGATAGTGTGTGACTGATGGTTCCAGTGCCCTGTTCCTTCTCAACCACATTCTGTCACTGTATAAGGCTTTTGGACAGTTTGGTGGTCTATCTCAGATTTCTTGCAGTATAGCAAGACTGTACTGTGTCAACTTTGTGTGTGTCTATGTTCTTACATGCATGTTTGCATGCATATAAAAGTGCGTTCTCTCTTTGTATGCCACCACCCCGAGTTACAAAATCCGGCCTGTCCTATAACCAGTGCCTTGGTTGGAAGGCTGCCTCTGAGTAAATACAAAGAGCAGAGCTTTCCAGTTACTTTAGTGCCCCCCCCATGCAAGCATGTTCTTAGTATCTGCAAATAATCTAGGTGTGTGGGTGGAGTTGAATCACAATCTGCCTTCTTAAAAAGGAAATAAACTTTTAAACTAAAGATTAAGCTAGAGTTTATACAGGGAAATAGGAAATAACATACAAACATGAATTACGTTATGAGATGGTTACTTCTGACAGCCAGCCTGGTTATCATTGCAGCAAACACACTGTAGACTCCTCACTGCTCCCTTGTAGAGGAGTCTGAGCCCCAGTGTGAGTGTCACAGCATTAGGGCAAAGCATTTGAACAAAGAAAGATTCTACGTTCTTTCCTGCCTGCATTGGCAAGAACCCTCCCCAATCCAGATTCAGGGAACCTGCCATTTTGGGAGATGCACCCAACGCATTTTCCAATCAGGTTAAATGCCATGTTGCTCACATCTCAGTACTCCAGATCATGTTTTACAACATCCATCCTGTCCCCCTGGCAGATAAGCTAACTGCTATCTCTGAGCTGAAACTCATTTCCTGTCATCTTCAGCCTCCTGCCACATTTTATTGTCCTCTTCCGGCTTTGAGAGTCAGTTTGGTGTAGTGGTTAAGAGCGTGGACTCTAATCTGGGAGAACCAGGTTTGATTCCCCAGTCCTCTACATGCAGCTACTGGGTGATCTTGGATCAGCCACAGTTCTCACAGAGCTGTTCACTCTAGAGCAGTTCTTTCAGTGCTCTCTCAACCCCACCTGCCTTTCTGGGTATCTGTTGCAGGGAGAGGAAGAGAAAGGAGATTGTAAACTGCTCTGGGACTTTGAGTGAAGGGCGGGCATAAATCTAATCTCTTCTTCTCTTCATGATCTCAGATTCTCCAGTGTGCTTCACAGCATTTTATATCTCAGAATCCAGAGCATGCTACACTTGCACAAGAATGTCACACTCAAGGCATACCAAAACATTTGTATGTGATCATATCTAATTTGCATGCTTTTTCACAGAAAATAATTTAGTTAAATTCTGTTTTGATCCGAGAAGCAATACTGTTTTTTCTGCTTCTGTACCTCCTTAAGAACTTGCTTCAAGAAATGTCAAGATGTTCTGCTAAATTACTGAATTGCATCTGTTAAGTCTCATATCAGGAGACTAGTGATTCTCAACAGCCTTCTTGTGAAGAAGGTCCAAAAGCTGAAATTCAGTATTCTGGGACTTGGAAAACAAAGCATCTGTCCAGTAAAATTTGTCCTGCTTTTGTTGTAATTCTGATATAGTACCACCTGCTTGGTAGTTGTCAAATTCAAAATGTGTAGTATGCTTAAATTGATAAGCTGGGCTTTTGAAGCAGATTAGGACAAAAATCATACTGTATCAGACTTTTGTGCTAGTGAAGCAGTTGTGCAGGTTCATGTAAATATTTGAACATTACTGGAAATTTTTATTACTGCAGATCTATATTGGTTCTTCTGAAAGATTTCCCCTTTAACATGCAAAGGTAGAGAGAGCTTTTATTCTAATGTATCAAGGGGAATTTTTGTACTTGACATACATTTTTATAGCAGTCTAATGCAGGGGAGGCCAAACTTGCAAGAGCCACATAGAACAAATGTCAGATGTTTGAGAGCCAGAAGAAAGGAAAATAGATTGGGGGAGGAGACATGGAAAGAAAGTAACTAACTTTGAATGTGTTCTCCAAGCCAGCCAATAGAACAGTGGGGGCTTTGAGAGCCACACAATATGTGTGAAAGAGCTACATGTGGCTTCTGAGCCATAGTTTGGCCACCCCTGGTCTAATGGTTTGGCAGTTTATATCAAACAGTCAAACTGTAAACTTCAACAAAGAGCTGAAACAAAGAATTTAGAAGATTTCCAAAGACAAAATATTTAACTAGGGATCCCAAAAGTATTTGCATAATTTCCCAGAAAAATATCTGTCACTTAATTATTAACTAGAACCCAAGTTGAAATGGTTTGGTAGTGCCATGCAACATGGAGAGAGGAGTTCAGACATTTGTGTATAGGATTTATCGTAATACATATCTAGTTCAGCTGAGTTTGGCATCTATCATCCAGTATGCTTTGTCAGTTCTAGAACTGGCTTTGAAGACACTGGACAGCAACGAATGTGCCACCATCACTATAATAATATACTGGCTGGTCCTTGTGTGGCTAACTGCTCAGTGGTAGGAGTTCTTCAGGGACTCAGATAGGAGTTCTTCAGAACCTACTTCAGGGACTCTTCTGATATGCAAAATTAAAAATATATTGCATTTTAAAAAAATTAGAAAGGGGAAAAAATTAAACTGACCTGATGGAGACTGAATGTGCTCCAGAAAGAGCTAAGTGCTAAAAGTGAGTACCAAAGGGAAAGTGAGAAATCTGCATGCTGAGACCTCTGATAACTTGGAGAATCCTGAAGAGACAGATTCTCAGATGTGGAGTTTCTGTTCTCCCACCATCCTGGGATTCTTTGTAGTCACTCTATTTTTAGGTGTAATCTGTATAGTACCTTCATTAATGAGTAAATGCTTGCTTGTGATTGTATTTTCAGTGTAAGACCCAAGAAATAAAACAAGTCTAGTGAAAAATCTGCAGTGACTTTAAAAAATAACAAAATCTTGATTAATGTGCTTGCCCACATTTTACTGCAAGTGGGTAAATAGGATTTCATTTAATTGTCTCTTTTTTCTTTAAGGATATTCGTAACCAATCAAAGGATTTTCCACATAAAGTTGCAAAGTATCCAGAAAACCGAAATCGAAACAGATACAGAGATGTTAGTCCATGTAAGTAAACTTTCATTTATTTGAATCAACTTCATGGCATACTAGGATTTGACATTCTAAAAAGATATTTACTAGTCATTGAGACCAGAGACTTGCAGAAGCCTGCATATACTAATATGCCTCAGTAACTGAGATTTAAGTGTGCTTGCCAAGGGCTTAGTGTATAAAATGTGAAATGCCTTCTTTATACATAGACACCTGTAGATTTATTTGTATTCTTACATAGCAGAGCTCAGCCTTCCATCTATGAAATGTTCTTATCCAGATTTCCAGAATAATCGTATAGGTTATTCTGTGATAAGTATCTACAACTTCTTTTGTTAAGAGTGCCTTTGAATTTTTATGCTGGAGGAGTTTACCATTTTCTTTGAAATCATACTAGATCACACTGAAGCAGGTTTTTCGTCTTACGTTTTCACAGCTTAGTATAGTATAGTTGACATAAAATAGAACAAATGCAAGAGTCAAGGGGATGTGTCTGTAGAGGAGAAAGAAAATTCTGGTGGTTAGATGTCTTCCAAACAGCATTTGGAATTTTTTTCTGTGCCATTCATTATTGCTGTGGAAGAGCTGTGGCCTGTGGCTTAGTGCTGGAGAATCTGCTTTGCATGCGAATCATCCCAGGCTCCAATTTCAGTTGAAAGAATTGGGTAATAGGGGATGTCAAAGACCTTTATGTGGGACTTAGGAAGGCTTCTGTCAGAGTAGCCGGTACTGGCCTTGATAAACCAGTGGTAATACTTGGTGTATGCCATACAATAAATAAAGTAAGACTTGGTATAAAACAGCTTCATTTGTGATCATCTGACTATAGGCAGTGCTGTATTTGAAGGGAGCAACCTCAGCAGTTGAAACAGCCAGAATGGGAATTGGTGTTTCCCTCCCTGTAAACTGGAAAACTTTATAGCAATAAAATGCACTAAGAACCTAGACCTTTTTAAAAGTGTATTGTGGATGTGATAATATGTCTGAATTTCACACCAGAGGACAGTTTGAATCAAATTGATTTATTTGGTAGTTATTAGGAGGATTAAATGAGAGTAGCTTTTAATAAGAAATAAAGTTGTTGAGCTTTACAGAGTAAAAAAAAAAAGTTAAGCTAAGGGGGAGGAGTGAGGATCCCAGGTTACAGTGACCACTAAGAATCTCTTTGTTGGCAGTAGGGTGATTTTCTGTTGTTTTCCAGTGAGTTTTTCTGGCAGATCTGAAAGATACGCTTAATAAAATATTCCTAAAATCTTGTTAATTTTTCTGGGACTGTTATAAGATAAATAATTTGCAGATTGGGGTGCTTGTTTGCTAGATCATAGGCTAGTATATTTGAAAATTTAATTGTAGTTCTTTTTAGAAAGTCCTGTTTACCTAGTCTCCTACTTGAATAATAATTTTTTCAGCCTTCATTTTGTATGTATCTGAGAGGGAAGCTTAAAGTGCCCTAAAATAAAGAACCTCTGAATAATCAGGAACTCATTATCCCTGTCCCCACATTATTTGTCTTGGGGGGTTATGGAGTATGAATAGAATATTACACTAGGCACCTGAGGCAGACTATAATATTTTCCTGTTACTCAAACCTATGCCTGACTACTTCAGTCTAGGAAAGTGGAGGTTCTGTGTTTGAGTGCCTGAGATTCTGTAAGTATTACTGAGAAGAGGATTAATCAAAATTTCTGTTAACTGGGGGCAGGGAGTAGATGGCATTCAAGTCCCCTTCAGGTAAATAATATAGAAATTTAGATAGCTTAACAAGCTATGAGTCTTTAATGTTTTTATGGAAAAAAAACCTTTCTATTTTGATAGCTATTAGTAGAATATCTTGGAAGAAACTAGACTGAAAGCTGGCTTGTCTCATGTTATGAGATGAAGCACAGAAGTGGGGCAAGAATGTTGTCTGCTGCAAGAAATCAAACAGTAACTGTTTGGTGATTAAGTGGTTAAAAAGAGCTTGCTGACATCATCTTTCCGAGAACACTAGTACCAGTATGTGTGATTTACTATAACAAGATCTTAAGTTTTTCCTGTTGGCAAATGGCATGTAGTATTTACAAAGGTTTTGGTTTCTGTCCAGCAAAAACATTTGAGTTCCAATAAATTTATATATGAAAAGAGAACCTATTAACACTTTCATTTCCAAGCATGGTAAATTGCTTATTTTCAAGTAACCCACATTTTAATTTTCAATACATAAAAAAAAATTGGACTTCAAATTATGCATTGGAGTTTGTGCAAGTTGCTCATTAAAATATTCCTATCCACACTGTGACTACAAACAGCAGGTAGCTCTGAACCAAAGCTTTCAGTAGCTTTTAACCTTTGAGGAAAAGGTGACTAGTATACATAATTCATTGCCTTGGAAGAAAAAGAAAATTCTACATTCCGGTATTTTTCATCAACTTTACAGCGAGGCAAATGTTGCTCATGTAAGAAGGTTGCAATCAAGTAGTTTTAAACTGTTACTTAAAATACAACCTTTTCAATTCATTATTTAACATAATCTTGGTTCATATCGTTTTGAGAAGTCTTCTTTCAATCTAAAAAAGGAAGGGAGGGTTGCAGGTATTTGTTGTCCACTTCTGTCTAGCTGTCATCCTTTGGTTGTGGCTATACCTACATTAGTGTCAAAAATCCTTCCTCCTCCCTTGATGCTTTCCCCCATTTGCACATCAGGTGCACAAAGAGTCCAAACCTGGTGTTATCCAGATTTTTATGCACATTTAAAGCAAGTTTGTGTGTGATAGGAAAATATTCAGCAGTCTTTGCTTCTTCTTTGCTAACATATAAGGCCAGTAGTTGTCCCTACCTGTTTTGAGAGCTACTGTAAAAAATGTAACTAAGTGTATGCAACATGAAGTTTCTTTGTACATGCCCACATGCATCACCTTGTTTTGTAGGGCCTTTTTTCCTGGAAGATAATATTTAAGAGCTTGCTTTGTTTTTTCACTGGAACATTTGGTATCCTGTTTCTAAATGACTGCTTACTTTAAAATGTGTGAAATGTTTTGTGCAGGTGGAAGTATTAGTGTGTTGGGTAAGAGACTCACAAAAAGGAGTTGTGAGAAATACCATTCTTGGTGAATTTTAGTATCACACATAAAAGGTGAGAATTGGTGTAATGTCATTGTTAAAAATGGCTCCAATTTCACCTTAGCTGTGAATTAATTTATGTAGTCATGGGCAAGCCGTGATATAGGAATAATACTGACCTGCCTTAAGGAATTATAAGTTGTTATATTATCAAGAATGTGCATCTTCTAAACTGACAAATGTGGTGTTGTGTAAGCTTTTACCTCCAGAGGTAATTTTGTCAAACATACTTGCATAATGAAGAAGTTGGCATAGCAACATCAAATAGTTTTATTTCTCCAAACATTTCTAGTTCAGAGGAGTTCACCATGTTAGAAAGTTGTGGTATGGCTAGGAAGTTGTGGTCATGTGGTATGGCTAAAACAGCGCTGAGACTGCAGGGAGGATTTAGGTTTGGGATGCCAACTCCTGGCTTGACGATGTGCCCTTGACATTAGTACAAACTGTCAAGAGTTTGAGCATGATTCCTTATCAGTGGAGATCCAGGTCACTGATGTTGCCAGGCTGGCATTTTTCAGTTGTGCCAAGTCAGGTAGCTCTCCTGCTCTGACCAACGTACAGTAATCTATGCAGTGGTCACCCGCAGGTTGGACCACTGTAACTCACTCTACGTGGACCTACCCTTGAGACTGACTTGGAAATTTCATCTGGTCCAGAATGCAGCAGTGCGGGTCCTTAAAGGGACCCCGCAAATAGCGCACATTCAAACTGTGCGAGCTGCACTGGTTACCGGTTAAGCACCAGATCAGGTCCAAGGTTTTGGTGCTTACCTTAAGGCCCTTAATAGTCTGGGACCCACATATCTTCAGAACTATCTCTCCTAGTATACCCCCAAAGAGCTCAGCTGATAAGAACTTGCTTGTGGTCCTGGCTTTAGTGATATCCAGCTGTTCTTGACCAGGGCCAAGGCTTTTAGTGCCGTGGTCCTAACCTGGTAGAACTTCCTGGTGAGTAATATCTATGGCCTGCATGACTTAATACTGTTTTGCAGAGTCGGTAAAGCATGGATGTTCCACCAAGCATTTGGTTGAGGACAGCGACAGCATCCATCTGGCTGGTACTCTTATGCCCTCCCTCCCTGCAAGATGCTACCAAACGAAGCTTCTACCAACATCTGTTTAAATTGAATGCTATGTGAATGTTTATTGCAGTTTAAAAGTTCTTATTCTTAGGATATGTTGGTTTCTAGTGGTTTGTTGTTCACTGCCCTGAGCTCTGCTTCAGGGAATGGGTGGTATAAAAATTGAATATAATAAATGTCATTCGTGTATGGATACATATGGCTTAGATCAGGCCATGATAAATTTTCTTCGGCTTTACTAGCTACCCCAAAAATGTAGGAGCCCAGCTTATTTTTCAGCCTTTGTGGTTTTATATTTTAGTTGCCATGGTTTATAGTGAGTGCTACCACAAAACTTGATCCTAACTTCTTTACAGTTTTCTTGTCATTTTTGTAAAGCTATGATAAAAGTGTTGTAGTATATAAATGAACATAAGAGTAATCCTGGATATCATCACAACAAAAAGCAATCTTTTATCCCTCACCTAAATAAGGTTTGTACTTCTACTGAGAATCACCAGGAGGCACTTACAATAAATGACTGTTGAAAACATTGTTTCACAATGAAATTTCTAGGCACCATGGCAAACTGGCACCTGGGATTTGTAGAGCCCTGGCTTATATGAACAACAGCTGTCACTTGGCTGCTGAGTTTATTTATTTTATTTTTATTTATATCCTGCCCCCCCACGGGCTCAGATACTTGTGTTTATGTCAAGTGGCCTTGCTTCAGGAGAGCTTTTTTAAAAAAGAGTTTGTATTTCTTACTATCTTTTTCAATAGTGTTTTCTTTTAATCTCAAAGTGTTAAATAAAAAATAAGACATTTTTGCTTGATAAAAGAAAACTTGGACTGTTTGTTGGCTGTATTTGGTAAGGAGGTATGCAGAATAGGGTCATTATGTATCACTACACAGTACTTCAATGTTAGTATCAAAATACAGCACATCAGTTCCTTAAGAGACTATTACTATATACAAATCCATCTGCAGTACAATAACTTTTACTACTGGAGTTGTAAGACTTAGTGTTTTCATGATATATTTATTTCAAGATGATCACAGTCGAGTCGTACTGCAGAATACAGACAATGATTACATCAATGCAAGCTTGGTGGTTAATGAAGAAGCCCAAAGAAATTATATTTTAACACAGGTAAGTATTAATCAGTTTTTAAAGTACTGGATTAAAGTATTATATAGCAAATGTGTAATGAAGATAGAGATCATGCTAAATCTGTGTCAAAATAAAATGATGTAAGATTTCTTACTTTCCTTGGAGGCCTAAAGTAGTGGTTACCTTGGTGCAGAAAACTGGTTCTAATCATGGGCAAATGAGGTAGCTCAGTGGACTAGGCTTATGCCAATGACTGCATAATACAGGCAGCTACTGAGACCAGCTTCATAGACATGCACTATCTGTCCTATCTAGATTTATGCCAGGGTAGACCAGACTGGCAAAATGAAACTTACTGTCTACATTGCCTGAAGCAACAAGGTTCTGAACCAGAGGCTCACACTGATAGTAACTCCTAGGCTTAAGGTTGTAAACTTTAACAGTTAGTGCATGAATAATGTCGCTCTTCAGCTGTAAAGCCCTGTTGGGAGCAGTTCCATTGTCAAATGTAAAGAGGGCTTTGGTGGGGAGAACAAAATGGGTTTTTATTTTGGCTCTTGCCATATGAGAAGAGGACAACAGTAGTCTCTCCTTCCTTTTCCAGCTGCTTACTGTGGCTGCTGATGATTACTCAATAGGAAAGACACTCATATGTTCAGTTATTCTATGCTTCCTTACATATTCACTTGTCCAATCCCTGTCAGAAAAAAAACAAATCTTAGTAAACTTTGATTCAGGTTAAGTATAGAATAATTGTTTAGGAAAAATAGTGGTATTCTTCTCTAACTAAAAAGGTCTGGTAAGAATAGTGGAGTTTTTTTAAAGAGCTACCCATCTGAGTATTAAAAATTGTCTTTGGATACTTGAAAGATATGGAACGGTACTAACACTGCAAGCCTATATAGTTTTCCTGTGTTACTTTCTTTTCTTTTTGGGAGCGGAGTATGTGATTGCTGCTTTGAAATTAACTGATAGTTAAAAAAAATGCACATGGCCTTGAATTTTTCTAGGTTTTTAGCCTGAAAGCTGTTTGATGCCTATGATTTTCAAGATTTAAGACTGGAATATTTATCTGGATTTTGAGGAGTACATTTAAATCCACCTTATATATGGAGGAGAGGCAGGCAAATAATTTGTTATAAGCAAATATGGGATTTTTAAAAGGAAAATGAGAATCAAATTTCCCCAGAACTTTCTTTAAAAGTATCAGTATCCTAAATAGAGCATGTTCTGATACACGTTGCTTTAGATTTAAATGTGATATTTGACCAAATTCAAAGTATTATATGAAATTATTTTAGTTCATATAGTAACTTTATGAAAATGTGAAGGCAATATAGCATATATTCTGTGTTGCTTAAGAAAAAATAAAAGCACTGAGAATAGTTTTCATGAACACAGAATTGCATATGATACAAAACCCCATTTTTTTCTCCCTACCAAAGCCCTGTTTCAGCAGAATTTAAATCTCTTCCACAGAAATTTCTGGGGTGACTTCATTTATGTTAGTTTTTTATGAGATCAGTGATTACAATATCCTTGTCATCATGCAAGATGAGACTAAAGATGGGCACAAATGACAAAAATGCAGTTCAGTTTGTGGTTCATAGGCAAACCATGAACCCAGCAGGTTTGCATATAAGCTGAACCAGGTTCATGAGGTTTGTGCTTGAAACAGCTGAGCTATAAGGGAGATGGCTTACTCTCACAGATCAGTTGTCTTGTGTCTAAACAGATGAGCCCTGGAGCAGGCTCCCCCCCTCAGATCTCAGCTGTTTCTGATGTAAACAAATAAGCAGTGGGAACATGCTGTCTGCGCTTTAAATTTATTTATTTATATTTTGATTTATATCCCGCCCTTCCCACCAAAGTGGCTCAGGGCGGCTCACAACACGTAAAAATTTAACATAGGCAACAGCAAAAATTGGCAACAGCTGAGCTTCAGAGGCAACCTACTTCTTGTGGCTCAGCTGTTCAAAGCGACTTTCTTTGACAGGCAGCCCCTGGGTTGACTGCCCAAGAAAACAACTTTTAAATAGCTGTGCTCTGCAGAGCAGTTTGCTGTGCATGGCTCAGCTATTTAAAGGGCCTTTCCTGGGCAGGCAGCCTCAGGCTCGGAGCCATTTAAAACCCTGCTTTCTGCTCCCTCCACCCTGGGTCTACTCATATTGGCAATGGTTCTCCCCAGTATAATATCCCCCTTCGGATGTGGGTTCCCAGGTTTGAGTACTCACTAGGCACCAGTTCATTCATCAGAAACAAGCTTCAGCTGGCCATAAAGGCTAAAAGCTGCAGAACGCAGCCTTAGCTCCAATCCATTGAAATGCATTGCAGCACAAAGTTGCAAGGAAAACACAGAATGGATTTCCCATTAAAGATCTGTGAGTGCAGAGACCTTAGTGGGAAATTTGTTCCGTGTTTTCCTTTCAGCTTTGCAAGCTCACAAACCAGCAAAGACAAGACAGAAGGAGCTGAAAATGTTCTCTGGCAGCATCAGAGCTTCAAAGGGTAAGGACAGGAGGGGGGAGAAAAGGGCCCAGAACGTCTGATTAAAGCCCTGAGCAGGCCAGAAGGTTGACAGCCCTAGTTTAACATATTCCAGAACTCAGCAGGAAAATATTGTTGTCTTCTATGCCTGTGAAGGCACAACTCTCTGGACATACAAGTAGTTCCATAGCTTACATTGAGGCTTCCCTTTCTCATAGGAGAGAATAAGTAGCCTCCTGCATGAACAGGTGAGGAACTGAAAGGTCATGTGTGGAGTTGCATGTAACACTACATTATACACCTTCAACTTCCACTACAGTCCTCCCCCTACTATCTGTTCCTGGAGGTTCAGAAATTTTCCAGGATACTAGGTAGTATAAAGACCTAGAAGAAGACTGCAGATTTATACCCCGCCCTTTTTTCTGAACTCAGAATCTCAGAGCGGTTTACAATCTCCTATATCTTCTCCTCCCACAACAGACACCCTGTGAGGTGGGTGGGGCTGAGAGGGCTCTCACAGCAGCTGCCCTTTCAAGGACAACTCCTGTGAGAGCTATGGCTAACCCAAGGCCATTCCAGTAGCTGCAAGGGGGAGGTGTGGGGAATCAAACCCGGTTCTCACAGATAAGAGTCCACCCACTTAACCACTACACCAAACTGGCTCTACAATTCAAAACAAAAATTAGTGACCCCAGATTTCCTCCCCCTTCCCCAAAACAGAAATGTTCACAACCATACAACCTTGCACAACTGAGATGCTGTATTGTCCCATATTTTGTAATCTAATTCTTACACTGAGAGCAGAGAGGAAGAAAATACATAGAGATTCAGTTCTGTGTTTAGTCAATGATGGACTGTCCCCTTTCTCTCGTTTATTCATTCAGGGTCCACTTCCTAATACATGTTGCCATTTCTGGTTAATGGTATGGCAACAGAAGACCAAAGCAGTTGTCATGTTAAACAGAATTGTTGAGAAAGATTCGGTAAGTTGCATAAGAAATGGACTTGATTATTTATTTTAGTATATTTCTATTTTGCCCATTCTCCATAGGGCTCAGGGCAAAGTACAACATATGATAAAACAATAAAATACAATAAAAACATTTTATAAACAGACAACTCAACAGCACTCAATTCAATTAGCATCAGGTATGAGCTTGAGCATTCCAGTGACTTCAAAGCCAGCATGCTTAATAGATTTTTGAGATCATATTTGAATACTTTTGGAACTACAGAAGTTCATAAAATGTAAGGGCTAATGCTAATAAAGGGTAGTGTAGCACAATCTCCAATATTTGCAGCTACTTAGAGATTTGTAAGAACGTGGAGAATGGTCAGTGCATATGACTGTCTGGTTATAGCAGTATATGTAAGTGATGAGTATGTCATTACAAAATATAACTAAATGGTATATTAAGAATTCCTGTATGTGCTGGTGAATATGCAGTATGTGTGCATATCCTGTTATATAAACAACTTGTGTTTTAAACAACAATGTTTGTCTTTTTGGTAGATCATCCAAATATAATGCTTTTACTACATCCTAGATATAGATTGAGATTTCTTCCCTAAAAAACAATACTGCTGCTTGGGCTTACTGTATTCTGAGATGTTCTTTTGCTGTGAATTAATATATACGTATGACATATTTTATTTGACAAATTCTTTATTGTAATTTTCTGATTTTACAACTTAGGTAAAATGTGCTCAGTACTGGCCTAGAAAAGAAGAGGACATAATGATGTTCAAAGAAACAGGATTTTGTGTGAGGCTAAAATCTGAAGATGTCAAATCCTACTATACTGTGCGACAACTTCAGCTAGAAAGTATCAATGTAAGATTTTTTTCCTCAAAAGCATAGTGTTTTTGTAAAATGTGTGGTATTATCTGTCTGTTTTCCTGTTGCAGTTTCTCTCCAAGGGCTAGAAAGAAGTGATTGTGATGTTAAGCATCATGAAAAGTTTGGATCATCTGACATTTACTTTAATGTTAAAAAGCAGCCATGGAGCATGCAGTTTCTCTGTGAGACATCTACCACCCCAGTTTCTGATATTTGCCTTGATAGGATAAAAGGATCCTGACCTGAATAGCCCAGGCTACCCCAGTCTCATCAGATCTCATAAGCTAAGCTGGTCAGCACTAGTTAGTATTTGATTGGGAGACCACCAAGTAAGTCCAGGTTTGCTACACAGAGGCAGACAATGTTTCTTGCTTTCAAAACCCCATGGGATCACAATAAATTGCTGTGATTTGACGGCACTTTTCACCACCAGGATAAAAAGACAGGAAGTATTTGCTTGTCTCCCCTCCCCCCCATGACTAATAACAGCCCAAAGATGCTATTTTCTGTTAGGAAATTATGTGATGAAAGAGTTAACCACCAGTGCACTGATGTGGGATCTAGATTGCTCCCTCTTCTTGGCTAATGTTAATCATCTCCAACATAGAGTTGGAGAACATGACTTACCCTTTGTTTAGAATAAAGAAAGGCATGAGCTTTTTTCTTTGACCTCAACTTTTACCTTTTATTTTGCTTTTATTTCTGCAACTTTCCCATGCAGTTCTGAAAACGTAACAGAATGGGTGTGATGGGGGCACAAAATCCTTGTGGAGGAGGATCTTCCCACTTTCTCCTTTCTCCCAGCAACCCCCTGATATCTCTGAAAAGCAAGTACTGAGAGATTTGGGGGTGGGGGGTGGGGATCTTTTGGACAAAATGCCATGAGGCAGAACAAGTAGCAGTAAGAAAGGGAGTGCAGCAAAACTGCCTATTGTTCATTTTGCTGGTCACAGCCAGCTCTGCCACTAGGCAAGTTAGGCATTTGCCTAGGGCACCGGGCCGGGGGGGCAGATTGGGTGCTCCCTCCCTCCTGGTGCCCTAGACAAATGCCTCAGTTGCACAGTGGCTGGCTGGCTTTGCTGACATAGCCACTGGCTTCATTCCGCCTCCCTTCCAATTGGAATGGAGGCATAGCGAAGCCAGCCAGCTCGGTGGCTTGCACACCTTTGCCTCCCTTCCCGGGTGCTCTCCCTGCCGTACTCTGCCTGCAGGCAGCAGGTGCCATTGGGGCAGCGGGTATACCTGGGGTGCTGCACACCTTAGGACTGGCCTTGCTGCTGGAGTTGCATTTGTGATAGAGGAAACTTTTTTTTGGTGTAAGAGGCGGGAGAGGCAATTCTACCTGATCCACGTTCTCGCTGCAGCCCCTTTCACGTCTTGACATTATGTCTCCCAGCTTCAAGCACTGGCTTTTGGGAGTCTTATAACTGGAAAAGAGGAAAGTAGAACTGATCAGTGTTTGTGTGCTTTTGCTTGTGTTTATAGAAGCTGTAGGGTTTGATTCTGCTGCGAAGGCTAACTTTTTGCATAACCAAGCAAGAGTCATTTGAATTGTAGTACCAATATTACCCCTGAACCTTTCTCAAAAAAGCCGCAGACATGCAAGGTTAACAAAAATTTAGCTAAAGGTCTACATTAAAATGGGGGTAGGATTTTAGTACTACAGATGTGAGGGCCTGGAAGAAAAATGGGGATTTTTTTTTGGGGGGGGGGGGGTGTTTTCTTCATTCTCCAGAATCTTTATTCAAATTTTCCTTTGGAAATCTTTATTCAAATTTTCCTTTGGAAAATTTGGGTAAGAACTGAAAAGAAACTCCTGCAAATTCTTACGGGCTCCTCACTGCAAAATTTGGCCAAGCTCAGTTGGTACCACACCAACTGGAGAGATTTTTCCTGAGTAGGGGGAAAAGAAGGAAAAGCTTTAAGTGGGAGTGGGGGAAGATAACAGCTTTACTGGTGAATGAAAAGGAAAAGAAGAAGCAGGGAAACAGGAGAGGAAATGGGGGTTTCTGGGGAACAGAAAAAGGACATGATTTGGGGGGGATGAGATCCCCGCCAAGTCCTTGTTGGTCCCATTACTTATCTACACTAAGAGCAGTGGACAAACTCCTTAAAATGGTGTTTAAGGGAATGAAAGGTTGAGTTAGTCATACCTCAAATCTAACCAATTTGTGTTGTTTCCATCAGGTGTACTTCAAAACTGCATCTTTGTGATATAGGCTTAAATGGGAGATGATGGGAAAGGAAGGAAAGATTATTTAATTGGGGTATGATCAGAGTTAAGATATACTTAAAACTTGGAGCAGCAGAACTGCTTATGGGGTATGCTTGCTTTAACTTTTTCTTCTGGATGTTATGCTTGTATCTGTGAACTGGAGGAAGCAGCTATTGACTCTCCAAGCAGTGGGAAAGTAGCTTTTTGCCCGTTCTTCATTATCACTGTAATCACTTTTCCCCCTTAACAGTACCACAGCATCTTTAATGGTACCACAGCATCTTCTTTCTTTTTCGTATGATAGGAGACAGAGGGCACAAACAAATGTACATCTTTGCTTTGTATGGGGAAAGAACATGCTATTGACTTTCTCCTCCTGCATTAGACCCTGCTGCTTTTTAAGATTTTGTTTTACCTACTTCCAAAAGAGTATTCATATATTATTCCATTCAGTTCTGCCTTAACATATGGAGAACAAAGCTGCATCAGCTGGCGAAGTATAGGTCCATTGACTGGTGGTGTTTATGAGGAGGAGAATGGAGGATAGCTTTTAGACAGTTCTTGTGTTTGTAGGTTTTGGCTATTGTCAGTTAAGTTTTCAGGGCTGTTGGAAGTAGGAAATAAATGAGATGGATGGGAATCAAGAAATCTAGCAAAAGTTACACTAATGTTAAAACTAGCAGCTCTGCATTTACCAACATAACCCCTGCCATTTTCATAGGAAAGCTTTGCTTTTGTGAAATATAATCGCACTGTGCAAAAAGAAGTGAGCTACAGCCAAGGCTTCCATAGTAATTGCTGAAAACATTGCATTTTGAGTACAAATGTATGGAATGGAATGTATCCCATTGAATTCTCCAATTTTTATCTTGTCTATTTTTCTGCTTAGAATGGAGAGTGCAGGATGATATTCCATTTTCATTATACTACATGGCCAGATTTTGGAGTTCCTGAATCCCCAGCTTCGTTCCTCAACTTCTTGTTTAAAGTCAGAGAATCTGGATCTCTGAGCCCTGAACATGGGCCTGCAGTCATTCACTGTAGTGCTGGAATAGGGCGTTCTGGTACATTTTCATTGGTAGATACGTGTCTTGTCCTGGTAAGTTTGTCTCCAAACCCAAGACATGCCATTCAGGTACTTCAGTGAGCAAACAAAATTTAGGGTTTCATTTTGGAGGGAGGGAATCTATTGCTGAATAACTGAATTCTCACTGTAAATATAAAATAGCATAAGTTGTCCCATTTTCTCATCCCTCCCTCCCCTCTGCAATACTGGAACAAATTAAAGTCCAGAGTTCCTCAGCAGGCATATGATGCACTTTCTTTACTGTAAGCATAATGTGAATATCATTCCAATGACACCCTTGGGAGGAGATAAGAAAAGGCCACAGAAGTGAGGGCAAGAGGTACATTCTGTCTTGTTACAACTTGTGTTGTGTAAGCTTTTGCTGTAAATACTGCTTCAACCAATATGAGGCTTGTTCAAGAACATGAAGGCAAAACTCTTGTGTTTCACTAGTCTATCCTTTCTGTGCTTGCTGCTTACAAGAAGGCTTGATATCTTGAGTTTCAAGGAGAAAGCAAAAATGTACCGATTTCAGAGATTCTGGAAGTTGGATTATATGGGTATAAAATCTGAGGTTTTGGTCTCCTTCGGAAGCATTTTAAATGGTTCAGTATTCTACCAATGATACTGGAAGTGAGTCAGTACAGTCCAACTGTCTTTATTTAATTAAACATTGCATATTTTGATATTAAGTAAAGGTTTGCCAGCATGCAGTTGGCAGCTAGTGGGAGACTGACCTGTGGCATGGGCCCTTTACTGGTGATGTAATGACATTGTTGTCAACACAATGACATCACTTCTCCTGCAGCCAGAAGTGATGTCACCTGCAACCATTGAGTTCTGACTGAATGCTAGAATGTTGCTGGTGACTAAATTATGTCGCTTCCAGTTGCATCAAAACAGTTCTATTGACAGTAGCAGTTGCCCCCCCCCCCCAATTTTCTCTCAGCCCCAGTTTTCTTCTGCTGTTCACCTGAGAAGCAGTGAGGCGGCCTGCGTAGGGTTGGTAAATTTCCTGCCTGAAGTGGAACCTGGCAACCCTGTATAACATAATTAACTGAAATACAGGAACAAATAACTTGATTTGAAAGTAGCTTCCATGTTCCTGATCTGTCACTACAGCTAATGATATTTTTCTCTTGCAGATGGAAAAAGATCCATTTTCTGTAGACATTAAACAAGTATTATTAAATATGAGAAAATACCGAATGGGACTTATTCAGACGCCTGATCAGCTAAGATTTTCATATATGGCTGTAATAGAAGGGGCCAAATATATAATGGGTGATTCTACTATACAGGTAAATGTTTAGAATCAATTTACTTTTTGAAATGTTTGTAATATAATTAAACAGGCAATTAAATTAAGGTGTTCTTTAGTCAGTTTTGCATATCAATTGGAATAGTAAACTATTCTTTGTCATGTGATACTTGGACCTTTTCTGGTTGAATGATTGCTAATTTACTGAAAACCATGTTATATTGTTGGACATTAAATAATTATGTAGAATAAAGAAACGCATGGTAGCTGGTAGTCTGCACTTGTCTTATCCATGACTTTATGCGAGTATAGCTTTGACAAGTACATGGAATAATTCTGATATGTAAAGTTACCTTAGAGTCACTGTAATTACCAGATCTTTCCTCATCTTCCTCCTTTCTGATTAGTGTCAAATTACAGTGCAGCACATATGAAACACCTGGTAAAATGTGGGAACATTTAGGTTACTTTTTGTTGCTTAGTTGTCTAGCTCTAGCCCTTCTAGCATCCTTCTGTTATGTTAAGGTTTCTTGGTCCAGCATCTTGGGTTGGAACCATCCAGCCTTTCCGCTGGTGAAAACGTGAGGAAGGGGTCCATTTTCACCATCAAAAAAGCAATGCTACTACTTATGAGGCCTGCATGTCTCAAAGTTATGTGGGATGAGAGCTGTAGTAAGGTGGGATGTGTATAAACCACAAAAATCCTGTTCAGTTTGTGGGCGAATCATGAACCAAACCATGAACCCAGTAAGCTTGCATACAAACTGAACCAGGTTCATGAGGTTCATGCCCAAAATAACTGAGCCATGAAAGCAGCCTGCTCCTGTGACTCAGTTGTTTCAGACTCTAAACATCTGAACTGTGGGGCTGGCTGCCCCCTGTGGCTCAGCTATTTCTATCAGAAAAAACTGAGCCACACAGAGTAGTTCACTCCATGCAGCTCAGCTGTTTAAAGGGGCTTTCTCCTGCCCCAACAACACAAGATCTACATCCAGACCCCCTGAACCTAGTCATTTCATAGGTGCTACCAGGGCTCTTTTTCTAGCAGGAACTTCTCTGCATATTAGGCCACACACCCCTGATGTAGCCAGTCCTCCTAGAGCTTACAGCAGGCCCCATACTAAGAGCCCCCTAAGCTCTTGGAGGATTAGCTACATCAGGGGGGCATGGCCTAATATGCAGATGAGCTCCTGCTAGAAAAAGAGCCCTGGGTACTACCAAACAGCAACTTTGAAATAGGTCCTTCTTGATTATTTACCTTTAAACTTTCTATCAGATCATTCCATGAGTGTAAATTGAAGCAGCTTACTGTCTTTACTTTAGAACTGGGAGGGGACCCATCCATCTGTCCTCTGACATTGTTTTAGAGTACTTACTGCATTTTCACTTTAGGATTTTGACATTCACTGTTTAGGACACACGTGGCTCCCATTTCTACTTCTTAACCTCTCATACAAAGCTACTACATCTTCATTCAACCTCCACTGAAGGAATTCTTCAGTGGCCTTGTTTGGCTCCATCCTCCAGTCAAGCCATTCATGCCATTGTGAGATCTGCAGCTTGTCCAAATTCAGCTGTTTAAGCCTTGGGTCACATATGATGTACAGCTCCTTTCATTGTCATTCCTGATGGCAGTTTGTTTGGCATTGAACTCTGCGTTCTATGCTCAGACTGTTCTTCCTTCTGTGTGCACAAGGACAAAGTGATTCTTCAGTCAGATGTTAATTTTCTACCTTCATCTCAATCAATATTTGGTTCTTCTTGCCTTCTTCCTAGTCCAACCTTCTACCTGTGGTGTTTGGTAGGCCCAAAGAAGGGTTACTGGATGTCCTTACAGTGGTTCAGCCACTGGCTCACATTAAGCTCTGTTGTGCATGGATCTGCAAGCCTTTTCTTGGGACATTGGGGGTTCATTCCACCAGAGCTGTCACAGCATCCTCTGTCTTCATCAGAAGGGTTCTTTTCTTGAGTTCTGCATAGCAGCTACCTGAGCTTAACCTTTATTACAACAGTGCTCAGCTCTTTCCTTTTGAAAGGTAGGTCAGCTTGATGGTCTATGCCCATAAGTGTGATGCAAAGAGAAGCAAAAAAGCAAAGACATTGCTTTTCTGAAACTGTACTTCAATATACTCGTTACTGATTTTTCTGTGGAATTTGAGTGAGTTTCTAACATTAACTGCAGTATTTATGTGTTATAAAACAGTGGTGTATGATTCTTTGACACTTGAATAACCAGGGCAGATTTCAAAACTATGGATTTTATGCTATAAAACTGTTTCCATGAATGTTCATTTGTCGCAAGAATTTCTTACAGGAGTCATCACAAAATGGTGACAGAAACTCTATTTCATTGTGTAATCTGCCTTGAGTCTCTGCTGCTGTTGAAGTAAAATAATGAAAATAATCTCAGTGTGATTGGAGCTGGAGTTGGATCCAAAGAAGTTGGGGGGGGGGGTGCTCTGCCTGTCCCGCAAATGCTTACAACAAATGCTACTAAAAGAGTTTGCAGTGCTATCCCAAGTGGCTTCTGTCAGATTCCATATGCCTCTGCTTGCAAAAGCAGATCGTCATCTTTGGATGCACTCTGAACTTTCTCATGCAGTGAAGTATATAATAGCTCTTCTGTGATCAGATGACACCTTTTACATAACAGGCACTTTTTAAATTTTTTCGTCTGTAAAACCAAACCATATCTAATTACATTTCAAATTAGATTTTTTCCCCATGTGCTGCAACTTGATCTTTTAATTATTAATTTTAAGTTGTTATAGTTTACCCAGCTGCTAGCATGAAGGGAGGGTGGGGGGGAGGGAAATTCTGATCTGGAAAATTTCAATAAAACTTTTTATTAATAAAATTAATAAAAATTTCTTTTTATTCAGAATCAATGGAAGGAACTTTCAAAGGAGGACCAAGCACCAAGTTCTGAACACTCTCCTCCATACAGAACCAGACTTCCAGCAGAGAAGTACAATGGGAACAGTGTAGGATTTGAAAATCAGGAACAAACTGAAGATCTCATAGATGCAGAGCTGACTTCTACAGTTCAGAATACCGCTGATGCAAGTGCTGACATGTGAGCATCATTTCTATTTAAGTGCTTAAAAACTGACTAGCGAGCCTTTTCATTTGTTGAACCTGAAATCTAGCAGTTCTTTATATATGGACTAAACAGTCAGTCATGCTTTTTTCTTTTCGAACTTTGAGAATTTGACTACTATACTGCACTCTCTTGGACTATTCTTGAAGACTTCTGGAAGTTTCATCTCTCTCTTTTTGCATATTGGGAGAGCAGACTTGGTAGTTCTGTACTTGACAGATCAGAACTAGCTTAACATGGAGATGTCCAACTTTTAAGAGAAACAGCTAGCCTTTAGTACGAAAGTATGAAATCAAACAAGTGTCACTCAAAACAAATATGTGATTATACTGTTTGGAGCAAATGCTCAACAACAGTTAGAGAAAAGAGTGGCTTGTCAGCCTTTAATCCTGATGAAACCACGGCACAATGAAACCACTGTGTAGCTTGCCATTCTAAATCATAGTGCTGGAGATCTGTCTGTTGTCTTGTAAATAAAGACAAGGGGAAACAGCTTTGATGATGTTTTGTTAGCTAGAAGTTTCTAGTCAAAGCATAGTTAGTGCAGATCCACTTATAGCTGTGGCTTACATCCAAGTTTACAGCCAGTCCTGAACCATGTCAGCTTAACTGTATCATAAAGAAAGCAAAATGCTGTTGAGATTGCATGCAGCCCTTATTTTCAGAATCATTCACATATTATTCCATTTATATGGAAGGAAATGCCAGTTGACAGATTGTGAAGAGAAAAAGATATGCTTGTCACTTTCTCATACAGAAATGGACTTTGGATTCTAGGCTTTAGGAGTTAGATTTTTTTGTGCCTTGTGACCACATGCCCAGTCTTGATACTTGAAGATAACTTTCCTCCTAACCTTAACCCTTGCCTATTACTTACCAACAGCCATGCTTCTAATAATCATCAAAAAATTAAAATCTGAATTTTCAGAGTCTGTTCAACATAGCCAGTATGCAGAAATTCTCAATTTGTGATGTGGCAGCAAGTTTGTGCAATTTCCCCCTGTGCTTCCAGTGTGATGATGGACATATGTCTGTGTGCTTGCTTCTTCCCCACTTAGCCCAAGAAGGAGTGCAAGGATTTCAGGAAGTGGGTGTGGCATGTAATCCATGTATTAGATGAACGTGCCTTAACATGTAAAAAATTTATGTTTGCTACTTGCATGAATTGGCATTCAAACGAATTGAAATGACAAAACTTTGCTTCTGCTTGCATAATAGTAGTATGCAGAACAGTCTCACAAAGTTGTGATATTTGACCTTAACCATTCTTTTTACTTCCTTTAATATTGCCGTTACTCCAAATGTGTAAAATTAATACACTTAGAGGGTGCTTACTTTTATTATTTGCATAATATGATTTAGTATAAGCTTCAGTATAGAAGCAGATTTTTTTTCACAGCAAAGTACATGCCATAGTCCTACTTTCCACATTGACTTCTATTTTTCCCAGGTACTCATTGTTATCTCAGAAACTTAAAACAACTTGGCTCAAATGCTCCAGACTCCTCACCTGTATATGTACATACATTGCATTTTAATTTTAGCTGCTTTATGTTCCTAATTACAAAGTGCAAAAGACATCTACACATTTGTTTTTGAGGGATTCCTGCATTTATAAATTATGGTTGTATTTTGCCTATACAAATGCATGCATACAGCAACTTAGAAAAGATTGTAATTTTCCCCTCTGCATGCCTATGCAGAGAGCTGCTCTTGAAAGATATCCCTCTTCTTCAAATTGTGGGACTGGTTGAAGTCTGAGTACTGTCCAGATGTGTTGAGAGACTTTGTTGGCTGGGCTGGCTAATGACCAGTATTAAGGTGATATAATGCAACCTTGCTGTGAAATACACTGAGTTAGATCTAAAACAATGCAAGGGAAATGAAGCTTATGGAATGGGACTTTTCTGCCTCTTTCCTCCTGCAGCTCATGAGCTTGCTGAAATTGTGCTCTGGAGCATGGGCTTTGGCTACATGGGAGGGGGGACTGGGAAAGCTCTTCCTCCTCTCGCTAACAGAAGTGTTTTTCTGCTAGTGTATGTACTTTGTGCTGTGTGATGGGCACCTTTTGACTTCAGCTCACTGAGTACAAATATCAGTTGATCAAGTTGTTGTTTGAGTTTTGCTACCTGTTCTGCACCTTTAGGATAAAGGTGGATTAGAAGTATAAATAAAACTGACTAACTTTTTTGTTTTTGTAGTGCTGTTCGGAAACGGCTGAGAGAGGACAGAAAAGCTAACACAGCACAGAAGGTGCAGCAGATGAAACAAAGGCTGAGTGAGGCTGAAAGAAAAAGAAAAAGGTGGTTATACTGGAAACCTATTGTCACTAAGCTTGGGTTTGGTACAGCCATTTTCATTGGAGTGTACTGTTGCTGCAAATTTTTCTTCCAAGCTTCCCTTATGTGAGTGTGTGCTTTAGGTTGTAACCCTATGCCCCACAATATATACTTAAGTTCTACACATGTTTACTGGCTGCAGAATGGCAGCCATGGTTTGCAGACCAAGTATGCTGGTAACACACCAGTGGGGGGATATGACTTGCAGCATCAAAATTCCCACATCTAAGATCAGTGCAGTAATTTTGTAAAGTGTGGCATGTGATTAAACTGATCACAAACCACAGTCTCAGGACTTTTCATTGCAGGTACTTCTGAAACCAAATTACCACCTGGAATAAAGTTGTACACTCTTATTAGGTAATCTGAAATGCATCTTCAGCAAGTGTGTATATATTAAAATGATTCTCCACTAGATCTAGGGTAGACGCAGTGTTCTGCCAGCTCACATATCTGATATAAGCAATAAACAGTGTGGTGTCATACTATGAATGCAAAGCAGTTACAGTGATGTGTATGTGATATGCTATTAAGCATTTATATGATCCAGACTTAGCATAAATACATTTTATAAATCTATATTTAATCATACTTTTTGTAGATAACTGTATTTTTGAAAGCCAGGTTTGTACAAATTTCACTGACCCAAACAAAATATACATTAAAGCAGTTAACAGTGCATCCATTCCCATCATTTCAGGAGTGATTCAGAAATTCACTGACCTTCATCAAGATGTCACCATTCTTAACGTAATGATTAGTAAATTGCCCCACTGAAATTTGATGTCAGGAGATAGGGCTACTTCTCAATTTCTACTCTGTAAGTTGCATTCATGTATTTATGCCTGTAGTTAACATTCTCTTTATTTAAAAAGACTTGAAAATGTTACATTTTTATAAGACGTCTGGGAGCTTGGTCCCCTATCTCAAAACTGACTATTTTGAGGGGAAGTTTTGTTAATTTCAGCTGCTGTTGGAAGCTAATAGTTTATGTGAAAGTTCAAACATTCCATTAAATGCAAAAACTTTTTTGTGTCTCTCATTGATTTGACTTGAGTCCTGTTCATTGCAACATTCAAAGTATACTTCCTAGTGGATTTAAGCAGCACATGACAAATTTGTTCATATTTCTGAAAGCCACATCAAAAAAGCACACAGCTACAATACAGTATTAAAAAAAAAAGGAACAGAAAAAATTGAGTTTGAAAGACAACTGAAGACAATTTCGTATGCTCTTCTTTCTACCACCACTCCTGGTCACTGCCCTATTTGGGAATAATACTAGATCCATTGCTGGTTAAATCATGAAATTGTTTGCAACCTGTGAGATCCAAAGACTACTTCCGCTAGCAGAGGGGGAATGATTTTGGCCAATGCTTCCTTTCCCAGTGCAAATACCCATATTGTAAAGAATGCTGTTCTTGAGAATTCCCCAACCCAAGAAACAGCATTTTGATGATCGCAGTGGGCTGGACTAGAGAGACAGGGAAAGACCACATTGTGAGCAGTCATTTGGATTTAACCCCCTGAGAACTTCATCGGGTAGAACTTAAAATTATTCTGTGAATATTCTGCTAGCAGAAGTTCTACTTGGCAACAGCCACTTGGCGAAAAGGCATTGCCAGAGACATTGGGTTACTGTTACAGACCCAAAGCTGTGTGTATCAGGAGGGGCTGCAGTGAGGTGGATGGTTGGGTACTCATACTCTTCTGTATATTAAAGTTGGTTTATATACAAGTAACATTCCACAGTAATTTCAGTACTTCAGAACACAAATTTTACAGTAATGCTGAGGTTATTCTGCCTTTGGTTCTTGGCATAAGTAGTTGGTTGGCTATGATTAGTGATCAGACTGTCTCAGCTTCAGAACTAAGGGGCTGTAAGATTTACACCACTTATTTTACAGTTAAACAAATGGTGTAGGTGTTCTAAATGTCTTAAATTTTCCACTTCTAGCAAAATTGTGTAGCACCAAATTATCAGGAGTGCATTGGTGTGGGAATTAAGTGTCTTATAAGCTGTACTTCATAAATAAAATAATTCCAGTTGAAACTGATTGCCTTTTTGCTGAAATGCAGTCTTCATTTCCTTCTTGGCTGCCTATCTTCCTCTGCATTCTAGCCTTTCTGTTGCTAAGATTTGGTGAAGACCTTTTTCTTCTTGGAAATAACTGTAGACTGAGCCCCTGTGTTCAGCAGATTCCTCTTTGCGCAGTGAAGCAACACTTTTGAATTCACTTGCTTGTTTATAGTCATTTACTGTAAAGAGACAGGAGGCACTGATTTTTTTCATCTTTTGCTAAATATGTTACTTGTTCTTTGTTATCTGAAGAGTCATATTTAGGATCTATATAACTCATATCTCAGTTTGAATGTGTACCTAACCCTCAAATGTATTTAATGAGGCAAGAAACAATAAAAAGTGCTGCTTAATTAAGACTGATCAGAATTTGTTATCAGAAGAGTCATATCACAGTAGAAAATCAAGCCGTTTGGATTACGTGCAGGATGAGTGGAGCTGCATGATATAAATGGCAGTTTCTTCCCTCTCACTGTAGTCATCTTTGTCTCCTGAAATTATGGACCCCAGGAATATGGGAGTTGAAGTGGGAGGGCTGCAGTGAAGGGGAGGGGGAAAAAATCACTGACACACACACACAGACCCTGTGCAAGTGAAGAAAAGGTTACATTCCAAGCTGTTGTCTCTAGATGAGATGGTCAAGGCTTTCAGGTCTGCACCTGTCTTTAATTGGGTTTGAACTCTTGAGTGCTCTCATCTACCAGTATCAATTGATAAGGTATCCTGGAAGGTTTTGCTAGCCCTGTCAAGTTTAAGTAACTTGTTTCTTGCACTTGCAGAGAGAAATGCCTATTTTCTCCCTTCCCCCAAACCAAGAAGTCTTATAGTATGACTGTGTTGTGAGCCTTATGATCTGATCCTTACTGCTTAGTATTTTCCCCAGTTTTTATTAAATCCTATTTATTACATACAGATGAAAAGCATAAATCAGCTTCAGGGATAGATTACGGACTGGATTTACTACCAAATTTGAACAAATCTTCCAAAAAAGTAGTTGCTGCATAGTTTTCATTAATTGTATGTAGATTAATGCAAGCTATAATATTCATGAAACAAAATCAATTTCTTTTAAAAGTGAAGGCTTGAGACCCTGTGTTGCACTGGTCAATTAATGTTCATGTTTAGATTGCTGCATTAGAGGCATGTTACAAGATACTGTGTACTGACTAGCATGTTGGGGCAGAGATGTTTGATTTTCCACTGGAGTTGAGTGAACATTGCAAAACTGCTGGTTCACACTGTCAACAAACTTGGTGGATTTGCATTTCTGTAGGTGGTTCTTAGTTGTTACATGGATAGTGCTGGCCCTGCCCCCTCAATAGAGCCGTTGTGGTATGGGGTTAGTGTCAAGACTATGTTCTGGAAGACTCAAGTTTGAATCCACACTCTGCCACAGAATCTGGCTGGGTAATCTGGGGATAGCCACACAGTCTAACCTGCCTGCCAAGGTTGTTGTGAAGATGAATTGGTGGGGAGCAGTATAGTATTAACTGCTTTGGGTTCCTTTTGGTGAAAGGCAGGGTATAAATGAAATATATAGTTGATAAAGCCTTCATGTTTAGTAATCCCCTTGGGTTGCCTTTATTGCCATCTCTCATCTCTAGAATCTACAGGGAATAAGTACCCTGCACTATGTTGATATAATCAGCCTTTGCACTTTACCTGCCTTACTTCCTAAAATAAGATTGGGAGTTCTGGGTAAACTGATAGCAAATTTCCCCAGGTGTTGTGTTAGACTAACAAAATTCATAGCTTAATAGAACAATTGAAAATTTGCTCTTTTTTTGGCAAAATTTACTCAAAATACATTAATCACGTCTTCATGGATTACCAAAGTTTTAAAGCTTTAAATACTTCCTTGCCTATATAATAAATCAGTGTGATTGTTGTTTCTTTTGATACTCTGGGTTGGATCCTATGCTTTGCTCTACTCATGCAAGCAATATGAAATGCAGATTGTAGCATCCAGTACAGAATCTGCCCCCCCCCCCCAAAGACCTTAAACTTTGGTTTACGGTTTGTTGTACAAGCAGAGGAACAGAAATCCTATTATTTTGGGTTTGTGATCATAACAGAGGGGATGTCAACTAACTGCTCTATTCCTTGATTCAGTCTAAAACAAGACATCAGTGAGAATGCTGATGTCCTAGCACCTTTCATAATGATTAGTTTAATGGTGTTTGTATCTGGCAAAGAAGTGTTCATGCACACATAGTGTCTGCTAGTAACTGCTTATTAGGAAGATGTCCTTCATTTGACAAAGATTACACAGGACCACCCCCCCCCCCACCGCAAATCTTGAATCCAAGTGAAACTGTAGAACCTGAGTGTGTATACTTCTGACTGTACTGAACCTGTGACTTTTTTACGTTGTGTGTCTGTAGGCAGAGAATGACGGACACCTAACTCTCCAAGACTTGTGAATATTCTGCAGCTATAAATTGCATACTATTGGCATGCAAAGCAGGACATGACCCCTCGCCAAGAACAAAAGTGAGGTCTGAGCAATACCCAGGTGGCCTCATAAGTATCTGTTTACAACGTAAACACCAACCAGGGAATGATGTATACCACCAGCAAGAGACGTTGCAAAACAAAACAAAAATGTCTTAATTGTTTTATGCTTGTATTAATTGTAGAGATGTAAGAGATTACATTAGAAGATACTTTGTACTGCCATTCTTATTGTATTTTTTATATTTCTGGCAGCATTAAATATTTTTTTAAATTGACCTGTGTGTGTGTGTGTGTTTTCAGCCAGAAGTATTTACTGACGCAGGGCGAGGGGAGTCTGTCTTCATGCATTTACTTGACCATGCTCTTAAGGTAGAAGTATGGTTTCCTGAACATACAACTCCAAAATTTTATAGGATTTACAGATATAATCCCGAACTATACAGGTCTTTCAAATAACGAAGTTACATATGAACCTAATGTGTCAAAAAGCTCTGGCAAGGAAGGAAAAAGTGTTTTAGTGAATAATGAAGTCAGCAGAGTTACCAAAAATTTAAGAAAGTCCCTTGAAAACCAAAGCAGTTAGGCCCAAGCCAAAATTCATCTTCTGGAGAGACTGAACACTTAAAGGCACATGGAAATCTAAAACTTGTTTTGTTCCCTGTAAACAGTAATGCACAACTTGCTTTCTAATTATATTTGATTATTAGCAGATTGTTAAGAAAATGGGGAAGTAGGCATCTTCCTTGGGGATGTAATTATGCAGACTTCAATTGGGGTAACTCAAGTGCCTGCCCCTAGTTTGTGAAAGGGACCTGATATTCATCATAAATCTACTATAGCAGTGGCCCCCAACGTTTTCGGCACCAGGGACCGGTTTTGTGGAAGACAATTTTTCAATGGACCAGTGGGGGTGCTAGGCTTTTGGCTGCTGCCACGCTCATACCTCATCCCTGCCCCCCATAGGGGTCTTTAAATGAGTGGGCAAAGGTCTCTGCCTCACTTCGTAGACCCAGGACCAGCAGGGTGGGGGCACCAAATTCGGCCCCCCTTCCCCATCTAGGCAAATTCCTGTTTGCCTCCACAGCCTCCTCCTTTCTCTGTTCTTCACAATTTTAAGGCCCAGGAAGGGGCTCTTTAAAGGCCTTGCCCCTGGCCCATCAGCTGATTGACAGAAAAAACCGCACCAAAGACTGGGCTCCTATGCACCTCTGGCACACTCATGATCAGCACTGGGGGCAGCAGTGGCAACCTGCTGAAGAAGCGCCACTGCCCTTGACTCCTCCCCACTTTCTTCCTGAGCATGGGAAGGAAGTAGGGAGGAGGCAAGGGCAGCACCTGCTTTTTCAGTGGGTTGCTCGCCGCTGCTGCTACAAGCGCTGATCATGAAGGCACCAGAGGGCCATAGGAGCTCAGCCTTCCGGGGGGGGGGGGTCGGCTTTTAAAGAACCCGGGAACACAGAGCTTCACTGCCCCTTCCAGGGCCTTAAAATTGTGAAGAACAGGGAGGAGGTGGTGCTGCGGAGGGGGGTGGGCAGCAGGGCGCAGCGCCACAGAGGCAGCAAGGCAGCCTGGTTGCGGTTTGTGCTCTAGGGCCGGCCCTGCATGGCCCGGTTGCTAACAGGCCGTGGACCGGTATCAGAGCAGGGACCCTTGTACTACAGCTCATAAATCTATAGCTCTTTTTTCCTCTTGCTCCAGACTTCTTGAGCACTCAACATCTTGTATTTCACCCAACTTGACAGCATTCAAGAGGATATGTAAAACTGCTCCAAAAAAGCAATCTCAGAGTTGTGCAGATTAAATCCAGCCAAGCTATGTAGGAAAAGCTATCAAAATCATACAAAACATTTTCTTTGAACTATGGACTCTTAATCTCTTGCTAAAGTTTAAGGAAGTGCCAATATTTTTATGGTTGAACCCCCTGTGGGAAAGTTTTGAGCTGCTTGGACCAGTGGACAGTCTGTTCCTTTGTACAAAGTTGAGTCCACTGGCACATTTTAACACCAACAAAGTTTTACTATATAAGCTTTTGTGTGCATACATACTTCAACCTACTGCACATGTTAAGCCTACTAACTAATCCATGCCATGATTATTCTCTGTTGATACCTTTCTGCAGTATTTTCTTTTCTGTCCTCAAAAGCTTGCATAGTTTATTCCCTGTTTCCTACTTCCCTCTCTCCTTCCCACCCATCGGCTCTACCCACTAGCCCTCTGTATTCAGCTTTCCCTGCCCTGGCAGCCTCTCCCTGAGAAATGTGTGGTTCTAGCTGCTAGACTGGGCCCAGCTGTACAGGGGGAAACTTGCAAAGAATTGTTTCCCCCATATCCCCAGTCCCCACACTATTTCATTTTTCCCCTCTTGGCAGCTACTGCATCCTTAATTTCCTCAACTTAATTTCCAGAGGAGGCCAGGTGATTTTGCACCCTTTGAAATCCTCACTGAAGTCTGCTGACTATGCAGCTATTCAACAGTGGTTCCAGCAATCCACTTTCCAGAGGTTGGAAATGGCTGCGGTAGGGAGGAGAAAGATCCATGACAGCCAGTACAACCTCACGAAGGGATATTTGGGTATTAGCACATAGTACCTCTTGTATGCTCAGGGACATAGAATGAGTTTACACACACTAAATAATGCGCTGTGCAACTGGATTTTAACAAATAATAGCAAAATCCACTTGCAACAGTTGCCATATAAAAGGACTTGTAGATTAAATAAAAGTTGCACTGCCCAACGGTAGGTTCTGGAGGTTGTTATTAAAATCAGAGAAATTGCAGTTGACATTCATAATCTAGCTCTGGAGTACACCATCTGGTGTTCTGCCTATTCTCCCCACCCCCCCCACCGAAGAAACATGTGCAAGCTACAGGCTTTACCTTTATCTTTTTACGTTAGGGCTGCAAATAATCACTTGATAGTGTAATGTATTGGTCAGAGTGTCACAGTAAGATTTGGGAGACTCTGGTCTGAATTCCCACTCTGCCACGGTTGCTTGCTGTGTGACCCTGGGCTAGTCATACAACAGCCTAACAGGACAGAAGAACCACATAAGCTGCTTTAAGTTCCCATTGGGGAGAAAGGCAGGGTGTAAATGAAGTAAATAAACTGCTAAATAAGATCTACATTGCTGCTGACAAACGTGTCATACAAATGGAACTGCAATCCTTCCTCAGTAGAGGCTTACTCTTCTCTGAATCTTGACCTACCGAAATACAAGCAAGGAGGGACTAGGAGCCTCATTTGACCAAAGAAAATTTCACTTTGATTCCTTATATTTGCATCTAAATAGCTCTGAAGAAAAAAACGTTTTTAGTTTTAAGTGATGCATAAATGTGTCATAGCAGATGCTATCCCAAAAGACAAGGGTGTAAATTGTGCGGCCTGAGGCCCAAATCAGGCCCTCACAGTGCTCCTATCAGGCCGGAGAGCAACTCACTATCATCCTCTTCCTTCTCTCTCTCTTGCTTCCTTCTGCATCACAGCTTGCATTGCCAGGCTTGCTCAATTGAACAGGAGCTACAAAGCAAAGCCTCTATTTTCTCCATTGGCTAACCAACACATGAAGCAACTTATGTACGTTTGCCATTTCATGTTTTCCTCTGGGTCTTATGCTCAAAGCACTGACCATGAGATTTCTATAATAATGCCAATAAATCAAAAGTAGATCTGCAACTTAGACACACATGAACAGCATACTCAAGACTGCTACAGCACATACACTATCTCCAGATTCTGATGCAATAATTCAGAGCAAGAGGTGTCAGATATGAGAGACTGTTAAATAAGCAAAATATTGCAAGAGTGCTATCTTTTAAGCATGTTTTATTTTAAGTTAAAAAAAATTTAAATTGTGCTTGTCCATGTCCTTTATAAAGTTTATATCTCTGCTACCTGGCATTATATTTTATGATACACATGACTCAGCCTGCCATGGTCTCATTTATGTCAGATCCAGCCCTCATAACAAATGAGTTCAACACCCCTGCCATAAGATGTCATCATTCATATTTGACAGAGGAGGAAGAATGCCTCTACTAAGAAAATGCCAGCAATCCTCTGTTCCCGCTGGAATTAAGTTTAAACGAACACACAAAACTTGGTTGCCTGATTGAACAGTGGCACCATTTCTGATTAAACGGGCACCATGTTCTAATTTAGCAATATATCTGAGGAGAAGATGCACATTTAACAATTACTTTTAATTTGCCAGTGCGCTTGTCTCCTGCTGACTGGAACTACATATGGAAATTTGCTACTATTTCTACACATTATTTCAAGCTCCAGGATTTACTGGAATTTTCTAAATATCAAACCCTCTTTTTGCTATATGTTATCAGCCAGCCCAGGTTTTAACGAGGCTTTATTTTAAATTTAAACTCTAAAAAAGTACAGGAGAACTATTACCCGTACCTTCCTCTGAAATAGGCTGAATATCAGATCTGTGCTTAATTTTGGTATAGGACACATTTCAATTATTTATTTACCACCTATAAAGATGCATCAACCCCTAAGCAAACAGGGAATTCCAGTGGAAAATTAGTAGACATAGTAGATCCACCAAACTCTTGTCCAAGATGGATGACAAAGCCCATTGCGTGTTCAAATGCAAAGACTTATGTAGACATCCTTCTCTACAGCGTCTGTTGCATTATATATCCCAAAGACTGATACTGATGAAGAGTATTCAGTTTCAATAAGAAGGTTTCTCTATAATTAGAGGAAAGTGTGGATGCAAGACTGCATGGATGAATCTAGCCTGTGGAAATGTCAGAAAAGTCAAGACTGTTGAACTTTACCTTTTTTGCTGGAAGCTGCAGCTGGATGGGAATACCACACCTACAGCTTACACTGTCAAGGAATGGGTGGTGGTGGTGGAGGAATACTTTGCAAAGTCAGGGTGTGTAGAGGGATTTATGGATGTTTCCTAGCCAGTATGGCCAAGGCCAGAAAAATTACTTAAATAATTTTTACAAGTCTGAAATGTTTAAAATAATTTGAGAGTAGGCAAACCAGAAGCTAGTAAAAGGTCTTCTAAAAAGTTTACTTTATGTGGTGCTTGAAACTTACTGAAGTGTTAGCTTAACTAGATCACAGTAATTACATTTTATACAAGGTTACACAGTGGCAGTTACCACTTACATGAAAATCAAAAACAGAATACTTTGATTTTGTACAGGTTGTCTATAAGTAAAGTCAGCAAGACCTAAAACAATGCAGGTGGAAGGCCACTGCCAAAGAGGAGTTTCCAGGAACTTGGCGTTTTCCATTTGGAAGATTTAGCAGGAGAATTGCCACTCTGCTGAATTCAGAAAATAAAAGTCACAACAAAATATTGCATTAATACAATTGCATTAACCCTACAATATGCCTTTGTTGACATTCTACAGTTCAGTTAGGAAACTGTTGTTAGCTGCATTCTACTATCCATAAACTAGCTGCAGACTGGGGTCTGGGCCAGTGAAGTTTTACATTGACCGATTTCGCACTCAGCTTACCCCGCAGTCATGTTCCTCTTCTCTGAGCAGCATCCGTCGGATTTCCCACTATCTGAACTGGAGTTACAGGAAGTGTTGTGGCTTTCGTGCAGCAAACAGAAACTGGTTTTTAGCAGTTTCCATTTGCTGTGTGAAAGCCGCGACGCTTCCTATAACTTCGACACAGATAGTAGGAAATCTGACGGACGCTGCACAGAGAAGAGGAGCATGACCATGGGGTAAGCTGAATGCGAAATCGGTCACTGTATTCTAGGGAAGGAAAGTAAGGAGTGAGTGACAACTTTCTCTTAATGATTGCTTGTCCACCTCACAATAGAGAGCAACAGTAAATTTATATACCACTTTTCAATTTAAAAATCATCAGAGCGGCTAACAAAACTACACATCTAAACCAATTAAGCAATAGCTGTGATTTTAGCCATAAATGCAGCTGATGAAAACCAAAAGTGGAGTCTAAGAATCCAGGTCAGTTCCTCATAGAAACTGAATATGTATTCTAGAACCTCAGAATCTTCTGCAATGCACAGAGGTTCTGTAGCAAACAGAAACAAAAAGTTTTCCCTGAAAAACGAGGATTGAAAACCACTAGATGGCTCAAACTGACCTCTCTTTGTTCAGAGAGCACAACTTTTACTGTGTCTGTGCATTCCTTCCTATCCCCCTCACTTCCCTCACGTGTGGAATATGAACAAAGATTTCCTGGTTTCAGAAATCTTAAACTAGTTTTATCATGATGTCCAGATAACAGTGCCTTGATAAATGGGAGACTGTTTCTTTCCTACAAATCAGGGTTACTGCTAGATATTGCAGCATCATGACAATGTAGCTAGCTTGAAGACTTCTGAATCCAAGAAGTCTTTGATCATGCTCCATGCAAGAGAAGCAATGGGCAGCTGGAAGGAGTGTATAAGCACAACAAAAGGCAGTCCTAAAACTAAAAGCCTACTATGTTTCTTCTTGAGTTTAGAAGACAAAAACTTACTTGGTTTGTGGTTATTTGAAGCCATTCATTAAGATAATCAGCAAGAACAAGTGCATCTGGGATATTGTCCCCCTCTGAGCAAAACTTCAGCAAAACCACCATTTGAATTCCTTCTGAACAACTAGAATAAAAAATAGAGCCTATGTAATAATTAATTCCTTATAAGCACTACTGATTTAATTTGCAAGCATACAAATAATGATTCCAGGTGTAAACAAGAAAATAAATCTAATTATTGAAGCATTTTCCTTTCACAACGTATGTGGCTGTGACACAAAGAACCCAGTAAATTTATTCCATTTGTACCTTGCTCTTCAAGTAAGGAACCAAAGACCACCCATTGAGGGAGCTTTACTGCTCAGATGATATTTGAACTGCATCACTTCCATCTAATATCACCCTTCACTCCACTACAACAGGCTGGTTTGCAGAGGCAACCAAGGTATCTGATGGAGGTCTACAGTTGCCAACCTCCAAGTGGTGGCTGGAGACTCCCACTATTGCAACTGATCTCCAGGTGCCAGAGATCAGTTCACCTGAAGAAAATGGCTGCTTTGGAAGGTGGACGCTAAGGTATTATACAAAATTGAAGTCCCTCCTCCTCAGGCTCCACCTCCAAAATCTCCAGATATTTCTCAACCCAGACCTGGCAATTCTATGGAGGCCTAAGTTTGGTAACTCTCAATATGAAATTAAAGTCTACGTGAAGATCATGAGAGATGGGGCAATCACCTATAGAAGGCAGGACACAACAGTGGCAGGAATAGCGGTTCCAAAAGCCATAATGAAGATCAAAATATGTTTGGAGATTTGATTGAGTCCAAGGACAGAAGTAGGGGACAAAAGACATCAGGAAGACAATTAAGAAGGTCCTTAAGTTAAAAGAGTTATTATGCCAAAGTTCCTTTATTTTTGAGCCACCCAGTTTGAATGGCCAGAAGAATACACCAATGAGTAGCTCACCAAACAGGTTTGAAATGCTAAAGTTTGGGCTGCAAAGTAATATCAGCACATATTACTGAAATGTTAGGTGAGACGAAGTGAGAACATTCCAATCAAATGACTGGGAAGCTTAACAATAGTTCAATTTCTTAAATATTGTTAAAGCACATTATGGAAATAAATAGGGGAAAAGAATCCCCCAGCTGTTCAATAAAAGTTTTTTACTAAACCAGCCTCACAGAGACTAGAGAGTTCATGCCAAAGTAACTTGAGGAAACATGGCAATCTGCACATATTAAATACAGAACACCCCATTGCTATTTTATACACATCTCAGTAATAATCAGTTACTTCCTCACCAACCTTTCAGTGAACAAGAGTTTTGTGATGCCACCTCCTGGAATGTGGAACACTTTCTCATCATCATTTTCTTCAGGGAAAGCTGACACTTTCTCCAGTTCTCTCCAGTTCAATCTTTGTATTAGATCTCGAACTGTTTTCTGAACAGCAGGTGAAAGCAAATATCGCAGTGAAGTCCTGTCAACAAACCAAAAGACAAATGCATAAAAGAGCAAAAAGTCAAGTTGCAACAGACTTCAAACCTACTCTGTCTGTAGTAGTAGAAAAGAGCAAGAGCCAGTAGCACCTTAAAGACTAACAAAATTTGTGGCAATGTATGACCTTTCCTGAGTTTCCTGAGAAGTGATTCAGGAAAGGTCATATCCTGCCACAAATTTTGTTAGTCTTTAAGGTGTTACTGGACTGTTGACTTTTTAGTTTTATCAGTAACTCTGGTTGCCATTTTACTGTCACACAATGAACAAAAGCAGCAAAAAGCAATTGCATTGACACAGTACTTGATCTAAATCCACACACACAAAACCCATTATATGACAAAAACAGACATCATTTTCCCACTACTAAATAGCTGGCAACATGCACACAGATAAGGGAAAGCTATACTAACTGGAATGCTTTAAAAACAGAAATATTTATGTTAATTCAATTACTACAAAAATCCAATCCCAGGAATCAACTTTTAAGGACTGCTGGTGATAGGGGAACAAGGAAGAGAATTCGCATACATCAGCACTTCCACTGATGGATCACTCGATCCAGGCTACTGCCTGGTATCTGTATGTGGCTACTGAAGTTAAGGAAAAGACCCAGTATGTAATTCAAACCTAGATTATAGGAATAACATCCCCTTCCCCCCAAATACAAAGGTAAGAGTTGAATATATTCCACAACAGAAAATTTTATCATAGTTTTCCAGTGTTTAGATTGGTTTTTTTAGTATGACGCATTTTGGGCAACTTGTGCCAGGAAAAGTGATCAAGCACCAATACCCATTAAGTTCTTTGTTGTCTGTGCAAGCAGATCCATTAATCACATAATGCACGTAGACCTACGTGTGAAGCTGATGATCATTACGCTGGTAAGCATGACTGCTGGACAAAAGAACAATTCTGGCAAAGCTGCAGCCTTTCACCCAGGACAGCAACGCATCACAGAAGTGCCTATATTTATTCTTCATATGAAGAGGAGGAAAATAACCAATTATTAATTTTGGGATTGTTATTAATTAGTTTGGGATTGTTAGACTTACATATATATACATACATAGACCTTTATTGGCATATCAACAATCACAAAATCATAATCACACAATCACAATAATCATAGTATATATTATTATATGTTCTCCAAGCTATTTGTTCTAATGTCTTTTAGCACATGAGAATATTTTGACTGAAAAATCACTGCATCAAAGTCTTGTCAAAATTTTGGAAAATGTTGGGTAAGCCAGTACAGCAATCAGCAGTTATTTTGTTTAAAAGAATTGTTACTTTGTCTAAATGAATTGTTCTCATATTCCACTAAGCAAAGAATTTTTGAAGTAACGTATTTTTCGGTCCATAAGACGCTTCAGACCATAGGACGCACCTTCCTTCTGGGGGGCGATCCGCTGCCTCCGCCTCCGATCCCGGCGCTTCCCCTGCACCTGCCTGCCTGGCTCCAGCTCTGCTTCCAGCAAGCGCTGGGATCGCTCCATGCTGCCCCCACCGCAAACCCAGCACTTCGTGAGCACCGGCTGCGGAGGGGGCAGCGTGCTTCCTCTGTGCCTGTCTGCCTGGCTCCAGCTCTGACGCTTACAGCAAGCGCCAGGATCGCTCCCTCCGCCCTCCGATCCCAGCGCTTGCTTTAAGCATCAGAGCTGGAGCCAGGCAGACAGGCACGGAGGATGCACGCCGCCCCCTCCACAGCCGGCGCTCGCGAAGCACTGGGTTTGTGGAGGGGACAGGTGCTTCCTCTGTGCCTGTCTGCCTGGCTCCAGCTCTGATGCTTAAAGCAAGCGCCGGGATCGGAGGGCGCGATCCTGGCGCTTGCTGTAAGCGTCAGAGCTGGAGCCAGGCAGACAGGCACGGAGGAAGCACGCTGCCCCCTCCGCAGCCGGCGCTCACGAAGAGCTGGGTTTGCAGTGGGGGCAGCGTGGAGCGATCCCAGCACTTGCTGGAAGCAGAGCTGGAGCCAGGCAAGCAGGCGCGGGGGAAGCGCCGGGATCGGAGGCTGAGGCAGCGGATCGCCCCCCAGGAGGAAGGTGCGTCCTATGGTCCGAAGCGTCTTATGGACCGAAAAATACGGTAAGTTATTGTAAAATTAGGAATACAACAGGCTCCAGAAAGATGCTCTGGGTGAGTGCCCCCTCGCCTTCCCATCCACCAACCCAAGTCACTCACTCTACCCACCCTTGGTTTCTTCCCACCTCCATCCTAATACCCTCCACCCCCAACCACCTCTTCCTCTCAACTACCCACGCACCCCTGGTGTATCACTACCCCCCACTGTGACATTCAGTCAACCACACCCTTGCTGCAATCCCGCCCATCCCGTAGCTGAAACAGATGCTGACTCTCCCCCCTCCCGCCGCCACATGTGTGTGTTGGCCCTGTGTCTGTGGTGGCTGAAAGAGGCCCAGAATGGAGATAAGGAAGAATAATTACGGGGAGTGTGGGGGCGGGGAATGATGACAGTCACACAGACACTGAAGCTCAGCATTCCTTTTGTTTGCAGTGCATTTTTGCCACCTTTTCCCGTCATATTCAGCCTTGTGGTGTTTAGCATCCGTTTGAGCTTGTGGCATGATCTGAGGTGTTTTGCCTGGCTTGGATGCGTTATGGTATACCTAAAGCAGGGATGGCCAAACTGTGGCTTGGCAGTCACATGTGGCTTTTCCACACAAAGCCCCCATTTCCCCATTGGCTGGCCTGGAGAAGGCATTTGTCTCTTTAAATCACATCTCCAACCCAAGCCAGCTGAGGGCTTGGATAATGCATTTAAAGTTAAAGTTGCTTTATTTCCACCTCTCCCTCCCTCTCCTCATCTATTTGCCTGCCTGCCTGCCTACCTCCCTCCCTTCCTTGCAGCTTTTGAATATATGATGTTCATGTCTTGTGGCTCTCAAACATCTGACATTATTCTGCGTGGCTCTAATGTTATCTACAGTTAATAAAAACTGTCCTATGAACGACAAATCACTTTATGTCAGGATATGGTATTATTCTATATAATGTTGCACTAAGAATTATAATAATTCAAATACTTCCAGTGGAGATACACACCTTTATGAATGGTGATCTGATCTGTAGAACCACTAGCTCTTTAGAAGGCACTGCATACACTATGGGAAGAAATAGCATACACAGTATAAGAAATCACATATCCAGTCACATTTAATTAACCATCAATTAGTCTTTATTGCATTAACAAAAAAAAGCCCATATCAACAATGCATGATAAGATACAGATTCCACCAAGATAAAAATTTTAAAAGGGGGGAAATGTGTGTATTTAATTAACAAAGCTTCATAGGATTCTGCAAGTTGAAGCTGACTACCAATAAAACGGAAAGCCACAATGCAATAGAAAGTTTAAAGGTGCACCGTCCAAAAGCCTCAGCCAATCACTTTCATATGGTGGACTAGACTGGAATTTGGGGGGGGGGGAGGAGTTTGGCATTTTAACTGCTGGCCAAATAACAATTGAAGGTTGTCAGATTTTGGTGGAAGAAGAAGTTAAGCAGGCAGTCAATTTGGGACTTTAGGTATTTTGAAGACAGGTAGTGTTTGGATGTAGTTCCTGTCAAAAACAGTTAAAAGCCTTTCTCCTGCATATTAAAAGTCTGAATCAGTGAGACAAAAAATTTGTTTTATAACTGTTATGTTTCCTCAGGCCCCAGTAGGGTGTGTGCGCTCAGTATAAACCAAGCCAAAAAATACTTGATAAATACCTTATTGGGTACTGATAAATACCTTATTAAGTATTTTCCCAGACAGTTACTGGGAAATAGCAACTTAAAAAATCTTGAAAATATTCATGATTTTTCAAGACCACCAAATAGCTACAGTTAAAGGGCATTTAAAGGGCTCTCAGTCCCTTTAAATGCCTTGGAGAGAGGACTCTCAGCTTAGAGAAGACATTTAAAGGGACTGCAAGCCCTTTAATGTTCACTTAGCATGAAGTCGCACAGCTTGGAGCAGGCATTTAAAGGGACCACAGTCCATTTAAATACCTTCCCCCCCTCCATCAGAACCAATAGAGGATGGTGGCTCCTTCTTCTGGCGCCCACAGAATTGGACCCCTGGTCCAATCTCTTTGAAACGTGGGTAGAGGGGTTAGGAGAGACCAGCAGCTATGCTGCAAATTTGGCACCTCTGCTTCAAAAGCAGCGCCCCCCCACCCCGCAAGCCCCAGATACTCCAGATTAATTCTCCCTTATATCTTAAGTAGACCACTTACTATAATGGTCCCCATAGGATAGGGGTGGCCAAACTGTGGCTTGGGAGCCACATGCAGCCCTTTCACACATATTCTGCAACTCCCAGAGGTTGAGGAGGAACTTAATGCAGACTTATTCTCAAGCAAGCATGCTTAACATTGGGACCTCACTCAGCATCTTAGCACCGACCCATAGGTTGGTGTTTATTTCTGCCATATGTGAACCAGGAAAGGAGGGAGCAGGCTTGCAAGCTCTTCTCCACCACCACAGAGGTCACCTGGAAACCTAGAGCAGGGAAAGAGAGCACAAGAGCCAAGGGAGCTTCCAGACGGAGGGACAGAATTAAGGAGGATTCCCCCTTAATTTCATAACTCTTGTAGGAGTTGTATTTACTAACCTTGGTATTACGGCAAAGATATAGAGATATACAATGATGCAAATAATGGTCAGTGATTTATATGGTACATGTGTTTCCTTCTCCCACTGGTGCCAAAACATAATTTCCTAACCTTTCCCTATGCTGGTTTTATGGAGGCTATTATTCCCAGCTTTTGTTTTTTTAAAAAGTCTCCTATCATAGTCATGTTGTAAAGGGCATACATATGTATTTTATCTTTCTGTGCAAAGAAAGTATTAAGAGTGTTAATAAAGACATGTGTGTAATATTTGCTCTCAAACATCTGACATATATTCTATGTGGCTTTTATGCTAAACAAGTTTGGCCACTCCTGCCATAGGGTATAATGGAGCTGGAAAAAATTGGCAACCCTGAATATTTCCCAAATCCAAATACCATACAAGATTTGGGAATATTGGGAAATACCGATAGTTTTCAGGTTCAGTATACCCAACCCCGCCCCCCCCCAAAAAAAATTTCCCCACACCCCTAGGCTCCAGCTCTCCAGTAACTTGGTTCCTGTAATACTGAGAGGGGCAGAGAAAAATTAAAACTAACAAACAATCAAGTCATGCATACCACTGAAATAAACTTGTTTCTTAGGCGTCATCAATCCTACTATATGATTCCTTAAAGCTTATAGCACCCTTAAAATAGGCTATGTGAATGCTGAGCTGCACCTTGAGTCCAAGCACTGCCTTCACTGAGATCTAGAAGACTAAGCAGTCAAAAAAACCTCAATTATCAAATTAAGGGTATTTTAAAAACCAGACAATTGTAAAATGTGAAATTTAATCCCATAGTTTCAAAGTCTGGAGATGAATGTCGTCACACATTGACGAGGCAGTTATGACTGCAATGCATATTGACATCTGACATTGAACAGAAATACAGTGGTCAGATATTTATTTGATGTTTAACATACAGTACCTAATAAAGTTCAACAGCAAGGGCTCAGGAAACACCAGGTAATGTTATTTCATGTGTTTTTAAAAATAAAATAAATTTTCACAGATAAAGATTTCTGTGCCTTTCCCATGTTGTTGTTTGGATCTCAAATGTTTGCATTTTCTCGCTTAGCCCATGCAAATAACTGTCCACTATAATCAGACAGTACAATTGGATTGAACACAAAGTATGTGTTCATTATGTCCCAGATTTTCTGTGGTTACGGAATAGAAGAAGAATCCACTTTGACCACTCAAAAGTGTCATGCAGGAGGTTATAGGATCTGTGTAAGCAAAAGCTATGCAAGACTGCTGGAAAAGTTAGCTGGATCTACCTCACTGACAATGCAATCCTAAGAATACTTTCTTGGGAGCAAAACCCATTCAACAGACCTGAGCAGGATGGCATTGCGCAAGCCAGTTTAGAAGTCTGAGAGTAACCTGAGCATTTCATAGACAGAGCTGTGTGAAGGAGTCATGTCAGAACAAATGCATTCACAGTTATTGATGCTTCCTGATAGAATTGTAAGCATCATGACTGTCCCTGTATTCACAAAGATTGCAACTAGAAAGCAACTACTAAAAACAAGGAATTTCCAGGTCAGATACTTCTTCCCTATCAGGACTAACTCTAATAGGAAAATGTTCAGATTCTTGAATTAGGCCTAAGAAGTAAATCTCTCTGAATCAAGGACATTATAGATTCACAGCCAGAATCAATATCCAAGAAGAATATCTTGACAAAGATTACTCTTTAACACCTACCTTCAGCATTTATACACAGTTCTGTTGCATTCTCTTCTGTTGTTGCATATGGATTATTTCCAACCATTGGTACAAGGCAATCAGTATAAAAGTAACCAAATTTGGTCATCCCAAGTGTGGAAATGACTAAATCAACAGTCAGCTGACCAACATTTCCCACGGAAACTGCTGGCTGGAATGACATAACACAAACATGAGCATTTTAGAATACCCAAAAGTTTAATTAGCCTTGTTTTGCTTTTGATCAAATAGTCCTGTTATAATGATGTTAATACTGACAATTACTGGTAGATTCAAAAAATACATATTTATAGCACATTTAACTATTACATTTATAATAATTCAAATGTTAACTCTGAGCAATTCATCACAAAATTCACAGCTCTACATCAATGGCTTTTAAAATCATGCTTCAAAGAAATAATGTGCCACTATTTACTTGCATACTGAAAAATAATTATTTCCTTTGTTGGATAAGTATATTAATCCAAGCTGAGAAATGTATCCATATATTTATATCCCCTATGGGGTCCAAAGCTGCTTACAATGTTCTCCCCTTCTCCATTTTATCCTCAAACGATCCTGTAAGGTAGGTTAAGCCAATATGAGTGGCCCAAGGTCACCCCAACAAGCTTCCATCAAAGAGCAGCAATTTGGATTTTTTGTGTACGAGATCAAAGCAGCAATGTTACTTCCTTGAACTGTGATCCTATTGCAGTCACATTCATCTTGCAATCTCCCCACCCCCCCTTGTTAACAGGACATGGGGTACGTTGGGGGAGAGGAAGATGGTCTACAGGATGAAGATACATTGGATCTGTTTAAAATCCTGAACTGACAATATAGTAAGTATACAGTAAGTATTGTCAGTTGAAAATAAATAAATACATAATTTGTAAACGTATTTAAAAGTCTACTGTGAAAGTCTGTGTGTTGCTTGTGAGGAAGCTTCATTTCTCTAATAGATGGAGTAAGAGAAAATATTAAATGACTACTTTTCTTTCTCATCATTTTTGTATTAGTACAGCATTTTCACTAATATTAGCAGGGAATGCTTGTAAGACAGCCATTAGCTATGTAACGGGTTTTTCAGTGGGATCAATGGCTTTTAAAATCATGCTTCAATAATTCTTTATTTAATATATTCTCCAGCTACAAAGCAGAGTCAAGATCAGACCTGTATTACCCAGCCCCAGGAGCAGCTAAATACATAATAACAGACCTACGTGTCAGGTTACAGACTTGGCCTTTCAAGCTCACATTGGAACTTCAACGCCTCAGTCTTATTACTTCCTTCACGCCAAGAAATTAATCTCTCTAAAGCAGCAATGCAACTTTGCGCTTTCTTAGAAGCGGGTTCAGTGCAGCTTACAACCGGCAAGAGATCCAGCCTCAAAGCGGTAATTAACCATCGCCATTGTCACAAAAGTTGAAATCTTCCTTCACACCCACACACCCGGTCACCCTGCTCGTTTGTCCAAGCGCCTGCGCTTCTCGCCTCTCCCTCTTTAGTGAACGACTGACAAGCACGTGTGGGGCGGTGCAGAGCGCCGGAGAGCCGCGCGTTCTACGCCGCTCGCTTGTTGTCTGGGCAATGGCCGGCGTTCTAGCGATGACGCGCGAATGTCAGGGCCGTTTATTACCATAAGGAGCGTGAAGCCTTGGAATTCAGGGCGCGCGGAGCCATCGCACGAGATGAACATCCCGGCAACGATGGACAGGCGAAGACGCGAGCCTAGCAAAGCAAGAGAAAGGTCGCGCCCTTCCCCCTCCACAGGGGTCCTTTTTCTCGAACCGGCAAAAGACGGCACTTGGGAAGGCTGTTTACACTGTGCCTGTCACCGTTTTCCTCTTTCATGCAACGAGTTTGTTGCCCTTGTTTTTTAACGAAGCCAGGAGAATACCCTCGAGTTGGGAAAGTTGGCTGCGCTGTTTGCCAGCCGTCTCTCTGGCAGGCCACTGTATATATCAGCCCTGGGGGCTTAAACCAATTGGGGAGGCAGTTGAGCTGGACGCCTAGTGGCCGGCAGTGGGCTAGGCGCTGGTTGGTTGGAGATTGAGCCAATGGGAGCTCAGCAAAAGCTAGGAAGAGATTCAGGCGGGTGACTGAGCGGGAGGCGGCTTAGTATCGGGATCCTGATGTGAAATCTCTGGCTTTGTTTCGGGGAGACTCTAGTTTCTGCCCTGTATAGCAGTAAGTCCAGCACTAGTTCCCGCGCTATGTCGCTGCCTCCAGAGAAAGCCTCTGAACTGAAGCAGATCATTCATCAGCAGCTGACCAAGGTGAGGACAAAACGCTGCCGGGGAGGAGCCTTTTGCCAGCCCCCGAATCAAGCCCAACATCATTCAAGTATCCCAGTATATTGTCAAAAGTTGGTTCCGTGAGTGGAAAGCGATACACGCGGCGCTTAAAGTTGAACATAAGCGGGTTTTTTGCGGAGAGGATTCAGTTGAGTTGGGTCGCGGTATGGTGGGCGGTTGCTGCCTCCCTTCCTTGGTGTTAATGACTCCCGAGGTCGCCCATGATTGTAGCAAAATAATTATAACTAGGCATATGTTCTGCAGAGAGTTATTGGCGCTGCAGTTAAAAGCGATTGTAATGCTCTCTTTTGATCGTTATAATTGTGAAGAAATCTCCTTTGCTAATTATGGCTCACTGCTTTGGTGTCAGCTGCAGCTTGACAGTTTTCAAGGATTGCAGCCTGAGGTCCTGTTGGTAAATTTTAAAGTCCTGTGTTTATAGTTCTGAATAAATTTTCCTAAAAACATATGACTAGTATTTGCAAAATGACCCAAACAAGTTCTTGTGGGCTTCAATTTCATTAATTATTTTCACATAATAAAATCAAGTAAACTTGCAGTAAGCAGGTATTGGAAAGTAAATCATATTTAAGTAACTATTTTGCCTTACTGAAAAAGAGAAACAAATCTTACAAAGGCTAAATGTGCAGATTTTTGTATGCTGAACTTTAATATGATGTGTTCTGAAGCAGTGATGTTGTAGTCCATCAGCACAAAGAAATCTAGGAAATTTGTGTTTCTTACTCATCTCATGTTAGTAGTTAAGTGAGCCTCTTAGTAGATAAGTGTAGATAAGCCTCTTAAATATAAATCATGGGTGTTTCCTACAATATTTGTATAGATGATCTAGTTCATAGAATTGGGTGGTAGAGGTTGCAAGCTACCAAAGTAATAGTGCAGTACCGGTCTGATCCCTGTGAACATTGTGTAGGGGGAATGTATAATATGTGAATTGCATCCCATAACAACACTCACCAATCAGGCAGTAGTATCTAATAATGCTTGTTTGAGTAGTACACACAGGTGAAGTCAACCACCATCGGTCAATGTGACCAGTAGGGAACAACAGAGCAATGATTTGTAAAAAAAAAAATAATTATGAACAGGTTATTCAGTATTGTTGAGTTGCTACTAGTTAACATTGACTGTTGAGACTCCATGTGATGTAGTGGTTTAAGAGTGTCAGACTAGGATCTGGGTGACACAGATTTGAATTCCCACTCATGCCATGAAAGCTATCTTGGGGACCATGGTAATCTAACCTACCTCACAGAGGATAAAATGCAGGAAGGGAGAACAATATAAGCTGTTTTCCATTGCCTTTAAAGTCCCAAATGCCTGTTCTGAAACAAAAGTGTTTGTAGCTAACAGAAAATGAGAACTGCATTCTGGAAACAAAATTGTATATTCCTTATGAGAACATAATATTCTCTGAAAGCATTTTTATGGAAATAGTGTTAATTTATTACTGATAGAATGGTAGTTTTCATTTAAAATATATTAGATTGTGCCACCAAGCTAAGTCTACAATCCAAAACATAGTTATATGAAAGTAAGGGCCATTGAATAAAATGAGATTTACTTCTACATAATTATTCATGTGATTGTAATGCAATACATATGTCTGAATGTCCTTCAGGACATGAACTTAACATGTTAACAGAAGCATTTCTATGTAGATGGATGTCCACAGCAGGATCCGAGAAGTTCTTGCTGAAACAATACATGAAGAACTAGCACCGCAGCATCAACAGTTGTCTGAAGAAGATTTGATAAAAGCCCTAATACGGCGAGGTATAATTGATGATGTTGTGAATGAACTCAATTTCATGACTGTGAGTATATGTTGGAAAAAATTAACAGTTTGATCCTGGGTAGTCACTCTAGTTGATTTTCTGTGAGTGAAGACCTGAGTTGTATGATATGGTAAATGATATTTTTGGCGCAATGTAAATGTGATACAGTCAGTTGTAATTGGTTTTGTTGTGATGCAGATTAACATGTAAATTGTGCTATTACAGTTCTTTGTAAAAATGTTTTAGATGCTCTGTTAAACCAGTAGTAGGGTAATGGGTGCTTAGATCAATCCTCCTCAGGTCTGTTCAGTGGGGTTTATGCCCAGGAAACTGTTTTTAGGATTTCACTGTTCAAAAGCTTCTGAGTTAGAAGTCTTAGAGCTGTTTTGTGTATACAATCTACAGTGTATCTAGAGCAGGTGTGGCCAAACTGTGGCTCGGGAGACACATGTGGCTCTTTCACACATATTATGCAGCTCCTGGAGGTCAAAGATGAATTTAGTGCAGACTTAATCTCAAATCTTCCCTAAGCTGGTTTTATGGAGACTGTTATTCCCAACTTTTGTTCTTTAAAAAGTCTTCTTCTAACATGGTCATGTTATATAGTGCATACATATGTATTTTATCTTTCTGTGCAAAGAAAGTATTAAGAGTTTTCATAAAGACATGTGTGTAATATTTGTTCATGTCTTGCAGCTCTCAAATTACTGATGTGTATTCTGTGTGACTCTTAGGTTAAGCAAGTTTGGCCACCCCTGATCTAGAGCCTTCTAGTGACTGGGCCTGTATTGTGGAAAGTAGCCTTTGGGGGAATGTTTTGGAAGACAAGGAACCTAGGTACCAAAAATGCGTAAAAGTATTTTTAGTATTTCACTTCAAGATATCCTAAACAGCTAAGCCTAAATAAAATCGTGGCTATGGATTACCAGGCGGAGAATGGGCAATGTGCAATTTGGACTCACACTCTAATGACTGACGAACAGCCTGACCACAAATAGAAATCATTATAATTCACTGTTAATTAATTTATTAGGAAATTTTATTCAATCAATTGCTAATTAGATTTTATAATATATATATTATATATATATTGGAAAGTATTTATATTTGATTCTTAGCTTATTAATAAGGACGGGGTGGGAGGGACGATATTTTTAATAATGCTGGGAAAAATAAATTTATAGAGATTTTGTAACAATTGACTGAAACGGATTGGGGAGGGCAACTAAATTAATTAATTTAAGATATAGGAAGTGGGTCTAGCGGTTGGAGTCGGAGGGGTTGGTAAGAGGACAAGCTAAAACGACAGACCGGGAGAGAGTCGGTGACTAAGATCTGAGAACTCTACTTAGTGCAGCTGCGATGGCCGGCCGAGGGATTCCAGTGCTCCTGGGGAGGGGAAGGTATAACGGTGGGAGTAGACAGTTATATAAAGGAAGGAGACAGAGACAAAAAAGGGCTCGGTCACCTTCCAGTCTACTTCCCATCCCAACGGTGGCAGGTAGTGGGACCAAGAGGAATTGCTCGCCTCTGTCATTGGTGTTATGCAACGCCAGGTCCATAAACAACAAGACCGCGACCCTGAGGGAGTTTTTGCTCCAGCAGGACGTGGACCTGGCTTGTGTGACCGAGACCTGGGTGAGGGACGGGGAGACAGTAGCTCTCTCCCAAATGGCCCCCCCGGGATACTCGGTCTTTCACCAATCACGGATCAGCGGGCGGGGGGGAGGAGTGGCGCTACTCATACGGGAGGGTTACTCCTTTTGGGCCCTCCCGGACCCAAAGATTGATGGCATTGAATGTGCCGGTCTGGCGTGGGATGTCGGAGAGGGGTTGGCAGTCTGGTTGGTGTACCGTCCGCCTAACGCACCAACCAGCGCCTTACCATCACTATTGGAGGCAGTGGCGGGCTGGGCGTTGAGGTTCCCGGGGCTTATGGTCCTGGGTGACTTCAACGTCCATGCTGACGACATGGCCTCCACTCAGGCGATGGACCTAGTGTCTTCCATGGCGACACTGGGACTCTCTCAATTTGTCACGACTCCCACGCATCAGGCCGGGCCCACACTAGACCTGATCTTTGCGTCTGGGATTTTGGTGAACGATATCGCAGTAGAAGCAGTACCATGGTCGGATCACCTAGCCCTTAAGGCCCGTGTGGGGACGCCACCCCAACCCTGTATGGGCAGAGAGCCTATTTTGGCTCGCCTTCGGAGCCTGATGGACCCGGAACGGTTCCAAACGGCCCTGAGGGATCCTTGGCCCACTAGCAATTCCCTCGATGGCCTTGTGGAGACCTGGCAAGACCGGCTAACCAGGGCCATCGACGAAATAGCACCCTGGCGCCCTCGGCGCCCTCGTATGAGGCTGGCCCCATGGTACACCTTGGAATTGCGCCAGCTGAAACAAGGGCTCAGACGACTAGAGAGGCAGTGGAGACATACTCGGGACGAAGCAATGAGAACATCCTACAGAACGTTTATGAAGTCTTATGAGATGGCAGTCAAGGCTGCAAAGAAAGACTACTTTGCAACCAAGATTGCATCTGCAAACTCGCGCCCAGCACAATTGTTTAGAATAACCGGGGACCTGATAACATTGCCACAAGGCAAACCAAACATTAGAGAATTGGAGATCGGCTGTGAGGCATTTGCGAAATACTTTGCAGATAAAATCTCATTGCTCCGCCAAGACCTGCCTACCACCTTGGATACAGTGAGCGAAATTGAGGCTCCGTGCCTGTCTTCGGATCTGGTACTGGATCACTTCAGCCCACTCAACCTGGAGGAAGTCGATGGGATCCTCTCCGCTGCTCGCCCAACAACATGCGATTTGGATCCTTGCCCCTCTTGGCTGATTAAATCTTGCCAGAGGGAGCTTAGATGTCCTTTACAGGACATCATAAATAGATCCCTCACTGAGGGGCTTTTTCCAACGCCCTTGAAAGAGGCGTTGGTTCGCCCTCTCTTAAAAAAATGCACAGCAGACCCGGCCGAATTGGCGAATTACCGTCCGGTGTCTAATTTACCGTTTTTAGGTAAAATCATTGAGAGGGCAGTGGCGTTGCAGCTGCAGAGGTTCCTAGATGACGCTTCCGTTCTCGACCCGTGCCAGTCTGGGTTCCGACCGGGCCATGGGACGGAGACGGTGCTGGTCGCCTTGGTAGATGACCTTCAGCGACATCTGGATCGGGGCGGCACTGCGGTACTGGTGTTATTAGACCTGTCGGCGGCATTTGACACAGTCGACCATCAGTTGCTAAAGCGCCGCCTCGCCGACATAGGGGTTGGGGGGCTGGCCTTGCAATGGCTTTCCTCCTTCCTCTCTGGTCGGGGACTAAGGGTGGCTATTGGGGGTGAGCGATCCCAGAGGCACACACTTGATTGTGGGGTGCCTCAGGGGGCAGTTCTCTCCCCAATGTTATTTAACATTTATATGCGCCCCCTTGCCCAGATTGTCCGGAGGTTTGAGCTGGGTTGCCATCAATATGCAGATGACACCCAGCTCTATCTTCTAATGGACGGCCGGCCCGGCTTCACCCCAGGGAATCTAGATTGGGCTCTGCAGGCTGTAGCGACGTGGCTCAGATTGAGTGGGCTGAAATTGAACCCAGCGAAGACAGAGGTCCGTTGTGTGGGTCGCGGCGCTCTAGGAGGGGAAATAGCTCTCCCAACCTTCGACGGCGCACCATTGAAACCAGTGCGCCAGGTAAAGAGTTTGGGCGTTTTACTGGAGCCTTCATTATCAATGGAGGCCCAGATAGCAGCCACTGCCAAGTCAGCATTCTTCCACCTGAAGCGGGCGAGGCAGTTGGCCCCCTTTCTGGAACGCCGCGACCTCGCAACAGTGATCCATGCAACGGTCACCTCAAGTTTGGACTACTGTAATGCCCTCTACTTGGGGCTACCTCTGTGCCGCACCCGGAAGTTGCAGCTGGTGCAGAACGCGTCGGCCAGGCTACTATTGGGGCTCTCGAAATGGGAGCACATACGGCCGGGGCTGCGCTGGCTGCCAATTACCTACCGAGTCCAGTACAAAGTGTTGGTTATTACCTTTAAAGCCCTATATGGCCGAGGACCAGCCTACCTAAGGGACCGTCTCTCCCCATATGAACCCCAGAGGGCACTGAGGTCAATGGGTAAAAATAAAGTGACCATCCCTGGGCCGAGAGAGGTCAAACTTCAAAACACCAGAACACGGGCCTTTTCAGCCGCGGCTCCGGCACTGTGGAACCAACTTCCGGAGGAAGTGCGGGCCCTGCAGAACCTTGACCAGTTCCGCAGGGCCTGCAAGACCGCCCTTTTCAGACAAGCCTATGCTGATATCGACTGCTGAGTTGCTAAGAATAAAGAACCGCCATCTATAATACGATCACGGAACTATCTAAACTGGCAGAACCAGCGCCAAACAATTTTATTGCTGCCAGATATATTTAATGTAATTTGAATTATGTATCCTAACTTAATTAACTGTTTTTTATGTTTAATTTCTTTTTAATTGTTAAATTTAAAGTTTTATCTATTTATGTTAATCGTGTGAAATGTTGTTAGCCGCCCTGAGCCGCCTAGGCGGGGAGGGCGGGATATAAATAAATAAAATAAAATCTATTATTAAATTATAATGTAATCCTAGAATATGAATGACAGAGAAGTTACTTCAACTCCAAAACCTTCTACACATTTTGTTGATCGCCAGCCGCCTGTACTGAAAAAAAGTATGTGTTTATATGTTATCTCCAATATTTATTTTAGTGATTTAAAGTATTTAGATATTTAAAATTCAAGCACTATAATGTAGATTTAATGTTTTCTTTGATATACATGTGGTCACATTCAGTTATACCACCTAGATTTTTGTATACTTTGCCTTCTTAGAACACTAGTTTATGGGAAATGACTGCATTCCTGTACATGGTTAATTTCTGCTCTTTAGAATCAACTTGCCAAACATATTTGGCTTCAGATGTTTGGTGTGTGAGCCAGTTTGGTTGTGAGCCAATTTGGTGTAATGGTTAAGTGCATGGACCCTTATCTGGGAGAACCGGGTTTGATTTCCCACTTCTCCACATGCCTTTGCTGGTGTGACCTTGAGTCAGTCGCAAGTTCTCGCAGAGCTTTTCCTCTCAAGAGCAGTTTCTGTCAGAACTCTCTCAGCTCCACCTACCTCACAGAGTGTCTGTTGTGGGGAGGGGAAGGAAAAGGAGATTGTAAGATGCTCTGAGATTCCTTTGGGTAGTGAAAGGCAGAGTATAAATCTAATCTCTTCTTTTTCAACAAATGATCTTCAGACAGCCCCTGGAAACAGGCTCAGTGCTCTGGGACTAGAATGACAGTCCCTGGGAGTAGCAGAAGTGTTCTGGGACAAGAATGACAGGCCTCAGAGTGAAATGATGGTCCCTAGAGGAAGAATTAGTGCTCTGGGACTATAATGACAAGTCACAGAGTGAAATGACAGCCCCTGGGAGTAGCAGAAGCATTCTAGGGCTGAAATAACAGCCCCCAGAGTGGAATGACAAGCTCTGGGAGTTGTATATCTGTTCTGGGACTGGAATGGCAGCCCCCCTTAATGAAATTACAGCCTCTGGGGGTAGCAGATGTGTTCTGGGACTGGAATGACAGCTTGTGGGAGTACCTGAAGCTTCTCCCAGGGGCTGTCATTCCAATCTCAGAACACTTCTATTACCTCCATGGACCATCACTCCACTCTGGGGACTGTCATTCCTGTCCTAAGCAGGAGTCAAGTTGCACCTTTAAGACCAACCAACTTTTATTTAGAGCATAAGCTTTTGTGTGCTCTTAAGCACACTTCATCAGACGAGAAATCCAGCACAGTGAACAAAGCCATACATAGCTGAGCAGAGCCATACATAGCTGGTAGGCAGTGGCCCAGAATGCAACATGGTACAGATTTAAGAACCAATGACAGTGAAGTAAAATTATCTGGTAGGCAGTGGTTTAGAATGTAAAATGGTACAATGACAGAATAGTAAAATTAACAAACTGAGCAAACCTTTGCTCTGAGTAGCATGAGCATGCGAAATTTGTTGTTTTTGCATGCGCATGCTACTCAGATCAAAGGTTTGCTCAATTTGTTTACTATTCTGTCATTGTACCATTTTACATTCTAAACCACTGCCTACCAGATAATTTTACTTCACTGTCATTGGTTCTTAAATCTGTACCATGTTGCATTCTGGGCCACTGCCTACCAGCTATGTATGGCTCTTCTCACTGTGCTGGATTCCTCGTCTGATGAAGTGTGCTTAAGAGCACATAAAAGCTTATGTTCTAAATAAAAATTGGTTGGTCTTAAAGGTGCAACTTGACTCTTGCTTTGATCAACTGCTTTAGACCAACATGGCTGCCTGCTTGGATCTATTCCTGTCCTAAAACACCCCTGCTACTCCCAGAAGCTGTCATTCCACTCTGTATCCTGTCATCAGAGTCCCAGGACGCTTCTGCTAACCCCAGGGACTGTCATTCCCTCTGAGGGCTGACATTCCAGCCCAGAATACTTTTGCTACTTTCAGTGGCTGTCATTCCACTCCGGGAGCTGTCATTCTAGTTCCAGAGTAGTATCTTAATGGGAAATCCATTTCAAATTTTCTTTGCAACTTTTCTTGTGCTTTAATGAGGTTAATGGAGCCCATGCAAGCCAATTGGGATCCCTGGCTCCCATTATTTCTAATGGGCCTTGAAGCCTCTCCCATTGTTTCTAAATGGGCAATCCTGTAATTCCTTTTAGTACATCACCCCAAAGAATCCTAAAATCCTATAGCAATACATTTGCTGTAGTTTTGAAAGAGCTACTCAACTGGATTTTTTTTTCCAGTTTCTTCTCTAAGCTTAGTTGGTTGCCTCTTTAAAACTGTACCACACCGTTTTAGGTAACAGCAGAATGAAGAACATGAGCATGTTCAGAGTGCATATTCCTTGCTAATGTTCTGGGCTTCATAAAGGGCAAAGGAAATTTTAAAGGCCTTTGATCTACAAATCCCCTCCTCCCCCAAAAATTTCACTTTCCCCTCAAATGTAAATTGGAACAAAGCACATATGTTGGGCCCAGCAGAGGCCTCATAGTCTGACTGTTGCTACATTGAAAGTGGGTAGAGCCATCCAAGGTTAAGGGCTATACTTTTTTTCCCAACAGACATCAAACATATTAAAGGATTGATGTGTGCTGGTTCAAAAAACATGATTATTAATTCTAGAGATTCAAAAATACAACCAGAAACCTTTGTAGATCACATTACTTTTTACAATATCAAGTGTCCTTCAGCCCTTTAGGTTGGCTAGGTTGACAAAATTGCCACCTTCCCTCTGTCTCTCCTGATGGAACCAGCCACAAGAGACCTTTTCCTGTTACAAGGAATGTTTTCAAATTTCTTTCCCCACCCCTTTGACCCAGGTCTGCCAAGATCAAGGCAGCTTTTCCTGTCTTAAGAGATCTAGCTTTCTAAAGACTCTCTAGCATTTGAGGTCTCTACATCTCCCTGTTTGGTGAAGGGAGGGGGAGAAACGGGGTGTTTAACCCCCCATTGTCTATCCTCTAGCTGAATTATCATTTGTAAGAAGGTGAGCCTGGAAGGTCATTACACACTGACTTTTTTCCAGCCCAAAGAAAAAAATGCAGGCAGAGGGAAGTTTTCCTGCTTGACAACATCCCAGGAGAAAAATGCATTTCTTCACAGAATCCATTACCCCATTCATGTCTCCAAAGATAATCATCTCTCCTTAAAAATCTAAAATGGATTGGAAAACATTTTCATAAACTCAAAGGAGTTTGTCACTATTGTCTGACACTGATTGCCCAGGGGAGGCTCGGAAACCCCCCCTCCATGGCAAAATATGTGAGGGGGGCACAGAGCAGGGCCTCTCCAGCTAGCCAAGGTACAAAAGCTCCCCATAGTTTACACCTAAATCCTATAATATGTTTCCCCCCATATAATCAGAGGCAAATACAGTCGTTTTTCTATCATGCATATTGTGAGAATTTTTACAGGAATTGCATTGCTAACACTTTTTAAAAACTCATGCTTTGAATTTGGACTGAAGTTTTCCCCTCCATGGAACACTTCCAGCAGAAGAGTTCATAGAAGGAACTGACAGAGTGGATTTCTCCCTACTTTTCTGTTCTGAGGCAGCCTGCATTGATCCCAGAATTCATCTGTGATGGTCCTTAAGCAACATTAATCACAACACAAGTGCTGCAGGGGTGGGGAGGGGAGAACAAAATAAAACTGCTTCTCTCTCCCTCTTCACTGCATGGATTGCTTCAGCTGAGAAGAAGAGGAAGACCATTTAACTCTGTCTCCTCTTGTTGCTGCAGCAACTTGTCTGGTGGCATATTTTGCTTTCCTGATCCTCACAGTGGAGATTCAGGATAAGTGGCAAGCTGCCTAGGGGAGGGAATGACAGGGTAAGACCCTTAAACTCTTCTGCTGGATCCCGTCCCATATATTTCAGAGATGTTACTGATTTTTAGTTATATTACTCGAGATTTGTTTGTAATTTTAAAAAATGTTTATTATACTTCGCAGCTAATATTGATCCAACACGAAGATATCTATACCTTCAGGTTTTGGGTGGGAAAGCTTTTTTGGAACATTTGCAGGAACCTGAGCCTTTACCTGGTCAAATTTGCTCCACATTTACTCTCTGCTTACATTTTCGAAATCAACGCTTCCGCTCTAAACCTGTTCCATGTGCATGTGAGCCTGATTTCAGTGATGGCTTTCTACTCGAAGTATACAAAGATAGTCTAGGTAAGTAAACATATTTTGGCTGATTACAATGAACTCATTTCATTTATTTAAAAAGTACATCCCGCTTTTCACCAAAGATTTGTCAAAAGTTTACAACAAAGTTGCTATTATGATCTTGACAGTCAGTGAAAAAAATGATGTGGTCATCAAAATTGGTAGAACCAAAGACCCTAATGTTGGTAAAAACACGAAATTAAGCATTGACAGACTATCCCCACCACCATCACTTCAAATTCAGCCCAAAGAAAGAAGTTTTCACTTCCTTTCTGAGGATTAAAAGAGATAGAACCAAACATGCTTCCCAGGGAGGGAGTTACAAAGTCTGGGGGCTACCAATAATGTGACCCTGCCACAAGTGACAATACATCAGATGTCTGATGGTGTGGGAACGCAGAGCAGGGCTTCTTCAGCTAGCCAAGGTACAATAGCTCCAAGATGTTTCATGTGCATAATTTCACGTAGAGGTATCAAAGTGCAGCAGGATCCACTTTTAGTGATCTACCAGTTTTGTCTGCTATGAGGTGGTCTATAAATCTGATCCTTGGGTTTTGGGTACAAAGGGGAGAGTATTTGTGTGAACTTCTCAAGTTGCTTCTCTTCTCCCCTCTACAATGACCATTCTGTAAATTTACATACTTTCCCTTAGTTTTCCCTATCGAGGCTTCTTCTACTTCATCTAATAAAGAGTCACACAGCAGGTCATGCCATTCTTTATTTGCATTATGTAAGACACTTTGGTTCCGCAGGGTAGAATGGAAGTAAACAACAATTCAAGAGGTTTTGTGCTGATGTGTGGCTGCAAGCTTTATGGTGGGCTATATAGAATCCTTGGCTTCTTGCCATCTTCTAAGAACCCACTAGTATAGGGTGCCCAGCCTTTTTGAGTCTGTGGACTCCTTTGCAATTCTGACACAGGGTGGTGGGTGCAACCACAAAATAGCTACCACAGAAGGCAACACAAAAATATCAAGTGGTGAGATTATGTATAAATTTAATATAAATTTTTAACATTTCAGGGCAAAACCCCTGATTTAACACAATACAGTGCCTTTAAAAATGAAAATATTTAAATAAAATATTTTTTTACATAAGAAAGGTAGTTCCCTGTGCAAGCACCAGTCGTTTTCGACTCTGGGGTGGCATTGCATCACGACGTTTTCACGACAGACTTTTTACAGGGTGGTTTGCCATTGCCTTTCCCAGTCATCTACACTTCCCTCCCAGCAAGCTGGGTACTCTACCGACCTTGGAAGGAGGGAAGACTGAGCCAACCTTGAGCTAGCTACATTCACGCATCTTAACCTTCAGTTGCACAATGAATATCCCTGTGCTGTGGTGGCAGCTGTTGCTGAAGCAATGATTTTTAAAATCTGAACAGACAATCAGATCTTCAGTAGCCAGCCAAAAGCCCTGCTGGGCAAATGCCCCATCTGCCCCCATGTACTTTCTAAAAACACTTGGTGGGCACCAGGAAAGGTATTTGGACAGCACACTGGGGACCACTTTACTAATAGATGTACTTTCTCTTGGTACAAGCTGCCTTCCCTCCCATCAAACCTAATATCTGCCTGTCTAATGACAACCTTTGAAAAGCTGTTTATTCTAGATCCATTTTCTACAAATGTGCAATGGTAATATTGGGGAAAATATATTAGTATGTTTCTTGTTAAATTTGTGTTGATGTACCATTAACAGGTGAGGGAAGCAAAATGGCGGATGCAACTACTATGCTGTCAATATGTGATCCAGTGCATATTGTTTTGATCAAGACAGATACATCTGGTGAGATCACATTAGTAGCATCCTATTTTTTAGAATGGCGGTCTGTCCTTAGTGCAGAAAACAGCATAACAACAGTTCCTCTTGAACTTTCTGGTGTAGGTAAGTTAAATGACAGTAATAATTTTAAAATGTCAGTGTAGACATGGTAAAAAAATTAAACTTTTAATATTGTTCTGTAAACTCAGAGGTTCTTTTGCATTTGTAGTAAAATCCTATTCTCTGTTCATGGCCCTGTTGAGGTTTTTTGATCTGCATTCTGTTCAGAGATGGACATGTAGGTAGTTGACCACAAAATATAAACTTACCTGACACAAATAACAATCTTTGGAGCATCGAAATTGTTCCTCTAGGCTGTTGATCACTTGTGTCTGGAAGGATGCTGCCTCGTCTGATATTAAATGTCTGAGAATGTCTAAAAGCACAATATATGGAATCTGTCACCTACCATCCAGAGTTGAAGGAAATTCTTTGCAAATGTTATCAAGCTTGGCATTTGAGTCCTTGACAAAGAATTTGAATTTTGAATTAACAGTCATGAACGTGATCAAAGTATTAGCTTGCTGTTGGTGTTGCAAGTTATGGTGGTTTCCTTAACAGCAACATATTGTCTTCAGAGTTAGCAGAATGTTCTTTGGTCATCAGGACTCCAAACTGAAATAAGCAAAATCAATTGCATAAGCAGTCATTTTTCATTTTTTAGCTGTTTTTAGAAATTATTTTGTAGAAACGTGGTTCAGCTTTAAGTGGCTCTTACGTGTTTACATGAACTTGTTTTGTTGAGTCACCAAAGTTAGATGAAGGCAGGAATTACAAGATAACAAACATGAATTTTACACTTGTGTTTTGTGAGCATCTTAAACACTGTAGTGTAAGTTCTGTAGGAGGGAAGGAGGATTTCCTGTCCTTTGCTCAAGGTCTGCAAAAGAAAACTCTTGGAAAGAGAGATTTGATCTCCAAAACTCCATTAAATATAAAGGGTATATATTCATATCCACTTGTATGTGCTGTCTAACCTGTTAAAATCTTTGTTTTCTGATCAAGCCATATATTTTGATCCAAAGGTACAGAATCAAACGTTTCTGTTGGAGTACTTGACATCAAACTTGAAATGTACCCAAAGCTAAATAAGACTCTTTCTCAGGAAATAGTTAATACTCAAGTAAGTCTAAATTTAGATGACATTAGTGCTAATGCAATTCAGATCAAATTAGGCAGTAACTTGGAATTTGTGTGCTATAATCGATCATCCATATTCTACTGAAACACTTTTCTGCCTTTGTGTTAATTAAAAAAAATCATGTGAAAAATTGTCTAAGGAGATATTGCTGTAGCTAACAGGAAATTTCAGACATTCTTGGGATTGGTTTTTCCTTTATTTTGCTACTGAAGTGCCACTTGAACTTTTGTGGGAGTTTATGCTACTTTGAATTAGTAATGCTCTCTATCATGATATCCTCACCCTTTCTCTCTGCATGAACTATGTTGTCCTCCTGTGAATCCAATTCTCTGTTCTCAGTGCTAAAGTGCTAATCATTAGCCTCTGATTAACATGACACACTTGTATAGGAATAAGACCCCCTGAGTCCTTGTAATATGTTTTATTCTGGAGTGGTTTTATCTGGAGTAAGGGGGGAAGTTTTGTGGGACACTTAATGCCTTTTATTGCCCTGCTACTTATGCTTGTTGATCCAAAAGCTGAGACTAGCACTAGAGGGTGCTAGAACAAAGCAGTAGACAAGTTTCATCTTTAAGACCAACTAAGTTTTATTCAGAATGTAAGCTTTCGTATGCTCTAAGCAGACTTCATCAGACTTGAGGATGCTGTTTGTCTCCTCTATATGTATCCAAAGGTTGTCCTGGCTGCCATGTGACGCTATTACAAGCCCTTTTGGAGCAATTTACAAGTATCAACATGATGTCTAGTACCGTGCTTGTTTGTATGCCCCACACCATTAAGAGTCAATTACTTTCTGTACCATTGGAAAGGGATTTTTTTAAAAGATAAAATCAGGCTAGTGGCTTTAGATTTTCTTGTTTCTTGGATCACCTGGTACTCCTCCTACAGGTTCACTGCATTTGGTTCCAGTCTCCTTGCAACATACTGTGACCTGTATTAGGTCTCATTAGAGCCTCTTCTAAAGGAACCTGCACCAGGGCACTCCTGTACTTGATGACCTTTTGCTTCCTTCCAGCTCTCTGACTGTAGAAACAATGCTCACACAACAAGTCACATCAAGGTGGATCCAATGACTCCATTCTGCTAAGCTGGAGAGCCTTTTTCAATGGAGCAAGCTTTGCTTTGTTTCCCTAGCAGAAAGGAGTCATTGGAGGCAGCCAAATTACTCACACAGCAGAAGGGTGTTATGTATAAGAAGATGGCTTCCTTCATTTGAACTGTAGTCACTGTTCCCATTCTTAAAACATGCTGTACCTCATAACTGAGAGGAAAATCCAATGTTTAGCTGTGGTATGATGATAGCATTTATTATTTAACTCTTAATAAGGGATCAAGCTAAAACTTGGTATAATAAAGTACAGTGCATGTTTTTTTGAATTGCAGTTTGCTTTAGAACGGCAAAAGACAGCAGAAAAAGAACGTTTGTTTCTTGTATATGCTAAGCAGTGGTGGAGAGAATTCCTGCAGATAAGGCCTTCTCACAACACAAGACTGGTGAAAATTTTTGCACAGGTTTGTTAAGTTGAATGTTTTTTTAAAAAAAAATCTTACAAAATATGTGGTGACAAAAAAAACTAAAGGCCTGTAGATTTAACCATCCATATAGTTCTCTAGATGTTCACAAATTCATTTCTTCCCATAGCACAAACATGATGAGCAAACTCCCCTTACTGAAAGAATAGAAGAGCCCTTTTCAGCCCAGTCAATGGGGATGCCTGGCATGGCCTGCAGCCAACAGGTGATGACTGGACAGTCTGACTTAGTGTGTAAGGGAGGTGGGCATCTTTGTTACTATGGAATGCCACCACTTCTGGCGCTCCCAGATCACACCAGAGGTGATGTCATTGTGTGGTGCTAAAGATTCCTCTACTCATTTTGCTAGCCTGCTCCCATCCACTGACCAGACGAGCATCCGCAGCCATCAGCAACAATTACCAGGAATTTGCTACCCATTAGGGGGCACCTGGCAAGCCTGCCACTCAGGGTTATGTATGTACTTGGAAGTGGGAGGTTGGCACACATAGCAACAAATGGGGAGAGGAGATTGGAAGGGATAAATTATAAAAATATTAGCTGTAAGAACACATGGGTACAAATGCAGTTGGACAGGAAGCTGCAGTCGCAAAGACCCCTTTCCAGCAGCTCCAAGTTCGAGAGCAGGGGGTATTCCAAATTACATGCTTTGGTAAGCACCTCCGTACTACAGTTTGATGTGAGCCTTTCTCCTGAAATTGGCATGTGGCAGGGGGATGGCTTTGCACTGGTCAAAGGCAAGTGCTTCAGAGGTTTAGTGTGGTGTCACTATCCTTTGTGGATAGTGCGGCAGTGTGGTGATTGACCACTCAATATATGTGATCCCCTTATTTAATCTACATAAACTTTACTGCTTAGAAAGTATCACTTGTTTAATTTGTGCAGTGTAATAGTTGGCCACAATCAAGAGGTACGGGGCTAAACAGTAGCTTCAGTGCCTTGTGTTTAGAGAGTATCAAGAGTAAAGGCTAGTGAAATAAAAGGGATATGTAAACTGTTGACATTTCTATAATACATTCTAATAGTGTAGAAAACATTTAAATTTATGAGTTTCTAGGATAGGTTTGTATGATGTTTTTGTAATTTTGGTAATGAAAAGTTAAACTTTAAAAAACATTTAAATTATAAATAAAGAGTATGTTTCCCTCTTCTTTTTGGTCTAAACGTCAGAAGAGATCATATTCTATACCAGCAAATCCCTTCCTGGAAAATTAGTTAAGAATATGGGATAAACTAAGAAAGTGGACTGTGCTGGTTATTTCTCTAGTAAATAGTTGTTTCAATCAAGATTGGTTCCCACAATTAAGGCTAACTCTTGTCATCTGTGGGGGATTAAGAGGTTGGATAGAATTGGGCAGTGGATTCAAGGGAACAATGTTATTACTAAGTAACAAGCAGAAGGGAAATTGGGAGCCAATGTCAATTGGTATCAATACCTTCAAGTTCAGAATATGGTATATTCTCTTAAAAGGAAAGAACCCATTAGATCTGAATTGATGCCATTTGAGGTTTTGCTTAAAGATGAGGGCATTAGTAAAAAAAGGTTTGCTTTCTAAAATATATAATTATTTAATTGATTCTCTTCATTCATATCCACCTTATATTAAATGTTGGAACTCACTGCTACCTCAAAGGCTAGAGTAAAATGATTGGGAAAAGATCTGGAGCTCCCCTTCCATTAAGGCTAAAAGCATTGGTATTCATCTCCAATTTTAAAAAATGTATTCACTTTGGTATTTAAACCTTGTCACGATGAGTAAAATCTCTAGAGTCTCAAGTACAGATTGTTGAAGGAATTGTTAAACTAAAGGCTCCCCATACCATATGTGGTGGGAATGTCCCACAGTGTCAAACTTTTGGAATAAAGTGGTAGAGCAAATAAAACTTATGTTCAATCTAACCATTCCAGTGGATTTTAAACTTATTTTATTTGATATCTGGCCTGATAAATTGATGAGCAAAGATCAGAAATCTTTAATCTTGACAATGTTGGCGATAGCTCGTATGATGATTGCTAAAAATTGGAAAACCCCACATACCCCCATGATTGAAATGTGGTATGATAAGTTATGGGATCAGTATATAATGGGTAAGACAATGGATAACCCTTTCTTCAAAAATGATACTGATTTGGCTATAGATTATGATTTGCTTTGGGCCCTGGTTTTGAAATTTTTTGGGAATATCTCTTTTTTGCCTAATAGAATAAATTGTAGGCTTTCTCTTAATACCTAGCATATCATGTATTTTTGTAAATTGTTTGTTATTGTAATTGGACTCTTGTATGTTGGATTTGTATTTCCGTTATTTGTTTTCCCTATGTTCCGCTTGTGTTGGTTTGGATTAAATAAAATAATTTTTAAAAATTTAAAATTTAAAATAAAGATCACCGGACTAGGTATGGTGTTTGATAGGTATGATATGCTCAATATAGTTTCCTGTCCTGATTCGCAGTCCCTTTTTCAATCTATCTGTATCTTCATAGTATTTTCTCAAGTTCTTCTCCAGTTTGTATGGTGATACTATCAAACAACTGAACTAGAAATCAAAACTGTGTAACTGGGATCATAAATTGTGGAAACATACATGTAATTTAATCTGCTTTTCATAAAGAACTGTGGCTTTCCTGTTTACATAGTCTGGTACACTTTTAATGAAAATATTTTGTGGCCTAAGCAGAATCTTATAAGCATTTTATAAAAATGAAGCATTTCTAGTGGTTAGGTTTTTAATAACAGAAATGATTTTGAAATAGAATGAAGTAGAATATATAATAATTTATCAGTGCAATCCTAAGAAAAGTTATTCCAGTCTAAACCCATTGTTTAGAACTGAACTGTATGTCTTCTTCCTGAATAAATGATCAAAAGGGGATGCACCAACACAAAGCAGAGAAGAAAAAATGATGGTACAGTGGGGGGGGGGGAGGGCAAGATTATTGTTTTTACCCACCCTGAGCCTGCTTGCAGGGGAGGGCAGGCTATAAATGAAATATATCTTTGAGTGAAACATACCCTTTTCCCCCCATGCACCATCATTTTTTTCTTTTCTGCTGGCTGAAGTAGTAAGCTGAATCATCTAATGTAAAGATTTACATGATATGATTATGTGGCTATGAAACATAATGTCTAAATGCTGTGGACAGTGACTCCTAAATGTTCTTGGTATCTATAGTGTGCAAATGGTGAAGACAATTAAAGAGTACCTTTGCTACAGAAATCTGTTTCCAATACTGGTTATTTTTATGAAAGCTGAAGAAAACTTCTGACTTCTAGTTAACATCACTGAATTTTATATTTGTATATTTTTAATCTTCAGGATGAAAATGGAGTAAACAGACCAGTATGCTCATATGTCCGACCACTTCGAGCAGGTCGACTATTGGACACGCCCAGACAAGCTGCAAGATTTATTAGTGTACTTGGGTATGCAAGAGCCCCTGTCATTGGTGGAGGAGGTGGTAAACAAGAACAGTGGTGTACTCTTCTGGCTTTTTTGTGTAGAAACAAGGTATATAGTTACAAAGAGTGTCATATTTCAAGACCACATAATACTGCAAATGATAATATTAGACAAGATGTCTTGTCACAGGCTGTCCAAAGTCTCATGGCCTGAACAAAAGAATATTAAAAATTTAGTAACTAAACAGGACTGAGCAGAATAATTGACTTTACTCAGGATGGTGTTATCATATAATGCAAGAACATTAGACATAAAGATGTGGTTCTACCATTTCACTATTTGCAAATCAAGCATTTCATAAAGAGTAAGTAAGATCAAATAAATACATTAGATCATTTAACACTTTTGAAGCCTTCCTATTACATTCAGGATAGACAGAGTTGCCCCATAGCAACTGCTTTCCAAAATCTTACTTCAGCAGAATTCTGCTTTCTGTAATAAGAGCTGTAATGTGTTCTAGTGTAAGGCTTTGTATAATGGCTTGAAATACTTAGTTCTAGGTAAATGATGCAACAGAATCCTAAACATAGTTACTCTAATCTAAGACCACTGAAATCAGTGGGTTTTTAGACTGGAGTAATTGCTGTGTTAAACCTCCAGGATTTTTAATTTGTGTATTCCAAACTTTGCCTGCTGGCAATAAAAGGAACATAAATGTTACCAAATATAATTAATTTAAAACAAATTAGGTATTACGTTTTGTACTTTCAGTATGTAAACTTTGGTAGTTGTTAACTTTTCCATTGGAGATGTCTTTGTATTAACTCATGTTATATCTTTACTATGTCCCCTAATTAGGGTGACTGTGAAGATCATGCTAACCTTCTATGCAGTCTTCTACTGGGATTTGGACTAGAAGCTTTTGTATGTGTAGGAACCAAAGCTAAAAGAGTTCCTCATGCATGGGTAATGACTTACGGGATTGATGGAACAGTAACGTTCTGGGAGAGCTTAACAGGACATAGGCAAGTAAATAGAATTTGAAGATAAATTTACTGCCTGGATTGTGAGGTTTGCTGAAGACATTTTATTAGCCATTTTTATATCATGTGTTTTATTCTGTTTCTTTTGTCAAAATACTTATCATATAGATACAGGTGGACAGAGAGAGACCATGGCAGAAGGCAACATAATGTCTGCCTTGCAGTGGTAGTACACTAAGCAACAGGGAATATATGTTCAAATTATGCTGTTAGCCTGGTACATTATACTATCGGGGGGGGTGTGCCAAAAAGAGTGTACTCTAGAGTGTGTTCCTGTGGTCCACTCCCAGCTGTTCATGATTAAGCAGTTAACCGGATTTTGTGTGTACCAGGCCAATATCTTTGTAGAATGAAAATATGTTTCAAGATCTCTGCAGAAGGATGGGGTCTTATGTTAAACTAAAACGTTAAGCACTAATAGTAGTTTATCTGTTAATTTGTAGATACATCCACAATCCCATTAAGCCTGATGACCCGCCAGCTGTTGAGCAACCCAAGCCTCTATATCCCTATCGAACAATTGGATGTGTCTTCAATCATCAAAAGTTTCTGGCAAACTGCCAGCCTTCTGAGGCAATAGAAGTTTGCATCTTTGACCTGCATGATGAATCCAAATGGAAACCAATGAGTGGAGAAGCAATCAAATCTGTCTGTTCCCCAGGTGCCACAACAGCTCTTCCACCTTTTCCTCCTCTGTGTGCTTCTATGATAGATGCTGCAACAACAAGCAATGAACTGGAATTACAGCTGAGAGTACTGGTGGCAGAACACAGGAAGGTATGCTTCATTCTTTCTACAAGTGCAGGTTGCTATCAGTCTCTTCAGGCAGTTTCAGTATTTCAGACTTTAAATATTTGGTGAAGATTCTTGATACTGCTATTCAAGCTATCATCCACCATTAACTTTAGTTATTATGAGATGTAAAAATATGTGTGCATTGCCTGATCTTCTCAGAGAAAGTGCAAGGCCATCATCCACATTCAGGGTAGTGCAAATTGAACTCTCCAGGCAACTTGTTTCCAACTTAGCTTTTTATTTACCCTTCATTTATTAAGCCCATAGGTACACTTCATTCTCCATTTAAAATGCTCAAGGTGGCTCAAATTTACAAGCACAAAATAAAGCCATAGAGACAAAAAATTGCAAATATTTATTGTACTTCTAGTTAATATTATTGCTGTATTTTAGAACCTGAATTCTTACATTCCTGTTATGACATTGAGATAAACTCTTTCTGAGTGTTGTTCTTTTTTCATTATGTCAATATAAGGGCATCACTAAATGACTACTTAGAGTCTCTTTCAAAACCTATTCATATTTTTAGGAATGTATAATGAAAAGAAATGGCAGAGGCACTCAGCCATAGTACATAGAGTCAAACAGAATGATCTAGAAGAGCATGCTGCTTTTGTTGTTGGCAAAGTTGACACTTTAAAATAAAAATCTTAAATTCTGAACTAGACTAGTGTCAGAAAACAAAGTTTATTCTCTTAATAGTTTGCAGTAATATATCTTGATTTCAGTCTTGCCATATTTGTAAACATTGTGACACATAGCTCATTCCATCCCCCCCCCCCCCCACAAGCACATGAATTACATGGAGAGCTGTGACCATTGTCAGGGTTTTTAAAAAACTATTTAATTTGATTAAGATTACATAATAAATTAACAAAATATGAGATAACTTTCCACTAAAATCTTTGTACTCCACTTAGTTATATCAATCAAGCAACTCTTGAAAAAAAAGCTTGCCGAACTATTTTCAGTTGAGATGAGTGTGAACACTAGTCATCAGTTCCAAACAGGAATGTACTGTAAAGGGTAAACTGCCCTTAAATGTCGCTTTAGCTAGTAGATTCAAATGTGAAGTACTCTGTAAGCTACAAGATGTAGTTCAAAAGAAATAGGCAGAAGCAGTAAAGGCTGCCTTTTCGCACAGCAAACAAAAATCTCTGAGAAAATGTTGTCCTACTTGAATTGCAACTATTTTTGTGAGTGAATATTACTGCCCTGTCCCCAGGGGCAGCAAATTTGAAAACAGTTTAATAACTGGAAGTGGTATAATGTGTTCAGACTGACTTGTGTAATTATCTAAATAATTTTAAGCATGGGAACATGAACACCAGGAAGCCTCTTTAAAAAACATGCTAAGCTCTCATTTTTTTCTTGATCATAACATCTGTACTTTATGTGAAGAAATAATCTGTTTTGTCACATTTATATTAATCTTTTGACACCCAAGGAAGTGCTATGATGTCATAATCAGTGGCCTTCTTTGTGACCTGTTAAGGGACAACTGGGTAGGGGGGGAAAGAATTTGTAAATGTTCTCTGAACAGGGCGATAAACAAAGATCATTATGTTTAATTAGGAAACCACCTTAATCCTGTGCATCTCTCTTGAACCTGACTCAGCCCACTGGTAACAGCTATAGAAAGACCTACTTTAAATGGCCAGTTGTGAACACTGGGGAAAAGCCCTTCCACAACTGTAGTTTGTGAAATTGCAGATGGGAAATTATATGAACTATGTAAATAATTCCTTTTTTTTCAAAAAGCTGTTTGGGCAGGGTATTTGTGCACCCCTTAGACTTCCAGGGATGCAGTGTTGAATTTCAAGTGTTCAAAGCCTGAGTCCCCAACATGGTACCCAATGTTAATAATGTTTAAAAGCAGTGCCTCTAACCTCAGTCAGCGAATATCAGAAATTAAAAGACAGAAATAATCAGTGTCTACTGCAACAATTATAAGGCTATACAACTATATATCAGGACTTTAAAAGTTTGTTGCCCTACTTGTTAGGTAGCAAAATAATTATTACTTTTTTACTGCTTAACAGGCAGAGTATGACTAACTAAACATGCTTACAAGTGCCTTTAAGTTATCAAGAATATTAAATGTGAACATTATTACAAGCCCATTGATCCTAATTACAGTCTTTGTGAATTCTCATATAGGATCTTGGTTTTGCAACAGTTTGGGATGATCAGCTATCGTATCTCTTGTCACCAGCCTTGGCAGCCTATGAACTTGAGCGTACCACAGGCATTTCTTCAGGAAATGAAGAGTTTCAAGATGCCATCAGGAGAGCAGTACCTGATGGTCACACGTTCAAGGGATTTCCCATTCATTTTGTATACAGAAATGCAAGGAGAGCCTTTGCTACCTGCCTTCGGTAACACTAAGATCTAAATTTTAAATTGTTCTTATTTTAATGTGGAAGTGTGTATTTAAATGGAGAATTACGTTTTATTGCATAATCCCAATCGCTTTTAAGTCTGATTGCACATTTAATTTAGTCTCTGGAGAGCTGGTAAGCATCCTGAGTGAACACAATGTAGCCATCCATCAAATAATTAATGTAACAAGATGTTGCCATGAGATCACTGGATTTATGAAGACTACGTGTGTGGTAATATGTGTCATGGCTTCATACACAGTGATGAATGGATGGAATTATTAGTCAACATTTGTCAAACTTCTTTAACAATGGTTGCTTCATTGTTTAACTGTTGACCATTTCTGGAGTGACTGGTATGCCCACCATTTTCTGTGTCTTCAAATACATTGACATTTTCTGTGTCTTCAAATAGATCTCCATTCTGTGAAGAAATAGTGTGCTGCAGAGGAGACCAAGTGCGGCTTGCGGTTCGTGTCCGAGTATTTGTGTATCCTGAATCTGCGTGTGCTGTTTGGATTATGTTTGCTTGCAAATACCGTAGCATACTCTAAAAAACATTTGCACTTTTATACTAAAATCTCCGCTTACTATTAAGCAAATGAACTACTGGGAACAGAGACATGTACAGCACTGATTGTAAGCACTTGTCCTTTCGTGAAGATCCTGAACATCTATCTGGAAGCAAGTATTATTGATTTAAGTGGAACTTATTTCTTAGTTTGTTCAGAATCATAAGCTTAGTGCCAATACAAATGTACAATGTTAAAATAATATTCCGGAATACAGAATAATATTCCAGAATCACTTGGATAAAGGCTACCACGACAATAAGCTTAAACATTGCCGTGTGATTGTACTAAAGGATTATGGCAAAAAATGTTTGTATAATATGTAATTAATGTATTATAAATATTTTTATCATAGTATACCATAGGTTTTTGAACAATACTAAAGACATGTGAAAGTTTAAATTGATGTCCAAATATCTTTTAATTTCCACAGCTCCAGAGTAGACAATGTCAGGCTTTGTTAATAAACATTTTGAATTGTAGTGCAATAATAAAGTTGGAAGAACAAACTACATTTCTGGGGTTTTTTTAAAAGTTTTACTTGGAACAAGCCATAAAATAATAAACCAGACTATCTCCACACTGTGTGATGATAGTTCACAGAAGCTATTAACTAGGCATGGGCACAAACCAAACCACAAATTGAGATTCATGCATGAATTGGGCTGATTCGTAGATTATTTTGAACCTCTTTTGACCATGGTACATTGTTTCATCTTTGGAGTTCATTTTCCCAGACAGCCTGGTGCTGATTCAATCGTTAGGCAGCACTGGGGGGGTGAACTTTCGGAAACCCTAGAAATACCCATAGCAGTTGTCCATAGCTTGATTGGCAGCTCCAGGAGCCAATCACGGAGCTCCCATTCTGCAGCACGAAGAGTTGTCAGTGAGAGCTGAAGCTGAGCTTCGTTTTTTTCCCTGTTAGCTTTGTGATAATACCTGGCTGCCCTATGAAACTTTAACATCTTTCTTGAACTTGGGAAATTAATCCATCTGTGTTTGTGTTGCTTATTATTGGCAAAAATTGTCATGCTACTCTCTAGGGTTCAGCACCATCAACAGAAACATTGTTTGAAAGAAACATACAGTACTGTCCTTTCTGAAGCAAAGGGAATATCCACAGAACTGGGTGATAGCTCTCATAAATGGCTGCAAGGGCAGGATGAAGGAAGTGGCACTTCACAGTGGTGGGGAAAGGATGAGTGAAAGAAGAGCTGTTATGTTTCCTCCTGTGGCCTCATTCCCTCAGTGAAAAGGAGAGAGGCAGATTCTTTGACGAAGTTGTGGTGATGGCCCTTTAGCCTACAGCAGTTGCTTCTTGGGCTTCCACTGCAAATTCTCACCATCTCCTATGGAGACAGCACAAAATTTCTATTTTCCTTTTTTTAATACATAGAATGAATTGTGAACTTCTCTTATTAGCCAACAACTTTGCCAGTATTTTCCAAGGGCTGTTTATTAATTCAGTACTACTGAACAACTGTTTATTAATTCAGAACTACTGAACAACAGTACTATTGAACAACAAAGGTGCTTCCATTTATCTTTATATGGTCTTTGTGGTACCTAACTTTGCCTATTCTGGTTTACCCTAGTTCATTACATTGTTCTACAGGTTTTGACAATCCCCCTTCTTATACTACTTATTGTTTCTGTTTGTTCTTGTCATGCTTTAGTTCTGTGATAAGCTCAAAAACAATTTTCAGATTACAGAGCTAACCTAAACAGTTTTTATCCAGGAATTTGTACATAATTTTTTAAAAAAATATGTCTTGAAAGGCATGTATGTAGTACTGTTAAAACTATACCATAAAAATGATTTTCATGATGCATGTTAATTTGATTCACAATATTTAATACTCAGACTTTGTAGATATCTTTCAGTATTAATAACCTTGCAGAATTTCAAGAGAAACTCATTACTATGGTGCTACCCTTTTTTGTTGATTTGTTATAGAATGGAAATGCAGTGTGTTAGAGATTCTTCTCATCAGGAAGAATCAGTTGGCTGTAGCTTCTTTTCATCTAATTCTCAGTAACAATTCTGGATTTGCCTCTATCTTACTGTCTTGAAATAACAATTTATACATCGGTTCTACTTGAGAACAGCTACCAGAGATATGTGATCCTCACGTAGAGAAAATACTGCCAGTACCAAAGTATATTAGTTGAATAACTTGTATACTGCAATAGAGCCAAGACTGTTGGAGAGATTACATTTTAAACTAAGACTCAGATTATTGGAGATGTCATCTAGTTGCTGTGGGTTTCTTCACAGAGAGGTTTTAATGAAAAGACCTGAAAAGGCTATAGTGTCTTGGAGGAGTACAGTGGCATCTTTGGATTTGTTGCCTTCCATTAGAAATGTGGTTATGAGCTGGCCATATAAACTAGAAGCAGAAAAAAGCCAATTTGTAACAGCCACATTTTTCCTTGGATACCACTTGGGTTGTTCTCAAGAATAAATTAGGGATGCTAGCCTCCAAGTAAGATCTGGGGATCCCTTGGAATCACTACTTAACTTCAGACTACAGAAATCAGTTTCCGTGGAGAAAATGGATGCTTTGGAGTGAGGACTCTATGGCATTGTACTCCATTGTACACTAGGCTCCATCCCCAAATCTCCATTGTTGCCCATGGAGCTGACAACCCTACCTACCCTTCCCCTGCTGGTGGCCAAAGGGGACTTGGCAGCTCTGTATCTTCAAAACCCTTCAGTCACATTCCAGAGTAGGGTTTAAGATACTCTGATGATAGGGTTTGATGGGCTCAGTGCTGGAAGTTTGTTTTCTGTTCCAGTTGTCAACCAAACATTAGAAAACGATGAAGATCATACTTTGACTATGGTAAGGTAGCTCTCATTGCGGACTGTGTTATGGTACTTGAATGCGCCAGTCATGTTAAAAAAGGGGGGGGGGAGGGAGGTGACCATCCATTAGGTATCAGCTAAGAAACTTTCCCATCCCTACTCTGTGAGCTGCTTTCATTGGAAGGGGTTGGACTTGGGCCTTCTACATACAAATCATGTACCCCAAATTTCAGGGCTATTTCACAGCAACTACCATCCATTGCAGAAGCTTTGGCTGGACCGTTGTGCATGAGTTCTAAGCAAGGTTACAGTGCGGCCTTTTAGCATTAAAGCACTGCGGCCGGCTGAGTCACATCCTGCCGTCTTGGAGGCTGGGGCAAGGCGAGCGTGCCTAATCGCTCCTTTGCCCCGAGACACCGGGCCCTCGCGGCTGGTGAGCGTTTCATTTGCGTCGGCTGTTTTTCCTCTCTTTCGGCCGTTCTCCTTTCTTACAGCCAGGGGGCAGTGTGGCCGGGCAGAGCCAGGGGGAGGGACGCCATTGCTTTGCTCTGAGGTGGCTCCCGCCCTTCCTCCTTGCCCCTCCCAGCCGCTGATTGACTGGCTGGCGGCGGCGGCGGCGGCTTCATTGCCGGCGACTGGGCTGCGCTCGACGCCTCACGCGCTTGGCTGAGGGGGTTGGGAGAAGAAGATGAAGACCGGGGAGAAGGAGCAGCTGCGACGGCGGAGGAGGTGAAGCTGAGGACGAGACGGGCGGCAGCCCCGCAGGCTTCGCTTCCCCCGGCTGAGGGAATGGCTTGCGCAGGAGCTGCGGGGGGCGACGAGCCCTTCGCTGCTAGCTCCAGCGGCCAAGACTACGCAGGACAAGGATGCGGCGACAGCTCCCCGGCGGCGGCGGCTGTAGTGGTGCGGGACGCCCTGTCGCTGGAGGAGATCCTGAGGCTCTACAATCAGCCCATCAACGAGGAGCAGGCATGGGCCGTTTGCTACCAGTGCTGCGGCTCCCTCCGCGCTCGCCTTCGCCGCAGGGAGCCCCCGGCCGGGAGGGTGGAGAGTCCGGCGGACATTCGCATCTGGAAGGATGGAGCCGTCACCCTGGGCTGGGACGCCAACCGCCGGAGCCTGCCCGGAGCAGGTAGAGTTCGTTCGCCAGGGGCAGTCTACCCCATCCACATCGAGTCGCTGGCTCACTTTGCCTGATATGCTTTCTGGAAGGATGGGGGCACTTCAGCCGCCCCCCCACTCCGCCCTTGTATGCTGACGATTGCACGGCCTTCCTCGGCCGTGCAATGCGGGGTGGGAGGAGGAGGGGATCTTAAACTCTCCCCCCCCCCCCCATCTCAATCTCTTCTGTTTCCCTGTGGATATGGGCTGCCTCCCTTTGGCCGAGGTCTTTCCCACCAACATCCTTTTCGTCCTGAGGTTTTATGCAACTGCCCCATAATTTTCTCCATCTGTAATATTAAGGTTTATTGTAATCTGCACACCTCAGTTGTGAATATGCTATCGTATTCTTTGGGGTGGAATCTAGAATTCTCAGCCTTTCAGCATACCTACTCCAGTCTTTCCTGCCTTCAAATGGTGCATTATGGCTGATGCCTCCGCTGAGTCTGCAGTGTGGCTTAGTTAGACTTTAGCCTTGATTTGTTTGGGAGAGGGTTTCATTTGCGGATAGGCCATAAAAATACCTTCTTGTTGTATTTCGATTTAAAATACTGTGGTGTAGGTATGGTCGGCTCGGATCTTGACAAACAGTGTCATATGGATGGATGATGTGTATCTGCATTTACCAGAATTGCCATCAGAGCCAGAACTCCCCTGTTTTTTGCTTGGAGAAAGCCTGTAGAAGAGAAAGCGATGCAAAGCTGTTCATGTAGGTCAGCATGACGATGGGGGGAGGGCACTGCAAAGCAAAACAAAGAGAGCAGCTGTCAGAGCCCAGGCATGCTGTTAGCAGGAGGTCTTCATGTCTCTCGGCTTTGTGCCATTGTTTTGGATCCTTTCTTACTCAAAACAAGTAAGTTGGCAATCCTAAACCAAATTATTTGGGAGAAAATTCCATGGATATTAATTGGTCTTGTAATGCAGCTTTCACACACTCTTATTTTTTAGGACAAATGAATAATGTGATGCCTCAAATGAGAACAAATCCTCTAACATGCATAAATCAACAATTAATTTGCAACCTTTGTTAAAATGGGAATTCGAACCAATATAAACATATTTGGGAAACAAAATGTTACTTAGTTAATTCCTCTACCTTGAAAATGTCCATGCAATATGTTTAACAGGTTCTATTATTACATGCACTTTATGTACAGGAGTAAAGTACTATAATCCCATATGACAGGTGCCTTACAAGTGCTTTCAAATATATGTGATTATGGTCGTTTAAACATATTTTTAAAAATCAGCATCACCCTAAATTATTTTTCAAAGCCAATTCAACATAAACTCATTCTAGTAGTAAACAGATTATGTCTGTTGTTTTACTTGAACAAACAACAACATATGTATGGTAAATATGCAGCATGACTCAAAGTATACTGTAAGTATACACTGTACACTATAAGTGGACATAATAGAACAAGAGGTCATACTAAGGCTGTAATCCTATGCATAATTAAGTCCCACTGAACATAGTAGAGGTTAGTTTAAGCAAATCAGAATATAATTGTGCCATAATAATTCAGTATATGTTTGATTTTATTAAAGCATTGTATGAAATTTGCTTATTCTTATTGTTGAATTGAGAGCAATGGAAAATCTATGTGGGATCTCCATAAACTCTTTGAGAAGGTGATGATGGGCTTTAAAGTCCACAGCACATGCTAGATGGACTTGTGTATTTACTGACACTGAGTAGGTAAAATGAACTCCTGTGGACCTGGGATTAGGATCAAGGGTTTTCAGGTTAGATAATGCAACTTCCAGACACATTTTTAGTGCAGGAAGACTTGCTTGACTGTTGTGAAACCTTTATTTTTGTTAGCCTGTAGCTAAGAGTGCTCTAAAATTTGACATCTTTTCTGAAGGCTAGCTATGATTTCCAAAAAGAAGATATATTCTTTCTCTACTTATCCCTTTTACTAATTGATATCTGTTGCTTTCAAAAGATAGATCCAAGTAGTCAGCCGTGTTGGTCTGAAGTAATAGAACAAAATAGGAGTCAGGTGCACCTTTAAGACCAACTTAATTTTATTCAGAAAGTAAGCTTTCGTGTGCTCTCTAAGCACACTTCATCATACGAGGAATTCAGTACAGTGAGCAAAGCCACACATAGCTGGGAGTCAGTGGCTCAGAATGCAAGCTGGTACAAATTTAAGATTCAATGACAGAATAGTAAAATTAACAAATTGAGCAAACCTTTGATCTGAGTAGCTTGAACATGCAAAAGCAATAAAACAGTAATATGTCAAAATGTGAGAATGTCTGTTAATGACTATATTGTATTAAGCCTGGATCAAAAGGAAGGTATTTATATATCAAAAGATTTCCCATCCAACTAATTTAACATGCATATAGTTTGTAATTAGGAGAAAAATACATTAAAATTAGTGGGAGGTGGGTTCAGTATATGTAATGGGATAAACAGCTAATATCCCTGTTTGAGTATGTCAATACAGCTAAAAGAGAAATTCATTGGATAGTGATGTTCTTGTCCACCTAATTTACTTTTTAACATGTAAACATCATTCTCGTTTGCCCTAGAAAAAAAAGAATACAATAAAATATAGTGAAAATGGGTTAAGTATATGCAAGTTGGTCTTAAAGGTGCAACTTGATTCCTATTTTGTTTCAAAAGGTAGTACAGAATAGGCTGTATGGGCAGAAGCCCCACTGAGTAGGATTCTGAGTGGGTCTGCTTGGGATGGCACTTTTGGTTTTCTTTTATGTGTAGCTCTGTTGAAGATTTCAAGTATTATTACAGTAATCTTTGAATCTAGCCAAGTAGGGGGGAAATTATCTGACTCTTGCAGGTGATATGACTGTTTAAAACTGCTACAGAAAGAAAGGGCTTGCAGAAATATGATAGAGGTCTTTTTAGGTTGCTAGATCATTAGCTAAGACTATATCTAGGCAAGTCTATGCAGCCTTGTGAGCCACCATGGTGTAGCGGTTAAGAGGAGCAGACTCTAATCTGAAGAAACAGGTTCTACTTTGCACTCTTCCAAATGAAGCGTCCTGGGTGACCTTGGGTCAGTCATAGCTCTCGGAGCTCTCTCAGCCCCCCAAAATAAGTCTAGTTTTCTTTTTTTGAAAAGAGTTAGAACTTCAGGCTGCCAGACAATCGTCAGATCTCCTGGCTATACCACACATACTACCAGTTTGGTGTAGCGGTTAAGTGCGTGGACGCTTATCTGGGAGAACCAAGTTTGATTCCCCACTCCTTCACTTGCACCTGCTGGAATGGCCTTGGGTTAGCCATAGCTCTGGCAGAGGTTGTGCTTGAAAGGGCAGCTGCTGTGAGAGCCCTCTCAGCCCCACCTACCTCACAGGGTGTCTGTTGTGGGGGAGAAGATATGGAAGATTGTAAGCCATTCCGAGTCTCTGATTCAGGGAGAATGGCGGGGTATAAATCTGCAATTCTTCTTCTTCATACAATGATTAATAAATTAATTAGCCACTCACTGTGTTGATGGGGGGGAAATCCTACTTTCTGTTGCAAGCATTTGAATAACAAATATGATTGTGCAGATCCAGTTTTAACAACAGAAATGCTGTGAGTGCCGTGTGAGCAGTGCTGACCTCCCACCCCCCACTTCTTATCTTTATGAATCCCCTCTCCCCAAGTATCTTTTTCCCAGATGAGCACTCATTGGAAACCACAGCTCAGTTGATTTTCAGCACCACTGGTTCATCCTATCAGATGGTTTCTTTTTGAGCTGATCTATTAATAATACATATCACAGCCTGTGGGCCAGATTAGTCAGGAGTTTAAAGGGGAACCAGCAGTTATGCAGGGCCCACTTTGGATCAGAGAGCACTGATGCAGAAGTGGAGATAGGGTTAAAGCCGCCCTGAGCCTGCCTCGGCGGGGAAGGCGGAGTATAAATAAAAATTTACTTACTTACTTAAAGCTTCCCCTCCTTGGTGGCTTCACCAATCAACACACCCACATTTACCAGCCATGGGAGGAAGATGACAGACATTTTTGGATCTTTTTTAGCATGGATAGAGATGTGCATCCCCATCCTGTAGGCTATCCTGTAGATAATTATAATTATATTAATTAGTTGGATCCTATGGTTCTGTTTTGCTAACAAACAAGTGCAGGGAGACTTCATTGGCAGAAGAAACATGTTCTGCTGGTGAAACACTTCTTGCTTCAAAGAAGACTCCACCTAGTTTCTTCTGATGGTGAACATTCAAGCTTTGGTTAGAATTCTGAACAAAGATGTGTGGTCATTTAAGTATTCAAAGCGATTGAAACAGAGAGTGCAGAAGACTTCGACTTAATTATACCCAGCTATGCTGTTTTGTTTCACCTTGTAAAGAGGGGAAAATAAATATTTGCATACTTTATGTAGTTGAAAGGGATATCAGACAGTTGCCTGATCTTCCTTCCAGCAAAAACTTTCTCTGGAAACAGATCTATCAGTCAGACTGCAATGTTCCACAAATAAAGTAGAGACAAACAAACTGCACCATACCAGAGGTGGATAAAAGCAAACACTGTTAAATAAAACAAATTGAGATAGTTCAAACAAAAAACTGTGCCATAACCTGCAAGGGAAGGTGAAGACACCCCAGCAGAGCTGACCCATGAAACCTCTGCAAAAGTATTTTCTTAAATACAGTGGTTTCTTGGACCATGAGTATGAGATATATGTAGCTACTGAAGCATGTGCACCCTGCTTTGCTAGCCTGTCTCTAGTTCTTGCTGTCTTGGATACATCAAAAGCCGTTAATTCTATCACACACCCTTCATTTTTGAGCTGAACTATTAATAATACATATCACAGCCTGTGGGCTAGATTAGACAGGAGTTTAAAGGAGAACCAGCGACTACACAGGGCCCGGTTTGGATCAGAGCACTGATGCAGAAATGGATATAGGGTTATTGCTATTTTGGTGTAGAGCCAGTTTGGTGTATTGGTTAAGTGTGCAGACTCTTATCTGGGAGAACCAGGTTTGATTCCCCACTTCCCACATGCACCTGTTGATGTGACCTTGTCATCCACAAGTTCTCACAGAGCTGTTCTGATCAAGAGCAGTTATGGAAGAGCTTCCTCAGCTCCACCTACCTCAAAGGGTATCTGTTGTGGGGAGGAGAAGGGAGAGGAGATTGTAAGATGCTCTGAGACTTCTTCAGGTAGTGAAGGGTGGAGTATAAATTCAATCTCCTCCGCCTCCTCATCTTCTCCTTCTTCTCCTTTTATGTGACTGTGCATGTCATTCATGCTTCCAGTTTATTGCCATTGTGGCTTAGATGAAAATATGCTTTTTATTTTAGGAAAACAGTGCAGGTACAGAAAAGAAAAAGAGGTAATACAACACAATTACATTCGATAAAGAAAGGCAGGTAGTACATAATATATAGGACAGATAATATTTCCCATTTCATTCTCTTCGTTATAATAGCCTATTGTATTACCTATACAATACAGTAGTTCTCAGGGCTTTTTTTTGAGCAGGAACACACAAAAATGCAGTTCCAGCTGGCTTGGCATCAAGGGGTGTGTCCTAATATGCAAATGAGTTCCTGCTGTGTGAAACAATGGTGACATCAGGGTGTGTGGCCTAATACGGGGCTTTTTCTACAAAAAAAAGCCCTGGTAGTTCTTATTTCTGGTGTACTATTGTATTCAGCAGTTAAGTTTCAAGTTTCAAACTTCATAACTAATCTATTTGACTACAACACTGATTTCATATTCAATATAATATATTTTCACCACTTCTACATATTCATTAGAACCTTTAATAGATAAGTAGTATATTGCGGTGTAAAAAAAAGTATTATATGTCTCATATAGAGAATCCATTTGTCATTGAGCTAATATATTTGAAACAGATTTTAATTCTGTTTCATAACCATACATTTGTATATGATATTTTCTCACTTTGTCTCCTTTTAGCATAATACACATAGTATGCAGTCTCTCCTCAGATTTCATAATAGACCTGTTTCTCAAATAAGTTTTGTCATTACTGCATATTCAGCAAGTGTTTTTTCCCATTCTTCTAAATGTGAACTAATGTCTAGTTTCCATTTTGCTGTGTAAATAGTTCTAGCTTCTGTCACCATGTATTTGAATATTTCTTCTAAATTTTTTGGTAATTCGTTAGGTAGAACACCTAGTATGTTCTTGGCTTCCATTGGGAATTTAAACTTTAACATGTTCTGCATTTTTCAGTGCATTTCTTTCCAATATCTTTTTGCTTTTTTACAAGACTACCACATATGATAGTAGATTCCATCTTTGTCTTTGACATTTATAGCAGTTTCCATCATAGTTTTTATGTGCTTTCTTAATGTACTTTGGAGTTATGTACAATCTGAAAAAACATTTTGTACCAATTTGTCTGGATGATGTTTTCCACATAGTTGTTCCCATTGTTGCATAGATATCTATTCTTTTAAGGTTTCACATCCACTCAATACATTTTTCACTTGTTCATCTTCTGTTTCTAGCTGAAATAAAATCATATATCTACCATAGTAAGTGTTCTTTTTTGTTTTATAATCAGCTGCTCAAATTTAGTCATATCTCTTAGAACACCTTCAATACTCATGATCTCCTTTAGTCTTGAGACTGATTGATAATATATCAGTCATTAAATGTTTACACCTTCGTCTTCAGTATTTTGCCAAGACTTGATTTCCCACTGAGTGCTTTATCATCTCTCCATATGTTAAAAAATCATTTTTATTCCTTGTGTTCTTATCTTCTATTGGAGGCATAAGTGAAGAGTTTGCAGGGCTCAAAGAATTCTGGCATGTAAACTATATTCTCAAAAATCCATCTCTGACATTTCTTGTTTTATGATCTTTTTAGTCAGTTTTTTAATCCATAAATAATTGTGTAGGCCTTCATCAAGATTTTCTGATTCTTATTTTACTACTCTTTGTCTTAGGTTTTTAATCCAGTCCATCTCTAGACCAGACCTACTGCTTAGTAATATAATATATTTGAGAATGCTAAACCACCTCTCCTTTTCTCATCTTGTAATATTTTGAAGCTTAGATGAAAATGTACATAATTACAACTCAGAACATATAAACTATAAATGGTGTACTTTAAGGAAAGTGAACAGCTAAGCCCTTTCTTAAATCTTCCCATACATAGTATTAGCTTTATATGTCTTTGAACCCCAGTGGTATATTTATAATGTCAGTACTTTTATTGTACATTACCATGCATTGATACTAGAATGCCGGAAGAGCACATTGTTCCAGATAACATGAATCATTCTGTTACAGTGCTGTCTTAAGCAGAGTTACACCCTTCTAAATCCATTGAAGTCAATGGATTTAGGATGACAAAGTTAATCTCTTTGTAAATAATTACTTTGCATTTAATTACTAGAGGTGTTGGTGCCCTAAAAATATCTTGGATAAAATTGCATCTTAAAATGAAGAACAGAGCAATTGTTTGCTTTAAAGTAGGTCAATACTAAGCTAGGCAATTGTTAAAATACCAGTTTAGCATACTTGTTTTATATATATCTATATTATTGAGCGTCAGCTTTCTTTAAACATTGTTTAAATGTTAAGCAATACAGATCGCAATAGCTACATGAACCAAAAATTAGTAGTTCTTGCAGTATAGCTGTGATTATGGCTGTGTAAATGAAGGCATCTTAATAGAAGCAATATTTCTGTAATGTCAGCTGGGTCTCTCTTTGGGCAGAATGGGCTCCTCTCTGATCTCTCCATTTTCTGAAAGTAACTCGATAAGTTATTCCAGTATCCATGATTAGATCTTCCGGCTGTCCTGCTTCCCAGCTGTTACAAGAGGACCAAATACAGATTGGAGACCTATGAGAGAGTTTAATTCCTCCTTCCTGTGGGTTTCCTGATCAAATTCAAGCTCTCCTCCTCCTTGTAAGCCTTGACAACAAAATAGATGTATGTGCCTGTCTTGATTGGTCCTTACAATTTGATTGACTGGCTAGATTATCAGTTAGCAAAATGAATAGGAGCTATAGGTTCCTGTTTATTTTTCTGTTTGATAATCTTATGCAGTAACATCATTTTCTGGTATTTTTATTTTCTGGTGATCCTTCTGTGGGCAATCTTAAAGAGTGTCATTGTTGTCTTCCTCTGTTTCCTGACTCTTCGTTTTCCTGTGCCTGGGACAAGAGTGTGATGTGAGTAGGAGTCTTTGTATGTTCTGTCAAGACTCCCAACTTTTTTTAAAAAAACCCTCACAATTAGCGTTGTCAGGTCTGGGTTGGAAAATACCTGGAGACTTTAGGAGTGGATCTGGGAGAGAGTGGGGAGGAGAGGGGCCTCAGCATGGTACAGTACCATCCTTCAAACCAGCCATTTTCTCCTGAGGAGCTGATCTCTGCTAGCTGGAGATCAGTTCTAAAAGCAGGAGATATCCAAGCCCCATCTGGAGGTTGGCAACCCTGCTTAAGATACACTGGTAAAAGCTTACTATAACAGCAATATTTTGTCGAAGGCTTTCACGTGTGTTCACTTTCATTTAGTGGAAGTGCAGCTGCTGGGAGGGGTAAAGAAATGAAGATTGTATTCAGGGGAGCTGCACTGCTGTATTTGTATTGATTTATTTTAGGGAATTGGAAAGTCTTCTGGCTCCACCCCCAAGGTCCCCAGATATTTTCTGAGTTGGACCTGGCAATAGTATGTACAAAACCAAAGAAAATGATAAATATTATTAGTGGTACAGGTTCACAAATGTTTAAAGACAATAGAAAATAGTTAAATTTTGCTCAGCAGTACCTGGTACCAGAGAATGAACATTCTGTAGTGAAAAGTGTATTAAAGCTGTTGTAAATTTAGAAGCAATAAGTACTGAAAGTTTGCACCTAAGTACAGAATGGCTTTCTTTATTAATTGAATAAAACTAGGAAGCTGAGTATTGATAAAGTAGGTTATAGATTTTTGTGGTCACATAACAGTGGAAAGTATTATTTTTTAATATAGGCAGGTTCAGAAACCCCACCAACAAGAAAGCTTACTTGGTCCAGCCACTTTGTTCACTTGGTCCTCCAATATCCCATGTGAATGCATGCTTGCGTTGCGGAACCTCCAGTAAGTTTTCAACTCTAGTCTTTCCTCTTCCTTCATTTGACTTCCTGTCAGGTGCGTACAGATCATTGGTGCCAAGCTGCTGCTTTGGATTAAAGATGGGCCCTGGGGTAAAGAAAGGTTGAAGATTACTGGATGAATCGAGTAGAATGAAATTGAGCCAGCCAGGAACTACTTACTAATTCAGTATAATTACACCAAAGGGCATTGTAGAGAGTGTTCATTTATAAAGTGCTGCCACTGCTGATGCTTGGATTAATACTCCACTTAACAGAGTTTAAAAAATGGTTCCAAAATGGAACCAAGCATTGAAGGAAAAGTATGGCTGTGTGGATTATTTGTCATGGGCACTATAAAGTATGCATGCTGGTGACATAAAACATCTTCATTCATTTGGGAAACAGTCCTGATAGGAGTTTTACCCAGATACTACTTTAAGTGCTACAGGAATCTGTAGAACATGGTGCATTCAAAGCAGAATCCCAGTTAGTTCAGCAGAATTGTTTTAAAATAAATTCTTACCAACTGGAAGTGAGAATTTTGCTGAAGGAGAGTTTCAATAAGGTTGATAAAATTAATATTGATAAAATTAATGATTTTATATCAGTCTAGAATTGCTGTTAAAATTTTCTGAACAAGATTTTTAAAAAATGGGCACTACAAGATAAACTCAGTACCAAGGCATGATACAATTAAACACATCTTATGAAACTAGATTTTAGTTCTTTGCACTCACATGCTTATAGTTATGTTAGTCATCTTCCTTGTGGTTTATATACACACTTTCACTATGTACAACTTTTCTGTTCCTTGTGATGTGAAGGCCTTTATTCTTCTTGGCATAGTTTCAGTAGGCAAGAGCTGTGCAACCTATGGAATGGATCCAAATCTTGTTTTTTGGAGCTATGGCAAGAAGAAGAATTTTAGCAGATTCCTTCCTCCCATTACTGATGCCCCCACCAAATCATGGCCAATACTGTTCTGGGGATCCCCTTATCCAGAAGGTAGTGTTTCAGGGAGTACAGAGAGCTGCCGCAGGAAGGAAGAGGTTCTCTGTTTTTGCCTATGTTACTTAACTGGTTGCAACAGGCTTGTATTATAAAGTTCAGGGTTATCTTTTATTTGTAATTAAGCACATTTATTTCCTCAAAGACATGTTGCTTTTGTATCTAGTTAAACTTCAGTTTAAATCGAATTCGTGTTTTATAAAATATGCTATGAATATTAGACCTAGTCCTCACAGAGGTGGTAAACCTTTCAGTTATACTACCTCAAACTACACGTTGGAGTTCTAACATACTAAACAAAATTCCCGTAAAGTAGAAAACTTTAAGGTCAAAGAAAAGTCCTGTAGCCTATCTTATCTCTAGTGTGCTACTTTAATGTGCAGGGATTTTTTTTAAAAATAAGGAGCATTCATTTATGTGAGCCACCACCTGCAGTCGGAAGTAGTATATGAAGGTTTACCATTTCAGTAACTTCTGTGTTTTTATTGCTGAGGATTTTTCCTGTTAGGGAGTGTGGAAGGGCAGACTACAGCACTCTTAGACAGCATTACAGAGTTGTATCTTCAGACTATAATTATGACTATGAATCGAGGCTAGACAGACACTGAGGCAACAGGCTAAAAGTTTCTATAGCATATTTTTTTTCTGTGTAAATTGTAGCTGTCAATTCTATGTCTGAGATTTAAGCTTAAATTCTTACATCTTTTTATCAAGTGTACTCTAGTTTGCAATACCTCTTTTCCATACATTTCTCATCCACTAGGCGCAATCTTATCCTCCGTGTTTTTCAGCCTCTTTGTAAAGCCCCTTAGGACAGATCATTTGTAGTTTTGGGGTTGGCTGTGAACAGTGTGCTGATGACATCCAGCAAGGGTTGCCAACTTCCAGGTGGGGGCTGGAGATAACCTATTTTACAACTAATCTCCACAGACCAATAGCTACCGAGGGGCCTGGAGGGGTCCAAGCCCCACCAACCAGACCCCCATGGGACCTTTCAGGCTCCTCCAATCAGTCCTCCATTGCCCATGAAGGGAAGAACAAAAGCTGAGCTGCCTCCTGCTGCTGCCACTGCCTTCACGCTCCTGAACGAAGGAGGAACAGCAGCAGCAGCAGCTGCTTTCTCCTCTCTCACTCTGCAAACAGCAGCAGCAGGGGTAGCGAAAGCAGCGAGGGGCAGGCACTTGTCCTGTTTCCCTCTTTGCCCTGGCACTTTCTTCTTTTGCTCCTGACCCAGTGACCCTCAGCTCATCTCCAAAGTGGCTTGACTGCCTGAGAGACATGCCATTCTTAGTGCATAGCACCGGGTGGCTGGCATGTGTGTGAGAGAAAGTAAACTTCCAGCTGAAGGTCTTGGTCCACTGGCTCTTTTTGCTCCTCCCCTCTCCTGGATGAGGAAGCTTTGAAGGATGGACTCTCTGGTATTGTACCATGCTGGGACCCCTCCCCTCCCCAAACTCTGCCCACTTCCAGATCCTCCCCCAAAGTCTCCAGGTATTTTCCAATGCAGACCTGGCAATTCTACACCCTGCTCAACAGCTCCTTATCCAGGCCCTCTGGTGATGTAGTGTTGACCCTGAATCACTGCCTGTCTGCTGTGTTTAATGGCTAAGAGTGAACAAATTGAAACTAAATCCTGACAAGACAGAGGTAATGCTGCTTGGGAAGGTGGAGAACTTAAAGGATATTATGATTCCCACTTTTAAGAGCCTAAGGGTTATAGTGGATCTAGCATTACTGGTGAGACTCCAACTGGTGCAGAATGTTGCAGCTCAGTTATTATCAGGAGCTAGGCAAGGTATGCACATTCCTGCGATTCTGGAGTGGCTGCCCATCAATTGCCAGGATCAGTTCATTAGTCTAGCTATCACATACAAAGCCCTTCACCGCTTTGGTCTCTCTCATGTGCAGGACGGCCTCTCTCCATGATCCTCAGTGATAGCTTCACTCACCTGAGCAGGGCCTTATGCATGTGCCATCCTGCAAATGCATAAAAACAGCAACTAACTGACTGTACACCTACATTGTCCATTATGGCCATTTCCCTATGGAATAGCTTCCAGGACGATGTCAGGGTTTGCACTGTTCTGGTATTCAGCCAACTATGCAAAACTGAATTATTCAGAATTTTTTAAACAGGGAATAGGGTTGTACTGAAACAAAATGGTGCAAAAAGATACTCTGGTAAAGAGATAGCGACTGTAGACTATACTACTTTTGTAGCACATTCTGGATGTTGCTGCATGTATATGATCCTACTGTGTAATATTTTCATCATTTAGCATATAATGTTAACACTTAGGCTTTGTTTCAGATTTCTGCAATCCGTATCTTATTGCACTATTTATTGGATGTCCCATCACGTTCATTGTATTGATTTACACTGTGTAATGCACCTCAAGTCTCAGTGAGAAAGCCAGACTTTAAATAATGTAAATAAAGTAAATTTTGTAATTCTATTGCACTGTCTCATTACATTGGGGTTAATACTAAATTCATTTTATTTCTAAGTAAGCAAGCCACTGGAATAGCTGACTGTGTGATAACGTAGCTTTTGCTCATTGCTGCTTTATTTTCCAGGTTATTTATGCATTACAAATGAGTGGACTGAGAATAGATGTTTGGTTCAATAGAAGATGGTTATGCTATTCAGAAAGAAATTAAAAGTAACTTTTTTGTTTAATGGGGAATGGTATTGATTGGACACTTTGAAAGTCAGTATAAAAGGCTACAAGATGCATGTCTACCAGCTTTTGAAAAATCTAAAAAGTGGAGATTCAGGCTTTGCTCCAGTGTCATTGAAGTCCCTGTTCTGTGCCTTCTGTGCTTGACCCATTTTTAATATAAAGCCAAGTGTTGTATTCTAATAGCTGTAGTTCATTCCAGTGTTGGTGTTTAGAATTTTGTTCCTTTAGAAAGTCTTTGTTGCTTAGCAGCCTTTATTCTGAGAGAGAAAGTGGCAGGAGGGAAGAGAAAGAAGAGCAGGGGCTCCAGCAAGACAGAAGAACAAGCTGTTTGTTGTGTGTTAAATTCTTCCTTGTGAAATTTTCTTCCTTGCATCAAGATAACAAGGTCAAGAAAACCAGATTGTATATATTCATTCAGACAATATTCCCAAGAAGCTAAAAACTTTGTAGTATTACCCAGAGGTCATTTTGTAGAAAAATAGGTGGTGGAGCTCATCCAGGGATTGTTATGAAGCTGCACATACTATTCAATGGACAAGGAGGTGGAACTCTTGGAAAGGTTCAGGAGCTATGCTCCTGTGAACTCCCACTGAATCTGAGGCCTGGTATCACCATTTAAGGCCTATTAGCAGATTTATCAAAGTCTTCCATGTTATTTACATATTACAAACCAGACTCCTCCTGCAGTGTCTCCTTAAATGTCGCCTTGCAGGGCATCTGACCTGAACCATCAAACAGTTCATTTGCAATTTTAACCTTTCCCTTTATCACATGTTGGCCTCTGAGCTGATGTTAGACCTTTCAGCAGAGAAAAACAAGAGTCCAGTTGCACCTTAAAGACTAACAAAGTTTGTGGTAGGGTGTGAGCTTTTACTGCAGCGAACTCATTTGCATGTTAGGCCTACCCCCTCACATACAGGGCTTTTTTGTAGCAAAAGCCCAGCAGGAACTCGTGTTCATATTTGGCTACATCCCCTGCCACCAAGCCAGCTGGAACCACGCTCCTTTGCATTCCTGCTTTAAAAAAGCCCTAATATGAGCAGTCAGCAGCAGTGACTCACAAAATCTCATACCCTGCCACAAATTTTGTTAGTTTTTAAGGCACTACTGGACTCCTGCTCTTTTCTGCTGCTACAGATGGACTAACATGGCTACCCATCTTGATTAGATTTTTCAGTTATTGGATTAGAATATGACATCACAAATCTCATTAAGTAAATTGGGTTTTTTATTATCTAAGATGGGAAATTAAAGGACAATTTAAAACATTGTTTATGTAAGCCTACTAAGATATATGCCATCCAGTGAGAGCAAACATGGGAAAATTAATATTCCAGAATCCAAGAAGTAATGTGCAGTGAGGGCATTTAGCTTCCTGTCCTCCTTAGGATTGCGAGCTGTAGGTTGGGAAATACCTGGAGATTTGGGGGGTTGAACCTGAGGAGGGCAGGGTTTGGGGCATAATGCCACAGAGTCCAACTTCCAAAGCAGTCATTTTCTCCAGGTGAACTGATCACTGTCACTTGGAGATCAGTTGTAATAGCAGGAGCTCTCCAGCTGCCTGGGTCATCCTCCTCCACCCAGGAGCAACCTCCAGTGACCCACCAAAAGCCTCCTTGAAGGCTGAATTACCCTAGGACTTACAGTGATTGATACTGCAGGAGGGCACACACACACACACCATAAACAGATGAGACGTCCATGGATGCAAATGTCATCCTGGGCATGCAAAGCACACAGTGCTTGATTGCCCAGAAGTCTGAGGGCCGCTTCAGACATGTTTCTGAGATAAACAGTAACAACTAATTACACACCAGCAGTAAGTTGTGCATTAGAATTTTTATAAGGATCTGTTTTAGCTTAGGAAGTATGTAAGCAGCTTGAGTTAACTGAGAAGCAAGGGGATGCAGTCAGTCAGAAGCTTGTGGTCATTAAACCTTAAGAAACTAAGTGGATTGTTGCTTTGAGACATCCGCAATTGGAATGAGACTCTATATTATTTAATATATGTCATTCTTTTTTAAAAAAAATCATATCCTTTTTTTTCTCTTGAACTAGGACCCAGAGTGGTTTATCACATTGCCCTCTTCTCCAATTTATACTCACAACAGTTACTTTGTGAGGTAGGTTAGTTATGTTAATGGCTAGAATCACCTGGCAAAATTCCATGGCAGATTGAGTATTCAAACTTTGTTGTCCCAAGTCCTAGTCTGACACTCTAACCACTACACCATGCTGGCACTGTAATCAACATATCCTAATTTGGTGCTATTTATTCACTGTTCTGACCTGGATTGCCCAGGCTAGCCTGTTATCATCAAAGTAGAGGACAAGGAGTGGCGGCAGTAGGGCACACAGGGAGAAAAATGGTAGGGATTGCGTGGGAATCAGACAAAGATACTTGCAGTACCACCACCAGCCACTAGGCTAGCTTGGTACCTTCCATTCAGGTTCATGGGAACTGCTCACATCTGTAGCTATTTCCAGTAGGCAGCTGTGTTGGTCTGAAGCAATAGAACAAAGCAGTAGACAAGTGTACCTTTAAGACTAAGTTTTATTCAGAATGTACACTTTCGTATGCTCGCTCTTAAGCAGACTTCATCAGACATATGGGAATGGACACAGCAATTCTTAATATAAGTGTGTAGTGTGGAATCATGGGAATGTTTTTAGCAGATTAAAAGAATCACAAATAGGATCTGTGCTTGTTAGTGTAGGTCAAAACGGCTGAAAAAACACTAGGTGATAAAAAGCAGACTGCTGTCGTAGGGGTGTCATAAATCTAGGTGACATTCTGGCTTTGTTAGTTTAAGTAGAGGGCATGTTTACTCAAGAGATTATAACATCCATATAGTTTGCCATAGGATGGGTTGGTATATGAAATAATACAGCCAATATCCCCCATTTGAGCATGTCATTACAAAAAATCTGTAGCTATTGAGAGAGTTGTCTCTCTGTGTATGTACACACAGTTGTGTGCATGTGTATATGCACGCTTCAAAAACAGCAACTCTTATCTTCCATTCTCCTTGACCAGAGAGCCAGTTCCCCACCCATGCTGTACATTTTGTTAGGAAGTAAGTGCTTCTGAATGCAGTGGAACTTCCTCCCCAAGACAGTATGGCCTTAGAAGCCAGAGAGTTCAAAGAGATGGCTACCACTGAAGCAGACTGGGTTTCACACACTGATGATTTTACCAATAGCACACTTGCAGTGTATATGTGTAAATTAAACTATAAACACAAAAATATATATAGTATGTACTCAAATTCAAAACTAGATCATTGCAACAAAATGATGTTGTGTATACTGAAGACTATTTGAGTGTGTATGGAGAATGCAACATAGATTCTTTAAGCTTGTTTTGCAGTTCGTTTGTTTAATACCTTTTTTAAAATATATGAAAATAACTCTTGTTCCCTTTCTGTTTCAGGTAAATCAGAACATTTACAATGTTCAGAAACAGAGGTAAGAAGAATTTGTAAGAATGCTTTTTTTGTGGGGGAGGGGTTGCTAACTCAGTGAACAGTGCGCTTTCCAGTAGTTTTCCAGGAAACTTTGGTTAATTCTGTGTAAGTTCTCGTCAGCTGCAGTGGTATTCTGCAGCGTAACCTTTTACTGGGGAAAGCTGTTTTTTAAACAAGATGTGCATTCTCTGAGCACACAAGCTCTGAATATAGTAGGAAAAAATCTTCAAACAATGGGGCATTTTAAACAGCACGGGTAGGCAAAGGAGGGATTGAGAAACTGTTTTCTATGGTACAGGGACCATATAGCAGCAGTGTTTTTCACATGGAGACAGGCTTGTGTAGTTTTGCTGCTTCTGTGACTGCCAGTACAGCACAGAAGCAACAGGACTTCCATGGCATGTTTCCTCATAGTATCCTGTTTCCCAGGGCTGCCACCCCCTTCAGGGCATTTTCAGATTTTATGTTGTCAAAGGCTTTTATGGCTGGAGTTCATTAGTTGTTGTAGATTTTCCAGGCTTTGTGGTTGTGGTCTTGGCATTTTGACACCTGATGTTTAGCCAGCAACTGTGACTGGCATCCTCAGAGGTATAACCCAGAAAACTGGTGTTCTCTCTGGGTCAAAGTGAGACTCTGTTCTTCCCAACAGAACACAGAACAAATGACCAGTGTGGAAATGGCCTGGTGGTGATGACATTTTCAGATTTTATTTTACACAGGTAACTGTGTATCACTATGCTGATAGAACATTCTATCAGTATGTGTAATAATAAGCTCTGTGAATCCCCAGCTTTCTTTAAAAAACATAAATCTCTAGCCCTTTTTGTTGTGGAAATAATCCTAGTCTTCAGGCTTAAACTCAGTCCCCACCCCTGTCCACAGACACAGCATTAAACTTTGTAGTTTAGGAAGTCTTCAGCCTAACTTCAATTTATGGTGAAATTCAAACTGGGTACTTAATTTTTTTGCCTACAAATTAGAAATTCTAAGCTAGGATTGCCTTGTAGTGTAGAATCCCAGCTTCCAGGCAAGAGACAGTTTGTTAACTCACCCAATTCTGACATCACAATAAATTATCTCTATATTGAAAATTCACTAAATCTGAAATCCTCAATTGTGATGCAGGAGAGAAAGGAGGAGAGGGCATGTGCAATCCTGAAGATTTCAGGCACATTCTTGTCACAAATTGTGATTTCTTCATGATGTCTACATGTAGCTATTGTTGATAATATCCCATGCTGCTAATGCTAATTCTCATTTAAAATTTTATTCTAAAATGAAACTAATCTTATCATTTATCAGTATTTATACTTAAGCACTCTTACTGTAGTTTGAAACAAAGAAGCAGTCCTCTACAAATGGTATTTTATTGTAATTTTTAAAAATCTCAGTACAATCCATTAGAATTGCCAGGTCTGTGTTGGAAAATACCTGGAGACTTTGGGAGTGGAGCTGAGAGAGGGTGGGGTTTGGAGAGGGGAGGGGCATAGCACGGTAAAATGCTATAGAGTCCACCCTCCAAAGCAGCCATTTTCTCCAGGAGAAGTGATCTCTGTCAGCTGGAGATCAGTTCTAAAAGCAGGAGATCTCCGGGCCCCACCTGGAGGCTGGAAACCCTACAATCCATTCAGGTGTGAGCTATTTCCTTAGTGGTGAGAAGGTGTGGTCTCCATGTAATTGAGGCAGATAATAGTTTTAGCAAGTGAAGACCAGGGTTTCCATTTCCTAATGCATTTTCAGTATTTATTAAGGCTTAGAGAAAGTAGGAAATTATTCTTTGTGACCTTTAATCCTACTGCTAACTAAAGCAGCTCCTGTCATCTGACATCATGCACAAGATCCAAAAATAGTTTCTGATTTAAAAAAAAATGTCATATGAAGGGATTTAAAGTATGCTTCTGTAAAGCAAAATAGATGTGCTTTTTCCTGTCAATGCTACAAAAACTGGAGTCCTTTAGCCAGAGATTTGTTTGGTTATTCCACATTAATATGTAAATGGGACCCTTCTTTGTTTCTGCAACTCATGGTCATGTCTCATATACTTCCCCTTCGTACCCCCTTTTGCTTTCCCTCCTCTTGTGCTGTTTTTTCTAACCTTCACCTTCTTATCCCTCTGGAACCTTCTTGCTTCCATGGACTTCTGCCTTCTCAAGCCTTTGTCTGTACATTACTTCTTCTGCCCATTCCCCATCAGTCTGCTCTGCCTCTTTAGGATCTGAGCAATCAAGAATAAATGTTCTGCTAAGCTTTTGTAATGATGTAGTTTATACAATGGCATTGACAAAACATTCAAGATGGTATCCAAAATTCTTTCAGGGTCCAGTTGGTAAGGGTAACTGAAATACCTAAAGGCTAAAAAAATCACTATCTGCCATTATTTCAACTTTTAAAAAACCTTTTAGAAGTCAAAAATGACTAAAAGCTATTTTCTGTTTGGAATGGCTTGAGCAGCAGTTGTGTATTTGCTGTTCTGCTGAAAACCTACAGGCAAAACTGATGAGTCCTTTGGAGAATGCAGAATGAAGCATAAATGATATGACTTTTAAAAAGATTATTCAAAGGTTTGCACAAGCTAAAAGTAGAAAATACATATTGAACTGAGAATGCTGAAGGCCTAAAAAGATAAAAGACTTACATAAGAATTTTAAAATTCCTCTACAAAGCCAGTAAAAATGAAAATATTTTTTTTAGGAAATTACATTAAAGCAAATGTTTAGAATTCAAGTAAAATACAATTTTGAAATAGTTTATTTTTATAGACAAGTACTTTACTGCAAAATGGCTCTGGTTAATGTGCCAGCAACCAGTTTCTTACACTGTCGACAGACTTAAATTTCCTGCCTCTAAGCCCTTATTCTATATAAGTAGTGCTGCCTATTCTGGGTTGAGAAATTGCTGGAAATTTTGGAGTTGAGCCTGGGGATGATGGGGTTTGGAGTAGGGAGGGACCTCAGCAGGGTATAATGCCATATAGCCCACTTTCTAAAGCAGCCATTTTCTCCAGGAGGACTGAATCTCTATCAGAAAATCTTCAGACCCCACCTGGAGGCTAATAACTCTGTATATAAGTAGCACAGAGTTAGTACAGATATCCTGTAGATATAAAAGCCCTTTTGTCTTGGCAAAATGGAACTCTCCCATTGGTTGAGATTGCGCTCCAGCAATCTTTGGCCTATCAAACTATCAATCAAGAGTACTTGCACGCCATCGGTTGAGTCCGTTCATCTCTCCCACTCAAGTGGCTGTTCCTAGCCAGCCAAGCTGATTCTGTCAGTAAAAGTCAACCAGCCTTGGTTCTGGCAGTTTCTGGCTCTCTGTACTCTCCCGTTGGCTGAGCTGCCTGTTGCACTGCTTCTCAGAGGAGAAAAAGAAACCCTTCCCTCAATTGGCTGAGGAAGGAGGAGGGAAAGAGCCAGAGAAAGCCTTTCCTTGATTGTCTGAGGGCTCCTCCCTCTCCTCCTCTGGAAAGGAAACAGCCAATGATGGGAGGAAATAGCATCCCATAGCAGTAGACCGGATACGGGGGGAGGGGAGTGAGAGACAGAGATTGAAGTCATGCGATTAAGACCAACAAAGTTTTTGTATGAAAGTTATCACTAAAGGCCTCTGAGGGAGAACTCATTTGGGCCAGTCCTAATTAGGACCTCCAATTTCAGATTGGTGGGAAGTTTCTGGAGATTCTGTGGTGGAGTTTGAGGAGAACTTCAGAGTGGGGTCTGTCAGACACAGGTTCTTGCTGTGGAAACTGACTGGGTGATTTTGGACCAGTCATAGACAGTGTTCCCTCTAAGCTGAGTTAGTGTGGTCTAGCTCACAGTTTTTTAGCCATCTCACACATTTTTGTCTTAGCTCAGGAAAAATGGCACCAGAGCAAACTATTTTATGCAGTAGCTCACAACTTTAATGCCAGTAGCTCACGAAGTAGAGTTTTTGCTCACAAGACTCCACAGCATTGATGGAGTATTGGTCACAGACTTTCAGCCTAACCCACCTCACAGGGTTGTTGTGCAGATTAAAGGGAGGAGAGGAGACTGATAAAAGCTGCTTTGGTCCCCCACACACTGGAGAAAAACTGTCCTTTTCCTAGGTAGAGGCTGCAGGGAGGGGGGAGGCAATGGAAAGCTGAAGTCAGAGGGGCAGATAAAAGGAAGGAGATAGGGTTACCAGCTCCAGGTTAGGAAATTCCTGGAGATTTAATGGATGGAGCCTGGAGAGGGTGGGGTTTGAGGAGCTGTGGGACTTCAGACAGGTACAATGCCATACACTCCACCCTCCAAACCAGCAATTTCCTCCAGGGGAACCAGTGTTGCCAATCTCCAGATGAGGTGTGGAGATCACTCAGAATTATAGCTGCTGTCCAGATGGCAGAGATCAACTCCCTTGAGGTGGCAGGAAGTGAATGCCCGCACTTGGGTGGGTGGGAAGATAGCAAGGGGTGGAGCACTTGCCCAGAGCTTCTTTCTAGAGCCATTCTATTTTTCTCCACAACAGGCCTTATTCCTAGTAGAAACATAAGAAACCACAAGGATCATCCTCCCTTATAGTGCAGGAAATTATATCCCCCACACACACACACAACCCCCCACCCCGCTCTACACTCAGAGGAAGGCAAAAAATGCCTCCCAAATTTCTGACCAATCTGACCTGGAAGAAAATATCTTCCTAACTTCAAATTAGTGATTGGCATTACCTTGGTCATATAGGAGAGGGCCGCAAGAACCAAACTGTGGGTCATTCCCTTCCCACCCTCTCATGATCTGCCTAAATTCACAGAATCTGTGTAGCTGTCAGATGGCCATCTAGGCTCTGCTTTAAAAAAAAACTCCAGAGGAGGAGGGACTACCACCTCCCAAGGAAGCCTGTTCCACTGAGGAACCGACCTGACTATCAGGAAGTTTTTCCTAATGTTTAGCTGAAAACTCTTTTGATTTACTTTCAAAAAAGGATGGTAGCTATCACCGTTACTTCATCAAGTATTGTTGCTACCCTCTTGGCAGGTGGAAGAATTGATAGTTCAGTATTCAAACTACTGTTAAATATTGTGAGCACAGCAATAGGGACAGGCCCCTCATATTTATAATGGTGGAGGGGACAGGGACAGGCCCCTCATCATAATTGTGGAGCTTCTGTCCCTCTTTCCAGACAAGCTGTATATGCCGAAAAAAAGCACTCCTCATCTACTTTGCACACCCTGTGCCTCTCAGCATTACTCTCTGCAGCTGCATGTCTGATTTTGCAGCTTTGAATTAAAGCATACACATATATGTCTACCAATATAGGATTGGTAGAATCCTATATTGGTAGACATAAAGACAGAAAATCTTTAGTAAGCAAATGTGCCATCACCATGCTTGTAAAGGATGGATCTAAGGGCTTTGTTAGCTCATGTGGAAGTATTAACCCCATCCTTTTGCTCATAGTTAACAGAGGTTTTCTACTATACCACTATTAAGTACATGCTAATTTGCCAAAGCAGGATAGGGATGAGAAAGAGTTGAAAGTCTCAACTTTTTTTTTAAAATTTAAAAACTTTATTGCAATAAAAATAAAAAACTATTTACAGATAAAAGTATTGATATTAAATATTTTTCAATTTCATCTCTTACAATAAGATCTCTTAATTGGCTTACAATAGCAATAAATGATAACTAAATAACAGCAAAATCCAACAAATCCGACGATATTACTTCACTTGCAGAGGCATTAGAATTAATATGTTCAATGTATGGAAACCATCTTTCCACAAAGTTATTATTGTAATTAGTCAATTCCATCAGAAGCAGTTAAGTAAACAGTTTGTCTTGTATCATAATAGCCTTTACTTTCATATGCTATTCTTCCATTGAGGGGACATTACTTTTTCCCCTTTTCTGTGCTATCAGATTCTTACCCGCCAATAGCAGCAATGATCTAAGTTCAATTCGTAGTGTAGCAGAGAAATTTTCTGGCCATAAATTTAAAAGTACTTCAGGTTTTAACGGAACTGGTACTCCTACTATATCTGATATTTTAGCCACTAAATTAGACCAAAAGTTTTGTATTAAAGGACAAGACCACCAGCTATGGATAAAACTTCCTTCTAGTCCACATCCTTTCCAACATTTTGCATTTGAGTTTAGTTTGCTTCTAAATAACTTCACTGGAATCAGATACCATCTAGGTAGGATTTTAAATTGTTGTGTTTTTACATTAATTGCCCTATTCTTTAAAGTAGGGGAATTCCATATCAGGTTCCATTGTTCCTCTGTGATTTGGATATCGCAATCTTTCTGCCAAGCGTTTTGTTGACAAGTGGGTTGTTTCCAAATTTTTTCCATTAGAGTTTTGTATATTATTGTTGTGAGGCCTTTTGTATTTGAATGCCCTACTTTCAGAACTTTTCAAAAGCATTTCGTTGTTTTGTTTTACATATTAGCGATATAATTTGATTAAAAGCTTTATGTATTTGAAAATATTGAAACCAAGGTATATCAAAATGATATTTTAACTCCAGTTGTTGTTTGGTACTTAGTTTCCCTTTTATAATTAAGTCATCTCAGAATTTGTATGGGCTGGCAAAGAACTAAGAATCAAAATGAAAATTTTGACAGATGCAAAAGAGAGGGGAGGCTTCCAATTACCAGATTTAAAGCTATACCATGATGCAGTTTGTTTGGTGTGGATTAAGGAATGGCTGACGTTAATAAATAGAAAATTATTAACATTAGAAGGCCATGGAAATGTTTTTGGTTGGCATGCATACTTGTGTTATGGGAAAAGCAAGATGGATGGCTTCTTTTTACATCATTATATAAGAAGTAATTTGTTAAAAACTTGGTTTAAATACAAAAGATTCAGGGATGAGAGGAAACCACTTTGGATTGTGCCAACAGAAGTAATAAAGCTGTATTTAGATATCAAAGAGGAGAAATGGTTGCCATATAAACAATTGTTAAAAATACATGGCGGTAAGGTGGAACTAAAATCGGTGGAAGAATTGGAATATAAGTATAATTGGTTTCAATTGCAACAAATTAAGAGTCTGCTTGAACAGGATATTAAAAATGATGGAATAAGACAAGAACAAACAGAATTGGAAATAATGCTGTTTGGCGGTAACGAAAAATTGATTTCAAGAGTTTATAAATTATTGTTGAGATGGTCTACAGAAGATGAAGTAGTAAAATCTCAAATGATAAAATGGGCGATTAACATAAAGAAATACAGATGAAACAATGGAGTACTTATGGAAGAACTCTATGAAGATATCGACATGTAATAATATAAAAGAAAACTGTTTTAAAATGCTTTATAGGTGATATATGTCACCTAAGAAACTGTCAGAAATGAACAATCAGGTGTCAGATAGGTGTTGGAAATGTAAAAAACATGAAGGATCTTTCTACCATATGTGGTGGACTTGTGAAAAGGCAAAACAATTTTGGCAAAATGATTCAGCAAGAGATTGTAAAGATTTTGGCTTATAACATCAAGAAGGCACCAGAAATCTTTTTTGTTGGGATTACAAATGGAAAAATTTCCGAAGCAAGATAGAACGACAGTTTGGTACATGCTCTCAGCTGCAAAGACATTATATGCACAGATGTGGAAGCAAGATAAAATACCAGAAAAGTGGGACTGGATTAGTAAAGTTATGCACTGGAGTGAAATGGACAAGCTTACAAGAATCTTAAAAGAACTTGATTTAGAGAAATTCAAAATCGAGTGGAGTAAATTTCAAAAATACATTGAAAAACAATGGAAAGTTAAAGGACATTTGGTGATTTTTGATAATAGTTGAAGTTAGAGGGATAACAAATGGACTACAGTTAAATAATGAAAATATTAATAAAGGTTTTTTTCAACTCAGTTTGATAAGGATTATAGTTGAAAGGTATAGTTATTTTGCTACAGGTATATTATAGCTTTTTATTTATTTTTTTAATGAAGATTCTTAATTTGAAAATTACCTTTTAGTTTGTTTTGTAATTTTTAAAATGCACAGGTGGAGGTCACGAAATGGGGGGAGGGAGGTGGAAAATGTGATATATTGGTATGAAGTTCTTATTAATAGATGAATATTATTGTTACAATATGTTGCAGAATAATAAAAGTTGTTTATACAGAAATAATTAAGTCATTTATTCTAAACAGATTCTTCTCCCTCAAGTTTATATAAAACTTCAGATCTCTTCCCGGTATAAACCATGTCTGTCCTAAAAACGGCATCATGGGTGAAGTAGGAGGGGCTAGCTGGCTTCTTACTTTATCCCACAATTTCAGAGTGAATTCTAGATAAGGATTATGTACGTCCTGCCTTTTTCTATCTTTATTTTCATTCCATAGAACTTGGTTCAGTAAAGGATGGGCCAAGGATTCTTGTTCATTGTACTCCCAGGATTCCTTCTGATATGGACTAGCATAAGTAGCTATATAATGTGGGTTAACAGCCATATAATATGTGAATAGATCAGGAAGACTCCACATTTTGATGGCTTTGTTAGTAGATACCTAGATATTCTTGCTTTTTCCCCCTCCCATAAGAACCAACTTAGTAAAGAATTCTTTAGGTATTAGTATTGGTAAATTTTGAAATACAAATAATAATTTTGGAAATAAAAAGACTTAATCAGATCTACTCTTTCAATTAAAGAGAACATCATTTTGACCCATGCTAAAGTACATGATCTTACCTCTTCCAGTACTGGGTTAATATCCAAATACCTTTATTGGCATACAAATAAAAAGTACAGCATAGCAAATTTACATGGAGTTTCAGCTATAAAAACCAGTCAAACATCAAGAAGGGGAACTAGTCTTTTGCTCCCTGATTGTTATGGCAGCCAAAAGGTACTTTGCAACCAGGCTTGTGATATGGGAACATTGGTCAGGTTGTAGAAAAAAAACTAACCGCTTCAGGTAATCCATAAAAATTAGACAGAATAGGTTTGATTATGCAGTTCCGCACTTCCCCATAAAAATCACAATAAAGTAAGACATGGGTGACCGTTTCAAGGTGCCTTCCATTATATGGGCAGACTCTATCCTGATAAGGGATGTTGACAAACCTCCCAGACAATACCGCTGAGGGTAGAACATTGAGTCTTGCTAATATAAAAGAGCAGCGTAACTGGGGTGAAGTAATCTGGGAAAGGTAGGCAGCCCATGATCTGGGCTAATATTATATTTATACAGATCTTTCAACTTGGTAGGAATAAAAATTCCCAGGTGTCTCCATTTTTCCTTCACCCACTTAAAGGGAAAGGAACTATCTATGTCCTCTTTAGAATTTCTCCCTGTATTGTCAAGATATATGGAATATAGTTCAGATTTATTATAAAAAGGTAAAGGTAATCCCCTGTGCAAGCACCAGTCGTTTTCGACTCTGGGGTGACATTGCTTTCACAACGTTTTCACGGCAGACTTTTTACGGGGTGGTTTGCCATTGCCTTCCTCAGTCATCTACACTTCCCCCCCAGCAAGCTGGGTATTCCTTTTACTGACCTCAGAAGGATGGAAGGCTGAGTCAACCTGGGGCTGGCTACCTGAACCAGCTTCCGCTGGGATCGAACTCAGGTCGTCAGCAGAGGGCTCTGACTGCAGTACTGCAGCTTTACCACTCTGCACCACGGGGCTCTTCAGATTTATTATAGTTGATTACAAATCCTGAGTATTTACTAAATTCGTCTATCACCCTCATAACTTTATGTAGTGATGAGACTGGATTTGACAGGTAAAACACTGCATAATCTGCAAAGTAGCTATTCCGTGTATTTCTTTATTGTTCTGATCACAAATGAAAGTGGTTCTAAAGATAAAGCAAATAAATCAGGAGACGGGACAACCCTGCCTTGTGCCCCTATACAAAGGGAAGTCTTTGGAGCAGTAGCCATTTATACTAATTCTGGTAGTAGGTTTACTGTATATTGCTGCTAAAGTCTGTAAATATTTCGGGCCAAAATTCATTGACGTTAGGAGAGTTCGCAGGTATACTGGCTCTACCCTATCAAATGCCTTGTCTGCATCCAAGGACAGGATAACAGAAGGTATTTTTTTGTTCCTACAGTGTGTAATTAAATTTAAAGTTTTCCTTACATTATCCGAGAGGGAGCGACCTGGTATGGTCTGACTGCACATACCTAGCTATCACCATACCCAATCTATTTGCCATTAAAGTTGCAACTATTTTGAAGTCATGATTGAGTACCGAGATAGATCGGTGAGATGTTGGATGTTCCTTGTCTCTCCCTGGCTTAGGTAGGACTATCATTTTGGCTTCCAACCAGGAGGAAGGAACTGCCTCTGTGTCCATTACATGGTTACATATATCCACTAAAGGTTGGATAAGAGATGTCTTGAATTTCTTCTAAAACTCTATTGAATAGCTATCTCTCCCCGAAGCCTTATTGTTTTTTTTTTATTAAAGAGAGGGGGTTTTTACCTCTTTTTCTGTAATAGGTCTGTCCAATAGTTTGAAGTGTTCCTTTGTTAGTTTTGTGTTAAATTTTATTGAATTTAGATATTCTATTATGTCTTTAGAGTTAGATTTTGTGAAGGAATACAATTGTTTGTAGTAATCCACAAAAACATCTACTATTCTTTTGGAGGAGGCTACCAATTTGTTTTGGCTATTTTTTATAGAAAATATTAGATTACTTGATTTTTTTTCCTGTGTTACGTATTTTAAAAGTTTTTAAAATTTTGGGGTTTTAGCTATGAATCTTTGTTTGTTGTAAAGAGCATCTTTTTGTATTGTATTAGTGTCTAAAAGCTCTAATTTAGATCTGGCCAAAAGTCTTAACTTGAGACCAAACTTTAAAATAAAAGGGAGAGGGTGATATGGGAAAAATAAGGTGGAAGAAGAGAGAAACAAAAGTAGATTGTGAAATAGACCAAAATGAAGGATAAAAGTAAGGAAAAAGAGAGAGAGTTTATTTTATTTTGCTGCAACATATTAAGTACTGCTTTGCAAGACCTGGCTTTACAAACAAAACAATGAGCTGAATGCAAACAAAGGAAGAGGGGAAAAGACTGCTGGAGACAACAAACTTGTTAGCAGGCTGCAGCCTGGCACTTACTGTAACAGCCCATCATTGCCTTGCTCCAGTGCTGGCTTGGTTGATGGGTTTAACATGATCCTACTAGGCAAGGGTTTGCTTCAGCCTTGCAGAAGGCCAAGCTAGCTGATTATCAGAGTGCCTTTTAATGTGTTCAAACTTCCATGTTTCTCTAATGACTACAGCCAGAACTGTATTAAAAGTAATATAAGTGGAAATGCATTTGGCCAGATGCAACATAAGGCTAGCTTCAGGTCCTCTCCAGCTGACTTAGTCCCTAGGAATTTTGTCCCTTCCCGGTCCCCTCCCCTCAGGAGTGCTAGTTATAGCCTATAAATTACCTTCAAAGGCAGCCCGATGTAGAGTATAGTACAGTAATCCAATTGTGAATTTTTCCAGGCATGTACTGTGGATTGCTAGGATGTGGTGTTGAAATCTTGAGCACTTGGAAACTGTGTATGCGCAGAATGTTTATGTGGGGGACACTTGTCATCTGAATGATCATTCCCTACATCAACATTAATAGTGTTCATCTATTTATATTAAACTTACATTTGAAAGGATGAGGTCTCTACAAACGGAAAGAATACAACTGTTTATAGCAGGGGTGTCAAACATGTGGCCTGGGGGCGAAATCAGGCCCCCAGAGGGCTCCTATCAGGCCCTCAAGCAAGTCTGCTTCCTTCTCCCTCTCTCCTCCTTCTGCATCATAGCTTGCTTTGCCAGGCTTACTCAATCACACAGGAGCTACAGAGTAAAGCCTCTATTTTCTCCATTTGCTGAGGGTCTTCCCCTGGGGAGGAAGTGGGGAGAGGGAAAGGTTGCTTTGCCAGGCTCTCTCAATTGCACAGCAGAGCTACTGAGCAAAGCCTCTCTTCCTTCTATTGACTGAGGCTCCTTCCCACCTCATCCCCTGGGGAAGGAAGAAAAGAGCCAGAGCTTGCTTTGCCCAGTTCCCTGGATCGCAGAGATACAAAGAAAGCACTTTTTAAAAGTAAAGGAAAGAAAGCACCTCCGTGTCCTTTATAAAGGTTGCATCTCTGCTTCCTGGCATTACATTTTATGACACACATGGTCCGGCCCAACAAGGCCTCATTTATGTCAGATCCGGTCCTCATAACAAATGAGTTCAACACCCCTGGTTTATAGTGTGATAATGCAAACAAGAAGAATCAAGCCTTAACATGGACTGGATATAAGTTTAACTTCTCCTTGTGTGTGTTTTATTTTTCTTGTGAAAGAGAGCAAAATTGTCCAAGTGGTAAAGAAGGGGGAGCTGAACATTCTCTTTTTCTGTGTAACTTCAGTTATCTGAATGCTGTTGGATTCAGGTTGCAGCCAGCCAAAGAGATATCTGAGCCTGACAGATCAAAATCCCAAAGAACAGGTGTAGACCACCTGAGATTGTATCTCATAACTGGTCATTGTGTATTAATCACAATTGGCTACTTGTACCTCAATCTAGTGCTTCAGTACTACATTTTTTGCCAGGTCCGTGGTGGTGTACTTTCTTCTTAACATAGAAATGCTTTGACAACCAATCATGGTGATAGTGGGCAAATGCTGGGAATTATTAGGAAGGGAATTGAAAACAAATCAGCCAGTATCATAATGCCTCTGTATAAATCGATGGTGCGGTCTCATTTGGAGTACTGTGTGCAGTTCTGGTCGCCGCACCTCAAAAAGGATATTATAGCATTGGAGAAAGTTCAGAAAAGGGCAACTAAAATGATTAAAGGGCTGGAACACCTTCCCTATGAAGAAAGGTTGAAATGCTTAGGGCTCTTTAGCTTGGAGAAACGTCGACTGAGGGGTGACATGATAGAAGTTTACAAGATAATGCATGGGATGGAGAAAGTAGAGAAAGAAGTACTTTTCTCCCTTTCTCACAATACAAGAACTCGTGGGCATTCGATGAAATTGCTGAGCAGACAGGTTAAAACGGATAAAAGGAAGTACTTCTTCACCCAAAGGGTGATTAACATGTGGAATTCACTGCCACAGGAGGTGGTGGCGTCCACAAGCATAGCCACCTTCAAGAAGGGGTTAGATAAAAATATGGAGCAGAGGTCCATCAGTGGCTATTAGCCACAGTGTGTGTGTGTGTATATATATATATATATATATTTGGCCGCTGTGTGACACAGAATGTTGGACTGGATGGGCCATTGGCCTGATCTAACATGGCTTCTCTTATGTTCTTATGCGGCTTCTGTATGCTGACCTGAAGTTTTGACAAGTGTGTATGCTCTTATTTCAAGTGCTGTCTTAATTTTTCCAACTAACAATTGGTTGGGTGGGGTCATTCTTTTTATTTGCTTTCCAGTCTGACCAACCTAACAGTTCTTTATTTTCATAGTTTAAAACTTGAAGTCTTCTGTTTTGTTTGTAAACATAATCTAGTTTTCTCCAACAGTCAGTCTAAGAAAATTTTCCTCTCACTCCACATGCAAGCAGGAGGTACTGTGCTGTAATCCTGGTGCTTAGGTTAATAAAGGCCTGACAATTTCAAGAAGGTTGCAAAATATCTAGTGCTAGAAACACCACAACAGTTATCATCTTGACATGGATGCTTCTCTGACAATATACCACCAGTTGGAAGAGCTGGAATGGTAATGAAGAATGTAGCGCTGACGCCAATTATTCTTTGATTTAATTAGAGCAGTGAGCTTCTTATCTCTAGCAATCATGAAGTGTTGCACTTTCAGCTTCATATGGCAAGGAGATTACTCATCTGTCTGGTTGGCTAGACACATGTTTCTCCTGCTTACTGTGATTGCTTTACTTACTAAAATCTTTCCTGAGGAACTTGAGAATAGACTGGATTACTACTGGGGGACAGGCAACAGACACCTGCTGGTTAAAATCTGTGATTATACTTTTAAAATAGAGTTGATGGCTCTTCTCATCATTTCTTTTTTGCCATCACCTTGCTAGCCCTTTGGCTGTACATCCAGCACTGCATAAGTGAAAATTTGACATCTTTCTAGAAAACCTCCAAAATATTGTTTGATAGCAAAAAACTCTGCTTCAGGCAGAATTGAAATTCCTAGATGGAAATCATATGATAAGCTACAAGTGAAGGTAATGAAATTTTTAATTGTTCTCACATTTGACACAGCCTTTTTAGTTTCTGCTTGTGCTACCAGCTTGTAAATCCACTTGCCTATGTCAAGTAATAATTCTTCCAAGGTTTTTAGACCAAGTTGACCCACATTTAGCTCACTGAGTGATCTTCAACTAGTCACTCTCAGCCTGATTGTTATTATAAGGATGAAATGAAGGTGGAAGAACCGTGCCTGTCATGCTGACCTCCATGGAGCAAGAACAGGATATAAATATAGTAATACTGTAGTAATAATGTAAAGTTATTGGTCCTACTGATCAGTGCTAGTTCTGATGGTGAAATTGGCAGAGAGCATACTCTGGGATCGTAGTCTTCCTGAGGGAACAAGCTTGCAGTTAGCTGCAGCTTTACAGCTAGATTTACACATTTTATCTCACTTTTTAAGCGTTACTTTACACTTTTCTAGTCAACTTCTTTGGGCTATTTGTATTTTTGTCTCAGATTGTACTGTTGTGTGTGTTGTTTTAATGGAATGACATTGGTGCAACTTGAATCTTTGTATTCGAGAGGCTGTATACAATTTTAAATAACTCAATAATTTTTTTTTGCCTGTAATGTAAATCCAATGTATGTAGTGTGGAATAGTAATGATGATGCAATGATTCTTCCAAGTGGTGGGGAACTTTACAAAGTTGCATTATGCTCATGATATCTCCATGTAGCCCATCATAGGTGCCCAATTGCTTTGCTATGGCAGTAGGTGTCATTCATGATGACAAGAATCTGTATCCCTCTTTGCAGTCCTAAGGGCAGAAAAGTACCACTGCTGAGGAAGAAAGGAAGGAGTAAAACAATGAACACACTGAGTACAAATCTGGAGTAAAACAGGCCACAGCTTTATTAATTACAGCAAAATGGAGCACTGGAGCAGCATAGGGTAGGATCCAACACATTGGTCTGTCAACCTGTCTGTCAGCCGATAAACAGCATCCCCAGCAGGTGGCTGAGGACACCTGGAGTAGCAAACCAGTGATTGCACAAAGGCGTAAGCCTCTGTGTGGAACCTTTGCCACCTGGGAATGGAGCTGGGCAACTGCCCTAATCCAGGCATGCCATTAAAAGGCTCAACCCCCAAGGCCCCTTAAGAGGATGCTGCACAACCTCCCCCAAATGAATCCAGCTCAGTGCGTGAAACTGACACTAGAGCTGGACAGGAACTGCCCTGCTCCCACCAATGCTCCTAAAGCTGTATCCAACAAATCAGATTGTCCCACACACTGTACAACCATATGTCTTGGCCCCAAAAAAACAAATGAACCCCATCATGCCTGTAAAAGGCTGATATCTTTAATGAAAGGCCTTGGTGGTAAATAACCGGACCATCAACAGACTCCAAAAAGCAAACTACAGCTTTTCACTTGTCTGGGGTGACATCCCCCCTCCAAGCCCTTCTCTTAAGCAGTTGGGACCAGAAAAAGTGCTCTTGAGGAAAGTGTGAACACAGAGTCTGAAGATCACCTCCACAGTAGCTTCTCCACAGATGGCATTTGTGCCACTGGCCATCAGAGGTGACTTAAATTTGTAATATCAATACAATGAGGGGAACTTTGAGAACATTTTGAGTTTATCACAGCTGCTATGCCTTTTGGTATTAAAAAATGAGATTAGCAGCCCAATTGTTTAAAAGCCTCATTGGCTACAATAGTTACCTGTAACAACTGTGTAGGTCTAAAAACTTGTTTTCCAATCCAAAGCTGCTTTCAAAGTTACAGCAATGACTAGCCTTCATTTAAAAGGTTAAGTCACAGGGGATCCTATAGAGGTGCATCTTCCCCAGCAGCCATCTCTGAAAAGCCATATCTAAGAGCTAAAGAAACCATCCTGAACAAAATGCTATGTGGCCTAGCAAGGAATAATATAACACTGTACTAGTTTACTGAATTATGTGAAATTACAGTTTAATCTGTTGCTTGATTTAGACCAGTTTAATCAGTTGCCGTCATGTTACAGCATTACATGCAATTCATTGCAGTATTAAGGATTTACGTAGTTTTTATTGGCACACAGAGCAAGACTGTCATGTAGTTAAATTATGTAACAGACAGTAATAATTTTAATAATGAATGTTGTGGAGATAGTTAAAGGGAGGAGCTAAGATGTCCTATACGGGACATCATAAATAGATCTCTTTCAGAGGGCTTTTTCCCAACGCCCCTGAAGGAGGCAATGGTCTGCCCTCTCTTGAAAAAACCTACATCTGACCCAGCCGAATTGGCTCATTATCGGCCGGTGTCAAATTTGCCCTTCTTGGCAAAATTATCGAGAGGGCTGTGGCGTTGCAGTTACAGGGCTTCTTGGATGACACTTCCGCCTTAGATCCATTCCAGTCCGGCTTCCACCCGGGCCATGGGACGGAGACAGTGCTGGGTGCTCTCATGGATGACCTCCGGTGGCATCTGGACCGAGGCAGCTCGGCGGTATTGCTGTTGTTAGACCTATCGGCGGCGTTCGATATGGTCGACCATCAGCTGCTGACCCGCCGCCTCGCCGACATTGGAATTTGGGGGCTAGCCTTACAGTGGCTCTCCTCCTTCCTTGAAGGTCGGGGACAAAGGGTGGCAATTGGGGGAGAGGTGTCCCAGAGGTGCCTACTTAATTGTGGGGTGCCCCAGGGGGCAGTTCTCTCCCTGATGCTGTTTAACATCTTCATGTGCCCCCTTGCCCAGATTGCCCGAAGGTACGGGCTGGGTTGTCACCAGTACGCTGATGACACCCAGCTCTATCTATTTATGGGCGGCCGGACTGGCGACATCCCTGAAAATCTGGACCGAGCGTTGCAAGCTGTGGCAGGGTGGATCAAGTCGAGTGGGCTGAAGTTGAATCCAGCGAAGACAGAGGTCCTTTGCATGGGCCACGGTGGGCCAGGGGAGGAGATCTCCCTACCAGCTTTTGACGGTGCTTCGCTGATACCAGTGTGCAGGGTCAAAAGCTTGGGAGTGCTTCTGGAGCCTTCCTTGACAATGGAGGCACAGATAGCTGCCACTGCCAAAGCCGCCTTTTTCCATCTTAGGAGGGCGAAGCAGCTGGCCCCTTTCCTGGAACGCGGCGACCTGGCAACAGTGATCCATGCAACGGTCACCTCAAGGTTGGACTACTGTAATGCCCTCTACATGGGGCTGCCCCTGTACCGAACTCGGAAACTGCAGCTGGTGCAGAATGCGGCAGCCAGGCTGTTAGTGGGACTACCTCAGTGGGAGCACGTGCAGCCTAGGTTGCGGGAGCTGCATTGGCTGCCAATTGTGTTCTGAGTTCGTTACAAGGTGCTGGTTATTACCTTTAAAGCCCTATATGGCCGAGGACCTGTCTACCTTAGGGACCGCCTCTCTCCATATATCCCCCAGAGAGCACTGAGATCTAGCTCCCAAAATCTTTTAAAAATCCCTGGACCAAGGGAGGCCAAATTGAAAACAACCCGGGAGCAGGCCTTCTCAGTAACGGCTCCTCATTGGTGGAACCAACTACCAGCCGAGGTTTGAGCCCTGCGGGACTATAATCAATTCCGCAGGGCCTGCAAAACTAGCCTTTTTCAAATGGCCTACAAGATTGAATCCTGAAATGACACCTAGCCATCTGATATACATCTAATATGTTTGCATTGTAGCATCTTAATTGTAATGGTTTTAACTAATTATTTAATGTATTTGAATGTATTTTACCGTATAATGTATTAAATGTAATCATGGTACTTCCATGTCTGTGAGTCGCCCTGAGCCTGCTTCAGCGGGGAGGGTGGGATATAAATAAAAATAATAATAATTATTATTATTATTATTATTCATTTTGAACATCGTTAGGTAGGCTGAAGCATCAGTATTGGTGTTTCTTGTCCTTTTGTAAAGAGTGGCATAGATGTTTTTCTGAGCCTCACTTCCATAAACAATAGTTTTGGTTTGTTTGCAAAGCAAAGAACCATTGCTTCCATCCATTGGGGGGCTTACGATCTAAGGTCTCCTCTTAGATCAGTGGATCTTGAAAGCATTCTTTATGACATTTCAGGTGGAGTCATACCCATTATTTGCACTCCAGCATTCATGCATTCAGCTTCAAAGTGTGGCTTAGGGGGAAGTTCAGACAAGCTGTCCCACTGACTCCAAGCCAGGAATGTGGTACTTTAGGGATAGGGGTACTGCAGCGGCCGAGCGCTAGCCAATTGGCCCTTTTGTGGGCCAGCCAGGGAGGAAGTGGAGCTGCAGGTGGACTTGGTTCTCAGGATTTCCACTCTGGTCTGTCCCTTCCCTGCTTAGCCAGGCCTCTGCAGGGGGGGGGGGGCTTGCCCTCAGCTGATTTCAGCTGTCTCTCCCGTCTTCCCTTGTTTTGTGTTATGTTACAGGTTGTGTTACAATTTACTTTGCTGTCTGTGTCTCTGATTTTCATCTCAGCTTGTGTGGGCAGTTTGGGGGAGAGGCTGGGCCTGCATGCCCACCTCCCCAATTTTTTTGGGCTCCCTTAAAAGGTCCTGGGGGGGAACCATTCCTTGACATGGCCAGCTAGGGGCCTGTAAGCATCAGCTGGCAAGTTAATCACAGAGAGGCTTGCTTGCCACTCCACAGCCTCTCCCTAGCAGGCAGGCTATGGGGACGGGGTAATATCAGACAGCAGGAGGGTCACCCAATGCTCCTGTGGTTGTATTGAATAAAAGCTGTGGCCTATTCCCCCCCCCCCTTCATGTGTTCTGTGTTCTTCTTCTTCTTCACCATCACTTGCTCCCTTGCCCCTGAGTCTGCAAGAGCATTGAGAAAATCATCAGAAAACCTTTCATACCCAAATTCCTATGTTAACTGGAAGCAACTAAAATTCAGGCAACTGAAGCTTCAAAACCATATTTTTCATATTTGGCACAACCCTTTATTTCTCATTTTATACTGAAACTATGCAAAGTCATGTAACAGAACAGAAAGCATTTTTGCCCTATTTTTGTCCCACTGTTGCATGATTTTAATCAGTCAAGAATGTTGAGCCATAATTCAAGTCCCTGCCTTTCCATGAAGCTTATTGGATGATATTGAACCAGTAATGGTCCCTTAGCATGATCTATCTCATAGCTTTAATGTAAGGATAAAATGAAGAAGGGATGAATAAAAATGTACTAGAAAGATTATGACTGATCCTGTTTTTCTGTTGTTTCTCTGTGAAATACCATGTTAATAAACAGTACTACAATTCAGCCTAGCAGAAATTCATAGTTGCACCCTTAGCATGTTCCGACAAGCCATGAAATTTCCATCTTTAGATCATATGTTGCACTGAGTTGCAGATCATTCTTTAGTCTTCGTTTTGCCTTTTTGTTGCCAATTTTCTGATCTGTACATGTTCATAGAAACCTAAATTTGTCCATCCCCAGGGAAGGTAAGGTGCCATAAGAGCAATATAGTTAATAAAGTATACTTTATCCAAGGATAACACTAAGCTGAGAACCAGACCTTCTATTGCTGCCATGAGAGATGCAGTTCCCAGTACCCTCAGCCCCGCTGAGTTTGGTGGCCCCCAAGGCAACAGCACAGGGCCCTTATCTAACAGCATGACTCCAGGCACAGGTGGAAGAACTTGCTGGGGTTCAGCATTGGAGAGAGGACAGCAGCCTCCACAGATGGAACAGAAGTCAGGGCAAGGCTAGAGAGGCCTGTACAAGGGCTGGGCTTGGGAGGGCCAGAAAAAAGCAGCAGCAGGGACTGAGGACCAGCAGCCTACCCCAGCCAAGCCCCTGGCATTATAATCAATTGGGCAGGAGGGAGGATGTTCGTGGAGAGGTGCCATCCAGCAGCCTAGAAGGAGGGACAGGGGAGGAGAGGATCATGGCCCTTCTTTGAAGAGAGGCCAGGTACACCCAGGGAAGGGGTAGGGCTGTTTGGACCTTTAAAGGCAGATTCCTGGGAAAAGCCAAGGAAGAGAAGAGGGTGCGGCTCTGGTGTGGCAAGAGCTGTGGTCCTGGGGAAAGGGAAAGGAATAGGGTGGCACAACCCCCTTCATTCTAATTCTGCCTCAACAGTGGATTTGTTCTTTGTAAAATAAAAATAGTGATCTTACCCAACCATCATATTAAAAGGGAAGATATTGGTATAAGGAGAACAGCTTTAATAGCTGTAGAAACCAAAATGGGCAGGAAACAATTCTTAGAAAGACTGGAGAAAATAGAAATCTAGGGAAATCTCTCATTTTAGCTCAATGTTAGTAAAAGTTATATATTGTTAAGTAGCCTACCCACATTTTTATTTTCTGTGCTATTGTTTTACATCTATAAAGGGGTTATTTTCAATTTTAGCACCATCAGTTAAAAGTTTTTGGTAGCTGGTCTGAGAAAGATTTCTTGAAAACCAAAATGGGAATGATATACTATTGGACTGCTTGTGTTCTCATAAGAATAATCTACACAGGAGATATATTGATATGAAACAGAAACATGTCTTTTGTTCTGTAATTCAGGAACTTGAATTATTCACAGATATTTAAAATATCAAAGCTTTGAGTCCCTAGGGCAGCTTTGTAAATTGACTTGTTTTGACATCTCTTGCTGTGTCCAGAATTATTGGTTTTTTTTCTTCCCTTTAAGAGAGTTATTTTTGTAGTTCTTACTATTTATGTAATGCTCAGTGAAAGGAGCCTTTATTCCATCTAGTACCTGGTTCCTTGTGTTTGTGTGAGACTTGTCTAGGGAAAGGAGCATTGTGTTCAAGGGCAGTTTTCTGTCATCTGCCCCTTTATTGGATTCTGGTAATGAGTTTTAAAATATGGTAAACTTAATTTTGAAAAGTAAGAGGAGTTCTCTTCTCTCTTTGCCATACTATGGAGTGCTGTGATATTCACTAGGAAGCTGTGAAAGGCAAGTTCAGATGTAGATCATGTTAATGTGCTGGGTGCTTTAGCAAATAAAATATTTTATCTGTTCACCCAAAGCCTGTATGCACAACTGTATGAACTTGGTTTATTTTTCCTTTACATTTTCACTTCTTCAAAACTAGCTCTCCTTTCCCCAAACAGACAGTTGGACTTAAAACACTGTGCATCATTCAGCGGTGAGAAGGAGGTGGTTCACAGCCCAACTGCTACTTAAGATCATTCAGAATACATTGAAAGAGTGTTTTGTTCATACAGCCACAAACCTACAGACCTGCTGTAATTAAACTGAATGTGTAACCTTCATTTCTCACACAGCCAACTAGTATGCCAGAGTCCAGATTTTTTTGCTGTATTGGCACAGAATACAGACACCCTAGTTTATTGGTTATATAGCTGTATGAGTTTGAATGCCACTAATTTAAAAGGTTTAGCTATATGATCTAGCAGTATTAGCTTTATTCCCTTTGGCACATTGGAGAGTCTTTTAGAATTCATCAAGGCAGATTATGTAACACATTTCTTATTGTACAATTATTTGGTATATTTGCAAGTCTAACACTTCCTAAAGTGCCTAGGGTGAAAGAACACCTTAGCATGTAGTGCACTGGAACAGGGGAAGGAATTGTTTGATTTCATGAAGCATACTAACATACCTATCTTTCATTTGTCTCATTCAGCTTTACAAAGTAAAACCTGTTGTTCTGTAAAATCCTAGTCAGTACCATTATTGGCATGAATTAAAATCAGGCAAAGCCAGTATTTAAATATACAGAGTACTATAAAAAATCAGCTATCTCTCCAGAGCTTTAATCTTGTATTCCCTGATTCTCATAGCAGTCAGAAGAAGCCTCACTACTGAGGGTGATATGGGTACACTGATCTGATAAAAGAAGGTAAACAAGCATCACTTCTGGGAGGTTATGCCTGTTATGCAAAATAGGGCTAATTAGAACATCCCATATTTGGCTATAAAATTCACATTGATGCAAAATATGAGCAATTGATTCTGGTTCCCTACTACTGCATGGGCAGATTCTTGCGTGGTAAGGGAAATTCACAAATCTCCCTATAAAGAACTTCTGATGGGAGGATGTTAAATCATGCAAGTGTACAGGTACTGTAAACTGTGTAGAATAGGCAACTGAAAGCCACTGTCTTGGTGTTATAGTAAACTGCAGAGAGGAACATGTTTTATCTGCAGAAGACCAGAGGATTTGTTTTTCAATGTCAAGGAGTCTCTGTTTCAGAGAACTAAATACTCGAAGTTCATCAGGAGTCCAGAGGTATACCAATTGACTGTATTTTCCTTGAGTTTAAATGAAGCCAGTTAGCTGAAAATGAATCCAACAGCATTCAGAGAGAGGTAACTACTAGGCCCTGCCCTGTAATGGAGGAGTAACCAAAATTTCAGTGTTGAGAGCCAAGCTCTAGTTGTCAGAAGCTCCTGTAAAGTCATTTTGGGCGCACACCATATATGTGTGAGTGTATGTGAAGTGCTATCAAGTCACAGCTGACTTAAGGCAAACTCACAGGGTTTTCAAGGCAAGAAACTGTTTGCCATTGTCTGCCTCCATGCCATGACCCTGGTATTCCTTGGAGGTCTCCCAGCCAAGTACTAGCCAGGGCAGACCTTGCTTAGCTTCCCAAGATCTGGCAAAATTGAACTAGCCTGAGCCATCCAGTTCAGAGCACACCCTGAACTGGTAAGAGTAGGTAAGAGTAGTTCTGTTGCCAAGAAGTGACGTAAAGGATGATGGGCAGCATTGGTATATCTTGTCTTGGGCAAATGTAACAACCCAGTGCCATTTCTTTTTCTTATTCTAAGCCAATCTCCTGTATTAGCCAATACAATCGATCCCTTTGGTTGGCATTTGTTGCTGATTATTAGCCAAAGCTTACTATTATGACAGCTCTATAAAACTCTTGTTTTCAAATTGGACTGATTCAGAGTCATTCCAGGAAATACTGAAGTACAGACATACCAATTAACTAACAGGGAGCATATAGAAGTTCTTTCAAAAATATTTTCTTACTGGTTTCCTTAGTGCTAGCGTATTAATACCACAAGGTTAATATCTGTCATTAAATAAGCAATTGTTTCACAGGATGACTGTGTAAAAGTCAGAGAGAATTTTTTTAAATAAATGTTTTTTATTATTCCTTTCTAATGAAACTATTTGCGTGCATTCTTTGTTTGTTGAGGGAGTTTACTTGGGTACTGTCCAAACAGAAGGATTAACAGTCCTTCATTTTGAAGAATTCAAACAGACTTTTCCACACATGTACAAATTTTCATGTACAAGCTTATAACTTAGATAAACTTTTATAGGTTTTAAAGGTGCCGCTGGACTTAAACTTTGTTCTGTTGCTTCAGACCAGTATGGCTACCCACCTGGATCTGTTCTCAGGGATGTTAAAGAAAAGCCAGGTGCCAATAAAGAGAATGATATCTATACATTAATTATTTTGATTTTAAGATGACCTAAATTATGGTCTCAGGGAAGTATGATGTCTCCTATTATATAATTTTGTAAGTATTTGCTGCCTACTGAACATAAGCAAAACTTAATGTAACTGATTATGTCAAATATGTCATAGCACGTCTTTGGAGGAACTAAAAAATAACTAAAAGGAATCTGATTTTTTTGTGATTTTTTTTTGACCTGCAGTGCATGAAGCAACAGAAAATGAATTACTACATATTTAGGCTTTTTTGCAGAATTTGGGAGCTGAGGCATTTTCTTCAATTCCAGTATTCAAGTGATGTGGGAAGATGTTTTAGAAGTGGTCAGTCTTTTTTTCCCCTCTATTAATTTCAGGGACAGTTAAGTACAAAGTTTTTATACTTTGTGCAAGGTTTTAAGTACAAAGAAGGTAATTTAATCAGCAGTAGTGTTCCAATTGTTTTTCTCTTTACTTTTCATCAGTTAGTTTGCGGGATTCTTATATTTATGGCTATGTTTTCTATTTTAAATATCAAAGACTTTCTCTAATTAACCAAGTTTTAAAATGTTGATCTGAACCTGGATCAGCTCCACTGTACTTCCTAAACAGTCTGCACCTATCCCCTGCTATGGAACTTCTGGCAAGGAGAAATTTGTCTGCAGACTCTGCTGACCTAAGATAATCCTAGCAAAATGAAGAGAAGCAGTGGCCAAAGCTAATGCATCCTTCTGTTTTACATATGATATGTGTTCATTTATGACAAATGAAATGTATCTTGGGGAAGGGGGATATGCAAAAAGAAAAGTAATCCATGAAAAGTGATGTGATTATGCCGTTGCCATAGCAGCTGGACTAGGGAGTGATTTAGGAAACTCTTCATCCACTATGGGTGCCAGCATTTTATCTTGTTAATTCATAGCAACTGTGAGCTTTCAAACAGCATAGAAATTAATTGCTTGACAGTTATGTCCCAAGTAGAGTACTACTGGTCTAAGTCCATTGAAGTAAATGGGTTTTATGAGCAGCATGTTATGACTCTGTGGCTATTTAAATGTGCAGATTGGGCCCACACTGATGAAAAATGCAGATCTGCACACTTTGGGTACTCCAGATATTGTACAGACAACACTTCTACCTTCTCTGTCAGGCAGTGGTGAGCAGGAGCTAATGGCAGGCCTAGCAGCAGTTGGAAGCCATACAGGGCTTGCCAAGGCCTCTCCCCCCACCCCCGTCAACTCTGACAATAACTCCAGTTACATGCTCTGTGTAGCTTCTGTTGGGCTTGCCAAGGCATCCTCTCCTCACACACACACCGATTCTGTGAGTGAACCCATGCAGGTACATACGGTCAAAACCCTTGGGGAAGCTTGGACGCTATTTAAAACTATAATCCTAGAAGCTCAGATAAAATACATACCACAAGTTAGGAAAGGCACAAACAGGCATAAGAAAAGGCCTGCGTGGTTAACAAACAAAGTAATGGAAGCTGTAAAAGGTAAGAAGGACTCCTTTAAGCGGTGGAAAACCAGTCCAAGTGAGATTAGTAAAAGGGAACACAGGCTGTGGCAAATCAAATGCAAGACTGTGATCAGGCAGGCAAAAAGGGACTATGAGGAGCATATTGCAAAAAACATAAAGACCAACAATAAAACTTTCTTCAAATATATTAGAAGTAGGAAACCAGCCAGGGAGGCAGTGGGGCCCTTGGATGACCATGGGGTAAAAGGATTACTGAAGGAGGATAGGGAAATGGCCGAGAAGCTAAATGAATTTTTTGCCTCCGTCTTCACTGTAGAAGACGAGAACTTTTTGCCCGCCCCAGAACCACTAATTTTGGAAGGGGTGTTGAAAGACCTGAGTCAGATTGAGGTGACAAATGAGGAGGTCCTACAACTGATAGACAAATTAAAAACTAATAAGTCACCGGGTCCGGATGGCATACATCCGAGAGTTCTGAAGGAACTCAAAGTTGAACTTGTGGATCTTCTAACAAAAATCTGTAATCTTTCATTGAAATCTGCCTCCGTTCCTGAGGACTGGAAGGTAGCAAATGTCACCCCCATCTTTAAAAAAGGTTCCAGAGGAGATCCGGGAAATTACAGGCCAGTCAGTCTGACTTCAATACCGGGAAAGTTGGTAGAAACCATTATCAAGGACAGAATGAGTAGGCACATTGATGAACACGGGTTATTGAGGAAGACTCAGCATGGGTTCTGCAAGGGAAGATCTTGCCTCACTAACCTGTTGCATTTCTTTGAGGGGGTGAACAAACATGTGGACAAAGGAGACCCGATAGATGTTGTTTACCTTGACTTCCAGAAAGCTTTTGATAAAGTTCCTCATCAAAGGCTCCTTAGAAAGCTTGAGAATCATGGAGTAAAAGGACAGGTCCTCTTGTGGATCAAAAACTGGCTGAGTAATAGGAAGCAGAGAGTGAGTATAAATGGGCAGTCTTCGCAGTGGAGGACGGTAAGCAGTGGGGTGCCACAGGGCTCGGTACTGGGTCCCATGCTCTTTAACTTGTTCATAAATGATTTAGAGTTGGGAGTGAGCAGTGAAGTGGCCAAGTTTGCGGATGACACTAAATTGTTCAGGGTGGTGAGAACCAGAGAGGATTGTGAGGAACTCCAAAGGGATCTGTTGAGGCTGGGTGAGTGGGCGTCAACGTGGCAGATGCGGTTCAATGTGGCCAAGTGCAAAGTAATGCACATTGGGGCTAAGAATCCCAGCTACAAATACAAGTTGATGGGGTGTGAACTGGCAGAGACTGATCAAGAGAGAGATCTTGGGGTCATGATAGATAACTCACTGAAAGTGTCAAGACAGTGTGCGTTTGCAATAAAAAAGGCCAATGCCATGCTGGGAATTATTAGGAAGGGAATTGAAAACAAATCAGCCAGTATCATAATGCCCCTGTATAAATCGATGGTGCAGTCTCATTTGGAGTACTGTGTGCAGTTCTGGTCGCCGCACCTCAAAAAGGATATTATAGCTTTAGAGAAGGTGCAGAGAAGGGCAACTAGAATGATTAAAGGGCTGGAGCACTTTCCCTATGAAGAAAGGTTGAAACGCTTGGGACTCTTTAGCTTGGAGAAACGTCGACTGCGGGGTGACATGATAGAGGTTTACAAGATAATGCATGGAATGGAGAAAGTAGAGAAAGAAGTACTTTTCTCCCTTTCTCACAATACAAGAACTCGTGGGCATTCGATGAAATTGCTGAGCAGACAGGTTAAAACGGATAAAAGGAAGTATTTCTTCACCCAAAGGGTGATTAACATGTGGAATTCACTGCCACAGGAGGTGGTGGCGGCCACAAGTATAGCCACCTTCAAGAGGGGTTTAGATAAAAATATGGAGCAGAGGTCCATCAGTGGCTATTAGCCACAGTGTATGTGTGTATATAACATTTTTTGCCACTGTGTGACACAGAGTGTTGGACTTGATGGGCCGTTGGCCTGATCCAGCATGGCTTCTCTTATGTTCTTAGGAGGGCAGCAAACCTCAATGGGCCCAGTCTCAAAGATCAGGAGCTGTGTAGGAATCACTGGCAGCAGCAACTGTGGGGGTGGGGAGGCACTGGTTACAGAGTCTAAGGCAGAGGTGTCAAACATAAGGCCTGGGAGCCAGAACCAGCCTGTCCAGGGTTCTTTTTGCTGGCCCACAAACAACTGTTCAGTATGGAAATGTAAAGTACCCTTTTATGGTATCCCTTAGGGGGAAAAACTAGTCTTGCATATAATTAAACACATTTATTGGGGCTTTCATGAGCTTCCCAGTAAATCAATTGCTTTTGTTTGTATTTTGAGTAAAAGATAATATTGTTAATTGGGTTTGCCTGTGTCCATTATAAAGTTTATATCTTCTATACCTGGCATTGCATTTTATGGCATACATGGGCTGGCACGACAAAGTGACATTTATGTCAGACCCAGCTCTTGTAACAAATGAGTTTGACATCTCTGGTCTAGGAACTTGTTGAAAAAGATTCCTACTCACTCGCACTTGATCGTTTTTGGGCATCAAACTCCTGAAGGAATGACTAATTCTGAGGAGGAGGAGAATGACCAGTGTGACAGGAATTTTGATTGAAAACAGTCTTCATAACTTTTATAAGTACAGCCATGTATTACAGCTTTTGTTATACTTTTTATTAAATGGACAACTTTAGGAAGAGGGCAGGCCTAAGGACAATACTCTATTGTACATCGTGAATGTGGGGGAATGGCACGCATAATAAATGTTGCCACATTTAAAAAAAAATCTGAAAAGAAAAACAGTATTTTTAAAGTATACAGAGTGGAAATTTGAAATGAATATAGCTGATGTCCATGTAATAATTTCTCTGTTTTGAACAGCATTCATATTTGTATTAATTAAGGTTCTGAAGATAACATGGTTTCTCGTGGGTTGCAAAAATTGTTAGTGTTGTAGAAAAGTACTTTTTTTCTTTTGTGTGCATACAAAGTGACATATGTTTAAGGAATTAACATTTTCTAAGTAAATCAGTATTTGTATTCATCCAAGATGTATCAAATGAACACAGTACCCCCCAAAAAATAAACATTATGAACAAAGTCCACAAGGTAGTTTGTTAGACTGCTAATCCCCCCTTTCCCCCCAAGTGCTTGCACATCACAGCATTCTGTATTATTTGTGCCTGGAGCAGAGACCAGACCAGGCCACAGGAGCGAGAAGGATGACATAGACACAAGCGCTACTATGGATCCCCTCAGCCCCTTAAGTGGACTTCACTTTGTGTCATGCAGGGAACCCACCCTGCACAGCCTTAGCTGCACTGTGTTCCCCAGCTAATGCCTAAATGCCAGAACCCAGCTTTGATGGTTATTCTTTTTTTAACAGTGCTAACAAGCATACAGGGTGAATATATTATTTGCTATGGAGAAGGCAAAACCCCCAGGGTCTATCAGTCAGTTAGCCTTGGGTAAGATTCCTTCCCAACTGGGATAACTAGAGACCCACTGCAGCCATAGAAAAGGATGAGTAGTAGGGTTACCAGGCTCCAGGTGGGACCTGAAGATCCCCTAGAATTACAGCTAATCTCCAGTCTACAAAAATCAGCTCCCTTGGAGAAAGTGGATGCTATGGAGGGTGAACTCTATAACATTTTACAACACTGAGGTCCCTGTCCTCTCCAGTCTCCAACCTCAAATCTCTACCCCCTCCCCCTCCATCCCCAGCTAGTGGCCAGGAGGGACCTGGCAACCTAATGAGTAGCAACACAGAAAATAAATCCTGAAAGCACGAGGTAGAAGGGTGAGTCTGTGCTGAGGGAGAATTGCTGAATTTCAAGCCCCTCTTCAGTCTGCTCCTTTCAATCTGACCTGCATATCAGAGGCAAGCCTGTAGGTCTGTGTGCTCCACACATCCTGTGATAGGCTGATTGTGGCGGGGGGGGGGGGGGGGGGACTGCAAGAAGTTGCTTGAGGGCTGACTGGCTAACAACTGTTGCTGGACCTAAGTGCCCAAAGTCATCCAAGTTCCATCTTCTCTCACCCAGGCACAGGGATCATTTTGTAGAAAAATAGGTGGTGGAGTTCATGGGATTCAAAGGCTGTTTACTTTTCAATGTACCTAATTTATCTAATATAAAAATATAATATAAAAATTATCTTTTTCAGGTGATTGAATCCTTGGGAATTATTATTTATAAAGCACTGGACTATGGCTTGAAGGAGAATGAAGAGAGAGAGCTAAGTCCTCCCTTGGAACAGCTTATTGATCACATGACTAATACAACAGAAGCAAATGGCAGCAAAGATGAAGGCTATGATGCTCTGGATGAAGGTGTAGAGGATGAAAATGATAAAGAGAATATTGAAGTTATACAGTCTTATCGAGATGTCATGAAGGTATAGTTACTTATCTCTTTATCTGATAGTATTGAAAAGAATCCTTGAAGTACAGGATCTTCACATACAGTACTGACATCAAAGTTCACATTCCCACTGAAGTCCAACACAAAGCAATGTGAACTTTAGCACATGCTTTTGTTGGATTATGGTTGGATTATTTTCCACATGTAACATTCTGGTAATTTGAATGCAAAGGAACAGAAATTTAAATGGTGGGTTTACATGATAGCTTGGTGTTCCTTTTTGGAATTAATACATGCATTTCATAGAATCAAACTTCTATATTAATAATCTGTGTGCATGCACATAAAAACATGTACCTTGAATAAAACTTTTTTGGTCCTAAAGGTGCCACTGGATTCAGACCTTGTTTAGTTTACTTTCATAGTGCTGTTACATCTTGGGAATCGGGAGGAATTGTTGGTTTCAGGGGTTATATTATTGGAACCACCACATTCTACAACTCTCTAGCTCTGAGGTTCAGTAACCTTTTAGAGGCTTGAGCAGGCCAATTCTCCATCCCACTGTACTCTATTTTCTCTGTCTGTTTTAACTGACATTCAGTTGTTAACATTCTCTGCTCTAGAAAGCATTAAACATGCTAATGATGCTGCTTTTGTGGGAAGGTGGTTTGTTTTTAAATTTACAAACAATTTTTTGTGCATGCCTAGGGGAGTATCTAGAATAATATACAGAAATCCTTCTTAGTTGTACAGGTAACCCTATTGTGCTGCCTTATCGATTTCCATATTAGAACAAATATTGTATATGGTACAGCATGCCAGACTAGTATCAGCAAAACTTTCAGACGGGGCAGGATTTTTCCAGCTTTTAAATGATCCATTTATTGTTTGTCTCCTGATTTATTGGGATCGTGCATCAGATGTGGAAAAAGCATTAATGTATGTTATTAAAATTCCTGTGATTAGCACCGTAAGAATTTATATTACTGAATGAATTTATATTACTGAAGGGTTTTCAAGTGCAGAAAAACATAGAAGATTGTGCTTAACAAAATGTTTTGAACAGTTCATATAGTTTAATCGGAAACATGTTTTATGTGTGCTGCAGTGCAGAGTTAGCAAATAAGCAAGAGGATTAGAGTAAACAATTAATACCTGGGTCATTGATGGCAGTGAACTAATAGTAAAGCAGACAAAATTGTAGGTGATATTTCCCATCAGCAGATCTTTCTCCTTTGCTGGTAGGGGCTGCTTCCTGATTTGAGGCCTTTTGTGGTTCAGAGTCTGCCCTTTAAAATGTTGCAGGGCTTTATTTTTGTTCTGTTTTGTGTTTTTGGCAACTCATTGCAGTCATTCCAATGAGTAATAGTCCTCTTAGGAATTTCATCAGAGCATTGATGTAATGTTCTTCCTCGGCCCACACACCTTCATCACATTCTGTTTTCCCACAAGCTCCTAACAGAGAACTCTGCTTATCTGACTCAGATTAAGATCCTAAATGCATTCATTGTTTGGCAACAAACGGGTAAAGTTGTGGGGCATTGCACTGTAGTGGCAAGTGGCCGTAACTGATTTTGCTTTGGTTGTCCCTTTGCTTGTGTCAGCCCTGCTTTATTAACTTTATTACTAAAGGTACATGCTACTTAATTTGGTGCACTGTAAATACAGTAGTTGCAAGCAGCTAGGTGAGACCTGCTGGTTGGCAGCTGCCACTTTGTCCAGTATTCAGCTATACTCTTCCTCTGCCAAAAGAAGCAGAGCTTCCTTCTATCTGGCTCCAATGTAGCATGCAAACCACCAGATGCACATGAACTATGCGTGCCACACTGTACTGTCTCTAGCATTCCTCTTCTTTCTGGAACAACCAATGCATCAATCTTGGTATTTCTATATCAGCTGCTTACGAATATCAAGACAGCATAGGAGTAGTTGGGAGGGTTCCTCACATCTGTGGTTTGACCCCTCTCTTTGTTTACCTTTGAAACTTGTATTATATATAGTTAGCCATGTCATCAGATGCAAAGAAAGCAAAACAAGTAACTGTTGAAGGCGGAGTGTCAACTTTGTGCTCATATTGTATTTATTTAGCATTGTCTATTTACCTCCTTTCAGTTAGGCATACAAAGTCCTAGAGACAAGGGGCATTTCAATGGGTTTAGAGTGGTAACTCTGCTTAGAATTTTTCTGTTAATGTTTGAAGGTGGCAGTATTGGTCTGATTTTCCCTTATTTTTTAATGTAACCACGTCATATCCTACTGGTAATGTTTTAATGAGCCATTATTAAATTTTACGTTATGTTATAGGAAGTAGGTGCTTAAATTATCATATGCAACTGTGTGTTGTTCACAGTAGAGTTTGTATTTTTTACTTTAGTTGTATTAAATTGTCGTTTCTATAAACCAGTATTAGTTTAGGTTAACAGTTAACTTGAACAGATGTGGTTGAAAGCAAGGTCAAATTAAAAGTTAGTTGGCTCATAAATTTTAAAAATACTTTAAACTCCAGAGTGATTTATTCATGGATAAGTTTGATAGGAAGTATTACTCCTTATGGAATTTCAACATTATATTACATTTTACCACCAAAATTTTACTACTGTAAATCTCTCTATATATATATCTATTGTAATTATAGTTGTTTTATGTTGTACACCAGAGAGCCCATGAAATAAGGGTTTACTGTATAACTTGTGTTTCCATGGCTGCAACAGCTGATGTGGTGAGCTGCTTTTAAAACTATAGTATAGCTTCTGTGCTTTGTATTTTTCAGTTGGCAAATTGGGTATTCAGGACTATTTTCTAAGCTGTATGTTTGGCACAGCATAAATTAGCAGTTCTGTTCTTTTCATGCACTTACCGTACGTACTTGCAGTGTTGACAGTAAAAAGCAGTAGTACTGGTAATTGGAATTGTTCTAGGGTTCTCCGGGACATGTGTATGTAGCAGCAGACACCAACAGAGAACATGGTGTCAACCTTTGAAATGTAGGTCAACCGGTCTTTGCTCAGGTTTGCCTACAAATGCTACCTGTCCACTTAGGGTCAGGGTGTCATGCTGCCACCAGCTGGGACCAACATACCTGCTGTGCCTTCCACTCAGTGCTGCTGCTGTGCCACCTGCCAATCATGTCAGCTGCTGTCATTGAAGGGAAGGGAGAGAAGTGATCTCTCTATAACACAATGATGGTCTGAAGAACTCCTGGCTTGTACCCTTTTGTCACTTTGGATGACCTTACTGAAAGGGTATTACATGGCTTTTGTTTTTGGATTTTGCTTTGGACCATTGTGGCTACCTGCAATGTGTTTCTGCTTTGACAATAGTTGAATGAAGCTGCTGAGCCTGCAAGAAGAGTGCGTTTTCCTCACAATACAAGTTCGTAGAACCCAATTTTTCTGTACAACTGAAATTAATTTTCAGCATTATTAATACAAGAACAACTGCATTCTTCTGCTCTCAAGCTTTTTAAGGGATCTGGACATCCTGTCCGATTGATGTTGAAGAGACATTTGACTGGCTGCTGTTCTTATGAATTTTCAGTGGGATGCTTCCACTCTCCCCCAACTCAGCTTGCAGTGGTGAGCGCAGCTAGCCACACCCCATGCCCATTAAGGCTATGAGATGACCAAATGAAGAGGTATTAATATCATGGCTGAAAAGATGTTCCTTGCCCTTATTTTTCAACATTTAGCCAGATTCCGAGTTCTAAAATTGTTAAAAGCTCACCCACTGGTTTTGTGCATTTTGGTTGGTCTTAATAAATGGTATAACATGGCTTTTGTTTTTGCATTTTGCTCTGAATCACAGCTAACTGCAGCCTCTTCCATCATTTATTTATCAAATTTATACCTCACCACTCACTCAATAAGCGAGGCTCTGGGTGGCTTACAACAAAATAAAATACAATTCAGTATACTATATTAAAAGCAGTAAGAAAAATAAATATATAACACAATTTAAAATTAGTGATATGAAACTATTTGAAATACAGCAGCATCCAATAACCCAACAGTAAAATGATCCAGTAAAAATAAGAATTGCCAGACATGTAATGGTAATGGTAGTCCCCTGTGCAAACGCCAGTCATTTCTGACTTCGGGGTGACGTCGCAACGCAGCAGACTTTTTTTATGGGGTGGTTTGCCATTGCCTTCCTCAGTCATCTACACTTTCCCCCCAGCAAGCTGGATACTCATTTTTCCAACCTCGGAAGGATGGAAGGCTAAATCAACCTTGAGCCAGCTACCTGAACCCAACTTCTGCTGGGATCGAACTCAGATCATGAGCAGACAGCTTGAACTGCAGTACTGCAGCTTTACCACTCTGCGCCATGGCTAGATATACACGATGACTAATTAAAAGCCTCTTGGAAGAGCTCTGTGTAACAAGGTGCCGCAGGGCACACAAGTCCTTTGATAAAACATTCTACTAGGACAGCCTGCACCCCCGGAAGATTATCACCCTCCCTGCATCACTGTGGGTGAATCAGTTCTGAAGACAGTCCAGCAGTTCAGCTACCTGGGGTGCATCATCTCCTCAGATGCCAAGATTGACAAGGAGATTGACAACAGGCTGGCAAAGGCAAACTGTGCATTTGGCCAACTGCACAAAAGAGCGTGGAGCAACAAGCATCTGAAAAAAGGCACAAAGATCAATTTTTACAAAGCGGTTGTGATGACAACCCTCATCTACGGCTCCAAATCGTGGGTTTTATACCGTCATCACCTGCGACTCCTTGAGTGCTTTCATCAGTGCTGCCTTCGCACCATCCCCAACATCCACTGGAGTGACTTTGTGACCAACACTGAAGTCCTCAAGAGGGCAGAGGTTACAAGCATCAAGGCACTGCTGTTGAAGACGCAGCTGCGCTGGGCAGGGCATATTTCTAGGATGGAAAACCACCGCCTTCCCAAGATTGCTCTGTATGGTGAACTTTCCACCGTCCATCGAAATAGAGGGGCACCAAAGAAGAGATACAAGGACTCCTTGAAGAAATCCCTTGGCACCTGTCGCATCAACCATCACCAGTGGTCTGACTAGCCTCAGATCGCAAAGCATGGAGGCACACCATCCACCAGGCTGTCTCTTCCTTTGAGAACGCACGCATAGCTGGTCTTGAGGACAAAAGGAGATTGAGGAAGAATCGCACTGCTGCAGCACCAACCCCAAATCAGACTTTTCCCTGCAGCCACTGTGGCCGGATCTGCCTGTCCCGCATTGGTCTTGTCAGCCACCAGCGAGCCTGCAGCAGACGTGGACTACTGCACCCTTCTTAAATCTTCGTTCGCGAAGTCAAGCCGAGAGAGAGAGGACAAGACTACCACAGAGAAGGCCCTTGCTCTGCTACAAGAGAGGTGAGCCACTAGTGGACTGGGCACCACCAACAGATTGTGTGATAAAGAATGTGGGCAACATTGGGGGGGGGGAATCGTAGTGGGTGAGGCAGTCCTTCAAGTATGATTATCCCAGACTGCTTAGAGCTTTAAAGGTTAAGACCACCACCACGAATTTGATCCAGAAATCAACTGGCAACCAGAGCAGCTGCGTAAGTATTAGCTGTTTCTGAGTTAACCATGCTGCATTGGTCAAAAGCCTAGCAGCTCTATTTTGGATAGCCTGAAGCTTCTGGAGTATATTCAAGGACAACCCTGTATAGAGTGACTTGCAATAATCACAGCATGAATCACTGTGGCCAGATCTGACTGAGACAGGTGGGGAGGGCAGCTGATGGGCCTGGTAAAGATAGAACAATGCAGACCTCATTGCTGTGGACACCTGTTTGTCCAGAGAAAGAGAGGCATCAAGCCATACACCCAATATCTTCATGGAAACCTCACCTGTGACAGCTGGACCCTGCCAAAAAGCAGGAGCTGTAATCCCTGCATTGGCCCAGCCCTCCCAGCCACATGACTTCCGCATTTGATGGATTCAGCTTCAACCAGCTCTTTCAGCCATCAGAAAAAAACACTGTGAACAAGAATGCTTAAATAGAACTTAATAATGTTATGTAATGAAATAAAGAATTTCAGCAAACCAATATAGTGAGACATTATATATTATATCAGTTTTCTGTAACAGAGCAAAAGACTTCGAAAACAGTTACCAAGAATTATATATACAATACAAAAGAAAGACATTATTCACCAAACACACTATTCAAGTATTATTATGTACTTATTAAGAAACAAATAATGTGTATATTACTGTAGAAAAACATAGTCATTGCAACATCCACTTAATAAAACAGATGACTCCATTGTAGGAAAAGATGTGATTCTTTTAACTTCAAAGAGTTAAGAAGACACTGGGTTTAGACTTCCATATATAGTTCTTCTAGTTTCAAATACAGTGAGGCTTTCCAGTGCTTTAGAAGTATTGAAGGAAAGTTCTTGATTGAAGGTGCAGATTGGTGCCTGTTCATTCAAATAAAATACTTTCTTATCAGATTTATTTGGAAGTGAAGGTTTCATCAACACCAAAGTAGGGTTGCCTGATTGATGGAAGCCAGTTGCAAACAGTTAATGTATTAAAGGAGATTGGATTACCAGTATTTATCTGAGAAATAACTCTGTTTGAAAAAAATAGGCTCTCTATCCTGGGAGAGGGGAGTAACGAAACTCATCCTGACCTTTAAGAGGAAATTATCTGTCCACAGCACCAGTTCATATACAACCACGCTATCCTACACCTGCATAAAAAATCAAATCCAGCATGTGGCGTGCTTCCTGTGTGGCAGCTGGCACCACATAGGATAGTCCCAATGCTGTCATGGATAACATGAAATCCAAGGCAGCACCTGACAAGAAATATCTGCATCTACGTTGAAATCCCCCAGGACTACATTTCCTCCTGGTATTAAAATTCTTCAAATTCTCAGCAGCTCCTTAGCTATAAACACAATGTCCAGTCAGACCACCTCTGCTAGCTTCAGCAGGGTAACTGACAGTGAACTAGGTAGGCAGTATACCAACAGAATAGTCATCCTCTCCACAGCAACCTAGACTGGGCTGACACATTCTATGCTGGCAATTTGAGGCACAGGGATCATAAGAAAGTATGCAAAATTAAAAACTCTTTCTGAGGTGGACTAGCCTTTGGCATTCACAGAGTCAAGTTGGAATGATCAGTTCCAAAGCTGAACTGATCTATGAGTCCATCCCTCTGCTGCCAGCTTTTAATCGTAGTAAGTTCAGTAAGCGGTGTGGGGCATTTTTCAGTTTCACTGTCAGCATAATGGTGGTGGCTTTAAATCCACCTAGGCAAATAGGATAAGACAGCAAATAATCTGGACTTCAGAATCAGTAAGTCAATCTTTTCTCTTCATCCCTGAACACAGACTTCACTGTCCTTAAAAGATTTAGCTCTACTTATTAGAGGCAGTCTCTGGAGAGGAAAAAAAATAACCATTAAAAACTTTCCATTTGATTGCATGTGATTTGGAATCTGCTGCTAAAGGATAGTTTATTTTAGATTACCTCTAATTTAATATTTTGCGGGTTGCTTCATATTATCTGCTTCAGTTTTGATTTCTCTTTGTTTTTTAACATCATACTATGCAAATATTAACTAGAAATCATTGTACTATTAAATAGCACTGTGACTGAATCTGCAACAGCTCTGAGATCCAAGGTTTCTCTTGGTGTGGAAAATTCCAGTTACTACCGTGCTGTTCCAGCTTCTCCTTAAGTACATAATAGAGACTTAGAGTTGCCAGTTCTGGTCTGAAAAATTTCTAGAGATGTGGGGGAGGTGCCCATGGAGAGGAGAATTTGGGGAGGGATTTCACTTAGAATCTATGGTATACCATAAAGTTTGCCCTCTAAAATTGCCATTTCCTCCAGGGGAACTGGTCTCTGTAGTATGGAGATCAGTTGTAATTCCAGATCTCCAGACCCCACCAGGAGATTGGCAACTCTGTGGAGACTTGCAATGCAGTCCTATGAGAGTTGTCCTAGTGTAAGCCCACAGATTCCAATAGGCTTAGACTGAAGTAACTCTGTAGAATTGCACTGTTGACATTTTGAGCCAGCATCACAGACCCTGCAGCATGACATTTCCTCCTGGTATCAAAATTCTTCAAACTCTCAGTAGTTCCTTAGCTACAAATGTCAAGCCTAGCTGTGCAAACAATTATGAGCACCTATGTCTGGTTTTCTAAAGCTCAGATATTTTCCTGTTTTTCTATAATCATTGCTCTCAATTCATACAAACATTATATAAAATACTACTAACCATGGTTGCTTTTCTCCTTATCTTAGAGACAGTGTTGTACTTTGAATCAGATCTGATTAAATCTTGGCTTCTAAGAGCTATTTATTAAAAACACTTTATGCCACCTTTCAACCCAAATAGGGTCCCCAAGGCAGCGAACAGCAAACATTAAAACATTTCAGCATTAAAAACAATAATTTAATAAAAGCATAAACAAGCATAATAACAAAAAATAGGAGGCAAATAACAGTTATTGAGAGTATGCGAAACAAAAAAGAGGGAGACCAATGAATCTCCCAAGGAAGGGAGTGCCAGCCTTTTAGTTCCACAACTGAGAAAGTCCTTTCTTAGATTGCTGCCTGTCTAGCCTCAGATGGCAGGGGCATCTGAAGCAAGGCCTCCAAAGATGATTGGAGTGGACATTCAAGTAGGTTCATATGGAAGAAAGTGATCCCTGGCAGGGAACAAGTATTGTTATTTTTCTTTGACTACAGTGCACCATATGATAACACAAAGTGCTTTTGAAGCTTCCATTGGTTTCAAAACTAATGGCATGTAGGATAGGGCCAAGTTGTCAGAGAAACATATCCCCAAACTCACTGGGCATGCAGAACGAATCACACAGTTCTTGGATCCTGGCCTAGAATTTTAGGTTTTTACTTCAGGCAAATTGGCAAGTAAACCCGTGTTAATGTTACCTTGGATGCAGTCCATTGATTGATACATGTGTTCACTAGTAATTAACTGTGTGCAGAATTGTAGCCACACAGTGCAGTATAAATGGAGACATGTGTCTAGGTTAAGGTAGGCACCTAGGGTGAGGGGGAATAAACATAGTCCAAGCACAGTTCAAGGTCAAAGTACATCAAAAGTCCAAGCATCGAACCAGAAGGGCATATTCAAAGAGCACAAGCCAGGTCGTGATCCAGAAGGTCAAGCACACTGAAGACTAGAACACAGCAGCACACAGGTTGTGGACAAGGTTCCATGCTAGCTTGCCCTTTTCTGGCTGCTTTTGTCAGTTTCATTTAAGGACAGGTGCAACTCATCAGCTTTCTAAGTCATCCAGGGTCAGGTGCAAGTTATCAATGGCTGAGCAGCCTACAGGACTATGCACCCTGATCCTGTCGTTATTCCAGCTCAATGGCAGAGGTGGACCAGTGCTGAGCTGCCAGCTATGCACTATGGCTCTACTCCTGCACCTCCCTCTGGGCCTGCCTTCTCTGGAAATTCCAGGGGCTCTGGAGATCCTTGGGATGAAGCTGGCCCTGCAGGGCCTCTTCTTCAGCTTCATATCCCTGACTTCAGCCTGAGACTCCGCCCCCCCCCCTGCACCTGATGGAGTTTTGTCTAGTGGGTCTTCCTGCAGCATCCCATGGCCGGGGCCAGCTTCCTCCAGCTCTTCCTCATCCAGACCTTTGTCTTGTCAGCATTCAGTTTCAATTTGCTCACCTTTGGCCATTTAACCACAGGAGTCAGGCACAGGTTTAGGACCCCTTCAACATCACCAGACAACGTGACTTAAGAAATATAGAATAACACTGGGACTTCAAGTATTGTCTTTTGAACTCTGTTAATCGAATCAGACTAAATAAATGTATCTTCTGGTAAAAAGTTGTTCAAGCAAAGCATCATCATACCAAGCATACAGAAATAGGTCTCTGTTGTTCTATCTTGTAAAAGCAAAATAACAACACATCTGGTTATGCAATGGAAAATATGTCTCCTGGCTCAGAGAGAGAAATCAAGCTAAAGACAGAAAACAGGAGCAGGCTGTTGCATAATTCCTTATATGAGGATATATAAACTGCAGCTCTAAACCTCTGACTACAGAATATAGCCACAATCTGCAAATATCTACTGAGAAAATATTTCTCATATTTAATACTACATTGATATTTTCCTTTTTATATGGTATTCTGGTAATAGCAACCTGAATCTGATGGTTGATTTCTCTCTAGAAGACAAATAATTAGTGGTATCATATACAAATATAAATTTATTCAAGTTATAAAACAAATGTTGCCCATTATTCTATCATTTTCTTTTCTTTAAGTATAGTATAGGATTTTGTTAATGTCAGAGAGTAATAATGTGTACAAAAAATAAACTTTAATATAGGTGATATATCTTTCTGAGTCCTTGTTCTAAATCTAAAGGGTAAAAATATTTTGTTTGTAAAGGACTGAAGTCTTTTATATTTTTTGCATTTATGAAAATAAAGTTAAAAAACAGAAAAGAAAGTATTCATGTGAAAACTATCATGTGTTGGATATGGATTCAACCACAGAATTGGCGGATGTCCTTGCAGAAGTCACCCTTCTTCCACCTGAGATGATCCTCACCTTTTGCAAGGATAGACATCTGTCAGGGTGCATCTAAATTATACAGATGATGTGAGCTGTGTCAGGGGTTCCACAACCACCCTCATAGTCACGTGTATTCTCAGGGACTCATCTTTAAAAACTGTATGTTGTGCCATATAACTCCAAATACTGCAAGGTGGCAGGTTTCTACCTCCCATTTTGGGGGGCTGCTTGCCCCTCAGGCTCCATGTGTCCTGGAGTAATATGATCAAGGAGAAGTGGAGCCCAAAAAACAGACATACGTGGCCATTTCCACTAGGGAAAATCCATGGGAAAGTCCTCAGATCTATCTATTATTTTTACAAATTGGCTAATAAATGTTAAAAGTAATTCTTGGTTTTGCTCCCAATTTCAAGACATCTGGCTGACTTTTTAGAGGTATCTTTGTATCACACCCTTCCAGAATGTGAATTCTTGGGGCCAGACTACACATTTAAGCTTTCCTCATGGTTGCCACAGGGACTTGTAGCAGGATGACTGTGAAACAAATGTCAAATGTAGTTTGGTCCTTAGGTGCTTTTGTGGTAGGAAAACATAGAAAACTTAGTTGTATGTGGTGGAGGAGGGAAGAAGATTGGAAGAAATTGTAGTTGTTCAGCGGGTAATGCTAAGAGAGAAAGAAAGGTATGAAACTAACAACCATATGGATAATAGTCACTGTAAGTGTATATAGCAAGTTTCCATTCCCAGGGATTAAAGTAAGGTATTTATTTGAAGCTTTTGTTTTATGTTTCCGACTTGAACTTAGTAAAATGCATTTGGTTGCTGTACTGTAGCAAATTCATGACAGGCATAAACATTCAGGCTCTTTCTTTCTTTCTTTCTTTCTTTCTTTCTTTCTTTCTTTCTTTCTTTCTTTCTTTCTTTCTTTCTTTCTTTCTTTCTTTCTTTCTTTCTTTCTTTCTTTCTTTCTTTCTGAGTAACAATGATTGTTGGTCTTTTAGGTCCCATGGAATTTTTTTTTTTACTGTCTAGAGAATAGTGATACAGCCTTTTTTCAGATGATTATTAGAAGTGGGGAAAGCTTATATCTTTTGAACCCTGGTCTCATTCAGACTGGGTTGTCGTGGTGCAGGCTTCATGTCTTTATTTGCAGAATGCTTTTGCAGTAGCCAAGTGAGCTCTGACAGGTCAGTCAGTTGTGAATATTTTGTTGTAATTTGGTTTCATCCTTGATGGAACACATTCAGAGGAAGCCAGAGATTTTGTTTGATCTCTTCTAAATTGTGATTTCTGTTAACAGACTGGCTAGATGAGCTAGTCAAATGAGAATGAACCCAGACAGAGGAGTTGGCAAGACTCTCCTGTTTACCTTTCTTTCTTTCTTTCTTTCTTTCTTTCTTTCTTTCTTTCTTTCTTTCTTTCTTTCTTTCTTTCTTTCTTTCTTTCTTTCTTTCTTTCTTTCTTTCTTTCTTTCTTTCTTTCTTTCTTTCTTTCTTTCTTTCCCTGCAACCTCTGAATGTGGATGGAAATACTCTAATCTTACTGGTCTAAACAAAAAGTAAATGCTGCAGCCCAGTATCTAGGCAGCCCAGAAATGGCTCAGAAAATAGAAGTGTCACACAGAAAGTCAGTTATGCATCACTTCCACCTGCATAATTTGGCTCTTTGCTGATTGGCAAAAGCATGCCGTTTAATGCTGTTATTGCTCCCCTTTTTTTAAAACTACACTCCTATTTTGTTTCTCCGAAATAAACAAGCCCTAAACTCAGTGTGCTTTTAGAATATTATTTCCACAGATATTGACAAGGCACCATTGCCAACCCTGTTTTCATACAACTTAACTGCTGTGCAAAAACTTATGGTTTGCTGTGTTGCGGCTGTTTGGAATTCTTTAAGTTTGTGAGCTGTCATTTTTGGTGATTTCTGGAACTGCCCCTCCCCCCCAGGCTTTACGATCATCTACGCAATATCTTCTTGTGATCCCTGGTCCTCAGAATGCCCAGTTGGTCACAATGAGGGTCAGGACCTTTTCAGTCCAGGCCCCTACTTGGTGAAATAAGCTCCCGTTGGAGATCCAGGCCCTGCAGGACTTACCTAAATTTCACAGGGCCTGTAAGATGGAGCTCTTCCACCAAGCTTTTAATCCTACCGGGCGTCCTCTGAAATCTTCCCCCAGCAGTTTACTATCCATGTGCTTGAGCTGGGTCAAGGGTCTGAGTCACAATCTAAAGTGTTGTCAATGACCTGAAGCTGTACTAAGTTGTACCAACTGCTGAATTATGGCCTCAGGCTGTACCATTGTTGGAGTTATGGTCTTCTTGTTTTAATCTGTATGTATTATATTTATGAGATTTTAAATTTGTTGTGTTTAATTTGATAGGTTTTACTTATTGTTATTGTAATGTTTTAATGTTGTAAGCCGCCCTGAGCCTGCTTTGCGGGATAGGGCAGGGCATAATTCGCAAATTAAGGCCAAAAAAATCACTGATTTGCATGCACTTGAAAGTTTGCAAATCATTCTGCAGGCACTACTTATCTCAGCAATAAAAAGTTTAGAGATTTACTTTTTAAAATTAAAGTTGGAAGCAAGAGGAGCCAGCAGATCATGGTAATAGATTGTTATAATGATTTTAAAAGGATCTCAAGTGGTGTTGGGAAAATATCCGCTGAGGCAAGGAAAGTGTGGAAAAACCTGCCACCTGGATTCTTCTAGTGGCAACAACAGGAGTCATCACCATGTGTAAGCATCCAGAGACAGAACTGTTGCAGGCCTTCAAGTAACGCAACTGGGAAGAAGTTGCTTGTTGCAATAGGGAGGTAAATCATTCCCTTCTGCTTCTCAGTCATAACTGTGACCTCCCCTTGGTTAGAACAAAAGGAAGACACAACAGAACTGTTTCCACTGCACAGATTAGGAACAAAAACTACATTTTCTTGTCTGTCTTCAGAACTAGAGCCTAGAATTTCATTTTTCCAGAAATGGAAGCTGGGAATTAAGGCTGCTAACTGCAGTTTTGGAAATTCCTGGAGATTTAGGGGTGGAGCCTAATAAGGGTGGAGTTTGGGGAAGGGAGGACCTCAGTGGAATATAGTGCCATAGAGTCCATCCTCCAAAACAGCCATTTTCTACAGGGGAACTCTCATCTGTAGTCTGGAGATCACTTGTAATTCCTGGGGATCTCCAGATTCCACCTGGAGGTTAGAAAGTAAGGTTGCCAGTCCCCAGGTCCATTCTTCTGCAGCTGGCCAATGGGGAAATCCCACCCCTAAACAGGGATGTAAGTGCATGATGTCCTTGATACAATGATGTCATCCAGAAGTGACATCATTGTGTTGGGGATGCTCTGGTTATTGGACAAAACTCTGTGCTTTGAGAGCAAATTTACCATAGAGTTTCACCCAAAAACCAGAGCATTGCAACCTTAATTCCTTAACCTTAATTCTCAGTGTTGCTGAGAGTCTACTGGGAGTCCAATCCATGTAATGGTCTGGTGGCATGCCCAGATTATGGATAAAGTCCAAGCAATAGGGCAGTCCTGTGTGCAATAAAGCAATCACCTGTACCTTCTGTAGGATCAGAGACTTACATTTAATCCAGTTTCTAGCCTTTCAGCTGATTATTTGTTCTACCCTTTTCTGTCACTCAACCCACTTTTCCGCTGATTAATCCTCATGCAACCTCCTAAGTTCTTTTGTAGTAGCAATTCAAGTGCAAGTGGCCTGTCGAAGTCATTTGGGGTTTCTTTACCCATTTCGCTTGCTTTCGTTTTCAGTTCCTCTTCTTCTACAGCACTTTGCTGTAAATAAAGAATTGTCATTACCACTGTTTAAGATGTGCCTTAGTTTAGTATGGCAAGCTGAAAACTACTGCAATAAAGGAACCAACCTTGAACCTTTCCACCTCTCGTTGTTTAACTCATTTATGATTCTTGAACATGCGGATGGAGAAGATAATGGCATTGCAGCACCAGGTATTCTTGGATAATGTATGGTTCTGTAAGCCATTCAAAACAATTTCATATCCGCTGGATGATGAAATAAGGAAAAAATTATCAATGTGTGAACTTGTTGTATATACAAATATATGTGTGTATAAAGAGTTTCTCTGGTATAGTTTAACAATCTGTACAGAGTGAGAACAGTGATGCTTTTGTCACTACAACAGTTCTTATTTTCTTTCCTAGCTCTGTGCTGCTCATCTGCCAACCAGATCAGATGCACCAACTCATTATCAAGCAGTATGTCGGGCGCTGTTTGCAGAAACAATGGAGCTGTACACATTCTTGGCCAGAATTAAAAGTGCCAAAGAGGTAAGTGATGCAAAAATCTCTTGAAAATTGGGTTAGTTTGTTTCTAAGGGATGTGTCATATTTCTGTAAATTATTGTGACTTAGACCCTTGTAGTGTATACATTATAGTACTTTGACAATTTAAAATGCTGGTTAAAGAAAACGAAGAAAGCTCTATGAGTGGATTCTCTGAGCCATAAATTGAAGAAATTCACAGAATGGATCTCTTCCCCTTCTCCTTTGCAGCCTCTTTTGCTCTGCTCTACTCCTGCAGTTTCAAAGGATCCTCAAGAACAGAGTGGGATTCAGCACAGGTGGCTGCAGCTTGAGAGGAAGACAGCAGAAATAATTCCCTCCCTTCTTGGGCAAATGAAGCATATTGTTATACAAGAAGGGCATGGGGATGACTGCCAGTTCTCCATTCTTGCTGTAGTCCTCCATGCCCCATCTCAGCCTGTTCTTATAGACCCTCTAGACCTCAGCAGTAGATTGGGGGTGGGGGGCAGAATACAGGAGTCAGCAAGGGAACTGTGTTCTGTGTACTCCCATTCAGAATCCATAGGATCCAACTCTAGATTTCTGGTTGCTGTTATTTCTCTTAATTATTATAACCGTAAATTCTGATAGGTTTCTCTGAGTTTCTTTTGATGAATACATAGGGGTTGGATTGATCTAGAAATATGTGAAACTTGTAGACTCTGTCACTGAACATAATGGCTACTCCAGATCTGTTTTTAAGATATGTGGCCTTAGTTCCACCATATTTTCCTTTCCTATCCCTTCTTTTTTTCTTTTTGTCCAGTGAGCTCCTTATACATATGAATGAACATAAGTTCCAGCTAAAAAAATGTAAAATAATCATGGGTGGCATACTGATGAGGTAAAATTAATAACAGGACTCATTACTGTGAGTGTGCAGTATATAAAAGCTTCAGACTCACAATATCCAGCATGCTGAAATATTAACATAACATAGGCACAATGAGCTTTCATAAGATGAGTCCATAGATTGTTTTCATGGTAGATATGTGAATAACAGCTATTAAAATAAACTGTAAATTGTGGAAATATTTCTGCTTGCACAAGTTAATTGCAGGTTTTCCGATATATCTAGTGCTTCTACTTGTGCAGGTGGAAGTGAATTGTATTTCTATTCACATATTACTAGATTAGTTCATCCCCTTTGTATTCATCAAAATATAGGTCATGAGGACAGTATTTCTTTCTTGATCTAACAGAAGTTTGTCTTTCTTCCTGAAAAGTAAATTGATTTTACCATTAAGAGATGCCAAAAAAAAACACACACACACTGTATTTTGTAGACTTGGCAGAGCAAGCCTTCAACCAAATTATTATCTGTTGCTGTATTTGGTTTCTCTTCCACCTCAAGTAAACATTTTCTTTGAAGAGAAAAAGCAGTAAAATTAGAACAAACATTCTATTTTAAAGAAAAAGAGGAAAAGATATTCTCGTGTCAATGGCAAAAGCTTTTGAAAGATCTCTGGAGGGAGATTTCTCTGTATTATCTTTCACAACAGATGTTAACCCCTTTTAGGAACATTAATATTTCAGGGACAATTTATAACCTCTGTTAGCAGTTAAGCTTGGAGAAAGAAGGAGTGGGTAAAATTCTTCACTCTGACTACTGATAACCCAGCTGGAATTGTTTGTGATAAAATATGCACTCAGATATTATTTATTAGGGTCTTAGTAATACATTACAAATCAGCTGTACTGGGTCAAGAGAGAGCTCTTTTAAGTGGTCATTGACCTAACATTAATGAACAATGGGAGATCCAATGATATCACTCCAGAGAATGAGATGGGATAAGGGAGAAATTGAGCGTGAACGAGTTATCTCATCTTGATTCCTTCCTGTGCTATTTCTGATCATGTTATAAACATGTAGGGTGCTATGTTACAGACTGCAAGTACCTTGTTGTCCCCCTACTTGTTGCCAATCTGTGACCCCCTGAAAAGCTGTTGCAGAGGACTATCATGGACAGTATACCAGGTAGCATGCAGGGCTGCAGTGGACAGAATTGAGGGAATTCACACATACACACCTTTGCCCAACTGGAGAGCTTACTCTAACAAGCTGCCTCCATTACAGCCTCTTTGCTTTAATTCATGTCCCCCATGCTGCATGATATTTTGTTGGTGAGGTTTGCCCAGCTACCTGCATTGGCTTTTCAGAAGTCATGGTGGTGGGGGGAAGGGAAAGCTTGGAAAGATCTGCTTCATGGCTTGCAGGATCTTACCCACAATGCAGGTGCTATTAGTCCTCCTTGGTACTTGTTATTGCATGTAATTTCAACAGTGTCTCTCATCCTGCACTCTGCCCATTTTTCCTCCCTTCTACATGTAATCAGAAGAAGTAAATGGTGACCAACTGAGAAGGGTGTGGGGTGTGAAATACATGCCATGTGCCCTCCTTCTGACTCACAGACCCAGTTAACAGACTTGTAGTGCCATAGAAGCTGCTTCCTCACTGTGGAGTCCCACTTGGTGCAATAGATGTGTCAATATCAGAAACGTGTGGGTCTTTCCCATCCAGTGATCCTTTATTCACACACATACCCCCCGCAGTGTCTTCCATACTACCAAGTCTTTGTTTCGTGATGGTATGAAATTACAGTCATGCTGAAGACAAAGAGTCCTGCTGTTATTCCAGCCTGTCTGTGGAAGGTTAGCAGGATTGCCTGAGGACGAGTAACTAGGAAAAAACTGGAAAGGGTCAAGTAATCTACTTCTCTTAACCCTGAGCTTCAGACTGTGGCCATGATCCAAAGAATTTATTCAGCATGCAGCAGGAAGCTTTTTCAAAAGAAGCAGATTTGTTCTGCGTGCAGAGAGAACCTTTCATATGCATATGTCATTTTGCATATTTGAGTATTTCCCTGTGCATCTGATGTTGTACATATAGTGCTATGGTGATTTTGCACATCCAGATATGGAGCAGCATAAGCACTTCAGTGCCTTGCGCATGTGGTGTTCTAGATATGTAAATATATGATTTCAGGTTAAAATCGGAAGCATATCAATTTGTGAAAAAATATCTCAAGAAATCAATAGGGCACACTACTGAGCATGGTGATAAATTATGGCTTGGACAGAAATAGCACTACTAGCTCCATTTCCAGCAGGTTTAAATGTTCAGATTTATTTTCTTCAGTTTCTGGGTGGGTTTTTTCCCATGTTGTGCTGGCAAGGAACTTACATAATCTTCCATCTGGCAGCTGAGTAAAGCAATACTTTTTCTTATAAGGAAGTTTAGTTATTAGAGCAATTAAACTCTGTTGACTGGTTATATAACAGAACAATAAAATAAAACAATAATATTTGTTCCCTGTAGGTTCCTAACAAGATATGAGCTTGTGATTTGCAGTACTACATAAATCTGAAACAATGCTTGAGAATTATTTTGGAAGTCATTCCATGGCTATGAAATTTTGTCAGAACTGGCCCTAAAGTTCATTAATATATGGAAGAGAAACCTTTTGTTAAGTTCCTCTAGATATCAGAACAGCCCCCCTTCATATTTCAGTTAATAAACTATTAATTGATAATTTATGGCTATCAGTTTATGAATGCACTCAAACGTAGTCTGCTAGTTAAATTCATCTTTAAAATTTGCTTACAATACATGAAACTATGCAGGAACTCATTTGCATATTAGGCTATACCCCCTGATACCAAACCAGCTGCAACTGCATTCCTGCTCAAAAAAAGCCCTGAAAATATCCATTTAAATTAGCATTTGGACATTAAAGCATTGTGTTACTGATCCATTTTAAAATGTAGCCCTTTGAATGTTACAGTTTTTTTTAAAATTACATAAATTTGAGGTTGATAAATGTTAAAAATAACCAGCCTATTCTGTAGATGTGTAATAGTTTTGTACTGTGTAAACAGAAACATTTAACTGTTTAGGAGTGCCATCGATCATTTTTATTCTCCTAACATAAATGAACATGTCTTGGTAAGTAGGTTTTTTAATTGGCCAAGATGTGAAGGATCCATTTAAAAGGCAATCTAATGCAGTCTACAAATGATAATTTAATTAGATGCTGAATTAAATATGTTAGAATTTAGAAGAGGCAGTGTTTCCAAACTTCTGGACTGATTTATATTATAATTCATTCATGAGCTGGAACCAGAGGTAGTTAATTTACTAAAATGTGTGCAGTGGCCTCATGGCAAGGCATCAGAAAGTGGGACACCCAGTGCATGCATCAAAGTCAGCCCAATAGAGTAATCCATGCACAATTGTCTATGCAAATCTCCTTTGCTGATTTGTAACACATATCAATTGTGTGTGTTTTTAAAAGTTTTAATAGATGTTTAGGTGTTTATGGGGGATTATCAGTATTCATGTTTTAGCTTAAAGTTTGCAGTGCTTATTTTGAAATTTCTTTGTCACTCTCTCAAGTAATAAGTAGTAGAAGAAATATGTGACAGTTAAAAGTACAATTAAATATTTATTTTTCTTTCCACTTGCACTGATGGCACAGTTTCTTGTTTATTTAAATAAATGTGTACATTTACTTTTAATTGGTAGAATTTGAAGAAGATTCAGGAAATGGATAGAGAAGGGAGTGATGAATCCACAGATCTTGATGAGCTAAAAAATGCAGACTGGGTAAGATTTCCTTGAGCCATTATTATGTTCTTTTATTATTGTGAGGATGATCATACATTCATGCTTTTTGGTGTACTGTGTGTTTCCCTGAGAAAGAGAGGGAGCTCCATATTTCTTTTGCAAACTTCAGTGTGAATAAGAGAACTGTCTGTAAAACAGAGCTGTTGCTTCTAATATGAGCTAATTTTGCAAATGCCAGTGTGGTGCACTGTTTTTCAGATATAGCAGGCTGGAGGAAATTATTTTGCCAGGTGTGTTATTTAAATTGTATTACAGTGTACAGCTAAAATGTAAATAACATAATATTTACTGAAATGCAAAGTATGTCATTTTAAAAAGAGTGTGTCATCTGAAATTCATATGCAAGTTACAGTTGTGTCCAATAAGAAGAAAATTTATTGTGTATAAAATCATACTACATTCAGGGTCATCCTTCTTTCAAGTAAATATGGTAATAATGATAAACTCTGACATACCACCTCTTACTTTAGCTTTAATGGCAATATAGCTGCTATCTCAGCCTTTTAGCTTCCTCAAAAGTTGTGCAGATGCCATTTGTTTTCCCTGAATTCCTAGAGCGTCCCCACACAACATGCCTAGTGCAATACATCATTTCTAGGTGACGTCATCGTGCCATGTGTGCGCGCAAAAAAAGTCCTGCACTGGCAGCTGGTGGGGACTTGGCAACCCAAAACAAGTGTAATTGAAAAGGTATTTATCTGAATTAGTGATCCTTCATTAAGTTTATAGTCATCTTCAGATATGTTGGCTAGGCTGTCTCAATAGGCCAGAATTGCCCTAAAAATCTGAAAATATTTATTTCTTCTTGATTTTTTTAGGCCCGATTTTGGGTGCAGGTTATGCGAGATTTGCGCAATGGTGTGAAACTGAAGAAAGTTCAAGAACGTCAGTTCAACCCTCTTCCAATAGAGTATCAGCTCACTCCATATGAGATGCTGATGGATGATATTCGATCAAAACGCTATACTTTAAGGAAAGTTATGGTAAGTTATAAGAATACAAAAAAAAAAAAGTCCACTGTGTATTTCAGTAAATGTCAAATTTATTATTCCTCACATACCAAAGGAAGCTTGTTACATAAGTCTGGAATCCAAAGGTTTCTTCAGATGAGTCTAGGAGATTACTTACCAGTTTTCTATCACCAGAAGTTCGTACCATGTCACCAGTTGTCTTTGAAACTACTCTCAGTTTTAAGTCTGGCTGCCCTGCAGCATGGGCATCTGCTATTGTGAAACACCATCTGAAGTTTCCATGGACATATGGAATTATTTCCATAGATCTTTAGAAAAAAATGAAGCCAGTGTGCTCAAAATGTCTGCATTACAGGCTGCAATGGTTTTAGTTTTATGAGATTTTATTTGGCTTCTATATGATCATGCGTTCTTGTCAACATTTAAGTCTCATCTCATGTCCACCAGAAGCCAAATTCTACCATCCTCTTTCCTTCCTTGGTAACAAGAGCAGGAATGCTGTTCCGGCTGGCTTGGTGTCGGGCAGTGTGGCCTAATATGCAAGTGAGTTCCTGCTGGGCTTTTTCTACAAAAAGTCCTGTGTGAACAATGGTGACAAAATGGGGGTGTGACATCATATGCAAATGAGTTCCTGCTGGACTTGTTCTACAAAAAATGCCCTGTGTGCTGCAATGTATTTTGATGGAGTGGAGCTTAGTTTCACTTTTCAGCATTTATATGGTCAGTTAGAACAGTTCCTTGCTGGAGTTGTGTGACCTTGCAAATAAAGGGTTAGTGCTTTGATCCAGGTTATCTCTGCTGAATGGACCTGAGAATGGGTACCTAGTGAGTACTCTAACCTGGGAACCCACATCCAAAGGGGGATATTACACTGAAGAGGCATTGCCAGTCTGAGTAGACCTGGGAGCAGGGGGAGAAGCTTGCAATGTCCAGCCATTTAATGTTTTCCTAAGCGCAGAGCATTTTATATTTTTGGTTTATATTTTTAGTTTCTGCTGTGATCCTTGTGCTTTTTCTTGATGTTTTATTTTTAAAATTGCATTGCCAGATCCCACTGTTTCCCCACCTTTCCATTTTAAACAAAACACTGCAAGAGTTTTAAGCATGTTTGTATTTGTATTTGTACTTTAAGTAAAAAATATCTTTAATTGTGTTTCTCTGTATCCCTTATAAAGCCTATATATCTCCACTACATCTTATGATACACATGGCCCAGCTCCACAAAGTCCCGTTTATGTCAGTTCCATCCCTTGTAACAAATGAGTTCGACACCCCTGCTTTAAGTTGTAAGCTGCCGGTGACAACTAGTAGTGTTGCATTGTTACCTCCTTTTTTTCTGTCATGTGCCAGTCTGGTTTTGCTGACAAAACCAAAATGTTCTATCTTTGGTATTTTTTAATTTATTGAGATTATTGATTCATTTCAGCACTCATGAACATTTTAGTATGCATTAACCAACTTGGAATACCAGGTGGTGCAGATGTTCAGTCAAATTGTTAAGCATATTTTTTCCTTTTTTCAGATCAATGGAGATATACCTCCACGATTAAAAAAGAGTGCCCATGAAATAATATTGGACTTCATCCGATCTCGACCTCCATTAAATCCAGTATGTAATCCAATGTGTTCTTTATTGAGTTTGTGTGTGTGTGTATGTAAAGAGTCATCAAATTGCAGCTAACTGTTGTCGACTGCTTAGTTTTCAAGGCAAGGGACTAACAAATGTGATTTGCTATTGGCTGCTTCTGTATAAGTTTTTATATATTTTGTGTTAAGACACTTGTAAAATGCAGCTTCTCCCAGTTCCCACCTGCAAAGCACTTCAGAGTACATGGAAATACAAACGTTTTCTATGTAAGCAACCCACCACTACCTTTAAAGTGTGGCCAGTTCTTCTCTAGGCAGCCTCTAATCTAATTCCTTATACTCACATTGTTCAGTGCAGCTTTACCCAAATGTGCTCCCCTCCTCTCCCTCATACTAGCAATAATCATGAACTTCAAGAAAACTGTGTGTTGAGTTGTTAGATCAGCCTGACAAACCTATTGATTGGCTTTTATTTCCTATTGATTCCATATTTACACACCACACATATACCCTTCTCACTGCTTTAATAATGGGTAGTTTTTATTTGCTCCCAATTTGTCTAGGAACCAGAAAGAGAGAGGATCTAAGTCACTGTTTAATCCTTCATTCTATCCTGGTTTTCTGTGTCCTATTTATTCCCTGTCTGACAAAATAGAAACAAAGAGTTTGATTTCTAAATGGGGCTTACAGAAATTACAACCAAATAAAAAGCTCTCTACTCTGACCTCTGGGGAATAAAAAAAAAGGGGGGGGGGTATCATGTTCTGTTGAAGCTAGTAACTTGAATCTAATCTGTTTCAGAACCAGTGAAGTTTTTTGTACCTGTTTATACTATCAGTCTTTAATTTTGTATATTCAGCATCAAATTCTGTGAAACGGGTCAGTTTATTGCAGTTATGTTAAGTAGATTTTTTTCTTTTATACAGTAATAACTTTTATCCTGTTGTACATTTTAAGTTTGCTTTCTGATTTTTGCTCTGGTTTTGATACAGTAAGCAGATCCAATGCAATAAGCAGATACAATAAATAGATCCAATTAAAATGTTACATATATAGATTCATTTAGGATGGGATCTGTAAGTATTAGCATATAGTGAGTAAGAAATCCAAAGTCCTTTTTAAGGTATTGGGGAGGAGAGATAGTATTGAATTTATTGATGAATCCTAATTCAGTAATTTAGTGTTGAATTTCTATTTGAAATTCTTTTTGTAGAAGAATGATGACTTTTAGTTTAGCAGTAGAATACCCTGGAATGATATTACAGTGTTCGCCTGCTGGTTTCGAAATATTGTGATTTTTCTGATGTCAGATTTGTGCCCACTTATTATCCTTTTATGTTTGTGCAGTGCAGAGAATAGAAAGGCATTGTTTGCACGTAATTACAAATATTACATTGGTGATCTAGTGAATGAATTGACGAATGTATAGCTGATGTTATTAAGTCCTGCGATTGTATTGCTTGAGTGTATGTGAGGACAAGTAAGTAAAAAGAAATTTATAGAAATAATGGCCGAAATCAGCAACTGAGAAGCCTGTTTTGATGATTTAGCTAAAATGCATAGTAATCTCTGTGTTTTATTTAATGCTGAAAATCTCTTCTGTGACATCCCTATTATGCATACATTTTCTTCTTTTGTATTCATGTCCTCAAGGCTTCTGCAAGAAAGCTGAAACCAACCCCACCACGACCGCGTAGCCTCCATGAAAGAATACTGGAAGAAATCAAGTCTGAAAGAAAGCTGAGACCAGTCTCTCCTGATGAGATCAGGCGTAGTAGACTAGGTTAGTATTCTGCTTTTGATGATGTAGTCCTATGTAGTATTGTACTGATATGGTTATTCCTCCTTGATAAGAAATATGCAAGGTGATAATATTTCCACTTTTTAGTCTTGATTCTTTGTTGATTCATAGATCTGTCAGCAGATAGTTGATTAATTATGGAAACTTATTTTGCTTCATATTGTGGTTTACTCCAGAAAATTAACAAATGTGTGCAACAGTTGTTTTTTTTTAAAAAAGCATTTGCACTATTTGAAATTCAGAGGCAATAATGTTATATCTGGGAAAGTGCTCTCTGCACTGTAGTAAAAACTGAAGACAAGTGAATACTGCTTGCACTCAAGGAGGGGACAATGTACATCTTCCCAACATCTAAATAAAATAGAAACAAGGGTTCAGAAAATGATGCAGCATTGTTGCAAGTCATCCCTGATGATATTTGATGCTTTTAAAAATGATCAATTCAGTTTCCCCGAGAGAAGTGGCATGAATACTCAGATTCTTAAATAGTAAAACTTTCATTTAAAAAACAAAACAACGCAGCCATGAAGAGTGGACATGTATTACTTAGCCATTATTCATGTTGCAGGTAGCAATTAATAGGTTCCTGGGCTGCACAGACATATTAGCTTTAGTAATCACATTAGAAATAGGATGTGATAAGCTAGCTGGAATTTTCTCAAACATGATGTATAACAGTTTGATTGGTGGAATACGGGCTATACCAACAACATAGGTTTCCAGGTGGGATTGTCAAACTGGCGGAGGGATTGGGGGGCATTCTAGGAGGGGGGGGGTGGCAATTCATGACATACTGAAAACATTGAGAAGTGAAATCATACCGGTGATGTTGGGGGCAACACTCTGTTTTTTGGACAAAACTTTATGGTAAAATCAGCATCAAACCATGGAGTTTTGCCCCAAAACCAGAGCAATGCAGTGTCCCTAACACAATGACATTGCTTCCTTGTGATGTCAGCACATCTGGGATGCCACACAGCAATGTTCACTGTTGGGGCAAAAGCCCCCAAAACAGGGAGATTCCCCTCCTGGAACTGAGGAATGGCAATCCTACAACAACAGAAGTTCAACTTCAGAGAAATCCTACACTATATCACCATACCTTTTCAAAAAGGACATTTAAAGACAAAAAAATTATTGTGGCATAAGCTATCATGGACTGGAGCCTGCCTCAGAGATGTATGTATTTTTTTAAGGTAACTTGATATAATGAGTACTGCTTCCGTGATTCATCTTGAACATGTTTGGAGCATAATGTGTTTCACCTGCTTCAAATCTTTTGCTTGTTCAGAAATTACCGTTACCAAAAAGGTACAGAAACTAGTTACATGCTTGCCTAAACAAGTACTGGCACCTTTCTTCTGGAAATTTCTTACTTTGCAAAGTGAGTTGGTATTTCTACTAGAAAAGTTTGTTTCTAGTATATTTGCACCTATAAGTACAATTTAAATAGCTTATGTGTTTTCTTGTGGAGTGATACCTCATATCTGAATCTATTAGAAGTGTCACTGTTCACAATTCTGTTTGCAAAGTTCTCTATCACAAATGGAAATATAAAAGAATCTTTGTCAGAAGTTCCCCTTTAAATTGTATGTCTCAAAGAGAAGACATTGATAGAACACTGCATAAGGTATCTTATACAGTTTGCTGTAATAAACCTATGAAGAGATCTGGAAAAAGCAAAACAAGGGTAAACTTAGAGAAAGACTATTATAAATAACGAGGTTTCCCCTCCTTCCACTGAAGAACATAATAGGTTTGTTTCAAAACCATAAAAAAAGTTAGAACTGGAAGATAATGGGCAGAATTTTCAGTGGAAAAGTACAGCAGTTAAACTCTCACATTTATCAGAAACAGACTGACCTGGTTTACAGACAGATACAGTTGCATTACTTTGGCAAAGTAAAGTTACTACTGTGACTAGTACTAAACAGTTACTTAATGCCAACAGTTTGGTAAATGCTGTACTGAATGAAGAATTGGCATTATTCCCATCTAGATAAGTAATATTAGATGACAATACAAATTGACATGAGGAAAATTAAGAACTTTGGTTACAGTAAACATGAGTAGGAGCTGTAAATAGTTTTGAAATATATTCTTAATGGGGTTAGTCACACTTAGTTGCTGACAGTACAAAGCGGTGGGTTTTTTAATGAACAGTGGAATGGAATTTTAAATTAATAAGATGAAAAATTAGTTCTTTGAAGTTCTGGGTTTACTAAAAATACAAGTATTACTAATTTAAAGTGAGAGCATCCATTTTTGATAAGCAGATTTTTGATTTAAATATTTCATTTCTTTTAGATTATGATTTCCTTTGCAGGAGTTAAAATTAGGCATGTACTTTGATCATGCAGTGTTTCCTTGTAAGAATCTCATTGAGTTGAATGAATCTCATTCCCAAGTAAATGTGCATAGGATTGTAACCTTAGGTACTGAAATACTGTGCACTGAACTCACAGGGATCTGCATAGGCATAATCATAAATAGGACTGGGCCCACATCAAAACGCTTGGTACAACTGCATTCATGTAACACACAAAGTCTACACTGTGAATGAACCCAACTTGTCCTGCTCATGTGCACGTTTTTCTCCTGATTTCCTCCAAACTTTTTTCAGCTCTCTCAGAAGTCAAGGATATTCATAATGTGTTTTAACCTGCAATTCCTCAGCAGAACATGCAAAGCCACAAGCTGGGCTTGTGCACAGTGTTGGCTTAATGTCTGTGTAATATGACAACAGATTGTAGCCTTGTATTGAGAATGGTACTATATTATGTTAATTGAAATATTCAGTACAAATACTATTAATGACTTGCCTTGAAAGCCCTCTGAGGTTGCCATAAGTCATCTGTGATTAATTTAATTTAATTTTAATTTAATTTTTCGACTTATATCCCGCCTTATTAAGCGGCACTTTAGACACACACTCACATACATATATAAATGCTAGTGCTGGAGTTAATTCTAAACATTTTTTTAAAACTGTTAGGTATTTTGATTATTTTTACATGATTGTCTCTCCTGAGAGGTGATATAACCTAATGAACCAAGAAATAATCAAGTACCTTCTCATCCATGAGTTTACTGGATGGCTGCTGTATCTGTCTTAGTTCCATACCTGTACAATGTGAGCAATAAGTCTAGACCATCTCTTAAGGTTGGTGTAAGGTTTACTTAGTGAAGCGAGTGAAAGACTTACTTTAGGGAAAGTGCTTTATTTACTAAGCAATGTTCATTATAAGTTTTGAAACAAGGACTTACCTGGTAGATTTAGTTTTTTCTTGTTAGGAGTGAACTGCAGAATTTTATGTCAACAGATAAATTGAGCATGCTGTTCTAAGCAGCTGCCATTGTCCATTTTTATAGCCTAGGGTTGCCAGGTCCCTCTTGGCAACCAGCAAGGGATGGGGGGAGAGACTTACCAGGAGAAAGAGGAAGGCCCAGGTGATATCGTACAGGAAGTGACATCATAACACTGCAAGGTTGCAGCAATGCTCTGTTATTTGGGCAAAAACTCTATGATAAAAGTGGCTTCTATCATATTTTGCCCAAATACCAGAGCATCACCCAGAAGTTGCCGGCGTGGTGATATCACTTCTTGTGCAATGTCACCTGGGTCTTCCTCTTTCTTCTGGTAAGTCCTTCTGCTGGCCAACTGATCAGCATCAGGGGGTGGAGCCTGGCAGCAGGGGACTCCCACCTCCATTTGGAGAGGGGGCTCACAACCTTATTCTGCTCACAGAAGTAGAAGAGTAGTAAATTTGGATTTTTGTGATGAAACATATATGGAATAAAAGGAAGAATGGTTTTAAAATGACAGTTTCCACTATCCTGGTGTCTGGTTTTTTCCCAGAGGTAGCTATTTGATGGGTTCAGTTTGATATTTGAGGCAGAACAAAAATTTTCACAAAGAATAAGATACTGCTGTTCTCTTTCGTAAGAGAAAGCCAGATGGTTCAACTGGAATTCTTTACTAATTATATGTCACAGGAGATTAGGTTTTGAAAATTAGATTAATGTCTCAGGTCACTCAAGTATCTGTGAAATGTGGTGCAGTACTTGCATCCCCATTTCTACCTTGTTTTTTTGCATGTACTTTTGTTATGGTTTCATGTTTATTTTCTTAAAACTGTTTTCGAGATTTTTACATGTGATCCTAAGACTGTCAGAACTGCTTCAAACATATGACAAATTTCTTCCCTTAATACAATTTCAAATATCAAATAGAATGTAGGCTATCAAAAGTGATGAACGCATATGTTTGTTTTGCCTTTTTGTACATACCACAGAAATCCACCACCAGTCAAGATTTCCTGCCAGGCTGAAATATACTGCAAAGAAACTTGCATTTTATGTTTAACAGTGCACACAATGAGGTGCATACAGTTTTCCACATGAAAGTTATATGATAGAAAATTTGTCATGTATTAAGTGGTTCTTACTAGAATCAGTGTGACTTGAAGTCAGTTTAGTAAGTACTTATTCCATGTTCAGGCTAAGGAAAACCCTTTCTACATACAGCCTCACCAGAAGTCAGAGTAACATTTAAAAGATTCTTACCTCATGTATAGCACCGGTGTCCATATGACCTGCACGATGACACAGAGACATTTGAGAACAAACAGCTCCAGCAGCAAGATCATGCACACACTGGATGGTGTGTATGTTCTAAGGATATTTTGAAATTCTATCAATTTATTTATTTATGGAACATTTATGCCCCACCTTTTCCCATGCTTCAGGGAAGGGTATAAATGTGGCATTGTCCTGAGAAAGGGTCTCCTTTATCTGCTTGTTGGATGAGTATTGCCTAACCAACCCTGACTTCATAGTATACATGTTTAGGATCTAGGTGCTAAATATATTGCTGCCTCTAGAGAAGCTGTTGCCATGTTTACACTTACACCTTTACAGTAGTAAAGAAAAAGTGTTGGATGCGTTTCAAATTTATTTTGGCCCATATAATAGAATGTGTAATGTCTTCTGTTTCCTTTATGTTTCTTTAACAAGTGAACTGAATTGTTTTTCTTTTATCGTTTTTGTGTGTTTTCTTTTTTCCTCAGCAATCCGGCCTCTTAGCATGTCTTACAGTTTTGACTTGTCAGGTAAAAAGTGCTACAGCACCTGACGTGATTATTGTGATAACTGTAAAATGTGTTCCATTCCATCTGTCTGCTTCACTTTTATGTAAGAAACCTGAAATGTTTTTCAAATCCTGGTCTGCAAAATTTAAGATTAATTAAAATTTAATTTAGAACTGCATTTGAGTATACATTTGTATATTTATTTATTTATAAGCTTTATACCCTGCCTTTCTACTTTCTTCAAGACCATAGATTAAAAATATTTGTAATAAAGACGCATCTTAGGAAACATTAAAATGAAACAAAAACAACTGAAACAAGTTAAAATACACATACGTAAAAACAGGGCAGAAAGGAGGGATCACTGAGGGAATGCCAGACAAAACAAAAAAGTATTCACCCACTGGTAAAAAAGATGGTGACAGAAGGGGACGGATGAGTCTCTCTGGGAACCATGTTTTAGAGTTTTGGTACCATGACCAAGAAGACTATCTATCTTAGGTTGCCCCCAGCCTAATATCAGAAGGCAAGTTACCCAAAGCGGGTTCTCCAAAGATGACCATAGGAGTTGGAAAGGTTAACACTAGCATGTTGAATTGTGCCTGCAACACTAGCATGTTGAATTGTGTCTGGAAACAGACAGCCAGTATTGATAAGCCAAGACTGGAGTGATATGATCTCTACAGACCACTCCAGTCAGCATCCTGGCTGCAGAATCTTTTAGTTTCTGATCACTTTTCAAGGGCGGCCTGACATAGTAATCTAAATGTTACTATCATATGCACCACAGTGATCAGGTTTTTCCTGCCCAGGAAGACCGCAGCTGACTAACCAACAAAGCTGGTAAAAGGCATGGCCACAGCTGCCACCTCCTTATCCGGTAGCAAGCCTGAATCAAAGCACATGCCCAAACTACAGACATGTTCTTCCAAGAGATGTGCAAGCGGGTGAGACCTTAAATTCCAGATCAGACTGTTCATTCACCAGGAGCACTTCTGTTTTGTCAGGATTAAGTGCATTAGCCTGCATCTACTCCAAAACTGCTTCAGGGTTTCTGCAGCTTTCCTGGGATCAGTCTGAAACATAAGGTCCATTTGTATGGACCTTATTGTATGGACCTTATTATTTGTATGGACCATATTAGATAAAAGAAAATTTAAGCATAATTTAAGGGGATTAGCATAAATGCAGATGCAGACACTTGAACTTTGGTTTCATTTTGAAATGGGCATTGTGGATTCTGAAGAACAGTATAAAGAAAAAAAAATGGCACAGCATTTGGGGAAGTTGTTTAGGATAAGAAGACCACAAGAGAGTACAAGTGGAATTGTGAAAGAAAGCAAGAGACTTTAGACAACAAAAGACTAATAGAGTTGAAGGATTGTAGATCTCATGTAGAGATACCTTAGGAACGACAGACTGAACAAGATTGTTGAAACTACGGGTAAGAAGTCTGTAGAAAAGGGGATGGAAGTTCAAAATGAGATTGAGGATAGGGGCCTGCATGGTCAATATCCAGAGAGGTCAAAAGTTTTTACAACAGTTTTGGACGAAGATAAAATGACTGAATTATTGGGGAGAAAACATATTTGCTATTCTTTGACTTACAGTTCTGTTGAAACCTTAATCATTTGTGGTTGGGTATATGGTTTAACACACACACCAGTGACCTACTCCACGCAGAGCACCCTGTCTTATTACATTATGCTGCCTATTTCACTACTTAGAGGGTGTTGGTGCACATGGCTTATTTATATATTAATTTATCTGCCATCTTTCTCCCAGCATGGTACACAAGGTATCTAACATACAATCAATAGAATAATATCATTTTAAAATTGAAATTGAAACTTGAAAACAGCTTAAAATCAGACCAGGAGCAGCACAACAACCACATTGTCCTGACATGAGAGGAAGGTAAAGGGGAGTGTTAATTGTTTGCGACTAAGATGCTACAGTGGGAAGGAAGATAGTCTACTCGGTCAGTTGCCTACCTCCCAAGTAGGCTTCCCAGGTCCCAGCAAGGGATCCCCTGGTTTTACAGGCTTTCCCCCCGCCCCCAGCCAGCTGGCCGGTGGGGGAAGCCCCGCCCCCACAGCCACCATGCACCTCTAGATTTCGGGCAGGTTTAGAAACCTGCAAACAGGTCCATTTCAAAATGTGTCTGTGTGCCTTTAAAGTTGATCAGTAAGTAGTTCATGGGGAAGGGTCAGCAGCACAATCCCTCCATTTGTTCTGCTTTCGTTTCTGATCCAGTAAGAGTGTGTGTGTGTGTGAGAGAGAGAGAGAGAGAAAGAGAGAGAGCAGCATAGCCCCTGTTCTTTTCAGATGTCGTTGTGGAGGAACCAGTGTGTGTGTGTGTGAGAGAGGATTGCCAGTCCCCAGGTTTGGAGGCCCTCCCCCCACTTTAGGGTCATCAGAAAGCAGGGGGTGGGGGAGGGAAATGTCTACTGGGCGCTTTTATTATTCCCTGTGGAGAATGATTCCCATAGGGAATAATGGGAAATTGATCCGCAGGTATCAGGGGCTCTGGAGGGGGGCTGTTTTTTGAGGTAGAGACACCAAATTTTCAGTATAGCATCTAGTGCCTCTCCCCAAAATACCCCCCAAGTTTCAAAACAATCAGACCAAGGAGTCCAATTCTATGAGTCCCAAAAGAAAGTGCCCCCATCCTTCATTATTTCCTATAGAAGGAAGTTATTTAAAAAGGTATGCTGTCCCTTTAAATGTTATGGCCAGAACTCCCTTGGAGTTCAGTTATGCTTGTCACATCTTTGCTCCTGGCTCCACCCCCAAAATCCACAGATATTTCTTGAATTGGACTTGGCAACCCTACTGCCAAGAAGCCCCATTCCGCTGGACTTTTAACTGTAACTGGGAAGGCGACAATTTAATACTTTGTGGCTATATTCATCTCACAGAATATGCAGTGCAATGTTGACTGTCAGAAGCAGAACCATCCAGAAAAAATCCTTGATATGCTTGTTTCTGGAGTGGAGACTCATGGTTCCCTTGTCAGTTATTTTTAAATGTTTCACCTTGTTACTGTCCAATCCCATTTTATTAACTGGGAAGACAGAAATATCACAGTCCTATTTTCTTATAATGGTATGTTTGCTAGTTTTAAATTTAAAGGGATAATGGGGAGATGCAGCTGTCTTTATTTTGGTTTAACTTACAGTTCTGATTAGCAGTTAGAAGCAGTGGGGGTACAGGAAATGGGGAGAGTGGATTGCTTGTACTTTTATAGGCACAGCTCTTGTTGCATTCAGACACAACAAACACACACATTTTAACCAGACATCTACTCCCACATGTTTCTGGTTGAAATTATTTTCCAGTGTGAGGCTGCTAGAAGTTTTTGATTGATCCTCAAATGACTCCAATAGGCTAATAAATTTGTTTAGTCCTGCCGCACAAAGATTTAGGAATGAATAATGCAACACCTTTCCTGTTTACAGTCGCCAGTTTCTAAACTAGTCCCTGTAGTTGTCCCTTTAATATCAGTTTGATCCGCTGAAATTATCAGGTGAGGTTGTTTAGTGGCCATTTATCAACCTTATCACTATTGAAATAGTCTACTTTTAGAGGAAGTGATAATTCCCATGGAATACTTTCTATCCATTGTATACTAATAGGGATGTTAGTGAGGAGGTTATTTGTGGCTAAACACAATTTCTTATATCAGTGCACGATTCCTGGAATCTGTATGTTGAATTCTGAACTTGGCCCTGGAATGCAAATTAAAAAAAAATCCACAGAGTGGGTCCAGATACAAAACGGGGAGATTTTTGAGGGACCCACAGGTTTACCGAAAAATCTAAAATTTAAAAAAGAGGGCAGTTGAATCGCCAATACCATAGAAGCAGTACCTTGAGAAAATAAGTCAAATGAGATTTTGCAAGACTTCATGATGAGATCTCAGCAGTTATTTCTGGTGTTGCTAAGCAACCTTAAGAACATTGCTGACCCTTCCGTACTTCGGTTAGTATCAGGCAACAGAGGTGTGGAGGAGTGAGATAGACTTACAAAGGTAAAAATTGTGAGGGAAAAATGAGCAAAAAAAGGCAGTGGTAGGTGGTTGGGAGAGAAGGAAAGGGGAGATACTGCAGGGTGATAAAGAGGAAAGATGACAAAGGGGAAGAGAGAAATAGGGGAGATAAATGGGAAAGGGAGAAGGAAAGAGCACTGAGAAGAGGCTGTGAGGGCTGTCAGAGGGGAAAAGGAAAAGCAGAGGAAGTTCAGGAAGGTGAACAGGAGGGGACATGAGGTTCCCCCCAACAAGTCCTCACAGGTTTCCTGCTTGTATTATCTAATATTGATGTACAGTTTCACTTAACTACATCAGTGTAGATTTTCCTGTCCTGTATATATACTCTAACAGGGCTATTTTTGTAGAAAAAGCCCAGCAGGAACTCATTTGCATATTAGGCCACATCCCTGACATCACCATTGTTTCACATAGGGTTTTTTTGTAGAAAAAGCCCAGCAGGAATTCATTTGCATAGTAGGCCACACCCCCTGATGCCAAGCCAGCCGAAACTGCGTTCCTGTGCATTCCTGCTATTTTTAAAAAAGCCTGGTTAATATAAATATTTGTACTGTTCACTACCCAAACTGGCAGATTGACTGAGACAAAGCTGCTTTTTCCTGTTCAGTTGGATGCTCATGGGTCCTGGAGAGCTGCTTCTTGAGGTGGGATGAATACTTTAGATGTTTGTGACAGGAGCAGCTCCTGATCCATAAATTTTATGAGAACATAGTGACAACACAGTACCAATATGCTACCAAAGAACAACTGTGTTAAAAATAAATCACTTAATAGAATATAGAAAAATGCATTTCATTTCATAGATGATTCAACAGCAAATAAATTCATACAGAAATATCAAAAAGTTAAAAAGAAAGTTCCTTTAGCAATAATCCATTTCACTGGGCGACTCTGAAGAACCTTTTCAATCTCCAATGGGTGTACCACTCCAAATTCTTTTTGTAATACAGAGTCCAGCCTCAGACATCGGCTACAAAGGAAAAATCACCTTCACGTGATCACCAGCTTCTCATCACATTTCACTGTTTCCAGTTTTTTCATAAGCCGATCAAAAATCCTCATACAGCAGTCTGCTTATCACTCAAACATGCCCATTTGATGGCCATCAGTTCAGAATTTGTTGTGAGCCGCCCTGAGTCTGCTTCAGCGGGGAGGGCGGGGTATAAATTAAATGTTGTTGTTGTTGTTATTATTATTAAAGATTGAAAAGGTTCTTCAGAGTCGCCCAGTGGAATGGATTATTGCTAAAAGGACGTTCTTTATAATATTTCTGTATGAATTTATTTGCTGTTGAAGCACCTATGAAATGAAATACATTTTTCTATATTCTATTAAGTGATTAATTTTTAACACAGTTGTTTTTTGGTACCATAATTTTATAGCAGAGTAGAAATTGGAGTGAAAGGCACAGTAGAAGAGGGACTACAGGGTTCAGATCAGTGGCATTGACGAATAAGTAGCTGATACAGGAAAATAGAATTTTAGCTTTTTGTATTATCTTAAGATGGTGATTGCGGATGACCTGCTTATTAGTTGTAGTCATATGATGACAAATACAGGAGGTCCAAGCTTGGGCAGATGATGGCATTACATTTGAACAGTTATTGAAAAAGAAAGCAGATCACACAAGGCAGCTGTGGAGCAGTTGGCAGAGATTCAACAACATTTTGGCTTTTAATTGCACTCTAGTCAGAGTATTTTAAATATGACTATTAACCCTGGATAATGTTTCAGAAATGAGTACATTTTCAAGAAGCCTTTGGTTCCATAGATGATTTAGACTTGAGACAACTTAAAATTTTAAATTTATAATAGATTAATGGATTTTAGTTATTTTCGCAGAGCTGAAGTGATACAGAGTCTCCACTACAATAAAATTTTAAGGTGATGAGATTTTCCTAGAGTTTTTTTTTAAATAACCATCATTTAAAGGCTTTTTAAATATCCTTCAATTCTGTCTATATTAGCAAATTAGTTAAATTGTGTTAATAAACATGGCCAGATCTCTACTGAATAGGAATAATGTAATTTTTTAAAAAAGATCAGTTGGACAATAGTATTCCAGTTGGTTTGCTTGATGTTGCATCTAAACTGTGTACACATTTCATCCTAAGATTAGAAGACTGGATTGGATTACATTTTTTTTTAGTTGAGTAATTTTCATTAAGGGAAGGATTCTCTACTGTAGATCTTTGACATGTATTTAATCACTTTGTAAATATGGTTACAAATGTCTAGAGTAAGGTCTAGAGTAACAGGTGATCTCCAAGCTACAGAGATCAGTTCTCTTTGGAGGACACAGCAGTGCAGTCCCTATGGTACACCATAAAATATAGGAGAAGCCAGAGTCCTAAAATGAAATGACATCCTTGTTGAACTCCTTCTCCTTCCCAAACTCTGTCATCCTCAGGAATTTCGCAGGCTGGAGTAGGCAACCCTGCTTGTCAGCAAAAATAATAAATCCCCCAAGAATTACTAATATGTGATGATTGTGGATTTAACAGCAACATAGCTTGATAGACAATGGCTGCAAACAGATAGCAGATTTGGAGCAGTTTGGCTGTGCCTCTAATCTGTCCAGAACTATTTGTATCAGAGAGGGAGCAACCGGACATGCTGCCCTTCTTTAAAAAAAAAAAAAAATCTACTTTCCGCGTGCACGGAACTGCTTATTTTCCATGGGCAAATATGCAGTTACTCGCATGTCACTGAGAAGAAATGGCGGCCACAGAGCAGAAGCCAGACTTCCAGATGTTTTATGTGCAGAACAGAATGAGTAGACAGCCAGAAATGCACTGTGGGATGATTTGAGCAGTAAATGCTGGACTTTCTCAGGGGTCAAGGAAGCCCAGGTTAAGGACAGGGACCTGACAACTGGGGAACAGAATGGGAGAACACATTTTAATGTCTGGATGTGAAGTAGGGAGAAGGGATGACATCGTACCAAACAGCCCATTTGACTACAGCCAATAATATATTGATCACAGCCAATAATATATTACCATTTTTGATAATGTTGTGCGAAAGGTTTCTGTTATCACATCATACAAGTTAGTTTGAGTCTTCTCTTGAAATACTTTGGAATGGCTTGCCACAGAGACTAACTAAATGTTAATTGAATCTCAGCAAAGGTAGCACATCAGAAATAGATACTTGACAACCAGAAACTAAAACAAATTGGTTGCTACAACTGAAGGTGTTCTCAGAAAGCGACGTGAAACAGCTACTGACTTCCTTCCAAGATGAACGTTTTTAGGTCATCCAAATTAGTTTTAAGTGTTCTAAGAAACTCTAGAACTCAGTGTATGTTGGGAAAACTGCTGTAATTATTGTACAGAACTATCAAAAGTAAAATAAATGGAAATGCTTCAAAATGCATTCTTAAGGCCCTTCCACAGAATGCTGGCTGCATTTATCAGGATAGATGAAAGTTGTTTAGAGCCATACTGGTTTGAAATCAATATATCTTTTGTTAGGACCAACCAAAATGTCACAGAACTATGTGCAAACTGCATGCAAACATCCAGCCTGATTAAGAGTTCTAAGAAACTGGAAAGAGTTTTGTGTCATTTTGATTGGTCCTAATTGAAAATATTATGAGGACTGTGTTTTGGTTTTGCATGTATCACAGCAGAGGTGCAATACATATACATTGTTGTATACATATATATATGGAGATTGTGGCATGCTACATTCTGTAGTCCCAGGGAAACCTTTGCCAGTTGCCACAGTCCCTGAGCTTATTAGAAATAATTAAGACCAAGCTGGAAAAGACACAGTTGTGTTGTGCACAAGCATCTGCCCTCAGATAGGATCTGGGAAACCCAGGTATAAATCTCAGTTCTGCCATGTATGCTCACTGGGTGACCTTGAGCCAGTCACACATTTTCAGGGTTGTTGTGAGCATACAGTGAAAGAGAAGAGAGTGATGTAAGCCTATTGGGACCTGCTTTTGGATATAAATGAAGCAAATAAATAGTTGGTGAAGCCTTCAAGCTTTTTGTTTTTGCACTCTTTTGTTTGACATTTCAGAATAATCTTTGATACCAAAGTGACAGAGTCCATGATCAAACTTTGCACTTAACTGTGAAAGCACATATTGTGGCATTTAATAAGTTTTCAAAAGTATATTCTATAGCTGCTGTTTCCCTTGCAGTTACTAACTGACAGCAGTGATAGCTATTGCTGTTTTCAATGTTGTCTGGCTAAAGTAGTCCTTAATGAAGTAGTGTCACACCCCTGCCACGCCATGACTGCTGCTCTCTTGGTGACCTGGGAGGGGCCAGGGCTTGGCTAGGCATCCCCAAGGTCTCAGAATGTGGGAGGACAAAGCGGGTTACTGCGCTCGCGTCCTTCCTGGCTGTGCTGGGCTCCACTCACTCTCTGCCTAGGCAGCCCGTTTAGCATCAGCCAGCTTCCTCCCCGACCTCTCAGCCTTGCGGCCTTTTATCCCTCTCCCGGCCCCCTCCCTTCCACCCTGGTCCCACCCCCTTATAGGCGGGGACGCGGAGGAAGGGCTCCCTGGGGCGTGGTCATCAGGCGGCTGGGGCGTGGAGGTTGCTTCAGGGCGTGGCGCGCCAGCCGCTGCGGCTCTGGGCTCCTGCTTCCCCAGCCCTCAGAGCCAGGTGATGTTCCTGCCCTCTCCCTCTCGTTGCTGCGATTGTGGCACGGCCACCTTGCCCGGGCCTGGAGGTGGGCTCGTCGGCTCCTGGCTTCAGCCATCGTCCGGGGGGGGGGGCGGGCTGCGTCGGGCAGCCAAAAGGTAGGCAGCAGCGTCAGGGTGCGCGGGGGGGGGGGACTCCAGGCAGACCTGTCAGCCCCCGGCTTCGACTGGCACTTCGGGAGGTCGGGCAGCCAGGTGGTCGGCGGCAGCGTCGGGGGGTGCAGGGGGGCTCCCACCGGAATCCCGTCACCGCCGGGACAGGACAAATAGTCATCACTCTTTGCCTACAAAACCCAGCCTGAGAGCCACTGTATGTGTGTATTGTAATTTATGAGCCTTGCAACAATAGGCAACTGTTTACTACAAATGTAAGAATTTTACACATTACTGTCCTAGCCAAATTCCAGGGTCAGAGTTCAGTCCAAAGGTCAGTTACTGAGAGTCCAGTTCAGAGTGGTATACTGGAAGCAAGGTCCAACAGTCTGAGATCATTCACAAGTGCAGGAATGAAGACTGCAGAGTCAGAGTCAAGAGCCAGTCCAAGGGTCACAGGAACAGAGCAGAGTTCAGAGCTGTGGTCACTTAGTCAAGAAGCTGGTGACTTGTTTCCACATCTAGCAGTCTTCTTTTGACTGGCTTTTATAGGCTTCTGCTGGAAGGTCATTCTTGCAGCCAGTTGCTTGGGAGTAACCATCAGCAAGCAGCAGGTGTCAGGCCAGGAGATGTGTGCTTTGTCTTCTTTCCTGAAACTCCATTCTAAGCCTTTGTCTCCAGCACTCAAAAGGTGTAAGCGAAACTGGAGTAACAATCGCCTGGGTTTCCTCTGTTGGAACAGGGCTGGAAGGTGCTGGTGGCTCTGCATCAGCTGTTGGTTGTGAACTCTTACAAGCCTGCAACTCATCTTCTTGCTTGCTGGTTTCTGCTGGTTCAAATCTGATTTTCTGAGGCTCTCCTCCTGAGGAGTCCTCCTCTCTTGAGGAGTCCTCACTGTTGCTGAGTCCAGGCCAACCCATGACACTCAGGCAAATATTATTGAATTTAATCACCATAGCTTCTTGATTGTTAATGTATATCTACCTTCCTAGGGCATAAGACAAAGAGTTAAAGAAATCTGGACCACCTTGCTCTCTCTTCCAGGTGCTTTAGTCGCAGGTGATTTTAATGCCAGACTTGGATCCTTTGATGAAGTACTCTATATTTTTTTTAACTACATCCCACCAGTCTACAAACTGGCTTGTATACTGCCTTCTAAATCTTCCAAAGATGTTAAATCAAACTGGAGGGGCCTTCGCATAGTACAACTGGCATATAGGCTAGATCTCTTCATTCTTAATAGTGCAACCTTGGGGGACATACTAGTATACATACTAGTCTGAACAAGGAGCCAGCACATTGATTTCATTGTGACATCACATACCCTGCTGAACTATGTAATGCACATGGATGTTGGAGTACTCCAGAACTGTGGATACAAACATTCAGAACCCAATTAACACGCATGTCAGATAAATCAGATGCTGACACAGATTACATATTAAGCTAGAATTGTATGGACAGGGAAAATAGATCAGCAGTGTCGAGAATATCTCAGCTTGGACCAGCACTTCAACTCCACAATGATTTGATCCCATCTGGCTCTGTTGAGTTGCCAATACAACCTTATCTATACTTAATTAGAGGGTGGGCAGGACTACTATCCAAAAGATCTCCTTCTCATACTGTCCTGCCTTCCACAAAATTCAAATCAAATCATCAGAATGTCTGCCAGCAAAAAATAATTTAATTGTCCAATTTCAGCAGCATAGACTGAATAACATTAGTTCAATATCTCCTGCTTTGAGAATACAAAATAAACTATATGAAAAATTTCCAAAAGAAAAAAAAGAAGCGGCATTATGAGACACTTGATCCAAGCCTCCAGTTCCAATAACCTGAAACTCTTCTGGCATTTAATTAATGAACTCTACTCAGAGGCACCAAGAGTGAATTGCGCCATATAAGCAAAGAGCTGAGAATCTCATTTCCAAGCAGAAATCTCTATTCAGTAGAAATCCATTCCAATGTACCTTTAGACTGCCTTTTAGGAGATTTCCCCTTGTGGCCCCCAGTAACGATCACTGAGGTTAAAAAACTACGGTAATAACGCTGCTAAAGCCAGGGAAAGCTCCTAGAAGTAATATGATCTCCCTGGAATGGATTGAAACCGATATTGACTGTTGGGCCCCAGTGTTGGCTTTGCTTTTCACACACATTGACCATTCAGCCCAGATCCCTAAGGACTGGGGCTTGGCTATCATTGTCCTAATATTTAAAGAAGGGAGAAAGGACATACCCATCAAATTACCACCCAATTAGTCTTCTAAATGTGCTCAGCAAGCTTTATTCCGGACACTTATATTGGAAATTATGGGACTGGATGGACCAAGAAAATATATTAATAGAGGAGTGGGCAGGCTTTAGAGCTGGTCACTCAACCATAGATCAGTGGTTAATACTGCATCATTTAACAGCGAAATATAGCTCTAAGGCCATAAAGGGAGCTGTACTCCGCTTTTGCTGATTTTAAAAGCATCCCCAGACAAAGGCTATGAGCTAAGTTTGAGAACTCTACAATTGCTAAAATATTATATGTACTTATTTTCTTGCTACATGAAAGTAATTTCCTTAGAGTAAGATGCAGCCCCCAGGCAGCGTCCTGCTAGTGAAAGGAGTAAAACAGGGATGTATCCTGGCACCCCTAAATTTCAACTTTATTAACTCCACGTTGCAGGTTTTATCAAATCCAAGTTTTTATCCTCCTAAACTAGCAAACAGAACAATCACCACCTTATTATACATACATAATACAGCAATTCTATTTTGCTCACAATTAGGCCTTAGGAGAGCACTTTGGACCTTTACTGTATATTACCAAGAAGAACAACTTGTAATAAATTACCAAAAAAACTGAAATCCTCACCTTTACCAAAAGGCATGTGAGAGATAGATGGCAGATTGAGGGACATGATATTGAACTGGTTAAATCCTTTAAATATTTAGGTCTAATCTTCCAGTTGTGGAGAGCCCCAAGCATTGCATATGGCTGAGAATGCCCACAGAACAACCTCAGCCATTCTGAGATTCTTTAGAAAAGAGGCTTCTTATATCCCTGCAGCAATCAATGTCTTCCAGGGGAAGGTGATTGCCAACTAATGTATGACTCCCAGCTTTGTCTTTTTAAAGGTCTTCACCCCTTGGAAGCAGTGCAATCCAAGTTTTTGTGATCAATATTTGGAACCCCTCAGTATCTACCAGATACTCTCTTCAGACTGGAGGAAGGAATGGTTTCACACGAGGCACACATGTGGGCTCAAACAACCACTTACTGGTTTAAATTAAACTGTAACTCCCAGGGACTTAACCCTCATTCTTAGCAATAACCATCATTCAGATTGGCTGAGAACTGTGAAAGGAAAATTGCAAGAGTACAGTTTTTCTCCTTCAGCCCTGTTACATCCAGGCTTTCAGAAAGCCAAAGAAACACTTAAGCAATGGATTTAGGACCTGACCATCCAGTCTTCAGCAGGGCCCACCTGCAGCAGCATCCTACAGTAACATATTTTTCCAAAAAACCCTTCATCACTGACAGATTATTCAACAGCACTAGAAGTCCCTAAATATTGAAGAATTTTCAACACCCTGCCCTCAGCCTTTCTGTAAGGCAGATACCTCTGTATTCCTCATACACAATGGGTGTGTCCCTGCCAAATGGGAAAGGTTGAGACTGTAGAACATCTATTATTGCACTGTCCCTACTATAGTGACATTTGCTCACAATGTTTCATGCCAGTGTTAGTAAACTTAGGAAGATCAGAGCATTTCTACATCTCCCTACTTCTCTCCAATCTTTCTTCATAAACAAGTCACAACTTTGCAGAATTTTGTATGAGGGCATGCAGCTTATGTAGGCAGCATTAAGTCTTTAAACAAGGGTGATACCTTTAAATTTATTTGCTGATCCAAATATTGTATATGGCAAGGTTTTAAGCTGATTTTATATCAAAATAAACTGAAGTCTTGTTGTCCACTAGAAATGCAAACAAATAATGTGGATTGGAATTTTTGTTTTTTTAAAGATGCATTTGTGAAAGTTACACTCCCCCCTCACCATTTCTGTCATGTCACATGTGTATTATATGTCAGTGTCTGTAATTTCTTTTTTTAAAGCTATGTGTCACAGTAGGGGACCTTCCTTATTCATTGTTCTTTGAGAGTAAGATATAAGTGGAGCATCCACGTCCTCATCTGACATTCCATTACAAACATTTCTGATCGTTGTTTTTTTTAGATGCATCCACACCAGAGACGTCCAGAAAAGTGCCAGAAAGCTGTGTTCTGAATGGCAGCTTGGAACCTGAAGCCAATGTGAATGGCATTGGCACTGCTCAGTTGACAGTGCAACGGAAGAGGCTACTGAAAGCTCCCACATTGGCTGAACTGGATAGCTCAGATTCAGAGGTGAGATATCAAGCAATGTCAGCCTATATATCGTTTCTCTGCCCTATGTATAATTTTATATACTTCTATCATGTTCCTCACCACCACCAAGTCTTCTTTTCTCTAAATGAAAAACCCTGGATAGTTTAGTCTTAGCATTGGAAAGATGCTCCAGTGGGGCAAAATTTTAATATTCTAGGACATACTGTTGCAACTCTAAAGGTTTTTGTTCTACAAAAAAAAACTTCAAAGGCATAATTAAGTGTGCAAATGCTGAATTAGGATTCTTCAATTGAATAAATAATATCCCTCCCTCCAGCTTGAATAGACACTTGGCTGCCCTAACCCTTTAACCATCTTGGTTTCCATCTTCTGCACTTTTTTCAGCTCTGTAATATATATTCTCTTTTTTTGTATGTGCCTTGACCAGGATGGCCCAGATTAGCCAAATCTCATTAGATCTCAGAAGCTAATCAGGGTCATCCTGGATGGGAGACCATGAAGGAAGGCCAAGGTTTCTATGCAAAGGCAGGCAATAGCAGACAACCTCTGAACATCTCTTGCCTTGAAAACCCAATGGTGTTGCCAGTGTTTCCTCTAAGCTGAGTTAGTGTGAGCTAGCTCACAGATTTTTAGCCTCCAGCTCACAGATTTTTGTTTTGGCTCAGGAAGGATGACCCCAGAGCACAGTAATTTATGCAGTAACTCTCAACTTTAATATCAGTAGCTCACAAAGTAGAATTTTTGCTCACAGGACTCTGCAGCTTAGAGGGAACATTTTTAGTCAGATGCGACTTGATGGCACTTTCCACTGGTACCTGGTACATGGCAACCAGTACAGGTATTCCAAAGTATTCAAAGGCTTTATAGCATCGGCCATTTTATTTTCATTCCCTTTTTCAATAATCCCTGGCATGAAGTTTGACTACTGCTGCTACTGCTACACACTGTGCTGATGTTTTGAGAGAAGAAGCAACTAGAATCCATAAATTATTCCATCTGAGTTACTGCTAATTCAGACTCTGTTAAAAAAGGTAAAGGTAGTCCCCTGTACAAGCACCAGTCGTTTCTGACTCTGGAGGGGCGTCGCATCACGATGTTTTCACAGCAGATTTTTTATAGGGTAGTTTGCCATTGCCTTCCCCAGTCATCTATATCCCCCCTATCAAGTTCTGTTAGCATATATTTAAGGTTAAGACCAAACTCCAGTATGCATTATTCTGCACTTGCCTTTATTGAACATTTGCAGTGTATGGAGCAATCCTCTTGGAACTCTTCATAATCCACCTTGCTTTTCACTCTTTGGAATAATTTGATATCATCTTGCAAACTTGCCAACCCCCAATTCCAGGTCAAGTTAAATGCTGTGACCCCCATACCAATTCTTTTGGAACTTTGCTGTTTTTCATTGCAAGAACTGTCCATTTACTCCTGTGCTCTGCTTCTTGCTTTTTAACCAATTTTTAATACACAAGATGGCATTTCCTCTTATTTCTTTACAGTTAAGCTTATTCAGGAGTCTTGGATGTGGACTTTGTAAAAAAAAAAAAATGCAAGTCTGAATATATAATGTCGGCTAGATCTCCCTGATTTACATGCTTATTAACCCTCTGATGCAAGTTTTGAGAGAGGCGGGACTTCCCCTTGCAGAAGGCCTTATAGTTCTATGAGCTTAATAATTCTAGTTTCTATTTAGTTACCCAGAGCAGACATTCGGCTGACTGACCTGTTATTTCCCAGATCGCTTTTTTAAAAAATTGCTTTTACATTTGATACTTTCCAGGCACTTGGTAGGGAAGCTGATTTTAGTTACAAGTTACATAAGAACCAGATTAAGAATTTAATGTTTGAGTTATTTAAGAACCCTTGGATAGATGCAGACCAAGAGACTTTGTTTTTAATGTGTCCATTAGTCCTAGTACTTCATTTATTCTTTATTTATGTAGAAATTCATCTTTCATCACCTTTGTTTGATTCTGCCACCCCTTCTGATAATAGTGGCTCCAGTGTGGGTACCTGGCCTGCATTTTCTGCAGTGAAAACAAACACAGAATTCATTCAGTTTCTCTGCCATTGTCCTTTCTTAAGCAATCCTTTCTCTCCTTTGTCATCCAGTGGCTCAGCTGCCTCTCTGGCTGGTTTCCAGCTTCTGATAATGCTTTGGCTTTCTATTTCTTAAAGTTTTTAGCAATCTGCTTGGTTGTCTTGTCAATTTACAAATGAAAAGTAAGTTACAATCCAAGCCTATAACATCCTTCTAGGGAGTTCCTCAATAAGCAGAAACCCTTACCCTGTCTGTGGGTGGCTCTTTTTCAGTGTGGCACCATGGAATACTCAAACATCAACTTCAGTGTTGGAGAGAGTGATGTTATATTATTGTTAGTTTCAGGGGGTAGTAGCTTTGCTGGTCTGTAGTATTTGAGTCCAGTAGCACCTTAGAGACTAGTGATTTCAGGGGTGTAAACTTTGAGGTCCAAGAATCATGGTCGGTGAGCAGGTCCAAAGGTAAGAGTCCAGAATCAGGGAGTTCAAGAGTCTCCGGAGAGGACATGGTCCCATGCAGTGGTCACAGTGGTAGCATGACATGTTGCTTCCATGTCTGACTCATCCCCTGCTTCCCTTATGCTAGGCTTGTAGCTGAGTCTCATTGGACTCGAATGAGCTGTCAGCCTGGCTCTTTGGTCACAGGTGACCCTTCTGAGTTGTCAGATCCAGGTGCTGCTGGCCTTCTTTTGAGGAGTTCCAACTGTGGCCTCTGACACAAGTGCTCAAGCAACTCTGGGGATCAGGGCAGCTACACTGCCTGTAAGTCTCATTTGGAATGGATCCTGGATTATTGAGGCCCTGCCTTCTAATGTTCCTGGGGTCTGAGGGCATGTTGTCAGCACCCAACTGTGCACTAGGGCATGCCTCTGCTGTTTCTGTGTCATTGACAGTGCTGTAAGTCACATCAGGACTGGCTGGCTCAGGCTGACCCATGACAAGTGGTCACATACAGCTCTTAGTTCAAAGAGGTTTATTACATCATTTAATGACCTACAACTATGCTGGAAAATGATGCTCCTCTCTCACAAGCATTGGGAGGCAAAGCTTTTCTTGCCCAGACAGCCTAACTTCTCACCCACAGCAATGCCTTTCCTAACATGGAAACAGACTCTGGACAATGACCTGCAACAAACCGACATGCCGACTGTGTCTCTATATCCACTCTGACAACAGAATCACTGGACCAAATAACACCTGCCATATAATTGCAGGGACATTTACTTGTTCATCTTCCAACATTATACATGCTAGGGGTGGCCAAACTTGCTTAACATAAGAGTCACGCAGAATAAACATCAGATGTTTGAGAGCTGCAAGACGGGGGAGGGAGGGGTGGAAAGAAATTAAATGCCTTCTCAAAGCTCCCAGCTGGCTTGGCTTGGAGAAATGACAAATGCCTTCTCCAAGCTGGCCAGTGGGGTGGTGGGGGCTTTGAGAACACACAATATGTGTGAAAGAGCCACATGTGGCTCCCAAGCCACAGTTTGGCTGCCTCTGATATATGTCATAAAATGCAAGTAATGCCCTTCCACTCTCTATATCAGACAAACAAGTCCGTCTCTACACAAGAGACTAAATGGGCATAAATCCAACATAAGAACCACAACTGTCAAAAAGCAGGAGAACATTTTAATCCAGGTAATTGTGTTGCTGAATTTAAGAGTGGTAGTCCTCAAACAAAGAAGTTTCAAGGGGAGATTACAATATGAGATTGCTCAAATTGAGTACTAGTTCAGAACAATGGGATGCCCCCCACAACACTGAATATAGACATAGAATTCTTATCTCACTACAGATGCTATTTTCTGCTCCCAGGCATTTCCCCTCTGCTCTAATCAAGCTGATTACAATATGCATTGTACCTTTGCATCCTGAGTTCCTTCTTTATAACATCCCTTCTACCTTCTGACTGGAATATAGACTCAGAGATCTCCATTCCTTCTTGGGTCTGACAAAGGGACTCTCAAAAGCTCCTACTCCAAAAATGTTTTTTATGTAGACGCTGTTACTGGGCTCAGATTTAACTGTATTATTGTTGTAAGTGGAGGAAAGTAGGATTGTCAAAACTTCTAAAGCCTCATTTTGTTCTTCTAGGAAGAGACTATGCGTAAATCAGCTAGTAGCAGTAGCATATCTCCGTCTCAAATGGAAGATACATTTCCAGAAACCACTGGGAAAAAGGGTAAGAATTCAGCATTCAAATAAAAATTGTGCTAATTGTTAAATGCTATAACCCCTGTGAAACAGATAGCTCAGTCAAGGGAACATCCAGATTATGTAAAACAACAGAATACTTTAGATCCTTACAGCAGTTGTATTGTGGGATGAGTTTTCATAGACAATTAAAATGAAGTTCTGTCTGGTCTTGGGCAGGATAAAGGAGTAGATAATAGCAGTCTTAGAGTGATAATGTGAGAGCAAGAATCAATTAAGAACTTGAACAAGACAAAAGTTAGAGTCTGCCATTCAGAAATCATTGATATCTTTAAGTAGAAGGACACATGTCTGGGATACAGAGGCTTTCTTAGATTCCCAAAGCCTCAGTTTAGTCTAGGTACAGCAATGTGGCAGTCAAGGTAAAAGCAACTTGACTGAGAGAAATAATATCTCAGACTTCTATACTACACCACACCTTCTGTCTGTCTGTGAAGTACAGTGTTCAGATTACTGCCATGTCAGATACTGGAGTCCACCTCCTCTTGTGCCCAGTAGGAGGAACTACCTGAACTTGTGCAATGTGCAATCACAGATATTTAGTTTGTGTGGGAAGTTGTGTTGCATTTGTTTCAATTTCCACTCTTTTTCTCTTGTATGTATTACCTGTTGCTGAGAACCTAACAGTATTTGTCCCTAACTGGTCCTGCCAGATCAACCTCATTTCCTTCTTTGATCAAGTGATGAACTTACTGGATCAAGGGAGTGCTGTTGATGTTGTTTATCTAGATTTCAGTAAAGCTTTAACAGGGTTCCCCATGATGTTCTGATAGGTAAACTAGAGGACTGTCAACTGGACAGTTAGTTGGATGGATAGGGAACTGGTTGGAGAACCTCACTCAAAGAGTAGTGGTCAATGTCATTACATCTGAATGGAGGAGGTGTCCAGTAGTGTGCCATAGGGCTCAATTTTGGGCCCTGTACTTTTAAATATTTTTATTAATGATCTGGGTGAGTGTGTGGAGGGGCTACTCATTACATTTGCAAATGGGGAGAAGCAGCAAAAACACTGGAAGATAAAATTCTAGTGTTAAAATGAGATCTGATGTTGGAAAAGAGGGTGAAAGTGAACAAGATGCAATTTAACAATTCAACAAGGATAAGTGCCAAGTTCTACATCTCAGTAACAGCCAGTGTGATGCAGTGACAAAAATAGCAAATGCCATCTGGGGGTGTATCAACAGAGCTATAACTTCCAGATCCCAAGATATCATAGTTTTGCTGTACACGGCATTGGTCAGGTAACACCTGGAGTCTTGTGTGCAGTTCTGAAGGTCTCACATCAAGAAGGATGTGGACAGAATGGAGAGGAGGAGAGTGATGAGGATGATCAGTGGCCCTTAGACCAAGCCTTATGAGGAAAGGCTGAGGGACTTGGGAATGTTCAGTCTGGAGAAAAGGAGGTTGAGGGGGGACATTATTGCTCTCTATAAGTATTTAAAGGGCTGTCACTTAGAGAAGGGCAGGGAACTGTAATAAATTAAGGTTAAATTAAGGGTGGGAAGGTATTGGCTAGATATTAGGAAAAAACTTTTTTACAGCAAGAGTTGTTCAACAGTGAATCAGCTACCGAGGAAGGTGGTGAGCTCCCTCTCACTGGCAACCTTTAAGCTGCAGCTGGGCTAACACTGGTCAGGGATGCTCTAGAACAGGGGTGGGGGATCTGTCTGGACAAAACCCCCACTGCAACATGGGAGGCTGCAGTGAGGAAGAGAGACAGAATTACACTTCTTGACAGACATGGTTCTGCTGGTGCCTCTGGTGCCCTTCTGATACTCACAGGGAGCTGCTGAGGGAGGGGAAAGATCCCAGCAGGCCTTTCCACAGATGGCATATAGCAGGGGTGGCCAACGGTAGCTCTCCAAATGTTTTTTGCCTACAACTCCCATCAGTCCCAGTTAGCATGGCTGGGGGCTAGGGCTGATGGGAATTGTAGGCAAAAAACATCTGGAGAGCTACTGTTGGCCACCTGCTCTAGGCTGATCCTGCATTGAGCAGGAGGTTGGACTAGATGGCCTGTATGCCCCCTTTCATGATTCTAACCTGTGACTTCAGAGGAAAATTTCTCATTCCTTTCAATTGATGATTTATTCCCAGAGTTTCTAGCGTGGGGCAGCAGAGGTGTTGCAGTGACAAGCTTTAAGGTTGTGATTTGTATTTGCACTGTGAGAAGAACCTACAACAATGCATTTTGAGTCAATGCATTGGCAAGAGCTGTCTTTGCACTGTATGGCCCATCTGTACTGTACAGAGGCTGTGCCTGACACTGAGCTTCCTGCAGCACAAGAGAGTACCAAATGGAGGGTGAAGGGTATCTCAGTGCAACAGCATATTTCTTTTTTAGAATTCACTTATTCATATGGAAACAGTATTGATAGGGAGCAATAGCTATCATTTCTCCACCCACCCCCCTTTAGATGGAGGGCTCTGCTGTAGCTGCCTTAGCAAGTTATTCATAGCAATAATAATCTGTAGGACTGAGAAGCAGTGTTCCCTCTAAGCTGAGTTAGTGTGAGCTAGCTCACAATTTCGTAGCCTCTGGCTCACGCATTTTTGTCTTAGGTCAGGAAAGATGGCCCAAAAGCAAACTAATCTATGCAGCAGCTCACAACTTTAATGTTGGCAGCTCACGAAGTAGAACTTCTGCTCACAAGACTCCACAGTTAGGGGGGTATTGCTGAGAAGTAATATAAAACAAGAAGCTTTAGCTAACATTTTAGTAATTTTTTCCAGTTTAAATGAAGTACAGGGCAATCTTACTATATTTTGGCTTGGAAACTTTTTTTTTCTGAATTTTTCTGAGATTCTTTATAAAAAGAGAGATGACCTAGTTGTTTAATGAAAAGGTACCTTGACTGACAATGGCTTGGATCTATCTTTTTTCTGTGGGGCAGGAAGGGATTTCAACTGCAGAGCATGACTTTCTTGCCTCACCCTCCCACTGCAGTTCCTGCCCCCAGGAACTTAATTTCAGGGGGCATTTTATCTGCAGCAGAAGGTGGGGAGGCAAAAAACAAAAAACCATGGGCCAAAATCCTTCCCCTCGTGGAAACACTCCAGTGGAACCAAGCCAGTGTCAGGAAGTAACTTTATTTAACAGGATATTTAAGCACCACAATAAAGCTCTTTCACGTTATGTTATTTGCATGCCAAAAATTACAATATTTCGTGCATTTAGTTTGTAAAAGCATCACCACAGTCTCATCTGAAAACAGTGCTGGATTACCAGTATTCTGTCATTAATGTTCATTTGACATTTAAACTGCTGCTGTTGAATTAATTAATGCTGATTAAACTTGTAGTGCCTCCAAAATTCTTGCCAATATCATCCACGCCGCAGCCAGAGAGGAGGCAGCCACCTCAGAGGCGACACTCCATTGAAAAAGAAACACCAACGAACGTCCGACAATTCCTGCCACCCACAAAACAGAGCTCCAGATCACTTGTAAGTAGTATGGTAGATTATGTTCAGAGTTGGCTGAAGAGTACAGATATAGCAGATCCACAACCATGAAGAGAGCAAAATGACACATATAACTGCTGTGACTAAACCCCAAATCCAGTACCATCTTGAACTTTGTGGGAGTTTGGATCAGCACTTGGGCCTTGTCTTGAAAGAACTGAAAGGAAGCTCCCAAATTAGACATCTTTGAACTTTCTTATCTGGGTTTTCAACATTGTGATAAAGCCCTGACAAACTCTGATAGATCCTAGTAAAACTAATATGATTTCCAAACAACAGACCTTTATTAGTGTACCAAATGAAAATGAGTAGAGTTTTTTTACTATTTTTCCAGCTCTTTAATCTATTATTGAAGTCTGGGATTTTGTTCCCCACCCTCTTGTTAAAAGTTAGTTGGATTAAGGAGCCTAGAGCAGCATGTGATTATATTGTAATATTGAATCTATTGAGGCAAAAAAAATTGTGTTTCTACTTGAAAAGAAAGTACATTCAGTAAGTTGGCTCTAATTGAAAGCAGTTTTCCGACTGTGTAAGTGTCATACGGGAACAAAGTGCCTGCCTTGGAGCTGGCAGAGTACTTAAATGCCTTTCAATTTCATTTGAGAGATCCAAATTCACTTTCTGGTCTCTTGTCCCTTGCCAAAAGGCCCTTTAAGTACCCTTTAGAAAAGTGATAGGGCGAAAGAGAAATTCTGATTTTGAGAGAAAAGCAGCAGGTATGTGCCAACTCTTTGAGTTCTCTGAGTAGTATTGATTGGCTCTAAAGTGAGACTTTATTTTTCTTTGAGTCAAGAGGTTATGCCAGCTCTTCAAGGAGCTGAGGTTAGCTGGTATTAATTAATACACTTCACTAATATGGAGGGCAATTCTGTTCCCCCAGAAGAACTCAAATACATTTTTGTCATACTGATCTGAGAGCAGCATGCGATCATATATAAGTGGGGTATAGTAACCTTAAGCTCACTTGTCAATACAGCATGAAGAGTACAGCACAAGAGGATCCACCTAACTTAGTTTAAGAGAGCAGTTATTTTACGCCTGAGAGGGAGGGAAAACATTCTAAATATGAATGAAAGAAGCAATCAACATACAGGAAAATTGAAGCAGTTTTACATAATACAAAAATGTTTGTTTTCAGTGAGGCCTGTCACAGGCACCAGTCTCATGATCTGTGCTTGTAAAGTATGTGAGCGTCTGGCATTTCACGTGAACATATCATACCATTATTCTGATCTTGTTTAAACCTGAAAAACCTTTATGCTTAAAAAAAAAAGCCCCGTCCTTGTATAGAATTATCTGAAGACATTTTCTACTTTTTATCCACCATACATACTTTTACTGCTTGATTAAGAATTTATTGAATCTCTTATACTATTTTTGTTAAGAATTGTTTAAAAACCCAATCAGTAGCTGCATCCGAGTTCCATTTTCCAGTGTGATATTGGAAGACACTCAAGGCTGTTCTTTTTTTTTTGGAGCTTCTCTTTTTCTTTCTAGTTTTTATTCAGGGCTCATTATAATTGTTTCTTTTTATTTCCTGCTGTCTTATTTAAGTCCACTCAAGACCCCTGGATTTCTTACTGCCTTATGTTACTATGAGTTGCAAACTGGTGGGAGTTTGCTTTTTAACACTCAGTCCCTGTTGGGAAGAGGCTACTTTACTATTTTATGAGGTTAAGGTAAGAGTGAGCAAGAACTATGCGTGTAATACCTCATTTTTGTAACTGGGTAAACAGACAAAGCATTTGCAGGAACTTTACATGTCTGAATTCATAAATTTTCTAATATGTTTACATTTTATACTGCTTAAAAGGTAAATGACAGCATCTGAATTATGTTGTTTGGCCTTTGTGACAGGGAGGAGGCTTTGTGTAAGTAATTTAATTAATCTAAAAATATCAGTTGAATTAAAATACAGCAGAAATGTAAATAAAACTATTACAGCTAATGGATTGTAAACAAAGTAATATGCCCAAATTATTAAAGTGTATGTGCCAAAGAACATTACTGCCAAGTTTGTCATTGTGCTGTTGCATATAGAGTGACAGACTCAATTCATGCCTGTTTCTGCAACTGGAGATTCATATGTGTGTATGAGAGAAGGATGCATGACTGTGATCAGTATGTGTTTCAGAACGCAACATGTAAAGCAATAATGCATTTAGTCATACATTTTTTCATCTATTTTTGTACATAACTGAATCATACTGTACCCAAAGGTGATGTGAGAGAAAAGCAATATTTTATATCTGTGTACATACACATGTATGTATGTATATGGGAATATTTTTATCTGCCTTATAAGTCAGTTGTTCTTTAGCGCCCCCTAGGGGAAATACATGACAATTCTTAATCAACATTAAAAGAAAATTCTGTAAATTTCTGTAAATGTATTTAACCAGTTACTTCTGTCACTGAATTGAATAGTACACCCTTAAGGATTGCTTCATCTGTTTTAAATATTTAGTTTTAACGCTTCAGTTTCATGACTAGAGACATTATAAAAAAAATTGGCACAGATAAGCTCATGGTATTTATGTTTAAATGTAACACCCTTGTTAATCACCCATTTTCTCATGATTGATGGAATTTCATTGCTTATCTTCTGCTCCACTGATGGCAAAAATGAAAGAGACATCATTGTTAAATGCTTCTCATGTTCAGTGAAAAGTTTCAGGTTATTGCTTTGAGTTTAGGTTTTTTGCAGAATTAGCAGGAAAACCTCAGTTTGAACTGGCTTCCTAGTATGCTGGTGGAACTAGTAATATTGAAACTTGGGCTATGTGATCCAAAGGCCCTAATAAACACATTATTATCAATGTTCAGCATTTCCTTTTCTACTTCCTATCTGTTGTTCAGGTTCCCAGGATAACAAGTTTCTTTCCATGGATGATGTTCAAAACACAATTTGCAACCATACACACTGCCTCTCATCTTAGCTCCCATCTTTTTGAAGTAGCCCTGTTTGGGGTGGTGAGGACTATATATTTTCTGTGTGAGAAGGCTTTTAACAACAAGTGGAAACCCCCAAAGGTTTGCCTTGTTCTGCTGGCTTTAGAAGCCCTGGTTATTTGCATCTTTCTTTTCGATCAAGAGTGGGAGGAGCTTCCTAAACCATGGCAGAATTAACAGCTTAGGTTGTCACTAGATTCTAATTGATTTCAACATCCTATGTGCATGTGTAGATTATCTAATCAGTATGCCGGGAACAGAAATCATTTGTGAAAGGACAGCAAACTAAAAATGCAACATTATAGGGAAGGAGTTATGTTATTTATAAGTCATTCCATGTGTTTTTGGTACAGACAGAAAATAAATGTTTAAACAGAGTTAATAAAACAAAGATGTTTAAGAAGCATCTGTGATTATGAGGGTTATTCATATAAGTATATCTGAATTGCTGAACATCTTTCTCCAGAAATGAGTTCATGATCCCACCCCACCCAATGGTATTGAATGACTGGAGATAAAAAATGTTAGACCCCACCCCAAATTCATATATAATGTAGGTTTCATTTCATGAGACCTTTCACTTTACCCTGGATAATATTTACAATATATTGTTGAATTAATGTAATTTCAGTATTAGTTTTCATGAGCATACTGATTCTGTCTGAGATATTTTCAGATCTATGCAGTAAGCTGCTGCACCACCAGAGCAGTATTGGAAGACTGACAAAATTCCACAGCTAGTAGAACTGGCTCTGGTTGGTAGCAGTCATTAGTACTATCTCATTAGCAAGGACCTTGGTCTGCTGACATAGCACATTGACTGCACAGAGAAAGTGAGATTATCAATAACTTCTATATGCATCAGTCCAAGGGGACATTTAGGGGAAGGAGTGTTATCCATAACCTATCAGAAATTCTGGGCACTGATCTTACCAGGAAAATAGGGAGCAATCTGGAGAAATGAATTGGGGGGGTGGCTGGACGGGATAAAGCCCCAGAACAAGGAAACAAAAGAGTTGACCTTGCAGCCTGATCAAACATACAGAGCCATTGTTCTGGCAACTAGACATGACAGTCTAAGGCAGCACACCAGGAAGTAGGCTCGGCTGGTTGCCAGGATCAGTGGAGGATAGTCCAGGAAGACATTTTTCAGAACTAGAAGGGAGTAGATCTGTGAGGCTTCCAATAGCATATTTAAACCCCCACGTGAAAGGGCTGGGCATGATTCCCCTTCCACCTGTTCAAGGCCTCCTAAGAAAGAGGAAAAGGTCTGATGCAATTTATGAGTGGCAGGGTAGGAAAGATGATAGCGAGAGTGCAAAATTCCTATTTGTGACTGAAGCTACAGCATTTAGTTGGGCATGTGGCCAGGGATCTCAGAGTACTGAGGGGGGCTGCCTCAGATAGGTACACCTGCATCCCCTTTCAGTAAAAGTAATTTCCCAGTAGGTTTTGCCTTGATAGTAGGGAAAAGAAAGATGGGGTTTCCCCCCTACTTGTGTTTCTACAGGATCTTGAGTTACTTCTAAGGTAACCACAATCCTTGATGAGTCAGTGACTCCATATTGAAAATGTCATTCACAGCTGATAGATGTTGACGTTACCTAGATATTTTGAAAGAAATGGGGCCCTATTGACAATGAGAACAGAGCAAGGGCATGTCTGTGCTCTAATATATTTCAAAAGAGATTCTGCAACAAATGTTACACAATGATAGTGATTCACAATCAGGTTTTGAGTGCTATTAATATATCATTGGAAGAAAAATTATCAGGCTCCAAAGAGCTGCTGAGCTCATACAAGGGGATTTAGACTAGTTCAGCATAAGCCTCCACTTGTTTTTCATTTAACAACAGTACCGGAAATAAATAGTTTGCATTCAAAAACAGAAGTTTCTATTGATAAAGAACAAGCAGTTAAGGCTTATGGAACTAATGTTAAATTTCTTTAAAACCTGACCAATATTCTGAGAAGTACAAACTAGTGAGGACCTGCTAAAAATCACATGATGAAAAACCTCCTTCTGTTGCAGACTTTGTGGCCCTTCTTGAGTTAACATCACCATAGAAGTCATTTCCTTCTCAGTCTTCAGGTTGTATACTGTGTCCTGGAATGCCCTGTTAGATATTTTTTATGAATCCCAAGGAACAAACAGAACAAATCCCTCTTCCTACTACAGCCTGCCAAATTTTCCAAAATGCAGCTTCTTGGGAGTCAGTGAACCCCTGGGAGAACAGCATGGGGTGCAACAAGGTGGTCTGCGGTGGGAAGCAGCTGGTATTGGCAAAATCCCTCCCTCCCCATGTGACTTCACATGCCTCTCTGTTCGCTGAAGACTTTGGATCCAACCCAGCTTTGCTAGTGTTTATAGTATACTCATTTATCTTCAGTAATAGCATTGATTCAAATCCAGACAATTGGTATTCAGTAATTTGCTGAGCATGCTATATTCTACCAGATCCGAAAAACTCTTGAGTAGTGTTGTCATACTCTCCATTAAATATAATCCTCATGAACATGATATGGCTTGTGGATGGATGGATGAAGCATTAGTGCTAATTGTTACTTTTAATAATTTTTAGTAGGATTGTTCCATGACTTGGTTTAAATAACTTTTAGTTCATATGGAATCTCATTTCAGTGTGTCAAATTTTGTCTGCCAAACGATTTGGGTATGGGGGGGGCGACTTTTACACAAAAATGGCTTCATGTTGCATTGCAGTTTGGTTGTCCTTGTTTAACCCCAAATATGAGAGCTTTCTTATTTGAGCATTTTATTCCTTTTGCCTGTATGTTTTTCACACTTATGAAAAGAAAACTTTTATGACTGCAAGAAGAAAACATATGTTTCCTATTCCTACTATACAATAACATCACAAATGAGATTCTTCAAAGGAGAAAGAATAATTAACATATTTGTTGCTTGCATGTCATTAGTTATATACCTAATTTAGATATTCAGAGTAACACACAGTAAGCAGCATATAGTAAAGTGTACATTAATTGGTCTTTTAATTGTCTACTACCAGTAATGGTAACAAAGGATAGATTTGAAGCAAATATTACGTTTAGAATAGACATCTCCTTTAGAGAGTAGTATTAAGGCCATTCTTTACAGCAAATGGCACCAAAACTGGGTTTGCCATACATTTGACAGGGAGCTGCAGAAAATCCTGGCATTGTGATGAATGCTACAAAGCCTGGCATGTACGATACACATACTTCTAAAAACATGCTTGTCCAATTCACGCATTCTGTTTATAAATAAATACTCCCCCCCCCCCAAAAAAAACCCCAGAACTTTAGATGTGTTCATGGGGAGGGACAGTGGCTTAGTGGTAGAGCATCTGCTTGGTAAGCAGAAGGTCCCAGGTTCAATCCCCGGCATCTCCAACTAAAAAGGGTCCAGGCAAGTATGCGTGGAAAACCTCAGCTTGAGACCCTAGAGAGCCACTGCCAGTCTGAGTAGACTATACAATACTGACTTTGATGGGCCGTGGGTCTGATTCAGTATAAGACAGCTTCACATGTTCCTAAAAAGGGTGGTATGTACACCAGTCTTTACAGTATAATCCATTCCTAACAATACTTACAAAAATTTCCACTTAATTCAAGGGACTGTTTCTCAAACATTTCCCCTGTTTGCATAGGAATCTGCTTTTGATACTGGGGGCAGAATTTAAAAAAAAATTATTTGTTATTATAATGGAGTCTGCTCTAAGAAAAAAAAGTTTAAAAATCCTAGCCAGGCTTGCTCTTCAGATGACAGGCAGACATATGTACAACTGAAGGGTAAGATTAAACAATACAGCATAGGGCATCTTGATCTTCTGCCATAACCTTCCTCTTACTCTTTCTTTCTCTTACCTGTCAGAGGTCCAATAACAATAACTAAGGGTCAAACGATATAATACCTGCCCCAGTTGTTTAAGCCTTGGTGGGTGGATATGGGGAGGAGCAGTTGTCAAATTTTTAGAGAAAAATGAATGAGAAGAGATTAACTTCCCCTGTTCTACCTGTTGCTTACCTTTAGGCAGTCTCTTGCCCCAAGTACTTCTCTCCCTTCTAGGTTCGCTTCCAGTTCAACTGAGGAGAAAAGTGCTTATGGAAGGACAGCCAGCAGTGAAGGGGTAGGGTAGGGTCTTGCTTTCCCTCTTGTGCTCCAATAATCAGATCTCGACACCTTGCTTTATAAGTGTTAGGAACACTTCCATGTCTAAACAGAAAACTCTGCAACTGCTGCATCTCATTTAACCCCGAGAAGGTATCTCTGCAGCTCAGTAAGGAAAGGCATTTCATTTGCTTTGGAGCACAGTAACTCTCAAAGCAAGCTGTACTGAAATTTGGCTTTCCAGGATAACAAGTGAATGACTCCATTGGAAAGTTTAATTCAATTTTAAGGCATTTGTAAATACCTTAAGCAGGATGAAGTGTCTTTATGTTCCCTTTCTAGATAGGTAAGGCAGCAGTTCTTCAAAATTTGGTGACTCCTAAATGCTTATGTTTGCCAGGTCTGCGTCATAACTGATTTTTCCCCCTTTCTAACTGAAAGACAGAATAATGTAAAAGCTAAGTAAAACAAAATAACTTGCAAGAGATCTGAATTATAAATTTGGTTTGGTAACTGGATTTTCAAATCTGTAGAAGTATGCTTGCATATGCAGGCAAAATTCCTTACCAGATCAGTGTTGGGCGTGTGCCTTAACCGAAGTCCTAGCTCAGCCAGGGATCACTGGTAGGTGTTCCGTGCACAAATCTCTGTCTCTCAGTCTTGTGAGCTGCCCTACGGCAGGGTAGAGATGGTGCTACATGCCAGATGACAAAAATAATTGCAAAACATAAAATGGTAGGAGTATACTATGAGAATTCTGTCTTTCACCTAGATCTATGCAATCAATAATGGAGCTGAATTATAATTGGGAATGGGCATTGTTATTCTGTGGTACTATATAAACAAATGGGATACTCAGTGGTGTAAAATTATCAGGATTTTCTGTCCTGGTAAATGACTCTACCAGTGGTACATACTCATTCTTTGTCACAGACATCTCAGTAGTGGAATCATAGTTCTGCTATTATAACCTGCAATATAAAGATGTTTGAAGTTTTAAAAACTGCTGCTGTGAAGGATCTGTATGATGGCAGCTATACATATTTGGATATTTAGATTTGCCTATCATTAATGTGATACCACAGAATAAAGAATTATTTGGTTTGGAGTACTAATCATTTCTCAGGCTGCCCTAGGCATCAGAGTATCAAAGAAGCTTTGGTAAGAATAAGCACATATTTTTCAATTAAAAGCTGCATTGCTTTGCAGCTTTGCATATCAGATCTTTAAGTTATTAAACAAAGCTGAAACAGCAGAGATGGGCTTGACAAATGACAATAGATGTTTAAATGGATGTTGAAGCATTTAGGTTCCACATCCAAACTTTTAGCTGGCTTAAAACTCATGATGCCTATGGATCAGAAAATACTCTCCCATGGATGGTGAAGTCTTTCTTCTGTCAAATTACTAACCAGGTGATTGGCTCTGTAGATAGGTTTCTGGAAGATACTATGAACTGCTTCTGTAATAGAAATTTTTGATTTGTAGGAAGAGTTTTGTTACCCTGTGGAATGCCTGGCTCTTACAGTGGAAGAAGTAATGCACATCCGCCAAGTGCTAGTGAAGGCAGAACTAGAGAAATACCAGCAGTATAAAGATGTCTATACTGCCCTCAAGAAAGGAAAGGTATGATTGATTCTGCTCATTTTCCAGGGAAATGGGAGTGGAATATGTATAAGAACTTTGGGTGTTGTTAGAGACCCTGCAAATAGCAAAATAGAGAACTCAACCATCAGTATTCTGAATTAATTGTGGATGAATTTCCACAAATATTCTATTAAAATGGGGAAACCCCTTATTTTCAATACATTTTATTGCCCCGATTAAAGCTACAATCCTGTGTACATTTACCTAGGCGTAGGCTTCTAGGAAATAGTGGAACTGGTTTCCAAGTGAACATGCAAGAAGAATGCTGTAAATCAGTCAAAAGGGTGGTTAAATTTCAGTTTCTTTAATGTATCTCAACCTTGATTTCCAGGAACAGCTGCTAATATTGTGAGCTTCTTTCTTTTAAATGTTTTTAAGCTCTGTTTTTGTTGCCGAACACGGAGGTTTTCCTTCTTCACCTGGTCCTATACCTGTCAGTTTTGTAAAAGGTAAGTCTTTGGTGCCAGCTATAATTCTTAAAACATGAAAGCCAATGCCTTGATAGACAACTATTTTGTTTCATTCACTGTACCACTTGTTTTCACATTTTGTTCACTTTGAAGCTGAGGGAGGAAAAAGTGTTGATTATGTAATTGGGAAGAAAAAAGACTGAACAAGGCCATTTTTATACATTTCTAGAAGATAAGCCTGTATTGTACTTACTTTAGGTATAATCTACAAGCAAAATAGTATAAAGATGTTTTTAGATTCTGTGGGAATATATAAAATTGGTGGATGGACAAAAAGAAAAGTAAGTGAGAAACAATTCCATAGTATCACAGGTTTCTCTGAATCACTCTTCCCAGCATAGCATCTTTGTTAATAGCAGAAAATGGATTAACAGTTTTTGGCCCGTGGAGCCTGCACATATCCATTAATAGAAACTACTTGCGTGATTAATACTATAATAATGAAAAGCCATAAATGTCATGGCACTGACTTCTATACTGCACTTAGGTGGAAGGTTTCTACTAGTTTCTTGTAATGGCCTTTTAAAATAATCTGCAGTCTACACTTTCCAACTCCCATTAAGAATGTTCATGTAGATTCTCATTGGGGGATCTGAGGCCCAAAAATCTGGGATTATTTTTCCAAGTAGTAGAACAGAAATGTAGCAAGTTGTCACTAATAATATTTAGCCCCTGTTCAGATGCACAGTATAATCAGATGTCACTGCTGTTTCCTTCCGGATTTAAAGTGGCTGATTAGACAGCAACATCTGCCTTCCAGTATTAACTCGTGGTAGCCCCCCTGAATCCTTCTCAGCACCGGATTGTTTTGTTACCTGCTCCTTTGCAGTGTTTTTTGAGTTCTTCGGTTTCACCTCGTAGTTTTCTCCATCTGGATTGTTCTGATGCAATATTAACCAACTTCCAGATGTCTGAAGGCTGTCCCAGAGCAAAAGGAGCCTCAGACATCCAGTTTATGGTCACCATTTTTTTTTTTACTACTTAGCAATATGCGCATAACCACATAATGTTTCAACCTATGTGCATGTACATAATATGTGCATGCACATAATAGTGGAAGAAAAAAATGAACTGCATGATGCTGTTGTGTGGACGACAGAAGACGGTTTCACCGTGGAGTGATTCGAATTGCAGTATGGCAGTCTGATGGATAATATCTGGAACAAAGATATTCGGAACAGAACCGGTTCAGTTTAACATGGACTCAACAACTGCTGTGTGAACAGGGCCTTTGTTTGTGACTTCCAGAGGCTGGCAAAAATCTTTATTGCTGCTTGTGGAAGCTCAGGACCTATCTACTTCCAAAGTTAGAGATCCTTCTGCCGTGATGTTAAAGGAAATTGGGCATGTCACAGAGATCACATAAAATCATCCCCACATTTTACATAGTTCTCTGAAGCCTAATCCATGTTCTAGCCAGGTTCATAGTGACCAGGGTATGTCAGGACAATGTCCTTCCACCAGAAATCTATCATACTCTTTCTCAAATCCCCATGGGAAGGGAGAAGTTCCAGAATGGCTGGAGTTGAATCAGTTAACCCCTTCCTGAGCAAATCTCTTCTGTTCCGTCCTCTATTTTTTTTCTCCCTGAACCTTTCTTTTGGGCTTCCTTTTGACCTCTTTAATGTCCACAGTGTTCTGAGAACATTGCACAGAAATCTGGAGTGAGATTTATATTGTTTTTTGCTTCTCTAGTCTGTTTGTAGTGGGAGATTTGCCTCAGAAGTCAGCAAAGGGGCTGACTTTATTTGGATTTGGATTTTGCTCTCCCCATCGATAGGCTCAGAGTGGATCACAACAAAATAAATAAAATACATACATTAATAGATATATAACAAGATTTAAAACAACTAAATAGTATAATATAAAGTAGCAAGCAATATATTATCACAGACACATTTTCAGATGGAGTGAATGAATCCAGAGATCTTCTTAATCTGAGTTGAATAATGATGGAAAAATTTCAGTGAGGAAGGCTGGCTTCATTGGACACCCTCAGCCGCAACCAAAGGCCTGGCAAACAGGACCTGTGGAACAGTAACAGGTACTGCAGGGCCCTGATCTCAAGTGAAAGCTTGCTCCACCAGACTGGGGCCAGGGCCATAAAAGCCCTGGCTCTAGTCAAAGCTAGTCGGACATCCCTCGGACTGTCAGTATTATGGAAAGACAATGCAGTTTCTAAGCACATGCTGGGAAAGTGAAAGTAACTTATCTGTCAGATAGATGATCTAGGTGACAGGAGGTGGCTGCTTGCCAGATTGCATCAGCCTGGACAATGTCAGCATGACTAAGCAGCAAGCTGATTGGTCACCTGGGGAGATGAATTGTATAAATGTACAGAGACACTTTACTGTGTGTGGGTTATGTATGGTGGAGTTGCAGCGGAGCATTCTGTCGGTTTGGAGAGTGGAGGTGTAAATAAATTGTATATAGTAGTTTTACCACTGCTGTGCGCAAGCCTTCATTCTTTGCGTCACCTAAGACCACCCTCGCTAAACACAGGCGCATCAACACGGACTGGGGACAACCAGTAGATGTTGATCAATCAAGTGCCAGGCTCTCCAGGGCACATATAGGGAGACATGGTCCTGTAGTTTTAATCATTAATTGCAAACCATTGTGTAGTAATGTGCCCTTTTAAAAGGACATAAACCTCTCAACATTTTCAGAATTAGTAAGTAACCACTGTCAAAGTCTAGTATTTGCCTCTTCCTGAATCTGGAATTGGGGCTAAAGGACTAAACACTTAGAGAGAGCCAGTTTGGTGTAGTGGTTAAGTGTGCAGACTCTTATCTGGGAGAACCGGGTTTGATTCCCCACTCCTCCACTTGCACCTGCTGGAATGGCCTTGGGTCAGCCATAGCTCTGGCAGAGGCTGTCCTTGAAAGGGCAGCTGCTGTGAGAGCCCTCTGCAGCCCCACCCACCTCACAGGGTGTCTGTTGTGGGGGAGGGAGATAAAGGAGATTGTGAGCCGCTCTGAGACTCTTCGGAGTGGAGGGCGGGATATAAATCCAGTATCTTCTTATAGACAGGCATAAGTTTCAGAAATGTTTCCTGTAGAAAAAGTAATTAATTCAAAACAAGAATTCTGAGAATGTAAAACACTACACAGGTGCAGAGTATTTTTCTTTCACTGCGCAGCAACCACACATATTAAATGATTATTTATTTAGAAAATATATATGCTGCTTCTCCAGAAACCTGCTTTCTAGGAATTTCTGGGTTGGAGGAAACAGTTTGCAGCTAGGTGTAATTTAGCCATCTCTCTTTTCACTTTCTTTTTAAAGATGCTGCTTGTTACCTCCGCCACAGCATTCCCAGAACAATTTTCAGTCCTATGTCACATTCTTATCCCTTGCAACATCTCTTAACAGAAGAACATAAAGGAACAATAGACTTCTAGTGGTGTGTACAAGCACTACTGTTACTACATATATTCAGTCTGACATCATCAGGCCCTGCCCAGTGAGGCTTGGGGTTTATGGTTTGGGGGTTGGGGACCTGGCAACCCCAGCTCTTCCCCCAGAATGTTTTCATGCCTTCTCACCGCAACATTTCCAGCTAGCTACAGGATCTTCTTCGTGGTCTCTGTGCAGTCCCACACATGGGTCTTGCCGCAGGCAACGGATCCGTACCTCGGAGCTCCAATAGCTCGTTTATAACGTCTTTTGGCGCGCTTTCCTCCCGCCCTGGGGAGCAGGCAGCGACTGCGCATGCCTGGAGCGGGGGGAGAGCGCCTATTCCACTCAGTTTCTTCCCTTCCGCCGCCCGGACAACACCTACCTCGTTGCGTTCCTCCTCTGGCTCGTCTCTTGGTATCGTACTACTCCTCCCTTTTCTTCACTATTTACTCTATTTTTTCCTTCTTCGTCCCATTAATATAAAAAAAAAAAAAAAAGGTTACCCGATTCTGCGCTTCAGCCTTTTTTCTTTCTACCCCCCCCCCTCTTCTCGTCTCTCCCTTCCCTCCTTCCCCTGTCCGGAACGAATGGAAGGGAAAATCACCTTTAAAAGGTGCAGGCAGTGTGGTTCTAAAATTCCGTCCTCGGACGGTCATTCACTCTGCCTTTTTTGCTTGGGGGAATCCCACAGAACCGATAACTGCCACCACTGTGCTTGCTTCGGCAAGCAGGCGCGCAAGAACAGAGCAGCCCGCCTTCGTAGTTTCCTCATGGAATCCTCTCTACGCGCAGTGTCTACTTCAGATCCGCCGCCTCCCCCACTGAGAGCGGGAGATTCGGCAACTTCGGCCCTTCCTACCGTACCTAGGAAGCATAAGTCCGATAAAAAGGCTTCTAAGCACTCTGAGGGTCACAAGGCGCCCAAACAGACTCGTCATGGCGAATCGAGCCTGTCGAAGCCACACCACTCGGGCCCGAAAACCTCCAGCCCGACCACTTCGGCGCCTAAGAAGCATCACGACCCGTCGGCTTCTACCTCCGTGCATACTTCCGCCTTTGCTACGGCTGCGCAATCGTCCGCATCGACCGCCCAAACGGCCTCCGCGCAATCGAATCCGATTCTACCTATTGAACTCTCGGCTCCTTCCGATGTTATCTCGGAAATGCCTCGCCTCACTCAACCCTCTATCGAAGTGATTCCGATTGGCTCGAGATCGCCCTCGGTTCACAGCCTTCCTCCTGATGATATCCTCGACACCGAGGCTCCACTTCTCGGACCCGAATCCTTCCTCGACGTCACAACGCCAGTGCAGAAGGACATTACGACTCCATTGCTTAAAGACACGGCAGCACCACTGCTAAAGGAGTCCTCGACACAAGTTTCCTCTCATCGGCTCCGACCTGGATCCCCACGGGCCCGCTCTCGCTCGCGGTCTCCGCTTCGTCCGAGATCTCCGTTCAGAGATCGTCCCTACTCTCCGCATCGATCTCCGCGTCGTCACGACTACCAGGACCCTCGCCGTGATCGCTCCCGGTCCCGGTATGGTGACTACCTCCGTGACTACCCACGAGACCGTTCTCCTTCTCGGTCTCCATCACCTCGACTTCACTCGCGCTACCATCGGTACCTGCGTTCACCATCGCACCACAGCTATAGGCATCTCTCCGACTTGGATCCCGAGCCTCTCCCCAGAGATGTTTATATGCCTCGACTCAGGGATTATTATTCACCCGGAACCCGCGACTACTACCGTTCACGCGACCAACGATCTCCTTATTACCGCCACCTGTCACCAGATTGCTACGATGATTACCAACACTACTACTCTCCCCGAGAAGAACCAAACCCTCGCACCCGAGATGATGCGGCAGCCCTTCGGACCCGAGACGTCTTCGACTCCCAGACTGCACCTGTGCAGCCTCCCGTGATTCCTCGAAACCGAGATTCTTCCAGAACAGCATCCGCATCGGTTTCCAAGCCACCGGCTTCGCCACTCAAGCGTCCCCGGGACCCTTCACCTGTTGAACCCAAGTCTCCACAACGTCCCCTCTCGGCTTCGGATAGAGACACTTCTGATCATTCCGACTCCGAGGAGGCCCCTGCCTCACCCTCATCCGACCAGCCTCCTAGGCTTTCACCATCCGACAGTTCTAAGGCCTACCTGAATCTCATTACAACCATGGCTTCCGCACTAAACATCCCTATGTCCTCCGACTCACCAAAAGTTTCGGACGTGGTCCACGACCTAGTCCGCGCAGATTTTCCAGATAGCTCCACGCTTCCTATGCTCCCTGTACACCTTGAAGGCCTCCAGGAAGCCTGGGAGAAGCCGGCTTCGATCCCTACACTTTCTCGCCGCCTGGATTCTCTTTATAGGGTGCACGTAGCTGACTGCAAATTCCTCGCATCTCACCCGGCACCCAACTCTGTCGTGGTTCATTCCGCCACCAAGACCAAACAATCTCGCCACCCCGTTCCTCCGGACCGGGAGGGTCGAAAATTGGACACTCTGGCTAAGAAAATCTACAGTTTTTCTTCAACCAACTCCAAGTTGAACAATTATTTAGCCTACTTTGCGGCTTACTCCTTCAACTTGGCTAACCAGATTACCCCTCATATTGCATCCATGCCTGACTCATCTCAGAAGACTGTGTCGTCTCTCGTCTCTGAGCTCTCCCGTGTCAATAAACAACAAATCAACTCTATCCGCCATGCGGTCTCCTGTTCTTCTCGAATTTTTGCAACTTCGGTGGCTTTACGTCGCCACGCCTGGCTGCGCTCTACCAACTTGCAGCCGGACATCAAACAGCGTATAGAAGACCTTCCCTTCGACGGTCTGGGACTCTTCCATGCGTCCACGGACGAGGTCCTTGCATCCGTCGATGACGGCCGCAAAAGAGCCAAACGACTTGGTGTCACACAACCAACCTCACTGCCCTCTAATAGGCAGAGACCGTGGAAGCCATCCTTCCAACGCCGCCAGCGGTCTCCCAAGTCTCAAGATTTCTGGAAAAGGAAACCTCTCCCAAAGCAACCTTTTCATCAGAGGCCACGGGCCCAACCTTCTAAGAAACAATCTCAGACAGGCAAGCAGTCTCTTTGACTCCCCCATCAGGCATACCAGACTATCCCCTTTTTACCCGAGTTGGAGTTCCATCACCACCGACTCTTGGGTCCTCACCATCGTGCGTCTAGGTTACGCAATAGAGTTCGTTTCGCCACCACACCACCACCACTTCATAGCCACACCTCCATCTGCTCTCTTGCAGCAGGAAATTCTGGACTTGCTCCAGAAGAATGCCATAGAACCCGTTCCTCCTCAACATCGAGGCACGGGATTCTACTCAAGATACTTCCTGGTCCCCAAACGCGATGGAGGAAAGCGCCCTATCCTAGATCTTCGGAAGCTGAACAATTTCATCGAATGCAGGAAGTTCAGAATGATCTCCCTACACACCATCCTGCCTCTTATTCCCAGGAACTCCTGGATGGCTTCCCTAGATCTTCAGGACGCTTACTTCCACGTGACTATCCGACCTCATCATCGGAAGTATTTAAGATTCGCTATGGGGCAAGACCACTTCCAGTACGTATCCCTGCCCTTTGGCCTCTCCACCGCACCAAGGGTATTCACCAAGTGTATGGCGGTGGTGGCAGCGGCTCTCAGACTCCGAGACATCACAGTCTTCCCATATATAGACGACTGGCTTCTCATAGCACCGACTCAGCATCGTTTGCAGACCAATATCAGCACAACGCTCTCCCTCCTCGATTCCCTGGGCCTTCGTGTGAACACATCCAAATCCCATCTCGAGCCCACGCAGGACATCAAGTTTATAGGAGCTCTCCTTCGCACCTCTCTCCACCGTGCTTTCCTTCCAGAGGATCGAGCAATCACCATCATCACCTTAGCCAGGTCAATTCAACGACAGCCCTGCCAGTCTGCATTCACAATACAACGCCTGCTGGGCCTCATGGCCGCCACGACTTCTGTCATCCACTTTGCCAAGCTACGGATGCGACATCTACAGCTCTGGTTTGTGAGAGCCTACCATCCTCTGTTGCAACCGCAGAGCACCCTACTCACGGTTCCCCAGAGAGCTCTCTCATCCCTTACCTGGTGGACGGTACCCAGCAATCTTCTCGCGGGCATGCCGTTCCTACCGATGCCTCCAGTAGCTGTTGTGACAACAGATGCCTCAAAGTGGGGATGGGGAGCCCACTTACAGGACAAGACCGTCAGAGGCCTTTGGACGCCCTCCGAGAGGGCCATGCACATAAACTGCTTAGAACTGATTGCCGTACACAGGGCCCTCTTATCCTTTCTTCCCCTGATCAACGGGAGCCATGTCCAGATCTCAACGGACAACATGGCAACTGTCTATTACATCAACAAGCAAGGGGGAACCAAGTCTCTCAGACTTTGCCGTATAGCCATCGTGCTCTGGGAATGGTGTCTGGAGCACAACATCCATTTGACCGCCGTTCACCTCCCAGGCGTAGACAATGTTCTGGCCGACTCTCTGAGCAGGTTTCGTCTGGACGACCACGAGTGGTCCCTCATCCAACCTACCTCCGACGCATTTTCAGATGCTTCGGAACACCCATGGTGGATGCCTTTGCTTCACGGGACAATGCCAAATGCCCACGCTATTTCTCCAGAAGGGAGAACGACGCCTTCCTACACAGATGGACGGGCCCCCTCCACTACATCTTCCCACCAACCCCCCTACTGACTCGGGTTCTGACGAAGATCACACGAGACGGCACGGACTGCATCCTGGTAGCCCCCTGGTGGCCACGGCAACCATGGTTCACGAGACTTCTCCAGTTATCTCATCACACCTACCGTCGCCTTCCTCTCGTGAGCGACCTCTTGTCCCAAGCCAATGGTCAGATATTGCACCACAATCCTCAAGTACTGGCCCTAACGGCCTGGAGAATTCGACCTCCCACCTCTCCGCAGAGGTAGCCCACGTTATTCTAAACGCTAGGAAGCCCTCCACAAGGCTTTCGTACCAAAGGAAATGGAAACGCTTCTGTTCATTCGCGACTGCTAACCATCTACTCCCAGAATCAGTACCTCTCAATATGATCCTGGAGTATTTACTTTCCCTACAGAAATCAGGACTCTGTTACTCATCCTTGAAAGTTCATCTCTCTGCCATCTCTGCGTTCCACAACCCGGTAGACGGCAAAACAGTTTTTTCTCATTCCTTGTCCAAGTCTTTTCTCAAGGGCATGTTGCACCTCAATCCACCCGTTAAACCCCTTGTCCCAACTTGGAGTTTATCCCTAGTTCTTTCCTCGCTTATGAAAGCACCATTTGAACCTATGGCTACCATAGACCTCAGTCTCCTCTCCTGGAAGACAGCATTGCTGATTGCCCTTACCTCTGGAAAACGGGCAAGTGACTTATGCGCCTTCCGCCACGACCCTCCCTACACCATTTTTCACAAGGAAAAGGTTGTCCTCAGACCGGACCCTGCGTTCCTTCCTAAGGTTGTCTCCCAGTTCCACTTATCGACTGCGACCTCTCTGCCGACCTTTTTTCCAAACCCAACAGATCACGGACAACGGGCCCTGCATTCGCTGGATGCAAGAAGGGCTTTATCCTTCTACCTTGATCGTACACGGCCTTTCCGTAAGGACCCTAATCTATTTGTGGCATACGGAAACCCCTGCAGGGGACTCAAAATCTCTACCCAGAGACTATCTAAATGGGTAGTTAGCGCCATTAGGCTGTGCTACGAACTGGCTAAGCAGCCTCTGCCCGAAGGCCTTAAGGCTCACTCTACCAGAGCGGTCTCGACGTCTTCGGCTTTTTTCCACGGCGTCTCCCTAGAGGACATCTGTGCTGCTGCATCGTGGTCCTCTCCCTCCACGTTCGTCTCCCATTATGCGTTGGACGTTCGTGCAAGACGTGACGCCTCCTTCGGCCAAGCGGTCCTCAGATCCATCTTTCACTGAAATGGGGTGAGTGTATCCGCTTATGTCTCTATGTCATACAATCTTTGCCTTAGGCCATGTGACTAACCTTTTTCTTCTCCAGCACCCTCCTCCAGGACACTTAGCTGGCTAGTCACCCATGTGTGGGACTGCACAGAGACCACGAAGAAGATAAACAGGTTGCTTACCTGTAACTGATGATCTTCGAGTGGTCATCTGTGCAGTCACACACGCCCACCCAGCCTTCCCCGCTGCTGGCTTTTGGTACTTCTTGTCTTACCTTTTTAGTCTCTCTGCCAGTGGCGGCTGGAAGAAACTGAGTGGAATAGGCGCTCTCCCCCCGCTCCAGGCATGCGCAGTCGCTGCCTGCTCCCCAGGGCGGGAGGAAAGCGCGCCAAAAGACGTTATAAACGAGCTATTGGAGCTCCGAGGTACGGATCCGTTGCCTGCGGCAAGACCCATGTGTGTGACTGCACAGATGACCACTCGAAGATCATCAGTTACAGGTAAGCAACCTGTTTTTCTGGCTGGTGGTGTTTGAACTACAGAGGAAACTGTCAATGAGATTCAAAAACAATATCTAGCTTTTAAAACATTTTTACAAGGAATTATACAGAATTTTTGAAGAAACACATCCTGTGATGCCCTTCCAGTTGAATGACTCATGCATTTTCTTTTTCCTTTATAGGCCAGTATGCTCACATTGTTGTAAAAAGGTAAGGTTAGAAAAACGTTCTGGTTCTTCCCTCTACTTTAAAGACGTTATGAGATTTACCCATTTTAATTTTTTTCTTTTGTTGTTGCTGTTAAAAAATGTGGAAGATCTACAGAACATAACAAGAAAAATTATACTGAAATAAAGGCTTTTGCCACACAGGGTGTCCCCATATTATTTTAAAGCTCTCCAGGCATGGCTTGTGAGGCACCCAAATCTTCCCCAGAACACAGAAAAGCTGAACAGGGAAACGGTGCACCAGCTGCAGGCAGAGCCTATGTGTGAGAGGACTGAGCTTAGTGCAACCTTCAAAACGGCATCTCTCAGCTCCAGCATCCCACACCCCCATTGAGGCCTTTAAAAAAAACTGTAGCTCAGCTGTGGAGGGGGGGACTGCAAGGTTGTTGTCACTCACATCAGTGCTTCTGCACCAACGCAATGAGTAGGAATGGGATGAGGAGGGACACTGTCAATTCTGAGCACCACAGTGAAGCTCACTGCCACTTGCCCACCTATGTGACAGTGAACTTAAAGATACCTGCTTACAGGTCCCTGCTTCTAATGCATGTCACACAGATACACATTCATATTCTATTCCTATTCTTAAAACATTTGCAATACTTGTATATATAACAGATGTTTTCATTTGATTCTTGTGGAATTCTCCATAGAAGATGAATGGAGTCTGTGAGAGCAGTGCTTTTGTTGACTGTCCCTGTGCCTAGAAGTCACAGACCACTTACCTAGAAGTGGGAATATACCAGATATGGAGCAAATTGCTGTACAACCTGCAGGATGGTCCACAAGACCTGTAGATGATGATCTCATGTATTTTTTATTCTCCTTACCCTCATGACAGATGCGCCTGCCATCAAAACCATATTCCACTCTTCCCATCTTTTCTCTGGGGCCTTCTGCTTTGCAGAGAGGAGAGAGCTTTATGAGGCCAGATAAACCTTCCACAAGCCATCACCGGTCATTAAGGGGCATGCCAAGGTGAGAAATGCTTCTGATAAATGCTTCTGATGGGAGAAATTTGTCTACAATAAGCAGTTTTTAGATTTTACATTCCATAGGTTTTATGTTGTTAGAGGTGTCAACTGTGGCTGGTATCCAGAGGAATCTACGTGGGTTTTTCGTCCTACCCATTCTGGTAGCATCTCCCACTCTCCCGAAAAAGAATTAGCTCAAAGTTCATGGAGCCTCTGAAATGGCATTCCTTGAATCACAATGTGTAGCGAGATGGGAAAATTGGCATCACCACCTTCTTTGTTCTTGGATTTCTCTGGATCCCAAGTGTTAAATTTTTAACATTCTGGTGGACATTATATTTTAAAATGTTTGTCTTTTATCTGGCATTCCTTGTTACTGCCAGATGGGCAAATTGGCATCACTGTCTTCATTGTGCTTGGACTTCTTTGAATCCCAAGTATTATATTTTTAAAATACTAGTGGACATTATATTTAAAAATGCTTGTCTTCTGTACAGCTGTGTGGTTACATCCTAAAACTTTATCTTGCATTCTCCCTGCCCCCGCAATAGTGTGAAGCAGTCTAAGAGAAATACATCAGTTGTCCAGAGTAAAGTGCATCTGATGTTCATGCCTCAATAGATTTGTTAGTCATTAAGATGACAGAAACAAAGTTTTGTTGCAGGAGTCTAGTAATGCTTGTCTTTGAGGATGTAATTTGTAATGTACTGAGTGACGAGACGTGTTGAAGGCAACATACTTTATTGGCGAGTACATCACAAGAGAGAGACACGCGGGCCAGGTCCCGATTATATACATTCCCCGGAACAACCCTCCGTCCAGCCAGGTCCAATCCTGGCCAGTTGAACTTCCCGCCACAGATCTTGATTGGCAGAGTGTATTAGCGAGCTACATCTGGGGACCTGTGGGCTTCCTCTGGTCGCCTCTGTAGCGTTCGCTGTGTTGTAACATTAAGACTGAATTGCAAGACATAACAATTAAATTACTATTTCTTGCAGATGTGGATTTACAAGTGTTACACTTCTGTACTCACTAATCATAACATTGTTTTGTCTTACACAAAGATGTAAGACTATTTTTAAGCTTCTACAAAGCTAAGAATTTTTTTTCATTTTCCCTTTTGTAAATTATGGTTTTATTGCATTAACTAGATTATTTACATAATTCATTTTCCAAGTAATGCTGATTTCTGTAAACATAATTTATTTAGCTATTCCTTCTTCACTGAGGCTATTACTTTGATCATACTAAATTACTTAAAGTGATCCATTCATTCATCGTGCTAATAATTCATTCTCATAGCAGGCAAACACTAAACAAGCAGTGCTTCTAGCATTTAATACAAAACTTGGATATGTATTTGGAATCTCTCCCATATATTTGAGTAAGCACAATTCTGGAGTAACAGATAATTTAAGTCCTGTAGCATTTGAAATTGAATCTGCTGTTATTTGCCAACAGATAGCTATTGGAGAGCATTTCTGCAAGAGGTGGGGAGCAAGATGGGTTTTTCAGATTTGCAATGCCAACAATTACCATCAATTGTTTGATGTTTTAGCTAGCTTACTCAGCACTAAATGCCATTGATTTTCCAGTTCAAACTCAATAGGAAAAAAACGAATATATCAATTTAATGTTACTTCTGCTGACCATTTTCCCATGTGTTTTCAATTGGTGTACTATACAAATTTGATAAACTCAGATCCATTTCCTTAAAAAAAGTAATGTGTTGTTTAGAACTTTGCCAAGGGAGCTTGGGATAGCCTCTGGGGAGGAAGGAAAGGATATAACAACAGACTAACTGAGATTTATAAACCACCTTTGAACTTTTATAGACACATGTTAGACTGAACAGGGTTTATGCAACAAATGGTGATTAAAATAAACCAGTTTATTGTAACAATTGAATGCAGACTTTAATGGCATTGTGATACCACTTGGCCACCATGTCAGATTCATTCCTAAATCTTACCATGTCAGGAATTAGGAAAAGACTTGAGAGAGATTATACTTTGTCACTGGGGGGAAGGAAAAAATTACCTCGAGTGCAGTTGGAAAGATGGTAACGAGAATGGAATTATTTTCTTGCTTTCAGGTTGTCCTCAAAGTCCAAGTCTGTAGATAAATCTGATGACGAAGCACTGTTTCCAAAAGAGCTAATGGAGGACTGGAGCACGATGGAGGTGTGTGTGGACTGCAAAAAGTTCATTTCAGAAATAATTAATTCGAGCCGCCGAAGCCTCTCCCTGGCTAACAAGCGAGCCAGGTTAAAAAGGAAAACCCAGTCGTTCTACATGTCGTCCCCAGGCACCTCAGAGTACTGTCCTTCTGAGAGGACTATTAATGAGATCTGAGCCTTGTGCCTTTCTCTTTGCATTGTCTTCAGGAGGTTCTGAGAGAACTCACACAGAAACCAGCTTGTCTTTCTTCCCTCTTTCTGATAGCTTACATTTGCATTCGGTCACTGGTTTCACTACTCCATAATTTATGGGGGGGGGGGAGAAGGGGTATCTGAAATTAGGCTATGCAGCAGAACAGCCAATAAACTTGTTTGCACTGGAATAAAGGAGTTAGGAAATGTTGCCTTTGTGTATATGTGCAATGTACAAAGAGAGCCTGGATTGTGATTGTTTTTTTTCCTTGTATTAATTTCTTGATTCATTTTCAGGAACAGGGTTAAAACTATATACTGAAAGTAGAACCATATCTAAAACAGGTGATAGCATTAGTTTGGTTGTAACCATTAAACCATGTTGGAAATGTACTTCCAATTATTATCATTTATATTTTGTTCTCTGTGGCAAGCAGGTTCGTGTTGTACAGAAGACAGATGGGAGCTATGGCTCTTAACGCCTAATGATGTAGCACAAAGCTTAAAAGAATTTTCTGATGTGCTCAGAATGGTTGACCATAGTTCAAGCTGCAGATGTTAAAATATCGGGGTTCAGTGATATGATCTTGAATAAGCTAAATGACTAGATCACATTTTCCATCAGCTGCTGCTGTTTTAAGTCCCAATATAATGGTTAGTGTGTTTCAGTCTAAATAAGTGTCATTTCTTCTCTACCTTGAATGTATTCTTGAATGTTAATTGTAGTCATAGATGTAGCTTTTAGAATTGTGCAAAATTATACTCTTTATGGGGAAGGTGCAAAATAAGTGCAACTTTTTAATATTGAGGTTTTTTTAATAAATAAACAATCATTCTCTGGGTGACAAGCCTGAGAAAGAAGATAATAATGTATATGTGTATTATAGTGGAACATATATGTACTGCTGTAACTAAGAGTCTGAAGAACATATCCATTATAAATCCCATTTTTACAGGGGTTTATATCTTAGCTGTAAAAAAATTTATAACCTGCAGAATTTGAGACAGAAGTGTCTCAGATTGAGAAGTTTTGTCATTGTTTTCTTTCTTACAAAGGTTTGGAGAAACACTGTCTAGCTGTTTTGAAGTTCCAATAATGTTACCAAACATCACATTTTTGCACTCTTTTATATTCATATTTTTAAATCTAAACAAGATTGGAGTTTAGTGTTTAGTGTGGAGATGGGTTATTTTTGTATTTATAACAGTCACGTTATAAATATTTGCAAATCGTCCAGCAGACATGAATAATGAGCCGTTTCATAAGGTACTTACGGACCCATATTTAATACCAAAATAGAATATGTGATAAGAAAGCTTCATAAATCTGTGATCTCAGAACACTTTCAGAACAGGCAGAATCTACTTAAATGGCAACTTGAAATATGCATTAAGACTAATCTATATATATCTTTTTAAAATAGTGTGGTCAAGAGAAATGATTACCATAGAAGAAAAACAGACAGGTCCTAATACTGTAATGAGACAAAGTGATTTTATTGCAATATAATGCCAGCTTCATAGGTAGATGTGCCATGACATATCTTGGGAGTCTTATGATGTGATCCCCAGCCAAGTTAATTCAAGCAGGTAATTAAAGATATATTGCCCCCAAGGCAATTTGATAGAAACTAGCAGTTGTGTCTGTTCTAGAGTCACATTTTGGGAAGTGGTATCCTTTCAGAACTTGGAAACTTTCCTTTTTTGAAAGACCTAACACATAGAGTGTCCCAGCAATACTATAGTTTTATATGGAAAGCCATGATAGTCCCACCAGTTTATACTTTAGTGTAGATATGGTATTAAAGAGGACTGTAATTAAATTCAGACCTCTAATGTAGTCCTGTTTCAGTGCAACACACTGATTTCTTTGGTTCTTGACTGAAATTGCTGTTGGAATGAATGGTTTGAGAATAGCATTGAAATGATTTAATCCAATTTGTTTCTGTTATTTCTTAATGCAGCCAAGTCCCCTCAAAGTAATTTCATAATGTTAAATTTCCTGACTAATATTTTATTTTATTGAACTATTATATATGAGAGCTGATACCTGGTATATCACTATATATTTAAAAACTGTGCCATGACACAAATGGAATTTCATCTTGTGAATTGGGCTAGTCAAGATAGTTTTGTGGAGACTGTCACATCAAGAAAGCTAGCTCTTTTAAGAATTTGGAAGATTCTGTTGATAAAATCTTGATTCTGTTAAAAAATCTTTTACTCTCAAACTCCACAGACAATTGTGAAGTGAAAGTAAAGGGGTCACCCTATAATCCATCCACAAGGCATTCACAGCTGCTTCTACTGTTGCTCTGCCATTAGGTGCAACATTAACTGGTAACTTCTTCTCACTTTTTCCTATATAGCTGCCCTGCTATAGTTCCTCAGACTGGGTTCTTAACCACCAGGACTCAAGGCAAAATGTAAACAGGGATTAAGGCAATGTCCTCCAGAAATATTTAAAGAGCTTTTGAAGCAAGGACTCTGGCTTCCCACCTTTATACTAAATCATTTTTACACAGAACACACTATGTTTTGAAAATAATACTGGGAGTGGATTGCCAACTCCAGGCTGGGACATTCCTGGAAATTTGGGGTGAGGCCTGGGGAGGGTAGTTTTGGAAGGGAGCTCATCAGGGATGTGATGTCAGAGAGACCATCCTCTGAAGCTGCCAGTTTCTCCTGGGGAACTGATCTCTGTAGTTGTAATTAGTTGTGATTCTGGGAACTTTCCAGGCCCCACCTGGAAGCTGGCAACCCTAGCAGAACCCTTACCTATATATTAGCCTTAAATCTGGCAAAAGGCCGTTCAGTCAGCTCTGCTGCCTTTCTTCATTTGAAAACAAAAAGAGTCTCTCTGCTTCAGTACTGTGATACATTCACATTACAATCCCATTAAAGTTCTAAAATTGTTCTGAATATTCAGGAATTGCCTTCTGTTTCTCCATGTTTTGCAACTTAGTCTTTTAGGGCTTTACAAGCAGTTTAAACATATTCATATCAGACAACCTTTGTAAATATCTGTAATATATATATATATATATATACACGTTTAGAAACCTCCCATTCTTTATGTGGTGGGAATAGCCATGGAGACCAGGGACGAGGGATTAGAAGAAAAATTGAGCCCTACTGTTACATATAAACTTAAAATATGGAAGTCCACATCGTCTATATCTTTTGAGTCTGAAGAAAAAGAAAGGCTACCCAGTACAAGAAAGTTGCCACCATGAGAATGATAAAGCTTTTGATTTTTCTCACTCTTAATCTAGGATGTGTCCAAAGCATTGTAGAAGATATTCACCCACTGCAATGCATGAAAATGTGTGGGAAATTCCCAGCCAGTCCTGCTTTGTAGAAGGCAGCAAGACGCCTTCTGCTATAGCTGGAGGTGTAGAAAACCTAAACATGCAATCGTGGTGATCATGTTGCTTTGTTCTTTTTCACTGAAATCTTGTATTTAAACAGGGATTCCTGGGGAGAAATCAAATTGTCATTCTGTCATAAACTCTGTCTGTGTTAAGAATCTGTTAAACTGTTGTAAAAAAAAGACTTAAAAATAAGCTGAATTTCAGTAAGGTTAAAGGTTCATTATTCATTTTGGTTTGCTAATGAAAGTGAATGAACAAATATTTTAGAGTTTAACGCATGAAAGGACCAAAACCCATCAGCGTATTTGTAAAACAGCAATAAAGCAGCTTTCTATGGTTTGTTCAAACGTAAGCATTGACAGCATGTAGGCAAAACAACTGATCTGAAGAACAAAATGTTTACCAACAATGTTCCATATGTCAAACCGAAAATGCATAATTTTATTGCCCTTCAAGTGTGTGGAGTTATTATCTGCAATAACCTTTCTCCATCTACATTTATTAGACTCTAGAGGACCCTGCATGGAGATCATTTCAGAAGGCTCCTTTTACAGTAGAAAAGGTTGCAAAACATAAAAATGCAAAATTTAACACTACCCAAAAACTTCCAACTTCCCATTTTTGCCTCCCCCATCATAAAAAGTTGCTTCTTCTGGTTATTGATTGGCTACATGCTGTATAATCTACACCAGCTCAAATTAAACCTCATTTGATTGCTATTCACAATGCCTAACATTACCAGGCAATCTTCATTTGTGATTGAAATCCTGTGTGTGAAATAGTGACATCATACAGAGGTTAGGCAAAAAAATAGTTAGCACAAATGTTTGAATTCTAGTAGCACAAATAGTAGGATTTGTCGTACATTCCCCTCTCCCTACTGCCTTCAGCTATGTTTGCTACAGGTTTATCTGTTTTGATAAGAAACTGCAAATTGTTTTCTCTGTCATGGAAATTTACAGGTGTTATTAAGAGGTGAAATCTAAAATTTTTCAGACTAGACAAACCATGCTGCTTCGACTGTTATCAATCCCTGATAAGCACATATTTAACGTAATAAAGAAAAGCCTTTAATCTTAGAGTAGCTATAAAAAGGCATTTGTGGTTTGAACTTTCTTTGAGACAGAGGTGCAAAAGTATCCCCTATTCATTGCCAGGAATGAAATATGCTGTTTCATTCATGGCAATGAATAGGGGATGCTTTTGCATCTAATTTCTGTTCTGAAGATTACATCTAAAGAAATTATTTGAATCAGCTTTTGTTCCAACACTACTTTTCAGTATTGTGAATGTTCCAAATTTGAAAAACTAAACCTAAACTTGGCCAGATATATATTGACACAGAACTGTACGCATGCAAATTGTTTAATGCTTACACTGTGGAGGGTTTTCAGTAAGTTTTTCTCATTGTGTCAAGTTCCATATCCAGGAGGATAATTGAAATGGCTTTGTCAGTGGAATCCCTTTGGGTGCAGCAGTAAAGCTTACCATATTACTTTGTGCTTCTGATGGACCTGGAGCCAAAGAGTCTTACAACTAGTTTAATACATCCAAGGGCTTTTAAACAGCAGTATCATGGCCTTATGTCAAATGAAGTGATTTTCAAAAGTGATTTTATGGTGTATTGGGATTTGGTTTTCAAAGATTTTTTTTAAATCAAAACTCCTGCTGACTTAAGCCCAAACGCTTGGTGGTGCCATCCTCTTTGGATTCCTACCAACACAGTTGCCCCCTTCCAACAAAGGAGAATCATCCATGTTACTGAAGCATCTACATATTGCACTGCTCTGCCAGTTCCCATGAAAGAGGTACATATAACCCCAGGTTAAGTGTTTAGCTCTCCTAGACATAGTTTGAGGATACATTTTTGTCATGTAGACACATGAGTCTAAGTTGATTTATGGATCCAAATATTATTAGGGTTTGTAGAATCTTTCGGGCTCAAGTGCTGTGTTCTACTGGAGAAAGTTTTCCTTCCAGACGTTTCGTTCTCAGCTGCAGAGAACATCCTCAGTGGCGTTGCAGCCGGAGCAGGCGCTCTGACCTTGGCTGCTCCAGCTGCAACGCCACGGAGGATGTTCTCCGCAGCTGAGAACGAAACGCCTGGAAGGAAAACTTTCTCCAATAGAACACAGCACTTGATCCCGAAAGATTCTACAAACCCTAATGATGTTACCAGCCGTGAAAACCTGAAATCTTTGATCCAAATATTGTCCAACAGAACCAAGTTTTTTTTCCTAGGAATGTGTTGCAACTCATCCTATCAGTATGGAAAATATATACATAGAACACAGCGCAGGAGAATTTGGGCAGGAGTTTACCTTCACACCACCATTAATTTGTAAAGGTACCAGTGAATGAAATGCAGTAATTTTCTGTGTTACCTCTACAGTGTTATGTGATCCTGCAAACTTGGAACTGAACAAAAATTATTAGGTAACATAGAATTGAAGTAGCTAGTGATAAAAGTTGACCCCAGTCTAATGACAGTGCCAAAGAGAAATGTATCTGATAGTAAACGTACTTGCAATATTCTTGTTTCTATATTATAGATAGTATTATGATTTCTGGCTTGCAAAATGTTAACTCTAGGAGCAGTGAATGCAATGTGATGAAATGTTTGGGGTCATGGAGTCAATTATTCAAGTGATATTCTAAGGATATGAGAGCATTCTCATTATAGCAATCCCTCCCTCCGCTCTCCATCTCTGTAGTCCCTTAACCTCCAGGGTGGTGAAGAACTTTTTCTTTCGGAAGGCCTTTGCTATGGCTAAGCACATCCCATTATAATGTTCTTTTTTGCTTACTGTGCTTGGCTGCTATTTCAGTGTTTTTATATTAGAGATTTTCAACTGTTGTTTTACAGAATATGGCTATACACTGCCTGGAGGACCTCTGCCTACATCAAAAGCTGTAGCTTGGGGGGGGAATGATGGAGAAAAATTAGAAAAGAGGATTGAGGGGACAAGAGAATTCTAGGCTAAAAAGTTGCCTTGTCAAATACAAAGTAAATAGACCCTTTATTTAAATAAAGCTATTATCACTTCACTAAATTACTTCAGGAGGGGGGGTTGGACTGTGATTTATTCTTTCAGCATCCACACAGACAAGTGTTGCAAGTAAGGTTAATCATAATTACCACAACAAATAGATGTCACAGTGGCTTTTTTTTAACCCACTCTGATGTTATTGACATGGTACAGGGGAATACAATAGTAAGGAATCGTAGGTTTACCCAAGTTCTCTACTTGATGACAGAACACCCACAGTGAAGACAGGGAAATAGTTCTCCATCTGTTTCCATGCCCAGCTCTGATTTTTTGCCATCTTCTGAGGCATAAGCTGGCTGTGAAAGACAACCATAGATCACTACTTTTGGGTCTAAGTTTCTGTGAACTTTCAGTAAGAAAAGGGGTTAAAAATTCAGCAAGTCTCATGCACTATGGCCTTTCAGTCAACACTACCTGTCCACCCTTTTCAGGGGAACAGATGTTTACTTACAAATATGATGTAGCTATTGTATTTGCCTTAGATAAGATTATATACTGCTTAACATCTTGAGACTGTCAGAATAAAACAAGGATTGCAAATACCAGCCAGAGCTCCATAGAGGAATGGCAGGTTACAAAATGTGGTAAGTCAGTGGTAAAACCAAACTAAGTAGCAACTTTGTATGCCATGGGGACAGTGAAGAAATCTAACATTACAGCTCTTTTGCTTCCTTCTCTTTCAAAAATCAGCTTACATTCATTAAATACTAACCAAAGTGGCCCATGATATACTTTCCAAATTAAAATAATTTTTAACAAATTCTATAGCCATGAGCTAATATATTGTTAAGAAATCCTTAAATTACTGAAAAGTAGAAGAGAACTTGTGCATCTCATTTTCATGTAGCTGTAAGCCAGCTGGTATCATCATCTCTGCATAGTCTCTCATACTGGAAGTGTAACTTTCTAAATTGTATAAAACAAAGGGAATGTCTTGGTGAGATGTAGATCTAGCAAGGTTTTCCTTTGTATGTAAAGTGTGTTCCCATGGTTCAAAAGCAGCTTACCAATATTTTTAAAAAATGAAGCACCATTTTTTAAAACCCTTTCCTCCTATGTGATGTCACTTTGCATGTTTTTGTATGGCTTCTGATGCACCAGGATAGCCCTTTATAAAAATGAAAAAAGGCAATAGAATTTTTCTGCTTTTCACATTATGTGATACTGACTTGACATGGAGTTTGTTTATGCATTACTAATAAATTCCTCTAAAAGCTGCATTTATGGATTCATTGCATTCTTCCTACAATTATTTTGTCATGAGGGTTGTCTGCATACTTGTGCAGTAAATACATGCATACAGAGCAATCCTGAATATGCTTTCCTGGAAACAACCCAGTGAAAGCTTTGAGTCTTTTTCCAAGCCAGCTGGTGGGGGGGGGGGAGAGGTGAGAGAGAGCACGCAGGCTCCAACATGCTGAACATATTGTAAACACTCTTTGCATCAGAGTTGAGCTTCCTGAAGAGGAGATGACTTAAGTCTCTTTCAATTCCCCCTCCCTCCGACATCAGGAAACTGTATCAACTGTTCAGCTACAATTAATGAGTATACAGATGCTCTTGTAAAGCCTCTCATGTGAGTGAGCTGGTTCCAGGCTGCCCACTGCTAGATTCTTCAATGCTATTTTTAGTATTTATGATTCAGTCCTGTATTGCCAAATTTTCTCATTAAAATTATTAAAGTAAATGTAGCTCATCGGTTTCACCATAAAGAAAAACAAGACAGTGCTTTGTAGCAAGTCATTGTATTAGTAGCCCAAGGTTATCTGTAGTTTAATATTTCAGACAAAAGATTCTTTTCTCTGAAGAGCTTACAATCTAAACAGAGGTAATGGAAGGAATAAGTACAGGAAGACACTCACTGCATGCATTTTCTTGTTATGTTCTATTATATCCCTCATGCACATCATCCCTTCACATCAAAAGAACAGGCAGGAAACCACAACTGGCCAGCACTGAAACCCAGATTTTTTTGTCAGGTAGGGTAGCCAAATTATGACAAACACCATTTATATACCTTTAACAAAAAGGTGCTTTGCCTCCATTCACACAGAGGCTGCAGAAGTGCAGCAGAAACAAGCCAAGTGAGGGAAAGGGGTTAATGGGGTGCTACAAACAGTGCAAGAGGACATTGTGCTAAAATCCCTAGAGAAACTCCTAACGAGGTGTACCAGCCAACTTCCTCATGCTCATGAATAAACATTGGACATAAGGTGTAAAATGAAAGGCAGACCACTTGGTAAAGAACCCCAATTTTTCTCTATTTTAAAGCTTTCATTGATGATCTGGGAGACTAATAAAACCTTAGGGGTTTCAGTCTTTGTGTGGGGAAAGGTTTCCCTGTTGCCTTTAAACAGCTAAACCATAGGAATAAATCTAAGAATCTAACTCTCCTATACTATAAACTGTTCTCAGGCATACAGACTTTCTTCTTGCCGCTTAACTATGAAATGTAGACATGGAAACTCCAATTAAAAAACACAATTTTTTCCACAGGCTCATTTGGAATGAGAAGTACCTTTTCATGAGTTAATCCAGACTAATCCTGAGAATGCAAGCAAACAGCTGGTTGAGAAAATACAGTTCCTTTCTACCAAATGAGCCCCTTTGTGAGATAGTAACCTATAGCGGTTGCACTACTTCCCTTCTCTTTGTAGGGGTGCCACTCAAACCATTTCCCTTACTTTTGAACCGTGATTACAGCAGGTGAGGTAAGTCTTCCCACAGTTTCAGAAATTCTAGCTTCACCAAACTTCCAAAGTAGTTCTTTGGAACATTCAGTAAGACACAGTTCTCAATATAACCTTTTTATCTAGCAGAATTAAATGTCATGCTGTTTAGGTTAGAGGTGTGGCAACTGCTTTACGATAAAAAAACAAAACCATGACCAAGTGCATAATGTATTATTAAACCATCACAACAAAAAAGGCCTCATGGTTTCATCTGTCAGTAAAGAAAACGCTTGCGTAAGGCAGCATCCATGTAATTCATATTCCAATTTCTGATTATGGTGTTTTCATATCCATTACAGATATTATAAAACTAAGAAGCAAATGAGAAGTGTGGAAGAAATATCAAATGCGTAATTATGGCTATGTCTGATGCTGGGATGGCAAGTGACATAGAAAAGCGGGTATCTTTACACAAGGAATCCCTGAGCCAGTGATTTAGATAAGTGGTTGGAAAGTGGATTTCCAAGCAATATTCAATGTGCTTTCACTTAAAGCAGACAATGTCAATGTAACTCCCAATAAAGGAACACGAGGAGCTTTTATAGGAAAGGAAAGGTCCCCTGTGCAAGCACCAGTCATTTCCGACTCTGGGGTGACGTGCCTTTGCATTAAAGGAGCTTTTATAAGAAGTGCATTAGTGCGAAGGCAGGGAGAGAGACAAAAGCAGGAACAACTATGCTAGAGGTAGCATAGACAAAACCCTATTGCAAGATTACAATGTTCAGTTTTGAGTGGGTAAGTACCACAAAAGCTTTCAAAAAATAGTCAACAAGGAACAAGATTTCCCCTAATGTTTCTCATACATAGTTTGCTTGTTCAGTGTTAAGAGGTGGCAGCAGATTCCCAAGGTAGCCAAAGAATAATATTTTTAGAGTGCAGGGTAACAAGAGGCTGCCCAACGAACTATGGAGTTGGAGTCACAAGGGAGTTCATATGCAAAATGCCACACCAAGCAGTTTATGGAGAAAGCATGACCACACTAGAACACAAAAGAGGAAATTACAAAACAGGTGACAGTGAAGGAAAAAGAGTTAAAATGATACACTGATGAAAACCAGTTAGGTGTTTAAAAAAAACTAGCCCATTCATGGGATGCAATGCTAGGCTTTGGTTCCCAATGTTACACCCATTCTAACCCAACACTACACAACTTTCCTTTACGGAAACATCTTGGCACAAAGCGTGCTTTGGTCTCATTCTAGGTGCCCGCTTTCTTTTGATAAAATAGACACCATATCAAATCTTTGAAATCAGTCATACTGAGTGTGGAAGCTGGGATAAAAAATTCATCAATATAACTTAACTCAGACGGGTCATATAGTTTGGTTTCCATCCCTTTATTACGTTAGCTCATTGCTGTGCTTGCAGTGAGTTTTGCTTGAGATAGAATTTTGGTATTACACTTGGGCCTTGTTCTAGGCTTTTCAAAGGCTGAACAAGCAAAAACAATTGCAGTGCTTTCATTTCTTGCTAGTATTCAACACCCATTTTTCCCCTTTCTAAATCTGAAGAGGAACATAGTTCAAGGGATTAATAAATTGTTTTCATGCTGCTGGCTATAACCAGACAATTCAGTCTCATTCTTGACATTTTTATCTCTGTGGATCACCTTTCTTTCTTCTAATTTTTGAATGCTTGGAAGTTCATTAAACTACCACCTTTTCTATTGTACACCTATTCCCAGACTTAATGGTGAGGTATTAACAGAATTATATTCTGGTAAAATACCGCTTATGAACACAATAAATCTAGAAAACTTCAAGAAAAATTTAAATACCATAAAGTTTTACTTTCTTTTTTATTTTTCCTTTTAAGTAGTATTCTGCATAAACTATGTATGCCTATAGTCACCACAACTGAGTTTGACATGTATTCCATTTGACCTTACTGAAATGCATTACTTAGAAGAAAGATCCATGAAGTTGGAATGGGCTTAGTCAAAAGTACTGGGTTCACAAAGGCCCAGCTGAGCTGTTCTTCATGTCATACTCCCTTCAACCACAAAGCAGGCTCCTTCAGAGAACCTGAAAGCCAGAAACAGGGAATGAAGTGGACTTGACATGGAATAGGTCTGTCACCATTTCATAACCTGTTGTGTAAATTAAGAAAGGAGCTAAGCAACTCGGACTCCAAATGCTGGATGGAAGAAACTGTAAATAGAAAGAAACACATCCAGCCCTTCCCACTGAAGTTATCAGTGCTTTCACATAGGCAACCAGAGTGAATATACTCTGATGAACACATCTATGGATTTTTTTAAAAGTTTCAAGATGTTTTACTCCAGCGTAAGAGTTGGAACTTTGCCTTATCAGTGGTTTGATTATAAATACTAGAGGTCAAGTATTGCATATTTAGTTCAGACACTACAGATCAACAGTCCAAGAAAAGTTAGTGCCCAGAAGACCAAGCTTCATGCAGAGAGACCAGCGGCCTTCAACTGAGGACACAACCCACCCAGACAACCATGCTGCTTCATTAACCTTCATTTCAGCATGGCTTGCTCATGAGCCTCAAAAAGCAAAGAGGCCTTTACCCAGAAAAACTGGGTAAAGTGTCTCAGAGTAAGCTTTCCCTGTCAACCATCTCTGTGCGGTCCTTGCTCCTTCTCTGAACTTATCTTTGGAGACTGACAAAATTTCCAGTGCTTTTGTACCTAGGTGTTCTTTACAGAACAATTGCAGCTGCACTTTAAAAAAATAAATAAATATTAAGTATCAAGCACAATAAAATGTGATATACATTGGAAACTCTGTTCTCTAGCTATCTGATCAAGGCACAGTTTGGTAATAATATATTTTATAAGCAGCATCTATTCACTTTAGTGGGACTTGAGGTCACTGTAATTTGGAGACGCCAGGCTATTGTAGCTACAAGTCATGGAAATTTTTAACTAAAAAACTGTTGCATTCATCTGCACTGTGAACACATAGATGCCTAAGGAGACCAATCATTTTAGGGGAAAATGTAGCTTCTATTCTGTAAAATTCTCATAATATAAACAAATATATAAAAAACTATGGAGTATCCATCTTGGCAAAAAAAAAAACTAATGGAAAAATAAAGTTCTCTGTTACAGTCCATCAATTCTCCATTGAAGCTGCTGCCATTGCTGCCTTCACATTCCCTCGTGTGGATGAAGTCAGTTCTTCAAACTCTGTGTTCAGTTTGCCAATCACCCATTCCAAGGCTTCTCGACCCTGTTAAGGAAAGCACAAGAACTTAATGGATTTAACAGACACAGTACTACAGGATATGCTTCTAAATCTCTCCTCTGTCAGATGCTAGAAGAGGACTTCAAAACCAAATTGCTTTGTCCCCTTTGGGTTTATGGATAGCTTCCTTAAGGCCTTGCTCTGCTGAATTTCTACCACTACTGTGGTGATGTAGGAGGACAATTCTGGAGCTGAAGTAACAGCAAGCACATCAGAAACATACCAGTCAATACACTGCTGCCAATAAAATTACAAAAACACAGGATCTGTGGTTAGATCAGTCTTACCAGACAATGTCCTACAAGACACCTGTCAGTTTTTATTAGCACTGAAGACAGTCTCACAGGGAATGCATGTGTTCATTCGAAGCTCTTAAAAGTGTCTCAGCCCCTTCATGCTGCACTTCCCAATTAAACAGAAACACTTTCTGATTAAACGTTATATATATGCCATTTCTAAAATGAAAAATAAAACCGGCTAGTTGCCTTGTTGCACTTTCATCTGAGGGGAAAAGATAAAGGAACAGCAAACTGGCAAATTTGACTAAAGAAAATGTTAGATAAAGTGATTCTGAACAGAGTCAGCTGATAACCATACATGCTTAGGGGGTAGCAGTAAATTCAAGAACTACAATTTTAGGACATATCTACATAGCAGTCTTGGACTAACCACTGCCTATTTATTAATTTATTGGGGTTATCCTTTCCTACCCTGCAAGTGGGTTCAGAGCACTTTATAGAATGTCATAAAACCACAGAGAATTCCATAAAACTATAACACATCAAAACATTAACTGTAGCAAGATTAAAAACTTCTGAGTACTTTAGAATGTACCTATAACTAACAGCAGTTTGGTGATTAGTTCCAATCCAGTTCACACCAAGCTCAAGACAGGAGGGGCAGCAGATCACTCGGAATTAAAACACTGCATCTGGTCCTCATAATGTGAGTGGTGCCATGGGATGCTTGAAGCAGGGGAGGCCAATGTTATTAGATGTCCACCTCACCCAAAGGCCTGGTGGTAGATCTCCATTTTACAGGCAGTGGCAGACTGACCAGGGTGTCAGCTTGCCCAATGGCAAGTGGGCCCCTGATGAAGTGGCCCCCCTTAAGCTTTAGACAATATGTTAAAAATGTTAATGACCTTTTAGTAGCTTGGAAATATAATAGGCGTTCCAATATTATTACCGTAATGCAACTAAAATTTATGTTGTATTTAGGTTGGCAGCCTCCAGGTGGGGTCTGGGAATCTCCTGCTTACAACTGATTTCCAGTTGACAGAGACCAACTCCCCTAGAGAAAATGCTATCTGTATTTACATTTAGTATCTACTGTATACTTCCAATAATAAGTACATTATATGTACACTATATGTACACTATAATTACATACACACAAATATGTGTATAAATATATGTGTGTGTGTGTATGAGCAGTGGCCAAACTTGCTTAACGTAAGAGCTTCAAGACATGAACGTCAGATGTTTGAGAGCCACAGGGGAGGGAGGGAGGGAGGGAGGGAGGGAGGGAGGGAAGGAAGGAAGGAAGGAAGGAAGGAAGGAAGGAAGGAAGGAAGGAAGGAAGGAAGGAAGGAAGGAAGGAAGGAAGGAAGGAAGGAAGGAAGGAGGGAAGGAAGGAAGGAGGGAGGGAAGGAGGGAGGGAAGGAGGGAGGGAAGGAGGGAGGGAAGGAGGGAGGGAAGGAGGGAGGGAAGGAGGGAGGGAAGGAGGGAGGGAAGGAGGGAGGGAAGGAGGGAGGGAGGGAGGGAGGGAGGGAGGGAAGGAGGGAAGGAGGGAAGGAAGGAGGGAAGGAAGGAAGGAAGGAAGGAAGGAAGGAAGGAAGGAAGGAAGGAAGGAAGGAAGGAAGGAAGGAAGGAAGGAAGGAAGGAAGGAAGGAAGGAAGGAAAACAAATAGATGGGGGAGGGGGAAATAAAGCAACTTTAACTTTAAATGTATTTTCCAAGCCGCTGGCTGGCTTGGAAAAGTGATTCAAAGAAATATGCCTTCTCCAAGCTGACCAACAGGGTGGTGGGGGCTTCAAGAGCCACACAATATGTGCGAAAGAGCCACATGTGGCTCCCGAGTCACAGTTTGGCCACCCCGATATACATACATACAATTATTTTGCAAAAGTTTTAATTGTACCTTTTCTCCTTACATATTTTTGAAATTTTTATTTATTTATTATACAATGATAGCCTTATAGTTGTGGGTGGGCCCCCTATGTCTCCTGGCAACCAATATTTTTAGACCTAGTCTGCCACTGCTTACAGGCCCTGAAGAACTAACTAATCCTACAGGGGCCTGATCTCAACTGGGAACGTGTCCCACCAGGCCAGGACCAGAGCTGAGAAGGTCCTGGCTGAAGCAGATATCTTTTGAGCCAGGGACTACTAAACAGTGCCAGTCTGAAGAGCATAAAATTCTTTGGAGAACATATGGGAAGAGATGGTCCTGCAGGTATGCTGATTCCTGGTCACATAGGGCCTTAATACCATAACCTTAAACCTGACTCTGCTCAACCGGCAACCAATACAGCTGGTGCAGAACTGGCTGAATGTGCACCCACACTGATGTTCCAGTCAGGAGGCAGGCCATTGTATTTTCTACCAGCTGAAGCTTCAGGTTCAAGCCTGCATAGAGTGAGTTGCAGTAATCAAGCCAAGAAGTCACCATTGCATAGATCACTGATGATAGGTCATGGGAGGAAAAGTAGAGAACCGCCTGCCTGGCCAGGCAAAGATAGTAAAAAACTGATCTGGCAATGCTGGTAACCTGGGACTTCCAAAGAAAGGGAAGCATCCAGGATCACAACCCTGACCCCTTACCATTGGTGCTGGGTAATGGTGCCCCACCAAGAGCTGGGAGTGGGATTCCTGCACCAATTCCCCCTTGAGTCAGGAATAGGACCTCCATCTCAACTGGATTAAATTTCAGTAGGCTCTGTTGTAACCAGTCAGCCACAACCCTAATGCCCTAGCCAAGATGTCTGGGATGGAGTCTAGCCATCAATCCATCAACAGATACAGCTGGGCGTCATCAGCATACTGGTGACAACCCAGCCTGAACCCCCAGATTAAGTGGGGAAGAGAGCACATACTGATGTTACTTTATAGCCCATCATTTTCACTGAGACTCAAATGGATTACATGCAATCAAAATTTAATGTAACATCATAGGACTAAGATTACAAAAACAGAGACAGTACACAAAAGTATCAGACATGATACATCATGTAAAGTCAAAACAGAAAACAATGCATTAACAGCAGGATAATACACACAACATGTATACCCCACCATTTCAGATCCTGGCAACTGTAACTGAAAATGCTGAAGAGTTGGTTATTATGAATTCCTGATGCTTCTGCCTCACAACTACAAAGCTCAAGTGTCCGCAGAAAATACATAAATCTGTCACTTAGATAGGCCTCTAAAAACAAAGCAAAAGCTTCACTTCTTTCAGAAAGGCCTACATGATACATCATTAAATTTTAATTTACTTTTCGGCTCCATCCTTGAACCCAATGGCACAATCTGGCTCTGGAATCAAAGTAATATAATATGAGACTAGGAAACCCATTAATACTGTTACCCTGCTCTATTATAACCCGCCAAGAGCAGAATTCACAAGATCATTGCCGAATGGAGAGCAAGAGCTGTCACTCTGATAGTACCAAGTGTTTCTAATCATAAATGATGAGCTGCACATTTCAACACACTGCCAAACAGAATTTCTACTCATTGTAAACTTCAATTCAGATCAGATCATTACAGTAAATTAGCCTCAATGCTGTTAACTGAAGTTTCCTGCGGCTGAAGCAAAGCAAAGCTGGATCTGAGCACAAAGTCACTTAGACAAAACAATTTAAAGAATCTGAAGAAGCCAATCAACATGAAGACACTGCAGCTTTTTTTAAAACAATGTTTTGTGGGTTCCAGAGTCTCTGCAGTACTTCTTGCAAGTATTGGCTACTCATCCTTTCCCAAAGTCATTGAAGGACAGATCACAAGAACTACTGGAAGAACCAGGAATGGACCTCTAATACCAGCCATGCCAATCCCAATTTGGATCAGAATCACAGCCCAATGGCTAAACCACACCTTGGTGCTGAGGCATTTGAGGTCAAGAAACTGGCCATAGTGGGGGAGGATTCAAGTGCCTCCCTTTCCCTGAGGAAACTATTTATCAAAAACAAATGTTTCAAAGAGCTATTCATGGATAATCCCATACTCCATTCTGTTTGATCCTAAAGGGTGATTTAATTTCATTCTACCCTAAAGGACTGCTTAACACAAGTATGCACAATATGAGCAAATTACATTCTGACAGAGGATTGGTTTACAGAATTTCTCATGTACCTTAAAACATGATATCATGACTTCAAGTAAGCACATTAAACAATTAAAACATGCACCTAAAATGTTAATGCATATGGTAACACTACAGCAAGCATACAAAATGCAAGTTAAAAATGAGGTATACTATTTTTAGTGGTTAGTATCTGAGACACTTGTGTACTCTCTTAAAGACTGAAATTTGCCTAAAGAGTCTCACAGGCTAAACAGTAAAACTGAACACATACAAAGCAACTGCCAGATATTTAGAATATATACACACACTCCAAATTCAAATGTATATAAGTATGACACGACACAGTGACATATTGGTAAATGTTTGGACTCAAGTAGATAGTCAGGAGTCCATGCATAGGACTATCTACTTCAAAATTGGTAAGAAACTCAAACAGGAACAGTCAAAGAGAATATTCAAGATAAGAGCCGGTGGGGCAGTGGTGGAAGGAATAGAATCAGATAAGGACAGGGCACTACGGAAGGCAGTATTCCTCCCATGCCACTTTTCTCAGTTTATCTCATCACACACATATCTCATCAGAAGTTGCTTTTGCTTAATGGAAGAAGACAAGACATTTGTAGGTTTTCCCCATAAGGAAAGAGGCAGCTTTTATAAAAGACAATCAGATTGGGAAAACAGAGGGGAGAGGGTAGCTTTAGCTCCACAACAGCACTACAGTCCCAATCTAATTCCCCTCCCCCACTAAAGCTGTACAGCTCTCCTATCCATCATCTACAAGGACCTGAGGGTCAAACAAAAGAGGTAAAACTATTGAAGCGGGTGCTAAACATGCCTCTCAAAACTCGACATTTGCATTAGTTGTAGCAGTGTAAGAATACAAAGACAAAACTTATTCTATTATCACAACACGAATACTGACATTAAAATAAACTTCTATAGCTTGCGTAAGTTTTAAACCACACAGAAAGCCAGAGCCAGTGAGGACAGAGTAGACACTACTGTGGTAACGGTACTCTGCAAGGCCAGAACTAGACATAATGCATAACTGCTCCTAAAAACAGCAACCCTGAGTTTACTCCACTTCAGTCTCTCTTCCTCATGATAATGTCTAGTAACACAAGACATCTGATGGGAGATAGTCATACCAACACTTTACCTGCCCTCAGATTGCTGCTGTTTTAAGTGACACCCATGGACCTCCCATCTCATCTAGCCTTGAGGCCATCTTAACGAAATAATCTGACACCGTGTTTAAGTCTTTAGATTGTGAGCTACAAAACTGCATACTAAAGAACAAACGTTCTGCTCAAGCAATGATGATGTTAGGTTCCTACATTGGTGACAACATGTGAAAACTGCTATATCATAGGCCAAGTCCAGAAATTACTGGAACCACTAACAACCTCAAATGTAATACCCAAAGGTAGTACAAGTCTTAGATCAACATACCTTCACATACTCTCAAAATGTTTTCATCGAGCCTAGCTTTTTATTTTTTTCTAACCAACAAATAGAAGACATCCTAGAACAGAAGGGTTGGCATTATTAATTTTTTTTTGAATATCTCAATTGTCTTGTGACAAAACCTTTAAAAGTAACCAATGCTCCCCAATTCTCATGTTACAAAGAATAAGGGTGCAGTTCCTGGATATGCAATGTATGCGTGTGTGTGTGTATATATATGAGGCATGCAAGTAACATCACAAACACATGCACAGATTTTCTAGAAATTGAAATGCTGTACCAAGATAACAAATGCTGGTATTACCACTAGTTAGTACAAAATGCAGCTGTAGAAAGAGACTGCTAGCTTAGAGCACTTTCAGAATGTTGAATTGTCCACTCAATAGCATCCCACCCCTGGAGTAATACAGAAAAGATTTACAACTTATGTCATAAAGTTCTTCCAACATCATTCCAAATATAATCCTGCAACCTCAAGTGCCCACATATAAAACATTTCCAAGTATCACAGTAAATTTCAAGCAATAGCCTCAAAGGATTTTTTTTGGGGGGGGGGGGGGAAGGGGTGTCAGAGCACCCTTTAAAGTGGCAGAGATAAGCACAGTTCAAATGAACACACATGTTTCTGCCCATGTCATACTTCCTTGTGGAGATCTGGTAATACCACTACATGAAATTGCCTTGGAATTCATAAGTAAAGACAGCAAGAGAAGAGCTCACATTCCTTTTTAAAGCAATATAACTAGGCAATATGATTTATATAAAATGATGTATCGCTGGTATCTTACCCCAGAAAGACTAGCTAAAATATATCCAAACTACTCAAATAAATGTTGGAAATGTAAGAAAAACAAGGGGACTCTATATCACATATGGTGGCAATGTGGGCATGCCAAAAAATATTGGTCCCAGATTAATATCTGAACCCAAAATTTTTTAAAAATAAGGTTCCATCATTCGCCGGAATTGTATCTATTAAGTGTCAGTAAAGAAAGCATCTCCAAAACTGTGAAGAAATTATTACTCCATATAGTCACAATTGCTAGAATTCTATATGCAAAATATTGGAAAGTTGCCAAAATACCTGATAGAGAAGAATTTCTATTAAAATTATTTGAAGCCGCTGAAATGGATACATTGACTACAAGGTTACGAGATAGAAATTTGCAAGAATGTAGACAGACATGGGAACCAATATATGTATGGGCTAGAAGTATGGGAATTGTTATGAGAAAATAGAAATTGTATAAGTCCTTCAAGCTCCTGGTATGGATGGGTGGAAGGGTGGTGGTGCGAATGTAAGAGGATGGTGGTTAGTTAGAGACTTATGTTGTATGTTAGGTATAGATGTCAATTTGATGTATGTTGTGTATTGATCAATAAATGTTTTAAAGCATTAAAAAAATAACTAGGCAATATGATATGGCGGGTATTTTAAAACACTTAAAAGGAAAGATGAAATAGAACTACAGCAAAACAGCTCGACAAAACCAGCAGTTTATTGCTTTCTGAAGGGTACATGCACACACACAAATCTTACAAAGGAGAACTGCCAACAGGGAATCAGTCATGTTTAGCTTGAGTCACACCTCAATGGCACATTAATCTGGGCGCAAATTCTGATTGATTTGTTTAGGGTTCAAAACACACAGCCCCTACGCAATAATATTCTTTTTAGAACTAAGCTACTCAGCTGTGGCTCTATGGTCCATTCTACCCAAGTATGTTCAGAAGTTCCATGGATTTACTCCTTAGTAAGTATATTTAGCACTGCAGCCATAGAGAAGTAAAATGGGACTGCTGGCAGCTAGCAGAGATCAGGTTTACAAAGATCGCAAGGGCAAACAGTGAGCCTGTGCCACTAAAGCTGACAATCTACATGACAATCCAGCTAGCTGGCCTCCTTAAAACCAACTAATTTGAACTTCATTCAACTTTTCCATATACACAAATAGATCTAGTGATAGTCTATTCTTGTAAGTCTTTCATCCCTCTGCACCAAATACATGGGGATACTTGCATGCACCTTCTTTTAAGTGTTGCATTATGGGAAGTCACTTCTCACCAACTTCTTACTTCAAAAATTCACTTTTGAAAAAGGAACATGTTCTGGCAGTTTTATACAAGAAGTACTTTAGATTTCCTTCATGATACTCCACACACAGGGCAACTAGAATGTGAACTATTATTCACAGTTCTTAACACAGAAGGAAACAGTAGACTTCTGTATGTAACAGTTTTCTCTGTTATCTGGACATCTAACATATATGTAGTTCTCATTTCTCTTGTTTTGGATGCCAAGAGAGCAAGAAGCCACCACTGTGGAAGCCTATAGCCAACCTATACTCACACCTCTGTCTTAACTGGGCAGATAGCTGCATTTCCTATTGGTGAGCACACTATTTAGATCACATGGCTAGCCTTCAACACTCCTGTTTTCCCCTTTCAGTTATAAATTTCTGTTGGCCCACTAGGGCCTAGATATCACCATTTTAACTGTCTTCTCAGAGATCCCCAATCTTTCTGAGTTGATGAGCACCTTTGGAATTCTGACACAAGGTGGTGGGTGCAACCACAAAATGGTCACCACAGAAGCCTAAGCCAACCACAAAGGAAAGCCAAGTGTAAAGGGCATTACTTTATAAAAGAGGAGTAAGAGAATAAAACCCAAAACTGTGGTGCTAGTTGCTACTGAAATAACATTTTAATTTGTGCAGCTAATCAGATCAGGCCCCCTCCTGAGCAGGAACTCTGCCAACTTTCTAAAAGCACTTGGCAGGCACCAGTAAAGCTATGTTGGGGACCCCTGATCTACATACTAATGGACCATCAACCACACTGCATGGCAAATTGTTCTCACCTGCAAAAAGCAAGTACCATGACTTGTGTCTGTGCACAGCATTGAATTTTGTGAATGCTGACTTATACTAAGTAGACAAGTTTGCATATTTAATGCCACAAAGTTATTTCTCAGACTAAAGATAACTAGTTCAGATAAAGTTAGACTGCAGGTAGCAGTTCTTAGCTCCAAATACATTATTGTTTAATAGTATTGAAATTTGTAGACTGCTTTTTAGTGGAATGGACATAAAGAACCCTTTGGACACTGCCAAAAGCAAATGAATCACTATATACCAGAATAATGCTACACCATCAGCACTGAAAAGATTCTTGATTTAAACTATAAATTATCCACAATCAATACGCATACTTTATATACCTACCTTTCTTGCATTGGAGGATATTGAATTTGCCATTAAACTTTCTAAGTAACTGCTGAGGCTAACACCTTTCACTGTAATAATTGCTTCTTGGGTTAGCACAGTTCTGAAAAGGGAGGAAAAACGGTATCAATACAGAAACAACACACTACCAATCAAATATTTTGGACTAAAAGGCAATGAAAAAGAACATTCCAACTTACTTTTCAGGATTTTCAGGGTGAGGTGTATAGACTAATCGTTCATCAACTGATACAAGATTTGTAAGTGTAATCTTAAGAGAAAAAGGAAAATTCATTTTTCTCACTACTGTTCTATCTTTAGTCTTAATGTCTACAATTTAGAAGTTATAGTTGATAACAGTCAAATTCCAAACTAGATTCTGGGCTTCTCTACACAAAAGGCAACTTCCTTTCATATGCGTGTGTGTTTCCACACATGCATGCTTTTTAAAATAGTTAGACAGCAGGTAGCATAGTAGAACCACAGCTCCTCTAAGCATCAGTACGAAAATACTTTCATGCCAACAGTCCTACTCACCTTGGGAGCTTCCTCCCTGGAACCCAGTGTCCTGTCATGAGTTTGGAGGGGGGACTACCCTATAGGTGCACAACTACCCTAGAAGCGCAGAACCACAGATCTAATGCACAGGAATCCAAGACAAAAGCATTTCTACATGCCATCTCGCCTTGAATCTTTTCGGATTATTTCTGTAAGACAAATACTTCCAAAGTTGTCTATGACTATGATCATTGCTGTTTATCAGAAATTCCATTTTCTACCCATAGGATTTTAATCCTGCTCTAAATGAGATTTTAGTGCTCGTTTTACTTTCTGTAGTAGTTGGTCTGTCCCAGAAAGATGGGACTTTAAAAAATTACATTTTCTTAACAAATATTTGGTTTGAACAAAAAAAACTCTTATTGTGCTTCCAGTTTCAGCCTTACAATGGCATTCTTCTGCCTTAGGAAAGCCTTAACGGGCAATGCATTAAACAGCTATCAGGAATTCACCCGTCCTACCAGCAGGTGCAAAATACATTATTTTGTGTCATTACTTACATTCGTGGAGCACAGCACCATTTTCTTTTCCATTGGATCTACCACAGAATGTTCTTTAATATATGTAACAGTTCTACTTGTTCCCAGAATCTAAAGTAAGGACAAATATATGAATCCAAATTGAGACTGATGAACATATCGAAGGTTATTGGTAAATGTGTTCCTGTAAAGCACACTATGGTAAGCCCAATCAGAACAAACAGTCCCCTTGTGCTTGTTCCTCTACATGCACATATTCACTCTGAACAAACCCTCAATGTGAGCATTTAATGCTACAGCAGTTGTAGGCAATGCTGTCACAATATATACACTGAAAAAGTACAGAAAGCTCATATAATTCTGAATGTCATCTACTTCCAATGAAAATTCCACTCACTGCCCTCACAGTATCACTGCCCACAATTATTCAGTCTATAAGCAGGAGTCTAGCAGCACTTAAAGACTGAACTGAACAAGGTGCTGCTAGACTCCTGCTTATATTTTCTGCAATTGGCCAATATTACTATCACTCTAAAGCTATTCCACTTATTTAAAAACTTACAGCTTTAACAATACTTGGCAGGCCCCATTCAGTGCTCAGAAGTCGGTGGCTGTGCAACCGTCCTTGACTATCAAGGCTTCGGTCCAGAACATCAACTCCTACTACAGATGGGTTCATGGGATTGGGGTACTTTCGCATAGCAGCTTTTATCACAGTGTCCCATGGATGTCTAGGAAAATGAAACAGGAGAGAATTAACTGATACATGTTTAAGGATTCAATACATGCAATACTGGTCCTGAATTACATTTTGGGAAATGTAAAATACACATACAAATGACACAGCAGCAGTGATTTTTAAACTACTGATCAGCAAATGAGAATTTGCATATTAAACGCACAATTTTAAACTTAGGGGCAGAAGACAGAGTAAGCTGTACGCATGCTTGACATATAGAATGAAGTATTTTTAAAACCACCAAGGTGTAGTGGTTAGAGTACTGGACTAGGAAATCTAGGAGACCCAGGTCAACTCCCCACTCCGGCATGAAAGCATACTTGGTGAGACCTTGTCCAGGCACATTCAGCCTAACCTACCTCAATGGGTTGTTGTGAAGATAAACTGGACAAAAGGCAAATTCTGAAAGCCACTTTCTCTCTTGAGGACCAGACCACAGAGCCATAGTCTTTTGTGCACATGCTAGGTCTTGAGCATCTCCAGGCTCAGTACCACGGAAAATGTAATTTATGGAACAGTCTGGTTTCAAATGAAAAGCCCTGTGGCGCAGAGTGTTAAAGATGCAGTACTGCAGTCCTAAGCTCTGCTCATGACCTGAGTTCGATCCCCAGTGGAAGCTGGGTTTTCAGGTAGCGGGCTCGAGGTTGACTCAGCCTTCCATTCTTCCGAGGTCGGTAAAATGAGTACCCAGCTTGCTGGGGGGAAACTGTAGATGACTGAGGAAGGCAATGGCAAACCACCCCGTAAAAAGTCTCTTGTGAAAGCAACATCACCCCAGAGTCGGAAACGACTGGTGCTTGCACAGGGGACCTTTCCTTTTTCCCTGGTTTCAAATACAGCCATTCTGATTCAGCAGCAATCTATTACCAATACCAATTTTTTTTAAAAAAACCCTGAGGTTTACACAGGTTGACTATGGTTCTCCAGTGTAATATCACCCAGGTTAGAGTATCACTAGGCAGTAGTTCTCACATCCACTGAGAAGAAACAAACTGTTCAAAGCATCAACCCTTTATTTGCAAGGACACAATTTCATGAAGCAACAGCTTCAGCTGGTCTTAGGAATGCTGCCGCACAGAAAATGTTGCAAGGAAAATGTGGAATGGATCTGGGCCCCAGAGACCTTAATGGAAAGTATATTCTGCATTTGCTTTGCAAACCCAGAATTGCTTCCTGCTTCAGCCTCCAAAGACAAGGAAGGAGGAGCTGGGAACTTCAGCAGCCTCAGAGCTTCAAAGGGTGAGGACATGAGGGAGCATAGAAAAAAGAACCCCACAGGCCTGATTAAAGACTTGGGCAGGCCAGTTTTGACCCCTGGGCTGGACATTTGATACCCCTGACCTACAGCCCCTCAGTAAGCCTTGAAGTTCAAAAGCTCCAACAGTCTCCCTCTGTATTCCATGCACTGCCAGCAAGGTGGAGCAGCAAACCCATACTGGGGATAATACAAATTCAGGAATCCACCCTCTTAGAAGGGTGCTCTATTAGACATTGACACACACCAGGAAGTTCAAATAAGAAGCCTGCAGACCTTTAGCAGGGCTGTTAAACAAACAAGTAATGTAGCAAAAACTTAATAGAACTGATATCCCTCACAGTCTTGTCTAGTGTTGCCAGGACCTTGAGGTGTACTTTGGTGTTGAAATGAACATGTTAAGAGCAGCCGAAAGGAACTTAAAGATAAATACATACACAATACAGTTTACTCTTTAGCTGTTCTTTCAGGTAGAACTAAAGAAACCTGTCCCCTGCTCCCAGCCATAAACAGAAGCAAAGCAAACACCAGCAGTCCCAATATAAGTGTTTCAGTGTCTAAAAGCCCTAGAGTACCACACAGTCCATATCACAACTGAATTAGTAAACTTCAAATTACAGGACTAAATCTGGATTAAAGAGTACTTCTTGAGTCACAAAGGCCTGCACTACTGCTTCCTCCTGCTAATTAACATTAATTCCTCTATTCAAAACAAGCTTTTAATATTGCAGTATACATGTAATAGCCTAACCCTGTTCCTGTTTACTGTAATTGTGCACAACTGCAGCACAAAAATAAGAGAATAATAGAAATAATTTATGTTCGTTGAGAATATTCCTTGTTACAGAACTGTCAATTTTCATTCAATTAGAAGATCAGGTATTAAGGTGAATCCTGCAAAAGATTTCCTTTGAATCCTCATCCCTGCAACACACATCCCATTCCCCCTTCATTCAGTTCCTTGGGGTCACCTGTTCCTGTAGAATTTCAAATGGCATTTCAAACTATTGTGAAGGGGGAAAGATTAACAAAGTAACCTCCACAGATGGAAAACCCTTCCACCAGTAGATATTTTTGGCAAGAGCCAAGTTATTATACTTAGCTGCTATATAGTCACAAGGTGTGCTACATACATATCATGAGCCAGTCCAAGGTATTAATTAAATTCGTTTGGTATGCTTATGCCCCAGGCTCCTGCCCTGTATTCCTCAGAAGGTATGACAGCCATTCTTGCCAAGACCATTCTGGTGCATAATAAGCTAACTACCCTTCCGAAAACAAACTGTCCATACATTTAGATAAGAGACCAACCTTTTACAAGCAGTGGCCCAGTTTGCTTAATTGCAAAATTCCAGGATGACAGTTATGAATTAAATTGGTAGAAACAAAGCAAAGAAGTGGCAACAATCCCTTTTAATTTCACTCTCCCTCCCCCAAGTGCAAAATTTCTGCTCAATTGCCAGACTGAACAATTTCAACACGGCACACAGGCCTCTCAGCAGCCAAGCTTATTTATTACTCAGTGATTATTGCAATATCTATATCTTATTTATAAAGGAAAAGAAAACACCCAGTTTATTAAAACTCCCTAGCCTACACTCCAGACTATACAGTGCAAAGTCCTAAGAACGAGAGTCATGAGAGTGACATCTCCCCAGGTAGAGCCTCCAGGTCTCTTATCAGACATTACGAAGGACTACCCACTCCTTGCCACTGGCATGGTAGGACTAATACGACAGGTTTACACGTACGGGAGTATTTTTAGAAACCAATCCTATCTAGCAGCCCACACTTCTGCAGGGAGAATTCACTGCCATGACCTCTGAAGGATAAGGCACTCCCCCTTTTATCCCAAATAAACTTCTGTACGAAGGGAAATGAGGACAGTTCTGTGAATGAATGGAGAAACGTTTTCAGCTTTCCGGGGGGGGGGGGGGGACTGGAAACCGTACTTAAACCATGATGGACCAAAGCAGGGACTCCTGCCCCCGCTGCCGGTTCTCACAGCGCGGCTCTTTGGCAACAGCGCTTCTTCAAGGCGGGCTGAGGGCTCTGGAAGGGGAAGGCTGGAGGGGTGTCGCAAGGAAATCCCGATCACCCCCTCCCCGTTTCTAAGCACTCGGGCAACTAAGGCGGGCGGCCAAGACATCCCACACAACGTAGTTAACACTGGGAAACCGGCGTATTGCAACACGTCAAGCTCCTTACGCCGCTCCCCGGGCCGGGGTCAGTTGAGGAAACGAGGCACTACGACGGCGAAAGGCTGAACAAGCCAGGTAGGCTGCATGAAACCAGGATGGACGTTTTCAAAGCACAACCGCAGGAGGAAAGAGAGAAGCCAGTGGAGGGACCTGCTCCGGGTTCCCCGACCCCGCCACTTACTTCTTCCCTCCCCCCACCCGCATTCCAAAGAGAAGAGACCACCTCGCCCCCCCTTACCCGAACACGTGTTCCGAACTCCAGATCTTCATCCTGCGGGGCTTCGGAATGCGGCGATGGCGGCTGAGCGGAAGGAACCGGCTTCTTCGCCCGCTGAGAAAAAAGGCAGCGCTTCCTCCCCGGCAAAGGAATAGCGATGACGACACCGCTCTCGCTGACGACACCTGGACAAGCCGCCCCCTTGCGTCAGAGACGTGGCCCCACCCCCATTGCTGCTTCCCCGCTGTTATGGAAGACGCTCAATAGGCTGAAGGCGGGAGCGCGCTAAAGGTCTCCGCATGGACACGAGACGCATCCCACTCTTGAAGAAAGGTGCCCTGGGGAGGCCGGTGGAACTAAGCGTGCTTGCGTCATCGGGCGTCCTAAGACGCGCCGACCTTGCACCGCAGGAGGCAGCACGTGATCCCTTCCCAGGGTTCCTAGCTCTCGAGACTCCCCCAATGAGGGGGCGTTGCCTTGGTTGCGGTTCGAGTGACCTGTGTTTGTAAGGTCGTCCTTGGAATGACGCGCCTGTATCCCTTTCCACCGCTCGCAGGGAGCAGGCTTGCGGAAGGGAAGGGGAGGCGAGGCCGCCTTGAATCTATAGTAGCGCTTTCCTTGCAGAATGAAACCCGGCAGTGTGAAGCCGCTTTCACACTAGTGCGGTGAAAGAATGTTATCAAAGCCACTTCCAAGGGTTATTTAAAATGGTCTGGTTATTTTAGATGTATTTTAACTTATGGATCTGATTTTAATATTGTTAATTTTTATGATGAAACCCGCCCTGAGCCTGCTTGTGGGGAGGGCGGAATACAAATTGAATAAAATAAATAAATAAAAAGCATGTGGAACCAGTTATAAAAACAGTCCGGATGTTTCATGAAACGTGACAGGTTCAGGTGGAGAAATGTGAGGAAAATGTTCCTCAAGGTTTAAAATGAAATGGGCTCGCTTTGGGTTCGAGCCCAGGAGCCCCTGAGGGACCAACAAGAGTTTATCAGGTGCCCCTCGACTATGTCCCTGCATCCCTCTTAGCTACCTAGAACAATTGTTTAAATGCAAGGATCAAAGCGTTACACCTGGCTGTTGGGAAAGTTTCCCTGACTTTGCCAAGACCTGGATTGTCACAGTATCAGAATGCGATGCGGGCGCTCTGCGTGATTGGCTCTTGTTAAGGAGCCTTGCCGAGAGTAGTGCGACATTCCAGCGTTCTCCGAATCGGGTTGAGGCAAGCGGCGGTCTCCTTACTGAATACTCTCAATGACATCTGTGGGGCTAACGAAAACGCAATCGGAAGGCAGCAGCACGTGAGCTTGGGACGAGTAGTGAACTTTATCCCACTTTTTCGGAGCCAGTCTTTGCAAGAGCCACTTGGTTCTTTCCAGCTCATCTTGCCAAGGAGCGCGACGGACCACTCCTTTCCTGCTGTACAGCGACCTACGGACGCCTTCGGTGGTTGTCAGAAAGCCCAGGACTTCGTCACCTTCCCCAGCTGTGTCAACGTGACTCAGCTGAAAGGAGAGAGGGCGGGAGGAAGCGCACCACAGGGTGCCAATGAGCGTGGCTTCAACGAGAAATTTCTTTTTAGCAGGGCGAGGGTTTGTATTCTCTCCTATCCTGTATTATTGTTAAATAAAGTATTATTTCAGAGGAAGGTCCTCCGTTGGACTTGGTGGCATACTGCAGACCTGAACATAGAAAGAGCCTTCCTAAATCATACCACAGGTCCTTTTAACCTAGCTCATGCTCTGGACAAGAAAGTAGCCGTGTAATCCTATGCGGGAACAGGAGTCCAGAGGCACTTGAAAGACCAACAGAAAATATTTGCAGTGAAAGTTTTCCTGAGTCAGAGCTCACCGAAATGATCAGATGCATGAGGACACAATCACTAGGAGGGTGGGAATGGACAGATGTTTCAATTCCTTTAGGATAGATCTAGTGAAGGTGATGAACTGAGCTCTGGGCATATCTTGCTTTCAGGGTGCCCCTGGAGTTCTTTCCAATCTTGAGGTAGCAGACCAAGACTGCGATCACACACACTAAATAATGCATTCTCAATTCACCTTCAGTGCACTTTCCAACTGGATTTTACAGTCTGAACTAGCAAAATCCAGTTGGGAGGTGCATTGAAAGTGCATTACTTAAGAGCGCGTGATCACAGCCGAGCTATCCTAAAACGGTGTATTCGGAATTCTACTACAGTCTATTCAATGGGGCTTACTCCCAGAAAAGTGTCTTTAGGATTGCACTAACACGACTAGTCTTCAGGAATAATAATCCTGAGCTACCTCAGCCAAGCATTGCCTCCTTGGGTATGAACCCCCTCCAGTTGCGGGCATTAAAGTCCCTTGGGGTTTACAACTCGTGCACAAGGCTGTAGCTATATCCTCCTTAGGGCAAATAGTTTTATTTTTCATGTTTTAATTTTAACTTCATGTTGTTGCTGCATTGTTGAAGAACGTTAAATTGAGCGAGTCTCATTTTTAAGTGAAAGAGAAGAAGCGCCGTTTGCCTAGTTACAGCAAACCGGGACAAAGGAAGGCGGGAGCACGCGGCCGGCGTGGGGTTACGGGGCAACGTCATTACGTCCGGCGCGCGGCTAGAGGCGGGGTCTGGCGTGGTTGCATGTGTGTGTGAGTGAGGGGCAGGGGATCCGGCTGGGTCGGCCATGGCTCATCGCTACCTGTGGCTGTCGCGGGGGTGTTGCCGCCGCTCCCCCGGCGGACTTCCCGGAGCTCAGCAGCAACCACAGTTACTTTGGAGCCGGAGCCTGACGGCGCCTTCTCTCTGCCCAAGGCTGGTGAGTGACATATCCAGGCAAAGGCAGGCCGGGGGCTTCCCAGCTCCCGCCCCGGGCGTAGGAAGGGCTTAACGGTCCGCTCGAGTGTCCAGCAAGCCGTTCGCTTGAGAACACGGCGTTGAAGACTTTTGTGTGATTTCCCTGCCGAAGGTTGAAATCGCAAATCTCAGAAAGAGGACGGTAATAAATGCTTGCTGTCTGCTTTCCAGCAACACGCTGTCGTGCTGAAATATTTGCACACACACACACACACCCCGGTGAGGTGAAGGCATGCTACTGTTTCCATTTTACAGGTGGTGAGGTTGAGAGGGGGTGCTGGGCTGAGGCCACCAGGTAAACTGAAGGGAGAGGTGACATTTCTTCCAGGTCTTTCTGCTTGCGACTTGCCGTGTTGATTCTTTTTCAGTTCCCGATTGGCTCCTCTGATGTGTAAACAAACGGGAAACTGAAGGGCTTGTTATGACCGGTTAACTGATACCAAGTTGCTATTTATCAGACTGAGGAGAGGAAAACAGCCTCTCTTTCTTTGCTAGTCGTATTTATCTGCATCTTTTTTGAAACAGCAGACTGTAATCCCAAACCAACTATGCAGGGCCCACCAGTAGATGTCTGGTTAGATTAGATTCTTGTGAAGGATGCTGAATTTTATATGCCTTGATCTGCATATTTATATGCCTTGATATGCCTTTGCAAGACACCACATGTTCTTCAGCAAACGTGTATACTTAAGATCACAACACAGTGATCTTTAGTCATTTAGATCATTAAACTAAAGTGAAGTGAGAGAACCTCTTTGTGCTAATTAAAATAGACAAGCTAATGTGAATGAGATCAGTTGCCTTAACACTGGTTCCCAGTTTAATGATGCAGCCAGTGGAAGTCTGAAGGAAACATGACTACAGCTGGTTTCATGTTGCTGCACCGGTTGGATTTAAGGATTTCTGCCTATAAGAAGAAAAAACGTTACTTCATGGGATCACCTACATCTGAGAGAAAAAATATACAGAGCACAGCAGGGACTGGTACCTCATTGTTTATTTTCAAGCATCCGGAGTGGATATTCATTTATGTTTATGAATTTTGGAATTTAAATGTAACAAGAAGCTGAATTGTATCTAAATAATGAATGTGTGTTGATAAATCTGGATATATTGATATAGAATGAGTGTTTGCAATGCTTTAACACAGCGGTTTCTGTTTTGATAATTATGTACATGTTGTGGTTTCTTGTTATTATATTGTGGCAAGAAGATCATTGCTCATTTCTCAGTAGGTTGAAAGATTTATTTTTTTTATTTATTTTTATTTATTTAAGATTTGTATCCCGCCCTTCCCACAAGTGGCTCAGGGCGGCTTCCAATAGTAGATCCAACAAAATTACAATAGTTAAACATATAAAGGGATCCGTATTTAAAACAGATAAAACAGATAAAACAGATAAAACAGATAAAACCTTAGTTATTAATACACATTAATAAATATTACAACTGTATATAAAAGAAATCCAGCAAGTTACATTAAAATTCTCAAGCTAGTTATAGGCTAGCCGGAAGAGGGTCGTCTTACAGGCCCTGCGGAACTGAACAAGGTCCCGCAGGGCCCTCACCTCTTCCGGCAGCTGATTCCACCATGTAGGGGCCATAACAGAGAAAGCCCTTTCTCTGGTGGACTTCAAGCGGGCTTCCTTCGGCCCAGGGATGGTAAGGAGATTTTGTGTTCCCGACCTCAGTACTCTCTGGGGAACGTGCGGGGAAAGACGGTCCTTCAGGTAGGCAGGTCCCAAGCCATATAGGGCTTTAAAGGTGATAACCAGCACCTTGTACCGGACTCGGTATATTACTGGAAGCCAGTGCAGGGTCCGAAGACCCGGCTGAATGTGTTCCCGCTTTGGGAGACCTAATAACAGCCGGGCCGCGGCATTCTGCACCAGCTGCAATTTCCGAGTTCGGGACAGGGGCAGCCCCATGTAGAGGGCATTACAGTAGTCTAACCTCGAGGTGACCGTGGCATGGATCACTGTTGCTAGGTCGTCGCGCTCCAAAAAGGGGGCCAACTGCCTTGCCCGCCTAAGATGAAAAAACGCGGACTTGGCAGCGGCTGCTATCTGAGCCTCCATCTTTAGGGAAGGCTCCAACAGCACCCCCAAGCTCCTGACCCTGTCCGCCGCTATCAGCGGCGCACCGTCAAAGGCTGGTAGGGGGATTCCCCCTTCCGGACCACGGCGACCCAAGCAAAGGACCTCTGTCTTCGCAGGATTAAGCTTCAGCCCGCTCAGTCTGAGCCATTCAGCCACGGCATATAATGCCCGGTCTAGATTTTCCGGGACGCAGGTCGGCTGGCCGTCCATCAATAGATAGAGCTGGGTGTCATCAGCATACTGATGACACCCTAGCCCGTACCTTCGGGCAATCTGGGCAAGAGGTCGCATATAGATGTTAAATAACATCGGGGAGAGAACCGCCCCTTGGGGCACACCACAGTCAAGCGTGCACCTCCGGGACAGCTCCCCCCCAACTGCGACCCTTTGTCCCCGACCTTCAAGGAAAGAGGAAAGCCACTGTAAGGCCAACCCCTGAATCCCTGCGTCGGCGAGGCGACCCTTCAGTAGCCGATGGTCGACCGTGTCGAACGCCGCCGACAGGTCCAGCAACATCAGCACCGCCGAGCCGCCCCGATCCAGATGCCGTTGAAGGTCATCCATTAGGGCGACCAGCACCGTCTCTGTCCCATGTCCCGGGCGAAAGCCGGACTGAAATGGGTCAAGGATGGAAGCATCCTCCAGGAAGGTCTGCAGCTGCATCGCCACTGCCCTCTCAATAAGTTTGCCCAAAAAGGGCAAATTTGAGACCGGCCGATAGTGTGCCAATTGGGCCGGGTCTAAAGATGGTTTCTTTAAGAGGGGACGGACCACGGCCTCTTTGAGTGGCGTTGGAAAGTGCCCTTCCCTCAGGGATCTATTTATGATATCCCGTATAGGATATCTAAGGTCACCCTGGCAAGATTTAATAAGCCAGGAAGGGCATGGGTCCAATTTACAGGTAGTTGGGCGAGCAGCTGAGAGTATCCTGTCAACTTCCTCCAGGCTGAGGGGGTTGAAGTCATCCAGCGTATAATCCGAAGACAGGCTCGGAGCCTCGGGTTCACTAACTGTCTCAAAATTGGCAGAGGAGTCGGGGTGGAGTGACGCGATTTTATCCACAAAAAATTTCGCAAAAGCCTCACAGCCTATTTCCAATTCAATAGAATTTGGTCTGCCTTGCGGCAGTGTTGTAAGTCCTCTAATTATGTCGAACAATTGGGCCGGGCGCGAAGTTGCGGACGCAATCTTAGCCGCAAAGAACGCTTTCTTTGCGGCTTTGATTGCCATCTCATAGGCCTTCAAATTCTCTCTATAAGATGTTCGGGTCGCTTCGTCTCGAGTACGCCGCCATTGCCTCTCTAGCCGTCTGAGTCCCCGCTTTTGTTGCCGCAGCCCCTGGTTGAACCAGGGCGATGGCTTCGGGCGGGAACGCAGAGGGCGCTTGGGTGCGACCTCCTCGATGGCCCTGGAGAGCCCATCGTTCCAGGACTCTACCAGATCATCCAGGGAGTCGCCAGCAGGCCAGGTGTCCCGAAGAGCCGTTAGGAACCGTTCCGGGTCCATCTGGCTCCGCGGGTGAGCTAAAATACGCTCTCCGCCTAAACAGATGGTACAAAGTGGTGGGAGATGAAGGTTTCCTGAAGCTCATTGGATGATCTTGGGCCAGACACTCTCGCTTTCAGCCTAACGTATCTCATAGGATTGTTGTAATGAAAAAAATGCAGAAGGACTCAGTATGCTGCCCTGAGCTCCTTTGTGGAAGAGTGATATATGAATTTGCTAATTAAATAAATACAGCAGGTGCTATGATATAAGTTCTTGCATCATGTTGGTGTGAGGGCAGGGCTATAGTCAGATGAATTTCATTGAAGAGCCAGTCTTTCACCGTGCAAGAATGGGCCTTGCAATTATATTGCCTTGTGCCATATTCCCATAGTGCAATCTTGAGCTCTATGTTTTGGTAGCTGCTTCCCCACAGAGTCTTCGACTGGTCCAAAAACATCTTGTGAATAATAAGCAATAATGAAATTCAGGTTCTTTGTCCCTTCTGTCCCATGAGGTGTTTCGTAATCAGGCTTCTATATATACCCTAAGTTTTCCCAAACTATAGGTGAAATTAAAGCAAGTTTGAGACCAGTGGCATCTTAAAGACCAATGAAGTTTTATTCAAAGTATGAGCTTTTGTGGATGCACACTTCTTCAGATACATCACCAGTCCGTACATAGGTGAAATTGTTTATGTTTATGACATGTGACTACAACACTAATGCTATTGTAGAACCTTAGGATAGTACATCTCTAAGGGTACCAGGCAAGTTAATTAGTCTTAAGAAGATTGTTCTTAATTTTTCAGCTTCATAACCAAGTTGCCACCCAGGTTCCTACAAACAGAAATAATGTTCTTGTAAACATAATTACTGCTTACAGAAGGCTCTTCTCCCAACCTCCAAAAGGTAATTATTGCTGTCTAATAACATTGTAAATATGCTAATAGAATTTTGGACCCTCCTGTTGTATAGCTGTGGCTCTTGATGACAAGAATTATAATGTTAATTAACTCTGGATAGGTTATGGACAATTATCTGCAGATCATGCTGCTTTTTAAACAAAATCAGTAACATTTTGAGTGTGTTTTGCTTGCACTGCTGTAACTTCATGAAATATGCATTGTATTTGTCAAAGATGACTAATACCATAGAACAGTGGAGCAGACTGGGAAACTTAAGTAGCTGGAATTAATGGATCTTCCCATATGATATTCTTAGGGTGAGGCTTAACTATTAAAGTCTCAACATGGAGCTGTTTTTGAAGCCTGCTCAGCTGGTTAAAAGCAGGCAGTCTTTACAGGGGTTGGCAGTTGCAAGTACAACTGTGTTGGCTGCCAATGTGCTTGCAAGGTCCTTTACTGTTTCATATGGATTTAATATTGTAAGGTGTGTTGAATGTCTGACATACAGTGACGTACTCACCAGACCTCAACCCTTTTTTATTTTTCAGAGTCATGTGAATCAGGGAAGGCTGTGCTAAGCTAGGTTGAGTCAAGGTTAGCTAAAACGGTATCAGGAAGCTAGGCAGTTATACTCGTATCTACTTAAAATTTGATATTATACACACATTCCAGAATGCAAAAGTCATGTAAGGCATAGCATTATCTGTACTCAGAAGGTCACATCACCTAAAGTATCCTAAAATCTCTTCGGAAAGAGAACCAACTATAGAGTCTATTTCCAAATATAGAGTCTATTTAATATAGAAATTAAAATAGCACTGGGTTAGCATAGGTAGATGACTGAGACTCAGTCCAGCCCTAATTCCTTAACAGTTGATAAGACATACAGAATATTTTTATTCAGTTCCACTTTCTTTTCTTTGAGCCACAGAATCCCTTTGGTTCCCCCGCTGTCTTGTATGTGCAGAACTGGTCAAAGCCACATAGAAAATGGTGCCCTGCCAGGGCTTTGTTTGTGCAGGGCCTTCCACGAGTAATCCCTTTTCAAAACCATAGGTTGTTGGACCTAGATAATATGGTCCCACCATTCCCTGATGAGAAAAAAGACTGCACCTGGTCCTTCCTTCCCCAAAATTGAGGCATCTCATTGGATACTATATTCCAGGGGTGGCCAACAGTAGCTGTCCATTTTTTTTTTGCCTGCAACTCCCATCAGCCCCAGCCATTGGCCATGCTAACTGGGGCTGATGGGAGTTGTAGGCAAAAAAAAAATGGACAGCTACCGTTGGCCACCCCTGCTATATACCATCTGTGGAAGGGCCTGCTGGGATCTTTCCCCTCCCTCAGCAGCTCCCTGTGAATATCAGAAGGGCACCAGAGGCACCAGCAGAACCATGTCTGTCAAGAAGTGTAATTCTATCTCTCTTCCTCACTGCAGCCTCCCATGTTGCAGTGGGGGTTTTGTCCAGACAGATCCCCCACCCCTGCCTCACCTTTTCAGCATTCTCAGGGAGCGCTGATGGAAGACTGGAAAAATCTGCTATTCAGCCCCACATGTGTGCAATCCAGATTTTTGAGGAAGGACCAGCATGATCAGTACCTGCTCTGTTTTTCTTGCTGCTTGGTTTTTCTTTGCTGGAAGGCCAGGCGCTATGGTCACAGCTCTTCGTGAACAGGAGGCAAGCAGCTAAGCTGAGATAGACAAATTTTAAAACAATGGACGTAAACGTGTTTCTCTTCTGTCAGTGCACTATCTTTAGCTTTCCACTGAGAGGACATTGAGTGTCTTCCATCTCTCTTTCCCTCTCTTTTCTACCCTACTTGCTTTCCCCTTGGCGGGTCTTTATTGTTCCAAGAATCATACCATATAGATGACTTTTACTATTCGTTTTTTCTTCCATCTTAACAGGATTTGAAAAATATTTTCCTAATGGGAGAAAAGCTAATGAAACAAAAGTATCAGATGGAGAGGCAAAAGGTACAAAGAAGCTTTCAACTGAGACTTCTGTGTAGAATAAATACTGTTGCTGTACAATCTTGACTGTTAATGGATGCAAGCTGTTACTTAGACCCCTGTTTTTACATGCACACATGCTACCACCCCCAGGTCCTGTCACTAACAGTGGATCTAGTGTGTGTCAAATAATTAAATTCGACTTTTGAGTTCTTTGTCAAATGTTTGTTTATATACCTAGAACGGCTTGGTGAAAGATTGTAAGTGACTGCCTCCTTTATATTCCCAGTCTTGTGTAGCTTATAAAGTTGGTTATCAATAACAATCTTGGTTAGTTGTGCTCTGAAGCAAATAATTAAATCATCTGTATGAGTGATGACAGTCGAGAGGGTAACAATGAGGAGGATACACAGGGTTTGCTTCTTCCTGAAATCATGCTATTCTTGCTTCTGCCATAAAGACCATTACTCATATCTTAATAATGTACTTTATTACTAGATAAATAAGTTAGATGATAGGCATGAGCTGAAAATCTGAGGGGAAAATTTGTCCATGGAAAACTGATTGCAATCTAAGCAAAAGTCCATATCTGAATAGATATGGCTGTGTTTGATTTTCTTAGAACCTTAGCCATAAGCATTTTACAGCAGAGTGTCTTAGAGTATCTTGTGATGTGAGAGCTGAAGTGGTTTGTGTACAAAAGCATAAGATATTATGTTCTAAGCTCTTAAAAACTGGCACAATAGCATAACTTTACTAGCATAACATATGTTATAAGGACTGAGATAGTATATAGGAAGCCCTTTGAGCATTTAAGAAAAGCACATTTAAAAAGTTATGCTAGTAAATGTTTTTATCCACATTATAGGTAGAGGTCAGATCTTTAAAAAATGCTTGTTTCCTTGGATATTTTATCTGAGTCATGATTTGTACAGAGGAGTTTCTAGTTTATAGCTTGTGTTGGTGATCAGCTCTTTTAGAATCAGACTGTTATTGTCAAATGAAATTTTATGACTGCCTCATATTTAGTTTCTGCCCTCTATATATAGTTTCTGAATTCATGTTGTGAGTGATATCATAATATTCTGTTTCCCCAGTCTGTGTTGTGAGCAGCCTGTGATGTGAGAGCATATAAAAATGCAGAAGTTCATGTAACAATTTGACTTTTACAAGATGCTGAGAGGGAAAGAAATTAGATGTTGAGCAGCAAATTTTATAGGCAGCTCCTTATTTACTGCAATATTAGATTTAGTTCTTATCTTTATAACTCTTTGTTCTCAGAATTAATGTTACAAGGGGCTAAAGAATCTTACCTTTCCTTTTGTAGACACAAAGCCAAATAATTCCCAGCGGCCTGCCAAAACTAGCAGCGGAGGGAGCAGTGGTGGTGGTGGAGGGAAAAAAGGTGGCAAGAAGGAAGATACTGGCTGGTGGTCCCGATTACAGAAGGTCAGAGTGGGGAGGGGTGAGGGTTACCGGGTTGGTGGTGGTCAGCTATTGGCATTCTGTAATGTGCTAATTATGGCTTTCTTTAAAGCTAAATTGTGCCAATAGCCCAAGTGAGCATTAAATTCTTGGATTGTAAATATTGGTTATTGCCTGGTGAGAAGTTTGCCTTTAAAAACCTATGATAGTTTCTGTTAATGATACTCAGGTAAGATTCAAATTGGAAATGATACTTAAATGATGCTGTTCAATTACTGTAAAGCAGGCTACATAAAGTATGATGTTTAGCAGTGTGTTACACTTACAGTTCTGTATGTAGTCTTAACAGTGCAAGCATCCCTAGTCATTTCAATATAGGGTGTAGCACAGCGCATGTATCCGTTGTAGTAGTTCCACCTATTCCTCCTCTCATCTTCTGATGCTCCATATGAATCTCAGCATTGAATTCTGTCGCTAAAGGTGCTTTTGATAATGTATTCATATTTTAACCAGCTTGCTTTACATAAGCAATTGCATTAATTGCTTTTACTTAACTGTACACTTTCGGTCTTTCACTGTCTTAACAAGCTAGAATTAAGAAGGGTGGATGTTTTGCATGAGTGTGAGTTTCAAGGCCAAAGATTCCAAAACAAAAGAAAAACAGCTCACTTGCAACTCTTCCTGATTCTTACTGTGTATTCAGTAATTGTAGTATTGCTAGGTATATTTGGAGGGGGGAGTGTGTGTGTGTGAGTGTGTGTGAGAGAGAGAGAGAAAGAAAGAGAAAGAGAGTGTGAGTAAAGCAAAAATGCAGGCTGAAGACTGAGGTTACAGCACCCTGGGCCCAGAACAGATTGTTGAATTCCAATATGACCCATGTGATGTGCTAGGTAACCTCTCCATGGAGTCAAGCCTCTCCCTCCCCCTAGGCAACACTGCAAGATAAGAGGAAGTGACTCTGAAGCAGCAGAAATGGTTGAAGCTCAATAAGACTCATGAACCAATAAGGCTATCACCGTGGAACTGGGCACGCCTGCACTTGGAGACTGAGGGGGAAGGGCAGATAGAGGTGAAGAAAAGTCAAGAAAAGGGCCCACAGTATCATGATGCCATCAACCCTATGAAGGAAGGGATGAAGACAGGCCAGGGCAGAGTTCTACCTTGCATGCATCAAGGCCTGGCCAGCCTAGGGTGAGTGTGGATGAGACTACTAGGATGCATATGTGGTTTCAATATAGTTGTCAGTTAATCAAAAGTATTCTTGCCCAGGACTCTCCTTCCATCTGCTGATGATATGGGACCCACAAGCCCTGCTTCCAGTCCAAGAGTCTGATTAACCCTTGGGTAGAAGCTAAACAGGCCACAGGTACGGTTTTGTACCTGACAAATTGCCCTCTTAATTTAAGTGACAAGGGAAAGGCTTGTGGCTAGGTCATTTTAAAAGGTATCCCTTTTCTTCTTTGATTTGTAACATTTAAAATACAGCCTATGTAAGAACATTTCACCGTAATTCATAATTTCTTTCTTTTTCTTGTAGGGTGACTTTCCCTGGGATGACAAAGAATTTCGTTTTTATTTTATGGGCAGCACTATATTCTGGGCTGCTGTTACTTACTACTTTTTCTTTAGGAATGTTGGGAGAGAAATCACATGGAAAGACTTTGTCAACAACTATCTTTCAAAAGGAGTGGTAAGTACTTCAAGAGACTTCATCAGCAAAGATTTTTGGGAATGGGTACAGGCTGGCAAGAACTATAATCTTGGGGAATCTGGAAAATACAAATCAGTTTACATGAAACCAGGAATTGCTGCTTGGGCCCTCTGGCTGCCCCCCCCCCCGCCCCCCGCTCAGATCCACTGAGCTGTGACCACAAGGCAGGAAGTTGTGTAATACTGCAGTCATGTAGCAGGAAGAGGAGGAGCCAAAGTTATCTCACTGATATTATAGCTAGGGGAAACAAAGCGAGACAGACAGAGATAGGAAACACAAGCTGTGCACAGGAACTGTTCTGTTGTGAGAAATAAATTGTAATTGAGGAATGAAGACAAGGAGGAGTCCTCTCCACCACTGGATGGCTTTACCTTGCCATCCTGCTTGCTCCTCTCAGGTTGTATGGAAAGAGAAGTGGAAGGTGTGATATGCTTGCTTTCTATACATGTGCACTAGTAATAGGTCCTTCCAAAAAGGAACAGTAAATAGTGAGCCAATAAGTGGGACTTCATGACCCACATAAGAGCTTAACCTGTCAGTTGGGGGCCACCATATTACAAGAGAAAATAAAAGTTTTTTTCTCTTCAGATTGGTGCAGCCATCAATGACAAAAGCAAGAGAACAAGATGCAGAAGTATTGGTGAGAGCTAGTCCCAGTTTGTTGTAAAAAGAAAATAGCCTCACAGCGAGGAGCAGATTTTCTGTCCATTCACACGTTAGTGAGGAAAATGAACCCACCCCCTCTCTGAAAAGAGCAGCAAAAGAAGACTGCCCCATAAACCAGCTGTGGAGCTTGAAATGTCTTGGGCCATCTTCTATTTTTGTTTAAACCAATTTTATTATACTGCAATATATTGTAATAATACTTAGAAAAAACTAATACAAATACATTACATTTTTCTCCTCCCTCCCTCCTTTTCATGCTAAAAATAAAAGGTAATTTTATCAGTTCAAGAATCTTCATTTAAAAAATTCTTAAAACAAGAAGAAAAAAGGAAAGAAAAAACCATGTTATAATTATAATCCATCTTCATTATAATCCTTTAGTCCTTATAAAAAAAAGTTGGAAAAAAAATGTTCACATAGTCTCTAAAGTTCAACCATTGTCAAAAATCGCCAGATATCCTTTAACCTTCTATTGTTTTTCAACATATTTTTGAAATTTTCCCCACTCATTTTTAAACTTCTCTAGATCATATTCTTTTAAGATTCTTGTAAGCTTGTCCATTTCACTCCAATGCATAACTTTTAATGTCCAGTCCCACTTTTCTGGTATTTTATCTTGCTTCCACATCTGCGCATATAATGTCCATGCAGCTGAAAGCAAGTACCAGATTATCATTCTATCTTCATCAGGGTCATCTCCCAAAAACTCAGCAATGATTCTTATTATGTATGTCCTTAAATCAGTCTCAATAGATTCAGGCACCCCTTTCAAACATATCTGGTTTTCCATTAGTTTACAGTCTTGTAGCACTGCTTTCTCCTGCATTTTTTTTATAGTGGAATCCACTGTGTCAATTCTTGAGTCTTGGTCTTTCACCTTTTCTTCAACCTCCTGCACTTTCTTTAATGCTGCTTGGGAGAAGAAGGCAGAAGGCACCAGGATCACCTTCTCTGCCCAGAACAGAGGCTCTGGTATGCTCCTCTACTGAGAAGCACCTCAGTCCTCCATGACTCAAAACCGGAAGTCCATCTTGGGCCATCTTCTAAATGAAGACCTTTCCCCCCCTTCTTTTTATATTTTTATTTTATATAGAATTTATATTTGCCAGTCAAAACTGTATTTTTGTTTTATTAAAATATACCCCCCACCTGTCCTTATGGCAGCTTGTAATGATAATTAAAACATTTTCAGCATAAAAGTAAAAATAAATAACAAGCCCCAAATATCTTATCCATCACCCCCTCCCTTAAAGCATGTCTGTGAATTCAAATGTCACCAAGAGCCCTCACAAACAGGCAGGCCTTGCAGTGCCTCCTGAAGATCTCTAAGAAGGGGACTGCCCTTGCTTCTTCAGGTTGCCTGTTCCACAGAGCTGGAGCCATAGTGGAAAAGACACAGGTTCTGGTCAGTGCCAGTTGGACCATTCTAAGAGGTGGGATAGCCAACAGATGGCTGCCTGAAGACTGTAGTTGGCACACAGGATGTCAGAAGACCATGGGGTTGCCAACCCCTCTTGTCTTCTCAAAGATGATATGATTCCCCTGTCCATACACCTGGGACCCTGGAATGCGCCTCCTTCTGATAGTATGACTAAGACTGGCTTTGGACTCTTGCATACGCAGTAGAGCACACCAATCAAAGCAATAAGTTTTATTGAAAGAAATTAAGGAAGAGGTTTGGGCATAAGCAAAAGTAAGTAAATGACATGAAAATAACAAAGTCTAGCTTCCTGCGTACACATATGTACATGAAGACAGACAGATTGCAGAATCTTCAAATCAGCATCAGTAACAAAGCAACAGAGTGGAGATATAGTGAAATGGTTCTTGGCCCCTTATGGCAATATTGGGCCTGGCTAGAAACAAGGGATGGGCACAGACCAGAAAAATGGAGGTCCATATAGGTTCGTGGTCTGTGGGTTTCACTGACCACAAATTTCCATGGACCTTTTCACTTAACGGACCACTTCATGGTCCGGTTTGGTCTATGCCTCCCCCTCCCTTCCCTGCCCAAGTCACCCCACTGTGGCAGGGGGACTCAGGAAGGGAACGCATTTAAGTGCTTTCCCCTCCCTTCCCTGTACAAGTCCCCCCTGCCGTGATGGAGGGACTCAGGCAGGTAAGGGAATGTGTTTAAATGCCTCCCCTTCCCTGCCCGAGTCACCCTGCCATGATGGGGCAAGTGGGGGGAGGGCACAGACCTGAAAAGATACATACTGTAGCCTAAGCTCCAAAACCAAAAGTCCTGATGATTATGCTTTTGACTTGCAGATGTGCCTGATCCACAGGGGTTCATGGTCTGGCATGGAGGGCAGCTTTTAGCAATCAGGGCCAAACTATTCATGGCAGCACTGGACTTGAGAGGGCATGGGGTGTGTATGGATGCTGAACTGTTCCACACCTGTGTTTCTTCCTATAGCTCTTTTCCTTACACAGGCTCACTTTCTGAGTAATGAGTCAGAAAAAGATTGACATTGGAGAGGCTCTGTAGGAGGGAACAGGCCTATGGGGAAGTGTCTGCTTGTGCTTTAAATCTCACAGACATGTACCCTCCTCAGCCCATGTACCTCTAAGACAGATGCCTATATATAGACACAAGTTGGCCTCCGTAAGGACCATTCAACCTTCTGGTTTTCAAAACCCTTTGTAGTGCAGTTGGACTGGTGATTAATGCCGTTAACAAATGTGATTGAAATCCTCACTATTTACTTTTGAAAGGATAGTACTAAAATGAATATGTTGCTGCTGTAATATAACCCTGGCTGAAATACACACACATTGACAGTTATTCATAATTTCTTCTGTGTCTTCACAGGTGGACAAACTAGAAGTAGTTAACAAGCGCTTTGTCAGAGTGGTCTTTACTCCTGGAAAGTCTCCTATTGATGGGGTAAAGTTTATTTTCATTTTGGTTTAGAGTTTGCAAACCTATCGGAGTTACTACCATTTCATAGGGCCTGTAAGATGAAACTATTCCACCAGACTTTTGGTTGAGACAGTGGGCATCCTATTCCAGCTACTGTTGCATCAGTTGGCCTCCCTTGTGACATGCTTTACAGACTTGTTTCACTATGGTGCTATCTTATTTATTACTACCATCATTTCTTCTTGGGCTGAAAAATTATTTTATTATGTAAAATGTGCCCTTCCTGCCTGTGATGCCCCTTATTTTGTTCTATTGTTCTTGGTTTGCTAATTTTATTGTATTGTTTTTAAATTTAAATTGTAGGTTTTTATTGTTGTTCAGTTTGTGTTGTGATCTGCCCTGAGCCCATTACGGGAAAGGGCAAAATATAAGCCTACTAAATACTAAAGAGCCAGTTTGGTGTAGTGGTTAAATGTGCAGACTGTTATCTGGGAGAACTGGGTTTGATTCCCCACTCCTCTACTTACAACTGCTGGAATGGCCTTAGGTTAGCCATAGCTATCGCAGGAGTTGTTCTTGAAAGAGCGGTTTCTGTGTGAATCCTCTCAGCCCCACCCACCTCACAGGGTGCCTGTTGTAGGGGGAGAAGAAATAGGAGGTTGTAAGCCGCTCTTAGTCTCTGATTCAGAGAAAAGGGTGGGGTATAAATCTGCAGTCTTCTTCTACATTAAAAAAATAAAACCGAAGTTCATGAACTGATGAACCACAAGGAAGTCCTCCAGACTTGGAGGGGGGGACAGTTGGCCCTTTGTGAAGATCAAGAAACCACGAGAAACAGCTGAGGACTTGGAGCTCCCCGCTCTGAGCCTTTTAAACCAACAGTTGACAGGTAGGGAAAACTCTCCCTGGCATCTCAGCTGTGGGCTCCCTTGTGCAGCCTGGTTTAAAGGGAGCCCAAGACATCAGAGCTAGCAGGGCAAACTCTCTCCACCATCACAGCTGAGGGCTGTCTCATGCAGCCCATTTAAAGAAGCTACACCGTGGAGCCAGAGGCACCTGAGCAGGTGCATACACCTTCTCCACCTGCCCAGCTGTCTCAGCTTGCTCATGCAGCCCATATAAAGGGGCAACATCAAGGAGCCAGCAACTGCCTCTGTTTCCCTGGCATAACCCCTTTAAATTGGCCAAGGAAAACACATGGGATCATTAGGGAAGAGTTGTCCCATCTCCCTCTCCTGGCTGCACAGCAAGGAGAAAGGCAGACGGGATCTCCGGGAAAGGTGCTTCCAATCTCCCTCTCTCCTGGCTGTGCTGCTCTCCCATCAGTTCAGCAGTCTTGGACTCACCCTGCAGCCTCCCTAACTTAGGAGCCAGAGGCAGTTGAGCTGACACAGAGAGCCTTCTCCGGATTGGCCCAACAGTCTCAGGTTCACTCACACAGCATATTTAAAGGGGCTATGCCAGGGAGTTGGCAGCTGCCTCTGGCTTCCTAGCATAGCCCTTTTAAGCAGGCTGTGCCAGTTGGGAGAAAAGGACGATGATTCCACCCCAGGCAATTCCACCCTCCAGGGTGCTGCGTGGCCAGGAGAGAGGGAAACGGGAAGCATTTTTCTAGGCAATCCCTTCTCCCATTTTCTTGGCCAGGGCAAGCTGTGAATGGGAGAAAAGTGGAAGGGAAGTTCCTTCCACAGCATTCTCACCCTGTTTCTCCTGGCTGCAGCAAGCCATGCCAGGAGAAGGGGCAATCTCCACCCCTTTTCTCGCCGCAGCCTGGAACAACGGGGAACTAAACTTTCCTGACTGATTCAATTCAGGTGGAGCCCATTTGGTGTGGGTTCTGTTCAGGGGCCATCTGAAACCCCAAAATGAAATGAACCACCTTTTTTAGGTTCATGCCCATCCCTATTAGCATAGTGCTATATTTACTCAAAAGGAGGACTCTGAATGTAAGATGGCAAAGGGGAAGAAAGAATAACCCTGAATTTAAGATTGTCCACCCCAGTATCTTTTGAACCAGGATGTGCAGGAGCACAGAAAGGAGCTCCACCCCATTAGCTCACTAGACTTCAAGCAGCCCAGCAAGCCAGTGAGGGGGGGGGGCACTCTCTTCTCTGTGGCTTCTGGAGAATGCTGAGAGGTAAGAGAGGGGAATGCCCCCTCCCAGAATATATCCAAATGGAAGACACACACTTTTATTGCAAAAGTAAAAAAAAAAATCTGTTCTTTTCAACTAAATACAGTGGTATGGCTTGCTTTATCTCTGGGCATAACACAATGCTGCATGCTTCTAAGACATATGTCAAGACTTTTAAAAAAAGTTTTTAATATGATTTTCTTTTTAGTCAGAACTTGAACAACAAGAATCTGAGAACTCCTACAAAACCCCCCTGAAATCCATAGCTACATAAGTAGAACAAATTGATTTGTTGTTGCTGGGACGGGGGCATGTGAGAAACAAATCCCTGTAGCAGCTTTTGGAATTTTGGCCACAGTGGGTTGGATTTAGTGGTAAATTTGCACTCACAGAAAGGAGGGTTTTAGTGATCTTCTCCATGCCATTGCTTATTTTCTGTCCCCTCGGAACAGCATGTCAGGGGACATTTGGGCCTTAGCAGGAAGAGGGTACGAAAGTCCTGTTCACCAAACAGGAATTTCTTTATCTTCAGAAATCACCACTGAATTCAATGCCTTATTTGATGTGGTGCACATCCTCATATGTTTGGTATGCAAAATTAATATTTAGAAAAAGATTAGGAAACAAACTTGTTTAGGAAATTTATGTACCGCCTCTCCAAGCATAGAATTGTATTCCTCTATTTAAATTTCTTTGGCAATTTTCAACAGCTTAAAGAAACAATAAAATACATTTTAGGGTGACCATAATAAGGGAGACTAGCTTTAGGAAAAAATCATTACAGTATAGGTTAATTAACAGCAAAATTGGTGAACTGGTTGGTGAAGGCAAGAACCAGAAACAGCCAAAAATGCAAGCATTTAATCAGTTGAAACATGCCAGATTAAAATGTTCCCAAGGGAAATTAAATTTTTCCCCATGTGAAAGGCCCTATGAAAAAGGCCCTGTTGCTATTGACGACCCACCTCCACCTCCTGTTTGAAGGCAGGGGCATGTGTAGCCTGCTCTCTGGAGAAGATTTTAACAGGTTGGGAGGTACAGATGAGTCCTTGAGATGTGGTCCTAGACCATAGGGTAAAAACCAGTGCTTTGAATTGAACCAAATTTCATATTGTCTTCCAAGATAGAGCATTCTGCAGTAATCTAATATAGAAGTCACCAGTGTAAATAACTGATCAGATCAAGGCCTGAAGTCATGTGGTGGGCTAGCTGTGTATGTTCATTTTGTGGTGAACTGGGATATTAATGAAAACTTTTATTTCGCTGTCCTGCAAGGTTTAGTTTAAAAAACTAACATGGAAGCACTATAAACTGTGGATTTTTTCCCCTTTGTACAGCAATATGTCTGGTTTAATATTGGAAGTGTGGACACTTTTGAACGTAACTTGGAAACTGCACAGCTTGAGCTGGGGATAGAAGGGGAGAACAGATTGCCTGTAGTGTATTCTGCAGAGAGTGATGGGTAAGACCTGGAAACAATGGGGAGTGTGATGTAATTTATTGTGTATTACTTTGTCCATGTTATTTGGCAATTTTGCTGTCTTTTAAAAGCTCAGTCTTCTAGATTGAATCATAAATAATTTCACCACTTCTCAAGCAGGTACACTTCAGAGTGTAGAGTGGCTGTCATTTGACCATCATAACTTGACAGGAAAGGTAAATGGCTGCTGCTGTTTCCTGGTGATCATCTCTGAGATTTTGCTAGAGCCATTAGATATGAAGCAGGCAATTCCTTTTTGGTGGTGCTTTAAATGTTGTTTTTAAATCCATTGTTAAATAGTGGCAGAGATCCAAAGAACTTATTAACACACATCTTTTGGCTTTTTTCCTTTGAACCAAATGTTATATCTCTAGCTGCTCTTCAGTCTTCCATTTGGAAGTGAGCTGTAATTCAAGAAAAAACTGATTAAAACCTTCTGACACTCAGCTATATTTTTGTGATTCCTGGGATGCTGGGCCACTGTCTTCCTAAAACTGCCCAATCTTTTGTAATGACAAAAAGGGAGAGTTACGAAACGTTTTGTACAGGGATTCTGCAATATTGGCTTGCCTTGATAGCAATTGCCTGTTTGTGTTTCCCCCTGCATTTCGCCCCTCTCAAGTCCCCAGCATGATTTTGTATGTGATAGCACAGTATATTTTCAGTGTGTAAGCAGCATCAAGGGGTATCTTATAATCATCAAGCCACATACCAAAGTGACAGCTGCCACGCGCACACACACACACAATGAATACCAGATGTTTCCTATGAGGACTGAGGCAACTTTTAAGCTGGCAGTAGAAATGGTTCAGTAAAGCTTGGAATCACAGCCATAGCCCCGCTCCTGTTATTTGTTGAGAGATGTGGCTGGAAGTGTGGGTAAAAAATTAAAAAAATGGTTGCCATTGTGGGGTTTTTACAAGGCTGTTTTTTGATTTGCAATGGGAGAGTTTTTCAAAAACAGATGTGTTGTAATTCTAGGAGATCTCTACCTGGAGGTTGGCATCCCTAATGCACAGCATTTGTGCATGTGCAAAAGCAGTGCAGAGATGTGTCTGTTTGTTTCATGTTTTTAAGTAATTAGTTTCCCTCACATTTCAATGCAAAGAACATTTTTTTAACTCACATTTTTATTATTTTAACTTAGAATAAAAAACAAAAAATAAAACATCCCTTACCGAGATAAGACATACAGAAACAGTGCAAAAACTTAAATATAAATAAATTATACGTATACAAAACCTTGACACATGTTACATACTAGCAACATATTTAAAGAACAAATTAGTACAGAATGTAGTCCAGATATTTAGTTGGAATAGATGAGCTGGAAGACGGATTTTCATTTATGTATGCAAGGAGCCCAAACCATTTTTCAGCAAAGGTATCTGCTAATAATGGATTTTCAAATTTCAGTATGCAGGATGCCAACTTATCACAAATCAAGAGATCCCAGACTTTATCAAACCATTGACGAATATTAGGAGCTTTATCAGATTTCCAACATTGTGCCACCTTGATCTTAGCCGCCATTAATAAAATAGAAAGTAGTTCTAATTTCAATTTAGAACACGGTTTCTTATTCCATATATTCAGCAGAATCAACTCAGGCTCTAGAGGGATAACACAACCTATTATTTTCGTAACAATCTTTAGCACAGATTTCCAAAATACTTTTATCTTAGGGCAATCCCACCAACAAAATGCTCAGTTCTTTGGGCTGCCACAGTTATTGGGGGGGGGGGGGCGGGAAATGCACTGATTGGGGACTGACATTTTTTCCCAATTACATCTGTTAATTGCTTTATGTCGGAAGACAGTTTGGCAACTTTTCTCTATACTATAGCTAAGTAAGATATGTTGCCCAAAGTTGCATGCTACAGTCTTTGGAAACCCATTTTTTCCCCACAGGAAAATCAAATCGTTGCCACTCATAATCTCTCCTGTTTCTCACAAATTGTTAGGATTGTTCTTTTGTTTCAGATGGTGGATGTTTGTGCTCTGTGACAAGTTAAAAAAAATGACCAATGCAACGATTTGATAGTCATTTTCCTGTGGGGAAAAAATGGGTTTCCAAAGACTGTAGCATGCAACTTTGGGCAACATATCTTACTTAGCTATAGTATAGAGAAAAGTTGCCAAACTGTCTTCTGACATAAAGCAATTAACAGATGTAATTGGGAAAAAATGTCAGTCCCCAATCAGTGCATTTCCTGCCTCCCCCCAATAACTGTGGCAGCCCAAAGAACTGAGTATTTTTAAAAATGTTCTTTGCATTGAAATGTGAGGGAAACTAATTACTTAAAAACATGAAACAAACAGACACTGCTTTTGCACATGCACAAATGCTGTGCATTAGGGATGCCAACCTCCAGGTGGAGATCTCCTAGAATTACAACACATCTGTTTTTGAAAAACTCTCCCATTGCAAATCACACAACAGCCTTGTAAAAACCCCACAATGGCAACCATTTTTTTATTTTTTACCGACACTTCCAGCCACATCTCTCAACAAATAACAGGAGGGGAGCTATGGCTGTGATTCCAAGCTTTACTAAACTATTTCTACTGTCAGCTTAAAAGTAACTGGTAAAATACATGCCCTCTTTCTAACCAACCCCAAGTCAGAGATTCTTTCTGTTTATTTATCTTAACTGACCTTATCAGGTCTAAGCAGAGGCACATGTATTCTGCAGGAACTGCTATTACATTTGCCTGCCGATTCAGTTAACCCTGTTTTTTTTAATAAAACCTAGTCTAATCTGTCCATTGACCTCAGGGACCTGACCTTTTAGATCAGTTTGAAAGTCAAAATAGTATTTGTTTCACAGCAATAATTCAGAAGATGTGATGTTTCTACTACCTTGTTTGTTTTTTTAAAATGCTATGTGTGGGAAAGGCATTGGAAGAAATCAGTTTCCCAGACATGGGTCTGTGAGAACTCTTTTTGCAAGGAGGAAAGGTGGTTTAGGGTTTTGACAGCCAAAAAAAATGAAAATTTTTAAAAATGTTCTTTGCAATGAAATGTGAGGGGAAACTAGTTATTTTAAAAAAATTAAACAAACAAACACATCTCTGCACATCTGAAATGCTGTTAGGTGATTCATATTGTGCCTCACTGGAAGAACTAGTCTTTTTCCTCAGTAGGGTGGGCAAAATAGTGGACCTTCCATCTGTGAAGGACAAAAAATAAATAAATTTGACCACATATAGACTGGCATATAGAGTGCTGGCAGATTTCTCAGAATATTAATCCGTGTACCCTGGTGTGTATCAAACTCCAGGATTCGCTTGGAAACAGGTATGACTCATGTAGAGGTCATAATCTCTCAACAAATAACTGGGGGATGGCAAACCATGGATCTAGGATTCAGGCAAAACTCTGTGGTTTTACAGAGATCCAGAGAGTTGTATCAACATGCAACCTGATGTTAAAGGGACATATTACTGGTATAGGGTTAGCTGTGTGAGCTCTGTTCAGTTTAAATCCATCATTTTATCCATTGGGAATGTCTCCTCTCCAAACTATGTCTGCTTAGAATAGTTGCTTCTCCACAATTCTCTAAATAACGTCTGTGTTGCAAAGCAGGCTTTCCCCAAACAATATGAAGCAGGGCTACCCCAAAAGCATTGACAGTCCCCTTTTTCCCCATAAGAAACATCTGGCATTCATTGGATGGGTGGATCACGAGGTCAGTTGCCCCCATCAGGGCAGTTGCCTTGGTCCTCATAGGAAACATCTGGTATTCATTTTGTGTGGGCGTGGCAGCTGTCACTTTGGTATGCGGCTTGATGATTATAAGGTACCCCTTGATGCTGCTTGTGTAGTCAGGGCTGGCACCTGGGTTCTGGCATCCTAGGCTTAACCCAAGCCAAAATCAGGAGAGTGAAAGTGGCGCGCTTCGGAGGCAGCCTCCCTTGCAAGAGAAGGCAGCTTCAAAAGAGCAGGCACTGCCCAGCCCTGCCACTTTCCCCTTCGGGAAGACAAAAGTGGCGGTGCAGGCTTTGGAGGCACTTGCAAGGGAAGGCAGCCTCCAAAGTGTGTAGGTGCTGCCCAGCCCTGCCTCCTTCACCTTCCTATAGGCAGAAGTGGTGGGGCAGCATCTGTGCTCTAGCACACATGCTGTTCTTGCGTTCCTGGGTTTGCACAGACCCGGGAAGGCAGCAGCAGCACAGCAGCGCAGAGGGAGGGATGGCCTGGCACCCCTGTAGGCCAGGTGGCTCCCTAGGCGGCTACATACCTGGCCCACTCCTACACTCCTGTGCTGTGTGTAGTCGTACTTCCTTGGGGCAATTGCTCATAAATTGGAGAGCCAGTTTGGTGTAGTGGTTAAGTGTATGGACTCTTATCTGGGAGTACCGGGTTTGATTCCCCACTCCTCCACTTGCACCTGTTAGCATGGCCTTGGGTCAGCCATAGCTCTGGCAGAGGTTGTCCTTGAAAGGGCAGCTGCTGTGAGAGCCCTCTCCAGCCCCACCCACCTCACAGGGTGTCTGTTGTGGGGGAGGAAGGTAAAGGAGATTGTGAGCCGCTCTGAGACTCTTCGGAGTGGAGGGCGGGATATAAATCCAATATCTTCCATCTTCTTTAATAAAATACCTTTGTGCCCAAGCTTTTTCTTATTTCTCCCCACCACCAATGTTAATTATGAAACAACCTGTTCCTAACTACTGGCATTTACCCCTGTTTTAGCTCATTTCTTCTAAGTATGCTGCCAACAGTTCTGATAGTTGGCTTCTTGCTCTACACGTTAAGAAGAGGACCTGCTGGAATGGGCCGAACAGGACGGGGAATGGGTGGACTCTTCAGCGTTGGGGAAACAACAGCCAAAGTCCTAAAGGATGAAATAGATGTAAAGTTCAAAGATGTAGCTGGCTGTGAGGAGGCTAAACTAGAGATAATGGAGTTTGTTAACTTCCTGAAAAACCCAAAGCAGTATCAAGATCTTGGAGCAAAGATCCCAAAGGTAAGACAATTCAAGGAGTTGAATCCAATCAGTTTTTCTGCTGCCGAAGAAAAGGAAGGGTTCTGAGGGACCTGCATGTACAACAAACATATGTAGTAAGATGGAGATTTAAACATTGTGTGCCTTCGTTTTTTTAAGCAATGTGTTCATAGTTTTTCATTTAACAGAAACATGGGATTGGTATACTTCAGAATAAATCTAAGGTTGTTAATTTTTCCCTCTTTCAGGGAGCCATTTTGACAGGACCTCCAGGCACTGGGAAAACACTTCTAGCTAAAGCTACTGCTGGAGAAGCCAATGTTCCTTTTATTACCGTCAATGGATCTGAATTCTTAGAAATGTTTGTCGGCGTTGGTCCAGCTAGAGTAAGTCTGTGGGTTTGCTCAGTTAATGCAGTGTTGGTTGTTAAAGGACACTGTCAAGGTTGGCAAGGACCAAAATATGATTATACAATAAACTGCATTAATTGCGCAACTTGCATCTGTTCATCTTAATTATGCCTGTAAGCTGTTTTAATTAAGAACCATTCATTATAGAAAACTCAGTTGCTAGAAAAGCTTATTGCTTCAAAGGTATATTGTGGTCTGTCATTTTTTGGTTCATACTAATATATGATCATGGCAGGAGTGTTGAAGTGGAATCTAAACTTAGCTACCGAATTTGTAGTAAGACTGAATTTATTCATCAACTGCATTTTAGCAGCACTTACAGGACCGAAACCAGAAACAACAGTGAGCTAATCAAAAACTGCAAAATGCTGTTATTAAGAAGAGCTATTTATTGTCTCAACAAAGTGTGACATTAGTAAGCATCCAAGTTTAGGTATTTAGCAGGAACATAGCACAGACTTTCCATAAAGTGTTCCATGAACAGCTCGCACAGTTTACAGCCCCAGTAAAATGAAATGGTGAGAATGTGTTGGGATATTATTCCCACTTTGGTTGAATAGTATCAGGGTTTTTTTATCAGTTCCTTTTGACTGATAGAACTCTGATGTCTAAGTTCCACTGATATATACCTGTGGAACGATGTCGTTGTGCTGAACTGCAACACACATTTGTCATAGCATTATGTCCTTATGGCTGCAGTGTTATCTAAGATTTAGTAACATGAGTCATTCAGTTACTTTTCCTCTGGGCTGTAAAAGGGTACAGCTAGTAGTGGGGTGAGTGGTGATTAAAGTTTGTGTTGAAGTTTTTAAAGTATATATGAAAACAATTATGCAAAAGCCAAAAAAGATAGAAATATCATAGAAATCATGTTTTCTGCTGTATATTATTTATATACAGCTGTATATTTTCTGCTGTATATTATTTATATATCAATTAGGGCATACATCAGTAATTGCTTCTAGCCCTGACCTGGGTAGCCCAGGCAAGCCCAATCTTGTCAGATCTTGGCAGCTAAGGAGGGTTGACTCTGGCTAGTACTTGGGTGGGAGACTTCCTTGAAATACCAAGTTGAAAGGACAGGGGCAGGCTTTATTCAGCCACCTACAGGCCCCCAGTAGGGGTCTGTCACCAGAGGTCAACATGACTTCTAAGTGCAGACACACGCACATTAAAAAATACAAAAAAAAGTTTCAGTACATCAGTAATTGTGTCAGTGCTGTTTTGTTTAACTTATTCCTGTTCTAGCATACAGTAAATGGTTGCCATCTTTATAATAAATATATGGCAGCTAGCCTTACTTGCCAACATTTGTCATAATTTGACATGTTGCCAATAATAATCATGCCCTAGAAAATGATAAATTAAAAGAGATTCAGTAAATATATCCTTTGATCTGTTTGAAGTATGGAATAACTTCATTCCATGTGCCTTAGTTCTTACCAGAAATCCACTCACTAGATCATATTTTGTTATAAGGTTATGGATTGTGCATAGGCCATAAATAGCCTTTATAAATAGTCTGAAGAGCAGGAGTTGATAAGAGAGTTTAAGAACAGGTTACACATGACAGTGAATTTTTGTTTTCTATTATGCTTTGTATGAAGCTTATCAGGAACATAGTATTTCATTCTTACAAATACAGCATACCATCACATAGGGATTTATAGATTCAGGTGGATAGCCATGTTGGTCTGAAGCAAGAGAACAAAGTTTGAGTCCAGAACAAAGTTTAAGACCAACAAAGTTTAATTCTGGGTATAAGCTCTCATGTGTATGCACACTTCTTTAAATACATTGAAACAGTTTTCCTTGAGCCTTACATATAGGTAGAGAGGGGGGAGATTAGTTGCCAGGAACGGCTAATTAGCGTAAAGATGCATAAGTAACTGGGTGATAAGTGTAATCAGGGCTAAATCAGTTACTTATGCATCTTTACTATAACTAGCCCTTTCTGGCAACTAACCCCCCACCCCCTCTCCTCCGAGGCTTGGGGAAAACTGTTTCAATGGATCTGAAGAAGTGTGCATGCACACGAAAGCTTATGCCCAGAATTAAACTTCATTGGGCTTTATAGTAGAGTTAATTTCATGTACTAATGATAAGTGTGATATGTGCATCTGTATTGTCATAATAGTGATCTATCTCACAGGACAGTTAATTCACCTTTCATAGAATGGCCTACAGTAGCTTGTTGAAGAACACTGCAAGCATAACATGGATAAGCCCTTTCCATGTAGAAAAAAGCTGTGGACACACTGCCAAGCAAACTGGACATTTGTGTAATCTTCATGTATGATAATGTGTATCACATTTGTGCACATTACCCTGCAGATGTGTAAGATATCTTTCATTTTGCATTAGGTTTGCAGCAGAAACAGGACTTGAATCAAAGTCTCCTAGGTCTGCATCTAACTCTTTACTTTGGACTTCACCATAAAACATTTATTTCAAGCTGTTAAGTGGGTATAAAAACATCCTGATACTTCCCAGGATTTCTAGAGCTGTTAAAATGTTGATATTTAGTTTATTTCATAAAACAGCGTGTTGGCTAGAATATAATTTTTCTAATAGTCATGCAAATTGTCCTGTTTATATACATATTAGAAGAACATGAATATAGCTTTGTGGTGTATTCTGTGGTCTAGGGAAATGAAGTGGATGGTATTACGTGATTGAAAATACCTTCTTTTTCTTCTAAAGGTTCGTGATTTATTTGCTCTGGCTCGTAAAAATGCCCCTTGCATTCTCTTCATTGATGAAATAGATGCAGTGGGAAGGAAGAGAGGACGGGGTAACTTTGGAGGGCAAAGTGAACAAGAAAATACACTTAACCAATTACTAGTTGAAATGGATGGTAACTATTTAATTTCATAAACCTTCTGGTGGACCCCACCACTTGTATATTAGAGCAACCCTTCAGCTGTAAACAAACCACCTGGAATCATAGAGTTGGAAGGGACCCCAAGGATCATCTAGTCCAACCCCCTGCACAATGCAGGAAGCACTTACATGAGTGCTATGGAAATAGCTCTTACATGAGAGCTATGAAGTAAGTTGCTTGGAGGGTCACAGTTAACGGTATAATGAAGACCTATGACATGAAGAGATTGCTAAGTATTCTATAGACAAATAAAGAAGCTTTAAGAGTTACCTATGAAGCAGGAGTTGATTGGGAAAGTACTGGAAGCAGCAGAGGTGGACTATTTATCTTTAATGCTTGCTGGGAAATCCAACGAACAAGCAAGAAAATACTGGGAGAAGTTTTATGTATGGTTAGATACTTAAACTGCTTTAATGGTGAATGGTGGTGAATATTCTTCAAATTCTTTGATTAGAATATAAATTAAATTGATAATTCAAATGGGAACTTACAACGTAACTTTATATGACTAATGTGATAAGAGGCTAAATGTGTAATAACAATAATATGATGGAACTTTCTTGTATCTGATGTTATAGCAATATGCAGAATGTACCGTATTTTTTCGGACTATAAGACGCGCTTTCCCCCCCCAAAAAAGTGGGGGGGAAAGTGTGTGCGTCTTATAGTCCGAAGGTACGTACCTTCGGGGGGGGGGCGATCTGCTGCCTCTTCCTCCGATCCGGTGCTTCCCCGCGCCTGCCTGCCTGGCTCCATCTTCTTCAGGCAAGCGCTGGGATCGCTCCACGTGGCCCCAGCGCTTTGCAAGCGCCGGCTGCGGAGGGGGCAGCTAGCTTCCTACTTGCCTGTGTCCCTGCCTTCAGCTGTGATGTTTAAAGCAAGTGCTGGGATCGCTCCCTTCCCCCTCCGATCCCAGCACTTGCTTTAAACATCACAGCTGAAGGCAGGAACACAGGCAAGTAGGAAGCCCCCGCCCCCTCCGCAAACGCAGCGCTTTGCGAGCGCCGGCTGTGGAGAGGGCAGCGTGCTTCCTACTTCCCTGTGTCCCTGCCTTCAGCTGTGATGTTTAAAGCAAGCGCTGGGATGGCTCCCTCCCCCCTCCGATCCCAGCGCTTGCTTTAAACATCACAGCTGAAGGCAGGCGAAGCGCTGGGGCCACGTGGAGCGATCCCAGTGCTTGCCTGAAGAAGATGGAGCCAGGCAAGCAGGCGCGGGGAAAGCACCGGATCGGAGGAAGAGGCAGCGGATCGCCCCCCAGGAGGAAGGTGCGTCCTATCCTCCGGAGCACCTTATGGTGCGAAAAATACAGTATTCTATTTTTCTGAATAGATATACTATTACTTTTCTATATCCACTTTCCCTTTCCCCTTCTTTATTTGAAAAAAAGAAACTTTGCCAGATGCTGTGATCAGTACTATCAAGTCAGCCCTCTCCAGATTGATACTTCTGATGCTTCCTCACTGTATCAAAGATCTTTCAGGATTATCTATACGTTGGAAATAAAATATTCTAAAAGCAGTGTTGAAATTGCTAAGTTCCATTTTTAGCTCATTGAGTAACTTTCGTTAAAAGTTAAGAACAGAATTTCCCACTGCTGCCTTCCTGCCTACAGCCCCCCTCCTGAGGGAGCAGGACAAGATGTGGCATGAGAGGCTGACAAGGGAAGAATAGAAATCCGCCCCCCCCCCTCCCCAATGAGTGGAAGTACAGGTTTGGATCCAAGCTCATGGAATTTTTTTCCTTGGTGAACTTATAGAAGTGTACTTACTGTTCTGACAGAAATGTTGCACGTGTTCATAGCAGTTGTACCTTTACATAGTTACGTGTTTGGTTTTTATTCTCTTCATAGGGTTTAATACTACAACAAATGTAGTTATTCTAGCAGGGACCAACAGACCGGATATCCTAGACCCTGCGCTTATGAGGCCAGGACGGTTTGATAGGCAGATCTTTATTGGTAAGCTACCCCCATTTTGGTGAGAGAGTATTATTTCTGTTTCACCTTTATATTCCACCATTCCTGTGAGAGGGTCAGGGTGGCATACATGAGGGCTTTCCATTTCAGCCCCTCTGAGGCAGATGAGATGGAGAGTGCCAAAGTCATGCAGTGAGCTTCATGGGAAGTGTCTTCGATGCAGATAGTGTAAATGCTTAGATAGTAGATTAAAAAATAAATATTGTTCTTTTAAACTCTTGAAGGGCCACCAGATATAAAGGGAAGAGCATCTATTTTTAAAGTTCACCTTAGGCCCCTGAAGTTGGATAGCAGCTTGGAAAAAGATAATTTAGCACGAAGACTTGCATCTCTGACTCCTGGATTTTCAGGTCAGTACTTCTATAAAACAATAATTATTTTGGAATCGATATACTATGTTACTTGTTGGCATCCCATTCTGCTTGCTGTCCACATAGTCAGACTTGATTTCCACAAATTAGATGACTGCCTCATGGCAGCAAAGTGTTTTTCACCTTCTGATGTTTCACTTATTCTTTCTCCACCTCTGTGCCTGTCCCAGTGGGAGGTTTCAGACTTACCTTGTAAATGAATCTGACCCTTCTCTGCATGACCTCTTTCTTCGTCCCTCATTCTTCTGGCCTTTAATCAACCCATGCTGGGCATCACTGCTGTTTGCTCTTTCGAACATTTAAGTTCTTAGTTGACACCTAAAAGAGCACTATAGTGCTTTATTTCCAGGATAGCAGGAAGGGTAGGGTGCTGTTGCTGCACTTTCTCCTGGTTGGAAGTTATGGTTTCAGGCTGTCCTGGTGATCCATTGCATCTCCCTCAAGAGCAGAAAGAGTGTGTTATTGTCATGTCTCTTTTCCCAGAAAGGAGCCACTGTTGGTCTTTCCACCTTACGGAGATAACTAATATCTTAGAGGAGTGGTTGTCACTCATGTGTGACAAATTCTACTTGCCGCTGCCAAGGAAATAAATTGTGCTGTTCTTAAAGGGACACAAAGAGAACTTGACCTGATCTGGACATGGGCTATTTAACCTCCATCATAAGATTTCTCTTTTAAAAGACATTGGTTAGATCCAAAGGTCTGTTCTAGTTCACCCAGAGGGGTTCTGACTTTGCTTTCTCAAGCAGAAAACCCTCCATGCTGCATGAGAAACATTTTGAACTGAAGCTCTTTATGATATGGCATCATAAGGTGTTAGTGAAGTGGAATGGGAATCTGCTGTTAAAGGAAAAATAAATTTCACAGGATGGACCTAAAGAAACTTTCCGAATCCCAGACAACAAATTTCCCTTAAACTGGCAAACTCTGAATTATGCTGGATTATAAATGCTGGATTATTATACAGAATGAGTTGTTTTGGCATAATACATAAATGAGAGTCATGGGTTTAACAGAAAATTTAGAGTTGCTGGCACAAAGAAAAATTTGTATCACTGGTAGTATTTTCTTCACTGGAATGTTACCTATTTTCTTAGGGGGCAGAAATCTAAAATTATTCCTGTTGCGGCAAGTGATAAATACTGTAATTGCAAGTAGTTCTGATGGTCTTCTCTTGGTTGTTTTTATAGGTGCTGATATTGCTAATGTATGCAATGAAGCTGCATTGATTGCTGCAAGACATCTTTCAGATGCCATTAGCCAAAAACACTTCGAGCAAGCAATTGAGCGAGTGATAGGAGGTGAGAGAGTAACTTCCTAAAGACTGTATTACCCCAGGGGAGGGACTGTGGCTCAGTGGTAGAGCATCTGTTCAGCATGCAGAAGGTCCCAGTCCCTGGCATCTGCAGCTAAAAGGACCAGGCAGCAGGTGATGTGAAAGACCTCTGCTTGAGACCCTGAAGAGCCACTTCTAGTCTGAGTAGACAATTCTGACCATGATGGACCAATGGACTGATTCAGTGTAAGGTGCCTTTATATGTGTTCAGTGTTGACAATAAATACTTTAAAGTTCCTTGTTTCTAAATAATTTTGTTCTGTACTCAGCTGAGAATTTGAAAAGTTTTCTTCTGCCTTGACTTTCAGTCCATTGATCAAGGGATAGCAGAAAGTAGAAAAGAATAGAAGCGGCACTATCTCATTGATATTGGGGGTTCCCCCCCCTTTTGGACAGTATAATGCATGAGGATTAGAATCCCAAAGGGAACAGGAAACAAAAATGTCTGTCTCATTGAGTTGGGAGCTATATAATGTGCACAGAGGTAGTTAAGTAAGTGGTTTGTGTGTAATATAACTCTTTTTTAAAATCAAAGGCTTGGAAAAGAAAACTCAAGTACTGCAGCCAGAGGAGAAAAAGACAGTAGCATATCATGAAGCTGGACATGCAGTTGCTGGATGGTTTCTGGAACATGCAGATCCACTTCTGAAGGTAGGTTGCCTCGTGAAGGAATCATTTTCAGGAGCCTCTCATGCCAGTTGAACATTTCATGGTTAGCTGCACAGAGTATACGATACAACCAAACTAGTCCCTTTAGCTAAGTCAACTACTGCTAAATAACAACTCAGTGAAAGGGTGTTAGTGGGTCACCATTAGTCTGTTGGTAACTAAAATAAATTTTCATTTACAAATCAAAATAGCAGCCTATCAGACATGGTGTGTGGATAGGCAGAAACATTCAGTAGATCTTTTGACTGTTACATCAGGTGGTGTGTTAGTGGCATTCCATTGGTGGGTTTTCTTGCTTGGGGTTAGTGATGTGAAGAGTTTACTGGGAAAGTGTGTGGTCTAGCATATGCTCATAGTAGTGTGAGTCAGCATTCCCACAAAGGTGTGCACACATCTGTATTCTAACTTGGAATTTGAGTGTCAAGAATATATGGAATTTATGATTACCTTAACCACTGCTGGTGTGTCACTGGGAGCCTCTGTCAGGAGATTCCCTGGACTCAAAGCAATCCAGCAATTCTACACTCACTATGCTAACCAGAATAGCATATCATTTGAGAAGAACACCACAATGTCTTCCCCCATTTCACTGCTCTGCCCTGAGTTACATTTTCTCAGAGTAGCAGCTGAGGGAGGAGAAGATGGCGTTGGTGATAGAATTTCTGTGCAAGTTGTAGTCATTTTGGACTTGAGGAAAGAACCTTGTGACTTTTTTTCATGTATCTGGAGAAAATGAGATTGTATTATTAATCTCATTTCCCAGCAGAGACATTTTGCTTTAGTTGCCCTCCCTCTCCTTATACCATGAACTGCTTCTTTTCAAAACTCGGTGAACTAAAATATTGACCCTTATGAAGATCTCTTGCTTTTATTCAAAGTACTCTTGATATACTTTAGCAGGTATATATCCTGATAGTAAACATTAACGAGAACTGTTTTTCCTGCAGGAATGTTTCTGCAGGAATAATCACAGTATGAACTTCAGATCTATGTTACTTTAAGATGTTTTTTTTGTTTCTTCTCTGGTATCCACAAGGTATCTATTATTCCACGTGGCAAAGGATTGGGATATGCTCAGTACTTGCCTAAAGAGCAGTATCTGTACACCAAGGAACAGCTGCTTGACAGAATGTGCATGACTTTGGGAGGGCGTGTGTCAGAACAAATCTTCTTTAGCAGAATCACAACAGGAGCTCAAGATGACCTAAGGAAAGTTACCCAGAGTGCATATGCTCAGGTTTGTGTTTATTCTGAGCCTCCTCTTTGCTTTCCGTTGCTGTAAGTTTATGTCCATAAATTGTATGCTTGAGGCATTCATACATTTTTTTGGACCTTAGTGTACACCTTCTTAAATCAGTTATAAGTTGACTAACAAATTAGTTTAAAATATAAATGGAAAAGTTGGGGTTTGCTTTCTTGGAATGTTGCTAAAATAGTATGCAGAATTCACAGATTGTCGAAAGAACAGAGTATAACTCAATGAAGCATGATGAATAATGCACATCTATTACAGAGTAAACATGAACCTTGACTTGAAGAGGTACATAGAGAAATAATCCTAATGATTCTTAGGAGCTTCTTGCTAGTTCACATTAAACATGTAAATGTACAGGGCATTTTTTTGTGAGGAAAGCCCAGCAGGAACTCATTTGCATATTAGACCACGCTCCTTGACATTACCGTTGTTTCACACAGGGATTTTTTTGTAGAAAAAGCCCAGCGGGAAGTCATTTGCATATCAGACCACACCCCCTGACACCAAGCCCATCGGAACTGCATTCCTGTTTTTTAAAAAAGCCCTGTAAATGTGCAATATGGTCAGTAGTGACTGCTGTAAATAAGTAATTACATCTGGAATAAGCTCTGCAGGATGTCACACATAGCTTGGGCTTTTTTCTTTTTACATAATTTCACCAGTGTATCTACTATACTGTTGAACCCTCAGATTGTTCAGTTTGGCATGAATGAAAAAGTTGGCCAGATCTCGTTTGACCTTCCTCGGCAAGGAGACATGGTGTTAGAGAAACCATACAGTGAGGCAACAGCAAGATTAATAGATGAAGAAGTGCGAACGCTTATTAACACAGCTTATGAGCGGACACTGTCCCTTCTGACTGAAAAGAAGGCAGAGGTAGAAAAGGTATGTGCAAACATTTTGCTTATATAAATTGTTAATATTGTTGCTTTTTTATAATGGCTGACAGATATTTAACAAGACTTTTGTTATCCTATGTGTGCAGATGTAATGGTCATAATCAGGAATGGGCATCAACTGGGAAAATGGAGGTTCCTGAAGGATCATGGTTCGTGTGTGACACAGCTTGCAAAAGGGAGCCCTTTAAATGGTTTTTGCAATCTGATACAACTTGCAAGTAAATGCCTACTGAATTCACTTGCGAATTGCATCACCACCACAGTGCAGCTTGCAAAGGCTATTTAAAGGGATCACTTAAAATGCCTTTTGCATGCCACACTGCTGCAGTGCAACTCAGTGAGTGAACTCAGAAGGCATTTAAATGAGTTCGGAGTTCACGTGAGTTGGGCTGCAACAACGTGGCTTGCAAAAAACATTTAAAGGGATCCCTTTAGTTTTTGCAAGCTGCATCAGTGTTGCCATGGAGCAGCTTGGAGAAGGCATTTTTAGAGACTGTGGTCTCTTTAAAGCTTTCTTTAAGCCCTGGCACCAGTGCATCTGCTGACAAATCTCCCAAAGCCACCAGGGAGGTTTGTGGGATCAGGATGGCATGAACCATAGTTTGCCAACTCACACTGGGCCTGGTTCATGCCCATCCCTAGTCATAATTCAAGCATAGCTCTGATGTCCTATTTGTCTTGGGAAAAGCAAATGTTTTCCACCTGCTTTAGCGGGGAAAGCATACATGTAGTGGAGATGAATGTGTGGAGCTTCTTTCAACACAGTAATACATTTTGAATCTGGAGATTGCAAACAAGATCACTGGGTATAATGCACATCCCATATAATCTCCATAGTAATCGGTTTCACACTAGTTGGTATTTAGAACTTATCTTGTGATAGTAGCTGCTGGTAGTCTGTTACTTTTGATTCTGTTCTCCAACCACACACTGGTGAAATGTCAAAGGCTAGATGACCTGTCTGTTACACAAGAAATCCAAATAATTAGGGACATAACTGTGTGTGATATGACTTGTTTTAGGTTGCTTTACGACTCTTAGAGAAGGAAGTTTTGGATAAGAGTGATATGATTGAACTTCTTGGCCCCAGACCATTTGCTGAAAAATCAACTTATGAAGAATTTGTTGAAGGCACAGGAAGCTTAGATGAAGACACTTCACTTCCAGAAGGCCTTAAAGACTGGAACAAAGATCGTGAGAAAGAGAAAGAAGAGACAACAGATGAACAGATAGCCAGACAGATCACAGGAGACATGCCATTTTAATGCTGAAATATGACATTGTATGAACTGGTATAGTATTTTGGATGCACACTGAAACATAACAGGACACACTTCCCAGAGACAGACCTCCTTCTTATGGAAATCAGCTAACTAGCAGTGGTAGAATGAAGAAGGAACCTTTTCTTTAAAAAAGCTAAGGAATATCCCAGTTTCATTGGAAGCCATGTCCTGGAAGTTATTCACAGAAAGAGGAGACCTTGCAGCTAATGGATGTATGCTATGAACCCCCTTCCAGATGAACATCCAGTTTCATATCCACATTGTATGATACTTGCCCATCAATGGGGATATTTAAGCTGACATGGAGTAAAAGTCAATCAAAGAACTTGGAAAAGTCCACAAGAGTTAAGCCTCTCAGTCAAATACAAGTTACCATACAAAGTGTGCATCATTTGACGCCTTCATCAGGAGGTCCAGGTAATTTATGAAAGCACTTTCTGTTCTACAGAAACATCCAGTTCTCATTCACTAGCTATTGAATTTTATCCATTCACCTTGCTCTTTGTAAAGTTTAAGCCAATAAATGTAATGTATATTGGCATGAAACTGGAAACCTGCAAGAGCTTTTCTGTCATTTATTGATTTGTGGCTACAATAAAGTGTAAAACCTAAATTATATTATTGCAGTTTTAATAAAGATGTTTTCTACAGGGACCTGTAAGATATAGAAGACATGAATATACTGAGTTTTTGTAAATACAATCTGGAAACAATAAAATCTGAACATTAGTCTTTGAACAGACGCATTCTCATGTATCTTGAAATATCTGTCTAAAGGAGTTACGAGTAAATCTTACTGTAGCTATTTCATGTATTTGCATACACTTTTAAGGAATGGTTAGTGTACCTCTGACAACAAGTTGCTAGTGTTAGGGATAAGCTTTTATTTTCGCATACAGGTTATCTACATATTCCTTCAAAAGGGTTCTGAGGCTTGGTATCACTCTTCTGCTATGTCCATATGCTGAAAAATCAGAATTTGAGGAGTACCTGAAGTGACAAAAGCAGAATCAGGAAATGACAGTAGTCTTACGTTAAAGATGTAGGAACTATCATCCCAGCAACTGCTAATGGTAAATGATCATACTGAATAAGCTAGATGCTTGAATTGGGTTTAACTGAGTCAGAAATTTTTTGGAAAGCATCAGCGCATAATTTAAACCTTTAACTTTGAAATAAGAGAACCTGCTGTTAGGAATGTTTATTTATACAAAAGTGTTATTCTGTGGAAAACTAAGTCAGATTATTTTCAGTTTATTGTCTCTGTCCTGTGAATGATACAATGCCTGCAGGATAGGGCTTTCCCACCTCTCCCTTCCTGCTAATTTTGAGGGGCAAGGACTCTCAGCAACAGCATGGTGGATGTAGTAAAAGATGGGATTTGATAAAAACCACACCCACCCTCCTCTGCCAATAAAAAGTGCTGTTCTGCTAGTGTGCTATTTAGGGGTCCCAAATCCCCCGGTAGGCCTGGAGACTCCCGATTTGGAGCCTCCTCCCCCCGCTGGCCATAAAAGGGAAAGCGGGGGGGGGAGGGGAGGAGGAGAACGGCAGCCCTTCGCACCCAGCCCCGATCGCAGCAGCCAGAGCTCTTCCGTTTTCTCAGGCTGCTTCCCGCCCCCAGTCAGCTGGCCGGTGAAGGGAGGGGAGCCCAGCCACGCCCCCAAAGGACCATGTGCCTTTGCACCTCCGGAGGTGAGTGTGTTCTGTCTCCTGCATCAGATTTCCCAGAAAGGGGGGGGCGGGGGGGAGGGGGGTGGAGAGGGAAACGTCTTCTCATAGGGTATAATGGGGAATTGATCTGGAGGTTTCGGGGGCTCTGGGGGAGCTGTTTTTTGAGGTAGAGGCACCAAATTTTCAATATAGTATCTAGTGCCTCTCCCCAAAGTATCCCCCAAATTTCAAAACGATTGGACCAGGGGGTCCAATTCTATGAGCCCCAAAAGAAGGTGCCCTTATCCTTCATTATTTCCTATGGAAGGAAGACATTTAAAAAGGTGTGCTGTCCCTTTAAATGTGATGGCCAGAACTCTCTTGGAGTTCAATTATGCTTGTCACACTCTTGTTCCTGGCTCCGCCCCAAAGTCTCCTGGCTCCACCCCCAAAGTCTCCTGGCTCCACCCCCAAAGTCCCCAGATATTTCTTGAATTGGACTTGGCAACCCTAGTGCTATTAGATCAATGGAATGGCACCTTTGGATCCAGGCCAGTTTTCATATAAATTCTTTAAAATTCAGAAGAACAGGAAACGTTTCATATAAAAGCAATAGCCGCCTGGTTAGCTGTAATTATATAACACAGTAAATGAGAAAAACAGACTTTCTTCAAGACTGCAGCCTTAGAATTACTTTTCTTGTTCCATCTAGAAATGTTATGTTGTGCTTAGTGGGCTTTAATTTTGATTAAACCTGCATAAGATTGTGCTGAAAAGCAGGAGGCATTGCAGATAATACTTTTATATCCATTCTGTGTTGTAAAAGTACAAATAATTTCAAATAGAAGTTCTAGCACAATTACTACTTTGTCAGCTGCTGGCCCACTGCAGTGCTGAGGCCTAAAGGTAAGGAAAACTGAATAAAATTGAAGATGTGCAAGGTAGGCTATGAAACAAAACCCATTAGTCAAATGCATTTCACTTTCTCAATACACACATCCTTGCCTTCATTAACACTCTGTAAGTGATGAGTGAGTCTCTTACTTTCCTTTTGACAGGAGCAAAGAGATCAGTCAAATGACAGCGGTGTGATATTCCAAATGGAAGAATGGGCCTGAACTCTTTCCCTCCAAAGGAAGATTATTCTCCTGACTCCAGTCCTATCTTTGTCTTCTGGGGCCCTCATAGCTAATCAGAGCACATTTTTTTTAAACCTGCATAAGCATTGTGAAATAGAAGGTATTATACTATTGATGATAGATTCATATGGCTCACTGTACACACTATTCACAAGAGCAAAAGGCATGCCACCAGGCTATGGAATGGGAAATTGTTTCATCAAAGCTGACAATTCACTGAGCCATCTTCATTGTGACAGCTTTTATCAACACACAGTACACAGAGAAAATCCTGTTCCAAAATAGGTGGCTATTAAAATATGCTTTACAATGCTATGTTAAGAACATTGCTACTGTTTTAGAAGCTGTTGGAGATAAAGTTAACACTCACTTTAGAAACTGTTGGAGATACTCACTCCTGAAACTTGAGAACGTATCTCTTAGGTGTGCCCAAGAATGGTTTCGCATCTTATGCATTTCCCAGAGTTTACACTCCAGTTTTCAGTGTATGGTCACTTCTTTTTGCTGCCCTAGGTGTAGCAAGCTAACCAAATAAATCTATTTAACTTGCCAGAGCTTGTAATTTCTCCAGTGTTTCATAAGATCGTTGGCAAGCTGTTGCTTGTTCATAGGAGAAGCAGTCAGTTTAGGGCTCTGTTGAGTAAAGTCAGATTACAGCTAAAAGGGCTGTATGGGCAGAAATTAGGGTAGTGAGCCTGAAGCACACCATTCCTGCTATTAATTGAAGACTAAAAGTTTAAAGGGCTACATGTTAATTTAAAGCAACATATTTGAGTCTTTGAGAATATTTTAGGCCTCAGCTATAACTGGAAATGTCATAAATCCAATCTCTTAGAGTCCCTAAATAGCAAAAAGAATATTAAGTCCTGAAAAAAAAAGTTAAAATGTAATGTATTTTAGAAGTTAAGGAAGCTGCAGCTAATATAAGTCTATATTTTAAAAGCTATGTTAAAGGCCCAGCTTTGTTACAGTTATAAATAATGGTGTGGGAAGAACTCCCTAAATTCCTGCAGGGTAAAAAACATGCTTATTAAAGACTAAGGATCAGAATTGACTTACAATGTTGAAATTTTGTTATTTTCAGTTAGAATGCAATCTTGATTGAACCTCAGTAGAGTATATGAGAAGAATTTGCCTCCAAGAAGCGTGGAAGTGAACTACATAAACCCGTTCTATTCAAAATTACGGCAGAGAAAGAATTTGGCTCTATCTTGTGCATCAGGCCATGTGACCTTACTGATGAGTTCTGAATAAGCCAAAGATCATTCCAGAAAAGTAGTGTGCAATGCCCTGAACTAACTCCAGTGCAAAAGTCCTGATATATTTAATGCAGAATGGGGTGAGCCAGAAGTGAACATTTTAAAATGAAGGACAATTATTTGGGCATGCTCAATCTTCTTAGCTACCAGCAAAAGTCATAACAAAGATTACTTACTACCTTTCACCAACATGTCAAGCACTGATTCACAAACATCTAATATACAAAATATGAGACTTTTTTCCATTGTTTTTATTAACAGAGATTGTTACCAGCAACTCACCACTGTATAGTCAATACAGAATAGCACACAAAAGACTCAACACAGCAATTCTCACTATAGTTACTAGAAAGTCCCACTAATCTCAGTAACACTGACCTTCCAATAACTGTCCATAAGATCACAGCCTCAATTAATTTTTTTTTCTGGTTCTGGTTCACAGTTTGAGGAAAAGCCACAATAGCCCTATTTCTAATTCATTTTTGCTGTCCATTCAGTCCTCGGACACAGGTGAAATTATTTGTTTGAACACATCTAGTGATATCTGCATTGACAATAAGCCAAAGTTCTCTCCCCAAGAGAATAAATTACTGGATCAACCAGAGCAGAATCTTAGGTTACCATCTAGTAAGGAACAGTCACATCCATCCCAAAGTCAATAAATAGAGGCCGAAAAGGTATTAAAGCTTTGAAAGATAAGATAAGCTCTATATATTTACTGTCATGGAAAAAGGCAGAACTGGACTTGGGAATGTTGGGATTGGATGAAAGACTATTCATTAATTTCTTCTTCATCATCTTCAAATGTTTCTTCCCCGTCATTTGCAGTAGCTTCTTGGTACTGCTGGTATTCTGACACCAGGTCATTCATGTTGCTTTCTGCTTCTGTAAATTCCATCTCATCCATTCCTTCTCCTGTAAACCAGTGAAGAAAAGCTTTTCTCCGGAACATGGCAGAGAATTGCTCAGAGATTCTTTTGAAGAGCTCTTGAATAGCTGTGCTGTTACCAATGAAGGTAGAAGCCATCTTGAGGCCACGGGGTGCTATATCACAAACTGCCACTTTTACATTATTTGGGATCCATTCCACAAAGTAGCTGCTATTCTTGTTTTGTATGGCCAACATCTGCTCATCAACCTCTTTCATGGACATAGGGCCTCGGAAGACTGTAGCAACTGTCAGATATCGTCCATGTCTTGGATCACAAGCTGCCATCATGTTTTTGGCATCAAACATCTGTTGTGTGAGCTCTGGAACAGTGAGGGCTCGGTATTGCTGGCTTCCTCTAGCTGTCAAAGGGGCAAATCCTGGCATAAAAAAGTGTAGACGTGGGAAAGGAACCATATTTACCGCTAGCTTACGAAGATCTGCATTTAGCTGGCCTGGAAAGCGTAGTGATGTAGTTACCCCACTCATTGTGGCAGACACCAGGTGGTTCAAATCTCCGTATGTTGGGGTTGTAAGCTTCAGGGTGCGGAAGCAAATATCATACAGTGCCTCGTTATCAATACAGTAAGTTTCATCTGTGTTTTCAACTAGTTGATGGACTGAAAGTGTGGCATTATATGGTTCCACCACAGTGTCAGAGACTTTAGGAGACGGCATGACACTAAAGGTATTCATTATCCTATCAGGATATTCCTCTCGGATTTTGCTGATCAGCAGAGTCCCCATCCCAGAACCTGTTCCTCCTCCAAGAGAATGAGTGAGCTGAAATCCTTGCAAGCAATCACAGTGTTCACATTCTTTCCTTACTATATCAAGAACTGAATCTACTAGCTCTGCTCCTTCTGTATAGTGTCCTTTGGCCCAGTTATTTCCAGCACCAGTTTGCCCTAAGATAACAAAAAGGAGAGGCATTAATAGATTTACTTACAGTTTTCAAATATTAGCGCCTATGTCACTTTTAAATTGCTAACATTTTGGCCAGCCACTCTCTCTCTCTGTGTCTAACTTCCCTCACAGTGTTGTCATGAGAATTAGATGTAGGAGGGGCACCATATATACCACTTCAAGTGAGCTCCTTGAGGAATGATAAAATAAAACCTAATAATAAATAAATAATGCATACATCTCTAAGACTAATATCCACATATGATGACTTCACCACCCCAGTTGTATATACGCAGCCTTCATTTATATCCTTTCTCCCCAATGGGGAGAACCTCCAAGCCTCCATTTTATGCTCACAATGGCCGTCTGAGGTAGGGTGGGTTGAGACTGTGTGCTTGGTACAAAGTCATACAGTAAGTTGCCATAGCAAAGTGGGGGTTCAAACCTGGGTCTCCCCAATCCAACACTAACCACTATACCACTAAATTAGACAAAAGATTATCAAAAGATTGTTTTTTGGCCTATACATCCCATCTCCTTCACAATCCCACAAAGATATATACCTTTGTAGAAGGCTTGAAAACATAGTTTGTCCAGTATGATAGTTTCAGTGATTTTTTCATGAGGGAAAGTTCCACAGGAACTGTTCCTTCACCAGTGCGAGGCACTGAAGTCATCACATAAGACTTTTAGAACTTCAGATACATGTTATTTAAGGTCAATCATATATTTCTGGGCTAAGGGTCAGGAACCAGATTGTGTGGATTTTCCTATATAACTCCTAATTGAATTTTAAATTTAACAATAAAAAGAAAGAAAAGCTCTCACAATGAGTACTGAAGTGACCTCTGAACCACATTACTTTGAATATCTTTATACTTCTTTCTGTCTTGTTTCTGAGATTCTGGTACAAATTTACCAATGCAACAATGTGATAGTCATTTCCCTGTGGGGGGAAAAATGGGTTTCCAAAGACTATAGAATGCAACTTTGGGCAACATACTTAGCTATAGTATAGAGAGACATATAGTCATCAAAATGAGCAGTAAGCATGAGTACACATGCTTTGTTTCTGGTATGCTTTTCATTACATCTTCTTTGAAAACTTAAGTCATGGTAACAGAAAATTATCAACATACCAAAGATGAAATTGTCAGGCCTAAAGAGTTGTCCAAAAGGGCCCGATCGTACACTATCCATGGTTCCTGGTTCCAAATCCACCAAGATTGCTCTGGGGACATACTTTTGAGCTAGAGGAAAAAATCAAATGCACCTTTATTTGGGATTTAGTCCATAAAGACAGATTACTGCACTTCTATCACATGCAAGTATATTCATAACTTTATCAGTTTCAAGTAGCTTAATATATGTGTATATTAGCTCATTCCTAGATGGCACTGGCAAAGAGCAACTAATCTACCCATCATTCATTTGGATAAGTAAGTGTAACTTGTCTTCGCCACTGGCCTACCCCCTTCTTCTTTATTAGCTAAGACTTAATAAAAACTGTAGTTTATATTCACAATTTCATTATAGACTGCTAAGTATCATAGTGAAAGAATTATTTCCAGCTATATGACAATACCATATTTCGCAAAATTCCTCCCTTGCATACCATAACAAATGTCTTATTGTGCAATTAGCTGTGTGCATTAAAGCCATGCGTGAGAACCATTCACACAAAATGCTATTTTTAAAGCAAAATCAAAAATTCCTAGACTCACAATCTAAAGAAGAACCATACATGCACAGGAAACAAAATGTGCTGAGAACACAGAAAAAAGAAAATCAGCATAATAAAGGACATTGACAAAAAGATTACAAGTTTCAACATAAATTTGCTCTATCCAGGAGACAGTATAAAAACTACTTTTACTAAGAATTAAATGGGATTGCCTTCTCAGCAGACCTTCTCAGGATAGTTCCCATAGTCTGTCATCCAACTTGAAACCCTGCAGTAGGTATCCATATTTGCTTATTCAAGTAAAATGTGTTTGCTTGTTCATGCAAGTCATTCATCTTTGCCTGTCAATTACTTTTTAAAAAATGTTGGTACTAGCTAGTCTTCATACGACATACAAATTGTAGAAGAATATTGCCTTCTTTCCCAGCACTACTTGGACCCCCCCCCCCCCAATCTTTCTTTTCTTTGGGAACACATTGTAACCAGATTTTTATTTTTATTTTTGTACAAGCAATCCCAAAGCAGTGGATCTATTTGGCATTCAGATGGGTTTGTAAGAGAAAGGAAGAGAAAGACCCAGCAGGGGTTACCCTAAGGTTAGAGGTAAATTGTTTACACTCCCACTGTTATCTCCCTGCAATAAAAGAGGGAGCCTTTTGCTGCCTTCCTGGCTGCCACAGAATTCTAGAATAAGGACCTTCTTACAGAGAGCACAGCAATGAGAGATGTCCAAACCCCATGTTCTTTTGGGATGCACATAGCAGTGAACAATCAATTCACACCTGACCGTGGTTCTGATTCATGCAAGGCATGAGAAGTCTGTCAGTCCTTAATTTGAACTCTTTGTTGTTTTGACTGCAGCAGATCCAACTGAGAACTAGGAATGGAAACACCCACCAGAAAATGCTGGGAGCCTGAAGGCTAAAAAGCATTAACTGCCTCATTTGGAATTCATCCAAGACAAAAGCTTAGCACCCTCTCAGATTTGTAAAGAATGGAAGGATTTCATACTGATGAGTTGGAACAATGGTTCACAGTATTCTGGGAACTGCTAATAGTGAATCACTGTTGGCCACTTCCAATAGACTTTAGAGCTTTGTCCAAAGGAGATATATGATCATCAAGAAGAGAAATAGCTCAGAAATCTGCTCAACTGAGATAGGTTCATTAGCTCACAAGGCTTACTTACTCCAGGCAGGCCAAGGCTCAGATCTGAAATTGCTTTTCAATGTAGAAATTAAAGCCACACAAATCAGCAGGTACAGAGCACCCTGAAGTTACCATACTAATAACAACATTCATCTGCCAATGCCATACTTCTGTAATTGAGGGGGCATTGCTTCCTAAGGAGGCAGCATAGTTATCACTGGGGCACAAAGTTAATTTGTGCAACTCACTGCCACAGGATGTGGTCATGCTGCCAACTTGGAAGGCTTTAAAAGTGAAGTGGACAAATTCATGGAGGACTGGGCTATCCATGGCTACTGATCATGATGGATATCTACTCCCTTCAGTACCACAGGTAGTGTGCCTTTTAAAATCAGGTTTTTTGGGGGGGAGGTGAGATGATGCAGTCTTTCTGTTTGTGGGTTTCCTAGAGGCAGCTGGTTGACCACTGCATGAACAGAATGCTGGACTTGATGGGCCTTTGGTCTGATCCAGCATGGCTGCTCTTATGTTCTTATTATTTCCTTTCAAGCAAGAAGCTCTAGAAACTGTTCTTACTCAGAAAGGCTTGCCACCTATACTTTGAAAACCAGACAAAACTGTTCTAACAGCTTGTCTTTTAAAAAGCCAAGAAAAGCTGAATTCTGCTGCAAGTATATTTCACACAAGTTTTGCATGAAATATATTTTGCATATTTTATTAAACTTCCATGCAGAGAGCAGCTCAGCTCTTCCCTTCCAAGATGTCACATAGTTTGTGCTTAAACCAACTCGCAGCCTTAAGCAAAACAAAAGGGAGGCATTAAAGACTCTGAATTAACTCCAGATAGTTGCTAGACCACAGCAGAATGAGTTGCGCTCTGGTAGGTCCTCAGCTCTGCTATTAATTCGAGAGACGGCCTTAGGCAAGCCTCTCTCTCTCAGCCTCATGGGCAATAGGCAGATGATTTTAATAATACCTATTTTACAGGATTATTGGAAGGACTGCAAGACGATATGCCTAAAGCAGTGTACAACGGCAAGAATTACCATTAAACACCAGTTTCGATGGTCGGGATTGTAGCTACAGAACACACACAGCTGTGCTCTAGAGCCACACAGTTCATGCTGAAATTATTGCCAGGTGAGGTTATTAACATAGCAGACAAGCTGCCCAGGACGAAACAAGTAGAAAGGCTCTCTTTTTTTTTGTTGCTGTTGCTTGATATGCTAAAAGAGATCATTTGGGATAAACTTGCATATAGCTCACACCCTGCCCTCGTTTTTAAGCCGCCTCCCTATTATTTCCCTGAAAGTTAACCAGCAGCATTCCACAAGTGAGTCTGCTGCAGCAGCAGCAACATCGAGCAGGAGTCCGGCGGGGGCACCTTTTAAAAGTTTTGCGGCTGCAGAAGCTTTCCTGAGTCAGAGTTCGCGTCACCGGAAGCGAACCCCAGTTCTAGAAACCTTGTGCTCTGAGAAACGCTGTTTAGCCTTTTGAAGTGGACGACTCTAGTGTTATTGAACTGGAAGCCTGTGACTGCAGCGGCCGGCTGGCTGAATCCGAAATGAAACAAACGCACGTCGAATCAAGTTTATGCAGGAGGCTGGGAGCAAGCGCTTGGCTTTCCTGTATCGTGCTTCCCCACCTCCACCCCCCGGTAGCCACAACTTACAGGATGATTCATTGTAGTAGACGTTGATCCTCTCCAGCTGCAGCGGCGAGTCCCCGACGTAGCCGCCCGAGGGATCAATGCCGTGCTCGTCGCTGATCACCTCCCAAAACTTGGAGGCGCGAAAGGGAAAGACAAAGCGAGAGACGCTCAGCCAGATGGCGCCTTCTTCCCACTGGAGCCCCCCCCCACCTCCACTCCAGCAGTGTCTCCCCCGCTCTCCTGTCCCGCTCACTGTCCTAATTGACAGGTCACCCCACACCCCACCCCACCCCGCCGGGCAGAGCGAGGCTTTGCAGGCAGGCGTCCCAGCAACAGCTGCCGGATTCTTGGCGTTCTTGGGAGCTGCTGGCTGCTCCTCGCAGCCCCTCCCAGGCCCCGGTTGGCACAGAGAAGAAGAAGGGAAGGGTGGGGCAGGGTTACTGGGAAAGGAGTCCAAAAAGTTTAAATACATCAGGGATTTCAAATAGAAAAGAAAACGGTGGAGAGCGTCAACTGCCATTCTATTTTGGATTCTTTTTGCCCCGGTTGCTGCTACAGTAGTTTCTCCCACTATCATCCTCCCCTCGGTCCCGTTTCAGTTTTTCCAAAGCCTTTTATGGTCAACGTGAAAGAGACGGACCGTTTCGTTCCAGTTTGGTGCTTTCCCAGTTCCGTAGCTTGAGAATACACAAGCATTGGAAGAATCAGACTTTGGTATCCACCCAACCTCCCCCCAAAAGAACACTTTTCGCCCTTTTTATACGGACTCTTTGTATAACTTTTATTGAATTACTGTACTAAGGATTCAGGTGGGTAGTCGTGTTGGTCTGAAGCAGCAGGACGAAGTTTGAGTCCAGTGGAAAGCCTTTCAGACTAACAAAGTTTAACTCTGGGTATAAATTTTCGTGTGCATGCCCACTTCATCCGTTAGAGATGCCTCTCCAAAGACATTCGCGTTTTCCCATTTTTCTTTCACACAGATACTTGAGAGAATGCTGGGTACACTTAACATCAAAGGCAGCATCCTACACTTGTACTAAATTACCAGGCTTTACAGCTGGAACTGCCTTAGGTAGAAGTAGTAGTAACAACAACAGTAATAATAGTGGCTGAAGAGGATTTCCCCTTACCTTTGTTCCAATTTGGTTTCCACATTGACCAGCCTGGATGTGAACTATTTCCCTCATGGTGCTACTGGTACTTGCACAAGCCCAAGTCTGTCTCTCTTCCTGCCTCTTTGTAGAGTTCAGCAGTGTGCCGCGTCTGTGCTTCAATGAACGTTTTATTGGCTCCTGAGCTGTGATTCACTCTCCCTGCTCTGCTCACTCTGCAACTTCGCAGAAGAATGACAAGAACAAGGGTGGGGGAGAGCAGCAGCTGGCTCTGCCCAGCCTTCCTGGGGCCCTGCCTCTTGTGTGAATGGCATTCCAACTCATTGACTCAAAACCCCTTTTTAACATTTGGAGAGCACTAGTTTCTGTGTTATTATAGTTGCCAGATACAGTCTCTTCTCTGAACAGCAGCAAGTGTTTGTTCCTGAACACTAATATTTTTCTAAATTGTGTGCTAGCAGTTTTATAAAATGCAGTTAACAAGTTGGGTAGTTGGTATCATAGCCAGGTAGTACAATTCAGTGGTACACTTTGAAGATTTAATGGAAGAGGAAGGGGGATGAAGGGTTGAAACAGGGTTCAATCCAATCCCCTGTATGCTTACTCAGACATAAATCGCAACACATTTAGAGATGCCAGCCTCCAGGTGAGATCTGGGGATCCCTTGGAATTACAGCTCATCTCCAGGCTACAGAGATCAGTTCCTCTGGAGAAAATTGATAGTCTGAAGGGTGGACTCTATGACATTGTACCCCATTGAAGTCCTTGTTCTCTCTAGATTTCCCCCCAAATCTCCAGGAGTTTCCCAACTGGAGCTGGTGATCGTACCCCACCCCCTGCCATTGGCAAGGGGGAATCTGGCAATCTAACATCAGTGCACATCTGAGATGACCTGCAGATGTGTGGTAGTGCAGCCATAGCTTTATGTTCCTGTGAGACCAGTGCATTAGTTCTTAGGCAGACACAAAGCTCTTCTGCCTGTAAGAGCTTTCTCTGTATATAGAAAAGGCAGAATCGTGTTAACTCTGCTGCAGTTCATCAAGGGGCATAATACAGCATATGTTCAGACTCAGCAAGAATAGAGAACCAAGACCAATAATGATGCCTCAGTGTCAGCAGAATGTATACAAAATCAGCACTAGATCTCTGGTGTAAGTCTTTAAAATTCAATCAGTAAAATTTTAATAAAAACAATTTGTATTGGAAAAGAGCTGTGACTAAGTACATTAGGAGAAATTGACTAGTTAACAATGCTGCTTCATTTTAAACATTCAATAATTGTTTTCAGGAATAAGTGATGAATGCTTGTTTTTCTTCAATGTGATAATTCAGGGATATAAAATAAACCAGTCAAAAGTTAGGCACTTTCAGTTCCCATTTATAAGATGTATTTTATTGTGTTATTTTTTAATATTTATGTTATTTGTAGTCCCTCTTTCTCATTGATACTCAGGGTGGATTGCACACAATGAAGGTCAATGCAATCAACAGAATAATATTTCTGATAAATAAATAGAATACTATTGTCTGCCCTCAAACCTATGGTTGAGGGCCATATCAGGCACCTAGCTGATAGGTGCAGCAAGTTTTGCCCCCCCACCCACCCCCGGCTTCTCCTCCTTTCTTCCTTTATCCAGATGTTTGATACTGTCTCTCCATTTGAGTATGCCATCTTAAATTGTAAATTACTTTTGTTTTAAAGATTTAATTGCTATTTATTAACTTATGTTGTATTTTAGAAGGTTTTGTTATATAGTTTGAATTGTTGTTACCTTCTCTGAGCCAGTTTTGGGAGAGAGCGGGCTAAAAATGGAATTAATTAATTAGTTAGTTAATTAAGTAATAGAACTAGAATTACAGACATCTGAAAACAAAGTATAAGTAATAGGCATAATATGTTAACAATACTGAAAATGGAATTGCCCAGGCAGATCACAACATAGTGAGAGCAAGATGGCAAAAAAAGATAATATATGTTATACAAATTAGTATATTCCACAGTCCAGTCTCCTTTATTAAATCATCTTCTTGCACCATTGTATAATCAAAGTCCTGTTGCCTTTTTAAGTATAGCAGCATGAAGAATTCTATTTTAGACAGTTTTGGGAATGCCAGAAATGTTGGGGCCTTCCTGACCTTCTCAAGCAGAGCATTCTACAAGGTGGTGGCAACAACAGAGTACACATGAATGGGCAGTTGTTGATCTCATTTGTTTATAGGGCAGTACCTCAGTCAGGATTGATTTATGAGGGACATGAATGAATCTGATGTAGCCAGTCCTCAATGGGGAGGGACGGTGGCTCAGTGGTAGAGCATCTGCTTGGGAAGCAGAAGGTCCCAGGTTCAATCCCTGGCATCTCCAGAAAAGGGTCCAGGCAAATTGGTGTGGAAAACCTCAGCTTGAGACCCTGGAGAGCCGCTGCCAGTCTGAGAAGACAATACTGATTTTGATGGACCAAGGGTCTGATTCAGTATAAGGCAGCTTCATATGTTCAAATTGCTTTCAAGGCTCTTTTTTGTAAGCTCTTGGGGGATTGGCTACATCAGGGGTGTGTGGCCTAATATTAGGGTTGCCAATCCCTAGGTGGGGGCAGGGGATCCCCCGGTTTGGAGGCCCTCCCCCCGTTTTAGGGTCATCAGAAAGCGGGGGGAGGGGAGGGAAATGTCTGCTGGAAACTCTGTTATTCCCTATGGAGATTTATTCCCATAGAAAATCATGGAGAATTGATCCGCGGGTATCTGGGGCTCTGGGGAGGGCTGTTTTTTGGGGTAGAGGCACCAAATTTTTAGTATAGCATCTAGGGCCTCTCCCCAAAATACCCACCAAGTTTCAAAACGATTGGACTAGGAGGTCCGATTCTATGAGCCCCAAAAGAAGGTGCCCCTATCCTTCATTATTTCCTATGGAAGAAAGGAATTGAAAAGGTGTGCCGTCCCTTTAGATGTGATGGCCAGAACTCCCTTTGGAGTTCAATTATGCTTGTCACAGCCTTGATCTTGGTTCCACCCCTAATGTCTCCTGACTCCACCCCAAAGTCCCTAGATATTTCTTGAATTGGACTTGGCAACCCTACCTAATATGCAAAGGAGCTCCTGCTAGAATTCTACCCCTGAGTGCAATTAAGGATACATCAGTCTCCAGTTCTGACATTATGTTCCATCTGTCTCCTCTCAAGCATGGAGGCAACCTTACAGCATCTTATTATTTGAAGTGAGATGATTGGCTGTGTGTGTAGATTTATCTCCCCTGTCCCCAGACCAGAGAAATATGATTTGATTGGTTGTTTTGTGTTATGTCTCCTCTGTCACCAGACCAGAGAAATACATTCAATTCTTCCATTCTAAATGACATTATATTCTAATATTAATTGCATTACAATCACTATTCTTCCAAATTAAAATAAAGGGGATGTATAGGCCATCTTGGTGAGAATATAGATGTAAGGACTAAATTAATTTAGCATATGCAATAAGACTAGAAGCCAACTTTCCTGCTAAGTTTGGGGGGTGGGGCATATTCCGAGTGCTGCAACATCTTGCAACTCAACAATTTCTCTGGTCATTCGACGGTTGTTTAAGTCCATAATGAATTGCTTGGACTATTTTATTCTAGTGTAAATATTCTACATAGCCCTGTTGTAATGTCTGATATGAATAAAAAGTTAAATTAACAAGTAGTGGTGTATTTAGTTTATACCAGTCTTGAGTAAATTATCATGCAAATAACTTTTTTAGTATCTCCAGATTGTTCCTTTTAGAATAGACAGTGTTGTTTCATAAAATTGTCATGAGTCACATTGCTATGTACATTGCTTGAAACCCTTGAGGTTTTAAAATGGTGGCAGCTGAGTGGACCCTAATGGGCAGCTGACTGCTCCAAGGGGCTGGAATCTGAGTCATGCCCACCTGCTAGGGTAGGTGGGGGCTGGAACAGCCTTGCCTGGAAGAGGGTGAGGAGAAGAACCGAAAGCAACAGTTTGTACTGGGATGACAGCAAGTTTGTTTACATTTGGAAGGAACAGACAGAACTCCCATTGCTTTGGGGCTTGAACTGCCTACCTGTGCGTGTGTGCTCCTGAAATGTTTCAACTGTATACATGTATAAAGGTAAAGGTAGTGCCCTGTGCAAGCACCAGTCATTTCCAACTCTGTGGTGACGTTGCTTTCACAACGTTTTCACAGTAGACTTTTTATGGGGTAGTTTGCCATTGCCTTCCCCAGTCATCTACACTTTCCCCCCAGCAAACTGGGTACTCATTTTACCGACCTCAGAAGGATGGAAGGCTGAGTCAACCTTGAACCGGCTACCTGAACCCAGTTTCCGCCAGGATTGAACTCAGGTCGTGAGAGCAGAGGGCTCCAACTGCAGTACTGCAGCTTTACCTCTTTGTGCCACGGAATAAAGAGATAATTTCAAAAACTCCAAGAGCACAAGCCATTTTTAGATTTCACTACTTTAAATGGGGTGGGGAGGGGGAGGCAGCATGGCAGAGCCTGATTTCGTCAGATCTCAGAAGCTAAGCAGTATCGGTACATGGAAGGGAAACCACTGAGGAAGGCTGCAGAGGAAAGCAATAGCAAACCACTTCTGCTTCTCACTTGCCTTGAAAGCCCCTTGCTGTGGTTGCCATAAGTTGACTGTGACTTGACTGTGCTTTATGCACACACACACATTGTAAATGGGACAGTTTAATAATGTGCTTAATTCCCCTTTGGAAATAAATTTAAAATAATGTTTAAAATTGCTTAATTTTGATTGGGCCCTGACCTGGTTGGTCCAGGCTACCTTGATCTTGCCAGATCTTGCAAGCAAAGCAGGGTCAGCACTGGTTTGTAGTTGAATTGGAGACCACCAAGGAATTCCAGAGTTGCTATGCAAAGGCAGGCAATGGCAAACCACCTCTGTTAGTCTCCTGCCTTGAAAACCCTACAGGGTTGCCATAAATTGGCTGCAATTTTCCACTTTGGTTGGATTGAGCCAATATATGTAAAGTGCTTTAATTCCCAAGGAAATTACCATGTAAAGGCTGTTCTAGGCCGGTATCGTGGGAAACAAAGGTTTAAACCCCTAGAGACAAAAAGTCTGTATGTCTCCAAGGATTTAAACCTGTGTTTCCCACACTGTGGGTTAAAGACAGCCTTTACATGGTAATTTCCTTGGCTCTTTGGGCCACTTATGGGTTTTCTCCCTAACCTGGTGGTAGTGGAAAGTACCATCAAGTTGCAGCTGACCCTGTGTAACATCCAAGATCTGATGAGATTAGGGTTGCCAAGTCTGTGTTGGAAAATACCTGGAGACTTTTTGGGTGGATCTGGGAGAGGGCAGGGTTTGGAGAGAGGAGGGGCCTCAGCATGGTACGATGCCATAGAGTCAGGGCTGGCCCTAGACTGTCTGACACCCTAGGCAAGACTAACGTCTGCCACCACCTCCCCCCACTGATAACATCACGAAGTCACATGGGGGCGCCTAAGTTTGCCTAGTGACAGGGCCCGGCCCTGCATGGTCCACCCTTAATGCAGCCATTTTCTCCAAGAGAGCTGATCTCTGCCATCTGGAGATCAGTTGTAAAAGTGGGAGCTCTCCAGGCCCCATGTGGAGGCTGGCAACCCTAGATGAGATCAGGCTTGCCTGGACCATCCAAGTCAAAGCCAGCCTAGCCCACCTCAAAGGATTGTTTGTTTTAAATATTTTATTTTTAACAAAAATAGGGAAAGGGGTAAAAGGATAAAAGAAAGAAAAGCGTACACTATTACAGTTCTGCCACATATACATATATGAAAAGTACGTCAATCCAATACAAGTATAACTAAAAGCAGTGACTGGAAGTCATAGAACACATATCATGATTTATATTCAGCATTTTAAAGTTAAAATGAATCAATCAAAATAGATAGCTTCTTTCTACTAATGTTACATATTACATATTATGTTACAGGGTTATTTCAAAGGATTCTTCAAAGGACAAGATCGGGATGTACCGCGTATGCTGGCCTACAAGCAAATGTAATAAAATAAAATAGTCCCAAGCCCAAAAAGCATACATGAGAAATTAATGTATTTATTTAGAGCACAAGCATACCCAGCCTTTTCCCTTATGTAGTCAGGAGGACCTAGGGCATGTGATAATAGATTAAAATAGTGTAAAGATATGGATGAACATATATACAAATTACAAATTATATGGATGAACTAAAACAATATTAAATTAATTAAAACAGGTAATTAAATATACAATTCAAACAGTGAAGCCAGAGCCTATTAAAGCTATCCAATAATGTCTTTTAAATAGTTATTCTTTTTCACAGTCTCACCAGATGGCCTCAGAAATGGGTGCCTGCCTCATTCCTTCCAGAAGGACCCATTCTATGAGCCCTGAAAGAAGGTAACCCCATCCTCCATTATTTCCAACAAAGGGAAGGCATTTAAGAGGAGCATGGTTTTTTAAAATGTGATGGCTTCAGAGTTCAGTCATGTTTGTCACAACCTTGTTCCTGGCTCACCCCCAAAGTCCCCAGATATTTCCTGAGTCAGACCTGGCAACCCTACTAACCTACCGTCACAAGGCTGCTGCAGGATTAAGTAGAGAAAATTATGTGAAAAATTGCTTTGAATCCCCAGTCAGGGCAAAAAGTATGATATAAATAAAAAAAAATAAGCACCAAGAAATAAGTCACAACAAGGCCAGAGTCTGTCTGGCCTGTCAAAGTTTATATCCTTGAGAGTGAGAGGATGGCTATGAGACCCTGTTAGAAGGAGAGAATTTGGTATATAGCTTCACATCAGAAGACACGATCCTTTGTGTGTATAATCATAAAGAGCTTTGTAATATATATTTTAAATATAAAATAATTAGGCATACAGAATCAGGACAAGGAGCTAAATCAATGTTACACAAAGGTTAAGGAGTGTACTAGTATAGTACCAAAGAAATACTCAGCCATTTCAAGCAGTCAGTGCATTGGTGGGGGTAGGGGGGAGAATCCCATGGAAAACATTATTTAACTACTGGGTGGAAAAACAAAACAGCAGGTCTTCCAGATGTAATTGCTCATGAGATTTGCTGTGTTAAGGCCTTTCCTGTGTTTCAGGAAATTGGTTTATTCTCAGTGTGGTATTGCTCCATAGAGCAATCCGGTTTCCTGGTAGAATTTTTAAAGGCTGGTGAAGAAAAGCTATCAACAGCACTTGTAGACTTGCTGCCCCTTACTAACACTAAAGGGCTGAACTAAGAATTGCAATTTGTATTATTTATTTATTTTGGTGCAGCTTACCTCATTTTCTCCTCCTCCATTTTATCCTCACACGACAACTTTGTCAGGTAGGTTAGGTTAGGCTGAGAGAGAATGACAGATTCAAGGTTACCCAGACTGCGTTTCCAGAGTTTTGACTCTGTAGTAAGATCATCTGTTTAACTTTTAAAGCTGCACTCATTTCTGTAATGTATCCACTGCCATTTCAGCAGAGATTATTGTGCTACTGTTTTTCCTTTCCCCTATCGTTGAAAAAGAAAGATGTTGTATATGTGATCTAAAATGTGACTATTATATGGAGTTCTTGCCTGGCTCATTGGAGCCTGTAGGACTGAGCTTGGAGACTCAGGAACAATAGGCAACAGGATCCAAATCCCTGCTGCCCTGCTCCAATCACGAGCCACCTGCTGGTTTGAATGGTCCAATAGCAGGTCAGCACAGGAACTCTGAGTGTATATATAGTTGGCCCCGTTGGCCCAGTCTTCAATTTTTTGAGTGCAGCGCTATACTATGCTGTATCTAAGAGCCATGATCACTACCACCTCTCCTCATCATTGCATGGAACCCACTATATTATAAAAAAATTAGGGGGTATCATACATTTCCTCACAGTCATTAAAGCAGAATGGAGTACAGATAAACCCTCTCAGTCTGGTTGTTCCAAAGAAGACATAAGTAGGCATGCTCTTCTCCAGTCTGGTCATCTCTCTCTTTCAAACTTCAGAAGAGACAGAGCAAGAATTTTCTCAACAAACCTCCACCAGTATTGTGGAAGTACTATCAGATCATTATAGATACAAGTTCCAGAGCCGAAGGGAACTCTTGTACCTTTAAAATTGCAGAGAAGAATTTTGCCCATTGCAGTTCATCTTATCACAAATCTATGGTAATTACAAAACACAGGAAGTGCTGAAGGTGGCAGCAGGGCAGGCACCTAGACATCCCCCACAATTGCTGGAGTCATCTGCTTATTTGAAGGAGGTTTTATATATATATGGGTTTATTACTGTGTGTGTGTGAGCATGTGTATGTGCACATACACACAAAACAAGAACATAGCTGTATTGCACAACTTTGTGATAAGATACTGAACATATAAGATGCATAGAATGTCATACAAAAATACGTCTCAATTATGTTGCATTAAAGTTCTCTACAATATAAAAAGAAAGTTGTAAGAACTTCCAGTCATCAATTATTCGTTACGAAATGATTGCATATAAAAAATTCTTTGTATGAGAAGTTGATTTATTTTAATTGTATTATGTGTTAATATTTTGATGTATGTTACAACATTACATGATAAAATTTAATTTCATTTATGGTTGTTTATGTATGTAAAGAAAAATTAAAGTTTAAATGGAATAAATTATGTTGCATTAAAAAGTGGGCCAATAGCAACATCTTGAAAACAATCAACTTCCAAACAATTTTGCTTTTGGAACATTTCATACAACCTTTTAAATGTCAGATATTAAACAGGTTCATATGAACCAATTTTTTAGGAACCACATTGTGAGAAAACAAATAGTCTAACACTTTTGTTGTTGTTCAGTCGCACAGTCGAGTCCGACTCTTTGTGACCCCATGGACAAAGTCACACCACGCCCTCCTGTCTTCCACCATCCTCCAAAGTCTGCTCAAATTCGTGTCAGTAACGCTGTCCAGCCATCTCATCTTTTGCCGTCCCCTTCTTGTTTTGCCTTCTGTTTTTCCTAGCATCAGGATCTCTCCAGGGGGTGCTCCCTTCTCATTTGGTGGCCAAAGTATTTGAGCTTCAGCATCTGACCTTCCAGGGAACAGTCTGGGTTGATTTCCCTTCGGACTAACTGATTTGATCTTCTTGCAGTCCAAGGGATTCTCAAGAGTCTTCTCCAGCACCATATCTCAAAAGCATCTATTATTCTGTGCTTGGCCTTCCTTATTGTCCAGTTCTCATAGCCATACATTACTACTGGGAATACCATCGCTTTGACTATATGGACTTTTGTTGGCAGGGTGATGTCCCTACTTTTTATTATACTGCCCAGGTTCGCCATAGCTGTCTTCTCAAGGAGCAAATGTCTTTTAATTTCATGGCTACAGTCACCATCTGCAGTAACCTTGGATCCCAGAAATGTGAAGTATGTCACTACTTCCATGTCTTCCCCTTCTATTTGCCAAGGTGTGATGGGGCCAGATGCCATGATCTTAGTTTTTTTGATGTTGAGTTTCAAGCCTACTTTTGTGCTCTCCTTTTTCACCCTCAACAAGAGGTTCTTTAGGTCCTCCTCACTTTCTGCCATTAGAGTAGTGTCATCTGCATATCTGAGGTTGTTGATGTTTGTCCAGCTGCTGCTTAAAGACTGCAGATGTGGGGGAGCTCACTGCCTCCTTCAGTAGCTGATTCCACTGTTAAGCCATTCTTACTGCAAATAAGTTTTTCCTAATATCCTGACGGTACCTTCCGACCCTTAATTTAAACCCATTATTGTTAGTGCTCTCCTCTACTGCCAACAGGAACAGCTCCCTGCCTTCTTTTAAATGATAGCCCTTCAAATACTTCAAGGGAGCAATCATATCCCCTCTTAGCCTCATCTTCTCCAGACAGAACATTTCCAAGTCCCTCATAGGGCTTGGTCTCCAGGCCCCTGATCATCCTCATCACTCCTCTGGACTCGCTACATTCTGTCCACATCCTCCTTGAACTGAAGCCTCTAGAATGCTCACAATACTCCCAGTACAGCCTGGCCAATGCAGTGTACAGTGGGACTCTACTGTCATGTAATAGCTGGTACTTCTAAGAATTAAAAACATAAGAAGAGTCCTGCTGAATCAGACTGGTCATCCATCTAGTCTAGCACCCTGTCTCAAACAGTGGCCAACCAATTACTATGGAAGGCCAATCACAGGACATAGAGTTTTGGCCAAATGCTAGAGCATCACTGGAAACGTTATTAGATTGCTAGTAATGCCTGCTTCGATGAGTTTCCTACTGGTTGCCAGCCTATATGGAGCTATTTTGCATGTAATTTAACTCTTAAAAATTAATATTATGATAACTTTAACTTGGGGGAAGGTATGCAGTATTGTTTTAAACGGTTTATTTTTAATCTACAGTACTGCGACTAATCTATTCTGTTGCCTAGTGGACAGAGAAAATTACCTCAATGACAAGTGAAGTGGACAAATTCATGTAGGATGGGAATATCAATAGCTATGAATCACAATGGTTGCTGGCCATGATGGATATCTCCCCCCTGCAGAACCAAAGCAGTATGCTTCTCTATATCAGTTGATGGGGAACATGGGTGAGAAGTTGATATTGCAGTCATTCTGTTTGTGGGCTTTCTAGGGGCAGCTGGCTGGCCACCATATGAACACAGTGCTGGACTTGATGCACCTTTCTTCTGATCCAGCATGGCTCTTATGTTCTTAAGGCAGAACAGAAATTGCTTCATTTTGCCCCTCAGGGCCTTCAACATCTATAATTTGCTGCCATAGCTTCCTCCCATACTAACTGGTCAGGAACAAGCTCAAGCTTGAATAGGTCAGGTTCCAGACTTCATTTAACTTTTCATAATCTCTCCAGTGTGACTAATTTTGGCTGCTGTAGCTATAAGGACTGGTCAAGCATCAGAACATGCTTTAGGATTCTTTCAATCAGATATGAGGTGACAAACCAAAATGGGGGAGGAGGGGGGGAAATGTTCCTCCTTTTGCTACATTATAATTTTGCTCCCAGAGGATAATTGTGATAAAGCAAATAAAAAAGTATCAATATGTGGCACAACATACAAAACAGAAGGATGAAGGACATCTTGGTAATATTTAGATTCCTGAGAGAGAAAAGAAAGAAACTTTATGAAAATATGTGATTATAACTATTGAATTGACTTACTCTGAACCTGCTGGGCAGGCACACAAAGCCCATGCAACTGTTTCTACATTGGATTTATTATATGTGGTTTGTCAGTCTGTTTTCTACATACGAACAAATTTGAATGAAGAAACATCTGGAAAATTTTTACAATTAAATGATAACATCCAGGCAGTTTGCAGAATAAAATGAGTAATCTTGATGTGAGCTATTTACATTATGCTGCAACCAGAAGTGGAAGGTTCAATTGTTGCTTTAAATTTTTCATATTAATGTGGCCTCAAATGGAGAACATTTGTTAGTTTGTGAGTTTCTCAAGATGCCTTTCTTCAGCTACACAGCACTTTGCCATTGGTCGCATCAGGCTTAGACAGCCCATCTCAGAATTTCACCCCGAGGCCATTTAACAAATTATTAATTCAGATTACATTTACAGATGGAATAGGATAACTGGACAATCTCCACTAAAATAAGGATAAAAATGGCACCAAAGCAGCTGTTCAGCACCAATCCTATTTCTAAAAGAACTTGTAAAATTATGGTGCTAATTCCCTGACCATGCCCCCCTCTCCTCCTGAGGTCAATACAGAACATGTTTCTATGTTGACTGCAGCAAAATAGGCAATGAAAGCAGGGTCTTTTCAGAAGAGCACTGAAATAATATGGTAAAAGTTCACATACTGAGGAGTTGTCACAGTCTTGCATGTCATTTATTTTGGAAACTTTTTCTGCAGAGCTGAAACCAGTTGTTACATGCAGATAAATACTGCAAGCAATGTTACCATGCTAGTGACTTAAAGTCATATGAATGCCAAGAATTTAAAGAGGACACTGTAGCCTCTGTTTATCTGAACCCATTCCACAGCTTGCCTGCATTGAAAGGTCCATTTGTTAAACAGTGTGACCAGAATATGGGGCTTACATTACACATCATTTGCTCAACAGAATTGCATTGTATTGAGAAAGGAGGGCAAGTGCACTTTTGTAATCACTGTGCTTGCAAAATGTAACAAGATGTACCTTGTTTTACAAAAACCACTGCTCATACCAGTTTTACATGGGTTTTAATGTTAAAAGATTCAATTAATTTTCCTTTTGTCTCCTGCACAATGATTTTTTTTTGTCTCCTGCCACTTATGTGACACTAATCTATTACATTATAAGCAGAATAGTTTGGAAGGTAAGGAAAAAAACCTGTGATGATAATCAAAAGGCAAATAAATACCTCAAAGTCTGTTTGCATTATAACGTACAACAGTTAGATATCACTTGGATTCCAGGACCACGAGTGGCTGCTGCTGGTGTTTCAGGCTTTGTCTTAGCTCAGGAAGGATGGCCCCAGAGCACAATAATTTATGCAATAGCTCACAACTTTAATGCCAGTTGCTCACAAAGTAGAATTTTTGCTCACAAGACTCTGCGGTTTAGAGGAAACATTGGTTGTGGTGTGGCCATTTGTCACCAGACTTGACATTGTGTGAGTAATTAATCTGCCATGATTGCTTCTGGGCCTGTCCCCAGAAACTCCTTCTCCATCAGCAGACACGACACAGAAGGGTAAGGGACCTGTTTTGGCCTCCAAATATACCCCTGGTCCCCCCACCCCACAACAGCTTTGCTTTTACAGGAACAAGGCTGGGAAGGCTTAGGAGTATTGTAGTTGCCTAGCAACCTCTAAAATGGCTGCTGAGCTTAGGGAGCATACTTTTCTTAATGCTACAAATATTGTTTCTAATATTCAGGAATTTTAATCCCCCAATGTACTTTGAACTTCTTCAGGTCTGTTGAAAATCCCCACTATGTCCTTAGTTCTGGTTTGCAGATCTAATGATTATATAATCTATTGTATCTTTTGGAATTAGATATATTATATTAATTTCCACTGGTTTCAGTGGGAAGCACAATTGAAAGTTTATGTCCCTGTTCACAATTGGGATTACCTTTGTTGAAGTAGTACTCCAGGGATCCTCCCTTCCGCATTGCAGATAGTTTGGAGAAAGCACCTCAGTTTTACAGGCCATTAAAATTCTCTCTTGTAGACTGAACACAAAGATGGGTGATAACACTGGTGTGTATGTTATTTTCTTCTCTATTCCAAGAATGTTCAAGCAATGTGATATATAAGACTGTTTTACAACAAACAAATAAAACAGAGTATGCAGAAGAGGGTACAAAATCTTGACACATAGACTGACAGACATTGACCTGATCACACTGTATTCCAGCACTTTCAGTGGAAAAAAAGTAATTTTTTTTGTCATTAGTTTATCCTTTTTAGCATAACGGGTGGGCTAAGCAGATCTCCCAAGCTCTTAATTTAGTCTGCTAATGATAAAGCCATCCACTGTGAAGCAGCTATATTTAAGTTCTGTCCAGTAGCACCTTAAAGACTAACAAGATTTTAAAGATACAAGCTTTCAAGAGTCAAAGTTCCCTTCATCAGATACATGTGAGTACCAATAACTCCCTTCAGAATCTCAGCTTTCCCAAATGGTATCATCTCTGTCTTTTCAGGATTCTGCCTCAGCATGTATGACCACCCCATCCACTTCCCAACTGCAGAGGCAATATTTTTCCACTGTTTTTATTTCCCTTTCAAACTGAGCAGCTGGTCTCTTTTCTTCTTTCCCGAAGAACTCTGGCTGTCCTACCAGTATATTTCACTGCTGGCTCAGCCCAGGAACCTGAAGGAAGGACCAGGATTGCACTTTAATTTAAACCACTGAGAAGGGAAATTGAGACATTTTTAAATTCAAAATTGACAACATATTTTATTTAACACAGAGATGAAAGGTCAGGTGAAATGATTGGTTGAAATTTATGAGGTAACTCAATATAGATAATTCTGAGGTAAACCAGAACAGGCACAGAATTTAGTTGTTATGTTTCAGGCTAGTGAGAGTTTCTTAATCTATTCACAGTTACTTAAATCTTTATGTTGAGAGGCTTTTGTTCCAGTGTTTCACCAAATACTCCAGTACACTTTCTTCTGTATTCTCTGACTCTTTTGGTTTCCAGAAGGCTAGTACACCGTACTTGTCTTAAAGTTTTAACTGACTCTTAAGGTTTTCTACAGGCAGTTTCTAGCCACACCAGACCAGGGATCTCTGCACTCTTCAGTTTCTGACTGAGTTGAATACTGACAGCCTGATTTCAGTCCTAGCTGAGAAGAGTCAAGTATTGACAGTTTCAGAATACAGCCCTGACTGAGAGCAGTCAAGGTAGAAATTTGACTAAATCTCTCCTCAGCATTCAGTTCTCTCCAGACTTTTTCTGCCCAGCTGAAGTTAACGAATCAGACCCCTTGGAACAGCCTATTAATCAAGGCTCTCTGAATTAACCCTTCACAATCCTTTATCTGTTTACATAGCACTAAGCTTTTGAAAGTGCAGTCAATCACAGCATGTTCTTCCCTCTATCACAATTTCCACAGTCATAACATGGTGCCAATTGCTTATGGAAGCTTATTTAATGTAATTATAAGGGGTATCATCAGCATATTGATGATGACCATGTGCTGGAAATGTATCTCTTGAATTACACTCTCCCCCTGTTGCCCCGAGAGTGAAGCCGGATGGTGACGTGTCAGAATGTCAGGTGGAAAGGTTTTCTGACAATTCCTCAGTGTTGAAAATAATTCTGTTCTATTTTAGAGCAGTATGATATTTTATGAACAGACATGATTTGGGTTAAACCTTGACAAGTAATGTTCTGATGGCACATCCCTAATGAATGGTGTTTGTAGACTGAAGTTCTGAATTTACCTTGAGAGGAGAGTAATGGAAAAAAATAAGCAAAAAATTAGCTCTCTTGAATGTCCTGCAAGAAACATCTAACCATATACCCATTATTCATACATCATAGAAGTGGCATTGCTATTAATTGAATGAGATAATAATTTAGGATTGGAATTGTGCAAAATGGAATGGGATTTTCAGCCAGAAGTGGGCTTATCCCAGCAAAGCATATGGCTGTAGTAACCTGCAGAATATATATATCAATAGTTTGATATTTCTCTAGGCAGAAATAATAGCACTTCCATCCTAAAACATCAGCTAAGTTATAGTTTGAGTAGATATGACACCTTCCTTTTATACCCTGTAAAATGTAACATAATGTAATACAAAAATCAAAGACAATAAATGCAACTCTAAATAACCGTCAAGGGCAGTCTGTACGACCTATTTCTACATGTTTTCTATTTGTTTGGCACAACAATCTGTGGATGAGTCCTGTAATTAGTTTTGTGCCAGGTGTAATTTTTCCTTGCAAACATGCTTGGTGTACAATGGGGAAGAAAAGAAAGCTATTTGGAAACAACCATAATACTGCAAGATGCTGCACATGTTTTTTAATCATATAAAGCTAAGTGAATGCCAGTAAAGCATACAAGAAGCTCAAAGCATCTGAAGTCACTGGATCAAACTTGCTGGAGTTGGGAAGCTTATAAGCTTGCAGTTTCACAAAGCTTTTATTATGTCAAAATGTGAGTGTGTCTGTCAATGACTGTATTGCTATGAACCTGGGCCAAAAGGATAATTCCTTCCTTTTGGCCCAGGTTCATAGCAATAGACAGACACTCTCACATTTTGACATAATACTATTTTGTTGCTTTCGCATGCTCATTCTATTCAGATCAAAGGTTTGCTCAGTTTGTTATTTTACTGTTCTGTCATTGAATCTTATATTTGTACCATTTTACCTTCTAAATCACTGCCTACCAGATAATTTTACTTCACTGCCATTGGTTCTTAAATCTGTACCATTTTGCATTCTGGGCCACTGCCTACCAGCTATGTATGGCTCTGCTCACTGTGCCAGATTCTGATGAAGTGTGCTTAGAGAGCACACAAATGCTTACATTCTGAATAAAACTAAGTTGGTTTTAAAGGTGCAATTGACTCCTATTTTGTTCTACTACTTCAGACCAACACAGCTGCCTACTTGGATCTATTTATTCACCAGAGTTACTGAATGCGACAATCTGCTGTATTTCAACCAACTTAAAGAGAAAAAGGTCTAAGGGGTAGAGTTTTCCTCTATTCCATAATCAGGTTCTATAACTCTTTTCTGTTTTCTGTTTTAACTATCTCTTTACTATCCCAAACAGCTTCTGAAAGGAATACAAAATGAACAGAGGGACTCGGCTCTCTTCCTCCCTCTTTCACACACACACACACATGTCTGCCTCCTTGCCCCATACCACTGCAGCGTCAGTCTGAGATTTAAAGGCACCCCCCCCCTTTCCAAGACAGAAGCTGTTTGCAAGCTTCTAACACTGCCTGAGATCTAAAGGCACATTGTGACTCTTGAGGTGAGGCTTCTCCCCACTGGCCAGCTGAGATGGCTGGCAGCGGGAAAGAGCTTACAAAACTGGGGATTCTCTGCCAAGACCTGGGGACTGGCAAGCCTATCAGCTACTGTGATTTTTAAGCAGAAACTAAAAAAATTAGCTAGAAGCCTAGTTCTCACTGAGCTGGCACATATTTGTCTGGGTTGTACCTTGTCACATTGCAGGGTGGAGGCCATGTAATTAAATGCTGTGACTTACCCCCAGAAATTATTCCCATGTAGAAAATCTAGCAAATTAGGGGAAAGAGCTTGATTTCTCCCTGACAGCTAATTTTCTGTTTGAAGGATAATTTTCTATTTGAAAAAATCCCACACTTAATCTGAAATAGGACAGTCTAGATATAAATTGAGAGTCAAACCAGATGAATTTAAAGAGATATGCGAACAAATATTTGGATAATTTGTAAGTAACTTGCAGTCTCAGAGGTCTCAATTTGAATGGGGACAGTGGTAGAGGTAGAGTGGTAGAGGGATACAAGTTTAACTGTTCTGTGGTTTCACTAATTTAAACCACCAACACTTTGAGTTGTCATTCCTGAGAGGAACAAGTACAGGCATTTTCTGTTTTCCTGTATTTTGTTCCCTTCTGAGGCTAATTGTTATTACAAAGAGGGGGTTGGTTGGCACAATGCTGGTTTTGATCAGTAAAATCCGATAGGACAACGTTAAACATTTACTGCAGGAAATCAATTGTACAGTTCCTAAGGAGAGGGTGGAGTTGAGATTTAAAACTGTCCTTGGCTGCAGTCACATACAAGACAAAAGTCTGCAAGCACTTCCTACTTGCTGGCTAGATTTCAGAATTTAGTGCAAGTTTTTGAGGAGGTTGTGACACTAGCCTTCCGATTTGAGAAATAATCCTGATCTGGTCTCATGATTATTTCATTAAACTAAATTGTTATATTTGAAAGGTTACCTCCTTAAGAAATACTTAAGGCAGCATGAAAAAAGGGATAAAAAACCCCTTATACTTGGGTTGTACAATTTAAATTCTTTATGGAGGGGGTTGTAAAAGGGAAAATTCAAAGGAAAAATCCAAACAGGAAGTAGAATTACTTTGTCTACAGAATATCAGCAGTGGCTGAGTCAACCAGACTGAGGACTTCAGTCAGAATTCCTTTTTTGGAAGGGAAACAGCAATACATTTTAAACTGTTTGCCAGCTAGTAACGTAGCCAGACAAAAAGTGCCATGCAAGGAAACAACAGTAAGCAATGTAATGTATTACCATTTAACCACCTCTTTTCCCCAAATGGATAAGAGTGAGCAGGGCTTTTTTGGTAGAAAAAGCCCAGCATGAACTCGTTTGCATATTAGGCCACACCCCCTGATGGCACAATTGTTTCACACAGGGCTTTTTGTGGAAAAAACCAAGCGGGAACTCATTTGCATATCAGGCCACACCCCCTGATGCCAAGCCAGCCTGAACTGTGTTCCTGTGCAGCCCTGAGTGTGAGTCAGAAAAGCCAGTTAGGATTTGGTATGTTGCTTCAGATACTTCCTTGCTCTGACAATCTTCTCCTGTCTGTGTCTCTTTTCTTTTGTCTCTCTGCACAGGAGGTAAAAAGCCTGAAGCTAGTTTTACCTGTTAGATTACTAAGCAAAATTCAGTAGACAAATGCTTTCCTCTCACACTGAACTTCTCCAGGGAAGGCTGAGGGCCCACAATGTGTAACTGGGCCTCAGCCAAGAGATTTTCCCAGCTTACTTATTTGAATGAATCATAATTTGATTAAGGGGATGATTCACATGTTTTCCTACATGGATATCATCTCAATAAAGGAAAAGAATATGCATGCAAGTGCATTCATACATTAGTATATATTCTGCTGTACTTGTTACCAAAACATATGGTTAAAGAAAAATTTTTAAAATTAATTTTTTTAAGTTAAGAAATTTAAAATTAAAAGTTACAAAATTAAAATGAAAATTTAAAAGTATATATATGTATGTATACATAAAAAATATAAATGTGGTGGTGGATCCACACATTTCCAAATATTTAAAAATAAGTACAGATGCAATTGCTGTCTAATATGCCATGTCTTCAAATACTGAGATCCTCAGTCCATTGGTTTACCATAGGTGTGCTTTCCTCTTTCCATTGTTATGAGTCTTTTATCTGTAATGAAGGCACAGAGGGTCCATTTTTATTGACCCTCAGTTAGCCTCTAAGAGATCAGCAGATAGTTTAAAAGCACATAAGCATCTTCAAAAGGGAGGAATTAGGTATGAAGGTTGTGCAGAGTTATTTTCAGTCTAAACTGCTGCCCCTTATCACCCATCGATCTCCCTTGACTCAGCCTAGGATTAAAAACTTTGTTGTTCCAAGTATTCATCAGGCCACTGATGACATCTACCCTTCTATAAGAACCACCAGCATTTTCTAGGTTTAATACGACCAAAGTGAGCAGAGGGTAAAATATGCTAGGAAAAGAATTTTAGTTGAAAAGTAAATGTATTATCTGGCCTTTTGCTTATTATTTTCTGTATTACCACTATTTGATGGTGGACTTTGTAGGTTTTTGACTTTAATAAAATTAAATAAAGCTTTAAAAAGCAAACGTATTATCAAAGAAATGAGGACTTTCAAAGCCTTAGAAGTGATTAAGCCTGCAAAATAGTACAAAATTAGGAACCACTGCCCACCAGCTATGTATAGCACTGCTCACTGTACCCCATTTCATTGTTTGACAGTGTGCATGCACATGAAAACTTACATGCTGAATAAAACTTTATTGGTCTTAAAAGGTGCAACTGGACTCCAACTTTGATCTGTGAGTGGACTACAGTTACCCATGTCTGAGGGGGGATTTGAAATTAAGTATTCTAGACCAACACTGACTGCTACACCACACTGGCTTTGCAGATGATGGATTGCACCAACCTGCAGTCATCAGCTTACAGCTGTGTTGATTGTTCCTCACTGTTATACATCCAAATTTATTCTGAATACACCTTCCAAGCCTGTAAAATATGGGTAGTCTTTGTACTTTTCCTTAGTGTGCTTCCATTGCCAGGTATGTATACAGATCTGAGATGAGTTGGCAAATACTGCTGCCTATCTCCCTTGAGTTTTATGGAAGCTGCTTGTTGCACAACCTTTTACTTTCTCTCCGTCCTGTTTTCAGACCCACCTCTTCTGATCTGCTTTGCTAAAGCAAGTAGATGTGTATGCAACATCCTTCTATATTAAAACACTCCCCTTGAAAACCAGTTATCTTTGACATTATAAGTGGTGTGACTGATCTAAGAAGACAAGGTTGAGTAGGTTAGTACCTGTGTATGGGCTGGTTCTGTGAGGAATTTATGATTATCTCCTATTAAGTTAAAGCACTGGACACAAATCAATACCGATTTTTTTTTAATTTACAGTTTAGTGAGAGAGATAAACACTTTTTAAGTGGTAGCTTAATGCTGAGCTTCCACACAAGCCACAGAAAGCCCTTTCAGAATGCATGACATGGCTGCCAGACAGTATTGTTTACATGGCGGTTAGTGGAGTCATGTCACTTGACAAACATCAGTGAGTGTCCCCATGCCACTACTAGATCGCTTCGTTTTGGAGGTGTGGCACAAAAGCTCCTCTACCTTTCACTGCATTAAAAAGACTCCGATCATATTTACAGTTCTCACATCATTATCTTACAATAAAAAGCTAAAAGTTAGAGAGGAAGGCTGTTCAGTTATATTTTGATCAGTCAAGTGTGAAGCTTAATTTGAGATAATTAAACACTAGATAAATAATTTTTTTAAAAATGTTCCAAGAAGAATGCTTGAAGTGTGTCAGCTGGAAAACTACTATTAAGGCTCTTGTGCTCATTTTTAGTGCTTCATATTTTTAATCAGATCATCCTCACAGTCACCCATTAACTGCAGCACATATGTTCCTGTGCAGAGAAGAAGCTGTCCTGTTACTTGTGCAGTGTGAGACAGAAGTCGGAGAATCTTCCTAGGAAGAAAAACATACTTGACTTTAAAAAAAAACCCAGCCTTTTGGGCAATACACTTATACTTGCATATACAAGAAAGGGAAAGTATTCCCTCTTATATGCATTTCTTCTGGCTACTATCATGAGGTCTAATTTTGCTTTGCCAACAAGGATATTGTGGTGATGCCACAACATCTTCCTAGATCCGCTTCCTATGGATCACCATCTAGACTACATACCAATATCCTCAAGTGGGAAGAAGGCTAACCCAGAATAAATTTACAAATTTCATCCTCAAATAGGTAAAAAGAACCCATCAAATAACCTAAAACAGTAACTATTAGGAGACTGCCACATTTTTGCATAGTATCTCATCTCATGCAAAGATGTGACAGAGGGTATACTTGTACTCCTAATAGCTACTGTTTTGGGCTATTTAAGTGGACAGCAAAAGGCAACACACATTCCCCTGGAACTGGCAAAGAGTGCAGTCAAACACACTGAATAATGCGCTCCCAAAGCATTTTTAACAATAATTTACAAGTGGATTTTGGCATCTGATACAATAAAATCCAATTGCAAAGTCCACTGAAAATGGATTGGAAGTGCATTATTCAGTATGTGTAAAAGTACTGTTGCCTACCAATAAGGTTTGATTTATGACTTGCAGGAAGCCATGTATAGAGCAACTACATAAACCTTTGGCCATCTTAGAAGTTTTAGAAGATGCCATCTTTAAACAGCACCAGCTTCACATTAGAAAACCAATGCTGTAACTCATAGGTAATAGACTGCTGTATATTTATGTACGGCCATTACCTGCCTCAGTTTGCTCCTGCTATTCAGTTCTGGAATACACAGTTCCAGAATAAATGGGATGTTCAAGGTAAAAATGGAGTTTCACACATAGTTGTGATCTTCTGACATTAAATCAAATCTTCAGAATTGAACAGATAAATGAAGGGGCTTTACTTCAAACAGACGGAGCTGCAGTCTCCTATTTGACTGGATCAGTTGTTATTGAAGAACTTAGCATTTTTATTTTGAAATAAAGTTCCTTTGAAGTCAAGCATGCTCATGTATCCCTTTTCTGATTACTATCGTAAATTAGGGCAAGAATTAAAGCAGAATCAAGCACATTCAATCTAACTGAACATTCAGGAATTGGCCCTTTAATAAATTTCAGCTATTATGCATTGTCTTGTGTACTTGATGACATTTAAATTTCATGGCACCTTGACCCTACTATTTGTCATAATCTCAGTTTAAAACACCTGCCTACAGAAGATCCACTACATGCACTTGATGAAGTAGGCTCTAGTCTACAAGATATTACACCAGAATAAAGTCTTGCCTTTAAAGGGCAGGTCGATCATTTGAGTCCCAACTTTTTTTTTTTGCTAAAGCTGGGGAATCCAGAAGGTAGTTGTTAGTGTGGCTAATATATTCCTGTTTCCAGCAAGAAATTTTACTAGAACGTATTTGAGGACTTTCTTATTCTGTTCCCTTTTTAGAAGCTGCAAGCACTACTACCACCTAGTGTCTCCAGATGGCCTCAGATGACACTGCAGAGAAAGAAGCTTCAAGTCCTTTTCTGCCTATCTTACCCAAACTTGCTTCCCTTGCAACACACCTCAATATGTTTAACGGATAAGTTACTGACATTAGATTTCTAGTTAAGAGAAAAGCCTCAGAAGCTATCTGCCTTAGAAAACATGCTATTTTAAAAAATTCTAGCTACCACTTTTGATGACAACTTTTTAAAATGACATTGTACACTGAGCGTTCACATAGTGTTGGCAAAGCAAGTCAAAATCCCACTTGAAGACTATACTGTAAAATACTGGTAAGCTAGAGGCACCTACAGCCCTGACTTAGATAGCCCAGGAGAGCCTGATCTTGCCAGATCTTGGAAGCTAAACAAGGCTAGTCCTGGTTAGTATTTGGATAGGAAACCACCAAGAAGTCCAGGGTCACTACATAGAGGCAGGCAATGGCAAACCACCTGATAGTTAGTCTCTTGCCTTGAAAACCCGAGGGGTCAACATTAGGTTGGTTGAGACCTGACGGCAAAAAATGGAACCTATATGTCTTCCATTAGAGCCTGTTGCATAACTTACTTCCTTGAACTTCCACCTGTGTGAGTCAAAGTAGTGTAAGACGTATTTAACAATTCATTTCACTGCTACAGCTTATTTAACAAGAAGTGAAACCCTTTTTGTTCCTAGAAGCATACACTTACCGCAGTATACTCTTTGCTCCCATGCATTTGATGTCGTAGGACACAGAGTAAATTTCATAGAAAGTAGCTTTAATATTTAGACATCCAATGAAATCCTTTGGATTCAGCTTGTACAAATCCAAGGTAATGTTTGCTACTCCCATTTTCTTGGGCTTCTGTATAGTTGTGATGTCATAGATTGGTCCCTAGATAGAACAAACAAACTCTTGCATTTGTATATGGCCCAGAGAACAATTTTAATTCAACAGCTCTAAACTGTACTTTGCACTGCTATGCTGAAAATTGTGATACACAAGATCAACTTAAGGCCTTCCTCATTTAAACAAAGCTGGTTATAGCACTTTTTCTATTAAATCCATTCAAACCATGCTTTTTAGTAGATTTGATAACTACTGATTGCTATTTTCTACGTTGTTCTTAGCTCATTACTGCAGATAGCGTACTTCTTCCATAAACACATAGAATACCACATACTGCAGCTTGTAAAAATTACTGACATTCAGTTTATACAGCAGCATGAGGACAAGCCATTCTATTTGCCTCAGTTTCCTTCTGATGATCCAGACGTAGCTTCCTTCAGAACGTGAGAGGATAACGAGTTCTTTATGGTTTTGAACAACCAACAACCCTGACTTGAAAGCTACTGTAGTTCTAGAGTTAGCATGTTATGCAGCATGCTGTGATGACTACACTGTGAATACCAAGACACAGGTTCAAATCCATATTCACTAGCAAGGCTACAGGAGGGCAGGGATAGGTAAGCAAAGCTGGCACATCTGTTAATCTGGTTTCTCAACTTATATCTGCCTGCCTCTCTTCTCTACAGGCTTGTGACCAGAGGTGTGATGGTGTGAATCTCTGCAACTCCCTAGCCAATTGTGGGTAGCAGCTAGCTACAGAAAGAGTGGGCAGAAGACACTCAAGTGTTGTATGAGCTAAGGTGTGCTGGCCCTGAATCTGCATTTTACCAATTAAAGAAATGCATGCAGCTCAAAGCTATGCTTTGGCCACCATTAACTTTGTTCCTACTAAGGCATAAGCTAGGTACCCTTGTCTTCAGGGCTACGAAAAGGATAAATTACCTGCAACACTGAAATACTGCAGGTAGCATGCTATCTTATTTTGAGATAGCAGTCTATGTTGATTATGCATATCTAGGGCATCTTATTAAGTCTGAAAAAAACTGCAGGAGATCTGACAAAGGGAAATCTGACTTAGGGTTTGTAGAGTCTTTTGGGATCAAGTGCCATGTTCTACTGGAGAAAGTTTTCCTTCCATCACTCAATGCACAGCAGCCAAGAAGGTCTGAGCGCCTGCTCCGGCTGCAACGCCACTGAGGATGTTCTCCGCAGCTGAGAACAAAACGTCTGGAAGGAAAACTTTCTCCAGTAGAACACGGCACTTGATCCCGAAAGACTCTACAAACCCTAATGATGTTACCAGCCGTGAAAACCTGAAATCTTTGGAAATCTGACTCTTGAGAGCTCATGCCCTTGTTGGTCTCTAACGTGCTATTGGACTTGTATCTAGCTGCAAGAGCTGTTTGTGGCTACCCACTGTCACATCCAGTTTTGATGCAAAGGGTCCTGACTTTATTAAAAACCAGAGTATGGAATCACACATTCCATTCTCCTTGAGGGTATAGTAATACATTTGGTTTTGTCTCAAATTCAGTCACCTTGACAGAAGACCAAAAAATTGTTTTTCATACTAAGGATGGCTTTGCATTTACAATAGCCATTCACCAAGGAACTATGATGGCAAAGTCTAAGGCAGAAAACAGATAGGCCATCCTAGAATATTTACACTTTCCAATGGTTTAAGAAATTGTGGTCAGTCCAGCTTCTCTGATGAAACAGATCTATTTGTCTGGGAAAGAGTTTTCACTGTGTCCCAAAGTCTATAGGCTTGCATACCAAGTGCTAGTCATTTAAGAAGAGGCCAACTGGCCAGTTGCTTTGAAAGATGAGAATCACATATTGTCTGTAGGCAGAAACAGAGCTAAGCTCACATGGTTCAGATTCAGTGGCTGAGAGAGCTGACTGGAAGAAACCAAGCAGAGCTAAATATGCAAGAGGAGTAACAGGAAAAGCTTGCATGGTAGCAGGAAGTGAATGAGCCCAGAGACCAGCAGTGATGGATACCATGACACAAGGCTTTTGCTTTCTTCCCTTACAGAACAGGAGTATAGCCTTAAAATTTAAAGCTGCAAAAGGCAAGCACAAATGGCAATCCCGGCCTCGGCCAGACCCACCTTCTTAGAGGCAATTGGCAGTGCCAACTCAGGACATTTTGCTGCCCGAAACAAAGCACAAAATGTCTGCCCGTGCCTACATAATATATATTACCTGAGTCCTACTTGGATTGGACTAAAGGCTCCTGTTAGTGTAGCTAGGATTTAATTTTCAATCACAAGAAGCAGACAGTCTTCGGAAGGACACACACACACTTTTAAGGCAACAACCTTCTCATTCACAGCCAGCAATTGCTATTCAGACAGCCACTGAACAGAAAGGTATTCCAGTTAACAGTCTGATAGACGCATCTTCCTCTGTGAGAAGATTAGAAGGACTGTTAGGAAAGCCCTCCAATGAACAAGATGACTCACTTCCCTATACAATATATCCCCTACAATAGACACCAATCCAAAGAAGGGAGGCTGAACTGGCACAATAAAATATTGAAAGCCAGTGCAGCACAGTAGCCAAGAGACTGGGCTAGAGATAAGTCACCCCTCGGCTCAAAACTTGTCCCCATCATGCATTCACAAGCTTGCTTGCCGGATCTGTGAGAAAGAATCTTGCCTATCTACAGGCAGTTCTTACAGCCACCCTATAAAGGCAATCTTATACAGTGTATGTAAAACTCTCAGAACACTCGAGTGTTACACAAGTGCCCAGTATTACTACAGTAGCCAACTGTTGCCTAGTATACACACCTACTTCAAGCATACAGCACTATCAAGATGTCTAAATTGTGCTAAGCAGCTGATCAGGCAGGCCTTCTGAGAGCTAAACCACATATTACAGACTCTGCATGTTCACCCCAGTCCTGCTCTGAGAGTTCCATTCCTCAGAACATGCTGGCTCAATTTGCACCAGGACCATAAGCCTTCCCCTGCATTACCACCTTGACTTGAAATGGCCTGTGGGAGTTGTCATTTCCTCCGCTGGAGAAACTCAGCCGCAGAATTAACAGCTATGGTGACAGCTTATAAGAAGGTTTAAAACAGGAACAGGTGTCTTTACTGCATGTTTCTCTGCCTTGCTTTACTATGTGTATCTGCCACCTAGTGCCCTTAACGCAGAAGAGCACTAAAAGTAAAACATTTAGTAATATGCTGCTATAATATAGTGGGTTCTATGCATGGAGGAGTAGCCAGCTGAGTGATAACAAGCTCTTTAATAGACATGATATAGGATAAGGCTACATTACAAGACTGGGGATGGGGGCCTACCGGCCCAACTTATATACATCTCTGGATTCCCACGCTAGCATATCATTGGGTCATTCAAACCCGTGGGGCTTGTGATTGGTCTAGGGCTGCAGTGATTTGGATCGTGCAGCCCTTTGTTCCCAAGTCCCCAAGCTCAGTCCATATGGCTCCAATGAGCCTTGCAGGCACATCCAAAGTCTTCTCTTGAGTCCACATATGTAACTGCTTTTGGAGAGATTCAACCAAACCTAGTGGTGTTTGTTGAACACTGCCATAAAAAGAGTAGAAAGTCAGCACACTACAGATGTTAGTGTGTCAGACTAGTTTTTGGGATATAGGGTTGCCAACCTCTAGGTGGTGGCTGGAGATCTCCTGGGATTATAACTGATCTCCAGGTGACAGATCAGTTCACCTGGAGAAAGTGACTGCCTTGGAAGGTGGACTGTATGGCATTGAACCCTGCTGAGGTCTCTGCTCTCCCCAAACCCTGCTCTCCTCAGGCTCTATCCCCCAAATCTCCACATACTTCCTAACCCAGAGTAGGCAACCCTACTGGGAGGCCCAGATTCAAACCCCTCACTCTGCCATGAAAACCCATTCAGTTACTTTGGCCTAGCCACACTCAACCTATCCTACCTCACTGGGTTGATGTGAGGATAAAATGGAGATGCAGAGAACAATGTTGTATGTGGCTTTTGGTCCCCGTTAGGGGGGAAAGCAGAATATAAATGCTTAAGCCAGTTTCATCTGGCTAGACTAGCCAGAGCACTGCTTAATGCAAAGGGGTACAGACAGAAGGACTCGTTGCTCTGTAGAGGTTCAGAAAGGAAGACTTTGCTGGCTTTGATAAGTACAGAAAGCAGTGGGCAGGACCAAGCAATAGTTGCTGATCCCCAAGAAATTACATTTGAGGCAGCTGCCTCCTCTTGGGGTTAGATTGGCCTAGTAGTTTCAAACAATAACATTTAGGTATAAACAGCATGTCTTAAGCTCAATAATCTCAAATGCATGCCAAGCTAGTTCCTTCCTGGACTTGGCTTTGCAGGCTGTGGCAAATTGGCTTAGGCTGAGTGGACTGAAGCTGAACCCGACGAAGACAGAGGTCCTTTGCGTGGGTCGCAGCGCTCTGGGGAGGGAAATCCCTCTCCCGGTTTTTGACGGTGTAGCGCTGAAAGCGGCGCACTGAGTCAAGAGCTTGGGGGTTCTACTGGAGCCTTCATTATCAATGGAGGCCCAGATAGCAGCCACCGCCAAGTTGGCGTTTTTCCATCTGAAGCGGGCACGGCAGTTGGCCCCCTTCCTAGAGCGTCGTGACCTAGCAACAGTGATTCATGCAATGGTCACCTCAAGACTGGATTACTGTAATGCCCTCTATATGGGGCTGCCTCTGTGCCGAACCCAGAAGCTGCAGCTGGTGCAGAACGCGGCGGCTAGGTTATTAGGGCTCCCGAAGTGGGAGCACATATGGCCGGGCCTGCTTGGACTGCACTGCTGCCAGTTATATATCGGGTCTGTTACAAAGTGCTGGTTATTACCTTTAAAGCCCTATATGGCTGAGGACCTGTCTACCTAAGGGACCGTCTCTCCCCATATGAACCCCAGAGAGCACTGAGGTCAGCAGGGAAGAACCAGCCAAAGGAGGCAAGACTCCAAAACACTCGCACATGGGCCTTCTCTATTGCGGCACCACACCTCTGGAACCAGCTCCCGGAAGAAGTGCGGGCCCTGCAGAGCCTTGAACAGTTCCGCAAGGCCTGCAAGACCATCCTTTTTAAGATGGCCTTTGCCGATTGAATGATCAAAGGAGTTGCTCAAAGTGACTTGCCATCATATTCGCTGATAGAATAGCACCAGAAATGTCGATTTTAGTTTATAATTAGAATGTTTTTAAGATTAATGTTGTTTTAATAACTATTGTATAATGTATTGTATGAAATGTTGTTAGCTGCCCTGAGCCTGCTTCAGCGGAGGGCGGGATATAAATAAAATATTATTATTATATCCCACCTGAGCACAAGCAACACTTACAGGCTTCCATTTCTGTCCTCTCTCCAGAAGCATGAAGTGTGTGTTATCTCCCAGAGACTGGAAGAAGTCTTCTGTATCTACCACCGTGCCATCCTCTTCCAAAACCAGTGTTACAAGTCCAGCAGTGATCATTAAGGCATCCAACGTCTAGAGAGAAGGCAGCAAAGTTAGTTTTTGGAACCAATGCCTTTGTGAAAACAGCTCTTGATTATCTCCTCCTTTCCCCAAATATAGTTCCTAGTTCAGCATATATACAATTCAAGTTGCCTGTGCATGTCAGCCACCAAGCTGCCGTATAAAACCACTATTAACCGGACTACGTTTGAACAGAGCAAATGAACCAAATCACAACTCTGTAGAGCACGTTAAATTGCCAAGTTCCTCCAACTCCCTTTGAAAGATAATTGTTTTTACTAGTGCCAACTAGCAGCCAATTAGTGATGTTGGGAAGAAGAAGTCTAGATTTTCTCACATTCAGCCCTTGTATAAAGAGAGCTGCCCTTTAATCTGCAGCATTTCAATTGTAGAGCTCAGGTGATCCCCACAGAAGCAGTATCCCAATGGTGATGCATGAGTGCAAGTGATGCCAATTTAATCCAACGCTTATCACCTCCTTCCCACTTCACAAACTGGCTTAATCACAAAGCTGTGAACCAGCCTATAACTTTGCCTGCAGAACACAAGGGGACTGAATGTGGAATAGACCTTTAGAGTTGCAGAACTAATGATGCATCTTTACCATCTGCCCCACTGATACAGCACCAGACTGTACACCTTGAATCCAACAAACATTAAAGACTGTGTAATAAAGTTGGGCTTTAGAACTTGAACAGGGAACTTTGTCATTTGCTCAAACAAGATACAGCAGTTTCCCCTTTGGCACAATGCAGTGCTAGGCAGTTTAGGCATCCAATTATATGGTTTTTGATGAGAAGCCTACCTTACTAACAAGCTCCTGCAGATTGCTCGCAACAACTCCTCTGCGGCTGCTTCTGTTATGGTTACAGACCCGGAAGGGCCGAGCTGCAGGCGGAAGGGCAGCAGATAGGGTTTGTCTTGTAACAGATCCTAAAGATGCTCCCACGGATACCAAAGACCTAGAACACAAACAGGGTGTTTACTTTGATAGATCTACTACATGGTGGCTACAGTGGTGGGGGCTTAAGTTAAAAAAGACCACATTCAGTACCCTATAAAGTTATTTTCTGAAGGAGCAGCACAATGGATTTCTTTAACACAACCACAGCCCTTCTCTAGCATGTACAAACAGATAATTCTTTTTTAAAAAATAGCAAGAAATGGTGTATTGATCCCATTCTGGCCAAATCAGTCACTGATATCAGAATTCCAACTATTTTGATCTAATATTTGTTACAACCTGTAAAAGTTAATAGGATTACTCTGCACCAAACCCCAACTTGTGTATGGAAAAGGCTGACCTGAAAGTGTCTGGCAGCCTTCAGCAAGCACCAAGTCAAGATTTGTGAACTATCTAGTCAAATTTGTTTCCAGCCCTCCTTTGGCATGTGAGATGGGGGACTGAGGTTGGGGGATGAATAGCAAGACTGAAGGAGACACCTTTGCTAATAGAGAAATTTGAGTGTTACTGGGACTAGACAACCCTAGTTCAAATCCTAATCTGCTACAAAACTCAGGGGATGACCCCAACACCAACCACCATCTCTCAGACACCTCACAGGTTCCATCTTTGATTGGCTGTCTCCTTTCTCCAGTTTCTCCTTTCCCTCTCTCCCCCTTGCAGACCAGAATGATTATGCACCACTCCCCCCACCTCAAGTTTTATGCCATCTTTAATTATATTGTTTATAATATGCTTTATTATATACTTTAGATATTTCACTATATTTATCTATTAGAAATGTTTTTTATCATTATGTTACTCTGAACCTGGATACGGGGAGATTGGGATACAAATCTAATAAATCAAATCAACTGCAAAACTGTGAAAGGAAACCTTTTATACCAGCTGAATTCTTCAGGAGGACAGGATAAAAATGCAAACGAATAAAGAAATACTTTCATATTAACTACATATTAGAGATGGTAAGGCCCAGAAAAACTCCGGAGGACTTCAATTTTTTCTTTCAGAAAACGCTGGAAATTTTTAATGAGAACCACAAACCTTTTGTGAAACATTTTCTCCTTTGGAATGAAAGAAATGCTTTGAGACAAGGTTTCACTCACTCAAAATGTGTCATATGGAAACTTAAATCTAATGTTGTGGGTTGTATTGTGTAATTTATTTGCATACTATAGAAATATATAGCATATTTTCAATAGATGTTTATTTTCCCCGTGACTGTCAACTGCTGTAATGTGCATGATACACTATTGAAAAGTTCAATGTTATAAAGTTTAACTTAACATTCAAATACACTACAAGCCCTGTTGTGATAGTCCAATACAGGTTCTGTCCAAAAATGCATTTGCAACAAGATTTGTTTTGAGCTTTATACCTCTCAGACAGTAAAAACATGTGCCGTTAGCACTGAGTACAGGAGACTGCAGCTTCACAGGTTATAGAAATGCACTGAAAACCAATGCATTTCCTCAATATGAGAAGCACAATTTTATATATCAAGTTACAGCAGTAAGATTTATGTCTGACAAGGAAACACTACATATACTTTGTTTCTCTTCCACATTTGTTTTTCTCCAGGGGTGGGGGAGGGAATGGCTGTTTCCCATGTCTTCAAAACTCTACTATGTATCATTTACTGTTTGCAGAAAATTCATCTTTGATAACCATGTTGTAGAATCTGTTTACACCATGCATGTGAACAGTGTTCTCTCTAAACTGAGTTAGCGTGAGCTAGCTCAGATTTTTAGCCTCCAGCTCACACATTTTTGTCTTAGCTCAGTAAGGATGACCCCAGGGCACAATAATTTATGCAGTAGCTCACAACTTTAATACCGGTAGCTTACAAAGTATAATTTTTGCTCACAAGACTCTGCAGCTTAGAGGGAACATTGCCTCTGAATCAGTCAGGCATCCACATTTTTGGCCTCTTTAGTATGCTCTCTAGTCAATTAAGGCTTTGCTAAAAGCCATCTGTTGTAAAAGCAAATAGCCTTATCAGACGCCTAAACTCATCTTTCAAACCAAGCAAGATTTAATCTACCAGGTTTTAAAGATGTAATCTATTAGGTTTTAAAGTAAGATGAAGAGGACAAGGGGATGGTGGATGAGCCAGACATACTACAGAGGGTAGTGACAGTTTTCTACTAGGAATGTCTGGGCACACTTTAGACCATGTTGAAGAAGTGAACTGTGCTTGCATGAAGATGGCTAAGAAACATAAAAAATGTTCAGCACTGAAGTTACAACCGGAAGGACCTAGCACATCAGCATAGGGCACACACACACACACATCTACTACCCCCATAAATAGAAAGCTTCCCAGTTCCTCACTTGACAAACACAGTTTGTAGAAGAAACAATAAGGCTTTCTAGCATCTGCCTAAGCAGCACTGCACAAGTCCTTTTTCACATTCACTTAGTTGTCCAGCTTTCCACTTTGATAGCCCATTGAGATTTCTTAACCTTCCTGTGGACACATATCCACATGTATTTTGTTAGGCAGTATGATGCAAGCACATAACATAATATTCCTGCATGAACCATGACCTTCACTTAAAATTCTGAGTCAGCACTGTTTGGGGGCACTGGCTTAAAACAGTCTGAGAATTACACTTGCCCCAGGCTTGTCAAGCTTGTAGACAAACAGTGATGCAACATACCAGCTTAACTGTTGAGTTACTTTTTTTGGATAAGAAGCCTGAAGTCCTCCTAGACAACATTGGTTCCACTTTCAGTGATCAGTCCAGTCCCGCTGCATGTTCCTGCAGGCATCAGTCCCACCAAATTTACTGTAAACAACCCCCACATGTAGCTGGGTTTGCAGTGAAAAACCTTAACAGAGCAGCTGTTTTGCTAAAGTAAATCAACAATGTTTATCTGAAACAGCCAAATAGCCAAACATTTTGTTTGCGATTTCCCCCCTTACAACTATAGCAGATGAACTTTGTGTTAGAGATGTCAGCCAACTTAAAAAAAACTCTACTGAGGAATGAAGTATTTCTATTTATGCATTTTAAGATTTACAGATCTGATGTTTGCATGCACTTCAGTTTGCACCAAGTAGATATTATATACAGATTCACAACAGTGTATCTGTATTGCAATTAGCCCTGGAACCAGTTCATTTAATGTCTACAGATCATATTTATCTCCAGCAGAGTTCCATTACTTCACAGCCTTAATAAAAGCCTACTTTCATAACACCCATTAGAGGGTTGGAAGATTAACTGGGGCAAGAGCTATCCTGTGGTGGAAAGCTAGACAGATGTCAACACCAGATTGGATACCATATGGTATGCCTTCACAACCTGTGACTGAACAAGATCTAGTCAGCATTGCAACCTTTTCAAAGAATAAAAAGGCTTCACTGTTAAGCATGTTTGCTTGGAAATAAGCCCTACTGATCTCAAGAGGATTTGTGTAACCAACAGTAGAACTTTAGTCCAGTGGCATTTTGGCACAACAAGAACTTCAGCATGCCCAGCTTCTTACTTTGCCCAAAGCATTAAAGTCTACATTAAGTAGCACAAGAGCTAGTAGCTCTGTTACACAGCTTTATATTTTGATTGACAAGTAACAGAGCTGCCAAGAGGAGCTGAAACACACTTTAGAGAGTTGCAAGTTAAACTGGTTATATTAAAGCTCCTTACAACCACATTTCAAAGAGTTCCCAGCTAACTACAGGAATAGTTTTAAAAGAATGTCATTTTGCAGCCATACTCTAAGTAAAGTATTTGCATGCAACAAATCCACATTTATGCAAGTAATGTCATACCAAGAAAAGATAGTGAAGTTTGTAGTAAGGCTACTGCAAGCCCATCCTAGGATTACTAAACAAGCTTAGAAGACAGATGTTACTGAATAATGTGTCTCTTACCCCATTCCTTAGGGGAGACAGCATCTGCTGCTCCAGATATAGTACAGGGTATTTAGAGCTTGGGGTAGCATGCATAGGACCTCCCCCCTTTAGAAGCTGCACACATTCACATTTTAGCCAATTGCTAATTTTAAAGCAGAGGACACAAGCAAAAGTGCTACTTAAAGTCACAGAGCAAAGAACAGGGCTCACCAGATTCCTTCTTTTGTTCTAGTACTGAAGGACTAATGAAGAGTTTTGGGGAGTTTTGTGTTTGTACTTTTGTTATATTGAGATTGGTCCTAATAAAAGAGATGTTACTCAATTAATATTGATTGGGCTAAGTATCATAGCATCATCATGAATGGGTAGTAACAGATCCCATAGTGGTAATCCCTGTCCTTATAGTAGGGGTCTACAACCTAGAGCTCCAGAGCAAAACATGGCTCTCTAAAAAAGAAAGTCTTTTAAGTGGGATGCTAGAATAAGCAAGATGTAAAAGAAATGGCAGGTAAAGATTCATGAGGGACTAAATGGCTCCATAGACATGCATTATGGAAATGGAATATGGCAGGGATGATTAGTTGCCAGTAAAACAAGTGCAAACTGTACAGACTGATGCATGTCTACTCAAACAATCAAGCAGTGTTCCTGTGCACATCAATATATCTAATTGTCAACAATATCCATAAGGACAGCCAAGACAAGAACTTTCTACAAACCAGAGAAAAGCCCCAGACTTGCAGAGAAATCTGAAATCTAAGAATATCTTTCTGGCATGAGAGATTAAAATCTCCCAAAATAGTAGTACCTGTACCTTTAAGAAAGGAGACATCAGTGGTCATTGTGCAAGTTGCCAGACAACTACAACGGTATTGCCAGCCGTCAAGCCTTGTCTTCTATCACTAAGAGGCAACATACTGGAGGGAAGACTCATCAGGGCTCTGCCCAACAAAAGTAACCAGGAAACTTGCTACCATTCAGTTTGCACATTTCATCCAGGTGCAACAGTGGCTATGATCTGATGCCACACAACTTGCCTGGGTCCAGCAGCAGCCTCTACAAAGCTTGTGCAAAATAACTGGGCCCAGCAATGACCACCACACAACGCACCAGAGTGACTTGCTACTGGATGACTTTTCCAACGTGGACAAGCTTTTCTCAGGGAGAGGAAAATGGAAAGCCTAAGTGGTGTTATGGTTGCAGAATCAGACTAGGATCCAGGAGACCCTACCAAATCCCTGCTTTGCCATAGAAACTTGCTGGGTGACCCTGAACCACTTTACTCTTTCTCTCACTAGTGCATTTCATATATTTCTTGTGAGGATAAATGGACAACCCGAGAATCATATAAGCTGTTTTGGGTTTCCCATTGTGGAGAAAGACATTGTATAAATGAAGTAAATAAATAATCATTAAAGACAGTACATAAAAGAAAGGTTGACTGATGAATGGGAAGGAGACAGCAACTCAAGAACCGAGGAGAGGAAAATGAGAGGGCAGTTAGGAGAAGCAAAAGAGGGCACAGTATGGGGGAAAGGATTCAGGATAAAACAAAAGTTACCTTTCAACACTTTGTGGGGTTCCTGATAATTCACACAGTGAAATCCAGTTAGAAAGTGGATTGAAGGTGCATGACATAGTGTGTGTGATTGAAGCCATCGAGAGATCTCAGATGAGCCACATCCTCATTAAAAACTCACGAAGTTGTTGGGAATGCAGAAAATGCAAGGACTGTTAATCAACATGCCAGGCACCAGTACTACTAAGATGTTCAATCAGGCAGATGGACTTTCTTATAACGGCTCTTCATGGATCACTTACCCTGAATTCAGAAGCGCCTTGCATCTACCCTAAATTCAGAAGTGCCTTGTATAAAAGCAGTTAGTTAACTGTATGAAGAGTTGACGCCAGGCAAGAATCGGGAAACAGCGTGTCTCTCTCGAAACCTTAAGGCAAAGAAGCCAAACGTACTGCCTGGTCTGAGAACTTCAGATGTCAGCGAAAAGAGCCTGTTCTCCTTAGCAAAAAAGAGCTTCCAACCCCAGCCACCCGCCCCCCCAAAACAGACGTCGCAGAGACCACCGACCGTGCCAGACACACCCATTTGGGAGCCAGCCCAAACCCAATTGAAACTCAACGGGACGACTTGCCCTTCCCTAACCTCACCTGACCAAAGCCACAGCGCAGTCGCGGGCGCTCTCCACAGCCATCCTGCCTCTCCGCACACCGCCTCCTGTCCCCGCTTACTCTCGCCCAAGCAACAGCAGCCCCAAGCTCTCGGCGCCGCCTTTTTATACGAGGAAGCCCCCCTCCGCCCGCCCTTCCGGGGAATCTGGCGGCGGAGCAGCAGGGTGGCCGTGCGCCCAGAGGGGGCGTGCTTGCCCAGTAGGCCGAGGGGCTCCTCTCGCAAGGAGAGCGCGGTAGCCGCGGGCTGCAGAGTTTTCAGTCTGTTTTGAAGGCAAGGAACTGGAACTGGCGATGCTTCTGTTGAGCTTCAGAAACAGTTTTGTGGATTGCGCGCACCTAGAAAGGCAGTTTGGAAACGAACAGATTTAATGGCGCCTAATCTCTCGTGTGACGAAGGCAGCCATAAATCGATGGCCTTTTAAAGTACGAGAAGATGACTTTCTGGTTTTGCTAAAACAATACTGAAAGTTTGTGTGCACCTCTGTCCTAAACTTATTAGCGTGACGTACGGTCAAATACGTGAAGAATGCGTAGGTCAGAATGTTTGAGTGACTAAATGAGTCCGTTTTCTTTCAGCTGCTTAAAGAGGTGGGGCCCTGAAAGCTGGGACTGAAGCCCCCCAGCTGTTGTGCCTTTAATAACTGCACGAGTCATGTGACATGACAGGCAGAAGTTCAGTAGATGCATCCATAACAGGAAAGCCGCCCACATGGAATTAATTCAAGGCATGCAGCTGTAAACTGAGACTGGAACTCTGCCGGAAAAACAAAACAGTAGTCTTGTTACCCAGCTGTACGGGGCAACATGTATGGGGATGTGGTTAGTCCATGATGGAGATTCATGTGATTCATTAGATCACACATTCTGAGGTTAAGTGGAGTACAAAAACATTGCAGGCCTGAGGCTTTGGGGCAGGGCGTATGGCTTCCAGGAAGGCTGCAGGGGAGGCTTATTAAGAGAGAAACGTCTGTTTCAGTAAGTAGAACTAACATGAGATCTGCTATTGATATTAATAGGACGTAGATGATATCACTAATTGCAAAAAGGAAACAGTTTAAATAATACTTAATGCAGATTAGTTGCCATACTTTTTATTTTGAAATCCAGTAATTTGATTAAATGGTCGAAAGTGGAAAAGGAGAATTTCTTCATGTTAGAAATATTTCCTATTCCTACTGTGCCATTTTTATCCTATCATGACATCTCTCAGTTCACAGTGTTTCAGCCCAGAGCTTCTCTTCACACACTGTTTCCTAACCCTAATCTAAGAATCTTCTGTCCTCTTCAGTCTAGCCAAGATGGGTCAGGAAAGGTAACCCAATGCAAAAATAAACTCAGCACCATTGTTGTTTGGAAATTCCTTGACTTTAGAATTCATCAATGGCCATGATGCGTTGTCAGTAGTTATGTACAATGCCCTGGACTAGTTGCAGATCGTTTAGTCTGAGGAAGCATTGCCATAAATACAGGAAAGAGTTCTAGGGCCAAGAAATGGAAATTATTCTGGATTAATCAGGACTGAGGGTATGAATTTGTGGATGCAACCTTAAAAAATACACAGCAGCAGAGCAAAGGCAGCCCTGCCACTAGGCAAATTAGGCCTAGGATGCCGGGTTTGGGGGGGGGGCACCAAATTGGACCCTCCTCTCTCCTGATGCCCTGGGCAAATGCCCCAACTGCCACCCACCACCCTCCTCTGTGGCGGTGCCGCACCCCACCTCCTACATCCAAAACCTCCCTAGCAGGGTTACCAGTTTAACTTAAGCACCAGATGAGATCTGCCCTCTCTTTCTGTTAGCAATTTGTTATGTTTTACTGATATTGAATTTTATTATATGTGAACCTGTGGAAAGTGAACACATTTCTTTAAATTCTTGCTAGGACACTGTTTAAAGTACATAAAAATGGTGCAACATTGTGCTGTTCTTAAGACTGGTTTCTCATTTTTTTATAAAGCACCACCTGGTTGCATCACAGTTACTAAATAGCATTGGCTCCCACCCCAAACACCATCCACCGCATGCTCTAAGCCCCAATATCCCAAAATTTCCCAACATTCTATCTCATCTGGTCTGATTAGTACTGATCCCCAGCTAACTTGTTTTAATTTGTCCATTACTAAAAATGTAATGGCACCCATGATAGACTCCATTGTGAGGATGCAGATTAGGGTGGCAGCAGACACCATCGCTGCATGCCCCCATCCCCCCAAGAAGCAAAGAATCCAATGGTCCTGCCCTTCACCATTCCCCAAACACCTTTTTAACAGTATGGCAAGCTCTGTATACAATGCTTGGAAAGGAAAGGTCCCCTGTGCAAGCACCAGTCGTTTCTGACTCTGGGGTGATGTTGCTTTCACAACACTCTGCTTAGGGCTTCCTATACGAACCCTGGTTCTGGCTCTTAGGAAGCAGCAACTCTTTTAACGATGATGGATGTATAGCTCATTTTATATGAAGAATTTCTCATTCGCTTAAGGAGATGAATAGGTTACCTGTGTCTTTTGGTAAGGTACCTATAATAAAGTATGTTTTACGTAGGATTGGCTTTAGATTCAGAGTACAGCAAACTTGCTTTTTAAAATCTGCTTATTTAATATCTAATTTTTTGTGATGAGTCAAGCTGCATTTTATCATCTGATATTAAACTTAATTGTGTACACCTCACTGGATGTCTTGGAGCACACATTGTATCTATTGTGCTTACCATTCCTAGGGTCTTAAAAAACCAAAACAGAAGCAGTCAAGGCGGCTTGTGAATTTAAGGCTGAGGAGAAGAAAGGAAGAGTTTTTTCCTCAGCAACCATTTCCCCTTCAAACCCACTCCTCAAGCAGCTTTTCTGTCCCAGGTAGAAAAGATACAGATCCAGCTCTGTTTTCTTCCAAAAGAACACCAAGTAACTGGTTAAAACATAGAAGGCAAGCAAAGCATAAACTCATGTAGTGCCAATGGCAGTGGCTAGAATAGATTTATCACCATGTATCCACATTTAATCATCTCCCCCGTTATTTTCTATAACATAAATTTTGTTTAAATCAAGACAGAGTGCTGGACAAGATGTTTAATAGAAATTACATGAGAAAACAACATACAAGCACTTGTGAGCAGAAGGACTTTAGTCAGTCTACATTCCCTTAAACTCAGCCATTTGAGCTTAAAATTGACCAGTAGTAGTTACAGAGGTTTGCTGAAGACAGTTTAATGCACTGGAAGAAAAGTTGGTTTAAACTAAATCTTATATACTGAACGGAGTTGTGCCATCTCTGAACCAATAACATGATGCTGGTGCACTACAAATGTGTAGACAGTAAAACATGATAATTTTCACCTTCACTTTAGAATAAAGTGCCAGCTTATTCAATTTTTACATTGTATTACACAGCTCATATAAAGGATAGCAAGTTTACAAGAATTTGACAAACAGTAACTGATCTTTTAACAATTGTTTCAAATGCACAGTAGTACACAATGAATTCAGACACTTGAGAAATAAGTGTTGCCCTTACATTTTAAAAAAGGAGTTACTCCTTGTATCTATATATTTTTTTAATTTAGCTTTACTTAAACATTGAAGATATTTCTACATACATGCAGACCAGATTTGGCTCTCACCAAGTTGCCATGTGCCCTTACAACATATTTGACAGATATACAGGCCAACAAATCCAATGCTAATTTGGACAGTTGTCTTTCATGCCCCCCCCCAAGACAGATTTTTAAAAAAGAAAGTTTAAAAGCACATGTATTTGTCAATTAAAGGCACATTTGCCTCTCCTTTAATAAAATCAGTCTCAAAACCTAAGGACTGTGCTGTATGCTAGAGATCATCTGCTGATGGAAGACAGAGGAAGAATAATCTCACCTGCTCTCTGTAGCACACTAATGTACATTGCTTTCTGTCTGCAAGAGTTTCCTAACTACTGGCAATGGTATGGTTTTTAAAAAAAAAAGTCAGAGGAAGCTGATGGGAAATTCCTTTTACCAAATTTCAGGAGGAGGATAGAAAAGTCGTATCTCCAAATAAAACTTGAGTGTATGTCCACAGCAGGCTCACCACTTAACATTATATCTGCTTGCATGCACTCTATGGCTGTCATCCTCCTACTCCCAGTATGTCAAGGCTTTTATTTTCCTTGGGAGGGAGCTTCTCACATGTGCAGGGAGCATCTGCATAGTATATTTCCCTTTACAAAGAAGAACAGCCACTACATTTTAAAAGCTTTGGATTGTGCTCAAAACCTGCAATTCTGTACAATAAGCGCAGATCAGGAGGTCTGAGTAGCAGCAAGATTCAGACAAAAGTGTTCCACTGAAGCCTGCAGAACATCAATAACCACACCAATGTTCAGGACTGTACTCTTAAGCTCTTGGTTGTGTTACACATTTAAGAACAAACGCATTTCAAGTAAAAATACAATAAATAATTTCCTGGTGTACCTGCTCAGCACATGAATTTCATAGTTTCAGTAACCCTTAAATCATAACAGTCATAACTAAGCATGTGGTGTGATATGATGGCATTAATTTAAATGGAGCAGCTACACTTACTCTAGCTGATATGGGGAGCAAGTACTGAATTTCCATGTACACTTGCTGGAATAGGTGTACGTGAAGTTATAGTTCCAAAAATATGATCATGTAATGCTTTGAAGACTCATCAAATTTAGTACGTGCTTGACAACTACCAGCTGGATAGTCTGCAATAGTTAATTAGAAATAATCTAATTCATAGAATTTAAAGTAAATGAAAACACTGTATAATATTACTAGTAAAAGACATAGCTGCACAGACTATAACTTTATTGAACAGATCCACCTTTTAAAATTATTAAGGAAAGCCATTACTTTTAAGATTCCAGCACATTGTATCATGTGCACTGAAAGGGGAAATAATGGTGCCTTCCATTCAATTTGAAACACGACATTCACAAATAGGAGGTATTAGTAGGTCTCCTACACTACTTTTTAAAAACTACCAATCATGAATGCACCACCTTTAAAGAACAGGAACACTGATAAATGTTAAATACTGTACTCTAATTTCCACTTAAAAGTTGAACTGCCTGCACTCTGGCTACCTTTGCTGTTGGGTGCCATATTTTGCTGCATACATAGTTGGATATTTAGTACTCAACCACATTATATTGCAATATATTGTAACTGTTTTACCAATACAACTGATGGCCAAAACAAGTGAAAACTTCTGGCAGCTAAAGATGATCTATTGTCCATCAAGACCAACCCTCTGCCACCAAACAATAGTAAACCAAACACTCCTGTAAAGATCAGAAGAGCATAATGACAACAGCCATTCCTTCTTGTTTGTACTCGTACTCGGTAAGCACAGGTACATTCTTTCTGGAAAACCAACAGGGTGCAATGAATAGTCAAAAGTTCTGAAGGGAAAAGGAACAGGACCCTGAATAAAGGATATTATGGCTAGCAATCACTAATAGCTTTATCCTCCATTAATTTGTTCAATTCTCTCTTCAAACCATTGAAGCCATGGGACACCGCTACGTCTTGAGGAAGTGACTCCTATAATTATGCAGTGCTTCAGTGTTATTACCAACCTGTTCATTTGAGAATATATGTACTTTACTAAAGACAGGCTGTATTTTACTATTCTTGGCAAGCAGTAGGATTTGTTCATAGCCTTGTATGAAGCAAAGACTTCCAGATTCCACAGTAAGATTTAACAGCAGATAATGGTGGACAAACTGAAATTCAGTAGTCATGATATATTGCAGTGTTCTCAAGTTCTTTGCATATTTCCGTATTAAGATGCCATTAAAGGAAATAATATACTTTTGGGAATATGGACATTCCATACTGCCTAACTTCCTAGTGAAATAAAATTCCCTATAATGTGTGTAGCAAAACATCATCAGTGTTAAGAGACTAAGTATTATTGTTGACAAAAGACATCTCGAGGGGAGGGGGGTTGGGTGATTTTTTAAAAAAATACAGGAAGTTCACTTACAAGAGCCAAGCTCCTATGTTCCTTTAGATCTTCACGTGACTCGAATCAATAGCACCATTAACAAATGGATTGCTCACAGCTGTTAAATGCACTGAGCAGTGATTATAACATGTGATAGTTTGTACACAAGGCTGAGAACATATATATGAAGCTGCCTTATACTGACTCAGACCCTCGGTCCATCGAAGTCAGTATTGTCTACTCAGACTGGCAGCAGCACTCCAGGGCCTCACGCTGAGGTTTTCATACCTACTTGCCTGGACCCTTTTTAGTTGGAGATGCCAGGGATTGAGCCTGGGACCTTCTGCTTACCAAACAGATGCTCTACCACTGAGCTGCCATCCCTCCCCAAGGGATTGCAATCTTAACCTTCAAATCAAGGACCTAATGTGGCCTAACAGCCAAAATGTTTACAGCACAAGTACAGCTACACCCTTCTACAGGGTTATGAAGGATTATCTGTTTTAGATATATTTAAATGGTTTTATGAATGTTTATCTGTTTTAGATATATTTAAATGGTTTTAATGGTTTAAATGGTTTTAGATGTATTTAAATGGTATGAATATGAATATGTGTTTGATGTGTTGGTATGTTTTGTGGAAGAGCACCTCATTTCGTTGCTCTCTTTTTGTTGAGAACAATGACAATAAATTTATCTATCTATCTAAGTAGACATGGACACGATCCAAAAACAAACCATGGTTTGAGCACTAACTGGGCCAGTTAATGGTTCATTTGGCTGCACCATGCCCAAATGGTGGTTCATTTTTGTGGTTCATTCACCAGATAGCCTGGTGCTGATTCAACCACTTCTTAGGAAATGCTGGGGCTGGACTCCTGGGAAACCAAGAAGCACTCATAGTAGTTGTCCATAGCTTGGTTGGCAGCTCTGGGAGTCAATCACACAGCTTCCATTCTGCTCCATAGGAGCAGACACCCTGACTCAGCTGCTTTCACTTTGCAGCATGAAGAGAGAAGAGTTAGTTGCCATGATGAGAGCTAAAGCTGAGCTTTCCTGGGGGCACCCGCTTTGGCTATAACTTGGAAATTCCAATCCAATCTTCACCAAATGTGGAGGACAGATGGAGGAGAGTTTGCTGAAGACTCCTGGTGAGTTTAGCATTTCTAACACATAAGGGGGCTGTTCAACTCCCGAGCCAAACAAACCAGAAACTGGTTTGGGAAAATGGTGGTTTGGTCCATGCAATCAAATGAACCACAAACAAATATGAACCATCGTTTTATCAGTTCATGCCCATGTCTACTTCTAAGTCCCACAAGTCATTAGGTTTAGAAGGGGGTAGCTATGCTCAGAATGGCACTGCTGGTTAAAATAAAAATCCTTGCTTTCAATCTCACCTCTGCAAGGAGTTCACTAGGCAGCTACATACTAGCCACAATTTCTCAATCTTCTCATCAGCGATAATGGAAAAATACTGACATGCTTTACAAGGTGGTTATAAAGGATACAAAGTAATGTATGCGAAGTGCGTTGAACACTCTGAAGTGTTTAATAGTACATCATAATAGTGCTTAGAAGCACATGTTCTGGGAATAAACCACTCAGTGAATGGACATTTTTATTTTTCAATGCAACTTCTAAACTTAGGCACATATTAAAATTAAATACTATGACAGAATACTTGAAGTCTCAGTATTACATTCTGTGCAGTCTCAGACTGCAAAGGTCACATAAGATTATTGTTTATAATGCAGCAATGGCACACTGTATCCTAATCATGTATTTCCTAGCAGGTGATGAGCTTTTCAAAAACAAGGCTGCCAATAAGTTCCTAAGTGCCCACTATAAACTGCAAACTGGGCACATACAAATTTTCCATTCTCAGGGATGCATTGGCTATAGAAGCTACAGTGTTGCTTTTTCACCACCATGTAAGTGGGACAGGCAAAAAAGTGACTTTCTGCAAAGAACTTGGCTGTATTAAATTACTGGAAAATCATTCAAATATGGCATGGATTTTGTATTGGCACAAGAATTAGGTATTAACTTCACTTTTACATACACAGGCATACATAATAAAGGACTCAAAAATGGACCAACCTGAAAGAAAAAAGGTTAAACATGAAATCGGTCCTAGTCTTTAGCACCTGTATTTGTAAGGCCTTTCTGCATTCATTAGTTTAGTAACATAATAAAGTGATGATGTATTACACACATTCCTTGATGTTTTTGCTGCTGTTGAAGAGATCACATTTTCCAAGCACTCAAATTGCAATATTTTGTACTTGGGGAAGGGGATATTTCACCTATGAAGTGTGACTGACCAAACAAGACTCACAAGTATCTACCAAATATTTTTAGAATGCATTTCAAAGTATGATTTCTAATGAGGCCTTCCTTTCCACCTGGCATCAGCGCTGGTGATCTTCCACAGCCACACTTTTGGTTGTTTTTTGAGAAAAAATAAGAAAGCGGCAAAGCTAGCCTCCAATGCCTTATCATATTTCAAGCCTTTATTTTTTAAACAGAGGGGTGTTCAAAGCACTCCCATTCCTACATCATAGACACTTCTTGCTGAATAAGAATGTACTCCCTGAGCCTCTCAGAAAATAATCTTTCTACCTAGGAAAACACCCCCCTTTCCATTTCTCTGGAGAAAAAGTCCTCAGTTTGAATATCATTTAGTGGCAAATACTATTTTCAGGACTGAGATCCAAGCAAGAGCCCTAATGCAATCCATCTAATGTACTTGAAGATACTGGAAATAACCAGCAGCATTCCATTCTTGTAGTAATAGGGACATTTGCATGTTTTTAAAGGCTACTGCCTCCAAAGAAGAAGCTAATTCAGAACACCTCTCTCCAAATTCTGGTTTTCTAAGCACAGATTTTTTTTTTTTGGTAGCAGGAACATTACTATGTGAGTACCTGTCTACAGTCCAAATTAGTACATTCCAGAAAAAGATATGACACACCTTAGTAAAAACTAGAATTAAGGGGCATCCTTTTTCCCATTTGGTTCTCAAAAATACCACGTGGAATTCTATCACCTTAAGTCTTTCAATCACATCTCCTGCAATGGGAGCCAAAAAAGCTGTTTGCAAATACCAGCACTCAGAACTCCAAGCCTTCCTTTTGCTGATGTTTGATATACCTAATATAATTTTTTTTGGATACATCAATTTAGTGGCTGCAGTTTAGGTATAGCAATACCAAGTAACTACCTACCTAGATTTTCATGCTGCCCTTCCTTCCTCCAAGAACTTAGATCAGCTCCTCCATTGTACTTGAAAACCTCCATGAGACACGTTATGCTGAAAGTGTGACTGCTACCAGGTCACCCAGCAGCTTTCATAGAGGAGTACTGAAACACTAACCACTATATAACATTGCCTCTCAGTCAACTTTGTGCTCAGTGCTAATAATTAAGCTAAAATTGTAATATCCTTACAAGGCAAATACTTGTCAGATCCTAGAATTTATGTCATTTAATTTTTTTGCTATATATTGTATTTGAGTCACCAGACAATGTTGTAAGAAAAAAAGCTTTTCATCATCTAATCCATATTACTACTAACTATATTAATTACATAAAGGCAACATACAGTTCAAAAGATATGTCCTGTAAGCACTCTTGTGTAGCACAGAAATAACCATAAAGTATCTAATCCAATGCATATACTTTTAATTTTATAATAGAGCTGTAACTGTCTTCTCAAGTATTGATTGGATGAGGATGTTTTAGGCACACCATGTAAACTACTTGCTCTCTGCTGCAGAACAAAAAATAGTTGACCTGAGATCTGCAAAAAGTAGCATTTTTTAAATTGCATTGTTACAAAAAGCCTCTTTCATCTTCAAAGAAGCAAGAAACTAACTCAATTGTGGATGCCTGTGACGTATTTAAGAAAGTGCAGGTGAAACAAACTTTTATTATAAAAGCAGCCAAGAAGCTTACAAAATTTAAAAATTTCCCTTCACCATCCTATAATGAAAGCAAAAGTTCTTCCTAACATTTTTGAAATTCTGACAGCACAAGAAAGCACACCTTTACCCATTTACCCTTTAAGCAAGCCTTCTTGAAGAAAATGAAGTAGTTCAAAGGGCAGGTTCCTCAATATTTTCAAAAACATTTTAAGTCCTGTCAACTCTCATCATCTCTTCTATAATGAATAGTCTGTATTTGCTGAGCTATGAACGTAGCCATTTCTTGGGTACCTGCAGCAATCACCCGGCATGACATTAGGTCTAGGGGGCCACCTATAAAGGAGAGGAATTGGATCACACAAAAAAATGTCACTTAGATTTATTAGTGCTGGGCAAAGCTACCCCTTCACTCAGAGCACAATGAAGGTTCAAACCATTTCTCACAGGGATATAACCTTAGCACTTCTTGCATTTCATTGGGGGTACACAAAGGAGCAATATTTAGGCAGATTGTGAGTGCAATTCACTTATGTACAAAAAGACAAGCAGCTGCTAAAGCTGCAAAGTTACAGGAATCACACAGAAACAAACACTTTTAAATATTATTCACTGGGCTTTAAAACATATTTCTTCCTCCTCAAGTCTGTATGGTATCTGCTCAGGAAAAAAGAGGTATTATTTCTGTCATATTGGATAATAATCAGGATCCATTAAACAGGTGGAAGGAGCCTGACACTATCATTAGTACCATCATCACTTATCTCTGCTATGGGCTAGAAAGATGGCAACTGATGCTTGGGGGAGGATGTTTAATGAAAGTGTTATTTCAGTGCAGATGGAAGCAGGCAGATATGGAGGGAGGAATTTTCGAAGCTCACAAGTGATACTAACACAAAGGCCCCTATTTATTCTATTTCTTCAATAATAATGTATACTACCAGATCAGAAAGGCACAAAATTGCACTGCATTCTGTCCAGGCTATTATAGGAAGAGAAAGTTGACCTGGTTTGTGTAACAGAGACATGGGTTGGAAGAAAACGATGTTGAGTGTCTATTCCAACTAACTCCCCTAGTTATGCCACCCATCAACCCCACGTCAGTTGCCAGGGAAGAGGTTGTAGCTATCCTCTGTGAGTCCTTTAATTTTCAAAGACTCCTGGTACAATCTTCCACTAACACTGATTTTATGTTCCTTAAATTGAAGATTAAGGATAAATTAGGCATTTTGCTTATCTACCAACTACCTATTTTCCCAGTGAGCATCTGACTGAATTGATGGAGGTTCTCTTGGGTGCTAGAGAACCCTGAACTGAGGATTTCAATACTTACATCGTGGGTTCTTCACCAGGGTCAGCCCAGAATTTATATGGTTGACAAAGGCCTCTCTCAAATCATGGCAAGCCCAACACATGGGCTTAATTATTTCAACTGAGCTTTTGAAGGAAGGTTTCATTTGAGGGTTGGAGAGTTGCTCGAGTCATGGTATGACCACTGTCTAATCAAGGCAAAGGCTCCAATACCCTGCTGGAGAGGGGCCTACTTAAAATGGTTCACCCACAGAGGCTCAAGAATCTTACTGAATCCCAAAATTATCTGGGGGATTTTAGGATGCCAAATATATACTCTTTTGAGGCTGTGGTGGAGGTTGGAATATGAAACTCTTAGAAGCTGTGGACAAGGTTGTTCCCCATTCACCTCTCCTGTTCTTGGGGTGGAACCTGGCCCTATGGTTTACCACAGAGCTAAGTGACACATGAAGAGGGCTGAGAGATCTCTAGAGCAATGCTGGCAGAAAAACAGTATTGAATCTGACAGGGCATTCTATAGACTTCACTGGACCTATGAAGCAGCAATAGCAATGACAAAGTGTTACATCTCTGCCTTCATAACAGCCAGGTCATGACTGTCCCAGTTATTCAAAGTATCTTGGCATCTACTGACTCCCAAATCTGGGCTTTTATTGTCTCATGAACAGGAAATTGCGATGGCTTTTGCAAAGATTCTTGCAGATGGCTGCTGAAATCATGTGAGGAGTCCATATTAACAAGTCACTAATGTCCATCATAGATCAGTCACTGACTTGGCCCCTTTTCGTGGCACCTAAAATAGCCAGTTAACTGTCCACAACTTAAAAACCTTCTCTATAGAAAAGTGATACGGCCCTGTTTTTGATCTGCATTTTGGGGGCAAGATGACCAACTCCTGGCCTTCATGGATAACTATGTTTCCTGGACTCTTTTCAGTTTGGTTTCAGGCAAGACTATGGGAAAGAGATAGTGATGCTGGTTTTAGTTTATCATCTCCATCTGAATGTAAACAAAGACCTTGCCTCATTGCTGCTGTTGTGATGAAGAGATGTAGGATCCCTTAATTAACAGGCCCTATTCTCAGAGAAAACACTCTTTCTGAGAATGGAGCTATAAATATCTCTGACTACCAACAGAGATGAATTTCCTTTATGGAAATAGATAGGCAGCTCCATTATCTACCCATCAGCCACCAGGTTCAGTTCAAGGTACTGTCCTACAAGACTCTGTCTTTCCTATGCTCCACCACATCTTCTGAGAATGGCCTTCTGCAGACCAACAAATCGGCAAAATCAACAACTACCTGTAGATGTGCATTCTCTGCACTACCTCCGACCTTGTGGAATGCTCTGCCTGACAAAATTTGGGAGGCTCCCAAGCTTCTGGCAGCTTGAAAACTGTTGAGGGCATTTTTATAAAGGTGATAAGGCTATATTATAACAAAATGGTCCAGATGTTTCAGAGATGGGAATGGATCTGTGGATTTTACTACTCTGTATGGTATATGTTGTTATGTATAGTATTTTGTTCTTAGTGTACTGTATTTCTACAAAGTGTAAATGATATTCTATATCTTATACAACATCATGTTTAATATTTTTGCTTTGTTCAGATTTCTGCAATCCCTTATCCTATTACACTGGTTATCAGATGTCTCGTCCAACTGACTGCATTGATTTACACTGTGTAATCCACTCTGAGACTCAGTGAGAAAGTCAGTCTATAAATAAAGCAATAGTATGTGCTTTCTAAAACATTAAGTCTATATTGCTTCTGCCTTACAGTGTATTTTGCTTACCTGAAGTATCTATGACAACACCACCCGCCTCTCTGATAATAACAGTAGCTGCAGCCAAGTCCCAGCAATGCAAGCCAAACTGATAATAGGCATCTGCAGCACCGGATGCTAAGTGGCAGAGTGCTAAAGTAGCACTTCCAATTACACGAATCCTGCAGTAGACAAGTGGGAAGGGGAAAATGGGCAGCAGAGATAGAACACTTTTGTGAAAACAAAACTCTTGTTAAAAATTAGATGCAAAACCTGTCTATGAAAACATTTTAGAAAATGTGATCAGTTTTGAACAGTGCTATTATACATGCAAAACTGGTATACACAGAAAAAAGTTTCAGGACACTATTTTTTAAGATATTGATATAACACATCTGTCCCAGCATTTGCCTCTTCTTTACAATTTATTATGTATGTACATGTATGTGTTACTGTATTGTTTATGTATCCATACTGATACTGTGGCATGGAATTATCTGTAGATCTTATTCACAAAGCAAAGCTTTTGTGTTGACCCCAGTGTTAAGAGTCAGAGAGACAGTTCCAAGGAACTGCTTGGCATAACAAGCCCTGAACAGGGAAGAGTAGGTTCATTGGGAATTGTGTTACTTTTGGTGCTAGCATACCTGCAAAGCTTTAGATTGGGTTCATCAGATTTAAATGAATGATTAACTGAAATGTTAATAAAACTGTCTGTTTTGATTTTTTAATGAAGGTCTATGAATGTTGTAGGAAAATCCTTACCCATGAGCTTGGGCCCTGAGTAACCTCTCCATGTTACTAAGAAATAGTTTCAGTGTCTCGGGGTCTCGTTTTGGACCAATCTCTGTTAAGATCAGGGCCTTTGAAATGTCTGTAAAAGAATAGTAGACTTGTTTTCCCAAGTAGTATTTTTCAATTTATATATTTAACCTATTTTGAAAGTTCCATAGTAAAACTCTTCTTCAAGTATGTTATCAAGTTTTGTTCTTTCCTAAAAACAAACAAGGACTAAGCTTCATTTCTGGTGCTCTTCTCTCAGCTAAGCAGCACAGAGAAAAATCCTAAGCAATAAAGGCTTTCTAAAAAGGCTAGAACAGATATTTTTGTGGGGTTTTTTCTGGGTCACCTAGGGGATGCATGAGCAGCTAGTGAGCTACTGGTAGCTCCTGAACTTCCTATTAAAGACCCCTGATTTAATATAGCATGGCAACTTTATGGATACTTCTTATGCCAGCATTTACTCTCCTGCCACTGAATAACTTCAGTGATGTACAATTAAACATGGATCATTGGTTCCATAAGTTTACCATGATTTATTTACAATATTTAAGCTGAATTGTTAAGACATAGAGAAAACGAAGACTATTGTTTGCATTATGACAATGAAAGTTGCATGAGAAGTCTATCTAGAACTAGTGACTGCCCTCTAAAAATAAATAGTATAATTGTAGAATGCTAACAAAATCTAAACCAACCTGTCACTTTTGATACCTGAAGCCTTTTGTCATTACAATATGCTCCTTGACCTCTTCTACCAGTGTATAATCGCTCTTCAGTGCAATGATAAATTACACCAAATTCAAGCTTTAAAATTTTGAGAAAGGGGAAAAAAAACACATGAATGCAACTTGCATAATATTAAGCAGTATAAATGACTTAAAGATTACAGTCACATGCATATAATGATAGTTTATGCTACAGATGAGAAAACTGACTTTAATTGCTCTAAAATTTCATCTTTATATAGCATACAAAACTTAATAAGTAATGAGTTATTGCGTCTTTTAAACCTTAGAGATTATTCTTACAGTACAGCGATCACTGGGAAGCTACTTGACAAGTTGTACAGTGCCTTTCATAACAAGCAAGAGCAATTCACTATGTTCCACCATTTCATGGAGCTTCCAAGCCTTTGCCAAGAATGTAGAGTGGAGACAAAGGAATTCTTCACAGGATGAGCAGTTAGGACATGAAGGGCTTACAAGCTTCTGAATGGCAGCTGTTATGGCCAGTAGCTGCTTATTGTTGGGATACTCATAATCCATTATTGAAATGGTAACTTGTACTAATCGTGACACAGAACTAACCTGCCTAAACATACAGTCCTGCACTGCATTTGGCTGTTTCATCATTTGCAATCCCATTTAAAGAGCAGAACTACTTGCATCAGTGGCAGACCTGAGTCTTCAAAGACTGCTTGATGCCTATCAGGCACAATGGAAATAATTTCAAGTAGAAAAGCAGCAAGCGGAACAGGGTCGCTGAACCACCCCTTGCAAAGCACAGCTTCTCCCTCAAGCCACAGTTCTCTTAGGTGGGCTTAGGTTCTTCCCTACTTTTGCTCCTGTATCTGGTCCCCAAGTGAAAGATGACTGAAGTAGGGGAAGGAATAGCAACAAGCAGATTGTTTTCGCCTCAAATCACCCACATGTTTACCCAGTTAAAATGTCTTCCCTTAAGCATTTTCCCTTTAAACTACAGATTCTGCTTCAATGTGCAAGCATGTGACAATGAAAAAGACAGGTAATCTTGCCACTCAATTCATTGCAGCAGGGCAACTGCAAGCCACCTCAAGTAAATAAACACATACTCTGTTAAGGTTGTGGTGGGACTCAACTTCTAAATGCATCTACTTGTAGCTTCACTGATTCCAATGAACTCTAATTTTTAAAGAGTATGTTTATGAGTATGTTTGGTTAATCTCCAACGGGGCTTTTTTTGAGCAGGAATGTATAGGAATGCAATTCTGGCTGGCTTCATGTCAGGGGGTGTGAAACAATGGTGATGTAAGAGTGTGTGGCCTAACATGCAAATGAGTTCCTGCTGGGCTTTTTCTACAAAACACTTTTGTACAAAACAGTGAAGGGTGTTAACACACAGCACGTGAACTTTGCTTTCTGTAAATCATCACTAACCTGATGCACTAACGTAAATGGTGTTATCAACATTAAGTCAGACTCAAAACCTTTAATGGCATAAAAACATTAAGTCTATATTTGTTAAACTTGCATTTAGACACCATCAGAATCACTGAGTATTTGTTAAAATTTTACATTTATCCCTAGCTGTTGCAGCTAAAGCCTATCTTACCAACTTACAGAACATTATCTTATACCTCTTGATTAACAGCAAATCCAATGCTAACAGCCACAGTTGGAAACCTGTGCAAATAAAAATAAGGTATATTTGTTAATACTTTTTCTATATACAAACTTTTGGCCTCTTCAGTTACTAGCAAGCTTGTTCCTGGTTTTCAGTTTAAAATGTTATAGGGTCTTCATTATTTGTGTACCTCAGCAAAGTTGGCACTGTCAATTTTGATCTTTAAACTACTCATAACAAAACATTTTTTAAAAATGATGGTTTCACAGTCTTAAGAAGGAACTGAGCAACATATTTTTCACAATCTTACAAAGCAGAAAAGCAACAAAGTTCCCACATCAGATGGCAGAGATAGGCAACACTGCCTGGAGTCTCAGGAATTTACTGTGAAAAGAACTGGGAGCCATTCTTATACCAGCTGTACCTATCAGCCAGTGGACCTTCAGTGACAAACACACTGTGAGAAAAAGGCAACTGCTGCTCCAGCACAAGGGTCAGTCTAGTTAAATGTCTGCCCATATGGGAGTGTGTCTTTAGAAGGCTATGTATGCATTCTGTGCCATAAAGGTGCTTCTAACATTGGTGATGGTATGAATTAATGACCTCCAAGATCTCCTATCATACACACCCTTGCTTAGACCTTGCTTTAAACAAACAAATTATTTTGTAATTTCCCCAACACTGCCATTCTCATGGAGACTATGCCAATCTCCATGCTCACTGCATCCAGGACAGCAATGGCTTCACACTCTTGGGCTAATCAGTCCCTCCCCCCACCTCCAGGAATTTTCCTTCTCACTTGCAGCTTGGGGCTGCCATTCCTGTTGGGAGCACATTAAGTGACAGGCACAATTATTCAAAATATACAGCATTTGTTCCTTTATTAATAGTCTTACCTTTGTCTGTTCATGTAGTATAATAATTAAGGACTTAGTCAAACAGCATAAATACAGAAATTTGGACTCAAAAAGAAATTGTGACCATGAAACTGCTCACATGCTTCATTTAAACAGGCTGAACGTAGAAAAGAATCTTTCAACAAGCAGGAAGTCAGTGGTAGCTTTAAATTTCACTGCATTATCCATGTATTTACCTGTGTACAAAATTACAGGTGCCATCAATTGGATCAATAATCCAGGTAGGGCTAGCAGTCAATATACACTTTGAACCAGCAGCAGTAGCTTCTTCTGCAATAAACCTGTAACATGTAGGAGAAAATTCATGTTACTTGTTGGAGGTAGGTGTGTTTGAATTTGTTAAGAGAAAACTTCAGGTATTCACACGTTATTATTCCTACTTTATTTGGCCTTAAATGAACATTACACAAAAGCCATTACAAGATCTGGACAGAGACAGCTCATAGGAACCTATGAAAGCTATTGAGAAGCAAACATAGCAGGCTCTCTAATGACTTGTGGGTCCTCTACACATATTTCAATGTACTCTGCACAGGAAAACATCTTACCCATGGGAAGATGGATGTGCTTCCAATGCAGCAACAGCAAGTTCATCTCCTAATAGGAGAAACAGCAGTTCCCTACTTTTAATGGCACTTGCATAAGGCATAGAAGATATGCAAGTCATATGTGTTTCTTTGTTGGTTTTAATGTACCTGAGACTTGAACTGGAGTATTAAATCAGGAGCTTAGTTCTCTGGTCCAAAGTGGGGCAGTCACAACCAATGGGAAGAAGCCTTTTGATGACTCCTAGTGGGAGGGGCTTCTCCCCCAAGACTCCCAGTTTTCAGCCTTGACTGAATAGTAGACAGGTGGTCATTAACTGTGCTCTTTAAAGAGTACAGTGACTCTTTCTCCATAGCCTTTCTGTTTCCAACTCTCCCCACCCTCTCTGCCTTATTTTGGCAGTATTTTCTTTCAGTTACTACCACTGCTTAACCATCCATCCCCCACCAACTCCTCTGCTCATTTTCCAGTCCTCCCAGAGCTCACACACCCTTCCCTGACTGTGCTTAGCATGTGGGTCGTGGGTTGGCTCACAGCAAGGAGATGGACAGCAGAGGAGGTGAGCAAATGGCAGGGAAACAGTAGTGGGCTCCAAGAAGATCTGGGCCTTGGCAGTTGCCCCGGCCACTTCTGAGTTATGGTGATGCTAGCCCAGTATAAACAGATCTGTCTCTACTGATATTCCCTGAACATTCAATCTCACAATAATGCTCTGGATTTCAGTTCCAACTTGCCATGCACCAGATAGCACCACATACAGACATACCTGTGAGAGGGAAACTTTTCTTTCAGAGCAGAAACAATTAAGTTTTCCACAAAGTGATCTGTTTCTGTCACAAGATCTGCTGCAGAAGTCTTGGTGGATACTTGTTTTTCTTCAGTGAAAGCTTTTCTAATAATCTACGTAAGGGGAAAAAACCCCACAAACACATTATTTTGAAAGTGCTTCCCACAAACATTCAAAAATCACATCAACACAAAATACTCAAACTGACTTAAATCACCAGCAAACAATATACGATACTACCAAAACAGAAGTTTAGTTCCTAGGCTAGGATCTCTAATCTATGCCTGTACAAAAGTTCTGAAGTGACACTTTGCAAGTGTAGACAGGAAATGACAGTGACGGTGAAAGCAGATAATTCTGTGCAGATATGGAGGCCAGGGTACCTTCTCAGTCTAAGCAAAGATTTTGACTTCCTGTTATACTTAATTTCTAATTACTGAATTTATCACTATGATACTATGTCAAAGTAACTATATTGTTTCATGAGGTTCTAATTTATACAGTATGAGTTTATAACCAAATTAGTAAGCAGCATGTTTTACTTCTACAGACAACTCACATCTAAAGAGTTATAGGTTATTGATCTTTTTCTTTATTCATTTTAGTATGCACACAGATAATTCCTTCTGTAAGGCAAAAAGTGGTATTGCTATATAAATATAATGAAGGAGAAGCTTCTTCAGAGGTAACATTTGGCTTTGTATGTATGGATAATAAATATAAACCCGAATCACAAGTTTCAGTTTAATACAAAAACAATTGTTAAATCAACAAACAAAGGCAGGTGCCAGTGAAACAAAAATAGCCAAGCATCCCTCAGATGATTTTTAGTTTTCCACCCACCCCCACACAACTAAAATAGTTTTCTTCTAAGCTTTTTCATTCAGATCATAAAGAGAGAGAGACACAGAGAGAGAGAGATGCAGACAAAAAAAATTTAGTGTACCCAGGTAGTGTCCATAAGGACAGAGACAGAAAAATCTTTAAATGAACAACACAGGAATGAGTGCATTAACAAGGAAGGAAAAGTGTCCCTTATGTCACAGGATCAACACTTCCTAAAATAAATGCACCAGCTCCATAGCATCTCTGCTACAACGTACAGCCCCATCCTTTGCATGGTTACTGGAAAACAGTTCAGTGGGTCTTGCTCCCAAACAACTCTGCATAGGACTACTACAGCCCTTCTTGGTCACAAGACTTCTGAACTCAATGGAATGTACTTCTAAATGAACACACATAAAATTGTGCTCCATATTACCCAAGCACACCAGCAAACAACTGGAGATATACAAGTCAAATCCAACTCATGGGCAACCCACCAGCTGCCACACACCACATATTTACTCTAGTGCTAAAAACAACCCATTTAATCCCAACCAAGTCTCTCATTCAGGAGGAGGAAGAAAGTGCCAGAAACACCCAAGAAGTGCCTCCCGCTCCCCACCCTTTCTGAAACTACTGGAGGTTTTTCAGCAGCTGCAGAGTACTTTAATGATAGCAAGTGAAACTAACAATGGACGTTAGGTGGCCTCTCATCTCTGAATTAGACTGCCCCAACCAATCAACTTAATTTGTATCTAGCATATTGCATTTCACTTTTCCTTCTATTTATCTTGCCAGACAACAATATTTTGATTTTGAACCTCTAATAATAAAGAATCATATTTACACAAAGGGAAATGCCATATCGAATTATATGGCAATTTCACAGAAATACAGATTTGGAACATACTACTCAACTGTGATACATTTAGATTAATTTTTATTTTCCTTTTTGACCCTATAGTACTAGATAATTTAAGAAAAACTGAAGCAGAAAACTTGCATGATTATAATAGATTTGGAATATATAAATATCCAGTAAATACCTGATAACTTAGTAGAAGTTGTCTTAGTAGCACCTTTAAGACCAACAAAGTTTTATTCAGAATGTAAGCTTGTCTTTTGAGACAGGGCTAACCCCAGAATGTCTCATGAATATTGCCAAATGAGAGTAATGGAGAACAAAGTGCCCCTGAGAATACATGGAGTAATTGTAGATACACAAGAACTTGCAACGGTCAATGAATTGGGAAAAATCACTTTCTATATTCTTTAGAATATTCTCTTTGCTATTCTTACATTTTAAGACAGACCCTTCATGTTTAAAATAAATGATGGGGCCAGCTCTACATAAGAAGAGAATCTATTACATACTTGATAGAGAAGTTATGTTATTCTAACTCTATAATTGGGGTTTTTAAATTGAAACTTGCAGCTTGCCCAGCTTCCAAATAATACATTATTTTGCATACAGTTTCACAAAGTCAGTTTCCTGGGATATTCAAAGCTGGCAGAGAGGGGGAGGAAAAGGTACAGAACTTAAGCTGCCAGTGAACTGAATAAAAATATAATCTTGACATTTAACACAATGAAATGCAGCATTTCCTTTGCCACATCATATAATGTCCAGGCAAAAATAGCAGACTACACTAACAAAATAACGGACAATATTTCATAACTTGTCTTGAAATTCTTTTGTGATGTTTTATAACATTTTCCCTGTGGCCTGCTTTTAAAAGTACTGAGTAGGTTATTTTTGAGATCTCCAGAAATACAAGGCATTTGTGTTTCCTGCTTCATTTAACTTGACTCGGTTGAATCGCTTCCCCCTCTATTTCAGCCCAAGCCGTCACCCTGGCCAACTTCATCTCTAAACGGTATTTCAAACCCCTTTCTTCTTGACCTCTTCCCTTCAAAAGGAACACACAACTGAGTTGTCCCCCAATGCATGCCAGCAAGATCCATTCAACGGCATGCAGCTTGCTTCTGAACAGGCCTCGGATTCAGTGGGAGATCACAGGAGCACAGCTCCTGAACCTTTCTGAGAGTTCCACCTCCCTGTCCATTGAATAGGTGCAGCTGCATAACAATTCCTGGATGAGCTCCACCACCTATTTTTCTACAAAATGACCCCTGCTTCCGAGTAAACATGCATCGACTTAAGAATGGCACACTTCCAAAAGTTTTGACCTGAGAACTGGACTCAACCCAAAACTTTCGGCTCTTAGTTGCCAGCACTCCAACAGCTGACGCAGAGCTCCATGTCCTTCCTTGGGTACCGGCATACAATTTGACTCCATCGCCCGCATAGCCTTAAAAAAAAACAACAAAAGGCAAAGCCCAGAAAACAGCAAAAAGCTGGCGTTGGAAGGCAAAGAAGGGCCCCGGCTGGGAGTCCTGAGTTTCACGCCAAGAACCCACCCGACAGGAGGTCTAGGGTAGAGGACGCCAAGGCATACGAAGCCCGTTGCTCCGACTCACCTGTCCCGCCCTCAGCGCCAATTGCACCGCCACCTCCACGCACTCCTTCCAGGGGTCCTCTGCCGCGGCCGGGACCACCGCCGCCCCCTCCTCCCCGCTGGGCTTCATGGCAGCCTCCTCCCGCACTCTCTTCGCCTCCCTTTTGACTCGCCCGCCGGCCGCTTGCAGGACCACCGCTCTGCTCCAGCTGCTCAAGGACAGCAGGCCTGCTCAACAAGAGGGACGCTCTTTGCTGCTCCTTTGAATAGGCTAGAGGCAGACCGCCGCCTGCTTCACCCTCACGAGGCGTTTCTCCCCAGCCGCTGCAGAAACTCCTCCAGCAACCTCTTCCTTGCGCGGCTCCCTCACGCTTCTGCACGGCCTTGAGCAAGTGAGTAACTCCCAGACCCCGCCTAAGCTCCGCCTCCTTGGCCAGAATGACGGCCTTTTCCACCCATCCAAGGCGGGAAGCCGCCCAGCAACTCAAAGCGCGCTCGACGACTGCTAATTTTAGGAAGTCGTAGGCTGCCTGGCTGGGCCTTTGAGCAGAATTCAAGGGTGTATGTGTGACACCGAAAGGGGAGGAGGGGGGCCGGGAAGTTGCTGGCTTTCTTTTTTTATACAACCCCTCCCCCGCCCCGAAGACTTGTGAATGCCTCTCCCCTTAAGAAGTTGTACTTCTGGCTGCATCGCGCTTTCTGCAAAGCATCCCCAAACATAACCTCAGATGTGCAAGTTGGGCTTTGGAACAACTGCTAGCTCTAGTGATGGCTGACCCTTCTTCCCCAGGCCCGGGTGGCCGCGTCCCTGGGCCCCGTTCACTGTCTGTGGTCAAGGAGATTGCTGGGTATGGCCAATCCCCCTCCTGGGTGCTGAAACAAAAAAGACAAAGTCACGACAGCGTTGAAAAGTGAAGGAAAATGTGGAGGTGGCTTCCGGCCCCAAGATGGAGACCAGACTGGACAGTTGAAACACTGAAAGAGGAGACCCAAATGCAGAAGCTACCAACTGTGCCCCAGGTGGCCTGGAGACCATCACAAACAAGCCCAACCCCGCAGCATTCCACAACGACTGTTGATGTGGCTCATGACAGTGAAAAGGGCTGGCTGTGTGCAGCAATCATTGTGACAGTGGCTCAAAGCCCTGGCCTATCTAACACCTAATCTCAACAGAAAAGAGCAGGTCAAAATCGGAAGAGGTGGCTCAAACCTGATGTCAATGTCCTATTGCTGGGAAGGCTTGGCCATATGCAGTGATCATCTTTGCTTAGGGCTGCCAACCACCAGGTGGCACCTGGAGATCTCCTGCTGTTACAGTTGATCTCCAGGTAATAGAGATCAGTTCACCTGGAGAAAATGCTGCTTTGGAGTGTGAACTCTATGGCATTGTACCCTGCTGAGCTCCCACCCCATCCTTGCCAGGTTCCACCTCCAAAATCTCCAGGTATTTTCCACTCTAGAGCTGGCAATCTTATCTTGGCAGTGGGGCAAATGAGAGGCTGGTTTGAAGCCCTGAGTCCATCCAACACCCAGTCCCCAAATGGAAAAAAGCAAACCAAAATTGGAAGGGGTGGCTCGAACCTGCTGCCAACATCCCATTTCTGAGGAGGGCTGGCGACACAGAGTGATAATCTTGGCAGTTGAGTGAGTGAGTGGCTGCCTCGAAGTCCAACACCACAAACACCCAAACCCAGCAATGGGGAGAGAGCAGATCACAATCAGAAGGGGTGGCTCAAACCTGCTGCCAATGTCCTGTTCTCAGGAAGGGTTGGCCATGCAGAGCAATCACCTTGCCAGTGGTGCAAGTTAAAGGGGATGGCTCTGGAGCCATGGACCAAAGGAAAGCCCCCCCATACTCCCAAATGCAATAGGTTGTGCCCCCCGCCAAGGCTGTGGCATGCAGCAGATACAAGAAGAACAGAAAGACTTGGCATGGCCACTGAGATTTGCAATCATCAGTTGGGTGAGTGATTGAGACTGGTTCTTGAACCTTTAAACAAATGGGGTACCCCCAAATGCACAATCTCCCCCCCCCCCAGTTGTGGCTTGCGGCGAGCATCCAAAGGACAGACTGAAAGGTAGAGAAGGGCAATGGAAATTTGTTGTCAGGCGGGCTTGCATGAGCAGGATGATGGTAATTGAGGTAGATGTTTGCTGAGGTGGCTATTCCATCCATAGGCAGGTGTTGTGCTATGAGGTAGATGTTGGTCCAGGTTTGAGGTAGGTTTTTTTTAATGATGTAGATGTTGTTTGGGTTCTGTGAGGAGACGTCCCACCCCTACCAGCTATCCTCCCACCCACGTGCACAGAGCACAACCTGCATGCTGCATGCCAGATCACCTAGGGGAGGGAGGGAATACACGGGGGAACAATGAGGGGGCTCGGATCTTAGTCCGCCAGTTCTAGAGGAGGTGGCCCAACAGGGGGAGGTTGACCTTCAGGAAGGACAACTCGTCCACAAGAGCAAGCAGGTTCAAGATCCAAAACCAGTCTGAAGGTGACTAGGGCAAAGCAGAATCAAGAGCTGCAGCTGTAGAACTCACCAGGTGGTAACTGGTTGCTTCCAATCTAGCAGTTTCCCTTGTCTGGCTTTTATAGGCATCTCCTGGAAGGTCTTTCTTGCAGCCAACTGCTTGGGAGTAACCTCACAGCTACTCATCATCAGCAAGCTCTCTCAGAGCTCCATTCTAAGCCTTCATCTCTGGCACCCAAAGGGTGGGTGTGAAACTAAAGGGCTGGTAAGGACCCCTGGGTTTCCTCCGTTGGAATGGGCTGGAAGGTGCTTGTGGTTTTGCATCAGCTATGGGCTGTGAACTCTGACAAGTCTGCAGTTCATCTTCCTGCTTGCTGACTTCTGCTGATTCAGAGCAGAATTCATCTTCTCCTGAGGAGTCCTCCTCTCCTGATTGACCCATGACAAGTATATAAGGAGGAGATTTCTTTCATGCTGTGGTTGTATAGCTTTGTCTGCATCCTGAGTACAGTGCACTGCCAAGTTCAGTAGGTGTCATGTGGCTGGAATCACATTGTACCTCTGGCCTTTTGAGCTGCAGAAGGTGGAGGCCATCCAAATGAAGACAAAAACCAGTAATTGATCAAATATCTCTGGATGGAACATAGGGGTCCTTTAGAAGGCTGGGAACAGAGGGGAACATGTTAGTCCTTATGTAAACAAATTTTGTTGTGGCATTAAGAGTCAGTGGAAGCCAGAATGGTGCAGTATTACTTAGTTTGCATCCACATGGGATGTGAAAGTGCATTCTCCAGCACAATAGCGGCAGCAAGTAGCCTGGGGGAGGTGAGGTGGGAATAGCACCCACATGCCCTGTCCTTTTATTGCTGGCTGCTGCTGTCATGGAAGCAGCCCTTATGTGTCTTCCTAGGTTCTTTCCCCCTTCAGCTACCCCAGGGGTGAGGTCAGACGTTCAGAAAATCCTGCTGCGGGCCTGAGTGGAGTCCGGAAGCATGTCGGATTTTAAGCGGTTGTCCAAACATCAGCATCTGCGAATGGTGGTTAACTCGTTCGAGTCCTGCGTTGAGATGACTGAGGCGCGGACTAATTTGATACTGCTTTAAATCCGGAACAAAATTCTTCTGACGGTTCCTGAGTGGAATTTCTCTTTTGAACACTCCATCATTGGCGACTCGTCGGAAGCGCACCACCGCTTCCCTCCCAAAGCCCTCTGCAAGTGATATCACTGCGCCAGTGAATGAGCGAGCGAATGTTGGCTTGATAAATCGTTTACCCGCCCCTATGTCCGGAAACAAAACTCACTTTTGAAACTAGATGTGAACTGATTTGAATTCCTGGGTTTTTTTCTGCACGCGTAGTGCTCGTGCTGGAAAAGTAGTGCCAACGGATTAGCAAAACTGTTAGTGATCCGACCCATTTAAAAGTGACGCGCATCCCCGCCCTCGAGAACGAGGTCATGGTGGGTGTGCGAGGTCTCTCGTGGAGAAGGGAGGAGACGCTGGATCTGCTCAATAGTGCAGATAGCGAGCATCACTGTGCCTGCGCTAATGCAGATTGACGTCTCATGAAACGAGGTCCGGTGGAGCACTCTGATCGACCAGCGACGGGACCCACATGGGATAGAATGGGAGCCTGGCTGTTGTCTGATCGGAAAATTGGTTGTGTGGATTATAATAGAGGTGCGTTGAAGATGGATTTAATGGTGAGTGTGACCGCACCCCAGAATGCCCTTCAGAATGATAGTAACTTTTAATATAGGAGAAGAGGGTTATTATGCCCAGGGGTTGGATCCTACTGGCATAAGAGAATTTTTCTACTGGCATAAGAGAATGACCCTTCCCTCAAGCCCATACCAGATAGTTTAAGGCTGATGTGGACTAAAAGCTATATGTGAAGAGGTTGCAAATTCTACAAGTTTTTCAGATAACTCCCTTTTCAAAGCATTTGTAAACTTTATTGGGACAACCCTTCAAATTTTGGGGTCTATTACATCAAGATAATATTTTGTCATAGTTGTGTAGATCTCAAATCCACATGCTGTAAGTATATAATGAAACCCAAGTTATTTTAAGAAGTTCCTGTAAATATTAATTTAATAATCTCAAAGATATTCTGGGAAGAATATCATGACCAATGTTACAGTAGTAATATTGCAAGGCTTTGTATTCCAGGTTTTCCACCATCTGAGTGGTTTTTGCATGAAGTTTTCATCATGCAGAAGCCTGAACATGCTTTTTCACTGCTTGTGGGTTCAGAGAAGCTTGAACGAAGTGCAGATATTTATGTGTCAGTTTATATTTTTACACATATTGTGTGGCTCTTAAAGCCCCCACCACCCCATCAGCCAGCTCGAAGAAGGCATTTGTCTCTTTAAACCACTTCTCCAAGCCAAGTCAGCCAGTGGCTTGGAGAATGCATTTAAAGTTGCTTTCTTTCTTTCCTTCCTGTCTTGCAGCTCTCAAACATCTGACATTAATTTCTTGTGGCTCTCAAACATCTGACATTTATTCTATGTGGCTCTTACATTAAGCAAGTTTGGCCACCCCTGTTCTAGCACCTTAACACTATAGTAATATTTGTACTACAGATTTTTAAAAACTCTGCAAAAAATCCTGTCAGAGGCAAGAGAGGAAAAGATGAGGAGAAAGTTTGGTGAAACCCCTGTGCAGAAACTCTTGCCACTGTGAATGCCTTTTTACTGAGTAGAACAGGAAACTGCTGCTGTGCAGAAGTAGTCCTGGAAAAGCAAACTGCAATGTGAATCTTCATTACAGCTGTTGAGTATTTTAGATGTGTTGCATTCCAGTTTTCTAATTGTTACATCAACTCTTCATAATCGTTCAGTGCACGCTTCCTATTTAAAGAAGTTAACTAAAAATAGCTTCAGTCTGATTAAAGTGAAATTGATCAGGTATGTTCTTTTTAAGTGCTTCTTTTAAAATTCACACTTCATCCAGGATCACTGCCGACTCTAACTTTTGTAGAATTAATAATGTTTTTATATTCTAATTTAACAGTTCAGCTTCTCTTCTTCCAAATAAATAACACCGTAATTGACATACATCTCATTTAAACAGACATTACATTGATGCTGGCTTCCTGTGCTGTGATAGCGTGCTGTGTGCAAAGAAACAATGTCAGTTTTGTGTGCCATCTGGACTACCTGACATTTGACTCAGCCCTCCAAGAACAACAATAATGAGGGGAAAATCCGAAGGTCATATAAAGTCAAAGCATCAGTAAACTGAAATTGATGCTAGGCCAGTGACTGATTCTCTCACAGAAACTGTACATTATACAAAATTTGCCAATGTTACTGTCTGTTACCAGCAATCTGTGTTTATTTAAACAGTGAGTGCATAATTTAATGGGAAAATAAATGGTTTCAGGAATTACTAAAGGTTTATTTTAAAACAACCTTCTAGTTCTAACAATCAAACTATGACAGTTAATTCTGCATTGCTATAAGATTTAGCTCTATTTACTTCCTGTAGATGGTCTTATGTGTGCTTATTGGTTATATTAATATGCTCCAGTTCAGCTTGCTCACTACTGTGTGACATTATAGTTGGTCCTAATAAAGGCCTTTATGTCTATCTAGATAGGAGGACTGAGACTGTAGACTTCTGAGAGTAAAATACATTGAACTTAAGGCTTAACTATACATTTTCCCTATGTCCACTAACAAGTTATTGTAAGCATCAATCATCATACAAATTTGGTTAAACCTAGTGCTGTTGCCACAACAAGTTGAATACCATCGATTAGCTGCTGAGAAAGTGAACACAGCTGGCTGTTCCCTTTGCCAGGCTCATTCTCTTCCTTTTCCTGCCCCCACTGATATTGTTTCAGGAGGACAACTGTGGCAGTAGAGGTGGAGGACACACATAGGGAAGGTGGTGCTTCACCCTCTTAGCAATAAGGGTGCCAGGTCTTACCCGGCTGCCAGTGGCCATAGAGTTTTTTTACCAAAATGTTAGTGTCCTCACACAATGTGCCTGGTGTCATCACATCACTTCTGGGTGATGTCATCATGCTGGGCACGTGAACGCTGATGGAGCTCTTTGGGGATGGGGCTCCCCTGCTGGCCAATCCTGTGCTAGTGGGTTGGAGGCCCCAAAATTGGGGGAACCTACTTAGCAAATACATCCTCTCATAGCTGCCACCACTGCTATTCCATCACCCTCCTTTGAGGAGTGCTGATCCTTCTTTCTTTTCCTGCTCCAACCTGTTCCTCCTGCCCCCAGCTCTGTATTCTTACCCAGCAGAGTGAAGCCTGGTGTAGAAAAGACAATGAGCTGAGGAAGGAAATACTGGTACTTCACCCTCTCAGCTGCTGCTGATGTTCAGCTTCAGTGGTAGCAGTGTGTCTAGCCAGATGGACATTATGTTTACATATATGTTAATGTACACGTGGAAAATGTAACATCTAGTTAAGTCCTCAGACTTCATTTTGAATTAATTACAGAATTCAGTTGTTCTCCTTTAAATGTATTAATAAGGCTGCAGTCCTCTACTAGGGTTGCCAATCCTCAGATGGGAAGCCTGGAGGGACCTGTGTTCTATAAAACACGTAATAATAGTATAGAATTTTCATGAATACTTCAAAAATTGCAAAAGCTTGATGCAGAGAAAAACAATTTCCTTGCTAATCAAATCTCCCAATATCATACAATTTAAAACACCAAGCATATATTATACAGATTCATATAGACACTCATACAACCAAGGCAAGGATACAGTGAAACACTGATAGAGTATGAGACAGAGAGTTCACCACGGATGGAAAATTTCAGTGAGGGAAGTACTCTTGCAGGTGCGTAGACCTCTTTGTTGGAGTAATGATGTGCACTAAACAAAGTAACGATGATTTGATGATAACACGTTTCCTAGGTAAAAACAATGTGTTTCAGCATCGAAACCATTACAAAATTATAGTGAACAACTTACCCTATGCTCAAAGACAATATGTACGCAATTAGTCAGTTTCTCTCAATAGCATTGATGGTTCTCTGACAAAAGACGCCAAGTCCTTAAATAACATCAGCTGTTACAAAAAGCATTCTTAAAGGGGACATTCCAGAAAAAATTACAATATAAGATGCACAGAACCATACTTATAAAGAAGTCAAGTCTAGAGACGAATTAAGACCATATGGCATTACTGTATTAAACTTCTCTGCAGGTCTTTAACATCATCAGGGTTGTTAGATTGTAACTTATCTATGATGCCACCCCTAAGTTCCTTAGGATCATGGCCACATTCCATCATATAGCTCACAACAGGAGCTTCTGATAACTTCAGCTTCACCTGCAAAAGATGTTCCAAAAAGCGGACCTTAAAAGGTCGCACATATGATCCTCTGTAAAACAGCGAACAACCGCATCAAAGATAAGTCTAGATGACTCACAATCAGAAAAATGTCTCAAGTACCATGTAAAATTATTTATGCATACCTCATTGGTCTGAATGGTATGATTACAAATGGCACAATTTTTACCGCATTTAAAATGCCCTACCGGAAGGCGTGTTACAGAATCTTTCCTAGGCGCCAAATCAATGAACGAGGAGATCCTGTAAATTCCATCCCCGTTTCCAACCCACTATAGGGAATTCCAGGCCACCTAAGAGAGACTGAACAACATGCTTGCACTTTATGATTATTGTCGCTTGTCACTTTCTCAACTACAGCACCTTACTCTAGGGTGGCTGGGAAAGTCACCCGGGAAAGTCCCGATTCTGGCCCCCAATTCCCGCCTCCCGGGCTGGCTATACCGGGACCATTAGAGGTCCCGGTTTAGCCAGCGGGGAGCCTGTCGGTCACTTCTGGGTTCCTGTCCTGCATCTCGACCTGTGTTATTAGTGACAGGCTGCTTCGGCGGGCCGCTGCGCCGGCCCCCTGGGTCCCACAACGATGGGACCGATGCCACAGGGACGGGCTCGAAACACTCTATAACCCCTCAAAAGAACAGCAGTCTAGCTCGCTTCCCCCGAGCCCTGCCACCATAAGCCTCAAGGGGGCTCATTTTGCGGCATCTCCCGGCGGGAGGGTGACACCCGCACGGGACACATATCAAATGAAAGAGGGGGCGCAGGGCTATCAGAAACAGCTGGCGGAGGGAGTCGGGAGACCACCCCACTGGGGGATCCACACCCCGAAAGTGATGAAGGTGGCGCAGATAGAGCCAACAGAGCAAACAGGACAAAATAAATAGGCTGCATTATGCAGCACAGTCTCACTGGAATCTGACTGGCTTCTCAGCGTGGAACCCGTTCTCTCTAGTCTTCTCACTTTGAAAAAAGTAAAAAAAGAGTTTTATTTAACTTTATTTCCCCCTTTCCCTCTCTATAAATAATCTTGGTGTTTCCGGCGGTGATATTTGGGGGATTTTTGGGGATGTCACAGGAAGTGCTGTGAAGTCACTTCTTGTTTCCGGCAGTGGCATTTGGGGGAAATGATGTCATTTGGGGGAAATGATGTCTCAGGAAGTGATGTCACTTCCTGCTTCCGGCAGGTGGCGCGGGGGAAATGATGTCACAGGAAGTGATTTCACTTCCTGTTTCCGGCGGTGGCATGATGTCACCGGAAGTGACGTCGCTTCCTGTTTCCAGTGGCGCGGGCGCGCTGCGCGCTCGCACACACATTCCTTCCCTGGCTGGCCTGCAGATATTATGGCCACCCTACCTTACTCTTCAACCTTGATGATTTTAACTGCCAACTTTGTGATTGATTATTTATTAGTTAACTACCAATTTGTAATTAATTAATTTATTAGTTATTTAATTCGTATTTATTGATTAGCTAAGTGGATTTATTTATGGCAAATTAATTGGAGATAGATAGTGGGCAAGGTTTTTAATTAAGGAGCCAATAGACATTTAATTAATTTATTGTTACCTAGGAATTATAGGTGGTCTAGGGAGAGGGATTTAAATTAAATAACTAGGGGACATTGGTAGTTGGCTAGTGGAAGGTGAAATGGCAACAATAGGGTGGAAGGAGAATAGGAATAGGTTTATACACTGCTGGTTGATGAGCTGGTTCCCACCAGCAGGAGATGGCTGGCCCGGGGATTCCAGTGCTCCTGGGGAGGAGAAGGTATGACGGTGGGAGCAGGCAGACCTATAGGGGAAGGAGGCCGAGACATAGCAGTGCTCGACCACTTTCCTGCCTGCGTCCCATCCCGGTGGTGACAGGTAGTGGGGCCAGGCGATCTTACCCACCTCCGGCACTGGTGTTATGTAATGCCAGGTCCATTAATAACAAGACCGCTGTCCTCCGGGATTTCTTATGGGAACAGGAGGCGGACCTGGCATGCGTGATCGAGACCTGGGTGCGCGATGGGGAGCCCGTAGCCCTCTCTCAAATGGCCCCCCCGGGATACTCGGTCTTTCACCAGTCCCGGACTAGTGGGCGGGGGGGAGGAGTGGCACTTCTCATACGAGAGGTTTACTCCTTTAGGGCTCTCCCGGCCCCGGAGATCAGGGGTATTGAATGTGTCGGCCTGATGTGGGACGTTGGGGAGGGGTTGGCGATCTGGCTGGTGTACCGTCCGCCTAACGCACCGTCCGGCGCCTTATCATCCCTGGTGGAGGCCGTGGCGGGCTGGGCGTTGGAGTACCCAAGGCTATTGGTCTTGAGTGACTTCAATGTTCACACCGATGACGCGGCCTCCAATCAGGCGATGGACCTGGTGTCATCCATGGCGACACTGGGACTCTCCCAAGTTGTCACAACGCCCACTCATCAGGCGGGGCACATGTTAGACCTGGTCTTCGTGGCAGGAGTTTTAGTGAATGATATTACTGCTAGAGCAGTGCCATGGTCGGATCACTATGCCCTTAAGGCTCGGGTGGATGTGCCACCCCAAACCTGTTTAGGCGGAGAGAGGCAATGGCGGCGTACTCGAGACGAAGCGACTCGAACATCTTATAGAGAAATTATGAAGTCCTATGAGGTGGCAATCAAAACCGCAAAGAGAACATACTTTGCGGCTGAGATTGCGTCCGCAACATCGCGCCCGGCACAACTATTTAATATAATTCAGAGTTTAACAACACTGCCTCAGGGCAGACCAAATTGTAATGAATTGGGGATTGGCTGTGAGGCTTTTGCGAATTTCTTTGCGGACAAGATCGCGTCGCTCCGCCTCAACCTCCCTGCCACATTGGAGGCAGTTAGCGAAACCGAGGCTCCGTGCCTGTCTTCGGATTATGTTCTGGATGGTTTCAGCCCTCTCAGCCTGGAGGAAGTTGACAGGATCCTCTTATCTGCACGCCCAACAACTTGTAAATTGGACCCGTGCCCCTCCTGGCTTATTAAATCCTGCCAGAGGGAACTTAGATATCCTGTACGGGATATCATAAATAGATCCCTGACGGAAGGGCAATTTCCAACACCGCTTAAAGAGGCAGTGGTCCGTCCCCTCTTGAAAAAAATATCATTAGACCCGGCCCAATTGGCACATTACCGGCTGGTCTCAAATTTGCCCTTTTGGGGCAAACTTATCGAGAGGGCAGTGGCGATGCAGCTACAGACTTTCCTGGATGACGCTTCCGTCCTTGATCCCCTTCAGTCCGGCTTTCGTCCGGGCCATGGGACGGAGACGGTGCTGGTCGCCCTAGTAGATGACCTGCAACGGCATCTGGATCAGGGCGGCTTGGCGGTGCTGATTCTGTTGGACCTATCGGCAGCGTTCGATACGGTCGACCATTGGCTACTGGCCCGCCGCCTCGCCGACGCGGGGATTCAGGGGTTGGCCTTGCAATGGCTTTCCTCTTTCCTTGAAGGTCGGGGACAGAGGGTCGCTATTGGGGATGAGCTGTCCCGTAGGCATACGCTTGATTGTGGTGTGCCTCGGTGCGGTTCTTTCCCCGATGTTATTTAACATCTATATGCGTCCCCTCGCCCAGATTGCCTGAAGGTACGGGCTGGGTTGTCACCAGTATGCTAATGACACCCAGCTCTATCTGCTTATGGACGACCGGCCGGTCTGCGCCTCACAAAATCTGGACCGGGCGTTACAGGCTGTGGCTGGGTGGCTCAGGCAGAGCGGGCTGAGGCTAAATCCGGCGAAGATAGAGGTCCTTTGCTTGGGCCGTCGGGGTCCGGGAAGGGAAATACCCCTCCCGGTTTTTGACGGTGCGCCGCTGATTGCGACGCATAGAGTCAAGAGCCTTGGGGTACTTCTGGAGCCCTCCTTAACAATGGAGGCTCAGATAGCAGCCACTGCCAAGTCCGCATTTTTCCATCTTAGGTGGGCAAGGCAGCTTGCTCCCTTCCTGGAGCACGACGATCTAGCAACGGTGATCCATGCAACGGTCACCTCGAGGTTGGACTACTGCAATGCCCTCTACATGGGGCTGCCCCTGTGCCGAACCCGGAAATTGCAGCTGGTGCAGAACGCTGCCGCCTGGTTGTTATTGGGGCTCCCAAGATGGGAGCACATTCAGCCGGGACTTCGGGCCCTGCACTGGCTGCCAATACTTTACCGAGTTCGGTACAAGGTGCTGGTTATTACCTTTAAAGCCCTATATGGCCTAGGACCTGCCTACCTGAGGGACCGTCTCTTCCCACACGTTCCCCAGAGAGCACTGAGATCGGGAACTCAAAACCTCCTGGTTGTCCCCGGGCCAAAGGAAGCCCGTTTGAAAGCTACAAGGGACAGGGCCTTCTCCGTAATGGCTCCATCCTGGTGGAACCAGCTGCCGGAAGAGGTAAGGGCCCTGCGGGACCTTGCCCAATTCCGCAAGGCCTGCAAGACAGCTCTCTTCCGGCTGGCCCACAACTAACCGGCACTGAATTTGAACTGAGTGTAGCTGTAAGACCGCTGTATGATTTTAATGTTTACGTATATAACAAATGTGTAGATTTTAACTATATAAATTATGAAATGTTAACTTTTTATGCTTAATTTTATATTTTATGTTAGTTTTAATATGTTGTAAGCCGCCCTGAGCCACCTAGTGGGAAGGGCGGGATATAAATTACACATAAATAAATAAAATAAATAAATACCAATTCTTGCGAAGAATTTGAACAAGTTGTCTAGCCTGCGGTGTATTAAGTCAAGGTACAAATCATATTATCCTGTTTTCTCATTTTATGTTGGAATAAATCAAAACAGAATCAGCCCTGAGTTTAGATATCCGCACCACCTCAGAAGGATAACCATGGTTTTTAAAGGTGCATGTAATTCTATTACTACTTACTTGGTAGTCCTGCTGAGAGGTGGAGTTTCATTTTAAACGTAAGAACTTACTGTAAGGCAAATTCTGTTTAATATGTTGTGGGTGAAATGATCTGAAATGTAGTAATGCATTATAGTCTGTGGGCTTCTGAAAAACCTTTACTCCCAATGTTGTGTTACTCTTAACATACACAGACGTGTCAAGAAAATTAATAGATGTGTTGTTACTATCACAACTGAACTTAATAGAGTTGTGGACTGCCTTACAGTGTGAGACAGGAAATCCAGGGGGAAATCCAGAGCATGGATGGAATGCACAATGGTGGCATGCAAAAAAAGGTGTGTGGGGATTAGCCACATTGTGTATATAAATTTTTGGCCACTGTGTGATAAAGAGTGTTGGAATGGATGGGCCATTGGCCTGATCCAACATGGCTTCTCTTATGTTCTTAAGAAAACCTCCATGTGGAAGAATCACCAAAAAGCAGTAGTAGCACATAAACCAGAAGGCTCCTGGTTCAAATATCAGGAAATTCTGACAGTATGTTAATTGACAGATTGTTGGGTAGGCAGATTTTGACCACCTAAGAAGAGTTACAGACCTTGAGAAGACTTCTAGAGGTTTTAGTAACTTTTCTTGAAACATGGACTCAGAAGATGAAATGGGGGGAAAAATAGTGCCAAGCTGCCCCTTTCAGTATTCCATTAATATTTGGGACCCAAGTGTATATAAATATGATTTTAAGGCTGATCTAGCCTGGCTCTTGCTCAGCTTCATTTTTTGGTGTGGTTTTCTAAGCAATGTCATTTTCAGTAAATTGCCCAAGAAGACAAGTGAATTTGTGAAATCATTTCCATTTACTCTCTTCACAACCTTTGCAGATGATTTCCATGTCTGACTTTGCTAACCCTAAGAATCACATCGCTCATGTAAAACTTGTTGCAGGACACTACTTTAAAGACTTGAGCATTCCAGCAACTGAGGTTTAGCAGAATCTTGCTGCAAAACGCCATCACTTTAGGAATAAAACATGGGTGCTGACAAGCTATTTAGCTAATTTATTGATTCCCAAGCACAGGATAGCTTTCATTCTCACCTGTCTCAAAGTTTTGCCATTTGATTTATTAGAAGGGAGCTCCCATAGTGTGCCACTTAAAGAGTGTTTATGCTGTTGTGCCACTGTGGAAGTTGAAATGTTTGGACATATGCTGGTGCACTGCCCCTTCTGCTTCTATGATGACTAGGTACATGTTACACATCCTCTCCTGGGGAAGTTGAAATGTTTGGACATATGCTGCTGCACTACCCCTTCTCCTCCTTTCTTCTAGCAGACCTTAAATCTGGACGTTTGGAAAAAGTTGCTAAATGCTGCTGCCAGAGTCTACTGAGGTCCAGGACTGATTTAATGCTTTATATTTGCTATTTGTATACATCTCAGTGTAAGTTTATGTATACATTCTTACAACTATTCAGCTATGTATGTTTTATTCTGCTGGTCTATGACTGTAATAAATTATTTCTTGATTAAGACTACATTTTAAATACTGTCCCTCAACCTCATGAAGACACTTGCTCAGATACAGATGGCGTGATCTTTTGATCACTGTACAAATAGCTGGGCATTATACCAAATGGTCTCAAGGTGAAGCATCCATTGCAAAATACACACCGCACAGACTACGGAAAAGATTGCATCATATGCTTTCCACGAAATAATGTGGCCATCTGATCAACATCCTGTACTGCAAAAAGGAAAGGATTAACAAGATTCTTAGACAATGAAATGGCCTACCATACATGGCAAGTCACCTACATCAAACACTTTGACTCTCTGCAGAAGAAGATAAACACAAGCTTTCAAAACTCCTGCATGCTACAAAGCCACGGCATAGGTGCCAGCAATGTTCTCAATCTATTCAGCCACCATCTGAACCTGGTAGAAGAGCCACATCTTGCGGATTCTCCTTCTGCCCCATCCAGATCCTAACAAATGACATAGTTCTGCAGAGACCTGGAAGCTTATTTCTGCCCTCTCCAATGGAAGGAATAATTGCAGCCCATCACTAAACAATACACCAACATCCAGCAACCATCCTGTGTGTACTTTTAGAAAGAAAGAAAGACTCATCATGGATCCCCCTGACTGATGAACCCCCAGCTGTATTTTATACTGAGCGCTTTTGTCGTCATGCTCAGACTGAAATTGTGAACAAGCAACATTGCTTGCTTCATAATCCCAGCATTGCACAATGTAATAGCATCCATGTCTCAGATATATAAATACCACCCTATACCTGAAATATATTGAGTGTACTATACTTACCTAATGCTTATAGCTACTATCCACAACATACTACATGATCCATTGTCTGCAATAAACCCTAAGATATGATCAAATATGCACTGGTCCAGAAAAGAAGAAACAGATGCAGGATTTACACCAAGCATTCCTAAAATGACAGTATTCACTTGGAAAAGTAAAGAGCCAGACTGACAGGGCTAGGCAGGAGTTTCTTGCTACAGGGTAGCCCCAGCAGAGAAAACAACAGAACACCACGGGTTGCTATCTACAACTAAAACTTCTCTATCATGGATCTAACCTCTCCTAAATAGTATTCTTCCCTCTAATGAGATAATGGGGTAATGCTCATAGACAGTCCCCCAGCCTGAAGCAACTGCTCAACAAGAATTGAACACCTAATGGAAATACAAACACAGGTACTAGTGCCTGTAACAAACCCCCGTGCCAACCCTGTAGTCCTCATATCCACCCAACTGATATTATTACAGCACTTGATATTAATATCAAGTGTTCATTAACTTATCCTTTAACATGATATATGCTATCATGTACCAGCAATGTCCTTCTGCCATTTACATTGGCAAAATTGGACAGTCTCTGTGCAAGTAAACAAATAGATTCAAATCAAACATTAAAAAATGGAACACCCAGAAACCACTGGGGGGAGCATTTCAGCCTTTCTAGGCATTTACTGATCTAACTGATGGTTGTACTTCAGCAGAAACATTTTATGGGGAGACTCTAGCAAGAAGTTCCTCAGTTGAAATCCATATGCAGGCTTAATAACATAAGATTTGGATTTAGTATGGTTAAAATGGAGGGCAGGAGAATGATGTAAGCCATTTTGAGTCCCCATTAGGGAAAAAGGCATATAAATTAAAGAAATAAAAAGAATTTAAGGAAATAAAATTAAAAATTAATAGGGATTAGGATGGTTAGCTCACCAAATGTAATTGCTTCTCCATACAAGTTTATGAACACTATTCATTCCCCCCCCCCATTCATCAACAGTTGGTAGAGGTCCACACCCAGTCACAGTGAATCATATTTATCCTTTTAGCTGGATCATGTTTTTACCTGTCCTCTGAAATTTCTTGACACATTGTCCTGAGCAGGCAACTGAGCCTTTTGGTGCCTGTCTTTGTAGTAACACCCTGCCCTGCCCTTTTGCTGCTTGTTGCTCTGGTTATCAGTCCCTCTGCCAATTGAAATACTTAAGGCATCTGATGTGACTTGTACAATTCTATTCAAAAATGTGCTAGCTTTTAAGATAGCATGGGATTCTTGTTCTTTTGGCTACAGCAGACTAATGCAGCTACCCTTTTAGAATTTCACAATGAAAGCTTATATTTGAATCTATTAAGCTTGAAGCCAGTAATACATATTTGATGGTGCAAACTGTGGTCAGCTTACGGCAACCACATGAGATTTTCAAGGCACTTCTGCATAGCGACCGACCGTGGACTTCCTTTGTGGTCTTCCATTAGTAACCAACGTCCAGGTAGCACCTGGAGATCTCCCACTATGACAATTGTTCTCTGGACAATCAAGATCAGTTCTCACTTCCCGTGGAGAAAATGGCTGCTTTGGAGGGAGGACTCTATGACATCATACCCTGCTGAGGTCCTTCCTCTCCCCAACCCCACCCTCACCAGGCTCCACTCCCAAAATTTCCAGGTATTTCTCAACCCAGAACCCTGTTTTCCATCCAAGCACTCTCTAGGGTTGATGGTTCTTCGCTTCTGAGATCAGATGAGACCAGGCTGCCCTAGGCCATTCAGATCAGGGCTGAATACATTAGATCTAATGTACAACTAATGTACGAAGCTGCAGTGCCTTTAAATCTCAACTGACTTTTTCTTATGACAGTAGCAGTGGAAATGTGTCATATCTCTAACACCGAGTCGGGATCTGCTTTTATTACGTCTCATGCACAGGGCGGGGGGACGGGGGACATAGTCAATCCAGTACCCTGTTCCCATGGGAACCCTTCAGCACAAAGCCTGGGGGGTGGGGGACCTGAAACAGTCGCCGCACAGTGATGATCTCGCTCAATTCGTTCAAGCGACATAGAAGGAAGAACGTTCCTCCAATCGCTTCCGCTTTAGTCATGCGCGCTGACTGCCTGTGCAAAGGTGAACTCCCTCCCCTTCCTCTTTAAAAGTCTTCCTTAGACAGAACACTGTCCTTCCCCCCCCGAGTAGTGTCTCCGTCGCTGATGATCCTCAAGCCTTCCTATCCCCCGTATGACAAATACATCGGACTAGACCACGCAGGCGCTGTAAAGGCCTACCCTCCGTATCTGAGGGCTTTTCCAACACCCTTGTCGCCTGCACTCCCGACTATTGAAGACAGGCCCTCTGAGGCGGAGGACGGAGCTCGGCTCTGTTCGCGCGCGCGCTCCGCCTCTCCTGCGGTTTTATTGGCTGTAGCGGTCAGGGGGCGGGCTTCGGCCCGTCCTCCCGAGGTCGGTTTCTGCTCCATGTGGGAAGCGAGAGGTGGCGGGCGGATGAGTCTGCCTTCCATTCACAGGTGCATTCAAGTGAGTGGCTGGAGGTGGCTCACGGGAGGGTGGAAGGGGAGCCCCAAGTGCCCCCCCCGGTCCTCCCAGGTGCATTTGGGCTTGATTCAAGTCGGTGGCAAACGAGGGCATCCTTTGCTGTGCTTGGCTAGCGCGGCGCCGCCAGGACTCTTAGAAACGGCTCCCTCCCTCCCCCTCCAGAATGTCCACGATTGCCACATACATTTCAGAAACACAGCGGGGGACTTGGATCACCTGAGAGCTTATGCTCCTTTCACTGGCTGAATGCACACAGCCCCTCACGACGACCGTGCTGATGGGGCCATGGCTCAGTGGTAGAGCATCTCCGTGCAGAGGGTGCTTGACACAGGCTCCTGGCCTCTTCATTTAAAAGGATCTAGTAATAAGTGGTGTGAAAAATCTCTGCTGTCATCTTGGAAAGCCACTGTCTGACTAAATTGATAATACTGACCTTGAAGGATTCAATATAAGCAGCTTCATTTTTTATGGGAAAAGTGGGCTCTGTGCTGAATGTCATGCATAGGTGTTAAAAATACATATGCACCATAAGGAAACATAAGTATTGTTGTGCCTAAGGAAAGAGCATATTGTATCATTGTCCACTTGTGTATTCAGTTACATATGCATATTTAAATCTACCAATTGCTACTAGAGGATGAACTAAAGTAAGATCCATATAGTGCTTTCTATGCACTTGCTAGTAAACGAAGCATGTAAAAATGGTCTCATTTGCAGGGCAACCCAGTTTGCTCACTTACTTCACTTGTACCCTGCCTTTCACCCCATGAAGACCCAAAGCAGTTTACATTATTCTCTCCATTTTATCCTCCCAACAGCCCTAAGGAAGGTTTGGCTGAGATTACAGGACTGGCCCAAGGTCACCTAGTGAACTTCTGTGGGAGAGTGGGGATTCAAGCCGGGGTCTCTCAGGTCCAACACCACACACACTTTCTATGCAACAATATGCAGAGTTGTTTAATGCTATCTGTTACAGAGCAGTTTTGTGCATACTTATTTGAAAGTAAGCTACACTGAATAAAGAACTTATTTCTGAGAACTTGCTCTTCTGAGGAAGCAGGGTTGCATCTTTCTAAGGTGACTGACTTCAATGGACTGTTAGTCCTACAACAATCCTGGTGTTATAAGATAGGTGACAGTGACTGGCTATTGTGGGGACAATGTTTAAACCCCAGTCTTCCATAGACTATTTCAAAATAAATGTGTTATCAGCTGCATAATGGCTGTCCCACAATACTGTTGTAATCTTTATGTGAATATGGTGAATAGGACATTTTTCTTCAAGTAAAGACAAAATTCCCCTGGCAATACAGGGGTGTATTTATTTAATATTTTGTTAAAGCAGTGTTTCTACAACTGGGGACTAGAAAACTCTTGTGTATGTATGTGGCTGGAAATAATTTTGTGTCCCTTATTGGGAAGGTCTCCCAAAACGTGTCATGATTCCCTTGTGATTTCTGAAAAGCAGGTGTGGTGATCACAAGTTCCTGATTGGTAAAGGTCCAGTCACCCTGATGGACTGGAAATGTTCTAGGATGAGTGTCTGTAGGGATCAGGGAAGAAGTGCTACTAGGTTCATGGAGAAGCCAGAGGGAAAAAATTAACACAAAGAATAGCAGTTTTAACAGTATAGTCTAGCGAGTTTGAAGGGGATGCTTGTTTTCTTAAAGGCTGAGAAGTGCTGATTCGACACAGTAGTGTTAGAAGTATATAAATGAAATGCACCTTACCTATAGTGTTTACAATCAGCATTAGATGAGAAATGAGTGGATGGAGTGGCCAGGCGGATTTCAAGTCGCTTTGAAAGTGAACATAAAGGTGACTTCTGTGACTTAGGTGATTTCTTGAATGAAAAAAAAAAGGTTTCAAGAAAGTCCTTGAAGAGGAAGAATGAGTGTCAGCTGATGAAAGGCAAATGACAAAGGGAGCTGATGGTTGTGCAGAAATCAAACGGAGGAATTAAGAGGGACTTTTCTTAATGATAGCGGCCCCGTGGCGCAGAGTGGTAAAGTAGCAGTACTGAGGTCTGAACTCTCTGCTCATGACCTGAGTTCGATTCTGGCAGAAGCTGGATTCAGGTAGCCGGCCCAAGGTTGACTCAGCCTTCCATCCTTCCAAGGTCGGTAAAATGAGTACCCAGCTGCTGGGGGAAAAGTGTAAAAGACTGGGGAAGGCAATGGCAAACCACCCCGTAAAAAGTCTGCCGTGAAAATGTTGTGAAAGCAATGTCACCCCAGAGTCGGAAATGACTGGCGCTTGCACAGGGGACCTTTCCTTTCCTTTCTTAATGGTATGCATGGAATTACCTGAAGCATGCTGCAGTTTGGCAGATAGGCACTTCTAGCATGATTCTATAATGTATGGCTGTTAGAGGCAGTTGAGAACAGTTTGAGCCCAGTGGCATCTTTAAGACCAACAAAGTTTTATTCAAGGTGTCAGCTTTCATGTGCAAGCATGCAAGCACACTTCTTCAGATACAGTCAAACAGAATTCCCTCAACCATTATATATAGAAAGAGAAAAGGGAGGGTGGAATGTTAGTTGTCAGGAAGAGCCAGTTAGAGTCAAGATAGAGACAGAAACAAAATTGTAAATTCCATACATAGAAGTAGACGGTGAACAGTAAATTATAATATAGCATAATGAAGATGTTTAACAGATTCAAGGATCAAACAAGAATAATAAGCTTAGTTTATATGGCAACCATTTGCTTGGGTTCAATTCTGGGACAAAAACAGTGAAAGAAATAAATATGTCAAAATAGGGGAATGATGTATCCTTAATAGTAGAATGCTGAGAGTAATTAATTCAGACCCTGCCATCCATCTCTTTTCAAGCATGGGGGCGACTTTACATTATTTTCTTCTTTGAAGTGGGGTGATTGGGTGTGCAGATTAATCTCCCCTGGATACCATTGGTGTTTTAGAAAAATAAGATACTGTAGGAGACATAGAACAAAATTTGAGTCCAGTTGTACCTTTAAGACCAACAAAGTTTTATATAAGGTATGAGCTTTTGTGTGCACAAACACTATCTCAGATACATTGAAATGGAAGTTACCAGTCCATATGTATAGGCAGAGGATGAGCAGCAAATTAGCATACAACATAATGAATATGTTTTAACAAATGCAAAGACCAAACAGGAATAACAAGCTAGATTTATATGGTCACCATTTGTTTGGATTTAATTACAGGAGAGGGGAACACAGTGAAGCAAATAAATATGTCAAAACGGGAGACTCATGTGTAAATGTATTCTTGTTTTGTGCAGTATAAGACGTGAAAAGTTATATGAAATTGGTGTGTGCAGGTTGGGGTTTGTAAAAGGCTTTTAATTAGAGCAAGAACTTCTTTCAAGAATGGAAACAGATGTGGGGAGAGTTTTCAGTTTGTGTCAGATAACCCTAATATGTTTTTCCCTTTTCACACTTTTTCAGCTCAATCAGGAAAATGAACTGCTGCATAAGAAGCTGAGGCACATACGCCTAAAAAACAAGCAGTTGGAATATGACTTGGTACAGACACAAGAGCAACTGCAAGCACAAAATAAGTTCATGCCTGTTTGTGTCACAAAAAGAAAGTAAGAAATGGAGATGCACATGTCTTGGCTGTCCGAATTTCCACTCTCACTCTGGCTGTCATTCTGAGTGCCATGTTAACTGCCTTGTTAGCATCTCAGCTAAGCAGCATTGAATCCAGGCTGATCTAGCATTACTGACAACATGGTGTACTTCAGCTTAAACTGAGAGCAAATTTGCACTTAAAAAAAAAAGAAACAAATTGATTGTTTCGCTGAGTGTTGATATATTAACAGTCTGGTGAATGTTTAACACTTGTACAGATTGTTAACTCCATGTCTTGGAGGATTTAGAAGAGTGTATGGAATCAGAATGTATGGCAATTTGTAATCTGAACAAGTTATAGTTTTTGTGAGATTTATATTTAGCATGTCATAATCGGCTGTGAAGTAGGCAGTATTATCTTAAAGTCATTTTCTGTAAATGAATCTTTATCGCTAATCATAGGGCTGCCCAGGCAAGAAAAACAGGAGTACAGGATGTTATGGGCCTTGTTTAACTGTGGAGCTCAGCAAGAGACTGGTGGGGGTAGCAGCAATACTGCTGTTCTAATTAAGGTTTCTCTCAGCTTTTCTTTGGAGACAAAGAAACTTCAGAACAGAACTATAAAAACACCAGACTTAGATGATTTTATTTATTTATTTATTTATTTTTCATACTTATATCCCGCCCTCCCCGCCGAGGCAGGCTCAGGGCGGCTAACAACATTTTAACATCAAACAATAAAACAGTAGACAAGCAATTACAATAATAATCAGTTGTCGGTTAAGCAGTTAAAACAATTTAAAACAGTTTAAAATTATTAAAACAATTTTAAGAACAATTTTTGGTGCTAAGGTTGGTACAATACATTCAGTGATGTTGGGCATCTATCTAGTTTAACTAAAGGCCAGTCGAAATAAAGCTGTTTTGCAGGCCTTGTGGAACTGGACAAGGTCCCGCAAGGCCCTTACATCTTCTGGGAGTTGGTTCCACCAGTGGGGGGCCGCAGTTGAGAAGGCTCTTTCTCTGGTAGCCTTAAGTCTCACCTCCCTCGGCCCGGGGATTGACAATAGATTCTGTGATCCAGATCTAAGTACCCTCTGGGGAACATGTGGGGAGAGACGGTCCCTAAGGTAGACAGGTCCTCGGCCATATAGGGCTTTAAAGGTAATAACCAGCACCTTGTAGTGAATCCGGAATACTATTAGCAGCCAGTACAGTCTCCGCAGCCCTGGCTGTATGTGCTCCCGTATAGAGAAACCCAGTAAAAGCCTTCTGCACCAGCTGCAGTTTCCGGATCTGGGACAAGGGCAGCCCCATGTAGAGCGCATTGCAGTAGTCTAGTCTCGAGGTGACCATTGCATGGATCACTGTTGCTAAGTCACTGTGCTCTAGGAAGGGGACCAACTGTCATGCCCGCCTCAGGTGGAAGAAGGCGGATCTCGTAGTGGCTGCTATCTTGGCCTCCTTAGCCAATGTGGGCTCCAGTAGCACCCCCAAGCTTCTGACTTTGGGCGCCGATATCAATGGTGCCCCATTAAAAGCTGGTAGAGGGATTTCCCTTCCCAGGCCACCACAGCTCAAACAAAGGACCCCAAACATCGGATTCTGCTTCAGACGACTCAACCTGAGCCACCCTGCCACGGCTTGCAGCGCCAGGACTAGATTTTCTGGGGCAGAGGCAGGCCGGCCATCCATCAGCAGATAGAGCTGGGTGTCATCAGCATACTGATGGCAACCCAGTCCAAATCTATGGACAATCTGAGCAAGGGGGCGCATATAGATATTAAACAACATTGGGGAGAGCACCGCTCCCTGAGGCACCCCACAATTAAGTGGATGTCTCTGGAAGGATTGTCCCCCGATCGCCACCCTTTGTCCCTAACCAAGGAGGAAAGAGGAGAGCCATTGCAAGGCCAACCCCTGTATCCCTGCGTCGGTGAGGCAGTGAACCAGTAACTGATAGTCGACTGTGTCGAACGCCGCCGAAAGGTCCAACAACAACAGCACTGCTGACCCGCCTCGATCCAGTTGTCGCTGAAGATCATCCACTAAGGCGACCAGCACTGTCTCCGTCCCATGGCCTGGACAAAAGCTGGACTGGTGTGGGTCTAGGACGGAAGCGTCCTCCAGAAAGCTCTGTAACTGCAGCGCTACTGCCCTCAATGATTTTACCCAAAAAGGGTAAATTTAAGACCGGCTGATAGTGTGCCAATTCGGCTGGTTTTTTCAAGAGGGGATGGACTATCGCCTCTTTGAGGGGCCTTGGGAAAAGCCCCTCAGAGAGGGATCCATTTACAGTATTCCGCACAGGATATTGAAGCTCCATTTGGCACGCTTTTAATCAGCCAGGATGGGCAAGGGTCCAAATCACATGTTGCTGAGAGGATTCTGTCAACTTCCTCCAAGCTGAGTGTTGTAAAACTGTCTAGAGCTGACCCGGAAAACAGGCACGGAGCCTCGAGCTCACATACTGTTTCAATTGTGGCGGGGAGGTCGAGGAGAAGCGACGAGACTTTATCTGTGAAGAAAGTTGCAAAAGCCTCATAGCCAATAGCCAGTTCCCTATAGTTTGGTCTGCCCTGTGGCAGAGTTGTAAGAGTCTGAATAATGCTAAATAATTGAGCCGGGCGCGAATTCAAAGATGCAATCTTGGCCGCAAAGTAAACTTTCTTTGTGGCTTTGACTGCCATCTCATAGGATCTCATATACTCTCTATAAGATGTTCTGGTCGCTTCATCATGAGTCCACTGCCTCTCTAGTCGTCTGAGCCTCCGTTTCATCAGCTGCAAATCCGTGTTGTACCATGGTGCCATCTTTGAACGGGGGCGCAGAGGGCGCTGGGGAGCGATCTCACCAATGGCCATGGTGAGCTGATTTTGCCATGATTCGACCATGTCATCGAGTGAGTCGCCAGGGGGCCAGGGATCCTGCAGTTCCCTCTGGAACCGTATTGGGTCCATTAGGTTCCGCGGGCGAGCTAAAATATGCTCATCGCCTAAACGGGATTGGGGTGGCACATCCACACGGACCTTCAGGACATAGTGGTCCGACCATGACACTGTATCAGCAGTAATTCGGGTCACTGTAACCCCCGACGCAAAGATCAAATCCAACATGTGCCCGGCCTGATGTGTGGGTGTTGTTACAAATTGAGAGAGTCCTAGCATAGCCATGGATGACACTAGGTCTGTCGTCTGATTAGAGTTCGCGTCATCGGCATGGATGTTGAAATCGCCCAGGATTAAAAGCCTTGGGTGTTCCAATGCCCAGCCTGTTGCGGCCTCCATCAGGGACGATAAGGCGCTGGCTGGTGCGTTAGGCGATCAGTACACCAGCCAGATCGCCAAACCCTCTCCAACATCCCACTTCAGACCCGCACATTCAATGCCGTCGATCTCTGGAGTTGGGAGAGCCCGGAAGGAGTAAGTCTCCTGTATGAATACTTCCACTCCTCTCCCCCGCCCACTAGTCTGTGACTGGTGAAAGACTGAGTACCATGGGGGGGCCACTTGGGAGAGGGCCACCGTCTCTTCATTGCGTACTCAGGTCTCAGTCACGCATGCCAGGTCCATATCCTGTTCACTCAGGAAGTCCTGAAGGATCAAGGACGTATTGTTTATAGACCTGGCATTGCATAACACCAGTGACGGAGGCGAGCAATTCAGCCTGGCCCCACCCCCTGTCACCATTGTGATGGGACACAGACTGGAAGGGGACCGAGCACCCACACGTCTCAGCCGCCTTCCATTACATTTATGTCTGTTCCCACCGTCATATCTTCCCCCTCGTCAGGAGTACTGGAATCCCCAGGCCGGTCATCCCTCTCCACTGGTCTCCACAGTCACCTCAGACCGGTATAGGATGCCCTGTTATAATCCTGTATTCCAGTTCTAGTCTCAACTGTTGCTGCCCCTGCTAACTAAAACTCTCCCCAATCTATCAGCCCATGCCAATTAACCTCCCCTAAATGGTTAATTAATTCTAAACCCCCTAATTCCAATCTCATTAGTTAGCTAATCAAATTATCCCTTATAGCCAATTAAGTTCTAAATCCCCCCACCCCCTAATTTACACTCCTGTTTTAATCAGCCAATAATAATCAATGATCTTAATAGCTAATTAATTCGATAACAATCTGAGCCCAAATATAATTTCCCCCCAAATTATTCACCCCAAATTAACCACTAATACGATAGGTTCAATTAAATTTAGCAGCTAAAACATAAACCAGAGCTCATTGTTAGCAATACGGCAGTTAGGTTAGATGGCTTCACTAAAATACCACTGAAGTAAAGTAATTAGGAATTAGGAATAAAGTGTTAATAGTTAAAGTGCTTTGATGTTAAAGATAGTATTTACAGTGCGGTCTATATGCAGGCACCCCTTCTATCCTGGGGCTAAGTCCAGCCCTGCCAGTCAGCTGCCCAGCAGGCACAGAGGGGACAGAGATCCTCTCTGTGCCCCCCAAAGCTGAAGCTCTCCAGGCAGGAGCCAGACACAGCACCGTCAAGCCAAGTACGACCCAAGCGGCCGCCCCGCCAGGGCCCCAGCCGACCCAGCAACAACAGCACTGCCGACAGTGGGAGCGGCCCAGGGACCGCAACGCTGCCAGATGCAATCCTCGTCCGGGAACCACAGCCGCCGATCCAGGAAGCTGCCAGCCTCCAGGTAGCGTCGGCCCAATGCGTAGGTGAAAACTGCCGCTGCGTTGTACTCGCCGCAGGACCTACGGCCAGTGGGGGGTGGTGGTTGTGGCATGGTTTCTTCGACCGAGTGGACGGGCGAGGGGTGGCTGAGATTAGCAATTTTCCTCGTCAACTGGGGAGGGGGGTCGACAGCTTTACCCATCCGTGTGAGTGCTCCACCGCAGCGGCCAACGCTGCCGGCTCCGCTTCTCAATGCTCTACCCCTCCCTATTCGTCTGCCCTGCTTGAGTTGCCGCCACTTCCCTTGCTGTCTGTATAGCCACTCACTCCACCCCGAGGTCTGCCTCAGCGTCGTTAGGCCGACTTGGCAAGGCTGCAGGCGTCTCCTTTTATGGGTTTTCTCAATGATAGAAGTCCATACACAGTCCCAACTTCTGTCCTGCAGTCGACCACAATGGCACATTCTTTTTTCTTTTTTTTTTGTGGTTAAAACAATTTATTATAATGTAATATATTGTAATAGCATATTATCATTTGTTATTGAAAGTTAATACACATATATAACATTTTCTCCACCCCCTTTTTGATGACCCCCGGGAGTGCCAACCCCTTAACAAACAACTCCCTATTACTATTTTATTTAATTTGTTATAAGGTAATAAACTCTATCTATTAAAGAATCTTTCTTCATAAATATTCCAAAGGCTATAGTTGTAGTCCATCTTCATAACAGTCCTTAGTTATTCACAAAGAAATGAAAAAGTTATAATCCAATAATTCCATTTTTTAAACTGTAATCCATATATAGTTTTTTAAAAAGTTAACCATTATCAAAGATCACCAAATGTCCGTTAACGTTCCATTGTTTTTCGATATACTTTTGGAACTTTCTCCACTCATTTTTAAATTTCTCTAGTTCTTGTTCTTTTAAGATTCTTGTAAGTTTGTCCATTTCACTCCAATGCATAACTTTTAAAGTCCATTCCCACATTTCTGGTATTTTGTCTTGTTTCCACATTTGCGCATATAATGTCCGTGCAGCAGAAAGCATATACCAAATTATCGTTCTATCTTGCTTTTGAAATGTTTCCATTTGTACCTGGTTCTTCATTAGTTTACAGTCTAATAATAATGCTTTCTCCTGCATTTTTTGAATAGTGGAATCCACTTTGTCCATTCTTGTACCTTGGTTTTTCACCTTTTCCTCCACCTCTTGAACTTTCTGTAACGCTGCTTGAGTATCTTTTCTGAGATCTTCAATGTCTTTTTTAATTTCTTCTGTGCTGGACTCAATATCTTTTTTTAGTTCTTTTTTATTTCTATTTTTGTTTCTCTAATTATCTTTACCAATCTTGCATCCATAGCATCCATTGCATCTTGCCATTTAGCCATTTTTTCTTCAAGTGACCCAGCCCTTGTTCGGATCTGCTTTGCTGCTGGTCTATGCACTGCTTGCCTATTGCTTAAATAGCTCAAAAGTTGACCTCTCAGATTCAGATTTCAAGTACACAGTCCTATAGATTAGACCATGCCGTTTTATATAAGCCCAAAATTGCTGTTCTCTGATGCTCCTAGGTCCAGATATTAATTAAAAAAAAAAAATTCTCCAAAATGGCCACCGAGGCTTTTCTGTCTTTTTAAAAAGTTTTTTCCTTTTTCTCCAAAACTGTACCAAAGTTAATTCTAAGCATATAATCCAATAGATTTTACCTTTTAATGACAATATCTGCCGGCTCCACTATTTTTCAACGTCCCGTTTTCTTTTAATTAGTTTTTAAGATTTTGACCTTCTTTTAATGGCCGCTGGTACTTCTTTATGATTTTAGGTCCTAGAGAAGGCTGGGAGGCTTGTTACACAATGGCACATTCTTTAATCCATTTTCCAATACTGGAATTACAGGACGTGGCAGGTAATAAAGTTTTAATCGGCAGGAGCCTAGCACCAGAGCTCCGCACCTACCGCACCTACTGTCAACTTGGTGCAGGACAATCCAGCCTCTCCTATTGTTTCCTATGGACAATCTTGTCATTTGTGATAAAGTAGTGAATGGAAATTTATTTTTGATAAACCTTTGTTAGTGTAATTCCAGTTGTGAATGTTAAGATTAAAAGGTTCAGTAAACAAATGTATAGCTTTTGTTGAAATAATTACATTATTAAGTCACTGTGTTTATTTGATATAGTGTGCAAGTTCAAACAGAAATCCATTTATGGCATAAAGGTGATGGAGTTCATGCCAGGCAACATGAAGTCGCAAAAGAAAATGCCAGGTAAGCTTTTTCAAGGACACTATGTTAGTTACTTATTTGAAAGTCAATCTGTATTGAGTAAGCTGTGCTAATGGAACTTCCTCTGTCCCTGGCTAAGTCTCACCATACACATCCTCATCTATTTTGTTTTTTCTTTATTAAAAAAGAACCCAAACAGCAACTTTAAAAGGTAGAGAACAGAATTCCACCCCTGCATAGGGTTCCCAAATCCCCCGCTAGGCCTGGAGACTCCCGATTTGGAGCCTCCTCCCCCCGCTGGCCATAAAAGGGAAAGCGGGGGGAGGGGAGGGGGAAAACGACAGCCCTTCCCACCCAGCCCCGATCGCAGCAGCCAGAGCTCTTCCGATTTCTCAGGCTGCTTCCCGTCCCCAGTCAGCTGGCCGGTGAAGGGAGGGGAGCCCAGCCACGCCCCCAAAGGACCATGTGCCTTTGCACCTCCGGAGGTGAGTTCTGCCGGCTTCCTATTCCATGCCATAAAGTGCCCAGCTGGTGTGCCTGTGTTGCTGTGAGAAGCTGGCAGCAACTCGTGAGTACAGAGTCCCCTGCATCAGATTTGCCAGAAACGGGGGGGGGGGGGCGGGGGGGAGGGGGAGGGGGGTGGAGAGGGAAACGTCTTCTCATAGGGTATAATGGGGAATTGATCTGGAGGTTTCGGGGGCTCTGGGGGAGCTGTTTTTTGAGTAGAGGCACCAAATTTTCAATATAGTATCTAGTGCCTCTCCCCAAAGTATCCCCCAAATTTCAAAACGATTGGACCAGGGGGTCCAATTCTATGAGCCCCAAAAGAAGGTGCCCTTATCCTTCATTATTTCCTATGGAAGGAAGACATTTAAAAAGGTGTGCTGTCCCTTTAAATGTGATGGCCAGAACTCTCTTGGAGTTCAATTATGCTTGTCACACTCTTGTTCCTGGCTCTGCCCCAATGTCTCCTGGCTCCACCCCCAAAGTCTCCTGGCTCCACCCCCAAAGTCCCCAGATATTTCTTGAATTGGACTTGGCAACCCTACCCCTGCACCCAAGCACTTCATTTATGCTTTCAGTGGGGTTTGCATAGGCAGTTTTGTTTTATAGCTGGGTTTGAAATGTCTGTGATTTCCTCTTATTTTTGCATATTTTGTTTTCCAGATTGCGTCAGATGAATAATAATCTGCAGAAAAGGCATAATAAAGAAATGAAAACAAATCAAGAACAAAATGAAACAATTGCAGTGCTTTCTGTAAGATTTATATCCCTTTGAAGTAAATGCTAAGTAAAGCTGTATTCACACAGTGAGGATTCTTTGCTTTGCATTTATTGCTGCTGTGAATGTGGAGGCAAGTGGAGCCATGGAGCATCCACACAGGAGTTTTCTGCGTACTTTCATCTGTCAGCTGCCATTTCCCCTGTACTAGAAGAACTTTTAAAAGGCACTTTTTAACCATTAAAAAAGACATTTGGTGGTGTGCCGATGAAAGTGGAAGCTGTGAGCAACTGAGGGAAGAAAAATGGTTTTGAAATGGATGGAGTCATTTCCTGTTTATCTGGTTTTACCTAGGTACTAGATTCTAGTGCTATAGCACAATTGCATTATAAAGCTGGTTGCTTAAGTTCAGGGCTTATTGAAAAGGAAGGTGCTCATCTAGCCATGAACTTGAGCAATATAGTGTATGGACGGGATTGCCTGTCCTTTCCTTGTTTCTCTCTTTGTTTTTTCTTTTGTTTCCCTTCATCTCTATGCAGCATGGAAAGTTTGGAGTGTGCACAGTTGGGGTTGAAGAACATGCACCTCAAACTGATTTCATGCACCTGCTTTTGAGGGTACGTAAACAATGTTAGGGAGCTCTACACCCTTCGTAGATGGAAGGAGTCCTCTTGAAGGTCAGTTGTTCAGGTTCCAAAGAAGCCTTTTTCCTCTGGTCTTGGTAACTCTTCTTCCCCCGACTCTTATTGGGTTCTAACTCATTTGAAAAGTTTACAGCATCCTGGACTCAGGAGGCAGGGATTAGGAGATGCTTGCCTCATTGTGTATACCTTAATCTCCCCTCAAAGGTTAGGGACTCAAGCAGGCCAGGGCCCTCTTTCCCTTTCTTTTTCCCGCCTCACCATGTGTTGTCAACTTTCTGTGACTGCTGGAGGTAGTCCTTGAGCTAGTTTCTTTCTTTTTATTTTACAAGCAACCGCCCCACCCCCCAGCATGTTTCAGCCGTACTCCTGCATTTACAACAACATGTATCTATCTCATTCTGCCCTCCTGACAGAAACGGGACCATCAAGTTTGATGCTTAGCATGTAGTTGCTTGTGTTGGCATAGCAATACTTCACACAAGGTGGATGAGCTTTCCTCCTGTCTTGCCTGTCTGTTGCAATTGTGTTATAACTGGTAACGTGACACATTACATGGCACATTTCTTTGCATGATCACCAGTACTAATATCTACTGAGAATATTCCTATTTTATTTAAAACCATTCTAGCCTGCTTTTCTTCACTCAGATCCTATACACGTACATTTCCCATTGTTGAGAAAGGTGGGCTATAAATGAATGCATAAATAGTACATGAATAAAGAGTATCTGTCTTACACTTGTTTCCTTTTCCTACAAATTAGTCAGAATCCATCTTGTATCTTGCATTGATAGGCTCTATAACTTTTAATTAGCATTTAACAGAATTAGTAAAGAATGAGATAACTTCCTAGGCTCTGTGTATTCCAGGTATATTCCATATGTATGATACTGGCACACTTTGTGGTATGCGTCTTGCCCACCATATATAGTTGTCCTTTTAGGCAGGCCCTCCTCATCCTCAATACCTCTCCTGCTCATTGGTGGCTCCTGACAAGCTCCACAGGTTTAGTAGGCTTGTTTCAAAAGTCTCAATACAGAGAGCTAGGGAGTAGCAAAGTTAAACCTGAGGATCAAGTCAGTCTTCCAAGGGAGATGATAGTTGACTTCTATTAGTCCTTGGGAAGGGTTGGGTAGAAACTGAACAGTAGCAAAAGCAGCTGCTTACAGAAGCAGACTTCTACAAGCAAGATCCTCTTTTGGATCTTAAGATCCTACATGGCAAAAAGATTCTGCATCTGTGGCTGTGTATGCAGCCTTATTGCTGGATTGAGGCTGAATGTGTTCCAGCTGAACAGTTTACTGGTATTGCTCTGTCTGTTGCCAGCTTTGCAATGTAAACCCAGCCTGTCCCCAAAGTGCATTACTCCGGATCTGGAGTATATTTACTTTTGCAGTAGGTCATGGGATTGGTTTCTGAGAAAGATACAAGCTGGGTACCATGAAATACTTGACATGTTGTAGAAAGGTTAAGGTTTTTTTCTTTTTACAAAATCCTTTTCTCCATCCCTGCTTTACATATTTTTGTCTAGAGGGGATTCTGTGTTTTTCTCTTGTTTTTGTTGCCTACTACTAATACAAATACAGAAGTCACCCTGAATTAACTCACTAAGTGTATTTCTGTGTATGCTTGAGGAGGTATACTTTTTCTCATGTATTAAATATATTCTGTTGTTTCACCATAGGTTAAAATTAATGAGCTGGAACAACAACTTCAGTTGGCAAAGCAAAAGATAAAGGAGTTGGAAAGCAAAAAGGTTATGCAAAAGGGCAAAACTGTCCCAGGTACTTCAGCACAGAGAAAGTCACCATCTCACAAATGTGTATGCAAAAAGAAAGGGGGATGTTCCTGCAGATATTTAGGTAAGAATATGACTGGATTGTTATAGATGCATTGTCTGTCTGTCAATGGACTTGAAAAGCACCATAATTCTGGGCATAGGGAATTGCTCTGAGTTCCAAAATGGAATGGAATTTTGCTTATAGGGCCTTTGTTATTTGAAAGAGACTGCACCCTGAATCTGTGATTCTTACATCAGCTTGAGGTACCAAACATAGAACTAAAAAGTCTCTGAAATTAAGATGATATAGATGTTAAGACCCATCCTGGGTGAAGAAGTGGGAGCTGTTCTTCTTCTTTTAAAAATCATTTTAAAAATTAGTAAGCCAGATCATGTGGCAAATTCCAAACAAATAGAGCAGTTGCAAAACAAAACAAAAATCAACCAAACTGTATAGTTGCTAAAAATCCAACCAAATGTCCTCAAGTATCTTGTATGCTTCTCTTCTGGAACACACTATGTGTTTTATTATATTTAAGTCCAAGAGCTGTTCTTAAAGGGCATCATAATTAGATTTTGTGAATTTTCCTTTATGTTGATTCATAGGGGAGAAATAACCCCCCATGCAATTTAATACCTTTTTATTGGAGCATCCAAAATCCAACAAGAAAAGTCTGTTATAGCAATCCTGTGCATACATTTATAGCTCTACAATATACAGGAGTCACGTAGAAGAAGCACTGCATCTCTCCCAAACCATCCCCCCTGCCTATACAAAGGAGTGCTTTCTACCACACTGCATGCATACTCTCTTCCACTCTTGTTCTTGCTTAGTATGTTTTACTTTGGATTCTATAAAAAATTTCCTTTCCTTTCCCTGTAACTTAACAGCCTACAAGCCATACATTAAGGTATTTTATAGATATTTTGCAGCTGCATGATAAATATGGCTAGTTCCAAACATCCAATTTGTACCAGTCTTTTCCCTTGTCCAAGAGGAGACATAAAAATTCCAGAAATGATGAAGTCATAGGTTTTGAAATGTGAAATACTTTGTTATCCAGCCTACACTCAGTTTATGAATTTAACAGCATAAAATTTGTAACTAGAATACAAAATTGTACTATTTAGTATATTTATGGTATTTAGAAGTACAAATGCCTTTGCTTTGTACTTGTGAATATATCCCATACAAAAGAGAGAGACTGCTGCATACTGCTGTAGCCTGTGTAAACTTGCATACGTGTCTTGGCTTTTACCAAGGACAAAACAGAAGTTGAAAACAAAATACAACTTTTGCAGTAAACAAAAGAGAGTTTGTTATTTGAGAAACTTATACAGTCACAATAGAACTAGCAGCATATTGGGATATCAAGTCTAACACTAAAGACACTTTACTGTTTAATACAGTATTATCATCATAACAAGTTAATTATGGATAAAGTTAGCCACATTTAAACAAATAACAAATCTGTGGGCATATGTCTATTGTATACACAGGAAAAATAATTAACGAATGTTGTTAGGTTTGTGCTACATAAAAATCTTCATGCTATACATTCTGAATGAGTAAAGTGTCTCAGAAAGCATTGCATTAATTCTAAAGATTGGTATTTTGAGGTGCTTTTTCAGAGCTTCCCAACATTTCCATTTTTTATTATGGAAATATTTTTAAAAGCCCTAGGGCAATGGTGTTGTAATTTTCCATTTTTAGGGCCTTCACATCTGGAACCAGGATACATTAATTAATTAACTTCAGTTGTACCTTGCCTTTCTTTTCAGTGGGGACCAAAGTGGCTTACACCATTCTCCTCTCCATTTTATTCTGTGAGGTAGGTTAGGCTGAGAGAATATCACTGGGTCAAGGTGAAAGTTTCAAGAGAAAGATTTATAAGAAAAGAGTAACTTCAGTTTTGCCTTCAAATATAATGTGAAAATTATGAGGTTGTATAATGATTATGCTTTTTAGTGAGCTCTTAATGTTTAAATTGTAGACCAGTTGCTTTTGGAGATTCAACAGCTGAAGAAGGAAAATGAAAAGCTATCTAGAGAGAGAAGAATGCTGAGAAATGAACTTGTTGCATTAGACAAGGTAACTTGTTTGCAAGTTAAGGCTATGACTTAAGTATGCCAGTTGCATATGAATAATTATGCTATAAGAGTTAGATTCTCTTGAACCCAGACCCTTGGTTTGTGCATGTACTCTCCAAGTACCTGTGGAGATTTAACATAGTTCATCATTGTTGGTGGTGGGGAGATTATTTAGTTATGCGCCTCCTCTTCAAAAGGTGCTTAGAACTCTTCACTTGGAACTGGGTGTTCTGGCCATCTGCTGGGGAGGGTTCCATGCATGCCATGTATACCTTTCTATTGTGTTCACAATAGATTACCTGTGACCTCTTTATGGAACTCTCTATTAAGGGCTCCTTGCTTGAAATGTTCATGTTTTAGGCAATGGGTTGGCTCTTATCCCCTTTTACCATCAAAAAGGCTATGCCAGGGAATGGATCATGGGACAAAAGGCATGTAGGACAGGGTGTGTAGTAAGGATAGGAATTAGATGAGAATGAATGAACAACCTGGCTAGATCCAACTCAGTGTCTCTCCTCCCTCTTATGAATACCTTTATAGTTAGAAAAGTATGAGACAATTTCCCATATTTAAAGAATTTAATTTGGAGATAGATCCAAGTGGGTAGCCATGTTGGTCTGAAGCAACAGAATAAAGTAAGAGTCCAGTAGCACCTTTAAAACCAACAAAACTTATATCTTGAATAAAACTTTGTTGGTCTTAAAGGTGCTACTGGGCTCTTACTTTATTTTTTAATTTGGAGACACAGCAAATGTTTCTTTGACAGATCTTTCTTTGTGTATATTTAGCTGAAATAGGTAGAAACAACATATTTCCTGTAATTAAATCTTCATTGCCACAGAAGTACACTCGGCAGGAAGAGAAGTTTTTTCAGTTTTACAAAGTCTACAAAGTAGGATTGGTAGTGATGCTTTTCTGCTCTTTCAGATATGCAGTAGATGAGAACTTACATCATTAAGAAAAGTATCAGGACTGTAACCTAAACTAGTTAGAAGTTAAATACAGCAATATAGGAGTCAAATGAAGCATTATACTGTTTTCAATAGCAAATCTTTTCGTTTTTAGACTGACCCCCTCCCCCAATAATAAAAATAACACTGAGTGGTAAAGTATTAGTCCAGTGGCACCTTTAAGACCAACAAAGTTTTATTCAAGGTGTGAACTGTCCTGTGTATGCACACTTCTTCAGACACAGTAAAATGAAACTTACCATTCCATACATATAAGGTAGAGGTTGAACAGCAAATTAGCATACAATGTAATGAAACATTTTAATAGATGCAAACAGGAATAACAAGCTAAGTTTATAAAGTCCTCATTGTTTAGGCTTAATTCCAAGGGGAAACAGTGAGGCAAATTAATATGTCAGAATTGGTGCTAGAGGTATAAATGCATCATATTGAGGGGTAACTTACAAGATCTTAGATGTTTTTATTGGGATGTACTATTTAATTAAAAGATATGCAACGGCCTTTTTCCAGGATTTTTTTGATGAAATAGAAGATTTAAAATATGCTCTTCAAGAATCATTAAAACTGAACAATCAGTATGAGAAGTGCTTCAAACAACTGAGTTCAACATATGGAATTACTTTTGCATCAGTTTTGCCAGGTGGTCATCACCACAGAGGCTTACAGAAATGAAACAGCCATATAAGATTACTGATAAAGTGTTTAATATCTAGTACAATTCATAAAATATATTTTTCACATTAAAGGACTTTTTGTAATAAAATCATGATTTAACCAATTTTTGTTGGTTTGCATAATTTGTGTAGTACTTCTCTCTCCCTACCATCTCTATTTTTAATTGTACCCTGTAACTTATATTCCAGTGGCTGTTTCAGTTGAATACTTGCAGAAGAACTTAAAAAAAACACCCATAGTACTCTTTATTGACCGTCAGCCCAAATTAATACTTTATTCCTTGGCATGCTTACCTGGGAGAACTGTGGGATTAAATTGCAAGTAAACCTCTATAATCTCTGAGAATGTTTATTTTAGTGACATTTACTTTTTAGTCAAAGGGTTTAAGACTGTAGTTTCCTATGAGAACTTTCTAAGATTCTCATATAACAACAGGATTTAGAAAGTACTCTGAAGTTACAAGGGGTATGCAACTATTTCTAATTCTGTGAAAACTGCATTACAATGTTAATGGGCTTTTAGCTATCACAAAAGTTCTTGCAGCAAAAGCATTTGTATTTTCCATTTTGCATTGTATATTTGTATTTTCCATTTTACAGCTGAGGAACTGGAAATATTGAAATTTAGCTGGGCTTTAAAGCAAGTTGAGTTTTCCATCCGACCAAGTCGATAAGACTTTCCAAATAGAGGGTTTGCATCTGAAGAAACTGTGCCTCGTACCTCACATTATTAAGACATTATATTTAACTGCAACCAGTTTTTGAAATGCCTCCCATTTATCTGACAAACACCTGATGATATTCATACTGACCAACATCCAAAGAATTGTGACACTAGTTTGGTGAGCCCTTGAGTGGTTGAGCCTAGTTTTACTCAAAACAGCAACCCCCAGACAGCATGTGAAACTGTTTTGAAACTATGAAGAACTGCTTAAAGAAAAAAAAGTCCAAAATTATACAGGTCTGGTGCATTTCAGCCTAAGTATCTCTGCATCCTGGGTTAAGGGGAATCAGCTTGTCATGGATTTTTGGTTCACTCTGAATGGATTCTGAATCAAAAATTTGATTCAGGTTGTTTGCAGACTTATTAGCACTGGAGAATACAAACATAATCAGTTATTGCATATTAGTCATAAGTGTACAGGTTAATTTTTTTTGGGGGGGAGGAGGTAGACTCATTTTTTGGTTATTTTCCCATTGGATAACTGTGTATGTGAAACAAAGTTCAAGTCTAGTGGCACCTTTAAGACCATCAACGTTTTATTCCAGGTATACGCTTTAATGTGTATACACGGTTCTTCAGATACATTGAAACAGAAGTTACCAGTTCATACATATGGGTAGAGAGTGAGCAGCAATGAGGGAAGGGCGCCATGGGGGGCCGCAGGGGTAGGGGGGCATTTAAATAATTAAGGAGGCTGGTGACTGCTCCTGCCACCATCCTGTGCTATTTGGACCCCACCAATCAGCTGATTTGTGGTCCCTTTAATGACATGGGAGTGGCAGCGGCTGCTCCTGGGTGCCCTCCCACCCAATTTAAATTGCACAGAAGAGAGGGGCAGCCTGGGGGTGAGGGCCCCCCAAATTGTCAGGGGGCCAGGCCCCATGGGCCTCTGGTTAGCTATGGGCCTGGCATACAGCATAATAAAATTTTTTAACATGCACGGTCCAAACTGGAATAACAAGCTTAGTTCATATGGTCCTCCATTTGTTTAGGTTTAATTTTCAGGGGTGGGGCAGTGAAGGAAATGAATGGAAATGAATAATGAATAAATCAGATATTGATGTCTGTTGTAAGCCGCCCTGAGCCACTCGTGGGAAGGGCGGGATATAAATCCCGGAATAAATAAATAAATGGCCAGATGTGCCCTTCTTAATTGTGGAATGCTGAGAGTAATTATGACCATATAAGCTAAGCTTGTTATTTGCAATAAACAGCTACTTTGAGCCCCCCCTTGTTACTATTATTACATATGCTAGGTTAATAAAATATCACCAAAGCACCCGCTCCTGTTGGTAGATGACTGTTTTCTCAAAGTCTGCATCAGTCAGTCTTCCGGGTTGCTTGCCGTAGTACCATTACTATTTGCAATTCGGAGTGTTTCCTTAAGCTAAATACTCCTCCCTCCCACGTGAAAGAACGTGCAGTGGATACTGTTGCAGCATCACCTCCAGCTCTCCATTCGTGCCCCGCAGAAGTCGACGATAGTAGCATCCCTCTCGAAGCCAAGGTGCTCCGAGAAAGACGGGGCGGGGGAAGAGAGAAAAGCAGCCGCCAACCAAAGAGCAGCTTCTCCGGCCGGGCTAATGAGAGGAGCACCAAGCAGAAGATGCCTGAGATCCCGGGGCAGCCGGCGGTCGTCCTCACCTCAGCAGCGATGCCGAGGAGCCCGGGTCCAGCTGCTGCGCCGACTCTGAAGGGGAGCGCTGCAAACGTGCAGGGCACGTGTAAGACAAAGAGGCGTTTCTCGTTGTGGGAAGGCACTTGTGCGGCTCGCGAGAGCTCGCTCGCAGCCGCCCTTCTGCACAGCCGGCGCGGGCCCGGGCTGCCTGCGCTCCTTCTCTTTCTGGGTGAGGAACACCGGGAGGAGGCTGGGCGGGGGGTGGTGTTTCGGTTGGCCGGCTGGGGGCTTGACTTTTGTCTTCGGCTGCCGAGAAGCCGGGCCTTCCTTTCCCGTAGGCTGCCGGCCAAGGGGAGCAAACGCATCTCTCTGCGCTTCCGGCAGGCCGCGTGTTGCTCCGCCCCCTTCCCGGGCCCGCTCGAGGGGGGTCAGCTGTGCTTTGGCGGGTCCTTGAGGGAGTTCCTCAGGCTCTCTCCTGGTTGCGGCTGTGCCTTTTGCTCCTCCAGCCAGAGTGGAAGCGCTTTATGTGCATTTCCTGGATGATCTTCACAACAGGCCTGCGAAATCCAGGACATTTTTTTCCCGTTTCTTTCTGCGTATTAAAGGAAAAGCAGACAGGATTTTCTGAACTGCATCTGATGAAGCGGCTTAAAGATGACACAAAAGTTTGTTGTTAAAGTACTGTGGGACCTTTGCTTTACAACAGATAAACAGAGATACAGCACTGGAATTTGTATAGTAGCTGAGACAAGATGGTTTGCCTAACCCCCCCTGCTTGCCTAAGCCCCCCTGCTTAGTTAATAAGCCTTTTAAAGTGAGAACTTCCTAGAGCGCCAATCACTTTTTGCATTACAGTCAATTTGCATGATTTTCCTTTCAGAGAAGGGTGGTGTGACACTGACCACCTTGATACATCTCATTGTGATGAGATTCACTGCCCTTTAAATTGCCCTTTAAAACTAATAACATTTTTAATTAGGTGAGCTTTCAGAGCTTACATATCTGTGGAAGTGAGCTGTAACTCATGAAAGCTCATCTTGAAATAAATGTTAGCTTTTAGGGGGGGGGGGGTCACAGGACTTTTGCTTTATCTGCTATAACAAACAGAGCTAATACCCCTTAGCAGTTCTCTTATCAAGGCAAAGATAATTTTGAGTGACCAGACATTTAGCATAAAAAATAAAGATGCTCTACATTTAAAGCTGTTTTTTGCATTAATACATTGTATTTTTGTATCTTTAAATACAGCTTGGATATATTGTTCTTTTTAATGAACTCAGTTTCCCTGGTAAATAAATCCTCTAGCTTTTTGTTTGTTTCCTTATATTACTATAGGGGTTTCAAAGCAATTTTATTATTTCTGGATGGGATGTGGTATCTCACTATATAAACAAATATTTAGCACAGGTGCTGTACAGTTTTTCTGTCTCTTGCAGGGTTTCCAGTTGACATGGAGAGACATGCATTTGACTTAACAGCCGGAATCAATGAATTGTAGTGCCATCTGCAGGGAGAAAGGGTCATATCTGATATGGCATTTTTGCGCTTCAGTATTTTGAGGAAAAGAGGCTCACTTGCTCTGAAACTATTATGTCTTACTCTTCCTGTGATTGTTTTCTGTGAATTTTTAATTTATTATGTAGTTATAATTCAGTGTCACTGGCCTCAAGTGAAAAAGACTCCAGAGGGCAGAGAACAGACCTCAGAGTCTGTCTTGAAAGCTGTGTTTTTAGCAGATACCCATTTGCTTGGTGCAATCCAAGGACATTGGTTGGATAAGCTAAGGAGGTAAGAACTAAATATAAATAACATTTTGCAAAGGATTGATAGATATCAAAGATTTCAGGTTTTCACGGCTGGTAACATCATTAGGGTTTGTAGAATCTTTCGGGATCAAGTGCCGTGTCCTACTGGAGAAAGTTTTCATTCCAGACGTTTCGTTCTCAGCTGCGGAGTGTTGGAGCAAGAATCTACATAAACCCAGTCTGACAGCTACAGTATGACAGCTGGTGATCTAGCTGCCAGGCTAGGTCACAGTGACCTGATCAGCAGACCGGCTTGAGCCGGCAGAAGCCAAGTGATGCAATCTGCTGAGTCAGCACGGCCAGGATTGGCTGCTTGGACTATATATGATCTGTGTGTGCATCACACAGGTCTCTCCCTGTGAGATGGTGGTTAGGCGAAGCACTTTGTCCGTGGAGGTGATATTGTATAGACTGCACAAGAGAGCACTTGTCGTGTATATATGTTAATACACCTTTTGGCACTAGTTGCACGTGTCTGCCTGATTTTCTTTCCTGAAGCCCTGTGTCGGGCAAGTCATCTCCCTCACTCTGCTACTCCCGCTCCGACAGGGTTATGGGCCCAGGGCGCTTCCGCTGCGCGGAGGAGAGAGTTGAGAGTTGAGCTGACTGTGAGTTTGGAAAGAGCCGGAGGCGAGGAACGCCGGCGAAGGACACAGAAGCACCACCGTTCTCTGTTTGAGAGCCAGAGGGACGTCGGCAGCCAGCTGTGAGGAGGAGTCGGCACGATGGCTCAGCAACAGCTTGGAGTAGCCGTTGAGAAGCTCACCTCAGCCAACTACGCGGTGTGGAGCCTGAGAATGCAACACTACCTCAAGCGTGAAGGGCAATGGCTGTTCGTGAGTAACCCCCCTGCTGACTTATCTCCTGCCGAGACTGTGTTATCGGATAAGGCACTGGCCAACATAGTGCTGTCTATAGGAGATGACCAGCTGGTTTATGTGCGAGGGAAGGACACTCCCAAGGCTGCCTGGGACGCGTTGAGTGCGGTGCATGTTAGCACCACTGCTGGTTCCCTCATGGCCTTGACAAGGAGGATGTTCCGCACCGTTATGCCGGCTGGAGGGTGTGTGAAAGATCACATCAAACGGCTAACGGACTGTTTCGTTGAGCTGGAGGCAAGAGGCAAGACTGTAGCTCCAGACGACAGAGTGTACATTTTGCTGTCGTCGTTGCCACCTGAGTACACTCCCCTGATAACTTCTCTGGAGACGGTGGACGTAGCGACCCTGACCATGGAATACGTCTGTGCCCACCTGCTTGACTTCCAAGAGAGAATTGCGGCCGTGAGCTGTCCGGGGGTGTCGGCCAGGCAGCGTGCTGTTATCGGTGTGTCCGGGAAGACAGCCAAGAATGAGCCAGCTTTTGCTGCTGGCAGGCGTCCGAAGGTGGAGGAAGTGGAGCCGACTGCGTTTGCAGTCCGTCGCTGCTATGGATGCGGGTCGTCGCAGCACCTGCTCCGAGCTTGCCCTGAGAGGGAGAAGAGGCGGGGGCGTGTGCGGCGAGAGCGGAGGACCGCCAGCCCGTGTGAGGAAGCAACCCGGCTGGTCACGTCTGCAGTAGAGAGCACAGGGTCTGCTTGGATTTTAGACTCCGGGGCAACGAGCCATCTCTGCTGCGAGAAGGAGTTGTTGAAAAACATTGACAGTCCTGAGCATAAGTATGTGAGATTGGCTGATGGGACCACTGCCAATTCTGTTTGCTCAGGCAATGTGGAATTTCCTGCACTGAAATGTATGTTGCAAAATGTGTTGTATGTACCCTCACTGCAGTCTAACCTGTTGAGTGTTAGCACACTGTTTGACCAGGGATACCAGGTGAGATTTGAGAAAACCTGCTGCAAAATCCTGGGAGGTGGGGGAAAGTTGCTTGTGACAGGAAAGAGGGAAGGTAAACTGTATGTGGTCCAGAGTGATTGTGCCCAGGTGGCTCAGGTGTCGAATGAGCCTGTGCACAATAATTGTATACATTTGCTCCATAGGAGACTTGGGCACTGCGGATTTAGGGCGTTAAAGAAAACCCTGGAGCTTGTGCCTAGTTTGAAAGTAAATCCTTGCAAATGTTACTTGGATTGCCAGGTCTGCAAGAAGACCAAAAGCAAGGCGTGTGCTGTTGCTAAAGAAAGCTCAAGGGAAAGCACACGAGCCCTGGAACTAGTCCATTTAGACGTTATTGGCCCATTGCCAAAGAGTCTGTCGGGGAGGAGATACTGCTTGGTGGCCACCGACGACCACACGAGGTACGCGTGGGTTTTCACCATGGTGCATAAGTCTGAGGTGTATAAGACATTCACCAAGTGGGTCAAAGCAGTGGAGAGACAATTAGGGGTTAATCTCCTAGCTGTACAAACCGACAGAGGGGGGGAATTCTTATCTAACCAGATGAAACGTTGGCTGGAGAACAAGGGCATTGCCCACCGTCTGACGAACCCGGCAACGCCCCGAGAAAATGGGCATGGGGCTGTATTGCAGAATGTGATGTATTGCATGTTAGAGGATGCACAACTGCCAATGACCTATTGGGCAGAAACCATACATGCAGCTGTTTTTTTGCAAAATAGGGTTTGGTGTAATACTGTGAAAAATGTGCCTTACAGGTTACTGTTGAACAAGACCCCAGATTTGAGTTCTTTAAAAGTCTTTGGGTCACGGGCTCGGGTTGGCATCCACTCCACGAGTAGCGGGGAGGGGGATGTCCGGGCAGAGAGCCTAATTTTTCTGGGCTACAAGCCAAGGGCCAGGTGTTATCGTTTCTGCAATAGCAAAAGCAAGATAACACTTAGTAAGAGTGCCCAGTTCAATGAAGAAAGCAGCTGGCCAAGGTTGCACTCCTTGCAGAAACAATTTGTCCTGCTGCCAAGTAGCGATAACGATGTTGGAGCGCAGCCCAGAACTCCAGCCCAGGAGGTGGCACCCAGTGGGGCTGGAGAAGGTGAGCCGAATGCTGGCACAGAGCCTGACGAGCAGAGTCAGGAGGCAGAGCCTCAAATGCAGGAACTGGAGGTAAAGTGTGAGAGTCAGGAGGTTCAACACCCAATTACAGGGGCAGAGCAACCAGCCCAGGAGGTGGGAACAGAGCAACCCGAAGAAGACAAAGCTGGTCCAAGCACAGGGCCACGGGTGTCTGCCAGGTCCACCAAAGGCCAACGTCCCGCTAGGTACAAGTGTCCCTATGTCACTCTGACTGTCAATCCAGACCCACCCGGATTAGAGGAAATGTTAAAAGAAAAGGCTAAGAAATGGAAAGCCTGGGTGGCAGAGTGCGAGGCAAGGGAGAAGGAGGCTGAAGCCAAGCGTCTGAAAGAGCTGGCTGAACAGGAACACGATGATGTGTTTTACAATCATGATGAGTTCCTGAACGAATTCCGGAAAGGGTTCCGAGCTACGTAAATATGAACTGTAATGTTGCTGGTGGACATGTATGTAAACTGTGTAAAGTGTTTTGGTGCACTGGGTTTAAATAGATTAGGAGGTGTGTTGGAGCAAGAATCTACATAAACCCAGTCTGACAGCTACAGTATGACAGCTGGTGATCTAGCTGCCAGGCTAGGTCACAGTGACCTGATCAGCAGACCGGCTTGAGCCGGCAGAAGCCAAGTGATGCAATCTGCTGAGTCAGCACGGCCAGGATTGGCTGCTTGGACTATATATGATCTGTGTGTGCATCACACAGGTCTCTCCCTGTGAGATGGTGGTTAGGCGAAGCACTTTGTCCGTGGAGGTGATATTGTATAGACTGCACAAGAGAGCACTTGTCGTGTATATATGTTAATACACCTTTTGGCACTAGTTGCACGTGTCTGCCTGATTTTCTTTCCTGAAGCCCTGTGTCGGGCAAGTCATCTCCCTCACTCTGCTACTCCCGCTCCGACACTCAATGCACAGCAGCCAAGAAGGTCTGAGCGCCTGCTCCGGCTGCAACGCCACTGAGGATGTTCTCCGCAGCTGAGAACGAAACGTCTGGAATGAAAACTTTCTCCAGTAGAACACGGCACTTGATCCCGAAAGATTCTACAAACCCTAATGATTGATAGATACTTTCGGTTCAGTGGGCACATGCTATTGGTCACCTGCCCCAAAAGTTAGAATTGTGAACCCATTAAAGAGTTGATTGGTTCCAGCCCCATTATTTTACAAAAGACATATAACCAAAATCTTAATATAGGCATCTTTTCTAAAAGATGGACATGGACACAGTTTTTAGAGTGTCAGATTCAGCTACAGGTTTGTTTATTCCAGATTTACATGTGTAGCAGGATGATGTGGGAACGAGGTGGTAGAATGGAGTGTATACCTGTAAAGACTACAGGTAGGGGGATCACCTTTCAAATCCTGCCTTAATATAAAAACAAAGCCCCTGTATATAGGAACTAGAGGAACCAGAACTGAGCCTGGCTAGAAACGTTAGTTTTAATATGCTTTCCCCCCTACATACAGGAAACTTTTAATGGGTGTACATTTAGAAATGCCACCCCCACCATTAGCACAATTTATTTGCATAACTCATTTGCTTTGTTGCCTCATCTCTGCTGCTTGAGTAACTTTTGTCTAGTATAGAGCTCCAGAGCCAAACTAGCTGAAAAAATTGAAGGGTGACAACTGGGAATTTCTGCAGAGCTGGTAGTTGTGCTGTTGTGTGCTTAGTACTGATGGCCTTTTTGGGGAGGGAGGTTGGATTGTACCCTGTAACATTTGGTGAAGAGAGGCGCACACAAAAACTGTTCCCTATCTTTATCAAGGAGTAAAGCTGGTTCTTTGGATATCTGCATATCTCTTTCCTTTAAACACAGGCCTGGGCAAGTTCTTTGTTAAATTAATTGGAAGGTCTTGGATTGGTAACTCTTTTTCTTCTCATAGAGAATGGCAAATGGAAAGAGCCTTCCAAACTGCTCTATGGCTGCTGCAGCCAGAAGTTGTTTTTATTTTAGGTGATATCTTTGATGAAGGGAAATGGAGCTCTTCTCAGGTCAGTATTGTGTGCAATGTTAAAGTATTCTTGAAGAAAAATAGGGTTTTATTGACTTAGTTGTACACAGAAACACAGGTTCAGGGAATGAATATATTTCTTTGATATGGTCTTCATTTTGTTGCCATGTTTACTAAATCAGTGGCTTAATCCATAACCTAGTTGAAGAAAACGAGTTTGAAATCATTGCACTGTACTTATCATGTATCTTAGCAACTTCAGTAGTTTGTGGGAATCATTTCGTGTGTTTAAATCTAGATTGATGCTCAAGAGAAAATGGGTTGAACTAGGATATGCACAGGCTGGGCACTGGCTGAACCAGTCATACAATATCCAGTAGCACAAAGAAAACAATTCATTCATGTTGACTTAGAAGTTAAGCAGTGATCCTTTGCTTACACAATCCTTTGTCACTGTTAGATCAGTTAATGGTCCAAGTAGGACATTGCTGCTTGATAATTTTTAAAAAATATAGTGCTACACTATATTTTGAAAAATAAGATACTGGCTTTTGAAGAATATATTTTGGGAAGCATTAATGTTTTTGCATTAGTCTTTGTATGTGCTTAGCTTAAAATGTATTATTGTGGGCATCTCTCACAGGAAGCTGGTCAGAGTGCCTGCGTTCTGAAACCTGTCCATAATCTTGGTTGAAATGTTAATATCATATAGGTAGTTGGTTTTAAACCAGGTTATGGCATTGGAGTATTGGTAGTAGTTAGCAGAAATCTGGGATGAGCAGCAATATCTGGCAATGACGAAAAAGTGTGAATAGCTTTTTAAACAGCAGTATTCAGGAACTGAAGCTTTGCATTTTTTTCCTGCAGGCTTGGTCAGACGATGTACGACGCTTTCAAAGGATGTTTAGGCATCCAGCCCACACTGAGCTAATTGTAATCGTTGGCAACCATGACATTGGCTTTCACTATGAGTGAGTATTTGGTAAAACAGAATATAGAACCATGGTGGGACTTCTCAGAATGAGAATAATAACTGCCTTCTGTAACAACTCAAGCTTACCTTTATTATAAGATAGAACTTTCAGTATGATGTGAAGTCTCTGTATGGAAGAAGCTGGCTCTGAAAATCAACATTATACCAGCTGTGCATTTTGTGCTTTCCTTGCTCTTTTTATGGAACATTGAAGGCCTAGGGAAAATTTCCCTACATACTGTTAATCAAAATAATTTATTTCAAAACATCTTTTTTCCTCCCCATAAGATCTCATAAGATCGCTGTTATCTGTATTACATAGGGAATGTGTTGATGACATAGAGCTATGTAGTAAGTCAGGTTTGATTAAGTAGTGACATTAGTGTGGGGAAATAGAGCTCTATTGTATTCATAGCAGTGATGCCTGGATCCAACTCTTGAAGTGCATCCAAGAGTGCATCTGGGTGGAAGCTTCTTGATTTGTCATGCTGTACTGAGATGGTTTCACTGCTTCAACTGTGAAACTACTCTCCTGTTTAGACTCGTATGCCTATCTGCTAAAGTATTTGCAGATGTTGCCCCTTAAAATTCCAGCATCTCATCTGGGGGTAGCTGACTGTTTGTAGAATCAAAGTCAGAGGCATCTTAATTATGAGAAGTCTGTATTATGTCTTTCTGCCATGTTGTACTACTATCTCAGGGTAGTTGAGAGAGGTGGGGATACTGAACAAACTGGGATTTCTGAATTCAGAAGACAAATGACTGATAGGATCCAAGGTATAAATCAACTAACCACAGTTTCTAAGACCACTTGCATTTGAATGACACAAAATGTGATCAATGAAGCACAAAAGCCTATGTGCTTCATTGATCACATCTGACCTATGACAGTGAAATGTTTCACTACAGTTACTGGGGAAAATAGTACACTAAACTGCCAGTGAAATAATCTGCCATTTGCTAGCCATTTTTTTAACAGCCAGTATTTAAATAGAGATGCTTAAAATGAATTTTGAGTCAAATGGAGTATGTTTATTTTTATACACAGAATGACTGAATTCAAGTTAAAACGCTTTTCACAAGTTTTCAATTTCACTTCAGAAAAGTTGGTAACTCGGAAAGGGATAAAGTGAGTATGATTTTTAAAAAACTTTTGTTTATTTATACTTTGTATCCTGATATTGCCAAGGAGTCATGATAAACTAAAACAATTAATAATCAACAGATTTCTTTAAGCATATTGTGCCCTTCCCTTGTGAGTTTTTTTGTTTAAGACGAGTCTTTTACCAAGATAAGAACTGCTTTTAATATTGGTTAATACTTGTGGTAATTTGTTGTGAACTTTAAAATAAGGAGAGAACAATGATCAACATTAGCATGTTTCATTGTAACACTTCTGTAAGCTGTCATGCCGTGCTAGTCATGGCCAGGGACCTGCATACCTTAGGGACTGCCTTTCCCCACATGTTCCCCAGAGAGCACTTCGGTCTGGGTCAAAAAACCTGCTATCAATTCCTGGCCCTAAAGAGGCCAGACTCATGACAACTAGAGCTAGGGCCTTTTCTGTAGCAGCCCCACACTGGTGGAATGAACTCCCGGAGGAGGTCAGGGCCCTGCGAGAGCTCGTACAGTTCTGCAGGGCCTATAAGACGACACTCTTCCACCAGGCATTTGCAAGTTAGATCATTGGCTACTACAGTCTCCGAAAAATATCTGGACCACCTCTTGCAATCTGCTCCATATAGAACATCTGGACCATTGAGATCTGCTTTACAGAGAACACCTAGCTGGAATAGCAAGACAACGCACTTAAGATCATAGCACCTGAAATAAAATCATATTGTGGGTTTTAATATTAATTAACTATTAGATTAGATTAATTGGCAGGGATAGATAGGAGTAGAAGGGCAATTTTTGGTTTAGCAAGGGTGGAGAGGGTTAGTGAGTTAGTCAGCTGCGGGGGGGGGGGGGGGTGGGGTGAGCTGTGTTTTTTACAACTGGTCTGAGGCTGTGGTGGAGACCAGTAGGGAATGACAGGCCTGGGGATTCCAGTACTGGGGAGGGAAAGATATGATGGTTGGAACAGACATAGATATAAGGGAAGGAGGCCGAGACATGGAGGTGCTCGGCCCCCTTCCAGTCTGTGTCCCATCCCAATGGTGGCCAGGTTGAATTTCTTGCCTCCGTCATTGGTGTTATGCAATGCCAGGTCCATAAATAATAAGACCTCAGTCCTTTAGGATTTCCTGCTTGAGTAGGAAGTGGACTTGGCTTGTGTGACTGAGACCTGGGTGCGAGGCAGGGAGACTGTAGCTCTCTCCCAAACGGCTCCCCCAGGATACTCAGTCTTTCACCAATCATGGACAAGCGGGGTGGGGGTGTGTGGCTCTATTCATACGAGAGGCTTATTCCTTCCGGGCTCTCCTGGCTCCAGAGATCAACGGCACTAAATGTGTCGATTTGGTGTGGAATGTTGTTGGGGGGGGTGGCGTTATGGCTGGTGTACCATCTGCCTAACGCACCAGTTGGCACCTTACCATCCCTGATGGAGGCTGTAACAGGATGGGCATTGGAGTACCCAAGGCTTTTGATTCTGGGCGACTTCAATGTCCATGCCGATGATGCAACCTCCAGTCAGGCGACGGACCTAGTGTCATCCATGGCGACACTGGAACTTTCCCAATTTGTTACAATGCCCACTCACCAGGAGGGGCACATGCTAGATTTGATTTTTGCGCCAGGAGTCTTAGTGGACCGTATTACTGCCAAAGCAGTGCCATGGTCAGACCACTATGCCCTGAAGCCTGTTTAGGTGGTGAGCATATTTTGGCTCGCTCGCTCAGCCTGATGGACCCTGAGTGGTTTCAAATGGCTTTAAGGGATCCCTGGCCCCATGGCGACTCTCTGGATGACCTGGTTGGATCTTGGCACGGCCGGCTCTCCAGAGCCATCGATGAGATTGCACCTCGGCGTCCTCTGCGCCCTCACTCTAAGCTAGCACCGTGGTACACCCCGGAACTGCGGCAGATGAAACGAGGGCTCAGACGGTTAGAGAGGCAATGGCAGCGTACTTGAGACAAAGCGACTAGAACATAGAGAGTTTATAAGGTCCTATGAGATGGTAGTCAAAACCACAAAGAAAACTTACTTTGCGGCCAAGATTGCATCTGCAACTTTGTGCCTGGCTCAATTGTTTACAACACTGCAACAAGGCAGGCCAAATCTTAGGGAATTGGAGATTGGCTGTGAGGCTTTTGCAAACTTTTTTGCAGATAAGATCTTATTGCTCTGCCATGACCTCCCCGTTACATTGGAAACAGTATGTGAACTTGAGGCCCCGTGCCTGTCTTCTGGACCAGCTTTAGATCGCTTTAAAATACTCAGCCTGGAGGAAGTTGACAGAGTTCTCTCCACTGTGCGCCCAACAACCTGTGATCTGGACCCTTGCCCCTCCTTGCTAATTAAAGCTTGCCAGAGGGAGCTTAGATATCGTATATGGGATAACATAAATAGATCCCTCTCTGAAGGGCTTTTTCCAATGCTTCTTAAAGAGGCTGTGGTCAACCCTCTCTTGAAAAAACCTACATTAGACTCGACCAAATTGGCACACTACCAGCTGGTCTCGAATTTACCCTTTTTGGGTAAAATTATTGAGAGGACAGTAGCGCTACAGCTACAGAGTTTTCTGGATGACGCTTCCATCTTTGACCCTCACCAGTCTGGCTTCCACCCGGGCCATGGAACAGACAGTACTGGTCACCCTGGTGGATGACTTCCAGCGGCATCTGGACCGAGGCGGCTTGGCGGTACTGCTGCTGTTAGACCTATTGGCTGCATTAAATATGGTCGACTATCAGTTGCTGACCCACCGCCTCACCAATGCAGGGATTCAGGGGTTGGTCTTGCAATGGTTTTCCTCTTTCCTAGATGGTTGGGGACAAAGGGTGGCGATTGGGGAAGATTCATCCTGGAGGCACACGCTTAATTGTGGGGTGCCTCAGGGGGCAGTGCTCTCCCTGATGTTGTTCAACATCTACATGTGCCCCATTGCTCAGATTGCCTGGAGGTACGGGTTGGGCTGCCATCAGAACGCTGATGACACCCAGCTCTATCTGCTGATGGACGGCTGGCCTAGCTCTGTCCCAGAAAATCTGGACCTGGCATTGCAAGCCATGGCTGGATGGCTTAGACTGAGTCGATTGAAGCTGAATCCAACAAAGACAAAAGTCCTTTGCCTGAGTTGCGGTCGTCTGGGCAGGGAAATCCCCTTACCAGCATTTGACGGTGCACCACTGACAATGGCGCACAAGGTCAGAAGCTTGGGGGTGCTGCTGGAGCCTGCCTTGATAATGGAGGCCCAGATAGCAGCCACTGCTAAATCCACATTTTTCCATCTTAGGTGGGTGAGGCAGTTGGTCCCCTTCCTTGAGCTCAACAACCTGGCAACAGTGATCCATGCAACGGTCACCTTGAGATTGGACTACTGTAATGCCCTCTACTTGGGGTTGCCCCATCTGGAATCTGGAAACTACAGCTAGTGCAGAATGCAGCGGCCAGGCTGCTATTGGGGCTTCCCAGGTGGGAGCACATACAGCCGGGACTGTGGGAACTGCACTGGCTGCCAATAGTAGACGGGATTTGCTACAAGGTGCTGGTTATCACCCTTAAAGCCCTATATGGCCTAGAACCTGCTTACCTTAGGGACCGTTTCTCCTCACATGTTCCCCAGAGGGTACTTAGATCTGGATTTCAAAATCTATTAGCAATCCCTGGGCCGAGGGAGGCCAAACTAACGACCACTAGAGAGAGAGCCTTCTTGATAGCAGCCCCCTACTGGTGGAACCAACTGCCAGAGGAGGTGAGGGCCGTGCGGGACCTTGCCCAGTTTTGCAGGACCTGCAAGACCACTTTCTTTTGGTTGGCTTTTAACTGACACTGAGCCTGTACTGTAGGGAAATTGAAGAAATACTGTTGCCATTGAAATTATACAACATCAAAGAGGCTAGTACCAAATCATTTTTGGACTGTTTTAATTATTGAATGTGAAATTTTATAATACTGTATGGATTTTAATTGTTGTGGTTTTATGCTGTGAGCCGCCCTGAGCCTGCCTCGGCAGGGAGGGCGGGATATAAATCAAATAAAGTATAAGTATGTCAATTTTTATGTTTAAATTGTTTCTACTGTTTTAATGTTTTATTGTATATTTATATTCATGCATATGCATGACCGTGTGAGCTGCCCTGAGCCTGCCTCAGCGGGGAGGGCAGGATACAAATTGAATTAAATAAATAAATAGTCAGGCTTGGGTTATATGTGTGTACTCATGTATGTGGGAATAAGTTCTACTAAATACAGTGGGATGAAGAATAAAACGTGGAAGGATGTCGGGAGTTCAATGTTCAGAGTTCTCAAGGATTATTTCTTTATAAATAGCAGCCCAGTAGGGTCCCTAATTTTAGGTCTGCAGAATTTAGGTAGGATTTAACTGTTTCCTCCTATGTCATTTTTCCCATTTGAAACTGCAAACATGCAGCCTTTTGTATTCTGAACTCTGAGTTTTGGATATGCTCTGAGGAACCCCAACAAATAGCCTGTTAAAATTGTCAGTATGCCTCTTTGTGTTTAAGGGTTATCAGGATGAACTAGGTAGAAGAATGTTCTCTGTATTCTGCGGTGCTTAAGCTCTTCAGATAGTTGCACTTTACTTGTTTCCTACCCACTTGTATTTATAAACATGTAGACAGTGGTTATGATCCCGAGGATTCTTTGTATGGCTTCTACTAGAGGTGCTGTATGCCCTGTATGATGTTCTCTAGTTCTGTTCCTTGTTGAATAGATAAACTGCATTTTAAAGCTCCACAGTGTTTTAAGCCATGCAAATTTATATAAATGAAAACACTATAATATAATACTGTATATACCAGGGGTGTTGAACTCATTTGTTATGAGGGCCGACTCTGACATACATGAGGCCGGGCCGCATGTGTCATAAAATGTAGCAGAGATATAAACTTTATAAAGGACACAAACACAAAGGTATTATTTTTTAAAACATACTTAACCCTAACATACTTTTAAAACATACTAACCCTAACATACTTAAAACATTAGCACTTTTTTATTTAACTGACACCTCTTGCTCTGAATTGCTGCATCAAAATGTCTGTGCTGTAGCAATCTTGAGTATGATGTTTAGGTGTGTTTCTGTAAGCTGTAAACCTACTTTTGGTTTATTGCTAGTCATTGCAGAAATCTTTTAGTCAGTGCCCTGACCCTAACATAAGTTGCTTTGTGTGCTGGTCAAGAACACGTGAAGGTATCCTGGCACAGACTGAGGGCTATGTGTTGGTCTACTATAGTCTGCCCAGAAAAATAACTGTAACTCCTACGAAGCAGTGCAAGATTAGAGTGACAGCAATGTATAGTGCTCAGTATCAGCCTACTATCTGGGAAGTCTAGGTTCAGAATTTACAAGGAAATGCAGACAGAAGTCTACAAAGGAAATGTACTGGGTGAACTTGGTCTGGACACACACTCACTGGCTTGTTGCTATTCCTCATCTAGTTCATGTTGCTTTCCTACTGAAAAACGCTGGATCATGAGGCCATGAATACACTGAATTCAATACAGTGAAAAAGAGGAGATTGGACAGAGGTGAACCCAGTTGCACCCAGGAGAGCTGTCTCATAACAAGTGCAACAACAACAAAAAAGTGCACACACACAGAATAGCAAAGCAAGCAAATGCTCATACCTTGAATAAAACTTGGTTGGTTTTAAAGGTGCTTTCTATCTCTCCAGTGTGATTCAGGCAGTCTGGGAAAAGCAGCTTTGAGGCTCTTTCCCTCCTTCCACCTTCTTTCTTCCTCAGGGGAGAGGAGCTTCAGCCAACGAGGGAGGCTGGGCTGGGCTTGCTATTTCTCCAGTGCAAATAGGTAGCCTTCCAAAGGAAGCTTTGGGAAGCTGGGCAGGGCTTGCTATTTCTCCCGCATGATTCAAGCAGCCTTGCAAAGCAAGCTCTGGGGCTGTTTTCAAGGGAAGCTGGGCTGGGCTTGCTGTTTCTCCCCTGCAATTCAGACAGTCTGGCAAAGGAAGCTCTGGGGTACTTCACCTCCCTCCATCTCCTTTCCTCCTTAGCAGGGAGGAGCTTCAGCCATCCACGGAAGCTGAGCGTGGCTTATTTCTCCCAGATGCTTTATGCAGTCTTGCAAAGGAAGTTCTGGGGCTCTTTCCCAGTGAAGCTGGGCTTGCAATTCAGGCAGCCTTTCAAAGCAAGCTCTGGGCTTTTCCCCATTGAAGCTGGGCTGGGCTTGCTAGTTCTCCCCTGCAATTCAGGTAGCCTGGCAAAGCAAGCTCTGGGGCACTTTCCAACAGAAGCTGAGCTGGGCTTGCTGTTCCACCCCCCCCCCCTGCAATTCAGACAGCCTAAGGAAGCTCTGACACTCTTTCCCTCCCACCACCTCCCTTCTTCCTCAGTGGGGAGGAGCCTCAGCTGACAGAGGGAAGCTGGGCTTGGCTTGCTATTTCTGCTGCATTTTATACAGGCAGCTTGGCAAAGCTTGCAGCACAGTAACACAGCTCCAGAGAAAGCAAGAGATAGCCACTTACTCACGGGCCGCATAAAAGCCCTGCGGGGGCTTGTTCTGGCCTGTGGGCTGCATGTTTCACACCCTTGGTATATACTATGTTGTGTCGTGTGCATGAGGTAAACAATGATATTTTATTGAGAGGGCTACCATTTCAATTTTATTGACTAAACCTTATTAAAGAATAGACAAGTACTTTCACACACCATATAACAATCATTATTTGAGTGTTGCCTATATGGAGAAACTCCATGGGGAAGCTGCTTTTCAAAAGGGGAATGAATTTGGTTTTCTTTAGCATCAAAGAGCCTGGACTGGACCCAGCACTTTTGCCTTGTTTTGAATCTGATAAAAGCCCTGTGCCCGTATGACAAATATATTGGGTGTAAAATGTAATCTGTGATCCCCCCCCCCCAATTACTCTCAGCTTTGTCCTGGTGAACAGTGTTGCAATGGAAGGAGATGGCTGCAAAATCTGCAGGACGGCAGAGGCAAAGCTTGCAGAGCTCTCTCACAGACTGAACTGCTCGTTGCAGGTAAGAGACACTCCTCGTTGCAGGTAAGAGACACTCCTCATTAAGAAGCCCTGACAATGTAAAGCATCTCTTAACTATGGGACAAGTTTGTACCTTTTCCTGCTAACATTGTTTTTGTAACTCTGAAGCTGAATCGCTTCAGTGTGCAGCCAAAGTTCCTGTCTCTGAAGTATCCCCCTTCACATTAGTGGAATCAAGCAGCTCTTTTAATGTGGGAAGCTGCTTTCTTTGTTAAAATGAATGTGCAAGCCTTTGTGGTGAATGTGTGAAAAATCGTGCTTGTAAATTGCTTTTATTTTTGCTCACTTTGTATCTGTCCCGTTTTCTTGCACTTTTGGGTATGTGTTATCATTTCATCCCTTATAGCTCCATCAGCCATTCCCTCCGTGTCTCTGAATCGATGCATGGTTTGCCACAAACCTAAGTTCCTTGTGTTTGGTAGATGCATCCTCACAGAGGGAGCTTCTGTCCTCTTATAATTCCCTAGATATCTGGGCAATGTTATAATCTAATTTTCTGATTGAAAAACAATAATGAAATCTCTTCCATTTCCTCCACTATAAAGCAATTTAAGGTATGTACAAAATCTCACTTGATTTTGTTGTTGACAGGAACAAAGTCAGTACCAAAAGAAGTGCAGCAATGTGGACAAACTTCCATCTTCATCCCCAATACTATTACAGGTGTGTTTGAGATCATAATGTGTTTCAGCTTTATAAGACTCACTGAATGCTTTGTTAGTGGATTAATGCCTTGGTTTTTGCTCTGAATCCCTTTCAGCATTATCCTCTTTATAGAATAAGTGACTCTCAATGTACAGGCGATGATGCTGCTCCTCTGGATAAAAGGAATGACCCTTTTACAGAGAAGTATGATGTGCTTTCTATGGAAGCTGCTCAAAAGGTATGTTAACTTCATCAGTTTTGTTTTTAATGGAACTTTACGTCCATTCTTGCTATCCATATTTTTAGTTTATAGGAAGAGATGTACAAATGATCCTTGACAAATGAAACACTAGTAGGCTCTCATTATTTTGATCCTGTAGATGAGTACAACTTCAATAGCATTTTATACAAGGCAAGTCAGGATCTTTGATCGCATCTCCTGACATTTTGATTTCATCTGGATGGTGGTGTGGGCAGGATTACTAGTTTGATTTTTTAACCCTATGCATTCACATACTGGGAAAACTATTTAAATTCTCTTAAAAGGCAACAAGTAATGTAGTGAAGCATTGACAGCAGGAACACTTAAATACACTGCTTTTAGTTCTATAGTTAATATCATTCTTATATGTTATGAATAAGGCTAGAGTTATATTCCTTTTAAGCAGAGGGCACATAGACGCTTTGCATGTAGCCAAGCACACTGAGGATCAGAGAGAGTAGATGCACATATTTGAGTTTTATCTTATTCAGCCTGCAGGTATAATACACGCATGCCTTTTAGATCATTCCATCTAGTATGGTATTTCCACCATTAACCACTCTCTACATTTAACAAGTCTGGTGTAGTGGCTAGAGTATCAGAATAGGATCTAGGGGGCCCAGATTCGAATCTCAACTGCGGTGAAAGCTTGCTGGGTGACCTTGGGCCAGTCACACTTTCAGCTATATTTACCTCATGGTGGTTGTGAGAATAAAATGGAGGCAGGGAAATGATGTATACCACTTGGGTCCTCATTGGAAGAAAGGCAGAATACAGATGAAGTAAATAATAATTCTCAGGGTGTTCCTGTTCAGGTTATGTAGGGGATACAAGTGGAATGATGCTGTTGTGTCTAGATAAGGTGTGCAGGAGCTGGAGGGGGGGGAGGAATCTCAAAGCATGACTCATCCCCAACTGTGATGTGTGCTCCAGGGACTGAGGAGGAGCAGGGAAGGGGGTTGAGTACATGGACTACAATAACTTTGTGGAACATGTAGGTACATGCTAACTGCTGGGTCCATGGTAGGTACTGGGCACTGGCCTATCTAGAAGAGCTGGTTCTTCAATACCTAAAGGAGTCTTGGAGTAGCTTATAATCACCTTCCCTTCCTTTCCCTACACCTTTCCCCCTGTGAGGTAGATGGGGCTGAGAGAACTCTGAGAGAACTGTGACTGACTGAAGGTCACCCAGCTGGCTGCATGTAGAGGAGTGGGGAATCAAACTCAGTTCTCCAGATTAAAGTCTGCTGCTCTTAACCACCAGATCAAACTGGCTGTCAGAAAAAAAGGAACACTTCATGAATTTGTGTGCCATCCAAATACAGGGTCCTTGTCTTATATGTCCTGGAGAGAGTTGTCATACTTGTGGTAAGGTATATGGGCTATGGTGGTTATTTAGGATATTTATGAGTCTACTGTTTATAAAAAGTAACTTATGCTTAGGAATGGCTATGGTTCCCTACCCTATGCAGAAATGCTGGGTTATCCCCTCAATGAACAGAGGACACATTAAAATATTTGGCTCCAAAATTCACATAAAAATATCAAGCCATGTGGTAATGCTTGTCTGTTTTTTTAAAAATCAGATAATTCAAGGAAGTCCCATTATCTCTTCCTTAATGCAGTTATTATGGTGGTTTCAGCCCCGGCTGATTCTGAGTGGACACACCCACAGTGCCTGTGAAGTGTTGCATAATGGAAAAATTCCAGAAATCAGTGTTCCGTCATTCAGCTGGAGGAACAGAAACAATCCTAGTTTCATAATGGTAAATTTAAATTGCTTTTATTTTGTCAGATAATTTTTCATAATATAAATCAACATAGCAATCAGCTATTTTCTCAGACTGATGCTACCTGTAGAAAAGCAAAACAAAACAGCCTCCTCCCCATTCCCTCCAGAAGTACACTTAACTCAGAATACAAAGCACCCACTTTATGAAGCACATACCTGGGGAGCTATCCAGCTTGTATAGTGCAAAGTATTTTTTCCCTACGTTTTACAACCATTTATAAATACAAGCAATATTTAGTACGTTTCTATAAAGAGGGTGCTGTGTAAACAATTTGACTGCAACAATCATCAGTAGTCTGCAACAAACAGTATTAAGACTTGTTTTTGCTTGGCTGATTTATTCACAATACTACCATCTTTCTGCATGGCTCTTTCATCATTCAAAAGTGCAAACTATCTCATAGGGCAGCAAAATTCTGTTCAGATGAACCTAATTAATAATTGTGATACAAGTTGTTTTTTTTAAACTTTGGGTATACTAGATTACAGCTTTCAGTAGATTAACCTGGAGCACAAACCATTCCCCAGTTGTAAAACACTTTTACTTCTATTTTCAAAAACCAAGTCCTAAACTACATTTACTTTTTCAGCCTTCTGTGCATGGAAAAAGGCAAAGCAGTTACAGATATCTGTTTCTTAGTTCCTACATACAGTTCTTTCACACCTAAGCAAGTTAACATGATACTAAACAGTTCCGCTTGTAAAACATGGAATCTTTTCCTTCTGTTCAGAGTGGCTGCTTACCAAAGCATCCCACTTACTTCAGAATGTTCTACTTCCTGCACTCTGAAGTATGGATAATATTTGACTACTGGCTTATATTACCTGTAAAGCTTATCTCCCTGCCCTTGCAGTGCTACATGAAGTCTCCTGTCCTGCTCTCAAACACTGGGTCTTCCCTACATAACATAGTATACTAAGTCCATTGATTTCAATGGTAATTGAAGTGTATATTAAATTGTGGCCAGTAGCCATTATGTGGCTTGGGGTAGTCCACATTATTTTGTAGAGCCTGCCCAGCCAAATAGCTGCTTCTACTGTGTTCATAGTGAGGACTCAAGTGCTTTCAGATGGCACAAAATTGGCCCAGAGCAGTTCAGTGCTTAACAGTAGAATAACTTAACATAAGCAATTTAAAAATGAATTAGAATTTTATCTGATAGACAGTTGAAAGCCCTGGCGCTAAGCAAGGAACTGACCTATCCTGCCATTAAGGAAAAAAAAAATCCAGCTTGCCAACCTATAAATGGTGGTTGTTTTCTTTCTCAGGGCAGCATGACATCAACAGACTTCTCCCTCTCCAAGTGCTTCCTTCCATTTGAGAACACAGTTGTTGCTATCTACTGTGCAGCAGGAGCTGTGCTTGTGCTCCTCATACTAGCTCACTTTCAGACTCTCTACGTCTTTCCTTTCCCATTTATTCAGCGTTTAATCACTAAGCATAAAGCAGTATGAAGAGCTGGACATTTGTAATCGGTCACTGGCACACCAAAGCTAAAGAACAGTCCATCAGACTACATTCATGCCAGCAAATGCGTACTTGAATTGCTAGCCCAGAGGCAGGGTTGCCTTTACACACAGGAAGTCCTATACAGTTGATATGACTTTTTTTTCTACAGGATTAAATTAACTGAATGCTTCATGCTGTACAAAAATATTGTATTCTACAATCAAATGAGTCGTTTTTCCTTGCTAAAGTTTTTTTTTGTATCAAACATGTATATTAAAAGTTTGTAACTGTACACTATAAGTCTACAAGCCTCCTTTTGTGTCTGTACTAGAGCATCCTATACTGCTAGAGGCTTAGCCTTTCTAACTGGAAACAATTCTAAAGTGTTATTGCTGCATGACCATCTACTGTGGTACTTCTTTTCCTTGATGTCAGCAATACAAGATGTAGAGTTATTTTACAGTAAGATGTTACAAACAAAAGTCTCTTGTTTGGGAGGAGTAACTTACTGGCCTCAGATGTGTCACCTTGCTTATATTTGATGTAGTTTTAGATGGCATTTGAGTGTTGTCTACTTTACAATTCAAAACCCCTGACTAGTTGGCTTGCAGACTTAACAGCAAACCAGGCAGAAAAGTGAGGATAAGCCTTTTGAGCTATCTCAGTAGCTATATGTAGTCTGTGCACATCCCATTGACTTATGTCAAAGGTTTGTCTAGAAGTCTTCCTCATGACAGGATGTTAGTAGGCGTGTTTCTAACCCAGCATGGTTCATATAGAATTTATACATTATGTACTTCAGGTAGGATTCTAAACAATTGGTCATGGGGAGATCCTAAGCACATCTGCCCTGATTCTAAACATTCTGAAGCAAAAGGAAGTCCCACAGAGATCAATGGCATTTCCAAATAGTGCACTTAGGCACAAGATGTTAAGAGGACAAACTTTAGCAGCAACATTTAGTGCTCAACTCAATCTTGAAGCTGAGTTTTGCATGAGTTCCAAGTGCTTACGGTATGGGTGCATCAGCGCGACATTGTACAACCACTGCTGACAGTTACATCCTGAATTCATGGTCCTTTGGATGTAGTCCATGTTTTGGAATTTAGGAAGGGAGGAAGTGGCATTGTAAGCAGAGCTCCCCCTCATGACTGTTTTGAATTACATTCTCCCACTTTTAGCAGGCAATAGTTCACATTTTTTCTTTGTCTTCAGTAGGAAATACAGAAACACGTTCATTTCTGTAACAGTGGTATCTCTGACCCTTCAAAATAAGAATTTCTTTCAAATGTTCTGGGAGCATGCACAGTTATCCTAATGAAACATCACTGAATATATCCAACTAGCAGTTTTTCAGAGTGAGACGAAAACGCTGAAGGGTTTTAGAAAATACAGTACCTAGAAAGATTACAAATTCCTCTTCAGATTTACAACCACAACTTGTCTGTCCAATTTTCAGGGTGGTAGAGGGGAAGGACTTGGCTTATGTAAATAACACATGCTATTCTTATAAACATTTGTTCAGGTTGTGTGGTTGAAAATATTTCCAATAATAATTTGCCTTTAAAGTTAAAGGATGAATATAATCTAAATGATTAAATCATCTACAAAGTTAAGTAGGCTAACGCTTCTAAATTTGTTATTGCAACCATAAATTTTAAACTTTTGTACAGGTTATCTTGGACACAGGAAAGTATGTACTCTGACATAACACCTATGTATAAAATATAAAGCAATGTTATATTTAGAGGAGGACATGCCTTATTGCTACAGCAATTCTTGCTTTTATATTGTACTGTACCACAACTTATGTGAATGTCATTTGCATAAATTATTCAAGTTTGAGAAATATTCACACATTGTGATTCTACAATATTTAAAATAAACCATTTTCTAAGGTCTCTTTATTAAGAGAAATAAAAACGTCATCTTGTAATTCTCTTAGGCCAGACACAAGGGTTACAGCTTCTCTTCTTTCTTGCAATTTGCTAGCAGAATGAAAGCAGCTGTTGCAACAAAGATATAAGAGCCTTTATCTAATGGTGCTTTTATACATTCACAATCTGCCTCTGCAATTGTGAAACATCTCTGAATGACCAAAGAATTACCCAACATACTTTTCTAAAAGTAAAAACAAAACCCTTGGTTCCCATGAGAACACCAGGTTGCAATTTGGACACTTGAATCAATTTCAGTGTTTTAAAGCTGAGACTGAGAGAAAGGCATGTTGCTGCAACATCTGGTGGCGATAACTTACTTGGAAAGGTAATGACTAAAATTTGCATAATTTATAATTTTTTATACTAAAGAGCATTTTATATAAACCAGAAAACCCCCCTAAACTCTACAGAGTAGTTTCTTACCTCCAGCCACTGCTGCAGGTAAAGTTGACATCAAGCTGTACAGCGCAATCAAAAACATACTTACATCTTAGCTCAATTTACAGGTACAGCCATAATCAAGGCACAAAGATCTTCTACAAGTATTTTTCTTCAATAAAATTGTACAAAATAATATTACACTTTACAGTCTGTACAATATAATAAACCAGCAGTAAAACAAAAATAATATGTATATATATATGTATATATATTATATATAGGGAGAAGACTGTTGTCCAAAAATGATCTAAACTAGTTGGATCATTTTTGGACAGAACAAACAACATAAATGAAGGTGGTGGATTTTCTGCCTAGATGCAATAGGCTGAAAAAGTAGCTCTAAATTCAAATGCCTGAGGTGCGTAGAGACTCTTACTCCAAACCTTCCCCAACTTATCTTTCCTGTGTCTCATTTTCTATTCTATCTCCTGTGCCAATAATGGCTTAGAAGAGGTCAGTGGACCTGCAGCTCAGTTGTGTTAAAAACTGACTGTTATAAATATTGTGGTGCTGCTACATCATGCATGTATACATCCTCCATAATCCTGATAAAAAGTGCAAATTATTCCACCCCCTCCCCCTATATCCATCAAGTACTCTTCAAGTGTCATGTTGAAAAAGGGACCTGCGCACACTATAGGTATGTCATGGTATCAATCAACTAGCAGATACCAGCTTGAACTAGCAAACCTGCTAGGGAAAAAATAAGCAGGTTGTGTCCAATTAAAGAAACCCCCACCCCAAATGCAACCAAACCTTAATGAAACAGAGGTAGCCAACTGGCATAGTGGAATGACAAAGTAGTGGCATATCAAAATTAAGCACATTATATTGTCTGGAAGGGTATAAACAAGGTGTGTGTGGGGGGATGTGGCAAACTAGCCAAAAGGCTAACCGAAGTAAACAAACTGAGGCTGCAGACATATCTAGACTGCAACTTCCTCAACTTTTTGTTAGGAAGTTTAGAAAGAAAGAAGCTGCTTAAAACCACAGGCTCTATGGTATCCTCAGTTACAACAGTTCATACTGGCGAAGATGCATTCTCTGAATGATGTCTCTACAGTCGTTGAACACTCTGCGGATGTTTTCTGTGTCCACTGCACATGTAAAATGTGGGTAGCAGTAATGCTTTCCATCTCCAGTTGCAGTGCTTATTCTCTGTAAAGCAAAAATACACACACATAAACTCATGAATATTTAAGAACAACTACTGCAAGTTCTAGGGGCCAGTTACAAAAACGAGAGCACAACTTTGCAAAATAGCAGACCAACTCTCAGAGATGAAAGGAAGAAACGGAGAACTAAACATAGTGGAATGCCTCTTGCATCTGCTTAGCTGCCTTGGTGGCCCTGATAAGGACAGAAAGGCAAGGTTCATGTTTTGTAAACAACAATGTAATACTTATTACCCATCAGCCAGTTGCCACATAGATGGGTCAGATGCTAAAGTCAAGACAGTCTCACTTAAAATGGAAAGAAGCACCAAACAGGAGACTTTGTGATTTAGATTGGCCGGTGATTTGGTAGGCTTTTTGCTGAATTTTACAATTTAGGGACAAAAATAGCTAATTATTTTTCAGTTAGGCTGAGGTAGGCTGAAGAGGCTACTTTTTTCATGCTGCTGCTGCTTTGTAATGTTTAATGTTATCATCAACCAACCTTAAAGAGAATAATAACGGTTTCTCAAAATGTTAAAAAAGTTACTTACTAAAAATTCATCCCGGATGAAAAACTTTGCTCTAGTAACTTTGGGATCTTCTCCTGCATCTGGTGTTGCTGTTATGAACGTGAAATAAATAAGATCAGACTATTACTAAGAAAAAGAGAGCATGACTAGACCAAAAGGGAGTAGAGGACAGACCAAAGACCATTTATTAACTTCCATCTATGGAAAACTCATGGCTGATATTCCTGGACTGCAAGGCCTATACTAGCTAACTGCATTTGCATGTTTTTAGTTGGAGCTTCCAGAACAACAATATACTTTACAACGGGGTCTTCAGGCATATCAGTTTCTACAGTTTTACAGTGCTGTTTTTGAAATATGCATGTATCACAATGTTCCAATGGTTATTTTGCCATGTGGCGGCTATTTCACGTGGCAACACTTATTGCTGCAACACTTCAATATTTAAGGAGAGACACAGAATTTGCTCTCAGGTTAGCTGGTGGAGCTGCATGGAATGTTCACTTGCTCCAGAGGAGAAAACAGCTTGCAGTCCAGCTTCTGTAGGGGAAAGGAAATTTATCAAAATGGATTAGGATCAAAATTTTACACAGATGATGGAGGGCTGGGAAAAGATAATGAGAATTAGCAAAGCTAAGGGACCAGGAGCCCAAAAGTCAAGAGGCTGATGGAGTAGGTATTAGACTGAGAAAGAGAAACTTGAAGGAAGGTGTTAAGGTAAAAGAGGACTAAATCAGAGGCTGGCCATGAGTATAGCTCACCCCTCTTCTGCGTTCAAAATTTGGGAGAAAGAAGGAGCTTATTACTGAAGTAGACTGAAGAAGCTACTGGCACACCGAATGCTGCAAATGGAGAGGATACTGGGGAGTTCTTCTCACTGGGTCTACTGTTGCTGAAGTGGCAGGTATCGCTAACATCGCCAACCCCATCAGTTTCAAAACTGAGGACCCCTCAGATGTTGGTGGCTTTTGCTTCTTTCCCCTAACAGAAGGTTTACTGTCTCTTGGCTCTGGACATTATGCTGGAGCCAGATACGTGAAAAACAGGTTGTTTACCTGTAAGTGATAATCTTCGAGTGGTCATCTGTGCAGTCCCACACATGGGTCTTGCCTTTGGCAATGGATCCACACCTCAGAGACTGCAATAGCTTGCTCAGAGCATCTTTTTTGGTGTGATTTCCGTTTTGCTCTGGGGAGCAGGCATCGGATATGAATGCTTGGAACGACCGGAAGACGCCCCTCCCACTCAGTTTCTTCCTGTCGCTACTGGCAAAGTAAAAAGCATGTGACCGGAAGGAGCCAGCAGAGGGGAAGGCTGGGTGTGTGTGTGTGACTGCACAGATGACCACTCGAAGATCATCAACCTGTTTATCTTCATCGTGGTCTCTGTGCAGTCCCACACATGGGAGATTAGTAAGCTGAAAAGAAAGGTGGTGGGTGCTGGCACATTTGCATACTCACAGTTTCAGCAGGCACTCACCTGAGGAAGATGGATTTGAGGGCAGCTTGGCCAAAGGAGGCGTTTCACCTAGCACGAACGTCCAAGGCTTAGTGGGAGACAAACGTAGACAGGGAGGACCAGGATGCAGTATCGCAGATGTCCTCCAGGGGGACGCCCTCAAGGAATGCTGACGAAGTCGAGATGGCTCTAGTAGAGTGAGCTCCAAGATCTTCAGGTAAGGGTTGTTTCGCAGTCTCGTAACACAGGCAAATGGCATTGGATAGTCTCTGAGTAGATATTCTAGACCTCTTATGTGGGTTGCTGTAGGCCATGAATAGGTTAAGGTCCTTGTGGAAAGACTACGTGCGAAAGAGGTGGAACACTAGGGCTCGCTTAACGTCCAGCGTGTGCAGTGCCCTTTGGCCTGAGTCCTTGGGGTCAGGAAAAAATGTTAGTAATGAGGTAGAGCCTGAGAGATGGAAGGTGGACACTACTTTGGGTAGGAACGTTGGGTCTACCCGAAGGACCACCTTGTTGTTGTGGAAAACCGTGTAAGGCAGATCGGAGCGGAAGGCGTTGAGATCGCTGGCTCGTTTGCCCGATGTGAGTGCAATGAGGAGAGCGGTCTTCCACGAGACAAGATGCAAGGCTGCAGATGCTAAAGGCTCGAAAGGTGGCCTCATCAGTTGGGAGAGAACCAACGATAGACTCCATGTTGGTATAAGAGGTTTCACTGGGGGGTGCAGATGAAGCATCCCCTTAAGAAAGGATTTCGATAGATGGTGTGAGAAGACAGTTTGGCCCTCGATGGGCACATGGAAGGCAGATATAGCCGACATATGGACCTTTAGGGAAGAGTAGCTGAGGCCAGAGGCCTGCAAGGATAACAGGTACTGTAGGACCATTGAAAGTGGTGCAGTCTTAGGGCCAAGCTGGAGGGACTTTGCATAGGTACAGTACCGCTTCCATTTGAAGGAATAAGAATGTCTAGTTGAGGGTTTTCTTGAGTTTAAGATAACAAGCTCAACCTCGGGTGGCAGGTTTAAGGGTGGATCCTCCATGCTGTGAGTTGCAGGAGTGGAGGATTGAGGCGTCCGTCGTCACCACTGCTGAGGGAGACGGTAGTACGAAGGGTGTCCCTTGTAGCAGATTGGTCCACCACAGGAGGGATTGGAGGACTCCTTGGAGTGCAGTCAGCATGGTGGATTGTGATTGTACGTGAGGATGAAAAGCGCGTACAAATCAGAGTTGAAGTGGTCGCATTCGAAGCCTCACGAAGCGAAGTACAGAGGTGGTTGTGGCCATGAGGCCTAGAAGGTGCTGAAATATGGATGTAGGCTGAGTTGGATTGTGTAAGAGTGATGTCGCAAGGGACTGGATTGTCAGAGCGCGATCCTGCAGGAGGAAAACCAGGTGGGGGCTCATACACAGGCGAGTGCCTATAAATTGAATGTCCTGCATAGAAGTAAGGTGGGACTTGGCGAGGTTCACGCAGAGCCCTAGAGCGTCCAGCAGGGCATGAGTGGTGTGCAGATTTTTCTCTAGTTGGTGAGGGGATGCGGTGATTATGAGCCAATTGTCTACGTATGGGAAAACGGAGATGTTGTGAGGTGAAGAGCCGCTGCCACCACTGCCATGCATTTTGAGAATACTCGTGGAGCTGTTGATAAGCCGAAAGGAAGGGCTCGATATTGGAAATGCTGGTGACTTATGGTGAAGTGCAGGAAACATCGATGCTGAGGCCTGATGGTTAGGTGGAAGTAGGCATCCTGAAGATCCAGGGAAGCCATCCACGTGCCCTTGGGAATTAGGGGGAGGATCGACTGGATGGAGATCATTCTGAATTTTTTGTAGGTTATTCATTTGTTTAATCTTCTCAGGTCCAAAATAGGGCGCTTGCCTCCATCCCGTTTCGGGACTAGGAAGTACCGTGAGTAGAAACCCGTCCCTTGATGGTGAGGTGGGACAGGCTCGATCACACCCTTGAGGAGAAGTTCTTGAATCTCCTGATGTAGCTGAGGAGATGCAGAGGTGGTGACGAAGTGGTGGTGGCGGGGAAGCAAAGTGAACTCTATGGCGTAGCTGATTCGCATTATAGTAAGCACCCAGGAGTCCTTGGTGATGTTTTGCCACATTCTTAGAAAGGGGTGCAGTCCTGTAGATTGGGATATATATTCGGTAGGATGGGGGGGCGAGTCAAAGAGAATGCTTGGAAGGAGGTGTCGGATTGTTTGATGGTTGGGTTTGAGACTTTGGATGAAAAGGCTGCTTGGACTGGGGGGGCCCTTCTCTTCCAGTACTCCTGTTGTTTTGGAGAACGCTGCCACTTCGGGTAGGAGGGTCTCCAGGTTGTGGGTCAGCTGGCTTGTGTGACTGGTTGGGTGACACCTAAACGCTTAGCCCGCTTCCGACCATCATCCACAGAAGTGAGCACCTCATCAGTAGGTGCGTGGAACAAGCCCTGGCCATCAAAGGGGAGGCCCTCAATTTTCTGCTTAATGTCAGGCTGCAAGTTCATTGACTGGAGCCAAGCGTGGCGTCTCAGGGCGACAGAGGAGGCCATTACTCTAAAGAGTAGGATGCTGCTTGCCGGATGGAGCTTATCTGCTGCTTGCTGACTCTTGAAAGCTCAGCCACAAGGTTTGAGGCCACTTGCTGGGAGGCATCAGGAAGGGCCTGGATCAATGGTGTGAACTGGTTGACTAGGTTGTAGGTGTATGCCAAGAAATAGGCAAGGTAGTTGTTTATCCTGGAGTTGGTGGCAGCCAGGGAGTAGATCTTGCGTGCCACAGTGTCTAGTTTTCTGCCCTTGCGATCGGGAGGGATAGGATGTCTGGAAGGTTTAGCCTTTGAGGCTGAGCGGATGATTATTGAACTGGGTGGGACGTAATGAACTTTGACTCTGGAGCATGAACCCTGTATAGGGAGTTGAAACGTTTTGAAGTTGGTGGCACAGAGGCAGGCTTATCCCAAGCTTCTCTCAGACCTTCAAGGTGCACAGGCAGCATGGGGAGAAGTGACCCTGCTGGGAAGTCGGACTGTACCAGGTCATGTACCACATCCAATATCTTCGGAGAGTTGGATGGGAGCGTGACATTCAGGGCCTCCTCCATGGTTGTGACCAAGTTGAGATAGCCATCTGAAGGAGACAGATGGCTTGGTTTAGTGGTGTGTGAGCCCGGTGAGAGAGGTTGATCCAAGTCGGAGCATGAAGACTGAGCCTCATCCGAGTCTGAGACATCTGGATTCCGAGGGGGCGTATGACGACTGGAAGGGTGTGCCTCTGGTGTTGGGTGAGTTTGTGGCAGTGAGGCCTGACGAGGGGGTCTGGACAGCAATGCGGCTGCAGTGGAAACCGTGGATGTAGTGGTAGGACCTATGGGCTGACGCTGCGGTGGATAGAGATCCTGTGGGAAAGACTGTTGTTCTTGGATTTGAGGAGGTACAGTTTTGACGTTTCGGGTTCAGTGGAGGACGGGTTCGAAATCTCAGGTTCGGTAATACATTGAATCGAAGTCACAGATCTGACCGTAAAGCTCACGATATTGAGGTCGTCTGTATCCATTGTCTGAGGGCGATCACAAATACCATGTGCGGGTCCTATGGGATCAGAGGGATGGTGATCGAGATGCTGAGGAATAATCGCCCCATCGGCCGTGGTGATGGTACTCTCTACGGTCTCTATACTATTCTCTATCATACGGTGAGCGGGAGTGGGGCACATCATGTTCAAGTCTGCAGTGTTGAGAGGAGACCTGTGTAGTAAACTCTCTGTACAGGGGAGAAACTCCGATGTCTGTGAAAGCCTCAGAACGATTAAGGTTACGAGGTCGGACCTGTGGTTTGGGTTCTAGAATGTCCATAGGAACAGTGCTGTGAACCGAGGGTGATCTGAAGGGTATAGGAATGATATCCATCAGGGCAGTGGATGGGATATGTGGCATGTCGGTGATGACGTCGGTCGGAGCCGAGAGCTCAGGTGGAAGGAATAGCTGTGTTGAAAGAGTCGAAGCCGATATTTGAGACGGGTTCGAAGACAGGGTCGAAGTTGAGGTCAAAGGCAATAGGGTAACAGTCGCCATCAGAGTCATCTTCGAGACGGTCGTTGTAGGAGTCGACTTCGTTGTAGATGTTGTCGGAGCCAATTTGGATGACAGAGTTGAGATGGTTGCTGAAGGTTTGGAGGCTGGAGTTGGTTGGACTGTCGAAGTGGACGATTCCCGTGCTTTTTTGGGAGCTGAAGCTGACGACTCGGAGTGGTGTCCAGATTTTTTAGAGGACTTATGTACGGCCTCAGAGTGGTGGGAAGCTCCCTTGTCGGACCTGTGGTTTGGGTTCTAGAATGTCCATAGGAACAGTGCTGTGAACCGAGGGTGATCTGAAGGGTACAGGAATGATATCCATTGGGGCAGTGGATAGGATATGTGGCATGTCGGTGATGACGTTGGTCGGAGCCGAGAGCTCAGGTGGAAGGAATAGCTGTGTTGAAAGAGTCAAAGCCGATATTTGAGACGGGTTCGAAGACAGGGTCGAAGTTGAGGTCAAAGGCAATAGGGTAACAGTCGCCATCAGAGTAATCTTCGAGATGGTCATTGTAGGAGTCCTTCGTTGTAGATGTTGTCGGAGCCAATTTGGATGACAGAGTTGAGATGGTTGCTGATGGTTTGGAGGCTGGAGTTGGTTGGACTGTCGAAGTGGATGATTCCCGTGCTTTTTTGGGTCTGAAGCTGACGACTCGGAGTGGTGTCCAGATTTTTTAGAGGACTTATGTACGGCCTCAGAGTGGTGGGAAGCTCCCTTGTCGGGCTTATGCTTTCTCAGAGACTGAATAGCGGCCGACACAGCCGAATCTCCTGCTCTTTCTGGGGGAGGCGGTGGAGAGGTCGATGCAGATATTGCCCAGAGGGATTTCTCGAGGAGAAATCTGTAGCAGTGCTGCTTGGTTTTTTCGCACCTATTTCCCGAAGCTGGCACAGTGAAGGCAGGATTCGACTCGATGGGCTTCACTCAAATAAAACAGGCAGTGGGAATGTCCGTCAATCGTGGGGATTTTAGTCCTGCACCTCTGGCACTTTTTAAAAGTTGTTTTCCCTTCCATATGCTCCGGACAAGGGAGGGGGGAAAAGAGGGGGGGGGAAGAAAGCACAGTAACAGGACTTCTTTTTTTTTTTCCTTCTAGGGGACGAAGAAAGATGAAGAAAAGACACACTGTAGAGGGACAAAAACAAGGAAAATACTATACCAGAATGAACAAAGGAGAAGGAACACAAGCCAAGGAGAGGGAACGCAGCAAGGTAGGTGTTGTCCAGGCAGCGGTTAGGAAGAAACTGAGTGGGAGGGGTGTCTTCCAGTCGTTCCAGGCATGTGTAGCTGATGCCTGTTCCCCAGAGCAAAATGGAAGTTGCACCAAAAAAGACACTCCGAGTGAGCTATTTGAGTCTCTGAGGTATGGATCCGCTGCCGAAGGCAAGACCCATGTGTGGGACTGCACAGATGACCACAATGAAGATCCACCCATTACTGCCTGATGCTGATACAGCCTTCCCTTTTCTAGTCTGGCTGTATTAAGTTCCATTTGGGCAGAGAAGAGCTGAAAGGGGTCAAAGAATTCTCCAGGTGTTAGTACTCCATGCACGGCTTTTGCTGGAGGGTTGTTGCCCAGAGGAAGAGGGACAGTTCCCTGTTGGCAAGGTAATTGGAAGAACCCTGGTCAAGTAACTGAAGTTCTTTAAAGAGACAGACAAGTAGTCTGAAAAGTAGAAACTCGAGGAGACATAGGATTTCATCCAAAGAACTGAAAGCTTTGCTCATGGAACTGATCTTTCCCTCCTCTTCTTGACTTCTGCACCCCCCCTGTTATCACCCAAAAAGCTGTCTCTAAGGGTTGGGGAACCTTTGGAAACAGTATGAGTTGCACAGGGCATAGTGAGAAAGCTGTAGATATTGCAGATTTCCTCTGCACAACAGAAGGGAATGGAGGCACCTTTCCTTCCAATTCAGAAAACTAAAGAAAGACCCAAGAAGGACTTGTGCTACAGACAGGAGAGTTCATGGTAGGAGGGTTGAAAAATGTGGATTGTCAGTGAAGGAGCCAGTGTCATCAGGTTGCTAGAACTAGACACTGAGAGGGAAAGTTGGTTAGGTATAGTTTTCATTGTCACTTCAGCATTATGAGCTGGCATTCCTTCTGCTTAATTTAGAAAAAGTATGCAGATATAGAGATCTTACATATCACACATAAGAGAAATGCACATTTATCAACATTGTTGGAGAATAAACCATCTATCTAACTGAGGACAAGAGCCCCGTGGTGCAGAGTGGTAAAGCTGCAGTACTGCAGTCTGAGCTCCCTGCTCACGACCTGAGTTCAATCCCGGTGGAAGCTGGGTTCAGGTAACTGGCTCCAGGTTGACTCAGCCTTCCATCCTTCCGAGTTCAGTAAAATGAGTACCCAGCTTGCTGGGGGGAAAAGTGTAGATGACTGGGGAAGGCAATGGCAAACACTAGTTAACTTTGTTCTTCCATTTGTTTAATGAAGGTTTCCAGAAGTGAATCAACCTTTCTTTCTTATGTTGTAAAGTAGTGACCTTAAACATTTAAGGAAGCTTATTAATTTTGTAAAACCCAGATCAGTATATTGGGAAAGTTCCTTTCCCCCCAAAATCTGGGAAAACTAATTCTAGCTGTTGTTAATAAATTTAAACTACCACTTGATATAGCTTAGGTAACATAATTCAGTGGCTAAATAGAACATCAGAGCCTAAGCCTTGCCATAGTTCATCTACTATCATTTCCCAAAATATTTTTTGCATAGACACATTTCTACCATAAGTGTATAAAACCTATGTTAGGAGTTTTGCAATATCCACAGATGTTTGATGAAGAACCATACATTTTAGATAACCTCTGTGGTATAAGATAAAACTGGTGAATCATTTTTGCTATATTTCCTTTAAATAAAAGGCAGAGTAGAAAGGAGGAACCCACTGAAAGAGCAAATTTCCAAGCTGAGCTGGCAGCTCCTAATGACACAATGATGGCCGAGAATCAACTCATGGTAAGGAATGAAAATTGAGTTGAACTAACCAGTTACTTTTTGGCTGCAAGTTTTCACAACCGAGTATATGAATAGATCTTTCAAAAATGAATTTCTGTTTTGAGCTGATACATGTGCTCTTTGCTTTCATTTGCATGTGATGAAGTTTAAAATGTATTTTAGAAATCTGCATACAGTATAGAGGCAATAAAGAGCAGCAAGAATGATAGCTATTTGAATCATGCTATGGTTAAAAATCTCACCATCTTCAGGTACAGTGTAACGTGTAAATTCTGGAAAATAATCTTCAATTTTAGATTTCCCTGCCAAGACCTTTTCAGCCAGCATATCTTGTTTGTTCAGAAACAAAATGATAGATATTGTCCGTAACCACCTGCAAAAACCAAACAAAATTTCAGTACCATTTCACACAAATGAAAGAACTGACTTACGGAATCACACCATTTTTTTGGTATTGTGTAACCAAAGCTACAAGTGGGACATCCACAAAGACTTGCAGGGAGCATCTCATTTTCCCCTCCACCGGTATTTCCTCTTTCCTTTCCTTGACAGTCTCTATAGCATCTCTCATTTTCCTATTTCTTTCTCTCCTGTCCCATCAACTAACCTCCTGTATTTGCCCTCCTGTTTTCAGCTTTCCCTCTTTCACTCCCACTGGTTGTGACTCCCCAGGAAAGCTCTGGCCCAATTGTTAAGTGAGGAACCTGAAAGGATTTGTGGGGAGCACCTCACTTCCCCCTGTACCCATCCCCACACTTTCCCCCATCACATAGCCTCATTCTTCACTGCTTCCTTTGTTATTTCCTTATATATATTTTCCCCCTACTAACCAACAAACTTTTATCTGCCCCCCATCGTCAGATATATTCATTATTTATATACTTAATTTGTATCCTGCTTTTCTACAAATGGGGTTCCAAAGCAGTTTACATTACTCTCCTCTCCTCCATTTTATCCTCACAGCAATCCTGTGAGGTAGGTTAGGCTGAGAATATATGACTGACCAATTGTACCTGATAAGCTTTCACAGCAGAGTGAGATTCAAACCTGGATCTCCCAGATTGTAGTGTAAAACTCTAACCACCACATAACACTGGCTTTTGTGGGGTGGCTGCTGTTGAACAATAACAAGCAGCTGGGCCTCGGTGAGTCATGTAAATTGGATGGTAGCAAATTTCCTGCTGGCTGCTGTTGAGCATGGCCCCAAGCATCCTCTGTCAAAAGCCCAAACAGCCCTGGAAAAAATCCCTCTTTGTTCCTTTGCCTTTTATTGACAGAAACCAAAGCTTAAATACTGTCATGGTTACTTAGCAAAAGCCACTGAGGACAGCTGTTTCTTAAAGCCATAAGTGCTGGGAAGGGGGTCCTTATGATTTTTTTTTTTTTTTAGCATTTCAGATTTTTCTGCAAACCTGGGGCATTTCTCAGGTTTGTAGAAAGATCAATATTGTCTGTGCATGGTCCCAATCTCTGAATTTAAGTATCCATAGGTAAACCATGATTAGAATTAGATACTGATACTGGCTCTAAAGCTATTTGGGTTTATGGCTGTTAATACAGTTATCTTCTATGAATCTATCAATAATCCACATAAGCCCTTTTATAGGATTCAATACCAAAAACACATTATCCATATATGTTGGATAATCTCTAAGTGCAATTGAATGTGATTTACTAAAGGCTTTCCATAACTCCGCCCCCCCACAAAGTGCTAAAGCCTATTATTGTTCTCACCATGTGAATAGATGTTTTATTTATTTGTTTATTCATTTATATCCCACATTTGTCCCCAGTGGATGACCCCAAGCAGCTTGAATTGTACTTTCTTCCTGCATTTCATCCTTACAACAATCATATGAAGTAGGTTAGGCTTAGAGTGTGTGGCTAGCCGAAGGTCACTGTAACGTTGCGAGGTTGCCCCTCCAAAGATGCTTCCTTCCACTGTCACATAGCCAGATCCCAGTAGGCAGCCGTGTTGGTCTGAAGCAATAGAACAAAGCAGTAGACAAGTGCACCTTTAAGACCAACTAAGTTTTATTCAGAATGTAAACTTTTGTACGCTCTTAAGCATGATGAAGTCTGCTTAAGCACATATGAAAGTTTACATTCTGAATAAAACTTAGTTGGTCTTAAAGGTGCCCTTGTCTACTGCTTTGTCACGTAGCCTGTTGTTGGAACACTTCACAGACCTCAGAAATGAGGCAGGAAGGTGTTCCAAGTCATCCAACCTCTCCTGCTCCTGATTTGGAAGCCTCCCTGTCTGCTCAAGCCTCCAGCCCAATTTCTCCCAGCCTGTTCCTCAGAACCCTCTTTTAAGCTCCCAGCCTCCCTCATAAACCTTGCCCCTTCTCCAACCACCTGTCAGCTCTCTACCATGCTACACCTGGGTCCAGCTGGCTCCTCCCTGTGCTTCCTCATTACAGGACAGGCTCAGCCTCCTCTGCATTCCCTGCTCTCATGCTTCTGGTCCAGTGGAAATGGAGCCCGAGAGGCCACAGTGGGCGAGCCTCTTGTTTCTGAGAAGTTTCTGTTTGCCTGTTCCCTATACCACTCCTAGCAGCACTTTGCCATGGTGGCAAGCAGTGTTCCCTATAAGCTGAGTTTGTGTGAGATAGCTCACCGTTTTTTATCCTCTGGATCACACATTTTTGTCTTAGCTCAAGAAAAAATGGTCCCAAAGCAAGCTAATTTATGCAGTAACTCACAACTTTAATGCCAGTAGTTAACAAAGTAGAATTTTTGCTCACGAGACTCCACAGCTTAGAGGGAGTATTGGTGGTAAGCTTTCATCAGGCCTGCCTGGCCTTGCCAGATTCCCTGTTGGTTGCTGCTGTCTCTGCCTCTTGCCTGCCAGTACCCATCTGCTCCCGGAAGTGCCTTGCCATGGCAGCTGGCTCAGATTGGGGCTGCTCAGCCTTCCCAGATCCCTTGGCTGCCCCTCGCTCTTTCCCCAGAGCCCTGGTGAGGCTGTCAGGCAGGAGCCAGTCCTGGGACTGTTGCCAAGTCTGGGGCCGCCTGGCTTGTTGAGTGAAGGGTGGGGTGGCAGCCTCAGACAGTCACCCAGCAGGCTTTCATTGGCAGAGTAGGGATTAGAACATGGTCTCCCAAATCCTAGTTGGCCACTCTAAGTACTATACCAGGGTGATCCTATGAATACAGATCTGCTATCTGCACCAACATTTTACCTGTTGTTCCAAATACTTTTGAAAAGGTCCAAAGACTCCCGTAGTCTGTTTGTGTTATTGTCTTCCCTTATGACCATGTTGTAGCTGCTACAGGCCACGACAAAGATAATAGCTGTAACATCTGAGGGAGAAAGTGCAACAGGCAGAATAAAGGGAAAAAATTAATTCAGGAAAGATTTCTTTCTTTTTTTTTTTTTTTTGCACAAGTAAGAATGATGATGGATAACCAAACAGGTTTTATATAGGTAATTACAAACACTGTCTAGACTATATAAAGAAAATGGTAAAAATTCCTTAAGCTTAATAAACGTGGGTATTAATTGGCTTTTGTTTTTGTTACTATAGGTCAATGTGGCTTCCTATGTCCTTTGTCTACTTTGAAAATACCTGAATTCAGCCAAATGGAGGAAAAGGAACTTGAGAACACTAACTAGGTAATATTGCCTCAAATTTGGCTTCTATTGACTTTGTATTGGGGTGCCCAACTAAAATTACTGTCCAGTAGGGGTGGAATTCTAGCAGGAGCTCCTTTGCATATTAGGCCATACTCCCATGATGTAGCCCATCCTCCAAGAGCTTACAAGGCTCTTTTTTCTAAGCTCTCGGAGGATTGGCTACATCAGGGGTGTGTAGCCTAATATGCAAAGGAGCTCCTGCTAGAATTCCACCCCTGCTGGACAGTATTGTTAATTGTAAATACTACATTTTCCCTCTGTTCTAAGCTTTTTTAAGGGACCTGTGTGGCATTAGATGGTTGATCGACAACTAGTTTTTTGTTTTCTTAATGGTATCCATTATGTGCTTTTTCTTCTGAGAAGGCCAATATTGCAACATGATACTAGCCATGGTGAAGGTAGTTGAGCATTCTATTCAGGATGGAGACAAGAGGTCTTCTTCCCCCTCCCTTTTTGTTTAACATGCAGCCTGATGAAGACTTCTGTAGATGTAAAAAACCTGCACTATATTATTTTGTTTGGTCTTAATAAAAGGTATTCTGTAGCTTACTCAGCTCAGTGTAAAACATCAGCCAGGTAAGCATTTGAAAAAGAAACCCAGTCTCAGAATGAACATGAAATGTGAAAATAGTACTCACCATTAAAACATTGGATCCATTTTCTTCTTTCATCCCTCTGACCACCGACATCAAACATGCTGTTGAAAAGCCAGAGGGTATCTTTTAGCATGTGTAAGGAAAGTCACACTTTTCATGCTATGTTGTACTTCTTTTGCAGTTCCAAAGGAAATGGAAGTAAAAATTGCAAGAAAGGAAAAGAGACATTCCCTTAGGGCTCTCTGCAAGAATTTCCACATTCCTACACTGGCTGCAAAATATAGAAAAGTTCAGTTCTTTGGGGCTACGTTCCTGAGATATTAATAGGCAGTTGGACAAGTGGGAAAGGGAGAAAAGAGCTCAATTACCAAAAAGAACAATTTCTGGCTGGGAGTGTGTGCAAATTTACACATATGTATACCAGCTGGATTAGCTGTACAAGTTAAAGTGGGCCAGGTAAACCCACTGAGAGAAAACCCAGGACTCCACCTCTATAGCAGTTCACAGAACAGAGGGATCGTTACACACAGTTAAGAAATTATTCACAGCTCTGTAAATACAGTTCAAATACAATTACTTTAATGTATAGTTGATTCTTAAGTTTGTGGGTAGAATGTTCCTAACCCACCACATCAAAAGGATAGAAGTTTTAAAATAGTTTATTAGGGACAAATTTACTGCAGCCAGATTAGTAATATTTAGCAATAACAATACCCTACAAAGCCAATTAAATACCCTACATGCGGATTAAAATTCCATTTGTAGTAACTATTAGTTTAGTGGGAAGAGAATCTAAAATTGCAAAACCTGAATTTCAGTGTGCCATTTGAATTAGGTGTTATGAAACAGTTTTTCTTCTAAGTTTTCTTCATATGAAATTATGGAAAGATCAAGGACCATTTGGCAGAACTATTTATCAAACAATAAGCATTAATTTAGACGTAAATAATTATTTTGTTGTCTTCGCATTACTAGCAATTGAAAAATGATACATAATTAATGGTGTACTTACTGAAAGTTTACTTTATCTACTTGAAATCTTGTTTCAAAAATCCCTGATGTCAGAACCCTGCATCTCAAGAGGTCCTGAGAACAAGAAACAGAATCAGACAAGTGGGGGGACCTGCAAGGGCCTCTTATTTTCTCCTTCTCCAGTATTTCTTCTTTCCCTTCCCTGAAAACCTTTGTTAACCTGTTTCCTGCTTGTTTCTCTCCTTCACAACCACCAGCCAACCTACCTTTAACTGAGCCCATGTATTTAGTATTTTTTTCTTCTCTAACCATGGCAGCCTCTCCCTGGGAAAAGCCTGGCCAGGTTGCACAGTGCTGGCGAATGGGCTGGGCCCAGCTGCATTGTGGGAAACCCACAAGGACTTATGAAGGGCATCTCATTCCCCCTTATTTCCCTCTTCCTGGCAACCCCCAACTCCTCACTTTTCCTGGCTTCCATCTCTCGTTCCAACCAACCACCCTACATTTTATCTGTCCTCCCATTTGGAACTATAATTATTATTTATTTTCTGCATTTATACCCTGTATTTCTCCACAGTGGGAATCCAAAGCAGCTTACACCATTCTCTTCCATTTTATTTTCACAAAAATCCTGTGAGGAAGGTTAGGTCAAGAGTGTGCGACTGGCCCAAGGTCATCCAGCAAGATTCCATGATAGAGTGGGGATCTGAACCTAGATCTCCCAGATCCTAGTCTGAAACTCTAACCACTAGGTATTTCTGGGAAGCAGAACAAGTCTTGGTTCCTTCACACCAGCTTCATGAACAGCTGAAGAAAAAAGAGACTTTCCGGATTTTCACTTTGGAAACTTTATCACTGCATGGATTGAATGAAGATATTGACTGGTTGTATATCTATTGATCCATGATACGCCCTGTATGTTTCATTGATGACAATGTTTTGCATTTTTTTTTCTCTTTCCCCCCTCCTCTTTTACCCCTCCCTTCTAAAATTTTCAGATGGTTTTCAAATTCATCAGTGAGGTTGTATTATTTTTAAACCTCCCCCCCCATCATCTATATTAGGTCTCCTAGGATGTCCCTTTGATTCACTTCACTTTTGGGTGACACATGGGCACAAACTATGAACAGAGTAACAGACAAGAGTAAGTCTGTGCAAATTTTGGTGGATTTTTTTAAAAGATTACTTCTGGCTTTAAGCTATAATACTATATAATTAAGCTATAATACTACAGCTTAATTACACATTGATGTGATGCCATCTATCTCTTTCACAAAATGGTTGTACAAAGTTATCATCTCTGATGAGTGTGAGCTCCTCAATAAATGTAACTATTATTTGGAGCTGCACTATTTCATTGTGAGTATCAGCTGTTTTTTATTAATTTTTTCTGTAAAAAAAATCTTCCTTTTGGTCAGTTTGTATACTACGTTTTGATAATATCCTTACATGTGTATTTTTTATTCTTGGGATAAGCAGCTTGCCTTGCCTGGAACAGAAATGTTATACTTTTAGTGTGATATTATTATTTAGACCACTGTAGGCGGCCCTCAGGACTGAAACATTAGTGGTCTACAGTTATTGCATGCATAACCAATCTTTTGTGACATATTTGTTGTTGTATGTAATGCCTTAATATATGTGATGTGACATCTATTACCTCTTTGTTTTTATCTACAATATGAACATTGTGTTTAAATTGTAGTTACTATGCTCATTGCAATAAATAGATTATTTTGTTCTGTGTTTTAGCTGCTCAACCTTATAGATTCCTGACTTAATTCTCAGGTTGGGTTTCCCCCCCTATTGCTGTTTGCTGTGACAGAACCTGCCTGGAAACTCTTTCAAAGTAAAGTTGTTGCCCATCTTCTGTACAGGTCTGAAATTTGCAGCTGGGATGACAGCTCAGTCACATGATTAGAGAAAACATACAACTTCATTTTGAGAAGAAGTTTGACTCTGCCTGAGGATACACTAGCTGCCTTGTAGCTACCACCATGCAGTATTTGCAATCCCTGTATTATGAACTAATACCTTACTTGTCTGGCACATTTTCCTACTGGAAACAGGTTAACACAGAGTGTTTTGCAAGCTTGGTTTTAAATGTTTTAAAATCTGTTTTATTTTTTTATTTATCCACCTTGGGTCCTGACTTGGTCAGACAAAAGATGGGCTTATATATTTTCTAAATAAATAAATAAATTTAAATGGCATTTGAAATATTGTTAAAATTGACTTATAGTTCATTCCAAACCATTCCCTCTTTTACTCACCTGATCTGTGGGTGTATAATCTGGCAAGCTGACACTGTCTATTCTTTCTAGAAAACTGAAAGAAAACATAACTGTTAGACATGGAAGATCTAACGGTAGACTTTCATCAAGTCCTGAACTTCCCACATTAACCATCTATCATCTTAGAAGCAGCTTCAAATTATCAGTCAAAATGGACAAATGGACAAAACACAGAGCGTTGGACTGGATGGGGCATTGGCCTGATCCAACTTGGCTTCTCTTATATCCCTCTGTTCTAATGGTATTTTCTGTCCAGAGAGCACCATTTATCCAGTTCTTGCTGCACTACAAGGGCCATCACTTTCAGACAAGCAAAAACTTCCATGTAAAAGTCAATTCATTCACAATGTTGGGATTACACACCTGGGGCAAGGCATCCTTCCATGCTTTAGTTCTACATTTAGGAATCCCACAAATCCACCAATAGTTTAATTTTCAGAAGATAGCTACAGGCAAAGGACAGATTACAGTACAAGTGTAAAGTAAAGAAGCCGAATCCTGAGTGTTTTTCTAGGGAAATTGTAAATCTGGCAGGATTAGCCCTGATTCAGACTACCTGGATGAACAAAACCTGGTGTCATTGCAACTAGACAGATTGGCTCCCAGGAAGAAAGATGTTGGGTGAAGTCTACAATGTTTTTAAAAACTAATAGGCAGCAAGTAGGAAGGAATGCCTGGGCCTTTCTGGAGCATTAGTTTACAGTATAACATGGGCAGTTGTTGCTGAGCTGCGAGATTTAAAGTCATCCTCTCAAAGAGGTATTTCTGTTTGTGTACAATACTGTTACTGGTAAAATGTACATCTTTCCCATGCTAGTGGAACTATTGTGCTCTCATTGGACATCATGGTGTGAATGTAATGGAAACCAAGGGGATAATGCATGTGACATTATTGACAACAAGAAAATCTATTCCTCACCATACATGCCTTTAAAACAAGATGTGGGCTGGTTCCATACAACTGTTTACTCTGGAATTGCCATGATTTCTTCTAGTTGCTTTTAGAATGGGATCCCCATGTTATTTTCCCATATTTTCCAAACCTGATTTTTTCCCCATGTCATGTATAATTGCAGCCTTATCCATCTGTTTGTGGCATGACAACCTTACAGAGGTGTCCAAGATCTACTGTCTCTTTAATTCTGTGTTACTACCTCTTTTTTAAAATCTCTCCATTCTTTACTTACTTCGTCTCTTGGATTCTTTCTTGAAGGGGGATTTACTTGCTTTTGTTACCTCTGTAGCAAACTTGATTATTCATTTAAAATTCATCATAACCTCCTCTTGGACCCACACCTTAATGTGATGAGGGCGTTTGTGTGTGTCAGAGAAGCTGAGAGCTATACAATGAAGGATCTAGACTCTGTCAAGAGGCTAAACTCTGAGTCCTAACAGAGTCACTCAAGTCACTGGAAAAGACAATAACACTAAGAAAAGTTGAAGGAAGCAGGGAAAGAGGAAGACTCAGCATGAGAAGGATTGACTGTATAAAGCAGGCCATGGCCTTCAGTGTGCAAGACTTGAGCAAGGCTGTTAACAATGGACATTCTGGAAGACATTAATTCATAGGGTGACCATAAGTCAGAAGCAACTTGTCTGCACTTAACACATACACAGCCATCATAATCACACAAAAGGTTGATGGAAACAAAACAAATATTAATGAGTATATTTTGCAGTCAAGAAAAAAAGCAGTAATTAAAGCCTCCTCCCCTCCCCACAGCATTCCTTTAAATTCTCAGTGCTTGTTTTGAAGCTGCTTCCAGTTCTCTGTGCTGTTTAATCATTTACTGTTCACTCTGTGTAATCCAGCAGCACACCTGAAGGTATTCCTGGAAAGATGGGAGTGAAGGAAGGTTTTAATGAGTATATTTATCTTGGATTAATTTTTTTCATGATTTGTAATTTCATAATTGCATGATAATATTCATGACATAATGTAATGAACAATCACATTTGCTACAGAGAGAAGAAATGCAATAATTAAAGTTTCTCCCTGGAGAAAAGAGAATATTTTGAAAACCCATTTAGGAAAGCCAGGGCAGTGGCACCACATGTGAACAGGACATAATTAATTAAGCAAAGAGCAGCATAAATAGCTGGAAAGCAAGCTTAAAGAGATAGTTACCTGGAGAAGCAGGACCCTAACTTTGGGGGCAAGTGTTGCCCAAGTTTTAATGGGAATATAGTGTTATATTAAGTGCTATGTAGAACACCTTATTTCAGTTCTGCTTGCAGCTGAGTGTAGAAAAGGAATTCTTCAGCAGCACAAAAAGTCCATTCTGCTGCAGATCAGGAAAATGGTGAAAGAGGAGGCTTATACCGATTTCTCATTAGAATTGCTCCACTCTCCAGGCGTCTTTTCCTCTGGGCGCAAGCAATTGATTTCCCACCAGTTGCTCAGCGGGCGCATTTTGATATAGGGCTCCCTCCAGTTCCCCTTGCTGGTTCTTAATCCTTAAAAGACAGCATCACAAAGCCATGAGGGGAACTGGAGGGAGCTGGGCATCAAAATGCACCTGCAGAGCAACTCGTGGGAAATTGATCGCTTGTGCCCAGGAAAAACAGAAGCCTGGGAAAGGAGCAACACTAGTGAGAAATCAGTCTAAAAGTTTCTCTCCCCATTACCCAATATGAAATGAGGTCCCATGTGCCTGTTATTTTAACAACAGCAGCAACACAATGTCTGAAAGCTCTAATATACAGAAAGCTCTAATATACAGAACTCTCAGTCTCATCTTGTTTGGCCCTAAGTGGTCATTGACTATCATGTCTAATACACTGGCTCAGAGCTCCAATACTCCAAACATCTGGTAAATTTCTAAAGGCTAAGTGACCAGCTACAAATCTCTTCTAAATATATACTCTGGGAATTTAGGATTCACCTATGATATACTTTTGCTTGCAATCAGAGTTGCAGATTTGTACTTTGCATATGAGACACTCTTCTTTCTGCTTTCATTTACTTAGGCATAAAATCAAAACAGTATTATTAACACTGACAATCATAAAAGAAAGCATATGACACCAAACTGATTAATGGAATTCCTAACAAACTTATTTTCCAGAAGATAACAAATTTGATTTGTCTAGAATACAACAGTCAACAATAGGATTTTAAAAACCAAATAGCTGAGAACTGTAGAATGGATGAAAACTCTGGCAGTGCGATGATAAGCAGAGTTACTCAAGTCTGCCAACTGAAGCCAGCAGGCTTAGGTCTGGACTATTCATGCAGCAGAATCAGGTGGCAGAGTGCTACAATAACTGAATTGACAGTACCACTTCAGATTGCTGCTGAGGAATTATATTTTTCAACAATCCCGCCTCCCAGTAAACCAACACAACACTTAGAAGGCTAGCCTAGTAACCTGTTCTAATTTATTTATTTATAGAAGTTCTTCATGGAAAAGTATTAACATGTAACTTTCCTCACTCACTACTACCCCAGATTTCTACTACCTCATTTTGTTGGAAAGACAAGGCCTTAGACTGGCATAATTATGCATAGGAGTGTATTAAAAATCTTGCCCATTTGCAGAGAACTCATTTCCTTCATCATATTTTTCACTGACCGTTTTGTTCTGTATGAACAAATTGCAAGAAATTGCCACAAATAACAAAAAAGTGCAATAGATACATGCATTTTCTGAATCTATCCTAAATATCTCATATTGGTTATAAAAATAAAGACTTAAGATGGAAAATATTCTTCAGATACTGACATTATTATACCTATTATGTCTATCTTTAGATATATAGGTATCTTTAGCAAGTTGCCTAGGAAACTCAGCTGACACTTTCTTTGACAAGCGATCTCTAAATTTTGTCTTATGTAGGAAGAGAGCTCAAAAAATAAGATTGCACTAAGGTCTCATAAATAATATGGGAAATTTCTTCATTATGGGTGAAGAATCAGCTTAATTAAAAAAACCCCAGAAGAATCGCCAATTATGTGAAATCCTCCAGTCCTGGAAATTCTGAGACACACATTCACGATTTGATGTGAATTCAAAAGCTGTGTTGGATCCTGCTTTCAGTTTACATTTCAGAGGCTGAAACCAGACGGCTGGTTTGGGATGGCTTGCAGCCGCCCCAAAGAAAGCTGGCTGGAAGACGAGCGCCCCAGAGCTTCTGGACTGTGCTAGAAGAAGGCGCAGGCCTTGGGCAGCTGGGGAGTGTCTGGAATGCTCATGCATCTCGCTTGCAGCTCCCCGGGTGCTCATAAGGCGCCCTCCAGCCTTCCAGACGGCCAGGCACTTCCTTGGAGCTGCCCCAGCGAAAAGGGACCACTTTCCAAGTGGTGGCTTTTTGAGACGGTTGGAGCGTCCTCGAGGATGGGGTAAGTGCAGGACAGGGGCGGGCGGCAGATGTTGCCATCTGGACAGTTTTTTTGGGTCGACTTCAGAGGCATCTCTGAGATGACCCAAAGTGCCGGTCTGTAATCAGCCAAGGGGTTTTTCCCCCATCAAAGAAATCTTACTTAAACACTTAACAAAACAATAGTTTTAGAAATTATTGGAGATACAAGTTTTTCTTACTTCACAGTGTATTCTTAAGAATATTTTAGGTTTGTTCCCAGCTGATTATAGTAAATCCTCCAATTGCTGCTCTGCAGTTTGCAGACATCCCTTGCTTCAATACTTCTCTGGCAGTTGTTCTCAACCTTTTAAAAATCTTTCATCCTCTGCCTTTTTGCCCTTTTCTAATCAGTAATTTCAGGCACTATTTTCCCTTTTGCAATTGCACTCAGTATGGTATTTAAAAGAGTTTCTCTTTTAAATACCATACTGTATTTGAATATTTGAATATGGACACTGTATGACTATTAATAGATGTCTAGAGCAAGGGTGTCAAACTCATTTGTTATGAGTACTGAATCTGACATAAATGAGACCTTGTCAGGCTGGGCCGTGTTGGGCCAGGCCATGTATGTACCTATTTAATATTAGGTTGCAGTGACATAAACTATATAAAAAACACAGACAAACACAAAGATTTTTTAAAAAACTTAAAATAAAACATGCTTAAAACATTAGCATTTGTTGGTCTTAAAGGTGCTTTCTTTGTATTTCTCCCATGGGATCCAGGGAACTGGGCAAAGGAAGCTCTGACTCTTTCCTCCTTCTCCAGGAGACCAGAAGGGGAGGAGCCTCAGCCAATGGAGAAAATAGAGATTGCTCTGTAGTTCCTGTGCGATTGAGCAAGCCTGGTAAAGCAAGCAGCAATACTGAAGGAAGAGAGAAGGAGAAGGAAGCAGACAAGAGCCAGTTGCTCAGGGGCCTGATAGGAGCCCTCTGGGGACTAGATTAGGCCCCTGGGCTGCATGTTTGACACCCCTGGTCTAGAGAGAATATAAACACAAGAGATTCAGGAGTCTAACAAATCTTTTGGTTACATCCTTGAAGCATTCAGTCATCAGCAGCTTGTGCATTTAAAATGTATCTGGTTTTAGTGGTCATGTGTATCTAGTGGTCACATACAACTCTCAACTTAAAACAGTTCAATGCACCATCAGTAACTTACAACCTCTACAGGATGAGTTCTCTTTCACAAGTACTGGAGGGCAAACCTTTTCTTATGAACAGAAAGCGCCCCCAATCTCAAGCAACTCTTCACCCACAATAATACAACATCTAATTTGAATATGGACACTGGCACCAGAGCTTGCAATAAACCCAGATGCTAACTTTGCTGTCATATATACCCAGAAAACATAATCACTGGACCTAACAAGATCTTAGGCTCATTTACCTGCTCATCTTCTAATATTGTATATGCCATTAAATGCCAACAATGCCCTTTAGTTTTCTGCATAGGGCAAACTGGTCAAACCCTACACCAAAGGATAAATGGACACAAATCTGACATCAAAAATAAAAAAACCTGAGAAACATTTAGGAAAACATTTCAATCTCCCAGGGCACTAAATGGAAGACCAGGCTCAACGTAGCTGTTTTATGGCAAAGGAATTTCAAACACAGACTGGAACAGGAGACTCCTGTGTTACAAGTTATTACAACACTTAGGACAATGGAACCCTCAGGTCTCAACAGAGATACCAGCTTCTTATCTCATGCTAAGTCACTCAGTTCTTACTTATACCCAGAAATTAAACTTTGTTGGTCTTAGAAGTACCACTGGACTCAAACTTAGTTCTCACATCTGTTAACTCATTATCTGCATGGCAATTTGCTGCTATTTACATGTCCTACCATATTGTTATTCCAATCTCAGCTGTATTAATGGCTTAGTTGCTTATGCATTTTGACTCTAATTAGCTCTTCCTGACAACTAACCCCCCTACCTGTATGTAATATTTGAGGAAATCTGTTTCAATGTATGTGAAGAAGTATGCATATGCTGAATCTTTGCTCTTACATGCACCCAGGGTTGAGCTTGGTTTGGCTTGAGGGTGCTGCTGGACTCTAGCTTTGTTCTTACATCTCTTTGTTAGCTCTTGTATTTATGTACTAATTTGCTGTTATTCATTGATCTTACTGGCTGCCTGATCCTATTTCAGCTCAACTTATTCATCTTGGCCTTCCCTAATGGCTGTCCCCACACTCTCTTTTCCTGTAAGTAGAACTTCAGGAGATTCTATTCCATTGTTTGTATCTGAAGAAGTGTACTTGAACATACTTTGTGCATCGCTTCTACTTTAAGTAAAACTTTGTAGGTCTTAAAGATACCACTGGGCTCAAACTTTGTTCTGGTTTTACAAGTAACAAATGCCTTTCCAATATAAATCAATAAAGCAGCCTGCAGAGGGCAGCATCAACTAAATGAAGTGAGCTAACCTACAACACCAGTGGGTAACTGACACAAAGCCAACTACACTCGTTACACTTCAATTTTTCTGCCTGGTAAGGTTAACACACTTCTATAACCTAACTATATTAATGTTAAGATTAGTAGCTCATGTTACACTTACAGGGCACAAACTTCAAACACCTCAAATGTATCACTACTATAAATATATTGTGGCATGAAAGCTTCCAACAGGAACAATATTCCCAATTTTATTTTGTATAATCATAAATCTGTTAAGTTCAAAATGACTTCCAGACTGTCAGTTAATAGATTTGCTAAGATATCTTGCTCTAAAACACTGTAACTTCTACTTTTAATCTTAACAATAAAAACATCTCCCAATGTTTTGCTTGGATTATTGTTATTCTTCTAAGGATTCTACAGACTTGCTCTACAAATCTTATGGAACCTTTTGATTAAAACTAATTATGAGCATATATACAAGTTTCCCCCACATAAAAAAAGCAGAAGTAGAAAGTATATCTCCACAAGAAAAGTGGCTAGATACTATTTTTAAAACAACAACGACATAAAAGCAGACCACTTGATACAGAACAGATTGTTTTAAAGTTATATTGATATTGGACTATTCAATTTCTGATGTTAAAAAAGCACCTGAAAAAGCCCTGGTGTGTGGGAAACAGGGTGGCCATTGCCAGGAAACTGGAGCATGGAAACCTGTCATGTGGTAGTAGACCCATTGCTGCTTTTCTGTGTTGGCATCTGCAGCTTCCACAGGGAAGCTACATAAGCCTGTCCCCAAGTGGAAAACACCTAATATTTTCCCTTTACAATAGATCTAATAGACTGATTTTTATTGTGTTTAAATATGGGCTATGCTGAGGTCACAAATTGGGAATTCTTCATTACGACAGGATCTCTTTATACATATTTCCTTTGGCAATAAGTTTTCAGAGTCTGTTTTGACATTCTAGCTGCAGTTGTTAATGAGGCAAAGCTGAAGAAAGAATGATTCTTGCCTCAAGAAGAGCCAGTTTTAGCTCCTGTGTGTTTCTCTTTGCTGCCTGAACAAAGTGTGTGTCATATATGTGCTGAGATAGCATCAGGTGATCACGTTGAGGCATTCTGATGGCAGGGCATAACAACAGTCAGCTTAAAACAGGAAAATATTTTTGATCAAACGCCGCCACCAGTTTGGAGAGCCAGTTGGGTGTAGTGGTTAAGTGTGTGGACTCTTATCTGGGAGAACCAGGTTTGATTTCCCACTCTTCCACTTGCAGATGCTGGAACGGCCCTGGGTAAGTCATAGCTCTGGCAGAGGTTGTCCAGCCCCACCCACCTCACAGGGTGTCTGTTGTGGGGGAGGAAGGTAAAGGAGATTGTGAGCCGCTCTGAGACTCTTTGGAGTGGAGGGCAGGATATAAATCCAATATCTTTTTCTTCTTCTTCACCAACATCTGGTTTAGAAATGCTATTCAGTCAAATATATCTCCAGTGAAAATGTCTGTCTCTGTCTGTTCCTGAAATCCTTGGGCATGAGATATGCCACTGGCAATCTGGAGGATAAGGCAGCAGAAAACACCGTTTTCCAAATGTCCTGTCCTTCCAGGAACAGCAGAGGACAATAACTAGACCTTCCATTGTTTCAAGGAGCCATAAATTCCTTTGGGGTTGTGGTAAATTGGGGTGGCAGGAAAGTAACAAAATATTTTTGGCAGGAAAACCAACTCCCTGTCATTCCAGTACCACTGTCCTCAAAATGGCATGATGTACTTGAAGAACGCCAGAGGACTACTTCCCACACCACATTTCCCCTTCACACCACCAAGCACAGCTGTGAAAAAGGCCAACGAAATATTTTGTTACTGGCCTGCCAGTACTTGGCACTATTTATAAATAGCCATTCCTGAGGAACATTGCATTGGTGTTCCTGATGTACCCTCTCCCCTGCCTTGGTAAAATTTGGTTTAAAACCATTTCCTCTTACCAAGGAGAACAGAGATTGAACACAAATATGTGCTGTATGGTGAGAGGAAAATAAACTGGGGATGTCAAGGACAAACTTTATATAAATTTAGCCTTAATAGAATATATACACGCCAACATTATCAGAAAGAGTGAACTCCAGTAACTGCCAAATTCCCCTGAGGTTTTTTTAACCATTCAAATGACCACTAGAGTCTCTTAAAACCACAGAACTCAGCTTGCTTCATAGCTTTCTAGTTACCCAGAAAAACCATGTATGAGATCCATAGCAGTGCTGGCCACATCAGGCCACCACTCTAAACAGCTCATGTCCACCTGAAGTGTCTGGAAATAGCAAGATTTCTATCCTGTGACTCAAACATTAACTAAATAGCTCCATTTCCCTCTTCCTAGGGTTGCCAAATCCAACTGAAGAAATAGCTGGGGACTTTGCGGGTGTAGCCAGGAGACTTTGGGGGTGGAGCCAGGAGACATTGGGGGCGAAGCCAGGAGCAAAGGTGTGACAAGCATAATTGAACTCCAAGGGAGTTCTGGCCATCACATTTAAAGGGACAGCACACCTTTTAAAATGTCTTCCTTCCATAGAAAATAAAGAAGGATAGGGGCACCTCCAGATCAATTCCCCATCATACCCTATGACAGGTTTTTTGCCTACAACTCCCATCAGCCCCAGCCATTGGCCATGCTGGCTGGGGCTGATGGGAGTTGTAGGCAAAAAACATCTGGAGAGCTACCACTGGCCACCCCTGCCCTATGAGAATCGATCTCCACATTTCCTCCCCCCCCCACCGTTTCTGGCGACTCTGAAGTGAGGGATTGGCATCTCTACTCACGAGTTGCTGCCAACTTCTTCAAAGTAACACAGACGCACCATCCCAAGAGGAAGCCTTTCCAATCGGGTACTGAAGCCTCTGGAGGTGGAAAGTCACATGGTGGCTGTGGGGGCGGGGCTGGGAAGGAGCCTGGGAAAGCGGAAGAACCCCCGCTGCGACCTGAGGATTGGCAAACTTATCTCTTCCCTTCTCTGAAGGTTCTGAAGTCATTTCTAACTTTCTCTCCAGGCCAACAGGGAACAAAGGGGATTGGCAGATATATAAAAATGGGCAGAGTTGGCTCTGTTCATCACAGACATCAATGGCTGTTATACCAAAGACCATCCTCAGGTCTTACATGTATACCAGCCAGCATAAGTCACCCTAACTGATTAAAACTGCCATGCTCAACAGACCTGGAAGCAAGGTCTAGAATTAAATTGGATATATGGATTACAAACATATGAACATATGAAGCTGCCTTCTGCTGAATCAGACCCTGGGTCCATCAAAGTCAGTATTGTCTTCTCAGACTGGCAGCGGCTCTCCAGGGTCTCAAGCTGAGGTTTTTCACACCTGGACCCTATTTGCCTGGACCCTTTTTTGGAGATGCCAGGGATTGAACCTGGGACCTTCTGCTTCCCAAGCAGATGCTCTACCACTGAGCCACCGTCCCTCCCCAAGCAAGCACAGCTACTCCATACAAACATCCAGGATTTTTATGTAGCAGGAACTCCTTTGCATATTAGGCCACACAACCTTGATTTAACCAATTCTCCTGGAGTTTACAGTAGTCCATGTAATAAGAGCTCTGTAAGCTCCTGGAGGACAGGCTACATCAGGGGTTTGTAGCCTAATATGTAAAGGAGTTCCTGCTACAAAAAAAGCCCTGCAAACATCTACTACCTAGCAAGCATTTCACTAGCTGTTAGATAAGCACATTCAAAGCATATACAATATATCTATGAAGAACAGCTTCAATCTAAAAGACGTAGCAGGGAGAAAAAACCCTGGGTAATATCTTTTATTCAAAGCAACCAAAATTTGAACTTGCCCACTATCAGTGCAATCTTATGAACAGTTTCTTTGCAGTAAGTCTGACTGAAAAGGCCTGAAGAGGATTCTGAGTAGACCTGCTTAGTGCAGCACTACATGTTGTATTATTTTTGCATTTACATCCTTTCGGTTTTTGGAACCTACACTGTTCTCTAATACTAAAATGACTAACATAGGAAAGTGTCAAACAATGTTTGAATCCAATGGCACCTTGAAGACCAACTATGTTTTATTCAAGATCTGAACCTGGGACTTTGTTCATGTAAACTGTAACATAAGAATGCACTTTAAAAGTTAATGAATATATGCAAGAAATAACATAAGAATGCACTTTAAAAGTTAATGAATATATGCAAGAAATAATCCAGGCAGTTTTTGTAAACTCTGCCCTCTTTTAATATAATAATTTTCAAAACTACTTGCTGTTCTTTACTGAATGTTTTTTTTCTTTAATGTCAACAGTGGTGTGGCTTTTTTGGGGGGGGGGGAGAGTCTGTTTTCTGGCTATATTTAGTATACGAAGTACATTTTAGTCAAACAAATATTTTTGGTTTGTGAGTCAAATCATTAATCCCAGTCTTAATACAAACAACTGGTTAAGATTTATATTGGGAGATCTGTCATTTATACAGAGAGATTCCCACGGTATTGAGGTTAAAATCTGAATCTGCAGTAGCACTGTTCACATGGAATTCTGTTTTCTGATGTCAGCACACATCGTTTCTAAATACAAAAAAGGAAGGGAGAGACGAAGAAAAAAGGCCATTTTGTACTACAGAGTAAGAGAAGAATATTTTGTGGTAGCTGTGCAATGTTAGTGGATCAAAGCACAAAACAAGGAACTATTTAATGGTGTCTCCACTGTACATGAGTCAACATTTTATAAATCATTCAAAACATTGTATATAAAATACAAGTAAATCTATAATTATTTCTTTAACATAAAGGGAGCACAGATTTGTATAAAATAAAATTGCTTTGGGGTTGAATCCAGAGAAAAATTTATGTTAATTGAAGGGACTTTCATCATCAGAATGGAACATTTCTGCCTCCCCCCACAGGACACTGAGCTCCCCCAAAATGCTACTCTTGAAGGACAAAGGATCATTCGGGAAATCTCAGTGGGAGGAGAAAGGCAAATTCCATCAATGAAAATTTTCATTAATGGAAAATAAAATAAATTTAAAACATAAAAATAAATTTAAAATCACAACTCAGGACTGCTAGTAGACTTAACAAAATGCCTCCAAATATTGAAAGTGACAGGACCAGGCACACAACTCCCGGGGGAGTTTGTTCCATAATTATGGGGCTGCTTCTGAAAAGGCCCTGTCTTGTGTGCCCACCAGATAAACGTCTTTGATTGGAGGGACAGTCAAGAGGTCCTCTCCCTGTGATCTTAATTCAGGAGCAAGAACACTTGGGAGAAGACAGTCCTTCAGATACCACAGTCCTAAGCCATGTGGGGCTTTAAAGAACAAAACCAACATCTTGAATTAGGCTTCGGAGTAGCTCAGTAGTCAGTGTAATTGCGGTAGTATCACGGTTACATGCTCCCAGTAGCTGGCCCTGACCATTGTAATTGTGTAGTATCTGGGTCATATGCTTTTGTAGCTGGTCCCAACCATCAGTTTATCCCCTCCATCTCATCTTTGGAGAGAGTAATTTATTCTATCTTCTAATCAATGCTATTTACTTTTGAAGACCAAAATACAAGAAATTGCAGGTGCAGCAGAAAGCTACATACTTACTGATATGATTATGCTGATGTTGCCAGAATTGTGAAGTGTATTGTCAAAGGTGAAATACTGATCACCTGTGGGAGTGGGAACATATTTGGAGTGGGGTAGGTGGGAGTGGATGTATTCTGAATAGAATTCCTTGCCTGTCTTATTTGCTTGTAGTATTTATTGTCCCGATAATTAGGCAGCTATACTTAAAGATTTGAATGCTTGATCTTATAATCCAACAAACTTTAACTGGATGGTAGATAATTCACTTTCAACACTGTCCCAGAGAATTTATTTGTGTAGCTAGTCTTCAGAAAACAGACTTCCACAATGATTGCTTAAATATAAATAATGATGTTTAACTAAAAATTTAGTACATTATTTTTAAAATAATCTAAGCTATATACAAGCCCATGAACAGTAACTTATGCTTAGCAGTTTATTAATGGCTATCACATTCAAGCAATGCTTTCTATATTTACAAAACAAACAAACAAGCCCTCTCCTGTAAAATCTCTTTCTATAATTTAAATATAAATAATCAGAAAAACATTCAGTTGGAAGGGACCCAAAGACTTTTTGCCATGTTAAGAGAAATAACTATACACTTGTACCTCCCACAGTTCTCAGGAAATATCTCATTTAGGCAATGAGCAAAGTCAGACCTGCATAGCTTCAGCAAAGTTGTTATGTGATGGTCCTTCAGACAAATACCCGGAAAATCCTGGAAACCCTGGAAAGGTTGGGTTTGCTCGTGAATTCGGGAGTCTTCCTTGGCAAAATGGCTCAAGCTCACTTCTTAAGTCACCTGGAGCTGCCTGTCAGCAAATATTTATTTGGGACTGGACTGTATCGAGAACTCAATGTACACTCCTGTGAATTTCATGATGGAAAAATGGCAAATGAAGACACGCTGTGAGAGTCAGAACTTGAATGTGATTAATGCCCAGTTCCCAGGTCTCTTCATGAACGCCCTTCCCCCAATCCCTAATAGTTTTTTTAATGTTACAACTCCACAATATTCCAAACCTTGTGCCTAGGAGTTAATTCATTCAGAGCTGGTGGCAAGCCCCCCACAGTGATGTCCCCAAGCGCAGCACTTTATTTCTGGGCAGCTATGTTCAGTTCTATGGGGGAAAGTAGAAATGTGTATTTGGAATCTAAACCTGCTCCCTGTTCCTGGTGACCTCCGTGACTGGAGGAAAAGCCAGGCTCCCTCCCCCACCTGCTCAACTGTGGCTAAGATAGCAGCCTGTTTACTTTTCTTGGCATAAGGCTGGGGAATGAGAGAGCACTGGGAAGACACAGACCTGACTAACCAGAGGCTGATTTTGTAGCCCTGGCCTGGAGATGAGCCAAGGAAGGAGGTTTGCTGGCTGTGGCAGCCACATGGATGTTGCAAGAGTTGGTTCGTCCATGCCCTGCAGTGTTCTGCTGGCCAGCCACCTGAGTCAATATCAGCCAACCTATGCGCTAGGACAGTCTGAGGAGAAGTGGTGATGTGTGTGCCATGTTGGGCTTTCCCCGCAGCTATTTAAATGGCTGCTGTTAGGTACTTCATCTGCTTGCTCTTTGGTCTTCCACCCACCTTCCCTCATTTCTTTTACAGGATAGTTTGTATTATTCTGTGTTCTGTAATTGGTCACAACTCCTGCAGTTTGGGCATTGGGATGGATCCATTTTGCCAAGGCTTGGCCTGTGTGTCCACTTCCTCTGGGTGGGGACTCCCTTAAAGGATCTTAGGGGTGGATCCATCATGTGGCATGCCCAAACTGGGAGCTATCATCTGATTCTTACTACCAGGAGGCGAGGGGAATCATGCAGCAGCCAGTACCCATGTAGCCTCCACTGGAATTGCAACCCCATGGTTTACCCTCGCCCCAGCAAGTGGGCTTGGGGGGGATGGATTCATTGGGCAACAGGTGAGTTGTCTGATGCTGGACCCATCCCCATGCTGCACCAGTACTTCTTGGTTTGTGCCTAATAAAGCTGTGGCCATTTTCTTCCATGAATGTCTTATTGTATTTTCCTTCCACATGCTCTCTCTCAACTAGCTTTCAAGCGCCCTGACCTCTATTTCATCTTTTGCTGTAAAACTATGCACATTTACAGTGGCTATATATCATTATGTATAAACTATGTCTGGTGGAAGGTACAATATGATTAGTAAATTTTAGTGTGTTTCAGAATTCTTCAGCTGGATACAAGAACACATTCAAAAAAGGAATGAGCTTCCAGAAAGCTTTTGATAAAGTTCCTCTTCAAAAGCTCCTTAGTAAGCTTGAGAGTCATGGAGTAAAAGGACAGGTCCTCTTGTGGATCAAAAACTGGCTAATTAATAGGAAGCAGAGAGTGAGTATAAATGGGCAGTCTTCGCAGTGGAGGACGGTAAGCAGTGGAGTGCCGCAGGGCTCAGTACTGGGTCCCATGCTCTTTAACTTGTTCTTAAATGATTTGGAGTTGAGAGTAAGCAGTGAAGTGGCTGTTTGCAGATGACACTAAATTGTTCAGGGTGGTGAGAACCAGAGAGGATTGTGAGGAACTCCAAAGGGATCTGTTGAGGCTGGGTGAGTGGGCGTCAACGGGGCAGATGAGGTTCAATGTGGCCAAGTGCAAAGTTATGCACATTGGGGCCAAGAATCCCAGTTACAAATACAAGTTGATGGGGTGTGAACTGGCAGAGACTGACCAAGAGAGAGATCTTGGGGTAGTGGTAGATAACTCACTGAAAATGTCAAGACAGTGTGCGATTGCAATAAAAAAGGCCAACGCCATGCTGGGAATTATTAGGAAGGGAACTGAAAACAAATCAGCCAGTATCATAATGCCCCTGTATAAATCGATGGTGCGGTCTCATTTGGAATACTGTGTGCAATTCTGGTCACTGCACCTCAAAAAGGATACCATAGCAATGGAAAAAGTGCAGAAAAGGGCAACTAGAATGATTAAAGGTTTGGAACACTTTCCCTATGAAGAAAGGTTAAAACGCTTGGGCTCTTTAGCTTGGAGAAACGTCGACTGTGGGGTGACATGATAGAGGTTTACAAGATTATGAATGGGATGGAGAAGGCAGTAAAAGAAGTACTTTTCTCCCTTTCTCACAATACAAGAACACGTGGGCATTCAATGAAATTGCTGAGCAGTTGGGTTAGAACGGATAAAAGGAGGTACTTCTTCACCCGAAGGGTGATTAACATGTGGAATTCATTGCCACAGGAGGTGGTGGCAGCTACAAGCATAGACAGCTTCAAGAGGGGGTTAGATAAAAATATGGAGCAGAGGTCCATCAGTGGCTATTAGCCACAGTGTGTATATATGTGTGTGTGTGTGTGTGTGTGTGTGTATATATATATATATATATATATATATATATATATATATATATATATCAATTTTTTGGCCACCGTGTGACACAGAGTGTTGGATTTGATGGGCCACTGGCCTGATCCAACATGGCTTCTCTTATGTTCTTATGAAGGAATACTCTACTTGCTAAGAGCAGACAAGAGCATCTGGAAAACTAAAGGGAGCTGTCCAAACCCTTCAGTTATGGAACAACAATGTCACAACTGCAAATTATCTTAGACCAAAACCACAAGGCAGCCAATCTACAAATTCAGTGGGAGAAACTAGAACTGAAGTAAGTTGGAAAGAATTCTTGAAATGATATAGTCAAGTTAAAACACTTCCAAGTCCCAACAATTTCAATAGAAAAGTGTGTTCCCTGCAATTGCTATCCTTTGTTGTCCTGATTTCTTTCCTCAGCTGCCTCATCCATCCCTTCTTCTCCTCCCACTCTTTCTTACAGTAAGTTTTATTAAAACTGAGTATCTGCTAGTGTCTAGTTACAGGAACAACAGCTTCTGGTGTATCAATGTTAATATTAGTAGAAAAGACTCACCGAAATATACATAACTTATGAATGATACATTGTCTAGCAAGATGAGTTTGAAGGACTATACCTCAGAAGTTGGGAACAAGTTTGGACATTTACAAGTGTTAAAGAGGCAGTAACCCACGGAACAACAGAAGCTATCCTTCACAGACTCTTTCTAGATGCTTGTACTCATTTGTATTACACTACGTGTTAATATAGTGCGGATTTTGTTATAGTCACTAGAGCGTCTAGTTACAAACTGATGACCATTAAAAGCTTACTGGTGCAGTTCAGGAAAGAATCTGATATAAATGAGGAGAATAAGATGAGGAGGTTGCTGTTAGATATCTGATAACATTTAAGTTTTTGTTATACAAAAAATGACCATTGGTACTTACCATGAAGGGTCCTTCTCCTCTAAGGTCAGGAGGCCATCTCTGTGAGTTATTCCCATCCATCCTTCAGGGAGGCAGAAATACTTTTTTCTACTTCCTGTTGGCGCCTTTGGAATGACCCGCCCTTCAGTTCTGGGACTCCGAAAGCAGTAACCATAATTCAAGTAATACTCTAATTCTGTTAAAGAAAACGTACTAAACAAGAGCATTAATGGCGACACAAAAGTACCCAGTGAGATACAGGGTAGAGAGGCAAAAAGAAGAGAACAGCACACAGAAACAGTAATGTCCATGATGATGGGAGGGCCGAGATGGCCTCCTGATCTCAGAGGAGAAGGACCCTTCATGGTAAGTAGCAATGGTCATTCTCTCTCTTAGGTGGAGGCCATCTCTGTGGGACCTCCCAGAGCAGTGTCCCTTAGATGGGTGGGTCATCATCATTGGCTGTTATTGCGGTGTGCTGCAAAACTCTTTTTTCAAATAATTCAGCTTGTAATGACAAAAGTGGAAATGGAAAAACATGCAGTAGCTTTACAAGCTTCTTCTGCAAATGATATATTAAGCAGGGCTGCGTTGGTGGATGAACTACACAAGGAATATGCCATAATTCTGGTAGGTGTCTCCAGTCTAGAAGCCTTGTAGGCTGCATATCACAAGCCTTGAGAACTAAGCTAATGGAAGTCTTGGACATTCAACCTCCAGTCCTGGAGGGTGATATGTTGCTGAAGCAGCTGTCTGTTTTCCTGATGGAGTCTGTCCTTGAAATGTAAATATTAAGTACTCTGTGGTATGCCACACAAATTCTTTGGGATGCTTGGACTGTAGGCAAAATGTGGGAAGATAGATCTCTTGTGATCTATGAAAATTCAAATAAACTTTTGGCAAAAAAAAATGTTGGATCAGCCCTGAGCTCTACCTTATCTGTGTGAAGGATGAAAGGCTTGATTTTACAGATAAGGCACTAATCTCTGAGACTCTGTGAGCTGAGGTTACAACAATTAAAAAGAGAGTCATCTTGAGTACCCACTACAGACCAACTTCCCTGAAAGGCTCAAAGGGAGACTTTGCAAGGGTAGATGATACCGTAACCTCCAAACAGGATAGCGGTATACTGGAGGAGGTGTCTAGAGCACAGCATTTTGCAGGAAAACACAGGACAGGATGTTTTGGCAGCTTGTATCCTCCATAAACAGGAAGCACTGTGGTAAGGGCAGCAATCTGACTGTGGATAGTGGAGGACTTTAGACCTAATGTCAGACCATCCTGGAGAAAAACTAACACAGAAAAACAGTGAAGGGTGCCAACAGTTCAACCTGGTTTTGTTTGCACCATCTCACAATAGCTGTCCAGATAGTGTTGTGAATGTGATTGGCTCTTGAATAGTGCCTGTTACTCCAGAAGAGTAACCAGAAGAGTGTTTTGCACTCAATCTCCGGGGGGAAAACAAAGCCAGTCTTGCTGGGGGCACCAGATCAGGCTCTGATTAAGCATGTCTGGAGAGACTGGAATAAAGAGAGGAGAGCAGATCTCTGTAATCGCCAAGAGCCAAGGATGTCGAGCCCTATGACAGGCCACCAGTATGACCTTGGCCGCCTGTTCCCATATCCTGCAAATGGTCTTAGGAATGAGTAGAAGCAGAGGGAAGCAAAGAAGAGTCCTGGGGCAGGAAGACGTGAGAACGTTGATCACCTCCACCTTCATGCAGTGAAAGAAGTGAGGAAGCTGATGATTTGTGCTTGACACAAACTGGTTTAGGAAAAGACTGGTTTAGGTGTTGGTGAATGAGGTTGAAGATCTTGGGATGGAAGGACCATTCCCCTCTGCCAGTCCAGCCACATGCTGTCCACCCCCCTGATGTACTCCACTCTGATGGGAGATTCCTCTCTTCCCAGGCCCAGATCCTCAAATCCACTCTGTGGAGCTGAGATGACTGAGAGCCCCTTGCTAGTACAGATATGCCTTGGTAGCGATGGTATCCATCCGGATAAAGACAGGCTGATGGGCTGGATCCAATCTGAAGTAATTCAGAGCCAGCTGGATAACCCTGAGTTCTAGAAGTTGATGGGAAGACTGTGCTTCAAGAGTCCACTGACCCTGTAGCAGAACCTTGTTCAGGATAGCTCCCCAATGTTGAGAGTTTGCAGCTGTGAAGAACTCCCTATAGACCTGAGTGTAGAATACCTCGCCCTGTCAAAGACTGCTGACCTTCACCTGCCAGAGGAGACTGGATCTGATGGATACAGGAATCCAGAGATGAAAAATCGTTTTTCCCATGATGGACAACTGGTAGGAACAAAGGGAATGCTGCAGTGGTCTGGAATGAAGCCTGGCCCACCGGACTGTGTCTAAGCAGGAGATCAGCAGACACATGAGTTTGTCCAGAAACAATAGGGATAAGAAATTGTCCTGGATTGACTTCCAGGCTCCGTCATCTTGCCTTCAGAGGTATCCGCAGATCGTTCTCCTGCTGTGCCTCTGATTCTGGCTGTTGGAGGGGTGTCATGGAAGTGATGCCCCCATAGATAGGCCTTGGAGGGTTTTTTTTCTTCAGCATGGGACTTTTGCAGGGAGCTAGGGGTTCAGCAGCGGCTGCCCTTGTGCCTCCTGCATATCCCGAGGCTCCGCAGGCATGAAAGCAGGCATACCAGCAGAAAAAGTGAATGCCCGACTGCTCTCTTTCTTCCGCTTTTCTCAGTACACCTTTGATGTAGGTCTTTCTACTCCTAATGTGGCAATTCTACTTGACAAATAAGTGACTTTTCAATACCGCTGGCTAATGGGTCGTTCTACGTAACAATGAGAGGCTAGCTCAAAGGAAGAGAAGTGAGGCCTCGAAAAGTCTGTGAGCAATCTTAAGTATTGTTAACTATTTAAATTGGATTGAATACAAATACTAAAATCGACCCGGATTATTATTATTGGACATATGCAAAAGACACTATCATTAGGCTGCAATATGATCTGCACATAAAGGAGATAATTTTAGAGAGATCTGTCTCTGTCGCCTGTCTGTATTTGAAATGATAACATTTGAAATCTCAGCTGGAGCTGTTGTGGAATGTGGATTTAACAGGACCCTGAAGCTATGTTTCAACTTAGATTAAGAGACTGAGTTTGCTGTCAGAAAAAAAATGCACTGCCTAGCGAAACATCTTATAAAAAAGATTTTTTATACAATATCACTTCTCTGAGACAGGAACTTGGCTTATTAATGCAGTTTATTAAAAAGCAAATGGGTATTCTTATACTGAAAGCTAGCAAAATTGAAAATCTACAAGAGTTGAGTGCTAAAAAGATTCTGCCGACGTCTGTGGAAAGCGAAAGAGAAAGTGTTATGCTCCGAAACCAACAAAAGAAAACCAAGATGGATCCCTATGTCGCAGCAGCAAAACAAGACCGGAAATTAAGACTCAGTGAAGTTATGAGGAGAGGGAAAAATGGCGTTGAATTCTTCCTCTTATTGTCGACGGGGCAGGCTACACTGGGAAGAGAAAAGGTACATCCTGACCTGCAAATTAAGATGTGGAAAGCTTTTAGGAAGAAGGATTTTGAACTTTTCTCGTTCTTGTGGATGGCTGGATATGGAACTTTCACTAGGAAGTGACATGCGGTTTTAAAAGGCAAAGTGTGATGTTTGGGTCACATTTAAATCTAAAAGTGTTTACATTTTTGGAAGGATTCCTGAAATCTGATTTTTCTTTCTTTTTTGGCGGTAAACAAACGTGCAGTTATTAATTATGAATAGATATGTGATTTTAAAAGAACAGGGAGATCCTAAAGAAGGAAGGGAGTTGTTAAAACTTTAATTATATATATAGTTAATTTGGATTAATGCTAAAGAGTGAGACAACACATTTTTTCTTTTTTTTAATAGCAGGTTTATTCTTAGTATGTTTAATTGGTGAAAATGCTCATATTGATGTAAGATTTGGATTAATTGCTGAAAAGGTAGATAGTACAATTGCTTTGTAATCTGGTAGATTTGTTTCTAACATGCCTCTTTGAAGAACCTGTTCAGACTGAGATAGACAAAATATTAAGTGGTATTTTTTTGTAATTTGTTAAAGATATGATTTCTATGTGATTATTTTAATAAGGATTTTGTTAAACCAATGATTTAATTTGTGCTTATAATAGGGTTAACCTAAATCAGGTAAAATTGGTGCTGAGATGGTTTTGAAATTTTTCTTTCTTAACTTTATATACTTATTTGTGTTCAAGAAGAATTGTGTATATTCATATTGCTAGTATTAGTTTATTAAAAATTTTCTGTAGTGAAAGAAAGGATGGTAAAATATATGGAGATCTTTAAACTTGCAGGTAGAATGATCTGGGTAGTCTATTTGGAGATAGAATTATAATTGATATATTTATACTTTTTTCTGTTTCTGCTTTTCCCATTCTGTAAATGTCCCTGTCCCTCTTTTATGTATCTTTTGCACTGCTTTATCTTTTTGTAGTTAAAACCAATAAAAATTATAAAAATTGAAGAAATTGTCCTGGATTACCAGGATTACAGCAGCCTGGATCTTGCGCCTTTTCCAGTGGGAGGAAAAGGGAACTGCAGGATGTGTCAATGATGGTTTCCAGTTGAGACAGTTAAAGGGAACTCTTTGACTGGTTTACAATAAAACCATGTTCCTGTGAGCGGAGAGTGGACTAGGTGCCCCAAATGTATTTGGAGAGGCTGCTGGACCTGATAAGAAGGGAGTCCAATTATGGATGGACATAAATCCCCTGGTGCCTGAGGTGGACTACAGGGTTTACCAGGATCTTGGTACATGCCCTGGGAGCCTTGGAAAGTCCAAAAGGAAGTGTCCAGCATTGGGAACATTGGCCCTTCACTGCAAATCTGAGAAATATTCTGTGAGCAGGATTAATGGGGATGTGTAAGTAGACATCAGTCAGGACTACTGAAGTAAAAAAATACCTGGGGTTGAAGGGCCTCTGTTACAGACCTCAAAGATTCCCTGAGCAAGCCCCGAAGCTTGACAAACTTGTTGAGAAACTTGAGATCCAAACTGGCCCTCCAATTGGTATTCCTCTCAGAAACTGTGAATAAATAAATGGAATATACTCCCCAATCCTACTCTGGATGGGGAATGGGCTGCATAACCCAAACGTGACAAAATGTTGTATGGCCTATTCAGTGATTTTTCTTTGGATGCAGACCTTGGACACCAGAGACTGAATGAGTCGTTCCAATGGGAGATTGTGGATTTTAAGGTGTAGTCATGAACAATGACATCTAGGGTCCACAAGTCTTCTTGAGAATACCTCCAGACCAGAGGGAAGGTCGAAAACCTGACTCCCATTGGAAGGGACATGCAGCCATGCTTGCATGGGATTGGACTCACATTGCCTTTTGGGGAGAAGGCACAGACCAAAACCTGAACAAGGAATGCTAGGCACAAAAGGAGTGATTTCCTCATCTATCAAAACGACAGATGTAGAGACACAGTGTGTTTCTAGTCATGTGTCTTCACCAGAAATCTACCAAGGCAGTCACCAAGGAGACTATCACTCTGGAATGGACAGGCAGATACCATAGATTTGGGAAGCATGCCTACAAGCCAAGCACTCAACCTCCTAGCCACAGCGGTGGAAGTCATGGCCTTAGAAATGAACATTAAGCTGTCTAAGGTGGCATCAGCAAGAAAGAAGGCAGCCTTCAGCCTCCTGCTAGTGCCTTCAAGGAGGCAGTGGTTGTTCTCTGACAAAACCTGAGTAACCTTGCAGACCCAGACAATTGTTGCTCTGGATGCGATGGAGGCTGTAGTGGAAGCTGCCACGGGCCGTCAACTGAGGAGACCTGTAATAACTCATCAGCATAATTAGAAAGAGCATAAAGCATTTAAACAAATGTGGAAACTGCCCATTTGAGTCAGGTATGCCCCATTCCACCCTGAGGTGACATTCAAATATTCAGCCACAGTATGAAAGGGAAAACTCATTAGTACCCGTGGCCATAATCTTTCTAACAAGAAGCCTTAAGCTCCTATGCATGTGGAAGGTAAGCATGAAATGCAAGGGCTGCTATAGCCTTTGTTAAGAATGCCACCTGGATTTCTTCCTCCTCCTCCTCTTTGATAGGGATTTCCACTCCTGCCAGTTGTCAGGCACAGAGTCAGAGAACCTAGGTTCTGCTCCAGGGCTTCTCCATCTCTTTGTATGGGTAACAGCCTACAAGAGTGCCTTAGTGGCCCAGGGCAGAGAGGCTGAGAGTTTGAGGAGGTTGATCAGAGCCCTGTGAAATAAGTGCCATCAGGGCAGAAAGAAGCCACCCCCTCTTGCATGTTTCTGCAGAAGGTTCACATCACCCCAATGTAGAATAAAGAAATTCCCAGAATTGGGTACTTTACCACTGAGGAAGGTGGCTCTGTGAGGACCCTGCTCCGTCTGGTATGCTGAACAGGCACCTCTGTCACTGTCAGCCATTGCCAGGGCCAGATGATGTGGAGGGAATGGAGTAGATGCAGACTCTGAGCCTCCAAAATGGCCGCCACCAGCTACTGACAGCCCTGAAGGACTGGCATGCTCTACCAGCAAGCAGCACTTCTTGGCCTGTCATTTGACTGCTGCTGCCGCTGACTGCTGGGCTCTGTTGAGATGGACAGCACAAACAAGCCACGAAGGCATGTTGGCCCCACCTGAAAGTAGATGGCACTTCTTGGCCTGTCATTTGGCCTCCAGTGTCGCTGACTGCTGGGTTCCGTCGAGATGGATGGCACGAACAAGCCACGAAGGCATGTTGGCCCCGCCTAAAAGCTATGCAGCAATCACAGCTGCAGATGCCTCTGACTCCTTGTCAGTCAGAAAATGCTCTGAGTGTTCTGCCTCCACCATTTGGTGAGAGAAAAAATATTATGCAGGAGCACTTCAAAAGTGCAAAAAAGTATCGATCCTCTGTAGGCTTCTGAAGAGAGAGGGGGAAGGAGGCAGAAGAGAAAAGTTGTAAGATATAGAAAGGAAACACAGAACACGGAGGAACATTCTCCTGTGAGGGAGAATGCAGCAGATTTTATTTGTTAGTCTTCACCAAAATGAGTTAGAATATAAAGCAGAACAGTGAAGGAAGTATATAAAGGTAGTTTTGAGGGAAAATATGTAAGAAAAATCTAGAGTTTAAGAGATAAATAAAGGCAAGGTCTGATCTAAGCTGCTCTTCCTGTAGAGGCAGGAAAAGAACTGAAGGGCGGGTCGTTCTGAAGGCGCCAGCAGGAAGTAGAAAAAAGTATTTCCTGCCTCCCTGAAGGATGGATGGGAATAACTCACAGAGATGGCCTCTGCCTCAGAGGGAGAATGGCATACTCCTAGGAAAAAAATTCTGAAATAAACATTTATTTAAGAATTCAGGTTTTCATGGCTGGTAACATCATTAGGGTTTGTAGAGTCTTTTGGGATCAAGTGCCGTGTTCTACTGGAGAAAGTTTTCCTTCCAGACGTTTTGTTCTCAGCTGCGGAGAACATCCTCAGTGGCGTTGCAGCCGGAGCAGGCGCTCAGACCTTCTTGGCTGCTGTGCATTGCCACTGAGGATGTTCTCCGCAGCTGAGAACGAAACGTCTGGAAGGAAAACTTTCTCCAGTAGAACACGGCACTTGATCCTGAAAGATTCTACAAACCCTAAAACATTTATTTATTATTTTATTACGTTCGACTTATATCCCGCCCTTAAACCAATAAAACATATAAAACCATAATTTACATATTTCAATTTTTAAAAATCATTCTGTGGTGCTGCATCAGTACAATATAGGTGGCTTTGAATTTTCGAACAGCGATCACCAGCATTCTATGTGATGTGATTAGGCTTAAACTTTGCATTTACGGGCCTCAGTTTGCTTTAAACAGAGTTCAAATTCCATCTCTCAGTTTTGGCCAGAATAATTAATAATGCACAATAATAAAAAAATAAGTCAGATGTGCCAGGGAAAAAAGGGGTTGATGGTGGAGGACAACTGCCTTATATTTATGATTCTGTTTAATATTCTCCAAGAGCATAATCCACTGGTATATGAGAACTATAAGGCAATTCACATAAGATAATTTCAAAACTTATTCATAAGAGACTGTTCTTTAGTACTGGAAGTGTACAAGTGGTGCCTCTTAATGTTGTTTATTTCAGTTAAATGGCCACCATAAGTAGAAATAAAACATACTGAAAAATGCAATAATATAAGTACAGTCAAACCATGACATCACTGTATCCTGATTTTTATATACCAGTTTCTTATCTTTGTTTGTTTGTCAAAAGCATCATAAAATGTTTCCTAGATACCAGCTACATATGGATCATTCAAAAGCATCATGCTCAGGCATAAATAAATGTGTATTTCTTTAGTTATATAAATTACTTACTAAATGATTTATATCCTTCCCACTCCTTATTTGGAATTGGAATAAAAACAGATCTATCAAATAATAAAGAAACCACTCCAAAAATACAATTTATAACAATATAATAGGGCAGCAAACAAACTAAGCAGCAACTAATTGGTTATAAAATGTCAGCAAAATCTGTAGCTTCTATCAAAAGTCTGTTAGAACATGTGGATCCTATAATGCTCTCAGAAAGACAAGAAGGAAGAGACTGCACCTCTCCAGGCAGAATATCCCAGATCCTTGGGACAACAATGAAGAAGACATTTTCTTATCCTCCTAGAGCTTACAGTAGGCCCTGTACTGTGTCCTGTAAGTTCTTAAGAGGATTGGCTACATCAGGGGTGTGTGACCTAGTATGCAAAGGAGTTCCTGCTACAAAAAAAAAAAAGAGCTCTACCTATTCTAACCTACCTAACAGCCAATTAGATCCAGCTCCATCTACTGATGGACAGCCAGTCTGACTGTGTCCCAGAAAATCTGGACCTGGCATTACAAGCCACAGCAAGATGGCTCAGGCTGAGTCATCTGAAGCTGAACCCAACGAAGAAAGAGTTCCTTTGCCTGAGTTGCAGTGGTCCTGGCAGGGAAATTCCCCTACCAACTTTTGACAGAGCGCCACTTACAATTTTTGATAGAGCGCCACTTATAATGGCGCCTAGGGTCAGAAGCTTGGGGGTGCTACTGGAGCCTTCCCTGACAATGGAGGCCCAGATAGCAGCCAATGCCAAATCCACCTTTTACCATCTTAGGCGGGTACAGAATTGGTTCCCTTCCTCGAGCACAGCAACCTGGCAACTGCGATCCATGCTATGGTCACCTCGAGATTGGACTACTGTAATGCCCTCTACATGGGGCTGCCCCTGTTCCAAATCTGGAAACTGCAGCTGGTGCAGAATGCTGCAGCCAGGCTGCTACTGGGGCTCTCCATTTGGGAGCACATACAGCCTGGACTGCAGATGCTGCACTGGCTGCCAGTGGTATACCAGATTCGCTACAAGGTGCTGCTTATTACCTTTAAAGCCCTATATGGCCAAGGACCTGCCTACCTTAGGGACTGTCTCTCCCCACTTGTTCCCCAGGTAGTACTTAGGAACACAACATCTATTATTGATCCCTGGGCAAGGGAGGCAAGACTGAAAACAACTGGAGAAAGAGCCTTCTCCATCTCTGCCCTCCATTGGTGGAACCAACTGTCTGAGGTCAGAGCCTTGTGGGACCTTGCCCAGTTCTGCAAGGCTTGCAAGACAGTATTATTTCAACTAGCCTTTAACTGACTGATGACCACCACCACGATATCAGATCCAATCGGATGCTTAAGAACACTGAATACCATCCTAAATCACATGGAATTAGAACCAAATTATTTAAACTGTTTTAAACTGTTTATTTTAATGTATAATTTAACTGTTTTTATTGTTATTCCATTGTGTTTGTGAGCTGCCCTGAGTCTGCTTTGGCGGGGAGAGGGAATATAAATCAACTAACTAACTAGATACAGTGTGCCACTGAATAAAGTCACCGAGTGACCAAAGTATAGCTTGGGCAGAAGCCTTCACTTAATCTTTGCTTTCTATCTCAAAACATTTTTTAAAAAGTCATTTTTCATCTAGAGAGTTACTTTGTTTTATGATCAGAAGTAAATCCATAAACCAAAAACTGAGTCTCTTGGCATAAAAAATGGATGTAAAAACATTTGGAGTGGATGAGCATGGCCAAGGTGGAGTTTCTTTTTCCTGCCTGTCCAAGTTTCACACCACTCCTCTGCTTTATAGGTAACTGGCAGGACCTGGCCAGGATCCTGTCATCATAATGTCTAGCCCCATTGTTACTGATAAGACTGAACAAGGGCTCCACCACAGGCTCATATTAAGGGTTGGTGTCAAAAAAGGAAGAAATAATGTTTTCGGGTATTCAGGTCCTAGACCTTGAAGGACTTTCACAATCAAAAATGGAACTATGAACTAGGTGCAGAAATTGACTTGGAGAACAGAGGAGCTGCTACAAAACAGTTTGAATGTGTATCCATTGTCCTCTATCTAGAATGCTGGAAGCAGTATTCTGCACCAAATGTAGGTAGCTTTCAGAATATAACCTAGAAGAGTTGCATGAAGACTTCATCAAAAGTCATATCTTAAAGCTATAAAAACATGGATTGTGACCAAATTCTGATCTTTCAAGTTTATACTCTGAGAACTGGATGCCACTAGTAGAAGGCAGTTCTGGCCAAACCTATGACTTATTTGTGAGGCAGCAAAGCTGGGTACCTGATGGAAAGATATTCTACCAATAACAGCTTTTGTTGAGATCCTATTAACTACTCATCAGTACCATCTCTGACTTATCTCAGTTCAGCCTTACATAGTGGCAAGAAACAGATTTAGCATAAAGGATGAATTACTTGTTGCTAAATTAAAAAACAAAGGTCTACCAGGGCATTTTTTGTAGCAGAAACTCCTTTGCATACTAGGTCACACACCTCTGATGTAGCCAATCCTCTAAGAGCTTACAGGGCTCTTAGTACAGGGCCTACTGTAAGCTCCAGGAGGATTGGCTACATCAGGGTGGTGTGGCCTAATATGTAAAGGAGTTCCTGCTACAAAAAAGCCCTGAGATCTACTAAACAAGGTAACAAAATACAACAAGAACAAGAACCTCCACTGCCGTTACAGCCCAGTTAACAATACCGAACATACAAACACAGACCCCAATTTGTGATTCTTTTAATCTGCTAAAAACATTCCCATGACTCTACATACCAACTCAATGCCCACTTTATCTCTATTTAAAGATGGCTTGCCATTCCAGTTTTGTCTGATGAAGTCTGCTTAAGAGCATACGAAAGCATACACTCTGAATAAACCTCAGTTGGTCTTAAAGGTACAACTTGTGTACTGCTTTGTTCTAACATTTTCACTGTTCAAAGTACTCATATACATTTATTTCCATAAAACAGGTCTGTAGTGTTGTTAACGAACAATTTTCCAATGTCATCTATAGGCAGTTATATGATTTGGTTAACAACGAACCTTGGTAACTAATAATCTGTTTTTCTGCAACAGGTTATCTGGCTTTGTGCTCTTTTTTTACTCTTCCTCAACAGACCCACGACTGACAGCATTTGTTTCCATAGCAACCTTCAATCCACAGATTTAGCCTACTGTTGTTTAATATCAACATAACTGAACTATTAAAATCTGCAGGCATATTTTTCTTTTCTTTTAAAAACCACTCTTCAAAATCTGTTTTTATCTTTGAAGTGATCGTGTTGGAAAAACAAAGAAAAGTCATAGAGCTCAGTGAAATTTCATTACTTTAGATTGCCATTTTATGATTGAGTTAAAAACCCCCACTAAGATAAATCACTTGCTTAATTTTGTGTGCGTAAAAACTCCCTTCCCTCCTTTCCACTGGAGAATTACCAAAGCCACCCACCATTCCTTCAACATGTTAGAATTAGCTATTCATTCTCCTTTAATTTTTAACATACATTTGAAAAGGGTATTTGCAGGTGCAAAATGAATGCATGGTTCTTTTATGTTTGCTACACTAGTTGCCTTAAGGTGAATGTAAGTAAACAGAAGTGTGTCTGTATGAAAGGTTTGCCGGCCTCCAGATGAGTCATGGAACTCACTCAGAATTCCAATTGATCTCAAGTCTATATATATCAGCTCCCCTGAAGAAAATGGCAGCTTTGGAGGGTAGACTCTATGACATCACATCCCTGCTGAGCTCCCTCCCCCTTCCCAGGCTGTATCCCCAGATCTCCAGGAATTTCTCAACAAGGAATTGGCAACCATAAATAAAGTATGCACTATGCTTTAATTCTGGGTACTAAACAGGAATACTTATTTATGCCCTGTACTCTTCCAAGAATTCACAGATGTTAAGGGTAATTTTATATAAAATAGGTTTATCTGTTCATAGCAAATAAATTACACATCCCAAACCAGATATTAAAATCTTGCCAAAATATAATTAAATGCACATGAAAAGAGACATGCTTAAGGACTTTCTGAGTAAATTACAAAAACAAATTTAAGGAGAGGGGATAGAATGATGTAATATTCCTGGTTCATTTGCTTTTGGTAAGATTGCCTGCAGTGAAGAAATAGCACTATGGCACCTTATCAGTAAAATGCCCAAATTATATGGAAATCTATGCAACATAGCCAATACAGAAATGGGGGGGGGGGAGGAATAAAATTAATGTGAGGAATATCTTCACTTTTCTCAGTATTTCATAAAGGAAAACAATTCTTGTGTACTTTTGGGGAATGATTAGAAAAAAATCATGATAGCTTACAAATAATATATAGATGCAGGGTTTTTTTTTGAGCAGGATCACACAAGAATGCAATTCCAGCTGGCTTGGTACCAGGGGGTGTGGCCTAATATGCAAATAAGATTCTGCTGTGCTTTTTCTATCAAAAAAGCCCAATATAGATGATAAATAATATCACTGAATGGAAATATTATTTTAGTATTTTCATATGCCATCATCTTAATGAGGGTTTGTACAGATTCAGGCAGATGACTTTGGAAAATTTATTTGAAAAATGTTTACAGATATTAAATGTGTAATACATAATGAAGGGCCTATTTATTTATTTAGCTTATCTGTACATTACTATTATTAACTGATAGCAGGGGGTAGCAGTCACATCAGAGATAGCACCTCTTCTCGGCTAGAAACAGGGTTACATTTCTAGTATAACAAGAGGGAGCTACCCAACTTTCCAGATGAAGGCTGGTGACTTATTTATTCCCTCTCAATCATATTAAGCTTCTCAACAATTAATCCTGTGAGCACATCACTCAAAAGAAAATATTAACAAGGACACTCTTCAGCACTGAAATCTTCTAGCCTTCCAGCTCTCAGAAGTGAGGTGCATATTTTAAAAAGCAGGACAAGGCAACTGTCTTCCCGTCCAATCTCACAGAAGGGATAAAATAAGAGTACAAAGAAGGAGTCAAGTAGCACCTTTAAGACCAACAAAGTTTTATTCAGAATGTAAGCTTTCAGGTGCATGCTCACTTCTTCAGACGAAGAATCAGGTATAATGAGCAGAACTACATATAGCTGGTAGGCAATGGTTTAGAATGCAAAATGGTAGGCCCCCCTCAATCAAAGAGTCACTGACTACTGTGTACCATCCCAAAACATATAAACAGTACAATATAACACTAGTAAAGGCTGGAGTTTTTCTGATCATGCAGGGCACATTGTAGAGCCAGGCCATGCATGAGATACCACAGTTATAACTTTTATAAAAGTGATTTCAGATGATGAATGGCAGTAGCAGGTGAATGACAATACTTTTTGGAATAAGCCAAAATAATTTCCTCAATGTAAATTATACTTGTCAGAAGAATCCTCCCTCCCTCCAAAGAAGTGTGCTTGCACATAAAAACTTATACTGGAAATAAAATGTTATTGAAACTGCCAGGGGACTCTGTTCTCTCTTTCTATCTCTCTTCCCCTACATTCAGACATAATAAAAGCCCAGCATCAGTACATTCAGACACAGCAAGAGTCCAGCGTCCTCTTGTGCAGACTGTAGGACTCTATCACTGTGATGGTTGTCTTATATGCCCTTTGCCTATTGAAACAAAAGTATTTGAACTACCAGATTTAGACTTCACTGTACCTTTACGGACCATCACCAACTGTAAATCCCATAATGTAACCTATGCAATTTTATGTTCATGTCCAAAACTGTATATTGGAAGTACAAGAAGACTGGTCAAGATCAGGGTCTTGGAGAACCGATCCCACATTAAGCATAAAATTTCAGATGCACCTCTTGTCTCTCATTATATTTTCAATCATTCAATTGATGATATGAAATCTGTGGTGTTTTTTCAAATATACAGGACAGCGGAATGGCATTCATGATATTCAGCAAAATTCTTCTTAGAGAAGAGATTTATTTAAAATCTCTGGTGCCACAGGATTGGAAAAATGCCATTGACTATTCCTGCTTTTTGAAAACCTTATTTATGACTATCCAAAATTTTCGACCTATCAGTATCTCCTTAAGTTTTTCAATGGCTGTAACTAATCAAATGAGTCTGCAATTGTTAAATAGTGATGTGATGCGCCATTTGAAGCAATAAGCTCTACGGTACTGTGCTTGTGAATGTTGTGTTGCTAAAATGGTTGTTGAATATGATGAGTTTGGTTTTTTCTCACTTAATATTTTAAATAATGAATCTGCATTCTGTATAGTGTTTGTAAGTTTTGAACAAGTTACAAAAAGCTGCAAGACTTCCTGAACCCCTCTTTGACAAAGGGATGTTAGAAACAGTGCAATTCTATTAGCTGGGCTCCATCCGAGTCCAACCAAGTTTTGGAATGGACTATAAAGCTATTTGCACAAGAACTTTTCTTCAAAATTTGGTTATTCTATACACCTCAACTCATTTGAAAATAATTTTGGCACGTTATATTGTCTTACTTAGCTGCCGAACCATTGCAACTTATTAAGGAACTATTTTGCCACTTTAAATCACTTCACTGGAATTGGGTCTGTGAGAATGATATCATGTAAAGTTTATCCTACTCGAATTAGAGATTGGAACTGTATCTGATATAAGTATTGTGGGTGCTTATAGAGACTTGTGTGGAATACCTACTTGTTCACTTTGTATAAATCATGATGGTATATTTGTAACCTATTGTTTGTTACTGTTCCATGGGATATGACATTCATTGTTTGCTAACCCCTAGTTGGGGGCAGGGGATCCCCTGCTTTGGAGGCCCTCCCCCCCACTTCAGGGTTATCAGAAAGTTGTGCCTACAGGTTGAATGTCTGCTGGGCACTCCATTATACCCTTTGCAGACTGGTCCTCATAGGGTATAATGACAAACTGATCTGTGGGTATTGGGGGCTCTGTTTTTTTTAGGTAGAGGCGTCAAATTGTCAGCACAGAATCTGGTGCCTCTTCTCAAAACCCGTACTAAGTTTTAAAAAGATTGGACTAGGGGGTCTAATTCTATGAGCACCAAAAGGTGCCCCTATCCTCCATTATTTCCAATGAAGGGATGGAATTAAAAGACGCATGGTCCCTTTAATTGTGATGGCCTTTGGAAGTCAGCTGTGCTTGTCACAACCTTTTTCCTGGCTCCACTCCCAAATCCCCAAATATTTCCTGAGTCAGGCCTGGCAACCCTAAGCTCAGGTCACCTGGATCCTAATGATATTCTAGCCATTACATTATTGGCTAGGTATCTAATCATGTAGACAAAAATTTCTGTTCTCTGTTGGAAAAGGTTGAGGACTCCATTTCAGAATGAGTACTGATGGTACTTTAGTTAACAACCTTAGTTGTTTTTTTTTCCAGTTCGAAGAATTTATTAAAATTAAATAAACAATTATAAGGTTATCACATTTAAATTAAATTTAAATCAGAACAATTAGCATTCCAAAAATGACAATTAATGAAACGCCAGAAGTGATAACACATTATTATCTAGGTGTACTTTCCAACCAGATACAAACTCTTTGCCCAATGTATAATTCAAGAAAGGCAACCATTTATCTCATAGTGGATACATTTTAGATTTTTCCACAATAGCAATAGTATCAGCCAATTTATCGAAGACAAAACTTAGATAACAAACTTTGTTCAGTGACCATACAACATTCATTTATAGCAAAATGTAATATATATTAATGTGTTAAAATTTCATACCAGCAATTTTTCAGGTACTTTACAGATGGGAAAGTCTGCACTGAAGATCTGCAGATTTGACAAGGTTGTGTGAAAAAAGAGCAGAGGAAAAAAACCCAGCAACACAGTTTCTTAATCAGATTTCTGCTTTGCTTAATCATGTGTGTGTAGGGTTGCCAAGTCCAATTCAAGAAGACGGGAGACTTTGGGGGTGGAGCCAGGATACATTAGGGGTGGAGCCAAGATCAAGGCTGTGACAAGCATAATTGAACTCCAAAGGGAGTTCTGGCCATCACATTTAAAGGGACGACACACCTTTTCAATTCCTTCCTTCCATAGGAAATAATGAAGGATAGGGGCACCTTCTTTTGGGGCTCATAGAATTGGACCCCCTGGTTCAATCTTTTTGAAACTTGGGGGGGTATTTTGGGGAGAGGCAATAGATGCTAAACTGAAAATTTGGCGCCTCTACGCCAAATAACAGCCCCCCCAGGGCCCCAGATACCCGCAAAGCAATTCTCCATGATTTTCTATGGGAATAAATCTCCATAGGGAATGACAGAGTTCCCAGCAGACATTTCCCTCCCCTCCCCCCACTTTCTGATGACCCTGAAGCAGGGGGAGGGTCTCCAAACTGGGGGATCCCCTGCCCCCACCTGGGGATTGGCAACCCTATGTGTGTGAGAGAGACCACATATGAACAAGAGATGAATCCTGAAAATGCAAAGAAACAAATTCTAGAAAGAGCAGCTAATATTGGGAGCAGCAAGAATGTAATTGCTCTGTTTGTCGGACCTCAGGGCAACTGGTTGGCAACTATGTGAAACAGGACACAGGACTAGATGGATTACTGGTCTGATCAGGCAGAGCTCTTATCTTCTTAACTGCCACAAAATTTTTTCCAGGATTTAAAATACAAAAACATTTCCTAACTAATCCAGGAGAACCAGACATATGATTTTCAAAGTAAATAAAATTAATAAGATGTTAAATGAGACTACGAATTGTATGCCCTCAACCTCTTACGGTGTACGATAAATGAAAACAGAGAAGGCATGCTCTGATAACTGCCACTATTCCACTGAAGCACACATAGGAATCAGGAAATTGCCTAAAGAAAAACTTGAGGGGGGGGGGGGAAGGATGCAGGCACAAATAAAGAGATAAAAGAAATGTTTTAACTTCAAAACTAGAGAACTTAAGTCATTAAGAGCAATCATACATTTTAAATATTACACAGTATTACTGAAACCCTGTTTTTTAATTAAAAGACCAATAAAAAATTTCTGCAGAACAGGATTTTTTTTTTCACCTCAAGATATTACACAAAAATACTGGCCCCTTTCACATTACAATTCTAAACTGAATGTTATCCATTGTTGGTCCGATTTTGAGTAAAGCAATATGGGGACAGAGGTTTCATACAACATATTTCAATCCATTTATGAGCCATCTCTAAAGTGCTCTGATGCATTCTGGCCATTTCAAACAGTGCCATTTCCAATCCCCCCCCACCACACACACAATCCCTTTTCATGGTGTGTTCTTTCTTGCATTCTTTAATATTCTAAGTTGGGTACTGTAGCGCTACGCCCAAATAGGCATAATCTCAATGGTCCCATTACAACACTGAACTGCTATTTTGGTTTAATGCTATTGCGTACAAGGAAAAACATGGTGTGCAAAGGGGTGGGGGGAAACTGACACTTTTAGGAGCACTGGAGACATTTTAAACAGCACACGACAATAATTTAAAAGCACAAAGAAGATATGAAAACTGAAGAAAGCAATTTTCATTAAAAATGGCTCAGCCCCACTTTGCCAACAGGATGCAAGCAGATCTATATGAAAAGGTAAATAAAATTTGTTAGCATCTGGGAACTAAAATGGCTGTGTCTGAAATGAAACAAAAATCCGTTAGCAACTGGCTGAAAAAACATATTATAAAAGGTTGTTTGAATGGGGCCTACTATTGGATATCAGAACTCTAAATATTATCTAGGCACCAGCCTGGTTTATTTATTAAAATATTAAGTCACTGCCAAAAATGTTCTACCTTACAGTAGCAACTATCTTAACAATTTCAGAAACCTAAGTATTTGTTCTAAAAGGCATTTGAGGTAGTACCTACGTCTGGGCTGTACTATTCCAGGTTATACACAGGAGCTCCCAGGATGGAATGCTTCTTCACACAAGATTTCTCTGTAAATTGAAACTGCATTTGAGGGAGAAAGGCTGTAGCTTAGCCCTCTTCCTTGCATTTTGTTATTTGTCCACAGGTAATTTTTATATGGAGGAGCAATCCAAGATGTGTCTTTACATGATAAAGCAACATCTTATCAAGTAAAAGTAAAATCATGGTACATAGCTATTGGCTGATATACACCATCCCAAGGCTTTTTTTAAAAAAAAGCCCAGCAGGAACTCATTTGCATATTAGGCCACACCCCCTGCCACCAAGCCAGGTGGAATTGCGTTCCTGTGTGTTCTGGCTCAAAAAAAGCCCTGACCATCCCCATGTACAGGAATTAGATATCCACAGATCTGCTCAGGCCTGAGAAATAGATATACAGACAGGAGAATACAAGTATCATTGTAATTAATGTTTCTTTACATAATTGTCTGCACAGTTCTAAGGCTTTAATACATATTATAAGAACAGCCCTTTTTCTACTGGGGGGAAGCACAGCTAGCCCAAAGTCCCAAGTTGCTAGACAATAAAAAGGAGCTTTCTAACCTTATTTTGCAACCTCAACAGAAATACAAATGCTTCACTGCTTGCCACCACCACAAGCTGCTATAGAATGTTCTTGTTCCTCCACATCTCTTAAAAGCAACATGGCAAGCCAGGCATGGCAGTTCCCAGACTCCTGCAAAAGTTCAGACACCATTTCTGTCTATTTGTAGCTAGGGAAACAGAAATGGTGATGAGTATCTCATGACATGAAGTAATTTGTGTGAGGTGAGGAACCCTATAAAGAGCATGTATGGTTTATGTCTCCTGGTTGCTGGGCAGGGGCATTAGAGGAGAGGAGAAAGGAGTGAGAAGAAAGGAGTGGTAATGGCAATTGCAGCAAAACACCTTAAGTGTTTTATGCTAACCTTTGAGCATCAACAGAATGTAAATCAACCATCTCCTTTCCCAAACTGTGAATTCAGAGGGCAGGTAACATCTCATCACTGCAAGATGCACTAATACAAATATAATGCCATAAGGTATAATGTTACACCAGCAAGCTATGTTATACGGGCTTTGCCAATATATTAGCACAGCTCCAGCGGCCCCCTGAAATCAGCTCCTGGTATCAAAGGTCTGTTTAACTCCCTTTCTTCTGGCAAGGTGCTATGGAGGACATGATTCCTCAAGAACTATTTAATAATTCCCTGGTTAGTGGACTCCAGTCTTGGCCAACCTGTTTACTCATATCAACACAGCAGCATTTCCCCCCATAGGGTGGAAACTCAATAGTTTAAAATGGTTACAAGCAGGTCCACAATATCTGTTGCCTGGTTAGCCTGCTGGACACAGCTTCCAAAATGTACAGTGAATATCTCCTTGGTAAACTGGAGGACTGGAAAACCTCCAACCATGTCATCTGCTCAGAGCAAGTAGACTTCAGATAAGTACACTTGATCATGCTGCTTCAAATTGTATAAGGGGCCCTACTAACATCTGGAGACCTAAAAGCTGTGTATGACTGAGTGGACAGGAACTACTTCTGGTCAAAGCTGGCATTATAAACATATGGTTATTATTTTGAGAACCAGTTTGGTGTAGTGGTTAAGTGCACAGACTCTTACCTGGGAGAACAGGGCTTGATTTCCCACTCCTCCACATGCAGCTGCTGCTGTGACCTTGAGTCAGCCACAAGTTCTCAGCACAGCTGTTATCTCAAGAGAAGTTCTCTGAGAACTCTCTCAGCCCCACCTACTTCATAGGGTGTATGTTGTGGGGAGGGGACTGCTCTGAGACGCCGAGTGAAGTGTGGGGTATAAATCCATTCTTCTCCTTGATGCATGAATTCGACAGCAATTTATCAGCTAAAATAAGAGTGGCTGGATCCCTAACTGACGAAATTCCAATTCTCAGGGGGTTTTCTGAATGTTGCTTTTTAAGCTAAATCTCAAAATACAGTGGTGAGATTATCAGGTCCAGAGCTCTTTCCACCCTCATGTGATCAACCAAAAGTAACTATTCTTCTGCATGCTGATGATGACATAGTTCTACTGTGTCCTACTTGCCACATAAGGATGTTGCACAGGTTTAGCAATTTCTGTAAAGAAGCAACACTATGCGCCAACTACTCCATGACTAAGAAGATGGTTTCTGAACAAAAGTCTCATAAATTCAGGGGGCAGAAAGAAAATATCGCAATAGATCAGTGTAGTAGTTTCAAGTACTTTGGGATAACATTCTCTGAAACCTTTTCCTAGAAGGCCCATCAGGTGATAACCAATTCTTAAATTCTATAATTTCTGTTAGCTATATGATGTCTCTGTATGTATTGGCAATCATGAAAATCTGTGTTAAATTGTTGCATAACATTTAATGTGCTGCAATTTGTGTTTTGGCTCTAGAAATTTTAACATCTGTCTCAGCTTTATTTTGCTTCATTGTTGTTTTATTTATCATTGCTTAGGCTGCTGTTTTTGTTATACCATGATAATATTTCGTCACATACAATAAATTTTACCTACCTCCTGGAACAGAAGCTTAGGATAATGTCTTAATATAAATGTTAGTTGTTTATTGACTTAAAATTAGTAATAATGTAAACGTCTAGCATCAGGTGCTAATTCTACATATCCCAAATTGAAACTTCATTACTTTCTTGTCAAAATATATGCTATAACTATAGCACTTGTTATCTGTTAATCTGAATGTTAACAAACAAAGTCTGGTACAATTCAACAGTATTTTTTATTGTCTTTAAATGTAAACAATGTAATTTTAGTCACAAAGGCCAATCATCTACCCTCCCGTAAGGCATTATTTCCCTTTGCTTATATGGTTTGTGAAATGAATATTCAGTGTACAGTTCTGTAGAACTGTAGCAAAAAAAAAAAAACACTTTAAAAATAAAGTGACTCCATCACTGTATGATTGGCTATAACAGCAGAATAATAAAAACCTTCTGTTCATTTCCAGGAAGCATTATTAACAGTCAAATTAAATACATTTTATAAACGATCCATTTCCTTTTTACTTTTTGTATAACTTAACCTCATGTCCAGTGCCAACTGTCTTTGTTTACACCACAATGCAGGGACACTCCCTTGATACTACCCAACATATAACAATTGGCTGGTTTTCTTTTCTACAGTACTGATGAAGTTTAAAAATAGCTACAGCTTGCCTTAGCTACACCTCTCATATTACAGAGATGAAATGGTTCTCTTGTGGAAGGGGGGAGGGAGGAAATGAATGGTCTACAAAGAGCAATGAATTATCGGGAACTATCAGTGAACTACTGTATGACAGCATTATAAGCATTCTAACTTCTTAAGAATGAGAATACCACCACTAACATTCTAGAAACATTACTGCTTCTAAAAAAGGTACATGTTATTTAGGGAAGGGCAGCTAATTCTAACATTACCAATTGTCTTACACTAATTCAGACAGTATTAATGACTTCCCTTAATACTATTATTATTGTAGCTTTTCTGATCAACAGTATCTCTAATGTTCAAACCATAGTCCATTGCACTTTATCTACATATAACCCTATACACACGTATACAAAAGTGGGCTCCAGATGCACATCCCTAGGTAGAGTCATAATATTAGATTGCCAAACAAAACCCACAAAACTTAGCTCCCACCCTATGGTCACACTATAATATTTGGAAAACCGTATTTTCAAGGAAATTTCTAACTATTTACATCTTAGAACAAAGAACACTGCTTGAAAAAGTTAAATGTCAAAAATATTTCTTGCAGTGAAGATCTATATCACTAGCATTAATTTTCATGCAGACTAGGCTTCCCAACCCCCCCCCTGGATTAGCAGCCTAATCCCCTGCTCTCTAAAAATCTGAATTCAAAGTCTGGCACAACAGCCTTTCTGCAGCCCAGGGAGGGAGTGGATGCGCCTGCCAAGTGCATGCGGGGGGGGGGGGCTCTTCTCCGCTTCACCGTAGCCACTGCGCTGCTGCCGCCTTTTCTCCGCTTCATTTTAGCTGCTCCTTCGAGATGGGCTCAGCCTAAGCCCATCTCGGAGGAGCAGCTATGGCGAAGCGGAGAAGAGGCGGCAGCCATGCAGCGGCGTCGCCCGCTCCGAGATGGGGTGGCTTGCCATGCTCCTTGGCGCAGTTTCCCCCTCCCCCCACTTCTGTTTTTTTGGGGAGCGGGGGAAGAGGCTGGAAATCCTGGGGTCCCCCGCCAGGGCGGGAGGGTTGGGAAGCCTAATCCCACTCTACCCTGCAGACAGGCTCAGGGAGGCTCACGACATGTAAGTATAATAATTTAAAAATTAAAACATAATATGATGAAAGATTAAAATTCATTTTTATACATAAACCACAAGATGGCAACAATGCAATTAAAGTGCTCTCAGAAAAGTTTTGCCCTTGTATATGCACTAAATCTACTGATTTTTAATAAGTAGCAAAGCTTTCCCACCAATCAGTATACCGAAGGTGCCTGTGCATAGCACAGGTGAATAGCATGGGTGGGCAGGGCTGGTCTAATGCAGTGTTCGCTGCCTCAACCAAAGGCCTGGCAGAACAGCTCTGTTTTACAGGCCCTGTGGAATGGTTGTAAATCCTACAGAGGCCTGAGCTCAGTTGGAAGGCTATTCCATCAGGCTAGAGCCAGAGCTGAAAATCCACGGGAATCTCCAGTAGATGTTGATCAGAAGAATACACAGCTCCTTGGGAAAGATAACAGGAGAGACAGTCTGCAGATATGATGGTCCCAGACTGCACATGGTGGTAGGTTAAGCTGAAAATATATGATCGTGTCCAAAATCACCCAACCAGCTTCTATAACACAATGAGCATTCAAACCTGTGTCCCTGAAACTCTGCTACACCACAGTGGCTTTCATAATGTGGTTGCTGTTGAGCAGTAGCAAGAAGCCAGGCTTATTTAAGCCATGCAAGTCAGGTGGTATCAAGTAATTCAGAGTTTCCTCCCAGGCCTAGAGTTGCTGATCTCCAGGATGGAACGGGAGATCTCCTAGAGCTACAATGAACTCCAGATGCCAGAGCTTGGGCTCCTTGCAGAAAATGACTGCTTTGGAGAGCTGATTCTGTGGTGTTATATTCAGCTGAGGCTTCTCCCCTCCCCAAACTCTACCCACCTCAGACTCCACCACAAAATCTCCAGGAATTTCCCAACCTGGAGCTGGCAATCCTAGCTAAGCCTGGCCCCAAGGTGCCTCTCCACCTTCCCTTTACTGACAGAATGAAGCCTTGGAATGCTAAGGTTGCATAGTAAAAGCCACTGAGAGAATCTGTTGCTTAAAACTACAGGTGTTCTTTTTATCATTTTTACTTTTTAAAAACTGCCCAATTTTTTTATTTCACATTTTTATGCATATCTGGGGCCATTTTCAGGTTTGTAGAAAGACCTCTCTTGCCCTTTCTTCACTCCAGACACTAGCCATTCTCAAGAAATTCTTCTATACTAAAGGTGGCCAATTTATTCTGCTTTTATCAAAGTTATACAAAGCCATAATTGTTCCCAAATTGCTCTATACTGACCAATTTGGGTCAATGGACTACCATATTCTCTTGATAAGCTCCAGAAACTTTTCTTTCTTAAGAGCCTCTCTCTTCTTCCCAGTGTATCCTTGGCTGCAAAGTGACTAGAACTTGGGACTCCCTCAAATATCAACAATAACATGGTACCAAGCTATTAATTCAGACTCTCGGCTTGGCTTCGCGAACGAAGATTTAAGAAGGGTGCAATAGTCCACGTCTGCTGCAGGCTCGCTGGTGGCTGACAAGACCAATGCGGGACAGGCAGGTCCGGCCACAGTGGCTGCAGGGAAAAGTCTGATTTAGGGTTGGTGCTGTAGCAGTGCGATTCTTCCTCAATCTCCTTTTGTCCTCAAGACCAGCTATGCGTGCGTTCTCAAAGGAAGAGACAGCCTGGTGGATGGTGTGCCTCCATGCTTTGCGATCTGAGGCTAGGTCAGACCACTGGTGATGGTTGATGCGACAGGTGCCAAGGGATTTCTTCAAGGAGTCCTTGTACCTCTTCTTTGGTGCCCCTCTATTTCGATGGCCGGTGGAGAGTTCGCCATACAGGGCAATCTTGGGAAGGCGGTGGTTTTCCATCCTAGAAATATGCCCTGCCCAGCGCAGCTGCGTCTTCAGCAGCAGTGCCTCGATGCTGGTAACCTCCGCCCGCTTGAGGACTTCAGTGTTGGTCACAAAGTCACTCCAGTGGATGTTGAGGATGGTGCGAAGGCAGCGCTGATGAAAGCGCTCGAGGAGTCGCAGGTGATGACAGTATAAAACCCACGATTCGGAGCCGTAGATGAGGGTTGTCATCACAACCGCTTTGTAAACATTGATCTTTGTGCCTTTTTTCAGATGCTTGTTGCTCCACACTCTTTTGTGCAGTCGGCCAAATGCACGGTTTGCCTTTGCCAGCCTGCTGTCAATCTCCTTGTCGATCTTGGCATCTGAGGAGATGATGCACCCCAGGTAGCTGAACTGCTGGACTGTCTTCAGAACTGATTCACCCACAGTGATGCAGGGAGGGTGATAATCTTCCTGGGGTGCAGGCTGGTGGAGAACTTCTGTCTTCTTCAGACTAACTTCTAGGCCGAATAGCTTGGCAGCCTCTGCAAAGCAGGACGTCATATGCTGCAGAGCTGATACCGAGTGGGAGACGAGTGCAGCATCATCAGCACTCAGACTACCACTCTATTAATATAATGCCCTACCTTTGATTCTATAATTAATATAATGCTCAACCTATGATTCTATAATTAATATAATGCTCAACTCTATGATTCTATGATTCTACACCTTACCGCAACTAGTAACAGCTGATTCCTGGCTGGGAACTTGGCTTAGCCCAATTATTTCAAAGCTTCCAATATTAAATCCTAGAGATTCACTAAAAAAAAAAACACCCTGTGTTAACTGTACAAAAATATTTACTTAAAAAAGATTGGGCTATGCTAAAATTCAAAACTGATTGGAAATGCTCCCCTATTTACTTCTACTTATGTTATCAGAAAATGTTTGAACTGTCTAATTTTTTTTAATTTAACAGTTTCAAAATATCATCACTCTTTCATGCTACTTATATGCAAGGTGTTGCCTTCCCTGTTGAGATGAGGGGCCATTTTAGTAGAATCCCCCATGAAAAATAGTTTTGCATTTACTGTAAGGATCAAGTTGACTCAACTGCCCGTATCCTTTTTAGCTGCCCCCATTATGATTCACTCTGGAACTGCTTCCCACAGCCTCCCATCCTCTGCTATACTGAGGAAGAACCAAGGGGCTACTGAAGCCTCAGAATGAAGGTTACTTCAAGGTTACTGCAAGGTTACTTCACCTCTGCTCGTTCCTCCTGCCAGGGCTGCCTTTCTCTCTTTCTCCCTGGGTTACAAGCAGTCTCTAGTCTTGCTTCCTTTGGGGCTTCTGCATGACTCATCCCTCTTATACTTCCCTGCCTCCTTCCACCCTGATCCCTCAGTAGTTCCTGTCCCCATCTCTCTCGTTTCCCAGGCATCCCACTGGGCAAGGGGAAAGGGCCATTTATGGCCTTGGTCCACCCCATCCCACCTTCCTGCAAGTGCAACAGAGTTTAGCTGTAGATGGGGAGTGGCCACGCATCGGGGACTCCTGTCTTTGGCCTGCAGCTATACCAGAGGGTTGTGCAGGCAAGGGCTAAGAGGCCAGACTTCCCCCTCCTCGTTTCCTTCCAGGTATCTCCACCGTGCAGTGGGCCTGACCTGCCTCACAAGCCTGACTCTTTCCTTGGGGCTCCTGGCTGCCAGCCCCATTCTTGGATTCAGGGCTGTCTCTGTGGGACCCCAGGAGGTGATGTTGCAGGGTTGGCAGGGCTGTGGCGACTTGGACTCAGCCGCATCAGGCTGTGCTCAGCTGAGAGCCAAGTCAAGTTGCATTGCTCCAGCTTTTGTTGGGCTCAACACTGCCACAGCTTCTTTGTTGCAGACGGGGGGGTGGGGTGCGAGTCCAGACCCAAACAGCAATCAGTATATTACTCCCTGGATTGACTGCCTACAGATCATTTCTGAACAATAGAAATTAAAGATTTTACTATAAAACAGGATAAAAAAGTGCGCAAGTGATTTAGCCATATTTATCTATGCAGCTGCATATTTTAAAATACTTTGACGTATGGCTTGTAAGCTATTAAGTCACAGGGAAAGGAAAGGTTATGTTTAGCTGATGGATACACATGCTCACATCTAGAAACAGAAGCAGGGCAATAAATAGCTGGAAGTTATTTCAGAGAGACCAGACGGCCCAGATTAACATAGTGTAACATGGGTGAATTACATTACAATGCACAAGATGTAGAGTAAACACGTATGAGAAGAGATAATTTGTGTACATAATCCTGCTCACAGAAAGTAACAGCCCCTCATTACAAGTGTATGTGTGTCATTCAAAATCACCCAACCTTATCAACAATTCATTCATACATTTTGTTATTCTCGCTCTTGCTGTTATTTTCTGACACAAGCACACATGCATGTATACCTGCTCTTTTGTATCACATTTATTTTTATCTGAGGTCTGTCCTGTCCTGTAACATACTGATGTCCTAGGATAACTTCTTTCTCTCCATTCCTTCTGTTTCTGTGTGCTTGTGTTTATGCAGCAATTGAATGCAACATTTCAAAAGATGCAAACAACGGAGTTCTGGCTGACAGTAGTTCAGCCACAATTAAAGACTTAATTAATCTTCAAAGCTACAAGACTCTTTGTTGTTTTGGCTACAGAGATTAACATAGCTATCCCTGTGGAATTGTGCATATATGTATTACATACATTGCCCTCATATACCTAAAATATAGTACAGATTCCCACTGTATACAAACCCCCAATCCTTTCCTGTAAAATACAGACAAATATGGTTTGTGAACTGTTTTTTACTTCATGTGTGAGTGTGTGTATAAAAATAAAAATACTTTCTTTTGGCATGAAATTCTTTTTCCAATGTTCAGTATAAGCGAACTGCATAAGTGTTTTAGTTACAAGGAAAAATGTGTCAATGTTTTGCCAAAGATTTAACTAGAGCACACATAACAAAGTGAAATATCCTGCCTGGTCACAATTTTTTTCCATTTATCATAAATCCTTTATTATATACTAACATGACTCTTATTTCAACAAAATTCTGATCTGAAAGCAAAAAGGAAAAAAAACCTGAACTTGATACTCATGCAAACCTTTGTTATTGTTTAACTTCTGCCATTTAAAGACCATTGTACAGTATTAACATAAAAGTGGCTGGAGATATCAAAATCTTATAGCAAAGACTATTAACATATATGAAACAGACAAAGACATCAGACAAATATAAGAAACAAGACATGTCAAAGGAAAAATTGAATTCAGAAATGAAGAGGCACTAGAGATTATATTGCTATTTTACATTAGTTACTGGATCTTATGAGAAAATTTATGGTTGGTGTTAAAAGAAATGAGTGTACCACAACATCTGATAGTTCTGATGTGCAATCAATACAAGAGGCTACTATTAAGACAGAATATGGAGAAACAGAATGGTTCCCAGTTGGTAAAAGGGATGTATTTTATGTCACTGTCTCTTCAATTTATATGCAGAACGTATCATAAAGAAAATTGGATTAGACTATGATGATGGTGGAGTGAAAAAGCTGTTAGAAGAACATTAACCATGTGAGATATGCAGATGACACTACATTGCTGGCAGAAAATGGTAAATACTTGTAATGACTACTGATGAAGGTTAAAGCAGAAAGTGTCAAAGCAGGATTACAGCTGAACATCAAAAAGACAAAAGTAATAACTGCTGGGGAATTTCAGAACTTTAAGTCTGACACTTAAGAAATGGAAACTGTTAAGGATTTTCTATCCTTTGGCTTCATCATCAACCAAAAGGGAGACTGCAACCAAGAAATCAGAAGGATGCTGGAAATGGCAGCCATGAAGGCCTATAAAAGATCCTAACTGTAAGGATTCATTTGAAATGTGGTGTTGGGAGGAGCATTTTACAGACAGCATGGATTGCCAAAAAGACAGATAAGTGGACTCTAACTTTATTCTATGGATTCTAGATCAGGTCAGCTTGAATTCTCCTGGAAGCTAAACATGACGAAACTGAAGTGACTATACTTTGATCATATTCAGGCCTCAGATTCAGTGGGAGCTCACAGGAGCACAGCTCCTGCACCTTTCTGAGAGTTCCACCTTCTCCTTCTGAGAGTTCCACCTCCTTGTCCATTTAATAGTATGTGCAGCTACATAACGATCCCTGGATGAGCTCCACCACCTATTTTTCTACAAAATGACCGCTGGTCATATCGCAAGAAGACAGGATTTATTAGAAAAGACAATAATGCTAGGAAAAATTGAAGACAGGAAGAAAAGAGGAAGATCCAACATGAGATGGATTGACTCAGTCAAAGAAGCCATGTATTCTGGTCTGCAATACCTGAGCAAGGCTGTTAACTGCAGGACGTTCTGGAGGTCATTAATTCATAGAGGTGCCATCAGTTTCAAGCAACTTGACACCACTTACTACATATACACACTTGTTTGCCATTTATTCTACTGCCTTTAATTAAAACTGACAATTATTTACACAGAGGGGATAATGTAAATTAAGCTTGTTTTAGCACTGGCATGATCAAACTCAAACAAAATTAAGCACATTTTAATCCCTCTGATTTCTGTCAGGGAGTTCAAGCATGTGTATGATCCTCACCCATTTAAATATAGGGATTTAAAAGTGGCTATCTTTGACTGCATGCTTGTTTCATGTTTTTAAAGCTAAATAAAGTCAGGTTTGATCCAGTTCACAGAAGAGATTTTTGCTGCCTTCCCTTTCTTCCTGCAATTCCCTGAGTTTCCCAACAAGATGCTCCTGAAAGTTATGACCATCAGAAAAAGTGAGGGACATACCTCAATGGGTTGTATAGGAAGGAGACCTTGCTATGTTGCTAAGTATGTATGTATGCAATTTCTACTGATTCCTCATTCCACAGCAAATCCCACCCTCATTGTATCTTATAATGTTTCTTAGTATTCTCATTCCTCAAGAGCAGCATTTTAAGAGATGGGGGGATTTAGAAAAAAAGGCAGGATATAAACAAAGCCACCTTGAACTCCTTGAAGGAAGCGCAGGATAAAATGTACTAAAAAATTAACAAGTATGCTTTTCTTGAGCAGAATTAGAGTCAACCAAATACTTTAAAGCTGGTTCTAAAAAATGCTCAAGAGGGGTAGCCATTGTAGCCCATTGTGGTAAAATGAAACAGAAGTCCACTGGCACCTTAAAGACTAACAACATCTATTCCATCACAAACATTCATGAGACAAAAGTGAGCTGACTCATGAATGCTCATGCTGAAATAAATGTTGTTAGTTTTGGACTTCTGACCTGTTTTGTAAAGAATGTGCCCAACTAGTGCGTTGAACCTTTAGTATTATGGAAAGTGACAGTTTTGAGGTAAAAAATGTTTTTAGCTATCATTTTGAAAATGTTTGAATATGGTATCCATAACTGCAAACAAACAAACAAAAATCCTGTCTTTGGATGCTAAGTCAGTATAATAAATCCAGTCTTTGGATTTACTATACTGAATGCCAACTAAATGTAATACTTTTGGAAGCTAGCATCACAAAACTTTGCAAAAGTTTTCAAGTAGTTTTAAAATCCTCCTGTAAAAAGGGGGGGGGGAGCTAGATTCCACATATATGCAATATGCTCTGCCCAACTAATTTTTGTTACCCTCTAGTAAAATTCCAGACTCTGTATTCACCATTCCAATAGCAAAGGTAAAAGGTTCTTTGAGCAATTCTGAGATGTGTTGCATCAGCAGGAGTATTTATCTAATCTACTCAGGAGCAAGAAACCACTGAAGAGCTTATGCAAACTGTCACTTTATTGTCATAGCTCTAATTCTAGTCTAGCTATTTTCTCCTTAGGTTCTTGGAGACCCCAGGCCACTGAGATGCTTTAGAAGTCCCCTTTAGCCATTAGGATGTGAGTACCAGAGGAGAACACTGTCAAAGGCCTGGTGCGGGCTGCTGTGGCAAAACTGCACTTATATCTCAGAGGATGAGGACACAGGCTGGGGGAGGAGTAACTGGAAGGGAAGAAGGGAAAGAAACAGGCAGAGTTACTGTCAGTCAGGTGATGTGTGGGAGCTGCAGAAATGGTGTGTGGTAGATAAAAGAAAACAGCCACAGAGATGTTACTCCTTCCCAACCCAAACTCCCAAATCCTTCTGCAATTTTCCACTAACCTCAATTGACAAATTTAGATGGTTAAATGATGCAGAGTTCCTCAGCATTCTGAAAGTACATTATTCTGTTTAATCATTCAGAAGCAGCACTTACTATTGTGCACAATCAATCAACTGGTATTCATTTGACCTCTCGAAGCACGCTTTTACTCCTTCGTCGTCCCAGAGCTTTTTTGCATGTTCAAAGAATTCCTGAAAATTGGAAATTTAATAAAGTATTAATTTAATAATGTATTAATTTGAATAAAATATTAGATGATTACTCAGACCCCATAAAACACTTACTGAAGGGGGGTAGCTAGTATTTTGGGTGTCTGTGCCAGTAAAGTTATATCTTAAACAGTCATGGGAGCTTACAAACATTTTACTTTCCTCTCATACATTCTTTCAGCATTCTATCAAAAAAGAAATCTAACATGATTATCAATATTTCTCAGACTCTACAATTCAATAGTTTCAAAAAACCCATGGAAAATTATTATAGAAGGCAGCCTGGCATACTTTCTGCCTAAAGCAATTAAACACTTGTCCAACAGCGTTTTAACTTGTCTCAATTAAGACTCACCTTATTTCAATATTTAATTATTGCAAAACATGTTTTTTATCCATTTAGCTTGTCTTAGCAGCACCTGAGAATGTGCAAACCTTTTTATTTCTTAATTTAGAACAGGATATCAAATTCAAATGGTTTGGAGTAAATTCATCAAGTGCTCCAAGACAAAGCCATTTCAAAGTGAAGACTTGAAGGGTTTTGATTTTATGCAGGGTGAAATTTTCATCTAAAGGCACTTAAAATTCCCTTTGATTTTTCAATAGAGAAATCATTGTTACCATTAGAACCTGTTTACTCCTGAAGTCTGTGAAGCCAAAGGTGTAGGCAGACTCCATCTTGAATTAAGAGAATCATTAGAGACACTAACACTGATTTTGCACTATGCTTGTTCCGGGTGGAGTGCCCTTTTGCTACTGGGGCTTCTCTTCATTTTCACACAAGTTGCCCCAGGGTTGCAAGTTGCGCGTTGCTATTCTGCAGCAAGCGAGATCCTCTGATAAGCTGTTTCCATTTGCTGCGGAATAGCAGCACGGCAGCTCACAGCTCCAGGGCAACTTGTGCAAAAACGGAGAGAAACCCCGGTAGCAAAAGGGCTCTCCACCCAGAACAAACGTATTGTGAAATCAGTCTAAGGGTGATTACAGATTGGCACTTTGGGCCGTTCTCAGAGACGGCTCTGAAATCAATGCATAAAATCCTTCCACACACAAACATCTGCCTCCCATCCCATCTTCTGTCCTCGCAGGTTGGCTCAAAAAGCTACCACTTCCGAAGTGGAAGCAAATTTCTGAGCTGACAGCCAGTCGCCCAGTTGGCATCTGCAAGTGGCAGGGTGGATGCGAGGCGACTTGACTGTGTGAAAGTGCCAAGCTGCCCCAAACCGCTTCCGACTTTTTTCCACCTTAAAAACTGTGCAAACCTTGTATTTCTTAAAAACTGTTGGGAGCACTTGAGCACTTAACGTTGTGGGAAGAAAGAGAGGTCTGTCTTCTGAAGTGCCTCTGCATCTGGAGGCACCCCACCGCCTGGCAGACGGGATGCAGGCACTTCACTGGGAAGCGTGTGGAGGCTTCGGGACAGCTCTTTTTGAGCTGGCCCAATCTGGGACAGTCAGGCTTCCGTGAGAAACTACCATAGCCCTTCATTAAGGGCTGGTTTTATGATCTCATTGTCTGTCCTCACACCCAGATGACTGGTGCCTGTGAGACAATAACCTGATATTCATCTCTACTCAAGGACCACTGAAATAATACAAATTGCCTGATAAATTAATCAAATCTTCAGTCAGCATGATAATATCATCTCCTGTCCTATTACAGGTACTCAAGTAACAAGAAAACCTTTCTGACACCATTGATAGAAAAGGGCATAAAGGGACTCCTCTTGAGCCCAAAATTCTGTTCAGTTTCACACCAGGTCTGATCCTCCATCACCACAACTCATGACAGTAGTCATCTTTAGTATCAATCAACACATATGAATCTCCTTCCCTTTCGCTATCTCTCCCCCCATATCTTTAGCTTGGTTCTTTCACTTTTTCCTCCTCAGCTCTTCTACTTGCTCTGAGTTGGAGCCCTGTTACTGAGATCCCACTCTCCACAAGCCATGCACCCTCCTTTCCATTTTCCATTTGCTTTTGACCAAACCCAGATATCATCATCCCTTCTTCTTTCTTGTAGCCACATCTGGCTCCACAACTGAATTTTCTCCATTCCATTTCTCATGCCACATATCCATCTGTCCCCCCTTCTTCTGCTCCAATCCTGATCCTTTCTTCTTTAGCCTGTCCAGTCAGTCTGTTCCCCTCTACTCTCTGATACCTCCTTTCCCCCACTGCTCCCTCTTTCCTTTCTCTGTGGTGGACACCGCACACACATTCACAGGCTGGTTTCACCTGGATTAGTCATGAATGGACACATCCAGTTTAAGTAACTGCTTCAAGCAGAAATTATTCAACTGCTTTTTATTGCAGTTCTGGGTTTGTATAACTGTGACCTTCCCTTTAGTTAAATTAGAATTCTCTCTTTCTCACACACACTCTCCTATTTCTGAAACATTGCCTGAAGTATGCACCTGTGTATAGGATCTTCAAACCAGGAACAGGGAAGTGCATGTGCATTACCCTCTAGGAGGTAACAACTCAAGTGTGACATTTTAACTATATCTAAAGAGCTAATTCATATAACAGTTGATATGCTACGAATCAAGAAAGAAGAAGATGATATTGGATTTATATCCCGCCCTCCACTCCAAATCTCAGAGTGGTTCACAATCTCCTTTATCTTCCTCTCCCACAACAGAAACCCTGTGAGGTGGGTGGGGCTGAGAGGACTCTCACAGCAGCTGCCCTTTCAAGGACTACCTCTGCCAGAGCTATGACTGACCCAGGGCCATTCCAGCAGGTGCAAGTGGAGGAGTGGGGAATCAAATGCGGTTCTCCCAGATAAGAGTCTGCACACTTAACTACACTTAACCACTAGCCAGGGCTGGCCAACGGTAGCTCTCCAGATGTTTTTTTGCCTACAATTCCCATCAGCCCCAGCCAGCATGGTCAATGGCTGGGGCTGATGGGAGTTGTAGGCAAAACACATCTGGAGAGTTACCATTGGCCACCCCTGCACTACGTCAAACTGGCTCTCCAGAAGCTCACTTCTGTTGATGAGCACTGAATTCAAATGATTAAAAGGTCCTACCCATGGTAGTTAATATATGGTACTATGTGATAGTTCACAAATTCAAACTAGCAAGCACAGGAGATTACATCATAAATATGAAGATCATACAAATAAAGCCAAACTAAATGTAAAAGAACACATCAATTCCTCTTCCTGGCCCACATCTTTCCAAAATTCTTTAGAAATGTTTCTGAATTGCATATTTCAGCATTAAATAGAGAACCAAGAAGCTGTGAGAGATTAATTTAATGTATGTATAAACTGCCTGTACAAGTTCTGGTACTTTATGCACTCAGTAAGAAGCTTGACAGTTCAAACAGCCAGATAAAAAATGGCTGTAATTATAGGTGCTGTCTATCACAGTTCTCATTTAAAATGTAACTTCAGCCTGAGTCATACACAGGTCTTAGGAGAAGGTGGGATGTTAACTTTAACGTTAACAGGTTCTTGGCAAAAAAAGTGAAGGTTTTTTTATTAAGAAAATTTTCTTTTCACATATTACTCATTACATCAGGACTCAAGAATTTCATTACCTTCAGCTCTAAAATTACGTTGACTGCCTGTTTCATAGTATAAGAAAATAAGAAACTATGCGCATAAATGCTGAGGGTTTTTTTGTTTAAATATCAACTGCTTGGAGGAATGAGACCTAACTTTTCATCAAAGCAACAGCAAAAGATTCTAAACAAAAATATAAAGCCAACAATAAAAAACTTTTTAAAAATAAATGAAATAAACCAAAGAAGAGCAGAATGTAACTGGAACATGGCTCAGAATGCTGGAATACTTTTTATTAGTAAGAGAAGAAGAAGAATTGCAGATTTATACCCCACCCTTCTCTCTGAATTAGAGACTCAGAGCGGCTTACAATCTCCTATATATTCTCCCCCCCCAGACACCCTGTGAGGTGGGTTGGGCTGAGAGGGCTCTCACAGCAGCTGCCCTTTCAAGGAGAACCTCTGCCAGAGCTATGGCTAACCCAAGGCCATTCCAGCAGCTGCAAGTGGAGGAGTGGGGAATCAAACCAGTTCTCTCATTTAAGAGTCCACACAGTTAACCACTACATCACATTTTACGCCAGCAGAATTCTTGGAGGACATTTATTTGGTCTTACTTGCTAGAGCATGCCTGACTTCTGCAAGTCAGCTTTTCCCCTCTCATGTAAAATAAATCCCCCCCCCCAGATGAAAACAAAATACTTCGGTAAACTGGATTTTTATTGGACCACAAACAGAACATCTTGGCAATATTGTGTGAACACATGTTGTAGTCATTTCTCGGTAGCTTCATGTCAGCAGTTTATCAGAATCCACTCTTAAGCACAAAGTTACCAGCTGCTTTTAAGAGTCTAGGGCTACATTAGATGCTGTGGAATGCGCAGCACTATCTTTAGCACATTACCCCCTACCCTCACAAGCCATTTGTGCTGCAGATGGGGTGACCGATGCTGCTAGCATAATAGGTGAGACTTAACAAATCACAAGAACCAGAGACGCCCACATGTCTTCCTGTACCACACAGTTCCTGCTTTTTGCCATGGCAGCATCAAAGAATCTTGCAAAGCATTACAGGAATGCCTACAGAAAGTAAGTTTGGATATTCAGAAGCCATATTCTAAAGAATATATATATAAAAGTCACAACACAAGGAATTATGTCAAAATTTCAAATAACCCACTGTAGAATAATTTCAATAATATTAATAGGACTACTCTGAAGCAAGCTGCTCAGCAGTGAAGCTTGAAAGAGAATTCTGTTGCAGACTTAAGCCATGCATTGTGAAGGAATTCCTACTTTCGAATGAGATTCCGTGAAAATAAACTGCTTGATCATGATTATTTACAGTTTCATAGATCTCAGGTATAGAAAATGTTGCCAGCGCACTGGCCTAAAGAAAACCATCTTACAAAATTACTTTATCAGTCTAAATTTCATCCTATACTTCAAGTCAAAAGAAAGACTTCTTTACTTCATAAAGCTGGGAAAAAAGTATCTGAGGTTGCAATCCTTAAATCATTTAAAAACAAGCTTACTTAAAGGTTTTTCCACAGTAGTTATATTTCAGTGTGTTTTCTGATCATTTACTAAGGGACTAATGATCGGATGTGTTTTATTATGTTGAGCAGAAAATAAATCAAAACAACAAAGCTCTGTAAAAAGTCACAGACGGTTGGCAAGTACCATGTATTTACTTTACAATTTATAAACTCCAAGATCTTGTACCAGAAGGTGATTACACTACTCAAATTACATTTATTCATTGTTAGGGCAAACTTTTTTTAATGACTGAAAAATTAATAATGAACCAAGATTTTTGTCTTAGACATGAAAATGAAATTACTGGGATTATATTAATATGCTTTATAAAGCAGCTATTCCCTTGTGGCAAGTAAAAATTACCTCCAGGCAATGAGGCAGGAAGTTTTTGTCAACTGACAGAATCTCGCCTCTCATTTAAGGTTCTGATGACCTGTGTGGAAAGGCTGGCTATCAGAAATGCTTGCTGGTTTTAGCAACCAATTTGCAAGGCTCAAATAAAGTGTATGTGTGTGCTGAAAGCAATGTGCAGCCATACATTTGATAGCATTTAGTGTTATGTTATACTGAAATAGTAAAGGAAAATTTTCCCTATATAATAGGACAGATATCTTATTTATTTTATTTATTTGCTTTTTAGACAACCCTCCGCTGTGCAAAGGACACACAGGGCAATGTACATAATATCAATAAACACATTTATGAATCAACCATAAATCAAATTAAGACCGCTAATGAGAACAGTAATAAAACTATTTCAGAATGGTGTTTTAAGGACACTTTCCCCATAGAGGAGAGCAGAGCTAGATGAGGCCAGGCTCAATGGCAACCATTATGGTACTCAGTTGTAGGCCTGGAGGACTATTTCTGTCTCACAGCCCCTTTGGAATTGCACTAAGTCCCACAGGGCCTGGATGTCATTAGGCAGAGAGTTCCACCAGGCCAGTGCAGACCCCAAAAGGTCCTGGCTGCAGTTGAGGACAGCCGGATATCTTTTGGGCTAGGGATCACCAGGAGGTTCTTCTCTCAATTTGGGGCCAGTGCAGTTGGCAAAACACCAGCTGAATGTGCACTGTCAGTGGGATACAGCAAGGACCTGGGCCACTGGTTCTGGACCAGCTGTTGTGATTTCTGGGTCAGTCTCAAGGGAAGTCCTGCACACAGCAAATTACAGTAGTCTAGTCTGGAGATGACTGTTGCATAGATTACTGTGGCTAGGTCAAAGTGAGACAGGTAGGGGCCAGTTGACTGATCTGGCACAGCTGGAAAAACACCAGTTTGGTAATATTTGTGAACTGGGCCTCCATCGATAAGGAGACATCCAGAAGCACACCCAGGCTCCTGGTACTTGGCACCAGTGTTCAAGGTACACCATCAAGAGCTGTAAACCGAAACTCCAACCCCTACTCATAGCCACATAACCTCCATCTTTCATGGATTCAGTTTCAGCCAGCTCTGCTTCAGCCATCCAACCACAGACTCCAGCCCTTCAGCCAAAATAGATGGGGAGGCATCTGTTCATCCATCCATCAACAGATACAGCTGGGTGTCATCTACATACTGATGACAACCCAGCCTGAAACTCTGCTCCAGCAGGATGAGGGTGCACATATAGATGTTAAACAGCATTGAGGCGATGACAGCCCCCTGAGGGACCTCACACATTAAGGGGTATTAAGGAGACACTCTCTCTTCTAGCACCATCCTCTGACCCTGGAGAAATGAGGTAAACCACTTCCAGACTCTTCCACATGAACTCCTATGTTGTTGGGGTGGTGGGTCAACAGATCATGATTGACCATGTTGAACACTGATGTCAGATTTAACCATAACAGCAGCACTGACTGGTCTCAATCCAGCTGCCTGTGGAGATCATCCATGAGAGCAACCAGCATTGTCTCTGTCCCATGGCCAGGGCAGAAACTGGACAGGAATGGATCCAGGACTGACATGTCTTCCAGGAAATTCTGGAGCTGTTCCTCCTATGCTCTCTCAATTACCTTGCCCAGAAATGAAAGGTTAGTGACTGGGCAGTAATTGGCAGGATCTGAATGGATCCAAAGATGGTTTCTTTAAAAGCAGATTACCACAGCCTCTTTTAATCCACCCCCTGGAAAGACCCCTGTTCTAAAAGACAGGTTAATAATGCCCACTAGGGGGCCCTGTAATCCATCACCACTGTGTTTCACCAGCCATGAGAGACTCAAGTCTAGGAGGCAGGTGGTCAGCTTTACAGCATCCAGAATCCTGCCAACGGCAGCCTGAGAGAGTAGGCTGAAGTTGTCAAATATTGAATCCAAAGATGGCTGTCATGAGCCCTGATGAGGAGGAGCTGGAAGAGTTAACAGATCTGGAAGAGTTGCCAGCCAGTTCTTCAGCTGAACAAACAGCAGCTAGCCCATCAATAACTCTCCAGGCACCAGTGTCAGCTGTTGACAATCAATCTCCTCCAAGAGCTCCTCCTCCCATCTCAAGAGTTCAAAGCAGGCTGTGGAAAGAACTTTCAGAGTGAAGACATGAGGCACGCTGATGCTTCAGATCTCTCAGCCCTGAGTTCTAGCAGAGTCACTGACACCCAGGAAGCAAGCTGATTGAGACTCCCATATAGCTCCCACCTAGGACCTGGTAACCTTGTGGAAGCAACAAGTCTATTATCTGGCTTGCATCCACACTCCTTCCTGATTCCTGATCCTGACTTGCTTGATTTCCTTGGCATCCTGACCTTTTGGCTTTTGGACATTGACTTCTGATTCCGGTTTGTGATTCTGCATTGGTGACTTGGCTCCTGCTTGACTTCCTGGACTTTGACCTTGGACTGGCTTTGGACTCCTGCCTGCCTACACCCTGAGAATGTGACAATGGCCAAACAGCCTCCAGTTCACATATTGTATCAATATTGGCGGGTAGGTCATGGTGGAGTGACAAGATCTTATACACAAAAAAGTTCACAAAAGCCTCACAGTGAATGGTCAGATTGCTAGCCACCCTGAGTCCATCTGGAATGGGTGGGATATAAATTGAAAGTAAGTAATTAAGTAAATAAATAAGGAAAGAAAGAAAGAAAGAAAGAAAGAAAGAAAGAAAGAAAGAAAGAAAGAAAGAAAGAAAATAAATAAATAATTTTTGGGTTCTCTCCATGAGAGAAGTCAAAGACCGTGAGAGAAGTCAAAGAAATGAGGTAAGCCACTTCATGGCCACTCCACAAACTCCTATGCTGGTGAGGTGGGGAGGCAACAGTTCATGACTGATCATGTTGAACACTGCTGTCAGATCTAACAGTAACAGCAGCACTGACCCATTTCAATCCAGAAGCCTGTGGAGATTGTCCATGAAGGCGAGTGTCCTAAACAATTGTGCTGAGGGAGAGCTAATGGATGTGATGGAGGCTGCAAAGAATTTCCTCTTAGCAGCCTTCACTGTCATATCATAGGTTTTCATAAGCAATGGGATGTTCTTGTGGCTTCATCATGAGACCGCTGTCAAGTTTGCACTAGCTGTCTAAGTTCCCGTTTCATCCCCCTAAGCTCCAAGGTACACTATAGGGCTAGTCTGAGGTGGTAACAAAGAGAAAAGATTAGATTTATACCCTGCCCTTCACTACCTGAAGGAATCTTAGAGTGGCTTACAATCCACTTTCTCTTCCCCTTCCCACAACAGTCACCCTGTGAGGTAGGTGGGACTGAAAGAGCAGAACAATTCTGACAGAATGTGGCTGATCCAAGGTCACATTAGCAGGTGCATGTGAAGAAATGGGGAATCAAATCTGGTTCTCTCAGATAAGAATCCGCACACTTAACCACTACATCAAACTGGCATTGGAGGGTGTTTTATCAATGGCTTCAGAGAGATGGGTATTCCAGTTCTCTTATCAGCATGTCCAATGAGTCAATGAGATATTGGATCCCACAGATATTTATGCTCCATGGGTGAGCATAAATCAGCTCACTGCTTAAGACAGGGAGGGATTGGAGCACCCAGCCTGACCTTCAGGGTATAATGATCTGACCATTGCACCCTATTGATGGCAATCAGATCTATATTTATCTCCATGCCAAAGATCAAATCCAGTGTGTGGTCTGCTTAATGTATGAGACTTGACAATCTGGGAGAGTCCCAGCATTACCATGGAGGACACAAGGTCTGTAGCCTGTCTGGAGGCAATGGCATCAGCATGGAAGACCAAGGGGTAAAAGGATTACTGAAGGAGGATAGGGAAATGGCTGAGAAGCTGAATGCATTTTTTGCCTCCGTCTTCACTGTGGAAGACGAGAAGTGTTTGCCCGCTCCAGAACCACTAATTTTGGAAGGGGTGTTGAAAGACCTGAGTCAGATTGAGGAGAAAAGAGAGGAGGTCCTACAACTGATAGACGAATTAAAAACTAATAAGTCACCAGGTCCAGATGGCATATGTCATGCCTGCCCCTGACCCAGCACCTGCTAGCTCAGAGCAGGCGCCTCTAACAGCCCTGGACGTAAGTCCTGAGGAGGCAAGCCGGCAGCAGGAGCCACCTGGAACTGATCAGGCCACGCCGGGCCCCAGCTCATCCCCTCCTGAATCTCCACCACCTGTTAGCCGGCTCCGTGAAAGGAGACGGCAGGAGATTAGAAACAGAAGGAGTGAAGCACGCATGCGGGGGAGAAGAGATCTAAGCCCGGCATACTAATGGGTTAACAAGCCAGCACAGTATATCTGCAATCCCGGCCCTTTGGCAAACTGTGCTGGCAACGAACGATCCTCCTGGGACGTGACCACGCTCTGCACCCTCTTGACTCCTGTGAGAACCCGCATATTTCTGACCCGGCTTGAACCTTGGACCTCGGAACTCTGGACTGTGACTTTGCTCTGTGGACTTGCTTTGGTAATTTGACTTCATTCGGCTTTGCTCTCTCTGGCTACCCGACCCTCGGCATTCCTGTGTTTACGCTCTCTGTCTCATCCCTTGGCTCGGACTGATTTATGGTTTTGACTAATTGGACTGTTTAAGATAACGCCTGTGCTGCTCCCTGAAAACCTCAGCCGGCTGCAAGAGTTCTGGCTGACTGCCGGGACGCCAGCAGCCGTCTCCTACCCGAGGCTCGAGTCGTGACAGCATACATCCAAGAGTTCTGAAAGAACTCAAAGTTAAACTTGTGGATCTCCTGACAAAAATATGTAATCTTTCATTGAAATCTGCCTCCGTTCCTGAGGACTGGAAGGTAGCAAATGTCACCCCATCTTTAAAAAGGGTTCCAGAGGAGATCTGGGAAATTACAGGCCAGTCAGTCTGACTTCAATACCAGGAAAGTTGGTAAAAACCATTATCAGGGACTGAATGAGTAGGCACATTGATGAACACGAGTTATTGAGGAAGACTCAGCATGGGTTCTGTAAGGGAAGATCTTGCCTCACTAACCTGTTACAGTTCTTTGAGGGGGTGAACAAACATGTGGAAAAAAGAGACCCAATAGATGTTGTTTACCTTGACTTCCAGAAAGCTTTTGATAAAGTTCCTCATCAAAGGCTCCTTAGAAAGCTTGAGAGTCATGGAGTAAAAGGACAGGTCCTCTTGTGGATCAAAAACTGGCTAATTAATAGGAAGCAGAGAGTGAGTATAAATGGGCAGTCTTCGCAGTGGAGGATGGTAAGCAGTGGAGTGCCGCAGGGCTCAGTACTGGGTCCCATGCTCTTTAATTTGTTCATAAATGATTTGGTTGGAAGTGAGCAGTGAAGTGGCCAAGTTTGCAGATGACACTAAATTGTTCAGGGTGGTGAGAACCAGAGAGGATTGTGAGGAACTCCAAAGGGATCTGTTGAGGCTGGGTGAGTGGGCGTCAATGTGGCAGATGCGGTTCAATGTGGCCAAGTGCAAAGTAATGCACATTGGGGCCAAGAATCCCAATTACAAATACAAGTTGATGGGGTGTGAACTGGCAGAGACTGACCAAGAGAGAGATCTTGGGGTCGTGGTAGATAACTCACTGAAAATGTCAAGACAGTGTGCGATTGCAATAAAAAAGGCCAATGCCATGCTGGGAATGATTAGGAAGGGAATTGAAAACAAATCAGCCAGTATCATAATGCCCCTGTATAAATCGATGGTGCGGTCTCATTTGGAATACTGTGTGCAATTCTGGTCACCGCACCTCAAAAAGGATATTATAGCACTGGAAAAAGTGCAGAAAAGGGCAACTAGAATGATTAAAGGGCTGGAACACTTTCCCTATGAAGAAAGGTTAAAACGCTTGGGGCTCTTTAGCTTGGAGAAACGTCGACTGTGGGGTGACATGATAGAGGTTTACAAGATAATGCATGGGATGGAGAAAGTAGAGAAAGAAGTACTTTTCTCCCTTTTTCACAATACAAGAACTCGTGGGCATTCGATGAAATTGCTGAGCAGTCAGGTTAAAATGGATAAAAGGAAGTACTTCACCCAAAGGGTGATTAACATGTGGAATTCACTGCCACAGGAGGTGGTGGTGGCTACAAGCATAGACAGCTTCAAGAGGGGGTTAGATAAAAATATGGAGCAGAGGTCCATGTGGCTATTAGCCACAGTGTGTGTGTGTGTGTGTGTGTGTGTGTGAGATCTCACACACACACACACACACACACACACACTGTGGCTAATAGCCACATGGACCTCTGCTCCATATTTTTATCTAACCCCCTCTTGAAGCTGTCTATGCTTGTAGCCACCACCACCTCCTGTGGCAGTGAATTCCACATGTTAATCACCCTTTGGGTGAAGTACTTCCTTTTATCCATTTTATATAATTTTTTTGGCCACTGTGTGACACAGAGTGTTGGACTGGATGGGCCATTGGCCTGATCCAACATGGCTTCTCTTATGTTCTTATGGACATTGAAGTCCCCAAGGACTTTAAGTCTTGGGAACTACAAGGCCCAGCCCGCCATCACCTCTAGCGAGTTTGGTAGGCTGTCTGATGGTGTACTAAGCAATCGGTACACCAGCCAGACAGCCAAGCTCTCCTCAGTGTCTCACACCAGACCAACATAGTCAACACCAGAGACCTTTGGAGTGAGGAGTGTCCAAAAGAAAAGCAACTCTTGGATGAGTACTGCCATCCTCCTGCCCTTTAGCTCAAGACTGATGGACATATGTGTGAACTGGACAGTGAATACATGGAATTTCAGGACTTGGTATTGTGCCCTCCTCAGCCATGATCAAGTACACTGCCTAGGCCCTCATCAAGTGCAACACTGAATGTGTGGGTGCAGGCTCAATCCCCACTATCAGAAATGCCATCAAGAAAAATACCATGCCTGAAGGATCAAAAGCAATCAAAAGGTCTACGATAATCAACAGAATCACACTTGCTCAGTGATACTGTGGTAGTTTCAATTCCAAAAGCCAACCAGAAGCTGGACTGATAGGAGTCCAGATTAATTACATCAACTAATGTTAGACCTGCAAAGCTACAACTCACTTGAGTCGCTTGTCCCCTTCCCTACAAGATACTTGCTTCTAGAAAATGTCAGCTGTGTTGGTCTGCAGTTAGAAGAGCTAGATTGAAATCCAATAGCACCTTAGAGACCAACAAGATTTTCAGGGTAGAAGCTTTTTAGAGTAAAAATATTCTTTTGTATATGATTAAGGGAGCTTTGATTTTTGAAAGTTTATACCCCAAAATCTTGCTGGCCTCTAAGGTGCTACTGGACTTGAATCTAGCTCTTGCTTCCAAATTATATCTATCCAGAGAAGACTTCTTCAGGGTTCATGACTGCCTCCTTCAAGGCAGATGGTACTACCCCCTCCTTTAATGAAGCATTTACCACTCACTGGACCTAAACGGGTATTCTAATCAAGTTGCCCTTATCCTTGAAAATTAATACGTTCAGAGCAAAAGTCACTGCCTGTCTTACAAGTATCTTAAAATGAAGATCTACAGAACTCTTCTGAACACTTCTTAAGCACACCATAACATTTAAGCACAGCTTAACATACCTTAAGCTGTGAGCAGCATTAGAAATACGCCAACTTGGATCAGAAAAATTACAGACAAAATCCATTTGGGAGATCTTGAGAACAGCAGCTTAGCACTGGAGTACTAATGAAGACTTTGTTTTGTTTTCAAAGAAAGCATGGGCAGTTTACTCTCTGATCTCATAGAAGGCAAGTTCAGCTTACTCTCTGGTCAGGAAGCACATCTTCTCAGATAATAGGAAATTATAAAATAACTCTCAATCGGAATGTCAAACAAGACCTCAAAATAATTTAATCTGCACAAAAGGTGGTTTGCCCCTCAAAGCAACTTCTTCCTCTAGACTCTTCATATAGAAAATGACAACAGGGAAGAACATTTCAAATGACAGCAAGTTGAGATAATTGACTTCCAGATGCTTAAAACTGCTTATAATCAGCTTTGGAAACAGTAACAAGTTCCACTGAAGAACAGATATGGCAATATTTCCTTCCAATTTCCAATTTTGGAAGTTTAAATCATATCATTTGAATATGAATTAAATTGTAATTTTACTGCACTGATATATATATATATGATTACATTAATATGCTTCTGTCAGAGTCTGTGTGATGTGGAAGTCAAAGTGTCAGACTAGGATCTGGGAGATCCAGGTTCAAATTCCAATTCTGCTATGGAAGCCTGATGGGTATCTTCAGGCCAGTCACACACTCTCATCTGCCTCCCAGAGTTGTGAGGATGAAATGGAGGAGAGAAGAACAATAAGCTGCTCTGGATCACCACAGGTGGGTATAAATAAAGCTAGTTATAAACAAAATGATGGGGGAAACTGTGGTTTTGAAAGAATAAAAAATAAAAGGAGAAGACGTGTATGGGAATAAATTTTTTTAGCAGTTTTGTGCAAGAAATTATCTTCCCCATGGGATTTCATACCAGACAATGTATGACATAAAATAATACTACTAAATATACAAGGCTGGTAAATCTAATGCAGGTTTGCAGATTTGTTAAGATAATCAAGTAGGTAAGAAACAAAGTAAAATGCTGTCATTTGACCATTCCTCCCTAGAGATAAACAGCTCCATTAGAAATAAGCACTTCATTAATATTCAGGCTTTTAGTAAATCTGCCATCAACAATAAAGGTATAATGGTTCCACCTGGATGAGAATCAGAGCACCTGCTTCAAGGCACACTGGGAGTCTTTGGATGACGCAGAGAAGGATTTCTTTTTACCCCTGAGGGATATCATTTTGCAAGACCAGCAATCAGAATGTTACTCTCTATGATGCGAGATGATCAAGAGAATACCTGTAGTCTGCCATTATTGCTTTGAGGCCTGGAAATGTTGATCTGAGACTCCCAGGTAGCTGGCAGTGGAACACATTTATTTTAGATTCTTCAGGGTTTCATCTGTCTGAGAGATGTACAAAATGAAGACAGCTTTCCTAGAAGTCTTTAGAAACCTTGAGAGAGGTTGCCAGCACTGGGAAAGTAACTGGAATAGATCGTTAGAAAAATTAAGTTCTCAATTTTTAAAATATATTATCCATATGTATTTGCACATAAGGTGCTTGGGAGATACTGTTGCAGGTTGGGAGAAACAGGGTACAATCATTTTTAACTAATGAACCATATTGCCAGCCTTCTGTACAGGAGGCAGCTTTATTTGGAGGTCCAAAGTCTAAATTATCCAAAGGAACCGAGGGTAAAATGCAGGAGAGAATGATGTAAGCTGCTTGGGTCCCCATTGTGGAAAAAATAGTATAAATGAAGTACATAAATAATAAATATAGCTGAAGATGAGGTGGCACATAAAAGGTAGGTTGCTGGGTAGAAAGGAGAGAAGGAAGTGGGAAGATGCTGAAGATTGCAGGAGGAAAGATAAAACAGGGGGAATAAAGGGGAAGTGAGGTGCTTCCCACATGTCCTGTAGATTCACCACTCCACAACTGGACTGGTAGCCAGTATCTTGCAAGTTGGCTGAACAGAGGCTGCCAAGGGAAGGAAGGAAAGATGAAGATCAGAAGCAGACTAGCTAGTGAGTGGGAAGGATGGAAGTATAGGAACATAGAAAGAGTCTGTTTGATCAGACGAATGGTCCAGCATTTTGTTTCACACACAAAACCAGCCTGCAAAGTAGGAAAAGGAGAAGAGGCTATGGGATCTCTTAGGGAAGAGAAAGAAGGAATATTGGGAAAGGGGAAAAATGAAATTCACACCTATAGGTTCTTGCAGGTCCTTCATTTGTAGCGTCATAAAAACATGTTAGAGCAGACTGCAAAATGATTTGAAATACTGATCCTTAACAAAAAAAAAAAAGCCTAAATAAAATGATACATTTTAGCCTCGGACTTAGCAGCGGGTGCCAAGGCAAGCCTCAAGGGGAAGCTCATTCTACTGGCAAAGTGTCACTGATGAAAAAGCCATTCTCTGGTTGCCTAATTTATGTTCAAGAGACTTGCAGCATGTCTACTGCATGTGTAGGTCTTAAGCACACTGAATTTACTGTGCCAAATGCTCATAAAATCTAACTGTGCCTTAAGTCTAAACTGACTGTCCATTACTGATTCTAAACTCTATGGTCCCCTATCATTTCCTCGGTCTGCTTTGGTATTCCATAACTGATGATAGTCTTGATACTTCTTGAGAGGACTCTTCCTTGAAGGCTTCAAACCAGCTTTATAGGTTCTTCTTGGCTTATTTTATAAAGCTTTAGCAATTGTGAAAAAATGGCTACATTTTATCTCTGGTCTCCAGTTAACAAGAGAGTGATTATGACTGCCTCAAGTGTTAATGGATCCAACTTTCCAGATTGCAAAGTTCTCCAAGAGAAGGGATACAGTGATCATGGGAGATTTCAATTACCCGGACATCTGCTGGAAGTCCAACTCTGCTAAAAACGAAAAGTCAAATAGATTCCTGACTTGTCTTGTTGACAACTTCCTTTTACAGAAAGTGAAGAAGGAAACAAGGGGATCTGCTATCTTGGATATGATTCTCACCAACAAGGAAGAACTGATTGAAGAAGTGGAAATAGTGGGCACCCTGGGCAGTAGTGACAACATGATTTTGGAATTTACAGTCTTAGGGAAGGGAAAAGCTATACGTAGTCAGACTTATAGGCTGGACTTCAGAAAGGCAAACTTCGATAAACTTAGAGCTATGCTGGGTAAAATGGCCAGAAATTCTTAGAAAGAAGGGGGTTCAGGAAGGGTGGGAGTTTCTTAAAAGCAAATACTGAAAGCACAATCACAGATGATTCCTATGAGAAGAAAAAATGAAAAAAACCTAAAGAAGCCGAGGTGGCTCCATAAACAGCTCTCTAAAGACTTGAGAAATAAAAAAAGACTCCTTTAGGAATTGGAAGGAGGGTCTTATAACCAAGGATGAATATAAACAAATCACCAGTGCTTGTAGAGAAAAAGATAAAGCTCAGTATGAGCTTAGGCTGGCCAAAGATGTTAAAAACAACAAATAAGGGTTCTTTTCTTATGTTCAGAGTAAGAAAAAGAGCAAGAACATGGTAGGCCCATTGCGAGGGCAAGAAAGTGAAATTATAACAGGTAATGAAGAGAGGGCGGAACTGATCAATTCGTATTTTTCCTTCGTCTTCTCTTCTGAGGGGAACGGTGCTCAGCATGGCAAAAACAGAACATATAAGGAGGGTATGACGTTCCAACCCAGGATCAGCATAGGGGCAGTACATAAACACCTAGTTTCTTTAAACGAAACTAAGTCCTCAGGGCCAGATGAATTGCATCCAAGGGTTCTAAAAGAGCTTGTGGCTGTAATTTCTGAGCCTCTGGCTATTATTTTTGAAAATTCTTTGAGAACAGGAGAGGTGCCAGAACATCGGAGGCGGGCGAATGTTGTCCCCATCTTCAAGAAGGGGAAAAAAGACGATACGGGTAACTACTGACCCGTCAGCTTGACGTCTATACCTGGAAAAGTTTTAGAACAAATCATCAAACAGTTGGTCTTGGAACATTTAGAAAGAATGGATGTGATTACTAAGAGCCAGCATAGTTTTCTCAAGAACAAGTCATGTCAGACCAACCTGATCTCTTTTTTGAGAAAGTGACTACCTTGCTGGATCAGGGGAATGCTGTAGACATCGTTTATCTTGATTTTAGTAAGGCTTTTGATAAGGTTCCACATACTATCCTTGTTGACAAGTTGGTAAAATGTGGTTTGGATCTGTTACCGTTAGGTGGATCTGTAACTGGTTGACAGATCGCACCCAAAGAGTGCTTGTGAACGGGACTTCCAGGGTTGGAAAATGTCGCGCTGAATTGCTTCTCAGAAGGGGAGCAGGTTGGGGCTTCTGTTTGGGGTAGTGGAGGGCAATTTAATGCCTACTGCCTACTTTTCTCAGTCAGAGATCAGTCCAAGTTATGCACAGGAAACTCTGAGGAAATTTACCTTGGCTAAAAGGGAGTCCCACGGGGGGCCTCCTTTGAGGTTTTGAGGGGTCTCTGGAGACGAGTTGCATATTCATCATCTGCAGAAGTTTCCAGAGTCATTTATTTGACATAAGCTTGACAGGATCCTAACCTTCTTTGAGACTGCTAAACATCTAAAGCTATACAAGACCGGTGTTGGATTTGGATAACTGCAGAAAAAGGTACTGATGACTATCTTCATTCCGGGACTATTTAAAGTTAAACAAACTAAAATCAGAAGGTGGGAAACAAAGATTCAGAAAGCTTGGAAGAAGGGGAGAAGGAGTGAAATTTGAACTTTGTAAATTTAAAGGACAGTGCTAAAAAGTGGAAAGGAATTTATTGTTTTGTCAACTTGCGGTTTTGGTGAAAAAGCCCCATTGTCACAGATTTGCAGCTCTCACAGTCAACACAGGAAATATGTCAAACATCGCGAGATCTTTTTACCAGTGAAAACAGGATTTGGTGGCAAGAAAAGCAGGAAGTGTCAGATGGAAAAGGGAAATCATTGAAGCAACTAGCCTACTCTAGGACTATAATATCATAGAAAAACATTGGTGGCCATTGCTAGGTCAAAATTTAAACAAAGTTTTTAAAGTGTTTGGGACATTAAAAATTGGTGAAGCTGACAGAGGTGACAATTATAAGGTAAATACTATTGGACATTATCGCTGATAATTATTTTAGAAGCCTTTTGAAGGGAATTTTTTTTAAAGGGAAGCAGAAAGTCGTGACCGCCATTTTGGAAGAAATAAAAACTTTAAAAATTAATATCTGAGCCCAGGAGGCTCTGAGGACGGCAAAATTAGGCTTATTGAAAAGGGCAAGCCTTACTCTATCAAACCTGATAGTTTAAATTTATTTTGGAGAGGTCAAAATTTTTGGTGTTTTTTTAAATGCAAGAGCATGTTAACCCGTGCAAGGACTGCCTCAATGGAGAAAATGCAAGAGCAATTAGAAGCAATGGAAGCCAGGATGATGAAAGGGGTGAGAGACATGATAACTGCTTCTAAAAAAGAAATTAGAAAAGACATTGAAGAGCTAAGGAAAGATACAGAAGATCTCAGAAATGATGTTACTGTGGTAATATCAAAGAAAGTGCAAGAGGTGGAAGAGAGAGTGAAAGTACATGATTCCACCTTGCTAAAAATGCAAGAAAAGGTGGCAATTCATGACTGCAAACTGATGGAAACCCAGATATGTCTGAGAGGAGTACCTGAGGATGAAGAGACTGCCAAAAGAAGATATAACTATAATTTGATACTTGTTTTCAGCTGCTAGGACATTATATGCGCAGTTGTGGAAGCAAGAAAAAATATCAGAGAAATGGGATTAGATTGTAAAAGTTATGACATGGAGTGAAATGGACAAATTAACAAGAATTTTAAGAGACTATGATTTAGAAGTTTTTAAGATGGAGTGGAAAAAGTTCAGAAGATATGTAGAAGAAGAGTGGAAAATAAAAGGACATTGGACAATTTTTGATAATGATTAAGTCTTAGAAAAAATATTAATTTTTGTTTTTATTAGTTAAGGGTACCTTTAAACACTAGTACTTTAAGTAAATAACACTGGTGAGGGTCAAGTAATGGGGGGAGGGGTGGGTAGAAAGTAATATATGGGATAGATAAAAGAAGTTATTAATGATGCAAGAAATATAATTTGTTACCATATGTTACCAAATAAACTTGTTTTAACAAAAAAAGAAGAGTGCTTGTGAATGGTTCCTCATCCTTTTGGAGAGGAGTGACAGGTGGAGTGCCTCAGAGATCTGTCCTGGGACCTGTTTTGTTCAACATCTTTATAAATGATTTGGAATAGAGGAAATGCTTATTAAATTTGCAGATGATACTAAATTTGGAGGGGTTGCAAACACAGAAGAAGGCAGAAACAGGATACAGGATGATCTTGACAGGATGGAAAACTGGGCTAAAACCAATAAAATGAATTTTAACAGGGATAAATGTAAAGTTCTGCATTTAGGTAGGAAAAATCCAATGCATGGTTATCGGATGGGGAAGACTTGTCTTAGCTGTAGTATGTGCGAAAAGGATCTAGGGGTCTTAGTTGATCATACGCTGAACATGAGTCAACAGTCAAAATTGAGGGGTTTTGGTAATTTTGGACTCTTCAGTCACAAACATTTTATCAATGGGGCTGAAAATGTGTTGGACTTTTTAATTAGTCAATTTGCAGCCTTCCATGGTCTATTTTCACCTTGGGCAATTCTTTTGTTTTTGGACCATTTTCTTATTCCTGCCTAAGACTGGGAAATATGCATTATGTATGCTAAGAATTGCACAGGGATGTTTGTACACTATTTGTGTAGCAGAGAGTAACTGATTTAAATTGTTTATTTTAATGTTTAATCTAACTGTTTTTACATTTTTATTCTATTATGTTGGGAGCCGCCTTGAGCCTGCTTTGGCGGAGAGGGCGGGATATAAATCAAATAAACTAAACTAATTATAATTCATAGGCATTCAACAAATTTCACCCCACCATCAACTTGACAATGAACCAAACTATGTGAGAAATACATTTTCTGGACACCACTATACAAATGCATGACATATGCACAGCCACCACCTTATATCGGAAATCTACTGATTGACAAACATATCTACATGCATCTAGCTGTTCTTTCAAGAGCAGTCCTCTCAGAGATCTCTCAGTCCCACCTACTTCACAGGGTGTTTGCTGTGGGAAGAGGAAGGGAAGGAGATTTTAAGCCACTCTGAGATGCTGAGTGAAGGGAGGGGTATCCAACTCTTCTTCCTAAACATAACCAATCTATTGTCTACAATAGACTCTACGCTACAACCATATCTTTTCTAATCAACACACAGATATTCTCAACCGTGAGATGTACAACAAACCTTTTTGAAGCTAAAATATCCACCTGATGACGGCAAGAAACAGTTTAACAAAGTCAGAACAATACCCAGAGAAAACCTGTTACAAAACAGGCCCCAAAGAGACTATAACAGAAAACCACTAGTAGTCTCATACAGCTCTCAACTCAAAACAGTTCAGTGCATCATCAGTGACTTACAACCTCTACTGAATAATGACAGATCTCTTTCATAAGTACCGTACTTTCTTGAACACAGATGGGCCCCCAATCTTAAACAACTTCTCACCTAAATTAATACAATTTGAACATGGACACTGGTACCAGAGCTTGCAATAAACCTAGATGCCAACTTTGCTGCCACGTACACTCAGACAATGCAATTACTTGCCTAACAACATCAACTACACCATCTCAGGCTCATTCACTTGCTCATCTTCTAATATTGCAGATGCCATTAAATGCCAACAATGCCCTTTGGTTCTCTACATAGGGCAAACAGGTCAAACCCTATGCCAAAGGATAAATTAACAGAATCTGACATCAAGAATCACAAGACTGAGAAACCTGCAGGAAAACACATAAGCCTTCTAGGATATTCAGTGGGTGATCTCAGTAGCTTTTGTACTACAAAGGAACTTCAGAAATGGACTAGAAAGGGAAACTGCTGAGTTACGAGTTATTACAACACTTAGAACAATGGAACTCCTAGAATTTAACAGGGATATTGGTTTATTATCTCACTACATATGCTAATGTCATTCTGTCCTTACATCTGCGTTCTCACCAATCCCTCAGAAGGGCTATACATCCTCTTTATTTTAATTTCTTATTTGGAATAGTAGATTGTAATGTAATGAATAGCAGAATGTAATATTACTTGGAATGATAGATTGGAATGTCTGGGGACAAAAGAGTGGTCAGGGAACAGAGAAGAGATGCTGTACTGTAGCCTACACTATTGAGACAAGATGGATGGAGCATGATAACAGAGAATAATTAGCTAATTATTCTCAGCATTCCACATTTAAGAAAGGCTCATTTACCCAACGATCTCTGATTTTGATATATTTATTTTCTTTGCTATGTTTCCTCCTGGAATTAAACCCAAATGTTGACCATGTAAACAAATCTTGTTATTCCAGTTTGGTTGTTGGATCTGTTAATAAACATCCTATGTTGTATGTTAATTTGCTGCTCACCTATATGTATGGACTGGTAACTTCCATTTCAATTTATCTGAAAGTGTGTGTGCACACAAAAAGCTTATACCTTGAATAAAACTTTGTTGGTCTTCAAGGTGCCACTGGACTCAAACGTTCTGCTGTTTCAGACCAACACAGTTCCCCACCTGAAGCTATAATTAAAAGAGGCCCGCTGGTACAAAGCTATGTATATCTGCAAATCTACTTCATATCACTATTTGTTCAGGAGCCTTGAAAAACTGATCAACTATGAAAAAGTAACTAAAGCATTTGGCATGTTTAGTGTACACGAATCAAAGGCTAATTGGGTGAATCTGAAAGCAATATAAATGGAGATGGAGCCAAAGTGCTGGAAGACAAATTGTATTATGGAACTTATATCCCAAGAAAACAGGCATCTCCTGTGAGATCCTATAGGTTCTCTCGCAAAATTTAACTGATAGAACATGGACCTTAAATGTGAACAGGGTATATCTCTCCACAGCTATTCTTATCAGGTAATATTTAAAATATCCTAATGTCAGCAGTAAACCATAAGTTTGGATTTCATTTGCCATATCCCTTGTCATGTCTGCCTTGCATGTTTTGATCTTTCTAAATATTTTACAAGGTTAAACATAACTAAAGACAAATATCCACTCCTATTTTTCAAACAAACAACCCTAGTCCCAAGATAATCAGGCTTTTGTTTAGGAGTCAGGAAGTGTCCCTTATGGCTCTGACATCGGCAGCTCTCAATGCTGTGTGAACAGGTTTGTTCAGCTTATTTTGTGACAGGTACAGAGCACCTTACTGTCCTATCTATTGAACAACCAACAAAGACAGAGAAGGTTATAATATATAAATAAATCTCAGCCCAGGACAGGGTATCAATCTCTCTCTCTCAGTTTTTCAATATAATTTACAACAAAAGCTTCATTAGCACACAACCTAAAGCATAACACTCATTAAAATTCATTTAGGAATAGCCAAGTTGGCAGCCAAGGGACCTGCTTAACATGATGCTCAGAGTCTCCTTGTACACCTGCTTTAGTGTACACAATTAAGAGAGACTCTTGGGGAGAAGATCACCTACAGCCCCAGCAGGGCATTTTTTCTGCTATAATTTCTAAGTGTGCAATAATCATGCAATTAACTTGCTAATTAGAGAAAGCTATCATCACTGACAGGAGCAGCCCTTTTCTAAGGTATATCCAACGATATTCCTCTTCTGGTTGATTTGTGTCTAACTCATTCTTTCTTTAAAAAATAGCTTGTATTGTACTATGAACCCAGTTTAATCAATCACCCATTAGCATGGAGAATTAGCAAACAGTATTCCCTCCAGGATATATTTATGTAAGTCCAAGAGACCAGCATGACGTAATCAACTCCTAGCAGAATACCTCCATATCATGCTATTGTAAGTGTCTGATGAAACAAATTATACCTGATACACCTTCAGAAACCAACACTTAACTTACTTGTGGTTCAATAAGCCTGCAAACAGAATCACTTTATGTTCTTATATGACCTTCTTCCAGCTAGCAAATTGTATTGTGATTTTTTTCCAGCTTTTAAAAACACCCCCACTTTATCTCAGTGGATTAATTTATTACCTAAACAACATTATTATATATTCTTGCACTGTACAAAACAAACCGCACTGTATAAGACAATACACAATGACAGAAATTTAAGTAATTCATGCTTCTGGTGGGTGGTTGTGTTGCTGTGTAATAGAAGAGCAAGATTAAGAACATTAGAGAAGCCATGGCGAATCAGGCCAATGGGCCATCCAGTCCAACACTCTGTGTCACATAGTGGTCAAGAAAAGCAGATGCCATCAGGAGGTCCATCAGTGGGGCCAGGACACTAGAAGTCCTCTCACTGTTGCCCCCCCCCCCCCAAACACCAAGAATACAGAGCATCACTGTCCCAGAAGAGAGTTCTAACAATATGCTGTAGTTAATAGCCACTGATGGACAGGGTAAACAGGCAGGGTAAACAGCTGCCTGTTGGTGAGGGGCTGTGGTACAGCATCTACTTTGCTTGCAGACGATTCCAGGTTCAGTCCTCAGCATCTCCAGTTAAAGGGATTGAGTAGGAGGTGATAGCTAGGGGCTCTTTAGCTTGGAGAAACGTTGACTGACGGGTGACATGGTAGAGGTTTACAAGATTATGCATGGAATAGATAAGGTTAGAGAAAGAAGTACTTTTCTCCCTTTCTCACAATACAAGAACTTGTGAACATTCAATGAAATTGCTGACACAGAGTGTTGGACTGGATGATTAAAGGGCTGGAACACTTTCCCTATGAAGAAAGGTTGAAACGTTTGGGACTCTTTAGCTTGGAGAAACGTCGACTGCGGGGTGACATGATAGAGGTTTACAAGATAATGTATGGGATGGAGAAAGTAGAGAAAGAAGTACTTTTCTCCCTTTCTCACAATACAAGAACTCGTGGGCATTCGATGAAATTGCTGAGCAGACAGGTTAAAACGGATAAAAGGAAGTACTTCTTCACCCAAAGGGTGATTAACATGTGGAATTCGCTGCCACAGGAGGTGGTGGCGGCCACAAGCATAGCCACCTTCAAGAGGGGTTTAGATAAAAATATGGAGCAGAGGTCCATCAGTGGCTATTAGCCACAGTGTGTGTGTGTGTGTGTGTGTATGTATATATATATTTTGCCACTGTGTGACACAGAGTGTTGGACTGGATGGGCCATTGGCCTGATCTAACATGGCTTCTGTTATGTTCTTATGTAGTCCATCAGTGGCTATTAGCCACAGGGAATAGATGGAACTCTCTGTCTGGGGCTCTGTATGCTTTGTGCTTGGGGAGGCAACAGTGGGAGGGCATCTAGTGTCCTGGCTCCACTGGTGGACCTCCTGATGGCACATTGATTTATGTTTGTTTCCATAACCATACAAGGGCTGCAATCACACACACTAAATAATGCACTTTCAATCCACTTTCAATGCATTTTCAAATTGGATTTTGACAGTTCACACAGTAAAATCCAGTCAGAAAGTGCACTGATAGCGGATTGAAAGTGCATTATTTAGTGTGTGTGATCACAGCCAAGGATTACTTTGTTGTGTCAACCAAAGGTCTGTCTAATCAAGAATTCTGTCTCTACCATTAGCTGGCCAGATACCAGAAGTTCACCAGCAGTGCATGATGTTCATAGCCAGACCTTACTATTTGTCCCAGCACTTCATAATAATGGGTATATGGCCCCTGAACAATTTTCAACCATTTCTAATAGCCACTGTCAGATCTACTCTCTATGAATTCATGTAATTCTTTTGCGTAATTTCATGGCTGGCAACCAAATTTTATAATAATAAATGAGAGTTACTGTGGGGCAGCAGATACATAACTATTGTGTACCCTAACTACCATGCACAGCCATAAACTACACCCTGAGCTCCTCAAGAAGGTGTGGGATAAAAATGTAATAATGAAAAGAAGAAAATATGTTGAAGTATATGCCTTGCAGCGCTATTCTACAGCTTGTTTCTGAATGGCTTAGGCTAGTGACTAAGCCACTATGCTGCTGCAGAGATGTGGCGTGGACAAGTTCATATTTCTAAAGACTAATCATTACCTTAAATTAATTACAGTGAATAGATAACATTGCCAGTACAATAGTATATAAACTTGGCAGTTTCAAAGATGTAATTTTTTTTCAGGTGATTAGAAATTGACTGAGTAAAAGCATGTTTTATTGAGGGGGGGAGGGGAGAAGCAAAAAAGTACAAATATAATACAATCTAAATTGGACTCCCACCCTCCAAAGAAATTATGAATTCTCCTAACTGGCTCTGCAGGACAAATAAAAATCAAAGCTAAAACTGTTATCTCAGACTAGGAGTGAAAACAAACCAAAACTGTGATTAAATCTTGTTTCACTTTTAGTTAACTCTCCTCTAATGTCTCTGTCTTTTCTTGCACTACGAAAGTTAGAAGTGTTTGCAAGATGTTAGCATTTCACTGCTCTACAGTTACAGGGGGAAAATTCAATTGGTGACATCATTGCAGTGAAGTCACTGAAGAAAGGGGGAAAAGTGGTAGATGTAAAAAATGCAGTCAAGAAAGATTGTGTCAACAATGCAACAAGAATAAAGGAACATTTAACACCATGCAGAAACAATTCTGAAACAGTACAAATCATACTGTGCCATATATAGTGGTACAATAACATTCATACAACAACCTGACAGACCCATACCATCTGATAAATGTCGAATTCAGGAATCCTATATAGGCAAACAAGCAAAAATGTTAATCACCAGCCTCTGGACTTGCATTTATATTATTTTAAGACTACTAAATATAATTTTAAAAGTTGCTAAGGTCAACTTTGGACTATGATTTACTTGAAATATTTGTATTTCTTTTTCTGCTTGCACTATTCACTCAAAGTGGCTTACAACAATGTATTTTTTTTTAATTATGCAATAGAGAATGATCTCAACACAGCAGAACTAGTCTGATGACAAGAGGTCAGACAATGCTCTCCTTTGGCTCTGCAGGTTCAGGGAACCAGCAGCAGCTGAGCAGCAGGGTTCTTTTGGAGGAGGGGCACGAACACCCTGCTTTTTCTCCTTCTCTCAGTCACGGAAAGGACCGAACAAGCTAAAATAAAATTATTTTTCCTCCTTTATTGCAGGAACTTGGTAACTCATGGGAAATAGCAAATAGAAAAATACGGGAAGAAGCAGCAGCAGGATCTCTGTTTTCCAGATCAGTATCACAGATATGCAGTCTACCACAAATAGTTGTTCTAAGCAGTCAAAGGTTTTTACAGGCTTTAAGAACAAAATGGCAAAAGATCAAGAAAAAGGAGATAAGACACCAGCAAAAGCTGTATTTGCAAATAGCATATTTCTATCCATAACTGAAAATCAATACTGGGGAATAAATTATAAATTAATTCACCCATTATATAAGTGACACTCACATTATGGCTTACTGTATTATCTCTAAGATAGGGGATATAACAGACTTCAAACAATGGTTATTTTAAGAATTGATCAAAAAGAATCAATGACTCTGATGTCAGATGGATGGACTGATATATATGGAAATTGTCTACAGAATATATGTTGCAACACCTAAGCCAAAGTCCCTGAGAGTAATTTCTAAATCTTATCATACAGGTGAATACATGGCCAATTTATTAAGTGACAGGTGCAGGCCTTTATTACCGATGGCAAACAGTAAATGCAAAGTATCTTAATTGAATAGCATTTGGCTGTCTTGATCATGGGTTGAACCTTCTGGCAAAAGACTGCTGTTGACAATACCAGCGAACTGCAAAGCAATTGTGAAGGTCAGTGGTTTCCAACCTTTTTGGCACCAGGGACTGGTTTCATGGAAGACAATTTTTCCACAGACTGGGGAGGGGTGGTGATGTTGGGGTTTTTGCCAACCCCTGCCCCTCATGGGGGTCTTTAAATAGGGGGGGGGAGATTGGGGCTGCTTCTGCCACCTCCTTGTGAGGTGGGAGAAGCAGCTGATCTGCCTCCCTCTCCTTGGGAAGCTGGGCTTGGAGGAGAGCACACACCAGTGTGCTGTCCCGCTGCTCTCAGCTTCCTGAGTCTGTGACCTTGGAAGTAGAGTGCACCATGCCTGTGTGGCCTGGTTGCTAACAGGCCACAGACTGGTATTGCAACATGGCCCGAGGTTAGGGACCCCTGGAGAAGGTAACTGTGATTCCCATCTGGTTGAACAATTCAGTCATAATCACAGACATGCTGACATATATAGTGCCTTGTTTGGTGTAGTGGTTAAGTGTGAGGACTCTTATCTGGGAGAACTGGCTTTGATTGCAGAGCAGATCTCCAGACCCCCACCTGGAGGCTGACAACCCTAGCTCAAGAGGCACTTAGCAGAAACTATAAGGCACTATGTATGTCAACATATCTGTGATTATGACTCCACTTCAGCTAGATGGGAATCACAGTTATCTAAGAATATTACTAGTGGCAGTACTCGACAAGAATCCCCTAACTTGCTGTATGCTTACTTTTATCATGGCTAAAAGAAAAAGCACAAGGACAACAGATAATGCATATTTATTCACACAGGCCATAAACCTCAAATAAAATTTTAGGTAAAAACCTGTACTCTTAACAATTCTAGCAATGAACAAGAAACACATATATTGTGGGATTGTTAACATTAGCTGCTCTTTCATAAGAAGGACCCTGTGACTGAACTACAGACAAAGCAGATAGATCCAAGTAGTCAGCCGTGTTGGTCTGAAGTAGTAGAACAAAATAGGAGTCAAGTTGCACCTTTAAGGCCAACTTAGTTTTATTTAGAATGTAAGCTTTTTGTGTGCTTTCTAAGCACACTTCATCAGATGAGAAATCCTGTACCAGATTTCTCATCTGATGAAGTGTGCTTAGAGAGCACACGAAAGTTTACATTCTAAATAAAACTAAGTTGGTCTTAAAGGTACAACTTGACTCCTATTTTGTTCTACAGACAAGCAGTTAGCAAGAATACATCTGAGAGTGCCACAGTCACTCTCCAGAGCTCACTACACTGTGAGCCATTCTAGCCTGAGAGATAAAGGGCCACTATGCTTCAGAAGTTGTGAGGAAATGACTTTGGTACTGGATATATTTTAGATTTTTTTCTAGATATATTTTCCTAGATATATTTAGGATAAGCACTAAGTCTCATTCATAGTAGTTCTAATTCAGAGCCTTGTTGGTTAAGAAAAAGCTTGTATATGACTTGTGGAATTGGTAGCCCTGGAAAGACCCTTTTTAGAAATGTAGGGAGGAGAAACAGAAGTTGAGGAGTGTATCAGATAAGATTGAAGATAAGAGAGTGATGAAGTCTAGGGAATTAGCAAGATGCAGAGTTTTACAGCTAAAGACTGAACAAGACATAATAGGTGACAGTTACCAGTTTAAAACCCAGACCTCTAGCTGCTATCTAAACAACTGGGTAGCTGACAAAGAGGGATATGGTATGTTAACTTTGAACTAATCGTATTGCTTGTGTTGCTAAAACAGTTTATAATAGTGATATATTTTGGGTAATTTACAATGCTTTTTAAAAAGTGATGTTGGTTTACAGTATCTTGTTAAGCCCTCACACCTATTACCCACTTACTAAGAATATGGCAGGAATGATTTGTTTCTAAACTGGGTCTTCACTATATGCTTTAGTAAAGCTGATACTACATATTCAGAGGTGCTATTTAAAGTAAAGCTCTGAGTGGTGACAGAAGAAAGGAAGAATTGGTAGGCAGGTGCCAGTGAAATGTCCTGCCTGGGTATCCACTATCCTTGGCAAAACAGGATGTAGCAGAGTAGAATGCTGCTGACCATTTCACCATACAGAACACTGAGAATTTAAACTTGGATTTCACCCTTGTTTATCCAACACTTCAGTAACTAATTGATGCATAGATCTCCTTTAAATAGTAAAGGAGCAATATTACTAAATGAAAAAGGATAACTGGGACACAGTAAGCACATATTGTTTTTGATAGTAATTGAATACAAAAACTGATTCTCACAAGAATCTGTGCTACTTGTTTCCTAGAACTGTGTGAGTGCATGTGTAAATACACAGTAGTGTTAGACACAGGGAGGGCCCTCTAAGATTCTATCAGCATGCAAATTATAGCTTAGTTTAAATTAACTGCCACTGGGAGCTCTTAGAAAAGCAACTACAATATTTTATTACAGTCTATATAAACCTTTTTAATACTCTTGATACTTTTATTTATTTTCAGAATGTACTTGCAGGAAAAATAAACATCACGTGTACTGAATCAGTAAAGCATCATAGGACTGATCCAAACACTCCTACAGTTTCATGTTCCCTACTATCTTTTGCATGTGGGACTCTTGGCAATAGAACTGGTTTGAATCTACTTACTTGGGTTGGCAAGACTATAAGCCATTTTATGTGGGTTTCTTAGACCAGCAGAGTCCTTCCTATGAACTTAACACCTAATTTAGCTAACCCATGTGGGATGTTTGCAAAACATTTCTGCTGTTGTGAGGAAGCCCAACTGCACAGAAGCAATTTTATGTGGCAACCCAACTGCTGCATATATAGTCCATACATGAAGTCTTCCATGTTCGTTCCCACATATTCAAATGTATTTTGTTACTACCACACTGCAGAAAGAAAACTGCATCAACCAGTCCTTAAAGTTATTAAGATGAATAGAATCTGAAGTTTGCAAAAATATGTGGAAATGTTTTATTTTCTTTTCCATTATTTTTTTTCTGACCCAAAGTTGCTTTGGAGGCCAATCCCAAAGCAAAGTCAGGATGGACTTTTAAGTAGTCAGGTGGCCTCAAAACTGTATCCTGTTTTAATATGGAAACTCCCTGTATCAAACACTTATCTCAGGTATAATGTTTCCAACACTAAACTGTACAAATAAATAATGCTCCTGGTAGTCAGGGGACTCTCCAGGATTACCTGTGAAGATCTACAAGGGGAGAGATAACTGGCAAAATTTTCTCCCCTGACTCTGCTCTCCCCCAGTAGTGAAAGATAACTTTAGATTCAACCCATTATTATTTCATCAACTTTTTTGTGCTTCAAAGCTAATGTGTTTTCCATTATAACCAAAATAGTAACTACAGCTTCCTCCAGCATAATTTCTAAAAATGTTTCCTAGGGTGCAAGTGTTTTGTATAACTATAAATGAGCTGCCTGCAATTCCAATGTGTATGTGCTGCAAAGCAAACTGAGTTTCATCTGGTATTTCTGCAACACTGCATACAGTCATTTCTTAATGAAAACCATTTTGATACATGTATATTTTCTTCTTGTAGAGAAATGCATTGTCCCAGGAGAACTGGCATGTAGCAAAGCCTGCCCTGTGCATTTCAGCTTTCCCCCTCTACAGTCAGATGAGAATCTCTGGCACATCAACTCACCTTCATACAGATGTGAACAAATTTAGAATGGTCAATCATCTCCCCCTATCTTCTGGTAGGGAATACAGAGTTGGAGGTGTCAAAATCTAGAGAGAAGTGACTGTTCGGAGACAATAGGAAAAGAAACCCTGGCTTGGGTAGATTGAGGTCAAGAGGGAGGAGACACAGATTTGTTAAAACTGCCTTGCAAGGGGAAGTCAATTTGGTGTAGTGGTTAAGTGCGTGGATTCTTATCTGGGAGAACTGGGTTTGATTCCCCACTCCACCACTTGCACCTGCTGGAATGGTCTTGGGTCAGCCATAGCTTCATAGCTGTTGTCCTTGAAAGCGCAGCTGCTGTAAGAGCTTTCTTAGCCCCAGCCCCACCTACCTTACAGGGTGTCTGTTGTGAGTGGGGGGGGGGGTAAAGGAGATTGTGACCGCTCTGAGATTCAGAGTATAGGACGGGATATAAATCCAATATCTATCAATATCTTATTTTCCTTGGGATGCTGAGCTGAACAGATCTCTGAGCTGGGGGGCAGGCAACCATTTTTTGACCATGCATCTGGCTCAAAAGAGCTATTTATTTATTTATTTATTTATTTATTTATTTATTTATTATTTTATTTTATTTATTACTTTACATTTATATCCCGCCCTCTCCGCAAGCGGACTCAGGGCGGCTTACAACATCATAAAAACAATCAATTCAATAAACATATAAAACCATAATTTACTTATCAATTTTAAAACTATTAGCGCTGTCTTTCATAAATTGTTAAGGTAATGAAAGATCTCTAGAGAACACTTAAGATACCTGACCTTGGACTGAACAACCTTGCTTAGCCTGACTTCTGGCACTTGATATTGGGAGCCGGCAAGCCCATACAAGAATAGCAATGGCTGTATATATTCTGACAAATATTCCAATCTATTCACTTTTTAAAAGTCTCTTGGGGAGGGAAAGTACCTTGGTATAACCTGATTTCATCAGATCTAAGAAGCTATGCAGGGTTGCTACTTGGAAGGGAGACCACCAATGAAGACTCTGGAGAGGAAAACCATGGCACCATCTCTGCTTCTCATTTGCCTTGAAAGCTCCATGCTGGGTTGGCCAAAAGTGGACTGTGACTTGATAGCATTTTACATGATACAATAAAGTTTATTATCTGCAGCCAAAGACTGTTACAATCTGACACATATAACATAATTACAAACATCAGCACTGAAACAATCTAACCATAAAGAACTAATCAAATAAAAGCATTGCCCTCATTGGATGCAGCTCTAGCCTGTATTTTCTTGGCTGCTAAAGCAAAGAGTAACACTCTATATAGCAAAACAATGAATCAGCATTTGAAAGAAGAAAAAGCAGCTTCTTTTGAGTCTGAAGGAAAATTTAAGCCCATTAAAAGTGATGTGAGAACTTCTGGGCTCTATATAAAGAGGACAGAATCAAATATAGTGTGATAGGTCCTATGGAATTGAAGCTCCTGAAATGCAAAGACATGAAGCTAGTGGTTTATGGGAGTAACATCCAGCTAGCAAAGCCATTGGTGTGGTTTGAAATGAATTGAAGAAAAGGCTATTCTGAGTTTATGGGGGGGGGAGGTATTAACCAGATAAGAGACTCTAACATGGTCCCTTTTAATCAGTTTGAACCACTGGGAGAATCTGTACTGGTAAACTGACCGCCTATCTGTTGCAATACAACATTTAAATCTCCAGTCACAAATACTGGAACCAGCTATGGGGACACTCTGAGTGTCATCTGATATGAGGTAACAATGGAGGATGTTATTGTAGCATGCTATCTAAGCAGCATCATTTTGCAACATCATTTCATAACACTACCCACGAAGTAAATTGGTGGTGTTATTGATTTGCTTTCTTTGAAGTCTTATTAGGGCTACACATATGCTGACCCTAATTGAGGGCAAACTGAGTTCTGTTTGTATCAAAGCTGCAGGGGTACCCCTAGGTAGAACTAGAATTCTTCTTAAAAATATTTTGGATGGCTTCCAATTTAATGATCAGACAACCTTTCCAATCCCAAACCTCTACACCATATAGGAGTTGGGGGAACAGCCTTGCTTTGATATGGTTTCAATGCTGGATCTATTAGAAAACCTCCTTGTGTGTAATAAAATTTCAGAATATCACCTATTGATCTTAAAATGGTAGATTTTATAACTGCCAAGTGAACTTTCCAGGATAAAGTTTAACTGAAGGTCCCACATAGATATCTGAAGGTGCTGCATTGATCTATGGGGATTCTGTTTATGGTCCACTTAAACTTACGATGCCTTTTCCTAAAGACTATCACTTTGGTCTTGACATAACCGATGCTTAAGGCCTCTCCTTTACAGAAATCACTTAATTTGTGCATCAACCTTCTAAGACCTATGCATGTAAGGAAGATCAGAATCATGTCATCAGCATTTGAATACTGATATAGAGAAGGAGACACAAACTATGGAGAAAAAAGCAAAGATAGCATCTGGATAGCAATTACAGAACAAGGGGGGCAATATACACCCTTATTCTATCCCTCTGAAAATTGTTTATTTATTTATTTATTACATTAAATTTCTATCCCACCCTCTCCGCAAGCGGACTGAGGGTGGATAACAACATTCATTTCCACAAGTTAAAAACCAATAAAATATAATTACAATTTTTTAATTTTCTAAAAAAAACCATTTAATGGTGCTGTATTGCTACAATATACCATATACAATATAGGCGAATTCTTCTTTTCAGACAGTGATTACCTAGTACTCTATATAATGTCGGGTAGCAGCTCTCGCCTGGTTAGATATCAAAGGCCTGTTGAAACAATTCAGTCTTACAGGCCCTGAGGAAAGTGGAGAGATCCCGCAGGGCCCTTATGGCCTCCAGGAGAGCATTCTACAATTCTGGTGCTGCCACCGAGAAGGCCCTAGCTTGCGTCGAATGCAACCTAGCCTCCTTTGGTCCAGGGATGGACAATAGATTTTTTGTCCCTGAACGCAGTGCTCTCTGGGGAATATGTGGAGACAGGTGGTCCCGCAGATAGACAGGCCCCTGGCCATAAAGAGCTTTAAAGGTCAATACCAACACCTTGAAACGGACTTGGAACACAATAGGTAGCCAGTGCAGCTCTTTCAGAACTGGCCAAATGTGCTCCCATTGAGGGAGCCCCATTAACAGCCGCGCCACAGCGTTCTGCACTAGCTGTAGTTTCCAAGTCAGCGTCAAAGGTAGCTCCATGTACAGAGCATTACAGTGATCTATTCTTGAGGTGACCGTAGCATGGATCACCATTGTTAAGTTGTCATGCTCCAGGAAAGAGGCCAACTGCCGCACCTGCCGAAGATGAAAAAGGCGAATCTGATAGTGGCTGCTATCTGGGCCTCCATTATAAGAGAGGACTCAAGGAGCACGTCCAAGCTCTTGACCTTCGAGGCCGGTATTAGGGACACCCCATCAAGAGCCTGCAGAAGGATCTCCCCCCCTGGACCACCCCGGCTCAGGTAGAGAACCTCTGTCTTCGTCGGATTCAGCTTCAGCCAACTCAGCCTAAGCCAAGATGCTACGGCTTGTAGAGCCAGGTCTAGATTTTCCGGGGTACAGCCGGACTGGCCACCCATCAATAGATAGAGCTGGGTGTCGTCTGCATATTGGTGACATCCCAGCCCATACCTCCTGACTATCTGGGCAAGGGGGCGCATATAGATGTTAAATAACATCAGGGACAGAACCGCTCCCTGTGGCACACCACATATAAGTGGGTGCCTTTGGGATGATTCCTCCCCTACCTCCACCCTTTGTCCCTGATCTTGGAGAAAGGAGGTCAGCCACTGTAAGGTGAACCCCTGAATCCTCATGTCGGCAAGATGGCTAGTCAACAGCTGATGGTCAACCGTATCAAAGGCGGCTGACAGATCTAATAATAACAGCACTGCTGAGCCGCCCTGATCCAGATGTCACATGAGGACATCTATGAGAGCAACTAGAACCGTCTCCGTCCTGTGACCTGGTCAAAAGCCGGACTGGAATGGATCCAGTGCGGAAATGTCATCCAGGAATCCCTGTAGCTGAGTTGCCATCTCCCACTCTATAACCTTACCCAAAAAGGGCAGGTTTGATACCGGCCGATAGTTCGCCAATATGGCCGGATCTGCAGATGGTTTTTTCAAGAGGGGACAGACCACAGCCTCTTTAAGAGGTGTGGGAAAGATCCCTTCTACCAGCGATCTGTTGACAATACCTTGTAGTGGCTCACGTAGCAATGCCTGGCTAGCTTTTATAAGCCAGGACGGGCACGGGTCCAACCCACAGGTCGTAGGGCATACAGCAAAAAGGATCCGGTCGACCTCCTCCAGGCTGAGTGGATTGAAGGAATCTAGAATTGGATCAGAAGACACGCTTGGTGCCCCAAGTTCTTTCACTGTATCAATTATGGCAGGAAGGTCACGTCAGAGCGATGAGACCTTATCTGCGAAAAAACTTGCAAAAGCCTCACAGCCAATTTCCAATTCTCTAATGTTTGGTTTACCTTGCGGTAAAGTTGTTAGAAACTGAATTACACTAAACAACTGCTGGGCGCGAAGTTGCAGACGCAATCCAGGATGAAAAGTAAGTCTTCTTTGTGGCCCGGACTGCCATCTCATAGGTCCGCATAAATGACCTATACAATGTTCTCGTAGCTTCGTTACGAGTGCGTCGCCATTGTCTCTCTAGTGATCTTAATCGCCGTTTCATTGATCGCAGCTCCAGGGTATACCATGGAGTGGATTGTGAACAAGGATGAAGAGGACGTCGGCGGGTGATCTCATTGATGGCTGTAGAGAGCTGGTTATTCCAGATCTCTACCAGCTCATCCAGCGAGTCACCAGAGGGCCAGGGATCCCGCAAAGCCATTTGAAGCCACAAAGGGTCCATCTGTCTTCGTGGGTGAGCTAAAACTTGCTCACCACTTAAACGGGGTAGGGGTGGGATATCCATACGAGCCCTCAGGGCATGGAGGCTCAGGTGGCAGCCACCGTTAGATCTGCCTTTTTCCATCTCCGGCAAGCACGGCAGCTGGCCCCTTACCTGGAGCGCAGCGACCTAGCGACGGTAATCCATGCTACGGTCACCTCAAGAATAGATCACTGTAATGCTCTCTACATGGGGCTACCCCTGACGCTAACCCGGAGACTACAACTAGTGCAGAACGCTGCGGCACGGCTGTTAATGGGGCTACCACGACGGGAGCACATTCAGCCAGTGCTGAGAGAGCTGCACTGGTTGCCTGTTGTGTTCCGAGTTCACTTCAAGGTGTTGGTACTAACCTTTAAAGCCCTTTATGGTCAGGGACCTGCCTATCTACGGGACCGCCTTTCCCCATATATCCCCCAGAGAGCACTGCGATCAGGGACAAAAAATCTGCTGTCTGCCCCTGGCCCAAAAGAAGCCAAGCTATGCGCAACAAGATCCAGGGCTTTCTCGGTGGCAGCACCAGAACTTTGGAACACCCTCCCAGAAGCTATAAGGGCCCTGCGGGATTTGTCGGCGTTCCGCAGGGCCTGTAAGACCGAACTGTTTAAACAGGCTTTTCTGGTTGACTGAAAATGGGCTGCCACCGGACATCCTACAGAAGCTGGCGATCATAGTCAGAACCCAATACCGCCAGACTGGACTGAGACAGCGCAAATAGTTTTAAACTGATAAGTGAATTATGGTTTTTTATGTTTTATGGAATTGATTGTTTTTATGATGTTGTAAGCCGCCCTGAGTCCGCTTGCGGAGAGGGCGGGATATAAATGTAAAGTAATAAATAAATAAATAAATAATATGGTGGTCAGACCGTGGCACTGCCTTGGCAGAAATCTGATCCACTACAATTCCCGCCGCAAAGATCAGGTCTAATGTGTGTCCGGCCTGATGCATAGGTGCTGTAATATATATTGGAAGAGTCCCAGTGCTGCCATGGAAAGCACTAGGTCCGTCGCCCAAGTGGAAGCCGCGTCCTCGGCATGAACATTGAAGTCACCCAGGACTGTAAATTGAGGATGCTCCAATGTCCAGCCTGCTACAGCCTCCATCAGGGACGGTAGGGCGCTGGCCGGTGCGTTAGACGGACGGTACACCAACCAGATTGCCAAATTCTACCCCACATCCTACATCGGGCCAGCACACTCTATGCCCACGATCTTTGGCGGTGGAAGTGCCCTGAAGGAGCAATCCTCCCGTATGAAAAAGGCCACCCCCTGCTTGCTAGTCTGAGCCTGGTGAAGAACGGAGAACCCAGGCGGGGCTACTTGGGAGAGAGCAGCTGTCTCCCTGTCCTGCACCCAGGTCTCCGTCACGCAAGCCAGGTCCATGTCCTGCCTGATAAAAAAAATCCTGCAGGACTGAGGTTTTATTATTTATGGACCTGGCATTGCACAATACCAGGGACGGAGGCGAGTGTTTCCACTTGGCCCCTCTACCTGCTATCCTTGGGATGGGACACAGGCTGGAAGGGGAGCGAGCCCTCTTGTGTCTCAGTCTCTTCCATTCCAACTTTGCCTGCTCTCATTGCTGTACTTTCCCCTCCCCAGGAGAACTGGAATCCCCAGACCCGACATCTCTTACCAATGGTCTTCACAGAGTCTCAGATCACCAGCCGTGTGCACATCAATGTATCCTGCTCCTCCCAGCCACTGCAATTTCCTCTATTAAGGAAACTGAGGTACCCACCCTAATTTTTGCAGAGTTCTTAATATGAAGTTCCTGTAGAAGGAACTTATTTGTGCCAGCCAACTTCATACCCAAAGATATTCTCTATCAACTGAGTCAAAGGCAGCTGCCAAATCTACAAAGGCCACACACAAGGATTCAATAAGGCCCTTTGCACTTTAAAGAAGCCAGTTGATACAAGAGTTTGACAGTGATTGATGGTACATTGCCCTTTTCTGAAACCTGCTTGCTCTGGGTGGATAACATGGGTGGAAGCTTCCCAATCCTCCAACTTATGTAGCAGAAAGTATTTGCTATACAGTTTGGCAGCTATGTCCAGCAAATTTATTGGATGACAGATCTGAGAGTCTGCTTTACTCCCACTTTTGAACACTGGAAATACAATAATCAGTTTCCACCCCAAGGTGAAAACATCTGTTGAATTTACCTGTGTGAATAACTTAGCAAAAATGGGAGACCACTAATCAGGAAAGAGCTTCAACAATTCTGGGGGGAATCAAATCCCCACCAGGAGACTTACCAGACCTCTGATATCAGGCTCAGTGACAGGAAGCCATTGTGGCAGTAAGAACATAAGAGAAGCTATGTTGGATCAGGCCAATGGCCCCAGTCCAACACTCTGTGTCACATAGTGGCCAAAAAAACCAGGTGCCATCAGAAGGTCCATCAGCGAAGCCAAGACACTAAAAGCCCTCCCACTGTTGCCTCCCTCCAAAGCACCAAGAATACAGAGCATCACTGCCCCAGACAGAGTCCCATCAATACCCTGTGGCTAATAGCCACGAACTTCTGCTCCATATGTTTATCCAATTCCCTCTTGAAGCTATGCTTGTAGCTGCCACCACCTCCTGTGGCAGTGAATTCCATGTGTTAATCACCCTTTGGGTGAAGAAGTACTTTTTTTTATCCGTTCTAACCCGATAGCTCACCAATTTAATTGAATGTCCATGAGTTCTTGTATTGTGAGAAAGGGAGAAAAGTACTTTTTTCTCTTCCTTCTCTATCCCATGCATAATCTTATAAACCTCTACCATGTCATCCCTCAGTCAGCATTTCTCCAAGCTAAAGAGCCCCAAGTGTTTTAACCTTTATTCATAGAGAAAGTGTTCTAACCCTTTAATCCAGGGGTGTTGAACTAATTTCTTATGAGGGCCAGATCTGACATAAATCTTGCTGGGCCGGGTCATGTGTGTCACAAAATGTAATGCCAGATAGCAGAGATATGAACTTTATAAAGGACATAGAAAAACACAAAGATTTTTTAAAACCTTAAAATAAAACACCTCTCATGTGCAATCCAGGCTATCTCAATTGTACAGCAGAGCTACGGAGCCAAGCCTCTCTTCCTTCTATTGGCTGAGGCTCTTCCCCCTCCTGGTCCCCTGGGGAAGGAAGGAAAGAGCCAGAACTTTCTTTGAAGCAAGCTATTTCTCCCCCTTCATCTCCAAGGAACAAGCCTGGCAAAGCAAACTGTGATGCAGAAGGAAGCAAGAGAGAGGGAGAAGAAAGCAGATGACAACCAGTTGCTTGGGGGCCTGATAGGAGCCCTCTGGGGACCTGATTCAGCCCCTGGGCCACATGTTTGACATCCCAGCTTTAGTCATTCTAGTTGCCCTTTTGTGCACTTTTCCCAATGCTATATTATCTTCTTTGAGGTGTGGTGACCAGGATTGTACACTGTACTCCAAATGAGGCCACACCATCAATTTATACAGGGGCATTATGATTGGCAGATTTGTTTTCAATTCCCTTCCTAATAATCCCCAGCATTGCATTGGCCTTTTTTTATTGCAGTTGCACACTGTCTCAATATTTTCAGTGAGTTATCTACCATGACCCCAATATCTCTCTCTTGGTCAGTTTCCACCAGTTCACACTCCATCAACTTGTATTTATAGTTAGGATTTTTAGCCCCAATGTGCATTACTTTGCACTTGGCCACGTTGAACCTCATTTGCCATGTTGATGCCCGCGCTCTCACAGCCTCAACAGATCCCTCTGAAGTGCCTCACAATCCTCTCTGGTTCTTACCACCCTGAACAATTTAGTGTCATCTGCAAACTTACCCACTTCACTGCTTACTCCCAACTCCAAATCATTAAAGAATAAGTTAAAAACATTGGACAGTACTGAGCTCCATGGCAACTCACTGCTTACCACTCTCCACTGTGAAAACTGTCCATTTATACTCACTCTGTATCCTATTATTAATTAGCTAATTTTTGATCCACAAAAGGACTTGTCTTTTCACCCCGTGACTATTGAGCTTACTCAGGAGCCTTTGATGAGGAACTTTACCAAAGGCTTTCTTTGTCAAGGTAAACAACATCTATTGGGTCCCTTTGTTCACATGTTTTTTCATGGTAAATAAACCATGGAGTGAATAAATTTACACACATGAAGTATCTTTATTTTATATTTAAACATATTTATATAAATGCTGAATTGAAAGTATGTTCTACACGTAATGCCTAGAAACATTCAGAAGCTGGACAGAAACTGAGCAGAATTCCCAGTGGTTGGGGCTAACACTTTTATAGCCTGCATGGCCCCTACTTGGTTGTTATAAGATATAGCAGTGGACATTATGCAAAATTATATACACATATCTTTTTTTTTTAAATGTGCATAATTTATACAGGTTGCAATACTTCCATTTTAAAAAATGGGACAAAGCTTCCCCCGATATACATTTGTTTTTAAAAAAGCAAACTACCCAGTCCCTGATATAAAGTATGCATTTGCCATTTTTGTGTTTTTATTAAGCTCTAAATCATCGTGTTCAGCTGCAAAACATACAGCTCTGATTACTGAGATTCTGAATAGACAGAATTAAGTGCACATAACTGTGAGTTATACTGCAGTTATTACTAGGGTTGCCCGGTCTGTGTTGGAAAATACCAGAATACTTAAGGGATGGATCTGGGAGAGGGCGAGTTTGGGGAGGGAAGGGGCCTCAGCATGGTACAATGCCACAGAGTCACTGTTCAAAGCAGCCATTTTCTCCAGGGGGGCAAAACCTAGAGTACCGCAGTACGGATCAATTTATATAAGCAAACAAGAAAACCGTGGAAAAATAATGAACAGTATTAAAGATAAATTTATCAATATTAATTACTCAAAAACACTTTTCACAACATGTCACTTAGCAAGGTACAAAACATTAGAAATTTCACAATAAATTTCTAATTTATCTTTAATACTGTTCATTATTTTTCCACGGGTTTTTTTGTGTGTTTATATAAATTTTCTCCAGGGGAGCTGATTGCTGCCTGCTGTAGATCACCTGTAAAAGCGGGAGATCTCCAGGCCCCACTTGGAGGCTGGCAAGCCTAGTTATTACCTTAATTTTTACAAATAATGTCAGTATGTGGCAAGGTTTGCATGCAGGCACTGTAGTGATAGAACTAGGTTTGACAAGCTCCAGGTAGAAGCTGGAGTTCTGGAATTACAACTGATTTTCAGAGCACAGAGATTCTCTGGATAAAATGGCAGCTTCAGAGGGCAAACTCTATGGTGTACCAGAGATTCTAGGTGAAATCCATGCCCAAATTCCCAGGAATTTCTCAGGTGCAAATTGACAACCCTAGACATAAAAATACCCGTTATTGTGAACAACAAATTATTATCCAAATCAATAGTCATTGTTAGAATAGTTACATTATGTGAAGGTTATCATACACACAAACACATAAACTCACCAGCACTTTAGGACAATATGACTACTTCCATACTATTCTGGCTTCTGAACATTAGTAAAAAAAATGACTATAAATACTGACATGCCATTACTCAGTCCAAGAACATAAATATTTATTGTCTAGTGGTATTTATAACTATTCCATTAGAACATAAAATATTTTACATAGTAGTAAATTAACAGGATAATGAAAATGATACAAAAATTAGGCATTAGTTCAAAGCTGCTATATATAGTTGTGTGCATATATTGGCTACAAAAGGTGAGGCAGGCATTCATTAAGGCACCCAGAATTTCATCAATCAAATCTTTTTGTACATAACTTTTTGTGCTTTTGAACACTATCCCCATCCCCACCAAAACAGTGAACTGTAATTCATACATTCATAAAGCAACACAAGGATTGTAATTTAAAGAAACTTCTTGTGTATAGTACAACAACTTCATATACAGAAATAGCTTCCTTTGAATTTTCAGCAAAACAGCTTTTAATGCCAAAAAAGAGGAAGCAGTTTCAGTTAGACACATTTGTTTACTCCTTAGAATACTGCTGTGATAAAACTTCAAGGAAAACCCTAGATATAAATTGAATCCAGACATCAGAGAACAGGGCAGAGATTGTGAAGGAGATTTTTCAGGAAACTGGAGAAAGAGATGATAGCAATGAAAGAATTCTACTCCCATAAACTCATAGAAGAGTTTATAGGTTGATTTCTGCCAGTTCCCTCATCTCACTACAGTCCCTGTGCTGTGAAGATCCCGTCTCCTCATGTAAGTACGGATCCATCCACAGGTATACTATACAGGTACACTGTATACCATTCTCACCATCCTACAGGCACCTGCTTGAACTGTGACTCTCATATTCACTCTTCTGTGACTCTTTGAACTTGCTCAAAATAATCCAAAAAAAGCTATGCAGAACTGTTTCCAGCAGTGGCTTGGCAAATGCTTCTGAGAAGCTTACAAGCAGGACATGGAGGTAACAGCGCATTCCTACTGGTTTCAGCCACTAATATTTGGGGGTTCACTGCATCTGAACAGGAAGATTCCCTGGCTAATGTATATTGATAAACCTGCCTTCCATTAATTTGTCATCTTACAAGAAACTGAAGACTGTGGCCATCACCACTTCCTGTAGCTCTGCATTTCACAATTTAGCTTGAATGCAGAACTCAAAAGAGAGGACTGGATTCAAAGCACCATGAATGAAGAAGAGCTCACAACATGGATATTTAAAGCTTACTTCTATTTCACTTGAAAAGATGCAGGAAACATCTGCAGGTAATAAATTAGCACCCACCCCACCAGTTCAATAGCCAACATTTTACCTAGGCATTGTTTTCCACCAAAAAAGAAACGCTGGGAAATGCTGCTTACTACTTAGCCAGAAAATTTATCACAAAAGGTTATAAAAGAAGTCAACAGTTCATCACAAACATCCACAATAAGGACTCATAAATCAGAATGTGCTCGCAGGCACAAAAAACATACAAGGGAGTCCGCAGAATGACTTTTACAAAACTTGCTCACACTAACATTTCTTAATGGTGCCACAAAGAATTTTCCAGAATCCTTAAAGCAAATATCACAAGTCAGTCCTCCAATGTGGCATTGATGTGTGAAAAGAAAAGTCCATTCATATAAAGCCAGTCCATGTAAAACCGGTGTGATACATTTTGTTGTCGTTCTCAAGACTTGTGGCTTAAAGTGGAACCAATCCTTCCTGGTCAATTCCATACAAGGCACAAGCTCATTCTTTGTATAAACATAAGAACATAAGAGAAGCCATGTTAGATCAGGCCCATCCAGTCCAACACTCTGTGTCACACAGTGGCAAAAAAAATTATATATATATATATATATATATATATATATATATATATATATATATATATATATATATACACACACACACACACACACACACATGCTGTGGCTAATAGCCACTGATGGACCTCTGCTCCACATTTTTATCTAAACCCCTCTTGAAGGTGGCTATGCTTGTGGCCGCCACCACCACTTGCGGCAGTGAATTCCACATGTTAATCACCCTTTGGGTGAAGAAGTACTTCCTTTTATCCATTTTAACCTGTCTGCTCAGCAATTTCATCGAATGTCCACAAGTTCTTGTATTGTGAGAAAGGGAGAAAAGTACCTCTTTCTCTACTTTCTCCATCCCATGCATTATCTTGTAAAGCTCTATCATGTCACCCCCGCAGTCGATGTTTCTCCAAGCTAAAGAGCCCCAAGCGTTTCAACCTTTCTTTATAGGGAAAGTGTTCCAGCCTTTTAAACATTTTAGTTGCCCTTTTCTGGACTTTCTCCAATGCTATAATATCCTTTTTGAGGTGCGGCGACCAGAACTGCACACAGTACTCCAAATGAGACCGCACCATTGATTTATACAGGGGCATTATGATACTGGCTGATTTGTTTTCAATTCCTTTCCTAATAATTCCCAGCATGGCGTTGGCCTTTTTTATTGCAAACGCACACTGTCTTGACATTTTCAGTGAGTTATCTACCACGACCCCAAGATCTTTCTCTTGGTCAGTCTCTGCCAGTTCACACCCCATCAACTTGTATTTGTAGCTGGGATTCTTGGCCCCAGTGTGCATTACTTTGCACTTGGCCACATTGAACCGCATCTGCCATGTTGACGCCCACTCACCCAGCCTCAACAGATCCCTTTGGAGTTCCTCACAATCCTCTCTAGTTCTCACCACCCTGAACAAATCAAATAAAATAAAATAAATTTCTTAATTATGTCAATTGCTATTATATTTAAAATTTGAATTCTATTGTTAGAGTCTCTGTATTGTAAGCCGCCCTGAGCCTGCTTCGGTGGGGTAGGGTGGGATATAAATCAAATAAATAAATAAACAATTTTGTGTCATCTGCAAACTTGGCCACTTCACTGCTCACTCCAAACTCTAAATCATTTATGAACAAGTTAAAGAGCATGGGACCCAGTACCGAGCCCTGCGACACCCCACTGCTTACCGTCCTCCACTGCGAAGACTGCCCATTTATACTCACTCTCTGCTTCCTATTACTCAGAAGAGGTTCTTAAAGGACCATTACATCTTCACATGTAATGCAAGCACATTCTGATTTATGAATCCTTATTGTGTATGTTTGTGATGAACTGTAATTTTTTTTGACATTTTATAACCTTTTGTGATAAATTTGCAGGCTAAGTAGTAAGCAGTATTTCCCAGTGTTTCTTTTTTGGAATTCCACTTCTATGCGGGAGTTTTTTTCTCCAAATGTTTTCTACCAGCAGATATTAACACAGTATTAAATATAGATAAATGGGTTAATATATTACTTGAGAAAGAATGGATTGATTTGAGTATCATTTCTGAAAGGGACGTAAATGTAATAATAATTATTATTACTTTGTCTATTGTATATAATTTTAACAATTGATCCAGTATTCAAACAAAAGAAAACAGAACTGGGAAGTTGATATGAAATACCACATAATTCCAAACCTTGACCATACATCACCAACAAACACCTTTTATCAATGTAGGTCTCACTAGGCCACAATTCCACGGAATAAAATTTGAACCTATGTCAGCAATCAACCTTCTTACTGTGGGAAGCTGTGCTGCTTCCCAACCACACATTATACTCAATTGGGGACACAATGACAGGGAATAATTTAATTGATCTTTTAAAAAGCCTAATTCTGAACACAGCCTCAGAATGTGGACCATTTATAACCAGAGCAGGTTTTTCCAGGACTTTTTTTGAGCAGGAACGCAGTTCCAGCTTGCTTAGGGTCAAAGGGTGTAGCCTAATATGTAAATGAATTCCTGCTGGGCTTTTCCCACAAAAAGTCCCACGTGAAACAATGATGACAAGCAGTGGGTGTGGCCTAAAATGCAAATGAGTTCCTGCTGGGCTTTTTCTACCAAAAAAGCCCTGGGTTTTTCTATACTTGGTCACCCCCACTCCCAATCCTCAGAAAAATCTGAAGTCTGAAAACAAAACAAACAAATGGCAAGGGAGATTTTAAAAAGTTTTTAACTTTTTTTTAAAAGAGATTTTGTGCAATTATGTCATGAGTCACAACCATCTAGTTTCTAGTGCCATCTGGTTTCTAGTGCCAGCCACCTGGAAGGGAAGAAGAAGAAGGCTACCTTTGCCAAAGTTATGCACTGTATTATTTATTGTTTTCAATAGATGAGAGTTAAGCACGTGCTTAATTTTCTTATTATAGTCAAAAGAACTCAGTGGGACTTGCTTTTCGATAAACAAGCACAGGATTGCATTACAAAATCAAAACAGTGGCTGGATTAAAGTTTTTTAGGGACACTAAATTAAGAGAATTTTTACCACATCTAAGCAGTACAGAAAGTTGGTAACAATAGTAACAACCCCCCCCCCCACTATAGACATATTTGACTCCAACAAAATTTATTAAGATATATAATATAAATAATTTTAAATGTTGGAATCATTATGTCACTATAAGCTATGAAGGGTGTAAATCTCTTTAGGATTGCACTCTAGGAACATAAACCTCAGGATGAAGTAGCAAATTGAACGTATGTACTAATTGGAATACATATTGTAAAGAACTACCACTGGAAAAACATTCTGTTATTCATTTATATGTGTATATGTATTTTCTTTTTCTTGATACTAAATTTATTACAAAAGGGAGCACTACATTATATTACCATTTTCTCATATGTATAACGAGAACATCAACAGAACACATTTTAATGTTCAACAAAGAATTATATCCATTCTCCTCACTCCCACTTCCTTTGGCACATATCCCTTAGAATCGAAAGGTGCAGAAGAGGAGTGCAAGCTGGAGAGGGACTATGTAGATGGAACTGTCAAATACGGTAATCTGTTCTACAGGAGCTCAAACAATGCCATCAACATGTTGAGGGAGAAGAGTACAGCTAAAAACAAATTGAAATTTCCTTCTCCTAGCACCATGATGGCACCAAAACCAAGCGCAAGGTACTCAGATTGGAAGAAAAAGGTTCTTTGATTTTTGAAATACTAATAGGGAGATAATGCAGATTGTCTGGAAGTTGTGCTCAGTGAAAAAACAGGTACCATTATATGACTATACTATGAAACAGAAGTTGAAAAATGGTGCCAAGTCTTCAGTAAGCTCATATACCTGAAATATCTTTCTTATTCTCTAGTATATTTGAATTCTAGTTACTGGAAATCTTAAGGACATTATAATACATTCACTGGAAAGGAGCTCCAATTAAATGTTGGAAGAGGAGACCCTTTCCCTTACACCTATTGTACAATACCACACATGAAGAAAAGTATCACACAAAGGAACATAAAAGCTGCCAACTCTGGGTTGGGAAAGTCCGAGAGGTTTGGGAAAGGAGTCTAGGAAAGGCATAGTTTGGGGAGGGAATGACTTCAGTGGGGTATAAAGTCACTGAGTTTACCCTCCAAAGTGGCTATTTTCTCCAGGGGAATTGAACTCTGCCATCTGGAGATTAGTTGTAATTCTGGGAGATGTCCATGCGGAGGTCAGGAACCCTAGCGCCTGATTAGTTTTTTGTGCTTCAGTCTGTTCACATAAAGAGTTGCCTTATCACTTTTCCACCATGCATCACACTTAAGCATGTTGATTGACCCTCAATGAATATATTTCAGTGGGGAAAAAATCTTACACCTGCACCTACTCCTTTTCAGTGAACGTAACAAAGTTACCTCCTCCAGAGGCAAAGGGGGGCATTTACAGATCTCTGTTTTAAATTCTAGTTCGATTCAAGTGTGCAGTCATGTTGGTCTGAAGCAGCAGGACAAAGTTTGAGTCCAGTGACACCTTTACTCAAACTTCTTTAAATTCCAATTGTATTCCTTGGTTGTTGTTGGTTGTTATACAAATTGTGGGTGAGGAATAAAACAATTAGTATTTATTAAAATGTTAAACTAATTTTAAAAGTTCTTGCATTTTGTCTGCACAACATAACTTTCAGAAATGGCAATGATTTTAAAATTATTCTTTTCATATTTTCAGTATTATTTTATGAGACCTATTCTTAGAAAGAATGGTATCACCTAGGCAACAATTTCTGATGGTGTCTTAAGTAAGAAAGATGAGTGTCAAATGATTTAAGAGGGTGGAAACAAGAAGGTGGATTTATGCTTACATTTTCCAAGGAATATTTTTCTTTCAGAAGCAATTTTGAAACCTTGATTTGGATTCCTAGCCCTATTTGTTAAGACTAGTGACGAAACAGAAGTGTCCTTCAGGTCCCTACGACAGTTCCTGTATGCAGTCTGGTGATTTATAGACTTTTAAAATTTTGGTTGCAATATTTCTCAATTAGTATTGCAAAATATTTTGAGATAACTGTCCAGAAAAGTAAAAAAATATATTTTAAATTAAAAAAAAATCCTCCTTCAGTCACGCATATGATTGTTTCTGAAAAATTCTAAGCTAATGTAGAAAATGTTTCACTTTTTAATAGCTTTTGTAGCAGACAGACTATATGGATACTAAAATTGTAAGATGCTTTGAGAACTTTATAATCAAACAATATAAACATAAGATGTACATGAATGAATACCACCAAAAGTATGCAGCACTTTCCTAAATGCATATGATGATGATGATGATGATGACAATGACAACTTATTGAACTGCCCAATCCTGGCCCAAGCCAGGCACTGGGTGATGTACATCAATGGAATAATACATATATTAAAACAGCTCAACAATACAGATAAAAACAATAAAAAATTCTAATCCTAGTTACTATGCTACTATGTAATACTTATATTTACTATCATGATTGAGAAAGTATGGCTTTCATACTGCCTATATACTTCTGGTTTGATTCAGAAGTTTCTTATTTGATCCCTATTTTCTTAAATCTGTCACTCATCATTGCTGATATCTGGTACCTAGGGTACCCCATCTATTTACCCTTTTCATTACCATTTCTATCACTTTTTTTAATTCTACAGAAGTCTTGTTTCAATGTGTGACAATCTCTTCTAAACAACTAACATTTTCTATTAAAACCATTATTATTTATTTGAAATGCTCACACATCAAATGTAACTGCTCATTTGCAGCCAGCAATACAAGGGGAAATTTTATTTTGACTTTTAGGATGGTGCATTGTAATTAGTGGTAATTTATTATAGGCTTCAATGACAAATGCATAAAGCATCTGCCTTCCAGAGAATAAAGGCCAACAGGTACTTTCCAGATTTTGCATCATGTGAAGTAGTATCTTCTTCTTCACTGGGCAACTCCATAGTTCTCATATTTTGGTAGAGGGGCATAGCCCAAGCTTGCCTGATCTCAGAAGCTAAGCAGGGTTGGCCCTGGTTAGTATTTGAAAGGGAGACTACTAAGGAAGTTCAGGCTCACAAAGCAGAGGAAGGTAACAATAAACCACCTCAGAAGTCTCTTGCCTTGAAAACTACAGGGTCACCTTAAACTGGCTGTGACTTGACTGTACTTTCCACCACAACCAAAAACCTCTGTGCATTTCTCAATAGCACACATACTTTCATAAACCTCTATCATGTCCCTACTTAACTATTTTTCCAAAATGAAACCACCAAGTCTTCAGTTTTTCCTTCCTTCAAACTTTTTCTACATCTTCTGAGCTCTAGGAAGAATGGGGCAGAAGAATGTGCATGTCTGCACATAAGTTAGGGGTCCACTCCACTATCACACTAAAGAAATGTTTATATAAACTGAGTTTATATAAACTACTAAGTCAGATACACTGCTGCAGCATACCTAATATCTTCTAGTCACATGGGATTGTGTTGATCTCTCTTAGTCCAAACAGTACATCAACATTTGCAGCACAGTCTCAGGATTGTAGTTTATGCAAGAATTCATGGTAGATGGCATTTGTTCCCTCCCGCACCTGCCACAAACTTCTGCTTTGATGCTAAAGCAGACATGAGGAAAGAGCCTCTTTCTGCTAAAACAGCAGCCTTTTGTAGTGAGAGCAGCATTTTGAAAGAATATCTTGGCTGAACCCTGGTGACACTGTAGAGTGCTTGGTTAAAATCTATATATTTATAGGACTGAACTAGGGGAAATAATCCATGGCTTTGATTACATACTACTGAATTCAGAAAAAGGTTTTTGATTCCTGGATCCAGTCACAGCTGGGTTGTAGAACTCAAATGTCGTAAAAAGGGTCTCAAAGATTCTTCCAAAGTCAAATGCTGTACAAAAATGCAAGGACTCCCCTACTCATTATTCTTTTCTTCCTCACTATGAACTCAAATCTACAACCACCTATATCAGGAACCCATAAAATGCAATTAAATTTTGCCAGCATTCAGACTTAGAAGATATATTTTGATTCAGTTCTGACCAAGTCTCATAAACTTTGCTACAGCAGAAGTTTCTAAATGAGATGTAATGTAATGTATTGTGTACTGTACAAAGTTCTTTGGTATCCACAGGAACAGTTACTAACCGATGTGAACTTCCTTCCCTGAAGAGCTTGTTTTGAATAACAAACTTCTCTATGGGGAAATCTGTTATCTTGTCTAATGAAATGTTAAATGAGGCACAATAAAGAAAGGCATATGACAGTAACCTTTTATATGCAAAATATGAAAATAGTCCAAGAATAGGAGAAGGACTTCATGCATTTATGCTATCTTTAAATTGGTGAAAAAAATTAAATCAGACGTCATTTTTAGTGCACATTTTTACAATACGGGGGATTTCTCAGAATACAACGTGGTTTTAAAAACTGGTATGTTTGTTGCTTCCATGCCATGCATACTTTTCAGTATCTCAGTCATAGCAGACAATCAGTAAAGATGCTAACGCTCAGAATACCAAAATAAGCAGATTGCTAAAACCAATCCATGCTTGAGAGAGAGAGAGAGAGAGAGGCAGTACAATAGAAGTCCCTTCTGTATAGTTTCTTCATAACTGCTACAGTAACAAGTGCACCACCACAAGACTGAGCTTGGTGATTCCTTACCACTTTGTAAATGCCCAGGCAGGAGTTAGTAACATACTATTTTCTTCCTGGTACAAATATTTATTCTCCTCGATGGATACACAAATGTACTTACAACATTCTTCCCCCCTCCATTTTACCTTCATAACATTTTACCTTGTGATCTGGGTTAGACTAAGATCTTACTATAGGGGGTAGTTTAATGTAGGAGCAGGTGCTTCTTTAGCTTATCAGAGACCTGGGAACCAAAGGCTAAAAACTAGCTCCTTGAATTTAGCTGTCAAACAGTAGCTCTCCAGTGGGTGTCTTGTAATATTTTGTTATAAACTCCATTTAATTACACAATAGATTTTAATCTACCAGCTGTGGTATTATGAACCAACTGACAATTGCATAAAAATGATGCAAAAAGGATGCACAATAGTGGCAAAATTCAAGGAAGAAATGCAGCTGGCGCATCAGTCAAAGCTGATAAGACACTTTTAGTTTCAGTGTCCCACTGAGGCATTCAAAGGAGCCCTAAACCAGTGAACCTTGTAGAAAGGTGTAAACCGGCATATTCACCAGTTCCCCAGTTTCCCTTGGCTTTTGGTTGCTCTTTCATAATATGGCTTTCAGAATACCGATGCCCCAGCTCAATATTCAGCTGTAAGTCTGGTCAGTGCACTCAAATGACTGCATCTTAAATCTGAGAAAACAGCATATTCATAAATGACAAAACTAAAATGAACTTTAAAACTGTTTTAATGTGAATCAGCTGTATTACAGAGGAGTTATCCCTCTGCATTCCCTTTAAAACTGGGTCCAACAATGAACTGTGTATGTGAATCATTAGCTTATTGGATCCAGTGTTTCTAGTTGCTTCAAAATCCCACCATGGCAATAAAAATGGCACTTCAATGTCATGAAGGCTACAGTTCCTGGTCTGTACTCATGCTTATCTATCCTTGAATCACCTTCTTATACAACTAAAACACTCATTATTTATTACATTTATATATCGCTGTTCCTTCCAGAAGTTTAGAACCGCATACACAGTCTGCAATCCAGGCCTTCAGTATGCTCAATCTTGTTTAGCTTTAACAGCACAATGACATGCTGTTCTAATAATAATAATAAATTTATTTTTGTATCCCGCCCTCTCCTGCCAAAGGCAGGCTCAGGGCGGCTCACAGGACATGGTATAACCATGATTTCAATAAAATACAATCAGTACAATAAAACAGATTAAAATACAGTTAAATTACATTTATAAATTAAGTTAAAAATTAGATAAAACAGTTAGCCATTATGAGTTATTAATTAAGGTGCTACAATTCAGAAACATGTGTAGGATGGCTGGAAGTCAATTTAGCCGGGTTCTCTGAGATGCCCATGTAAATATATTAGCAGCTAGTACTGTTTCCCCAGCAATACCCATTTGCCAGAGAATGATACTCTCCAGCTGTTACACTGGGATTAAGGTGGAAGGGTCCTGGCTATGTTACTGTGACACGGAGCCAAGGGCATAGGAGGAAGAAAGCCAAGCACAATACTCCTGGGTGGGTTATCCCTAGAACAAGTTGTTGACAAGAACAGTTGCTCTGCAACAACAAACTATAGAGCAACAACCATATACAGTAACAGTTTTGCAAAACAGCTGTACAATCACACACAAACAGTTACAACAGAAAAGGGCAAACTATTCCACAGCAACTTTGCACGCTAGTAACAAAGCACATAATTTCACACTGCATCTTAGAGAATCATAACAAACCAGGACTTTTAATAGAACTATATCTACATAGATAGAAACTGATAACTATTTGCAGGGGTCATTTTGTAGAAAAACAGATGGTGGAGCTCATCCAGGGATTGTTATGCAGCTGCAATACTATTCAATGGACAAGAAGGTGGAACTCTCAAAAGGAGGAGGAGGAACTCTCAGAAAGGTTCAGGAGCTGTGCTCCTGTGAGCTCCCACCGAATCTGAGGCCTGACTATTTGGAAGAAAAATCAATATTATTAAAATTATCTCCTTGAAAAAGTTACAATTGCTTGTACAGGAACATGACTTCTGTTTTCTTGATTTGATCCTGTACCTGATTTAATCTATTTTAGTCTGTTCATAGAAATGGAAAAAAAATATGGAAACCTAATAAAAATTATGAAAACTATTCCAGAGCAGATTACAGAGGGCAACAGCACACTGATTAATACTATTACTGCTCCATAATGCCATTGTTGGCTCAAAGAAAAACTATAATTTTGAAATCTGGTTGCTTACCAGGAGGACTAGTAAAACTCAAATTAAAATCTACACTCTTAAAAATATCACAACACAAACACACACACACACACATGCCAATTACATTTTTGGTTATATTACTACTGGTTTCAACATTTATGCAAGAAAATTCATTTGGTTTCTTCATTTATAATCAGATTCCTAATCAATTAGCTTTGAATCAGCACAATACTAATATCTGGGTTGATGATACTAATATCTTTTTCAAGAAAAACGAAGGCTTTCAGTGCCCTATGCTAAGACCAATACCATTTTTTCCTCTGTTACTTATTTTTCTACTAAATATTTTAATGGCTGATCAACACTGAGATTCTAACTGTACAAGAACTATTAAGAAATTCCAGAAAGAATGCTGTTTCTCAATTCAGATAATACTTTAGTTATTGACTATGATTGGTGGTGGTGGAAAGCCACAGTTGGCATGGTGAGAGTTTTCAGGGCAAGAGACGTTCAGAGGTGGTTTGCCATTGCTGCCTCCACATAATGACCCTGGTACTCCTTGGAGGTCTCCCATCCATTTGCTATCCAGGGTCAACCCTGCTTAGCTTCTGAAATCTGATGAGATCAGGCTAGCCTGGGCTATCCATGTCAGGGTATTAACTATGATTAGGTATTAATTATGGTTTAGTTATAAAGGTGTGCCCTTTATAGTTAACAAGAGAGTGAGGAAGGCAGGAATGGGATACAATCTCAAAAATGATAGAATGATCTCGGTCTGTATCCAAGGCAAACCATTCAATATCACAGTAATCCAAGCCTATGCCCCAACCACTGATGCAGAAGAGGCTGAAGTGGACCAGTTCTATGAAGATCTACAACACCTTCTAGAATCAACACCAAAAAAAGATGTCCTCCTCATCATAGGGGACTGGAATGCCAAAGTAGGGGACTGGAATGCCAAAAAGTAACTGGAACAACTGACAAGTTTGGCCTTGGAGAACAAAATGAAGCTGGGCAAAGGCTAAGAGAATTTTGTCAAGAGAACAAACTGGTCATAGCAATCACCCTCTTCCAACAACCTAAAAGGCGACTCTACACATGGACATCACTTGATGTGCAACACAGAAATCAGATTGATTATATACTCTGCAGTCAAAGATGGAGAAGCTTCTTACAGTCAGCAAAAACAAGACCTGGAGCTGACTGCGGCTCAGATCATGAGGTACTCATTGCAAAATTCAGGCTTAAACTGAAGAAAACTGGGGAAGCCATTAGGCCATTCAGGTTTGACCTTGACCACATCCTTATGATTATACAGTGGAGGTGAAGAATAGGTTTAAGGAACTGGAGTTGATAGACAGAATGCTGGAAGAACTATGGACAGAGGTTCATGACATTGTACAGAAGGCAGCAATCAGCACCATTCCAAAAAAAAAAAAAAAGAAATGCAAGAAAGCAAAGTGGCTGTCTGATGAGTCTTTAAAAATAGCTGCGAAAAGAAGAAAAGGCAAAGGCAAAGGTGAAAAGGAAAAATTCACCCAACGGAATGCAGATTTTCAGAGAACAGCAAGGAGAGATAAGGAGGCCTACCTGAAGGAACAATGTAAAGCAATAGAGGAAAATAACAGAATGGGACGGACAAGAGATCTTTTCAAGAAAACTGGAGAAATCAAGAGTATGTTTTGTGCAAAGATGGCCATGATAAAGGACAAAAACGGTAGGGACCTAACAAAAGCAGACAAGATCAGGAAGAGGTGGCAAGAATACACAGAAGAATTATACAAGAAGGATCTTAATGTCCTTGACAACCATGACATCAAAATCGACCTTGAGCCAGACATCCTGGAATATGAAGTCAAATGGGCCTTAGAAAGCATTACTAACAACAAAGAGAGCGGAGATGACGATATCCCAGTTGAGCTAGTCCTAAAAGATGATGCTGTTCAAGTGATGCACACATTATGTCAACAAATTTGGAAAACGCAACAGTTGCCACAGGATTGGAAAAGGTCAGTTTATATTCCAATCTCAAAGAAGGGTAATGCCAAGGAATGTTCAAACTATCGCACCATTGCACTCATTTCAAACGCCAGCAAGGTCATGTTAAAGATCCTACAAGCGAGGCTTCAGCAGTATGTAGATTGGGAACTACCAGAAGTTCAAGCTATAGTGCTGAAGTAGAGGAACTAGAGATCAAATTGCCAACATTCGCTGGATTATGGAGAAAGCATGGGAGTATCAGAAAATCGTCTATTTCTGTTCCATTGACTATGCTAAAGCTTTTGATTGTGTGGATCACAAACTGTGGCAAATCCTTAAAGAGATGGGAGTACCAGACCACCTCACATGTCTCCTGAGAAACCTGTATAAGGATCAAGAAGCAACGGTCAGAATGGGATATGGAACAACTGATTGGTTTAGAATAGGAAAAAAAGTTCGACAAGGATGTATATTGTCACCATGCTTATTTAATTTATACGCAGAGTACATCATGCGGAATGCTGGCCTGGATGAAGCAGAAGCTGGAATTAAGATTGCCGGGGAAAATATCAACAACTTCAGATATGCAGATGACACTACTCTAATGGCAGAAAGTGATGAGGACCTAAAGAACCTCTTGTTGAGGGTGAAAGAGGAGAGCACAAAAGTAGGCTTGAAACTCAACATCAAAAAAACTAAGATAATGGCATCTGGCCCCATCACACCTTGGCAAAGAGAAGGGGAAGACATGGAAGCAGTGACAGACTTCACATTTCTGGGATCCAAGATCACTGCAGATGGTGACTGTAGCCATGAAATTAAAAGACGTTTGCTCCTTGGGAGGACAGCTATGGTGAACCTGGGCAGTATAATAAAAAGTAGAGATATCAGCCTGCCAACAAAAGTCCGTATAGTCAAAGCAATGGTATTTCCAGTAGTAATGTATGGCTGTGAGAACTGGACTATAAGGAAGGCCGGGTGCAGAAGAATAGATGCTTTTGAGATGTGGTGCTGGAGAAGAATCTCGAGAGTCCCTTGGACTGCAAGAAGATCAAATCAGTCAGTCCTAAGGAAAATCAACCCAGACTGTTCCCTGGAAGGTCAGATGCTGAAGCTGAAGCTCGAATACTTTGGCCACCAAATGAGAAGGGAGCACTCACTGGAGAAGACCCTGATGCTGGGAAAGACAGAAGGCTAAAGAAGAAGGGGACAGCAAAAGACGAGATGGCTGGACAGCGTTACTGATGCAACAAACACGAATTTGAGCAGACTTCGGAGGATGGTGGAAGACAGGAGGGCCTGGCGTGACTTTGTCCATGGGGTCGCAAAGAGTCGGACTTGACTGTGCGACTGAACAACAAATGGTTTAGTATGATGGCATGAATGCAGACTACTCTACTAGTGATGGTTAGCTAGGGCCTGTGAAACCAGAATCTGGTTAATTCCAATTCCAATTCCAAATACCTTTATTGGCATAGAAATAAAAAGTACAGCATAGCAAATTTACATGGGAGTTTCAGCTATAAAAACCAGTCAAACATCAAGAAGGGGAGCTAGTCTTTTGCTCTCTGATTGTTATGGCAGCCAAAAGGTACTTTGCAACCAGGCTTGTGATATGGGAACATTGGTCAGATAGAAAAAAAAACTAACTTCGCATCAGGAAATCCATAAAAATTAGACAGAATAGGTTTGATTATACAGTCCTGCACTTCCCCATAAAAATCACAATGAAGTAAGACACGGGCAACAGTTTCAAGGAGCCTTCCATTACATGGACAGACTATATTCTGATAAGGGATGTTGGCAAACCTCCCAGACAATACCGCTGAGGGTAGAACACTGAGTCTTGCTAACATAAAAGAGTGACCTAAATGGGGTGAAGTAATCTGGGAAAGGTAGGCAGCGGGCAGCCCATGATCTGGGAAGATACCAAATGCTAAAGGGGAACAAGTTTTAAGTCCAGAAGAACAAAGGGACTGTTTCTCAATATCTAAGATCCTCTGTTTCAGGATTCTGAATGTCTGCATTTCACTTAGCATACAGAGGTTGTCCAGAGGTACACCTATGGAAATTATTTTCTCTGGATCTGACTCAGTGGAAACGAAGGAATCTGCTAGCATCATATGGATATAACTAGCAGGGTCTGCCCTAAACTGTAGGCATAGCCAAAACTTTATAGTTAGTAGCCATGCCCTGGTCTCCATCAAATGCGTTCCAGTCTCTAGGCACATTGTAGCATAGCTGACACAGTTGGGGACTCCTAAAATACGGCATAAAAATGCTGCCTGAATCTGCTCAAGTTGGAAATTTGCAAACCCAAACGGGGATCCTATATAACGACTGAGAAACTGTTTTAGCATTAAAAGCACAAATAGCAGCTGGGACAAATTGGCTGCTGTTCTTGTAAAAAAAGCTAACCACTGCAGACGAACTACACCTTGTTGAGATGACTGCTTGCTTGCACTGTACTGTCCAGTTATGATTATATTGGAAAAAGACTCCCAAGTATTTGAAAGATTTCACCTGTTCAATATTATTTCCCTTGAGGCACCAGCTTTGTGGTTTCCAGGACTTTGAAAATACTAAAATTTTGGCTTTTATATAGTTTATGGACAGGAAATTTGTCTCGCAGTATGAAGTAAAAGCGAGTAACAGGCCCTTGAGGCCCTTCTGCGAGTGTGACAGCACAACTACATCATCAGTGTACAGCAATAAAGGGATAACGGATGGCCCAAGTTTAGAGGAGTGACCATCACTAGCATTTAGAGAGGGGGCCAGATCATTCAGGAATAAATTAAACAAATAGGGGGCTAGAATACAGCCTTGTTTGACTCCCCAGTTGGAAATTATCTTTGAAGTTAATGCACCTGGGTCGTTATATCGCACTTGACAGCTATTAAGGGAATACATTTTACGAATAAAAAAAAGTAGCCGTTTATCCAGACCCATGATGTCCAATTTGTTCCAGAGAAGATCCCTTGGAATAGAGTCAAATGCCCCTTTTAAATCAAGGAAGGCCGCAAACAGCCTTCTTACCCCTCTGCCGCTGTATTTCTCTATCAGATGGTTAAGAATTATACAGTGGTCCATTGTAGACTTGCTGGGACAAAATCCGATCTGTTCCCTACTTGGGAGATTTTGCTCTTTCATTCAGTTTTCCCAAGTGGTGTCTCAGAAGTGAGTTTTCAACTCAGAAGTGAGTTTTCCCAAGTGGTGTCTCAGAAGTGAGTTTTCAACTCAGAAGTGAGTTTTCCCAAGAAGTGTCTTGCATATAATTTGCCTGCTATGTCAAGCAGACTACGTAATTGGGCGATAGTTCTCTGGTGCTTGTGGGTCACCCTTCTTATAAATTGGAACAACTATGGAATTTGTCCATGATTCAGGCACGGTCCCTGTTTTATCGATCACTGTGAAGAGAGTCGCCAGAGAGGAAGCCCACCAGTCAGAATTGTTTGTAATTAATTCTGGTGGGAGTCCATCTGGGCCTGGGCCCTTCCCTGCCTTCAAATGATTGATTAGATTATTAATCTCATTAGGCCTAACAGAGGACCATTCAGGTAGATCAGGGGGGATTTGTTCTTGCTTATCAGATACAATGGTCAGAGGGTTAAAAAATAAATGATGGAAATGGTCTATCCAGACCTCGGCAGGAATGGAATGTCTAGAACAGTGGCTCTTCGCATCAGAAGCACCAGAAACTAATGACCGGAAAAGCTTACTGTTAGAGGCAATAGAGGCACTAATAAGTAAATCCCAGTTCTTAATAGATAATTGTCTTTTCTTATGAGCCACTGTATCCTTAAGCTTATTTTTCAGTTCGAAGTACTGATATTAGGGGGATATTAGCAGTGAGGCTGTTACGATAAGTGCGATATACTGCACGCAGTTGGCATTTCAGTTTTTGGCATTCCTTATCATACCATGGGTCTGTCTTCTGAACAAGGGGACTGGATTTAGCAGTCAATTGCTGTTTATAAAAGGTAATTATAGCAGAAGTTATATTGCTATAAATTTGAAGGGCCTCAGGAGGATCTGCAGCTTCAGCCAGTTCTGATTTAATTCCATTAATTTATTTGTTTGGAGCAACAGGTTAATGCTTTCTCGAACTGTCTCTGTCCATCTGACTCTTGGAGGGGCAGGCATATCGACAGGACCCAGAGATGAATGGCTAACAGCCTCAAGTTTTAGTAAGGTAATCAATGGAAAATAGTCACTGTCCAAGCTATCACCTACTAAAAAGTCCACAATAAGTTTTTTCCATTTGGTAGAAACAATAACATAATCGACAACACTACTGTAACTAAATGTGTACTCCCCCAGCAAGTCATGTTGCATAGACCCATTTAATATAGATCTTTTAGAGGGGATACAAAAATTTGCCAGGAATACTCCCGCTGCATTAACATGGGGGTCTTCAGAGTTCCTTGAAAAAATCAGGAATTCGGAGAGGGAGTCGTGCAGATCAAGACCCAAGGATTTACATAACACGTAATTATCTTTTATCTATTCTAGCGTTAAAATCACCCATAATTATAAATTCGGCAGAGGGGTACTCCTGCTCCAGGTTCTCAATATACATGCTAAAACTGTTCCATTGTGCTGAAAGGTCTCTTCTGTTTAGACAAGGGGGTAAATATACATTAACCATTATTAATGTTAGGGCTGATAGTTTAAGCAAAAGCGCCTGGGCCAGTGAAGAGCAAAGGGGCAGAAAGGTAGTTTCTGCTTTAATCTGGTAAGAAATTAAACAATACAGGCCTGCTCTACAGCGGCTCATTTGCTTAAGCTTAATTGCTGGCGTGGAATAGGACTTATAACCTTCAAATTGTATTTCACTCTGAGCACAAGTTTCCTGGCATAATATAATATCAAATTGTTTGAGGAAAGTCCGAAAATCTGTGCTAGCCACCTTTTTCTTCCAACCTGCAATATTCCAGGATAAAATTTTTAGGGCTGGTTCTTGGAAACCTTTGAATAGTCAGTTGGACTCCGATATCTTATCCAGAACTCTCCTCTGGTCAAGAAATACACTGCTATTTTTTGTGGAGTTTTTGAATATCGTTATTGGGAGAGGAGCCTCTGCGGGTAGATGTAATAAATCATCAGAATTGGAGATGATTTGGAGCTCTATTGAGGATAGTGAAGTATAATCAGTATTGTGGGAGGATGGGTAGGTTCCAACATCACGACATGGGGATTTAACTTGTGCTTCCATATGGGGGACCAGTGAATCAAAGTTGAGCTGGGCTCGGTAGTCAGTGTACAGTTGTCATTCACTCCAATCTGAGAACTGTCCTGCAGGGCCAGGTCGCAGTTCTGGTGCAGACTTGCTTGTATTGCCAACCCCTTAAGCAGCCCTCCATCTGGCTCCTGGTTAGAAAGGACTGCAGTAGGGATAGCACAGTCTGCCTCCATGCTCTCATGCTCTGGTTAATTAAGCAAAGTTAGTCTTATCTGTGGCTCTGAATTATGTCTGGATGCAGACATCCTTGTTAATCTTGGCATCACAAGAATTTGTTGAGGCATACTAAGATTTGAGTGATTGTAAGCTGAATTCTCGTTTCACAAGCTATTTTTATACATTATGTCTTTACCAAACCAGTGGCTCAGTTCATCTGTAATGGCAAACCATATTTTGTTGCTGTCTCAATGAATCTGGTCCACACTCCCCTATTTAATATGCAATTAGAGATTTCCACTTTCACAAAAAAATGCAACTTAGCAAACTCTGGTTTGCACTTCCCTTCAAACTAGGATTTCTCACTGGAAGTTAATCATGGTTTATAGAACAAGCACAAATCATAACTTGCCTATATGGTTTACAGGACAAGCACAAATAATAGCTTGCTAATTCTTATGTTAATGGCAATCTATCAATTTTCACAAACCCCCTCAAGATCTGACTATGTGTAAGGACCGGAGGAAAGTGGAAGAGATAGTACATGAACCAAAGGAAATCCCAGGCTTATTCATCTTTGATTAATTAACTGCGCTTGAATTTAGTCAGTGGTTCAGTATTGTCCTAACAACACTGCTAAGCCACTGTTTGGCAACTGCCAGCATTTTCATGCCTTCACTGTTATTCTTCTCTCATGTTTTTGTTCTGTCCTTCTACAGTATATTCTAATGACTGAATTGACAAACTATGGTTAGCACTGACATCTAGCATTAAAATACAACCATCACTTCTTATAAATTGACCAAGATGGCAATTTTAATAGTTATTTTCTGTGATCAAAGGAAAATATATTAATCTGAGGTCTCATTCTTGATACTTTGCAGCCATGGCCAGATACACTTTCCTATAGTAACAGTTCACTTGTGAAATGGTTCAATTGTGTACTTTTCTAACTTGGTCATAACTGGATGAAGCCAGGAGCCAATAGTGATGTAATAGACAGAATCAAGATACAGGATGATCTTGACAGGCCTGAAAACTGTGCTAAAACTAACAAAATGAATTTCAACAGAGATAAATATAAAGTTCTGCATTTAGGTTGGAAAAATCAAATGCATCATTATAGGATGGGAGAGACTTGTAGTAGTAGAGAAAATGATCTAGGGGTCTTAGTAGGCTATACACTGAACATGAGTGAGTCATCAGTGTGATACAGTAGCTAAAAAGGCAAATGTGATTTTGAGCTGCATACAGAAATGCAGCATCCAGATCATGTGAAGTAATAATATCACTTTCAAAGTTTCCTCTAAGCTGCAGAGACCTGTGAGCAAAAATTCTACTTTGTGAGCTACTGGCATTAAAGTTGTGAGCTACTGCATAAATTATTGTGCTCTGGGGTCATCCTTCCTGAGCTAAGACAAAAATATGTGAGTTGGAGACTAAAAATCTATGAGCTACGTCACACTAACTCAGCTTAGAGGGAACACTGGCTTTGCTCTTGTTAGACTTCACTTGGATTACTCTGTTCAGTTTCAGGTACCACAGTTTAAGAAGGATGGTGATAAGCTGGAATGTGTCCAGAGAAGGGCAACAAAGCTGGTGAAGGGGTTTAGAGACCAAGTCCCAAGTCCTTGGGATCCCTTCCAACTCTATTTTTCTACTACTCTGGAGCAAGGATTCCTGTGGAGTTTAGCAGAATGGACAGTAAACGTCCCCAAAAGGAGCCCTGAGCTGGGCCTGAGTTATCCTGGCCCTCCAGTATAGTCTTGACTGGGTTTTTCTGGGTTACTTCCCCTGGGGCATTCCCCTGGTTTACTTCCCCTGCTGCAATGGTTCCCTGATGCTTTGGTGTCTACTTCTGTGTCTGTGCCTCTTAGAGCAGAATGGATGGCTGGATCCAAAGGAGGATAACTGCTCTTTCTGGAGCAGTGTGGCCTTTTCTCCCACACTCTTTGGGATGACCTTTGCCATCTCCCTCCATGCCCACTGGAGAAAGGGTGGGGCCTGGAGGGACATTACCAATGGCCATGCCCTGGGTTTCTTTGGATTTAGCAGCCACTTCCTATTGCCTAAGAAAGACGAGAAAAATCTTGTCACACTGGTGAAGGTTGGTGAACAGCCATGTGTGCTGCATGGGCTCCTGGTGCCAGTCAGAAACTTTCTCACCAGCCTTCCAGGCACTGCAAAAACAGAGCCAGAATTCCATATGTGCTCCATCAATGCTGGCCACCTCTGGGCACCAGATATGCCAAGTATACATGATGGAAGAGTGCTCACTCGTAACCTTGGCTAGGGAGTTGGGGCAGAGGGAGAAGATAAAAAAGAGAAGAAAATATATTAGAGCTAACAACTGGCACCCTGTGATATAAAGGCCACTGGTGGCCAGTAGCCTGGCAAGGAGATGCAAGCAGACCTGGTATAATGCTGAGGCAAGACCAGGACTGAAGGCTACTCCTCTTTTCCAGGGGTTTAGAGAATATTGTTGTGTTGTTGTTGACCCTGGTTAGTTGTTCTCATCCAGAACTGGATGAGAACAGCTAACCATTCCAGGACACCCTGCTCCAGCTGGGAGAAAATAGATTATTTGTGAAAAGAGCACAAACAAACATGTGGTATTTGGGACAGTTTTCTTTAGCTCAGGAAGTGGCTTTAGGAAACTGAATCAAGGAAGAGAAGAAAAGTACAGTGGGAAAAGAAATTTTACTTCACTCAAGGATCCCTACTCATTTTCTGAGCAGCTTCATCAGGGGATCCATAATGCAACCTTCTCTTAAAAGTGTTCCCACGTAATAAGGCTGTTTGGATCCCTGAGTCAATATTTCTTTTATATTGATGTGGCCCTCTTTTGTGCATCAAGGAAACTGAGCAATGTTTTAAAACACAAAAATAGATCCAAAAATAGTATGCAATTATATCATCATCATCATAATCATCTATTTGATTTAATTTATTGCCCCATCCTGGCCAAGGCTGGGCTCTGGGCTATGTACCTCAGATAAAAATACATAGAAAAAATAAAACAGTACTTAATTTAATACAATAAAACAATGGCAGTAAAAATTTCACCCCCCAATGGCATTTTGCTAATTATAGTCATTATCAGCATGCTGGAACATACGGGGGGGGGGCACTCCTGGAGGGTGGTGGACAAAAAGGATAGATACCAACTGCCCCCGTCCTCTATCAACAGCCTTTATCAAAAGCCTGCTGGAACATCTCTGCCTCACAGGCCTTGCAGAATCGTAAAAGATCTTTTCCAGGGGGTTATTGAATATAGTTGCTTAATTTACACACAGAGATATTTAAACCTTTCTGGCTTTATACTTTTCATAAAACTATTATTAACTAAATTGGCAAATAATTATGGCAGCTAGTAGCTTATAGAAGAGCCCCGTGGCGTAGTGGTAAAGCTGCAGTACTGCAGTCGGAGCCCTCTGCTCACGACCTGAGTTCGATTCCTGCAGTACTGCAGTCGGAGCCCTCTGCTCACGACCTGAGTTTGATTCCAGCAGAAGCTGGTTCAGGTAGCTGGCTCGAGGTTGACTCAGCCTTCCATCCTTCCGAGGTCGGTAAACTGAGTACCCAGCTTGCTGGGGGGAAAGTGTAGATGACTGGGGAAGGCAATGGCAAACCACCCCATAAAAAGTCTGCCATGAAAACGTTGTGAAAGCGTGAAAATGTCACCCCAGAGTTGAAAACGACTGGTGCTTGCACAGGGGACTACCTTTACCTTTTAATAGCTTCTACTGTATCTGTCTACTGAGGAACTGTTATAAAAAGTAATAATTTGAATAAGATGGGAAAGGCAGTTGAGGATCTCTCCATAAATGTACTGCACTTTGCTAAACAGTGAAAAAGTTATTTGACTTGTATAGTTTGTGCAGATTATTTCAGACAGTTTTAAAAGTTAACTAATCAAAATTACGGATTTGGGCAGTGAAAATCACAGCTGTAGTGACTTTAAGAAAATACAAACAAGATTCCTTTAGTGTTAGAAAAGCTCAGAGAATTCTTCTTTCTCCAGTTCAAAGAAACTCTTTTATTAATTAGGCCTGTGGGCTAGGAATCCTATTGGAAGGAATGGTTGGTTGGTGAGGAGAACTACATACATACCAATATTGACTTTCATTGCCAGTGTAATATAATGGCCAGAGCACTGGACTAGGATCTGAAGGGGGTGGTAGAAAGTTCCATTGTCACAGGTGACTTATGGTGACCTTGTTGGGTTTTCAAGGCAAGACATGTTCAGAGGTGGTTTGTCATTGCCTGCCTCTGCATCATGACCCTGGTATTCCTCAGTGGTCTTCCATCCAAATACTAGCCTGTGGTGACCCAGCTTAACTTCCAAGATCTGACAAGACTAGGTCAGTCTGGGCTATCCAGCTTGAAAGAATCTGAGAGAGACAAGGTCAAGTCCCCACTCTGCCATGGAAACATGCTGGATGTCCTTGAGTCAGTCACATACTCAGCCTCACCTCACAGTGTTGTTATAAAGATAACTACCTCACAGAGTTGTTGTGATAAAAGGGAAGAGAGGAGAATTATATAAGCTACTTTGGGTCTCTACTAGGGAGGAAGGGAGAGTATAAATGAAGTAAACGATGTATGTTGCAACACAAAACACACATAAAACCAAATTCATTTTTCAGGATGGAAGTTCAGCTTAAACAGTAAACAGAAAAGCAGAATATAGATACCTACATAAAGAAATAAATATCTTCCAGGCTGGGGAAAAATGTGGACTTTCAAGTGGTTAGTCCGAGGAAAGGAAGGCTTTTCATGAAAACGTAAAAAGTTAAACCTGCCGGCATTATCCTGTAGTGTCCAAACTATTTCTAATGTGTTTGTTTCAATTCTGACCCATGGCATTCTGGTGCAAACCCAACCCTCATCAGAAGGTACTCACCAGAGTACACAAGCTCCTTATTACTTAAACACGAAAGATGCATTTTTGTTGCGGTAAGTCTCCATGACAACACTTCAAAAATATCAAAAAAGAGATCAAGGTACAACTGTGCATATTACTATAATTTCCATGATAACAATAAACAGAATGCTAAATAGACTGTAACCAACAGTCTCTCAACGTTGTTTCATGCTTTAAACTCCCTAAAAAGTTTCTGTAGACCACAAAGAAAAAAAATAACCCTCATTCCTATTTTTTCATTTATACAACATAGATTTGTGGTGCAGAGCTGGTACAGCCTGTTCCTAACTCCAGCTCATATTACTTCTGTTTTACAATAATCTAGATTTTTCCTACACAGAAAAAAACAAAACACAAATCACTGCTGACAATGAGCATTATACCACTAAACCTATGTTAAACAAATTTTAAACTGCTAGCATAAACAACATAAAAATAATTTATCCCCATCTATAAAAAATAAACCTTTTCCAAACCAATTTGTGGTTTATATTTAAGGTTGTTATGTGGAGTGATCTACAGCTATTTCCTAACAAGTTTGGTGCTGCTGAATGCACTACAGCACAGTGAAAGTACACTGGCAGTAAGCAGGACTCAGCCATAATATGAGCCCTTTTCTATAATCTATAACCTTGACTGAATTTTAAAAAAGCTTTCTATAAGGCTGTTAAAAATTTTCCATGCATAAAAAGCATTACAGTTGAAAACTGATGAGAAGACAAGACCCGCTGGAAAAGACAATAATGCTATGTAAAGTTGAAGGCAGTTGGAAAAGAGGAAGGCCCAGCATGACCAATTAAAAAGAAAACATAAGACCTGAACAAGGCTGTTAATTTAATGATAGGACATTTTACAGGTCAATAATTTACGTCACTGTAAGCTGGAAGTGACTTGAGGACAGATAACACATACAAACACACACTTCTGTATCATGTAGTCAACATGGACATTGAGTGCTTCTTGGTTTTTCAGCCCCAGTTCATTTCATGCACAGATTAGGCAATGCTGGAGCAACACTGAAGCCGAGGATACCATAAGGTCATCCAGCTCAGCACAGAGTCCTTTCCTGTCCCCTACTTGCGCTCATTTGCTTTGGAGAAAACAGTATGTTAGTAAAAGTGGGGTTGGGTTTGTTTGTTTTTTTAAAAAAATTCTACTTTTTCATTAGTTCTTGTTATTTTCATTATTATATTCTTTTTATTACAGCTTTTTATTTTAAAAAATTAATATGCAACAATACATAATCAGAATTAGGATGGTTTTCATTGTTTTCCAAAGAAATGGCATCTTCACCTCCTTCCTCCTTTCCAACATTTACTATGCAGTGGGTGATTTATATGGGGCAGCTGCCATTTCCTTCAGATCAGATTTTATCAAAGGCACACAGCCAGTATATATATATATAGATACTACAACAATCACTCAAAAGAGCATATTAAACCTATAAAATGATTAAAACAATCTAAAGCCATTTCCTCCATGGGAACTGTCCTTTGGAGTTGTAATCCCAGGAGAACTCAAGGCCCCTCATGGAGGTTGGCAACTATAATGAGGCACATGGCAGCTTATCCTGACAGGGAAAATAATCTCCCCCTCCAATCTCCTTTAACAGTGTTCCAAATGTTGTGTGTTGTGTGCTTTTGCAAATGTAGTCCACAGGGTGCCTGCTGCCTTATCATAAGGCTCCCTATCTCAAGGGAATCCCAAGGCTCCAAATGAGGGGATGGAGCAATTACTTTCCCATTTTCTAATTAGCCGTCTGCCTGCTACCACAAGCTAGTACAGCAACAACTGCCATATAACAGCAAGTGTGGGGGATCAAAGAGAAGAAAAGAAGGAAGAGAGCCTGTCATCTGATGACCTCCAGTAACAATGAAGGCCATTCATTCATTTATTTTAATTTCCATTTGTTTTCATTATTCAAATGAATGGAACAGAGAGTTTTTAACTTTGTTGTTGCATTATTAGGTAATAAATGCATATTCCTAAAGACAGGTTCTACATGGAGCCAAGACTTGATAAATGCACTGAAGAGAACTCAAACCTGATGCAGAGGATATTATACCCAGGGAAATAAACATCCATGGTAATCAAGAACAGAAGCAAATCAAACAGGTCCCCATTCAACCAATGAGAGATTTTATTTACCTCCCTTGGCAGGGTAAATAGCAGATATTCTTGCTAATTTAAGCACTTGTGTCCAGTTGGCTTGTGCATCTACACATATGTATTTTCCTGGTTTAAAAAATAATGTAGAAGTTGCCCAAGGAGGATCTCAATGGGATGAAAAATTTCAGCTAGGTCAGATAGTTTGGAACTAGTTCAGAGGGCTTATTTGCACAATGAATTTCCACAGACTGTTTCACTCAAGGAATCCTCCTTAGTTGGGGGACACTATGCTCTGGAGATGAATGCCACTAGTTACCAGGCCCACAATGGCTCAAGATAAACTGCTGCCATCTGGATGCTGCTCCATCTCTTCCTGATTCCCTGCATGTGCACACGCACACCATGCTCTGATGATACAGGTGGAGAATGAAATACTCTGCTATTTTAAGCTGCATGCAAGTTCTCTCATGTAGCTGCCAGCTCACTGCCCCCATTCAAATTACCTGTGTTGTATATATAGTAGCAACATCTTTCTAATCATTTACTAAAATGGCAACTTTGCAATTTACTGAGCAATGGTATTTTTTAGTTGCCTTTCTTCATATACAGAACTCATGGTAGATGAGAGTGGACTTTCACTAAACCAGTGAAAGAAACATACCAGTGGCATATCTGAAATTATTTTAAACTTCCAAAATAATGGCTTGGATACTGCCAGCATCCAGTATCACTGCCTAGGAGATAGGGAAACCCCCAGAAATAGCTTGGGTGGTAGAATCAGAAGTTTCCCATGGGAGAGAGGAATAGGCAAGAATTGTACCTTTGCACTTACAGAAATTCTAGGCAGGATCCAAGCCATTCTGGCAAGACCCTAAACTCCTGCAGTCACAATATTTAAAATGCTATAACTTAACCATTTTTAATCCATTTATTTCTGAAATCCACAAATTTCTGAAATAGCTGAATAGCTCACCAAGGAGATTTTCCTTTAGGAATAGATCCAGGTGGGCAGCCATGATGGTCTGAAGCAGTAGAATAAAGTAGGAGTCAAGTAGCACCAATGAAGTTTTATTCAGAATGTAAGCTTTTGTAAGCATGCATACTTCTTCAGATGACCCCATTCCCTCATCTGAAGAAGTATGCACGCATACGAAAGCTTACATTCTGAATAAAACTTTATTGGTCTTAAAGGTGCTACTTGACTCCTACTTCGTTCTTCCATTAGGAATTTAATACTGAAATCAGTTTTGTAAGGTACAGAAATCTTGTAACGATATAACTCTAAAAAAAAATCTGCACTACTCTGATTGTAGCCAGACAGTATTAATGAAAATCTTGGGGATTCCAAACATTGCCCTATTGCTTGGAAGCCCAGGAATAACCCAAGTTTTAAACAGAATTGACCCACATTTCTATATTAGTATGGAAAAACTTGTAGCCACTCACTCCAGAGGAACCTATTAGCTTACTTTTAATTACAGGAATTGTTTTCAGAGATCATACTATCTTAACAGACATAAAGTCCAATTATTTATTTATTATATAAAGCCACTGTGGCCTCCAGACCCTTAGCCAGATTAAGCAGTTGTCTGGCTGGCCACCCAGCAACAGATAAAGCTATACTGATGACAACCCAACCTGAAAACTCAACACCAACTTACCAAGGGTGTTAAATGTTATAGATGTTAAATAATATCAGGGACAGGATGGCTCCCTGAGTCACACCACAAACCAAGGGGTGCCTAGAGTACATCCTTTCACCCACTGCCACCTTCTGTCCCCAATCATGGAGAAATGAGGAGAACCACTTCAGGACAACCCCACAAACTCCTATGTTGGCAAGGCGATGGGTCAAAAGATCATGATCAATTATATCAAATGCTGATGAAAGATCTAATATTAGCAGCAGTGCTGACCCACCTTGATCCAGCTATCTACAGAACTTATCTGTGAGGGTGACCAGAGCCATCTCCATCCTGTGACCACAGTGGAAGCCAGACTGGAATGGATCCGGTGCCAATGTGTCACCAAGGAAACACTGGACTTTCTCAGCAACCACCCTCTCAATTACCTTGCCCAGAAATGATAAATTCAAAACTGGGCAGTAATTGGAAGGGTTCAAAGTTGTTCTTTTCAAGAGTGGAATGACCATGGCCACTTTTAAACCCTCTGGAAAGATCCCCATCTCTAGGGACAGACTGATAATATCAGGTTGAGTTTCAAGACAGAATAGTGTATTATAAGAAAACACATGCAAAACCTCAGCAGCCCTTTCAAGAAGGAACCAATTTAGAGCAGATAAGCATTATGGACACAGAGTATACAATCCTTCCCCTACCCATTGCTTATAATATTTATATTTAAATGTATATGCTGCTTTTCCATCACGCCCTCAAACTAGCTCACAACACAAATATTAAAAATGTCCAATATATAAAACAATTTATTTAAAAACAGATTATAAAACCGCAAAACAACATCACTATTGTTTCATATACTAAAGCAGCCTCAGATTTCAAAAGGTCAACAGAATAACAGATTGGAGTAATTCCTATGCAGAGTTACTCCAATATATATTAATTTAAATTGACCTAGACTGGAGTAAGTCCACAGGATTGCACCACTGACCTTCTACAGAACCCAGTGGTGCAGGCCTGGTACATTTCCCTGGGGTGGGAGTCTCATAGCACAAGTGCCACTAACAAAACAACATTATTTCTAGCAGAGGACAGCCTCATCTCAGACAGCCATTGAGGGTCTGCTGTACATCTTTGCACACAACATGAAATTTGCCTTTGCTGACAAAATATTTTATCAGTTATGCTTCCCAAAGCACACTGTTGCACAACTCATTGTAAAAAATATATATAGTCTGGTGTAGTGGTTAAGAGTGCAGACTCTTATCTGGGAGAACCGGGTTTGATTCCCCACTCCTCCACTTGCACCTGCTAGCATGGCCTTGGGTCAGCCGTAGCTCTGGCAGAGGTTGTCCTTGAAAGGGCAGCTGCTGTGAGAGCCCTCTCAGCCCCACCCACCTCACAGGGTGTCTATTGTGGGGGAGGAAGGTAAAGGAGATTGTGAGCCGCTCTGAGACTCTTCGGAGTGGAGGGCGGCATATAAATCCATTATCATCATCATTTAGCCATTTAAAAATTTGTTGTGAGACCCTATTTGTCAAATTCTCAAATTTTTGATTTCTATTCTTATATTTATATATTCACACAACAACTGTAAGATTTTGCCTTTTAGTTTTGAAGATGCAGCACAGGAAACAGCAATAAGGCAATTTACAGAAATAAACATTAACTTACACGGTTGCTTGTCCCCAGACATCATCTAATGATATTCAGGCTGGGGTTTTGTTATGTTTAAAAACAGGTTCCACAGAAGTGCACCCACCAAGAAAGCATATTTTGGGGCTCTCAAATAGACTTAGCCTATAGAAGGCACAGTCAAGAGGTCTGAGACTATGCCAAGATCAGAACATGAGTATGAGAATGTGCTAGCATGCTACCTAGCAACAACCACATGAGTGTATTTTCTCCTCCTTTCCTTAGGCAAATGTTTCAAGCACAACAGATGAGAAAAAGGCAGATAGGTGAGATGTATAGTGCAATTCTAAGCAGAGTTTCACCCTTCTAAACCCACTGCAGTCAAATGATGCAGAAGAATCTAACTTTGTGTGGGACTGCACAGACAGAGATGTAGCTCTCCTGATCTTGCCTCCCTGCTCCCATCTCATCCACTTCCTGAAAAATCTGTGTACAAATATGCATTAACTATGTACTAACTAACTCTCCATGGTATTCTTATTACTTCCACCAAAATTACAGAAGTCTAGTGGCACCTAAAAGACTAACAATGTACACCAACAAAAGCTTTTGTGAATCAGAGCCCTCTTGATCATATGTCGCTGATGAGCTGAGTTTGTTTGACGAAAGCTTATATTGTAAGAAATTTTGTTAGTCTTTTAAGGTGCCACCTGACTTCCATCAATTTTCTGCAAGAGACTAACCTGGAATTATTATCCAGAAATAGAAGAACACTCAGGGCTATTGAAGCGCTATGGTGTCACTTAGGGGTGTGCAAGAAAAAAAATGTATTATTTAAATTTGGATCTTTGGGATCCAAAGATATTTAGGACTCCCAAATACCAGCATTGATATTGTACTGGTATTTAGGTTAGTATTCGGGAAACCTGAATATATTCAGCTCCATTTTACCCTATGGAGACCATCCCCATGAGATATAATGGAGAATTTCACTTGTCAAATTGAGAGGAGCTGACACGGCAAGTAAACTTTAAACCCCTTCCCTCCTAGTTCAGCAAAAGGTTGATGTCATAGACTGTGTCTTCTCAAGAAGCCAGTTCTTTCAGTAAAAATGATTGCTGTTGTCTGAAGATCAGTTGTAATTCTGGTAACATTTTCGGCCACACTTGAAAGTTGTTGACCCCTAGCTGTATACATGTCCAATCTGGCTACTCCTGAAGTGGTGAAACAACTAACTGTTCCTCAAATGTATTCCAGGATGGATTCGTTGATCAGAATACTGGCATCAGCACTGATTTTATGAGAAAGGACAGTCACAACATGAAGCTGCCAGGTGCCTCACCCTCTTGAAGAAAGGTATCGACAAAACTGCACTGATGAAGTGAACACATTACACTGGTGAATATCAGTTCCACTTCAACTGAAACTGAATTAAGCTTGTCAATTAGGCATCTACTGCTGCCACTGTAGTCACTGAGGCCTCCATCCTGCATATTTCTTTTGTTGGCATTCCAAATGCTACTTGTCTTGGACACTTTTCTAAAAATCTGTTGTCATGTATGTATATTTATTTAAAATACCTATATCCAGCTTTATATGAGTATGTCCCAGAAATCTGCCAATGTATTTTTGAAATCTTGAAAGAAAAACGTATTTATAATTACATTTTATGCCACAGCATCTTCCAAATGCTGTCAATCACTAATTTGAAGTATTTCTTTCTAAAAGAACTTCTTTGTAAACATATAAGTAAAATAGTCATGGGTGGACTTACACTACAGAAAATATGGGGGGAGGTGTTCTGCTAGATCGCATAGGAGTGAAGTTCCACCTGAGCTGGCCAGGGCTCTGGCTGGCCTGACGAGGTGGCTCCCAGGCCAGGTGGTGTCGCCTAATATGCAAATGAGCTCCTGCTAGGCTTTTTCTACAAAAAAGCACTGAGAAAATGGTTATATTCACCTTCAAACCATGGAGTTATTAATATTAATTTTAAAAATAAATGAAATAATCCTTACACACATGTGTCTTATTCATATTACGTTTCTTTAACTGTGCCAAATTAGAATGCCATAAATGTGACAAGAAAATAAAAATACCAGCAGATATAAGTATTTTGAATGGCAATGAGTATAAATGTACTTCCCGAAATCCAATTTCATTCTCACGCTATGATCTTCTAAGCTGTTCTATTTAAATACACCCATTAAGATTATTAAGATCCCTTAATTAAGTATTTAAGGGATCCTAGTTTGTTACTAAACTACTGTTGGAGGAACACAAAGCCAATATTATTGGTCAAGAAAGCAATGACAGAGTCAAGCAAGCAATGACAGAAGTTGTACTTTTTCAGATATTTACTCAGCTTCCACCTTAATTTTCTGTTCATCTTTGGGAAAAATAAAAGAAAATTGCAAAGTTCAAAATCTGCAAGTGATATTTGTGCATACAGGTCTTTTGATCTCCTGTTGCACTGTCTTTTATACAGACACGTCTTTACAAACATAATAGTTTTTGGATGACTTTTTCTTTGGTTTGGTGTTCCCTCTGTAATTCTCTTTGGCTATCCTCTCTGTCTGGGTTTATCTCGTTTATCTATTTTAAAAAGTTACATATGTGTATGTGTGCATTTAAAATGTAGTTTTGATTATTTACCAACATTTACCACCTTGGTGACCATAAATTAGGTAGTAAGGTGACAAACATTTTAAATAACAGTGATAAATAATAACGTAATGTTACAGTCATTCAGTATGGTGACTGTTCCATTATATATGCTGGGTCGAGCATACCAAATAGAAATTTAAGTTATTTTTCAAGTATTCATTAAAACATGTAGAAGGAAGCAGACTGAAAAGTTCTAATTGTATGTGCCTGCAGACCTTAGAATGTCAATCAGAGATTAACACCAGGAAAATGTTCTGAAATCATAATGGCCATTCACACATCTCAGACCTAATTCTGCTTACATTCATATTACAAACCAATTATTTATTATTTTCTGGAAGCTTGCCTTAATTCATTTTAAGTGTGAGAATAAGAAGTATGGCATATAAACCTAAACAGGCCCCTTCTGCCAGCATGGTACAGTGGTCAGAGTCCCAGACTAAGACCTGGGAGAAGAACTTTCAAATTCCTACTATGCCAAGACTCTTGATAGTCAATCTTGGGCCAGTCACTTTCTTTCAGGCTAATCCACCTCAAATGACTGCTGTTGTGAGGATAAAATGGAGACGAGAATAATGTCATGATCCACTATGAGCCACCATCAGAGAAAAGTTATAAATATCAAGATAAAAACTTTTGTGTACATGAATGGGTTTTAATATAACTGAATTTGTTTAGTCTAATCATAAAGTATAGGTCTATATAAGATTGTGATCAATTTGTTATTAGGCTGCAGTATTTGATATGCAGAAAGTCATCTGTCTTCTCTTGTGCTCATTAGTACTTTTTGAGTATTCAAAGTTCTTTGTATGTTATTTCTGATTCAGTAACCCTGACAACAGCCTCGAGTAGCAGGACGGTACTACCTATACCTAGACTGCTATTGGATGAGTTGAGGATTAGAGATAGTGCTTTCCTAAACCCATATAAATGGGTTTAAGGCTGACGAAAGGCTTCAGCTGACAAGATCCTGCATAAAACTCTTAGCCATTACACTTTACTAGTTCTCAGTTTAATTAGATTATATCTAAGAACCATGAGCATGATCAATGCATTCCCAAGCAGAGTACTGACTGGGCGATAGGGAAATGGAAACTTCTTTTTCTTCTTCCCACTTATTAGATGGACCATCAGCTTGCTGAGCACACAGGGTGCTTGTCTACAAATATACATGAAGGGAAAAGGTTCCTTTGAGTGCTGTGATTATTGCTGCAGGAAAGGGGGGCAGAAGATCTGTATTTTTTTTCTCCTACTAATCTTTTGTTTCTTATATTTATTCTACTCTAGTTATTTTATATTATTTTACAATATATTGCATACTGTTTGTGATGACCTACTCCTTATTGATCTCTTAATTTGTCATATAAACAAAAAATCTTTACTTTAAAAAAAGAACTCTGTGAATAAACAACTGGTTTGACATCCCATCACAATCATGCAACAGAAGCATTAATACCACCGAAAATGCTATGTTAAACGGAGGGAGGGAAGAAAATGCTGCTACAATGAACAAGCATTTTGAAACAATTTTTGCATCCAGTCATGAAACATCTAATAAAAGGAAAATTTTCTTTTGGTTGATGCTCCAAAATTAGTACGTTTTCATAACTTAAAAACCCTACCCAAACAGTATGTTAAAAACTTTTTTAAAAAACCAACTCAGGAGCCTAATCCAAGATCTACAGACCTAATGTTTTAATATCTTTCCTCTTTCACTGTCAAAAGAAATGAACAGTGGAGGAGAAAGATGGTCACTGAATTTCCTTCACCCTCCGAAGTTAACAAGATAACATGGTAGACTTCCACGGGCAGTAGTGTACATAGCAGCTCTCAAACTAAACACGAGACCAGAATAGAAATCATGCAATAGAATTTTCTCCTATGCAGTAGGGATTGCAGAAAGTATAATCCATACATAGAAACCTGTCTTTGTGAGTATACTGCTTCTCACTAGATTGATCTTTATGGCTGAAATCACATGTGCATCACAAATTACCTTAAATACCACCTGGGAATCTTTTCCCCATCTCAGTTAATGTGCTTTGCCACCATTCACAAGTTATGTTTTCCTACATTTAATGTCACTCCAACCATTCCTGGTAGCATGGGAGAAGATATACTTTTCTACCTAGATTCTGGTCCACACTGCCCTGTAGCCAGTCTCCATTGAAATCCCCCCCACAGGTATCTTTCTTTTTCTGGAAAATCAACAGGAATGAGCCATCCCTAGAAATGGTAAAATTATAATGTGCACTCAGGCTAACAGTCTTATACTATACAGTTAAACATGCCAAATTTCATTCATGCCAGATGCCTAGCTGCACTCAAATCTAGATAGGAATCAGATTTATTCATTTTACCTCACATATATCACACCTTTCTTCCCAATGTGCGCCCAAGGTGGCTTACATCACAGAATTATTGTGAAGATGAAAGGGGAAGAGGAGAATGATGTAAATTAGGCTGAGAGTCATATGACTGGCCCAATATCACCCAGCATACTTCCATGGCAAATAGAGAGTTGAATCTGGGTCTCTCAGATCCAAGTCTGCCACTCTAACCACTATGCCACGTTAACTCTAAATTGTGATTTAAGGATATTTAACTTGCTATAGTTTATACCATCAACATTTCTATTTTATATGATGATCATTTAATTTCCTGTTGAACAACTGACTAAAAGGTAACGAACTCTTAAAAATAGCTCACATTCCTAATAGCTGCTGTACATACATATACAGATTGCAAATAATTCTGTTAAGGATCTACAGGCTACTTGTTATCTTTAAATTTTTAGAATATGTTTCTAGAAGAAGCTCAAAACAACATGGCAATTTACCATCTTTAACAAGGAGAAACTTATATAAGAGACATTATGTTTGTCCACAGCTACTAGCAAAATATGTCCTTAATATGTTCACTGTGCTCACAAAGGGCAAAACAACCATCAATACAGGATTAAAAATGGCACAAGTCAATTCCTCTTAACTTAAAAAATGTCAATCACCACTCTGTCCCCAAAGTCCCATTTAAACAGCAGTGTTCCTACTTCTATTATCAGTCTTTCTGTAAACGCTGTCCTTAAACACACTAAGACCTAACCTACAGAGTTTTCTATTCTGTCTAAAATATAATATGTAATACTAATATGCAAATATATCTCCAGACTTTTAACAAAGGAAAAACTGAGGTACAATAATTCTGCAAATTGTGTAAATTCCAAGGATTTTTAAAAATATAGCTACTGAAATTACCATACATTTCAGATAATATCTTCACAAACTTTCGTAAAATATAAAAGAAGGCAACATTGGTTGTGGAAAGTGATGTCAATACAGATGACATGGTGACCCTGTAGGGTTTTCAAGGCAACAGACAAACAGATCCTTCTGCCAGATGCCTGCCTCTGTGCAGCAACCCTGGACTTTTCTTGGTGATCTATCTAGGTACTAACCAGGGCTGATCCTGCTTAGCCTCTGAGATGATGCAATCTGGGCCATACAGGTCAGGGCAACATTACAATATGAAATATTCAATTAGGAATACATACTTGGAACCATTTGTGAAAACTTAAGTACAATGTACCAAGCCATGAACACAAAAGAAGTGGTTAACTATATATTCTAATATCCAACAATAATAAATATAACTTAATTATTGATGCCAGAATTACTATAATGAAATTTCCTTTTGTGAAATTTTAGGATAGGAAAAGATATGAGGTTTACTTTAACAATATCAAAAACCAGGGAACATATTCATGACAATGGTTGCAGTATTAAGTGTAAATAAATACATCTGAGTTCAATTCACAGAATTCTGGTCATAGTTGTGTATGTGCTTTAAATAATTAAGCCAGTTCTAAACCTATTAACTAAAGAAAAGGCATGCAGAGTTATGAATGAATAGGAGGCACAAACAAACCTCCCATTTCCCTCAATGTGCTGTCAAGCTGCCTGCATGCATCCCCATGTATGGGGAGGAAGAAACTGATGGCCTTATTGTTTCTTATCATAACCTTGCACATCTGGATGCTGTACCTGCAATTCACAATGCTCTATAAATACAGTTTATTTAAAATCATTCTGAAAACTGATAAATTACAAAAATATGACAAACTGAAAGCATGTAAACACTACCTACTGCAATTTAGACTTGGTATAATTTTTGAAACATTCATCCCCTTTGAACCACAACTGACTTCATTCCAAGTCAGAAACAGACAACCATTGCTTAGAGTTAATAGAATGAAATTTGGGAACACTAATGCAGGGGTATCAAATATGCAGCCCGGAGGCTGAATCAGGTCCCTGGAGGACTCCTATCAGGTCCCCGAGCAACTGGCTGTCATCTGTTTCCTTCTCCCTCTCTCTTGCTTCCTTCTGCATAACAGCTTACTTCACAAGGCTTGTTCAACTGCACAGCAGCTACAGAGAAAAAGCTCTATTTTCTCCAATGGCTGAGGCTCCTCCCTTGGGGAGGAAGGGGGGAGGCAGAGCTTGTTTTGCCAGGTTCTCTCAATTCCACAGCAGAGCTACTGAGCCAAGCCTTTCTTCCTTATGTTGGCTGAGGCTCCAGTCTTCCTGGTCCCCTGGGGAAGGAAGGAAAGAGCCAGAGCTTCCTTTGTCCAGTTCCCTGGATCCCATTGGAGAAATACAAAGAAAGCACCTTTAAGATCAATGAGTGCTAATCTTTTAAGCATGTTTTATTTTTATTTTTTTTAAATCGCTAATTGTGTTTGTGTCCTTTATAAAGTTTATATCTCTGCTACCTAATCTTAAATAGGTATTCATATGGCCTGGCCCAACAAGGTCCCATTTATGTCAGATTCATCCCAAATAATAAAGGAGTTTGACACCCCTGCACTAATGTAATTATCTCAAGATCCACCTGCTCATTTCAGAAGGCTTATATGTCACTTAGCTCACCACATGTAAATTACTGAAATTTAATTGAGCATGGAACGGAACATCTTATGTACCTCATAATGTATTTTTTTTTTAAAAAAAAATCATTGTGTCAATAGCCAACACAAATGACACTGACAGTAAAAATAATCTCTTCCTTATAAAGCTGGCCAGCACCATCTTTCTACCAACCTACCAGAATCAAAACCTTTAGAGTTCCAACATGTCCAAAGATTTGCACATGCACAGTAGATGGTTTTCCTATGTGGAGTTAAGGACTGCTATTTAGCAATGAATTTTCAAGTTTCTTTTGGTTAATGCAACTGGTTGCAATGTGCTTTTGCATCCTGACCACTGAAGTTAACTTTGGTGCTCAAGATAAACCTTTTAAAGAGCAACTAAAACACTGTAACATACTGTAACTAAAGAAAGCACTAGCTCCACAAAGGAAACCCAATACTGCAGTTGTGTGCAGAGCTACAACCAAATGAAGCTGCCTTCAATGCCTAACACCACAGGACACTGCAGCCAAAATACTGACTGGCTTTTGTTTTAATTAAGGATGACTTTGTATGTACAACTATATTTTACAAACTTATTTCACATAAACATACCCAAACAACATTGCAACTCTGAACAGAGTAACTCCAGTTTAACTCCACTGGTTTCTGTGCCCTTATAACAAAGTAACTCTGCATTGAACTATATTGTAAAGTAATTCCAAGGAATATGACCCATTCCAAACCTTTACTCTTTTAAAAGAGATGCCAAATCCACAATAATTAATTTTGCAATATGAACCCTGATTTCCACGCTTGTATCAGTTCTGCTACTTTCAGACGAGTCCCAGTTTTGAGTTTTATATGGACAATTTCACACAAATTCTTTGCCATACAAGAATATTGTTGTGAATGCCCCACAAGAACAACATTGTGAAAATGGATTTTAGTTCTGGTTTCCAGAGGGATAAAACTAAAACCAAAGAAACCCATGGATACCATCTTCCATGTCTGTACAATAATACTGACATAACTGAAAATGATATAGTTCATATTGTATTCCATTTTAAGGATCAGGTCATCATTTTGTCAATGGAGGAACCACTCAAACTATGTACACATAGAGAGAAAGAGAGTTCAGATACAATTTTTCTGAACAGCTATTTAAGCTGTTTTTCTAATGTATCCTTGAACAGTCACATTTGAAGATTTATCAAAGTATTAGATATGAAAAAAACAAAAGTTTGTTTTTCAACACTTTTCCCCAACAGTGTAATGCAGAAGATGCTCCACAGTCAATCTTTAAAACAGATTGACAGGAGGGGGGGAACACCTGTCAGGTTTTGTCAGCAACTGCAAACTAGTTAACATAGTCACTTTGCAATAACAAAAGATATGCCAAAATTCTATTTTGGCTTACAGACAGAAAAGTTAACATTTAATATCATAGTAATCCAATGCAGATCTCCAAATTCACCTGATCATGCATTTTTCTTTAATTTAGTCACAAATGAGTAACACTATTTTCTCTTCTAGCCATTCTCAAAATAAAACAATAATGCATATGCACAAGAGTAGAAGCCATGAAATGTCTAAATATAAAGGATGTTAAAAAATGCTATACCTGATCATCACTTAAACCATGAAAATGCAATCTTCAAGAAAATGGACCAATAATCTTGAGACTGTATATATCACATTTTTTATTCACACTGTTTTTTATCAATATCCCACAGCAACTAATTTTAACAGATTTGTTATTCCACAAAACTAAATTCCACAGGATTCTTGATAGCTTTCATTATATAATGCTGTAAATATATTCCAAAACACAAAAATTCTGCTCTATAAGAAGAGTACAATTCAATATGATAATATACCTCTATGCTTTTTTAAATTGTGTTGTGATGGAACAGGAGAAATAGGGGGAGAGAAGACTTTGAAATCTTACCTGGGTGTAGTCAAAGTCAGAAAGTGGGGCTATACTCTTAATGTAATCTGCTCTGAATTGATTTTCTTGATTGGCCAACGGAACAGGAGGTATTAAGGTGCTCATTGCTGAAACTATAGTCTAGGAAAAGAAAACACATACAAGGACACGATTTATTAAAATGGCTAAACACAGGATCACTGAAAATGACCCTGTCATCAGAAAAAATAAGATCTTCTCTGCATGCAACAATTCTAATCATTAAACATACACAATTTAAGATCAACAAATATATATGTTCTTACCACAATTGCATCTTTAACATTTTTCCGAATATCCAAAATTTTCTGTTTCTTTTCTCTGCATTGAAACAACAATTAAAAAAAACCTTGAGTGTTCTTCTACTGTTAAAACCCCAAAACACTACCACCATTTTTATCCTTCCATTTCACAATAGAACAAAAGTTTAACTAAAATAAATTATTTTTATTTCTTTCAAATGACACATGTCACCAGTTTATGTTTAAAGGTTTGGTAGGGAAAGGAAGACTACCTGGTATCTGTCCACTTATATTGCAAACTGAATTTAATTCCAAATATTTCAGCATATCCATCCACAAACAGCTGTAAGAATTAACATACTGTTTAATTGATTCTAAGATAAATAATACAGTTTATGAACAGAATGGATTTTTGTCCTGGTACTTCTTCACCAATCAAGTGCTTCCAATTTGTGCATGAACTGACAGGTATCTTTAATTTTACATACATAGATAGCATTTAGTTATTTGCTGTTATAAGAAGTAGTCGCCATGTTGTAGCTACACAAGGGCCTATTAAGCACTGCAGCAGCAACAGTGTAAAAATACAGTAGAAGGAACAGCTTAGGAAGGGGAGAATATAAATTGAACATTTCCTTTGATATTTATTAATTCCAATTGTTTACAGCTGGAGGTGGTGATGATGGTGGCAGTAAATCACAAATGAACTACATGTAAAAAGGCTAAAATAAAATCTCCGGTTTGTGTAAATGTGAATTAAATGTACGAATTAAAAAACACTGGAAGCATCAACAATTCTTACTCTGAATTAAATCCATTTACATGCAAGATCCTCATCTGCTTGACAATAGTGCTTTTCCCTGACTCACCAGCCCCTGAAAAAAAGAAGAGAAAAAAAGTGTGATGGACACATTTGGGGGAGCAGGAAAACGGGGAGGACAGAAACAGTCATACACATCTCCCGGACAATCTCTGCATTATACAGGCGCTGCTCAGTAAAAGAGATCAGCATTCCTACCATATCATATTCTATTGCACCCAACAGCTCCTCTATCATATGCCGGCCATGGGAAACTGAATTGCACCACTGCACTCTCATCCTCCCCCCCCAAAAGCCCTCCTTCCTTACCCAGCAGAAGCAAACGGTGTGTGGCTTTATAAGCCAATCTCTCTTTCTGCAACTGCTTCTCTATTTTTTTGTTGGCTTCTCGCTGTGCTTTCTCATCAATACGCTGATCCTCCGTTTTGCTGTTGCCCAAACACCCCATTGCTGTCACTCAGAGTAGATATCAGAGTGCACTGTTTATGTACAATCCCCGCTCTCAAAAAACAACAACCACAAAACAGTTGATATTTATATCCCCGTGTTGTATCGCTCCTCTTTCTTCCCCGATCAAATAAAATGGTCTCTGGTCGTTTTCTGATCACAATTGTTGTTGTTTTTTTCTCCCGTAGAGATGCAAAGAGCTTCCGGAAGAGGTAAGTGTATAAACAGAACAAAAATCTGTACAAAATGCCCTAACGCACAGTGAAAAGCGAGAAGGGCTCCTCCTGGAAACCAGTCGAACGCTGCCTTCCCTTCGCCACTACCACGCGCGCGCGCGCGCACACGCGCACACACACACACATTTACAATCCCTATATTTCTCTGTAAAGGTCTATTTTTGTCTTTCTAACTCAGCACTGCCTCTTTCTGCGAGACCAGGAAACAGTCGAACTACAAACGCTGCAGAGGGAGGGGGAGAACTGGATTTACTTGGATTCTGTAGACTCGCCTAATTCCCGAATTTACACAAAAATTTCCTAATTAGAAGCCCTGGAATACAGAAGAGGGAACTAAGTCTGCACATATGCCCACTTATTTTTAAAAATAATTCTAACATACAAAGAACTGCAGGTATAGTTCTTCCTAAATTATAAATTTGGTATCTGAAGTCTAATGCACAGAGCAGAAAGAACAAATCCAGCCAAATCCAACTCACCACCCATTTTTTAGCCCCCATAGGTTGTTTTTTAAAAAGTCCCTGCAGAAAAATGGATTGTGCTATAGGTGCTCACTGTATCCTCTCTCATCCTTAAACAGACCATTCCCACCCATACTCTGTTAGTGAGGAAGACCAGAATAATCCAAAACAGCATATGGATCCCAACAGATTTCAAAGCATCCTAAATTACACTTCAAATATTGGCAAATAAGACACATATTATTAACCACCATTTCCAGCTTCTCAGCACATTGGAAAGGCAGCATGGTATAGTGGTTAGAGTGCTAGACTGGGTTCAAATCCCCAGTCCGCCATGGAAGCGGGCTGAGTGATTATGAGCCAGTCAACACAGCGTAGCCTACCTCACAGGGTTGCTGTGAGGTTAAAAGGGATGAAGGGCCAACGATGTATGCCTCTTTGGTTCCCCACTGAGGGAAAAAAGGTAGGGAAGTCAGTAAAGGATATAAAGTCCATGAGGCGAGGAACCCACAGACTTCACAAACTGGCTGACCCAGATTATTGAAGAATAATTAATCTGCTACACAAAAATTCCCTGTAATGTAGTGTTTATCTCTGAGCAGCGTTTAGCTCTAAACCAAGACATTTATAGTCAAAGAGCAAGCAAATTTACCATTAGATAGTCTCATAACCAGGACTGGAACATGCACCTTCACTGCTTTTGAATGTGCATCATCCTGTGCTCTCCTCTCACCTCTGACCTCTACTCAGACCTCTTGCCTGAACAAGAACAATTTTACATCATCAAAAATATATCCACCGCTGGAACTAAGGAATCCAGCATCAGATGCGGTCTGGAGTTCCCCTGGCATTTCAACTGATCTGGAGACTACAAAGATCAGTTCCCCTGAAAGAAAACAGAAGCTTCAGAGGAAAGCATCACATCCCTGCTGAGATCCTTCCCCTCCCATCCCCTCCATGAACTCTGCCCTCAAATTCCCAGGAATTCAGAGCTGGCAACCGGAGCTGGAGCTGGTGAGGCAGCACACTCTTCACTTCAAGCAATTTATGAACAGAGTAGAAACCACACTTTGTACAGAAATTGTGATGCTCAGCTCTACACACAACCACAGACTCTCTGATCATGTACAAAACAGTATGTTACTTCACATGGTATACTACTGCCAATTACTACAGCCATTGCAACAGGTGTCATTTCTGTTCATGCAGATACATATATTTGTGCTAACTGGATCCCAGTGACAGGGGATGGGAGGTGGATGTCTTCTGTTGCACTTTTTTGTAGGTTCCCAGAAGAAGGCAGAGGAGAGAGGGAGGGCTGGACCAAACCTAAGGAAGCAGTGCATCTAAGCCTTGGACCAATTTTAAATAAAATTGAAAATATCTTTATCGAATAAAGACAAATTTATGCCAGTTAACTAAAATATCAACTGGAAGAAACACAGTTCATGAATATATTGCTACAATTTTTCTCAACTGAGTGTATTTCTGTCTCCAATGAGTCCTAAAAGAACTGATAAGGTCTAAACTAGCCAAGCTTGATATACACACTCTGTTGTATTAGGCCTCAAAAATATACTACTAAAGAGCATTTTAACAACTTATACTTCAAAATGCCTTTTAGAGTCTGTTTCCCCCATCCAATTAAAAGAAAATAACTTTATTTATTGCATTCCTCCAAGAAGCTGAGAGTGGGACACATGAATATGTCTCTCCCATAATCCTCACAGCCATTTTATATGGCAGAGGTGACCAAACTGCACTCGGGAGTAACATGTGGCACTTTCACATATATTGTGTGGCTCTTGAAGTCCCTACCACCCAGTTGGCTGGATTGGAGAAGAAATCTGACTCTTGAAATCACTTCTCCAAGCCAAGCCAGTTGGCAGCTTGGAGAATGTGTTTAAAGTTAAAGTTGCTTTCTTTCCACCTCTCTCGCCTTCCCCCATTTATTTGCCTGCCTGCCTGTCTTGAGGCTCTCAAACATCTGATGTTTATTCTATGTGGCTCTTATGTTAAGAAAGTTTGGCCATCCCTGTTATAGGGCAAAATAGATGGCTAACTGTGCAAGGCCACCCAATGAGCTTAATGGCTGTGCTGAGAAACTAAGGGCATAAAAAAGGGTCCCTACGACTTAACTCAGAGGTCCCTACCCCTTGTTTTTTCTTGTTGTAGTGTAAACCTTTAGAATACAACACCTCTCTCTCTCTCTCTCAAATAGCTTCCCATTAAAAAATAGCTTTCCATTAACCCCCCCCCCCCAAAAGCAAACATCCATAGCTTAAGTAATGCCAATCAGAGTTTTTTTTGAGCAGGAATGTATAGGAACGCAGTTCCGGCTGGCTTGGCATCAAGGGGTGTGGCCTAATATGCAAATATCTTCCTGCTGGGCATTTAATACAAAAAAGCCCTGATGCCAATGTATATGAAAATCATCTCCTCCTCCCCTCATTTTAGGACAGCAAGTTTCATCACCTCCTATGGTTTAACTTGATTTCAATAATTTAAGAATAAAAGCTATCTTTGCAAAAAGAGTGACTGTTCATGTTTCTTTCCCCCTCTCATTTGTTTGTAAAATCAAACCTTAACTGATTCCACCCCCCCCCCCCCCCCGGGCATCTGGTAGTGGGGAAATCCCTTGATCTAACGAAAGCAGAAGCCCAGGGGCAGAGCAACAGCAACTGCAGAATCGGTACTTATCAATTGCCATAATTAGCCAGCATTAATTTGAAGAAGTGTGCATGCATATATAAGCTTATACCTTGAATAAAGTTTCATTGGTCTTAAAGGTGCCACAGGACGCAAACTTTGCTTAGCTAACACAGGAAGTGTCTATTAGTGAAGTACTGGACTATTTCCAATAAACTGTCACTAACATCTTTATAGCCACAATTAAATTTCTTCATAAGATATCCATATTTCTTTTCTAATGGCTTCTTTATTTGGTCTAATAACACTAACAATAGTGCACATTTCACCTCACAAGTTAAGATTTTGCTCAATATCTTGCATCAAAATTGTTTTATATTGGGACATAAGAACATAAGAGAAGCCACATTAGATCAGGCCAATGGCCCATCCAATCCAACATTCTGTGTCACACAGCGGCCAAATAAATAAATAAATATATATATATATATACACACACACACATTGTGGCTAATAGCCACTGATGGACCTCTGCTCCATATTTTTATCTAACCCCCTCTTGAAGGTGGCTATGCTTGTGGCCGCCACCACCTCCTGTGGCAGTGAATTTCACATGTTAATCACCCTTTGGGTGAAGAAGTACTTCCTTTTATCCGTTTTAACCTGTCTGCTCAGCAATTTCATCGAATGCCCACAAGTTCTTGTATTGTGAAAAAGGGAGAAAAGTACTTCTTTCTCTACTTTCTCCATCCCATGCATTATCTTGTAAACCTCTATCATGTCACCCCGCAGTCGACGTTTCTTCAAGCTAAAGAGCCCTAAGAGTTTCAACCTTTCTTCATAGGGAAAGTGTTCCAGCCCTTTAATCATTCAAGTTGCCCTTTTCTGGACTTTCTCCAATGCCATAATATCCTTTTTGAGGTGCGGTGACCAGAACTGCACACAGTACTCCAAATGAGACCGCACCATCGATTTATACAGGGGCATTATGATACTGGCTGATTTGTTTTTAATTCCCTTCCTAATAATTCCCAGCATGGCGTTGGCCTTTTTTATTGCAAACGCACACTGTCTTGACATTTTCAGTGAGTTATCTACCATGACCCCAAGATCTCTCTCTTGGTCAGTCTCTGTCAGTTCACACCTCATCAACTTGTATTTGTAGTTGGGAGTCTTGGCCCCAATGTGCATTACTTTGCACTTGGCCACATTGAACCGCATCTGCCACGTTGACGCCCACTCACCCAGCCTCAACAGATCCCTCTGGAGTTCCTCACAATCCTCTCTGGTTCTCACCACCCTGAACAATTTAGTGTCATCTGCAAATTTGGCCACTTCACTGCTCACTCCCAACTCTAAATCATTTATGAACAAGTTAAAGAGCATGGGACACAGTACCGAGCCCTACGGCACCCCAATGCTTACCGTCCTCCACTGCAAAGATTGCCCATTTATACTCACTCTGCTTCCTATTACTCAGCCAGTTTTTGATCCACAAGAGGACCTGTCCTTTTACTCCATGATTCTCAAGCTTTCTAAGGAGCCTTTGATGAGGAACTTGATCAAAAGCTTTCTGGAAGTCAAGGTAAACAACATCTATCGGGTCTGGGGCGGGCAAACACTTCTCATCTTCCACGGTGAAGACGGAGGCAAAAAATGCATTCAGCTTCTTAGCCATTTCCCTATCCTCCTTCAGTAATCCTTTTACCCCATGGTCATCCAAGGGCCCCACTGCTTCCCCGGCTGGTTTCCTACTTCTAATATATTTGAAGAAATTTTTATTGTTGGTCTTTATGCTTTTTGCAATATGCTCCTCATAGTCCCTTTTTGCCTGCCTGATCACAGTCTTGCATTTGATTTGCCACAGCCTGTGTTCCCTTTTATTAATCTCACTTGGACTGTTTTTCCACCGCTTAAAGGAGTCCTTCTTACCTTTTACAGCTTCCATTACTTTGTTTGTTAACCATGCTGGCCTCTTCTTATACCTGTTTGTGCCTTTCCTAACTTGTGGTATGTATTTTATCTGAGCTTCTAGGATTATAGTTTTAAATAGTCTCCAAGCTTCCCCAAGGTTTTGACCGTATTTACCTTTCCTTTCAGTTTCCTCCTCACATGCCTCCTCATCTCAGAGAATTTACCCCTTTTAAAGTTAAACGTGGTTGTGGTGGTCTTTTTGGGCAACTCCCTATTTATACAAACAGTGACAAGTCCACCAAGTATGGAAATAAGTTCCTCTTTCCTGATGGCATCTTCAACATTGATTTGAACTATTGCTAAACATTTTCTTTAGTTTATGAAGCTTGTAAATTTGGGGATTTTGAGGATGTTGAGTGGTGCAGCCACAAAATAGAGGTCATGTGAGTGCGAGGGCAAATCACAGAATGTGGGTAGATTTCATACCAAGAATCCTCCTATAGTGGAGAAAATGATTTTTGAATGGCTGCTTCCTGCAGACACAAAGTTTATTTTTCCTGGGTTCTTCTGAAGAATCTCCTGCTCCAATTAAGTAGGAGAAAGTAAGGATTGACTATTTGCTTTGAGGAAGAGATGCTCTGTCAGAGAAACAAATGGATACCTGGAAATTAATTGATGGGCACTATGGCAGTCAATAGGACAACAGCCATTGCTGGCTTAATGGTTAATCAGGTCCTGGTAAAACTACTCCTACAGCCAATAGATTTGATACAGGTTTGTACAACCTTTTCTTGGTAGATTCATTCCTGATACCTTGACCAGGAGAAGAAGCATGTGGGATATTTGTTTTATAACACTCTGGACTATGAAGGTTGCTACACTATAAAAGATACACAATTAATTAGTTCACTAAGGCAATTCTGCCTACAAAAATCAAGGGAGAAAATGGCCAGAAGAGGCCAAAAGAGAAAAACAGAGTGCCATCTCTGTTCTGATCCTATCCGGTGTGCTCACAGATAGGACAGGAAGAAGAATCCAGTGGGTCCATCTTGTGCTTCCTGGCTGATAGCCTTGCAGGGGCATTGCCCCTTTGGGAAATTCCAAATTTACACCCATGGAAGAAGATGCCAGCAGCCACACCTAACAACTTCATTAGGTCGGGGATGGGAGGATAGAGTTGCCAGATCCAGGTTGGGAAACTCCTAGAAACTTGGGAATGGAGCATGCGGAGGACAGCAACCTCAGTGGGGTACATTCCCATAGTCCACCCTCCATAGCATCCATTTTTTCCAAGGGAACTGATCTCTCTAGTTTGGAGATGAACTATAATTCCTGGGGACCCCAAGTCCCACCTGGAAGCTGGCAACTCTAGTCAGAGATGGCTTTAAAGTTCCTGGTGGGGTTTGGATGCAGAGTATGAGAAAGTACGTACAGATAGTAGTAGAGTAAGACCACTTAGTTTCCTGTTTCATTTGGAAATCTATCATTATCATTTGGTCTGTCTGTTATGCAGGCTGACCCCAGCTGCCAAAAAACCAGTGACATGATACAATGGCTAGGCCTGGCTGTGACTGATGGTGCATTCTATATATTTGGCAGTGGAAGGACCCACATTAAACTATCAATGCTATGCCTCATATTAATTACACTTTATCATATCTTGTCCCCTGCTTTTTGTTATTGTTGAAGAGCCAATACGGGTAGTAGTTAGGGTAAGGATCGGGAAGAGTCAGGTTCAGATCCCCACTTTTCCATGTAAGTTTGCTGGGTGACCTTGGGCCAGTCACATACTCTCAGCCTAAAACTACCTTACATGGTTGTTGCATGGATGAAACAGAGAAGAGAAGAGAATGATGTAAGCCACTTTGGGTCCTCATAAGGGGAAAGGCAGGGAATAAATGAAGTAAATAAATATTTATTCTAAAAATAAAAAAGAAGCAAAATATAAATGAAAGATAGCAATATCACAGCCTTTTAGTCTTCAGAAATAATTATTGCATTCTCTGTAATCCCCTGCAATTCTTCATTAAATCAAAGAAAACAAAAGGTTTAATATTTTACTGACATCTAGTATTACAATAATCAATAAATAAAATCAATCCTTCTTATCAGCTGATTCATTTTCTTCTGATCTTCTAAAGTATATTTGGATATAAATGCAATTAACCTAACTCTTTCTGATCTACACTACTGAAGAAGAAAGGGCCTTTTCCCAAATAAAGGCAGTACACATTTTAGTACCAGTAAACAATTCCACCACTAATACAAAATCAGAGATATTTACTTCATCTTTCCAATAACCAAACAAAATAACTTCAGGTATATCACAGCCAGTTATGCCAAAAGGGTCTCATAATGGAACAAAGCCAAAATGCCTTAAACAAGTCAGCAATGTCCAGTGCCAACAATTATCTTGTGCACTGCCACAGCTTTGACCTAGTGTGCAGGGAGTCAGATGTCACTGCTATTTAAATCAGATGATATTGGCAAACAGGTACGTTAGACAAGATCCAATTTCAAGGTAACCCAAAAATAGTATAACCTAAAAACCATCTCCCATTTTCCCCATAAATTTTCCTAATGATTCATACTTTATGAGTAAATCACTGCGATGTTCCTGGTGGGAGTGCTTTAAGAACTTCACCTCATCAGGCCACCCCAGGTTTTTCCTTTTCTTGTTCTCCACCTAGGATACCAGTGTAAATGTTTTTCTGGGATAAAAACTGGCTTGGACACAACACTCACCCAAGCGTGTCACTGATAACTCAGGTTTGAGGCAAACTTCAGAGAGACAAGATGGATTTTCTTTAAAGGATAACAAAAGAAACTATTATTTGATCCAACTTGAACTGGAACAGGTAACATGAGATAATGGACTGAAGCTGTAAAAACTGTACATGCAAGAAACCTCCTCCTGTGGGGTTGCCAACTCCAGCTTGGGAAATTCCTGGAGATTTCAGGGTGGAGCCTGGGAAGGACAGAATTTGCAGAAGGAGCTTAGCAGGGATGATAACATATACTAGAGTCTCCTCCTTAACGCTGCTGCCATTTTATCCAGCGGAATGGGTCTCTGGACATCAATTGCTATTTTGGAAGAACTCCAAGCTCCATCTGGAGGCTGGCAACCTTATTCTCCTGGAGGACTTAAGCAGCTTTATTATATTGGATCTACTGCTACAAACAACCAAATCTGCTGTAATTCAGTAGTACTTTACGCTCAGTTACCTAGACAGTTCAAGGGGATTAAATTAAAAAAAAAAATCCCCTGTACTCTAGTCTGTATCCCTCTGTCCTATTAAACTAACCCGCTCCATCCCACAAGTAATTCTCTCCAACTTCCAGCCGTCACTTTCCAGCTGCTGTAACTGACTCTGCTTCTTTGTTGTTGTTCAGTCACACAGTCAAGTCTGACTCTTTGCGACCCCATGGACCACATTACGCCAGGCCCTTCTATCCGCAAGAATGCAGAGATGGGAGTAAAAGGCACTCAGGTTTCTCACTGCTCAAGCTGGGCCATGATGAGCAGTTTGTAGACAGACTCAGCTAGCACAGCTGACTGGTTCATGGCAGCCTGCTGCAGTGGGAAGCCTGTGGGTATCCTTTGGTGTCTTCTTGTTTTCTCTTTTGTTTGAGGCCTGCAACACAGGTGAGAGTGAGATGGCCAAGGCTACCCTCAAGAGTCACATGTGGCTCCTCAGCCAGAAAGTTTCATTGTACCAGAAGGTAATGTTTCTCTGAATAGAAATTTTGGTATATTCAGTTCCCAGTACATATACGATGTAATTTTAGTATCCAGAAACCTATTTCTGTTTTCTTACACCGTTTGAACTGCAGCTTAGCTGTAAATAAAACTATCATTCTTCATTACTTGTTAATTTCAACTGTTCCCCCCCCCCTCCCCTGTTTCGTTTTGATGGAGACCTGGTTTTCCACATTTTGTTCTGTTACTCTTGTATCTACTCACTATAGCTATCATTTTTCAATTAGCCCCATTTGACTGGTTAGGCTGTGTGTGATCTTTTTGTTTTCCTTTTGTTTGCTTTTGAGTATTATTTATTTTCAAGATTGCTGTCCCACTTTTTGATTCATTGATATCAAGGCATTTTACAGTTACTTTGCAAGTATTGTGTTATGTGTTTACTTTGTCCTATTAATATACTTCTTTGATGATATACCATCCCTTGGCTACTGTATTATCTGATTTAGCACTTTGGCTTTCCTTGAATTAGTATTTTCCCGGTTTTTAATCTAGATAATTTTAAATAGCAACACTGACCAATCTGATTCCTTGGAGGAACAATATTTTTACTTGCTCTTCTTGAATTTGCTGGACTTCTTTCATGCTTCTGCTACTTTGTAGGACATGTTTGGGAATCTGATAATAACATGTGCTTGATTTTATTGTTTCCCCTTTTCCAGTCTCCTTACTTTTCTACCCTTTTTTTCTGAATCCCACTTTGTCTTTTTGTCTTTCTATACAGCAATTCTGAGCATGTCTACTCAAAACTATCATTTTATTGAATGGGGCTTAACCCAGGAACATGTTCTTAAGACTGCAGTCTAAACCTTTTATCAGTTTTTGTATTCTTGATTGCTTTTACTCTAAATTATTCCCTGTACTTTCTTCTGTTCCTTTTGCATCATTTCCTATTGAGATGGCACCACTGTTCATCAATTCTTTCTACAAAAGATTTCCTTCCTCCTTTACTTGTTCCTTCTTGTCTGCTTCCTAATCATTATCCTGGCCAGACTTTTCATTGCATTATTTTTGTTTCTGTATTTGGACTGCTGAACATAAGACACTGAAGTCTCAACTATGTTTTTTTCTTCACAATAAATTTGTGCTCATTTCTTTTTCTTCTGTTGTTTCTGCTAAGCAAGCATATATTTCTGTTCATTTTTCCTCAGAATCTCTTTTCAGTTGTTAATTTTTCATCTAATTTTTGTTCTTTTCTTTTTAGCTAGCTGTAGTTTTGATATGGGATTTTATTATTACAGGTTTTTATTTGATTATTACAGGCCATGACCTTTTGTTGAGAGGTACTAATACAAGTATTTAAAATATAAAAAGCTCTTCTCCAACCCTTTTTACTCAATTTTTCAAATGAATAACAACACACATTCTTATGATCCAACATTCTACACAATGGAAAATTTCCACCTTCCTCTCTTAATGGTGTCCCAAGCTAATGCTTGTTCCACAGACACAGCTCACACAAGACCAATGGCTGCAAGGCATGGACTGAGAGCTAACAGCCAAGAGGATATGACCTAAGACTTATACCTCTGACCAAGCACAAGTTTTAAGATATCTGCAAAGGAAAGCAAAGGTCCCCTGTGCAAGCACCAGTCGTTTCTAACTCTGGGGTGACGTTGTTTTCACAGCAGACTTTTTACGGGGTCGTTTGCCATTGCCTTCCCTAGTCATCTGTGCTTTCTCCCCAGCAAGCTGGGTACTCATTTTACCGACCTCAGAAGGATGGAAGGCTGAGTCAACCTCGAGCCAGCTACCTGAAAACCCAGCTTCCACTGGGGATCAAACTCAGGTTGTGAGCAGAGCTTAGAACTGCAATACTGCAGCTTTAACACTCTGCGCCAAAGGTACCTGCAAATGTTAAACCTAGATCTTTATTCAACTGGCTCCAGTTTCGTCATTGCTATCTTCTTAATGTCTGAAAGCAAAACCTTTCAAATACAGAATTTAATATTTTTGCTCAGCATTCTTCCTTTCTTGATCTTTCCATTTTAGTAATGTTACTATTTCTTCAAGCTAAAGATCTTGACATGATTTTTGCTCACTCTCTATGTTTTTTCTCAGATTTCATTACTGGCTAAGTCTTGCTTTCTGATATCAGTATTACCAAAGAGTGATTTTTCTTTATGTTGATTATGCCTTACTTTGATTCAGTCTTTCCTTTATCCTGCCAGGATTTTTAAAATGTCCCTTTAGTTGATTATTTGTTTTCCAGCCTTTCTGTTTTGCATTCCGCTGCTCACCTTATTTCTCCCCAACAGAAACCAGCAATACAACTTCTTAATAAGTCTCTTAATGTAATTTGAATAATGGCTTCCAAAAAGGACAAAAACAGGGAGTTAGCTTTTCTTACAAGCTATAGTGCATTAGGGTTACTTTGTTAAGATTATAAAACACAACAGAACAAGTTTAAAATTATTATTTGAAATGTTCAAGTACATATGCATATTTCTAACACTATAAAAGTAAAAAAATTCAAAACACAAACAAAAAAGAAACATACATTACAAACGTTTGATCAGAGATTCCAGACTGTACCACTTGCTAAGACATTTTTAAATTTTCGTTTTAAGAATGCTTTAAAACACTCTAAGTGCTCAATTAAAATATCATTCAATGAATACAATCCACCAAAAAGATTATCTTTGTATTTCTAAAGCATAATCATGAACCTCTGTCCACAAAACAATTTCATCCAGCAATACTGCTGGTTCATAGAATAGAAATATACACTATCCAGTGCTCAGAAACATAATTGCATTAGCATTCCAATCAATTTTTCATTAGCGGAGCTATACTTCCCTGTCAAATCAGATACAGGCCTTTTCTACTTTACATCTGGTACATTTCCTATTTTTTCCTTCTCACATATGCAACTTTTTCATCCTTCTCTCAAACTTCCTTAAAAGAATTAATACATATTGACATTTAAGCTAAGTTATATTAACAGTTTGTGCATATATACAATAACATAATTAAAATGTTTGTCAGTTCATGAAAAGGCAATTAAACCTACTGCATTTTAAAAAGATCTTCATGGCAATCATTATAAATATCAAGGGGGGGGGAGTTGTCTGTGATTCTCAGCCACTGCAGTTTCTCCTTTGCTCTCTCCACTCACCCACATAAATAGAAATTATAACACTGATTCTTGCTGTATGTAGATTTTTTCCTTGAAAAAGATTACTCATACATATTGTCAACCATGTCGTGATAATCTGTATATGTAATGTTGCACTGTGGCAGTGTGCAGTTCTGTAAGTCATCTAGAGAAACCTATAATGTAAGGACAATGGTAGAAGAAACTATATTTTTATTCCATCAAGAGGGAAAGGAAAAATAAAATCTTAGCATAATTCTTCTCACAACCAACAAGAATTTATAAAGGTTGTTTCCAAGTATCCATGTTGACTAGGGAAGGAGTTGGAATAAAAATATTGCTACATGGGGAAAACATTCTAATCCTCTCTGTATCACAAAATATAACTTTTGCTCTGGTTGCAAGAGCCATCTCAAAAAGTATGGAGAAACAAGCAGGAGTCATTTTGTAGAAAAAAAGGTGCAGGAGCTCAGTAGCATACCACATTTGCATATGCCCTGAGATCTGTGTGCCGTGGGGAGAGAACTCCCCATTACATGCAGACCTGTCTAGAGGTTCAGGAGCTGTGCTCCTGTGAGCTCCTGCTAAATTCAAGGCCTCGAAACAAGTAACCAGAAATTGTGATGATGAAAACATTTTCAAAAGAAATTTGGTAGGAAGGTAGGGTAAGTTGATTCCCTACTGAGGGGGTTGAGTCTATCAGGAAGGAATTCCAGAAAATCTTCAGCAGTATTTTAGAATTATTTATCTATGTTTAAAAACATAAATAATTACAGCTGGGTGGGCACATTAGTCTACAACAGCAAAATAAAACAGGAATCCAGCAGCCCTTTAGAACATTTATTTCAGCATAAATACGTACAAATTCTTAGTGACTCTCTAGTGCAGGGGTGTTAAATGTGTGGCCCATGGGCTGCATCCAGCCTGCACAGGGCTTAAATCCAGCTCCCCTAGCACCTCTGTCTTCCTGCTTCTTTTTGAGGGCAGGCACAGCAGCTGCACCTAACTGGCTCCCCCCCCCCCCCCCGGCTCAGCTCCCTCGTTGGCTCCTAGCTTCTTGCCTCCCTCCCCCTTCTCCTTCCCTTCTCTCTCTCACTCACAGCTCTGTGGCTGCTTCCTGCTGCATGTGGGACAAGCCTTTGTCTCTCTTTCTCTCTCAGCTCACAGACACACATACACAAACTGCTTCTGCTTCCTTCTCAGGAGCTACTCTTCTTGGAGGGAAGGAAAGAGAGAAAAAACAGTTTCAAGATCAACAATGTTTATTCCAGGTATAAGCTTTTGTGTGCAAGCACACTTTTTCTCCTTCCCTCCTTCTCTCCCTTCTTCTGATGGGTGGGTTTCTTTATTAAAAAGGCCACCAAAGATATCAAGTTTGATTCTGCTTTTTGAGAGAGGCTTCCATTTTAACCCCCCCCCTTCCTGATGCATTTTGCAAAAAAGAGTTGAGAGCTCCAACCAAGTGGACTAGGAAGTTTTCAGTGGTGTTTAGGAGGCTTTACTGATGCAAATAGAGAGGGGGTTGTCAGACGATGGAGGTTCAAAGTAAATGGACTTCCATTTGTTGCAATGCTAAGACGTTTATTTGATATCTCAAGGTTCTGGACAAAGGAGCATTGGAACTGATGCCAGTTGGTGGGAAAAGCAATGCTTTAAACAGTAAACATCAAAAGATTTCTAAACAATACTACATCCTCACACTTCTAGGATACATGTAACACCTTCCCTTCCCCTTGTCTCTTGTGGTTCCTTTTCTAACCGGAGGAGCCCTGCTGGCTCTCCTTGAGGCATGCTATCTTCAAAGAGTCGTTGCTTTTGTTAGTACTATGAATAGGAATTCACAGCAGGGGTTAGTAACATTTCTGTCTCTACTTTGATATGCAAGGTCTATGTTTCAGGGTTAGTAGCAAATGCTCAAAATGGAGTTAGTCAGGTCAAGCTACACATTGCATTTCAGTAATATTCATTCTAACACAATATCAGAATTCTCCAGTGTCTGGCAGGGGGGAGTGGAGGAGAGAGAGCATTCCTCTTAATATGTTTCTTGCCCTTTGGCAGTGCAACTTCCCTGTTCACTTTGTACCTGCTGAATTCTGTGCAATTGGAATAATATTTGGAGAGCTCCTGGTTTGGGGGAGGTTCAGTATGTGTCGTTGATTGGTGAGAGAGATAGGAAGCTTTTTTCCTGGAGGTTGCACTGCCTACAGCCAGAAAATGCTGATTCTCCCTGCGAAAGTAAAACCTTTGCTGGTGAAGTTGCAATAGCATGGAGGCAGTTTGGAGGAGTCTAAAATGCTTTCACTTTGCAAACTGCAAGATTTCTTTTTGGGAGGTGGAAACAAGCTGGAAGAAGGAGGCTAGCTACCTCTCAGCTGGGGAGCAAGAGTGGGGAAGGCTGCAACTTTGGAGAAGGTGGTAACAACTATAGAGAGGCACTGCTGGTAGCAGGCCCAGTGTTAGGGTTTCTAGTGCCCCAGGCTGCCCCCACCCCCTGCCCCCCAAGGTGTATATTAGTGTGTGTGGCCCGATGGCATCACCAGAAGTGACATCATTGGGGCACAAAGCCCTGTGCCTGGCCCTTTCCTGCTTCAAAGGGAGCGGGAAAGACCGCTTCCTGGCTCCCTCTGAAACGGGAGAGGGCCAGGCATGGGGCAGGTTGCGCTGCGCCTTCATGGTAGTAGGCACGCTCAGAGCCAGGCTCTGATCATGCTCATTGCCACAACCCTCCAACATCACAGGGCTCAGGCAGTCTCGGCAAGGTCAGGACACAGTGGGCGTTCTTGGAGTGCGCTCGCTGCCACGCCCCCGGCTCACTGAGGCTCGGGCAGCCTCAGCGAAGTTGGGAATACAGCAGGCTCAAGTGGTGCATGAAAAGAGGGGGAGCCTCCTGGCGCTCCAGGCCGCCACCTACTTGGCCAACTCCCATGCGCCGGTCCTGGCTGGTAGAGAAGAAAATTATTTATTACTGGAAGCAGCACTTCAACCAAGTCTCATTTTGGGCAGGGGCTCATGGGAACAGAGCTCCAGAATCTCTACATTTTATTGTGTTCTTTCTTTCTTACCCCTTGCTTCTGGGCTCCATGGTCCAACCCAAACGTGAGAATTTTGCTGAACTCTTAAAATTCAACAAACTTTCTCATAGTTTTCCTCACAAAAAAGAGAGAAAAAATAACCCAAACATATAAAGCAGACAGATGGAAATCTTCATCATGCCACTGTGTCCACATAGGATAAAGAAGAAGATGATATTGGATTTATATCCCGCCCTCCACTCCGAAGAGTCTCAGAGAGGCTCACAATCTCCTTTACCTTCCTCCCCCACAACAGACATCCTGTGAGGTGGGTGGGACTAGAGAGGGCTCTCACAGCAGCTGCCCTTTCAAGGAAAACCTCTGCCAGAGCTATGACTGACCCAATGTCATGCTAGCAGGTGCAAGTGGAGGAGCGGGGAATCAAACCCGGTTCTCCCAGATAAGAGTCCGCACACTTAACCACTACACCAAACTGGCTCTCCAGTAATTAAAAAGTAATTAAAAAGTATGATGGGAGTAAGGTTTTATTATAACAATTATAATTCAAGAAGCATTTTAAGGTAGATGCCAAACTGATATAATTTAGTACACCTTCTAATGATGCCATGGGTGTGTAACATATGCAAATGAGTTATGCAAATAGCTTTGCTTCTTTTCCAGAAATGGGGAGGGAGGCTAAATAAACAAGCCATTCTCCCACAGTTGATGCTTATATGTGAAAAATGGAAAATTAATTCTTAAATAGACATGAATCAAGTTTTGGATGAGTGAAAGACAAAGGCTATTTTAAACGTGGTTGCGCTAGGTTTCTGTTAAAAGCAAAGCAGCTAGATAGGCATTTGGCTGTGTGCAGGGGGATGAAATTTTCTCCTGCTTCTTTCTCTGTATCAGTACTTCGTTCTTGTGGCCCCTTCTTACACACCCAGGGAAATGCTGATTGCCACTTTGGGGTCAGGAAGCAATTTTCTCCAGGCCAGTTTGGTCAGGGATCCTGGAGGTGTTCTGCCATCTTCTGGGCATGGAGCAGGGGTCACTGGGGATGGAAGGAGGTATTTGTGAATTTCCTGTATTATGCAGGAGTTGGACTAGATGATTCTGGAGGCCAGGAGCTCTAAATTTCTGAAAAGTTAACATTTGGATAAATTTTGTGGTTCTCTAGAGTACTAACAGACTCCTGTTTTATGTAGATAAATACTATGACTTACAAATGCTTTGAAAATCAAGTAATCTTTTTCTGTCAATTTAGCCATACCTCATTCATGTGTATTAAGAAGTGCTTGTTTTGCACTAGCTTTTCCCCTTCCAGATAAGAGTTAAAAAAATCAGAGATGTCAAGAAATGGGAATTTAGATTCCAAGCTATAATTAGATATTGGTTTGTAAATATGTGGATCTTAATGACAATTTATCTCTCTGATAAAATGATCATTTTGCAATTGTCCATCAACCAAACATACCCATTACTACAGAATGTCCTGGTTGCAACTCCACCATATACACCTAGCAGCTCAAGCAAGACACTGAGTCATGGAAAAAGCACTTCACTGTAGCCAACTTGCTCTTTTACTGGGAACTGTTGTGGTAGTGGTAGTTTCTACTCTCTTTGCTGCAACCAGCATACTCTCTTCTCAATAGCCACCTAGGTGCTGGGATGACAGTACAAAAGCTACAAAGAAGGATGAAATTTAATAGAGAGGACCCTTCTATCACTGGTATCTATCTGGCAGCTAACTCATCCTGTAGTCCAGAGGTCGCCAACAGTAGCTCTCCAGATGTTTTTTGCCTACAACTCCCATCAGCCGCAGCCAGCATGGCCAATGGCTGGGGCCGATGGAAGTTGTAGGCAAAAACATCTGGAGAGCTACTGTTGGCCACCCCTGCTATAGTCCTTGCAGTGGCAGTGTTTGGGATGGGAAAGACAAGCTATGCAGGCTTTGCACACTCTCCTGAAACATGGGTTACATGCAGGGCCTTATTTTGAGCAGGAATGCACAGGAACACAGTTCTGGATGGCTTGGTGACAAGGGTGTGGCCTAATATGCAAATGAGTTCCTTTTCTACAAAAAGCCTTGTGTGAAACAATGGTGTCATCAGGAGGTGTGGCTTAATATGCAAATGAGTGTCTGCTGGGCTTCTTCTACAACCCGCCCCCCTGGTTATGTGCCGCTTTGGAGAACAGTGTGCAGAAGATCCACAGGTGACATGTCGAGCCTCATGTGGCTCCCAAGCCACTTAATATCACTGCTGTACAGCTCTGGTTTTTACTATAGAAGGTTTTATTTGTAATTTATAAATTCAAATAATAATCTTCCTTTGTTATACTTGGTATGGCAAAGACTGAGACCCATAATCTAAGAGAACACAAGTAACAATAAAACACAGCTAAAGCAGTCACTACCATACATACCAGGCTCTAGTTTCTCCTCAATTAAGCAATAATTGCATGCACTTTTTGCATCCTGTGTAAGCTACATAGGCAAGAAAAAAAATATTGAAAAATTCTTAGAGTCATTGTATTTGTTTTCTTATCAAATCACACTGTTACATAAAGGAAAAGAACATCACTACATGACTGTAAAATGCATGAGCATGCAAATGCTCCATATTTAAGTAAACAACATTCCAAAATAAATTGTAGCATCTTCCTAAAAATTCTTGTGTAATTAGAAAGTTTCTGGAAATCAGTCTGAATTTTTCTTTGGGAAAAAGTATGATTAGTCTATTACATTTTAATTACATCATTTTTTTTTAAAGATCTCTCTCAACAGTCAGATCAGATTCTATACCTAAGAGATGAATGAATGGCTGACTCCAGATGGCCAGTTTAAGCCGCCTCAGGAACGCCCCACATCCACACCAAAAAGGCATGTTCAAATGTGCACATCTGGGTCCTGTCCTACTCCCGCCCATATCAAGTAATGCTCCCGCCCTTGCCTCATTCTTACCCATTTTCCTGCCACTTCTAACATCTACCACTTTCTAAGTGGTAGCAATTCCCCCAAGTGCTTCCCTGCTGCCTTTCCCAGCCATCTGAACAGCTGAGGAGCATCTGGGAAGCCTCTGTCATGCACTTGAGCAGTCTGACTGCACCTCCCAGGTGCATGCGGCCTGACCTTTTCTCAACAGCAGGGCATGTGCTTTCTGACTGCCTGGGGGGCGCTTTCTCTTGGCTGGCTTACTTCCAGGATGGGAGGCTGCCACCCCAAGCCACCCATCTGCACCCAGCCAATGATCAACATGTACAGAAGCAAAATGTCTGAACTATGAATGTTGTTGTGCAGGATTCTAAAAGTGATAAATTGAACCCATATTTTCCCCCATCTGCTCCTCTTAAGACTCCTATTTTTCTATTTCCTAATATAAACTCTCCTACTCTTTTCACCCTCTTTTCTGTTCCAGAGTAGTTTTTCCAACATTGCATTTACTCCTGTCTCCAATCTCCCTCTCTCCCTCCCTCTCCTTATTCTGGCAGTTCCTTCTATCCTTAAGCCTTGATACTTATTCTACTTCTTACCCTCTTACTTTAGTATTGTTTTCAAATGTTAATAATGCAGTAATAACCCTGTGGTTAGTTTTCTTAAGCGTTCATGGTTTTGTTAAAAATATGTCTTGATTGTGAAAGGAATGAAATCTGATCAATATTACAAAAACAAGCAATGAAACAAGAACCTTTAAATAATTTTGTAGTTGATGATTTATAGTCAGCACAATATGAACATGTGTTTTCTTTCCTTGCATGAAAAACAGAACACTGAGACAAAACATTACATTGGAACATTTCCTGTTGAACTAAATGGACCAATAAATATAAGGGAGTATTAAGAAAAGTAGACTTGTGGATTTCTGGCTGCAGTGTGCTACTGCAACACACTAACAGTTCTGTAGCATCTTTTAAAGCCCAACACATTGATTAAGCATGACTTACATACGCCACTGAAAAAGACAGTTTTAGTTTTACAGGGTGGGGCTAGAAGGTAAATAATACATTAACAATTTGGTTCATCACAGCCCACCAATTGTATTGTCACGACAAACGTGACAGCACATATAATACAATTATTAAAATATTACATAAATTTTAAAGAGTTAGTTCTGAAAAATAGTAATTATATGAAGAAACCATCTGCTCCTGCATCAACTTCTCCCAGATTTTTAAAGTGCCACTAGGGTTCAGGTTTTATTTGCCTGTAGAAGTTTTAACTGTTGGCTATCAGACTACTAATTCTGACAAAGAACTTCCTTAATACATGGAAATAAAGTAAGATATTTAAGCAAAACCAAGATACAGAAACATTCCTCATATGAAACTGTGGTTCTAGCCAGCCAAAACTATTGAGGGGGAGATGTAAAGTCTAAAGGTAAATGCCCTTCTGAAAGAAAAAAACAACAACACTAATTTCTTTTAAAGAAGAAGAAGACAGCATTGGATTTATATTCCACCCTCCACTCTGAATCTCAGAGTCTTAGAGCGGCTCACAATCTCCTTTATCTTTCTCCTCCACAACAAACACCCTGTGAGGTAGGTTGGGCTGAGAGGACTCTCACAGAAGCTGCCCTATCAAGGACAAACTCTGCGAGAGCTATGGCTGACCCAAGGCCATTCCAGCAGCTGTATGTGGAGGAGTGGAGAATCAAACCCAGTTCTCCCAAATAAGAGTCTGTGCACTTAACCAATACACCAGGGATGTCAAAGTCATTTTTTATGAGGGCCAGATCTGACATAAATGAGACCTTGTTGGGCCGGGCCGTGTGTGTTCCTATTTAAGAATCAGAGACTCAGAGTGGTTTACAATCTCCTGTATCTTCTCCCCCCACAACACCCTGTGAGGTGGGTGTGGCTGAGAGGGCTCTCACAGCAGCTGCCCTATCAAGGACAACCTCTGCCAGAGCTATGGCTAACCCAAGGCCATTCCAACAAGTGCAAGTGGAGGAGTGGGGAATCAAACTGAGTTCTCCCAGATAAGAGTCCATGCACTGAACCATTACACCAAACTGGCTCCCACTAAGATTAGATAGTAGATATGTCATACAGACTGATCTTTCCAAGTTGGCTAAGACAAAGTCCTGTACCCTGGTCCAACTGTAGTTATAATAGGCAAAGACTGGCAACAACCTTACGCTTACATAGAAGTGGTTCCCATTTAAGTAGAGGGCTAATTAAAGCTTGGCTGTATGCTATAAACTGTATATTTAGTATGCAATGGGAAGTGCTCAAATATTGTATTTCTTTATTTAAAACATTTATGCCACTTCTTCAGAGACCTGTTAGAGGCAGCTAGAGCTGCCTGAGGTAGCAGTATCCAACCTGGACATGCTAGATTTCACAATAAGAAGCTGAGGCAGGAATAGCTACTAACATATAAGGGTCAGACAGGAATCCTACTGTAGTTAGCCAACTCCAGCTTAACTCACTGAATATCAGGACAGCTGTATGTTTCATCAAGAAATTAAGACCAGTCCAATTATAAAACTCAACTGGATTTTTTGAAAAAGAATAAGAATATTAACAAAGAAAGCAACTATCTTTTATCAGGGTGAACACTCCTACACCAAATTAATAGAAGAAAATAACCTTCCAAAGACAAGTAGAATAAAAATATGACCATTATTAAAATTATTTTCCTAGTATGGGACATCAATATTTGATTCCAAAACAAATCCCCCCACCCTGGGTGAAAGAAAGTCATTTTCTTTCTTTTTATAATATGGGGATGTGGTGTAATGTTTCAGTATGTAAGACTAGCCAAGAGAAGTACAATCACCTACAAGCAATATACATTATACAGACTATAAGGAATATATTCAGAAAAGCCAGTTTACAACTACAGTCATGCGGTAGACCTGCATTACAGGAACGGAGGGCCTTTGGCTCTGGCACAAACAATTACTGGAGAGGCTCCAGGATAACAAAGTAGTTTCTTTTCAATTAGATGATCTAATAGACCCCGTGATGATCCAAGCACAACAAACAAATTGTCTGAGGACTTTCTTTCTGAGTCAACATGCCGAATAGCAAAAAAGAAAAGGAGAGAGAAATTTGACAAGTCTTTATGGGGGAGGGGGGTAGTACCAGGACTTCATCCTTGAGAATAAAGCCTAGTGCTGCATACAAAACTCCTTTCCCACCACACGATATTGCTATTCTAATAAGAATCTTCAGTTGAAGAAAACAAACATAAATTCTCTTGAAAAAGATTAAGAAAACCAATGCAGAGCCCTCTTACTTAATTAAACATTTAGGAATATTCCAAGTAAGCAATATAGAAGGCATTTCAGTGTTTTGTAGCTGAATGTGAGTGAATCAGTTCACTGAAGAATATAAATACCTTTTTGCATTCAATTGTGATGAAAACACAATAGGTTAAAGTTTTAGAAAGGTACTGCATAATAAGAACATTAAGTGGTAATGAAGCAAACAGCCAGTTATTACATATTATGCACTCACAGACAGTGCAAAATATTACATCTTAAAAGTGATTATATGAGCATCTCCATGTAGAAATGTCACACTTGGATATTTACTTTTCTTGATGCATCCAGGAACAAGAACCAAAGTTTCTAAACACATCTTTAAAGAAAAACAGGAATTCTGATCTCCAATATATCATAGTTACATAGTAGTTACCCCTGACTTGGATAGCTCAGGCCAGCCTGACCTCAGGACCGGTCCTGGCTAGTATGTGGATGGAAGACCACTGAGGAATACCAGGGTCATGATGTGGAGACAGGCAATAGCAAACCACTTCTGACTGTCTCTAGCTTTGAAAACCTCATGGGGTTTGCCTTAAATCAGCTGTGACTCGATGGCAAAAAACAACAACCAACAGATAGTATCATAAACATATAATGTCTCAGCAAAGGAAAGATGAATTTTAAAAGTGACATAGAGAAACAAAACAAAACCAGAACAAAGTAAGGAATTAAAATTACATATTGACTAGTCTTTTGGAATGGAAGTAGAGAAGTAGAGAACATAAAGAAATGACTGGAGAGCAAAGAACTATACATTCTGAGGTTTCAACATCTTTTCAAATATCTTTACATTACATAAAGCATCATATGAAATGCACCAATAAAATGGCTAGTTTTGTAGTCTCTATCTGAAGATAACTTTACATTTGAAATTAAATGGAATGATGGTACCAGTTTATCATTTTGTTATCTTTAGAAAAGTGATTGAAAAAGATAAATACCATCCTTCCAAGCTAAATATTAAATGTAAAATTATTACTAATATCACTTCCTAGATTCTAATGAGAAGCTGTTTCTGACTGCAACTGATTCCTTCTTAGAGACTTATTTGTGTTTTAGACACTGAAAATAATAATTTATACCTACAAGATTTAAGTATAGCTAGGGTGTCAAAGTAGCTGAACAACATTCTAAAAGTCTCCATTGTTACTGCATATCTAGATATTGTTTATTCAGAACGGTATTCTTGAACAGAAATGATTTCTTCAGGAGAGTCTACTGCTGTCACCGTTCCTCACACATTTGCCAGAAAAAGAATGAGAAACATGTTTGAGTCTTTCTAGAGTTAAGTACCCCCCCCACCTGCTCAGTAATATAAATTCTGCTCTTTCTCTCCCCCTCCCTCCCTCCAAGTTTTAGGAATTGTTTGTTAAGAATGAACCATGGTCTTTTATTAGCAGGTCTACCAATAAGTCACAATACTTTGCATACAATTCTGTTGGGAAGGTAGCTTTTGGTTGTCTTTAAAAAAAAGATTTAATGTTATCATTAATAGCATGTACTATTAATATACTATAACAATATAGTTTGTCTTTCTAAAAAGAATTATGGGAAAATATCTTTGCCAATCTTCAATCATTCAGGGACTAGCAAATCACCACAGCTGTTCACTGACCTACAGGGTAATTTACTTTAATACCTATTTTATGTCTGGCTCTTACCTGAACCTGACCTTCGTATTTGGCTTGGTACAACTATAAAGATCAGTCAAAGAACGTGGAATCCAATTACCGTATTTGCTGGCGTATAAGACTACTTTTTTGCCCTGAAAAACATGCCTCATCTCATGGAGAACACTGATGTTCTCAGTAACCACTACCAGCTCTTGCTTTAGGTTTAGATGGAATGGTGCAGGGTAATTGCACCTCAAGGACTTAAATGGACCTAAGCAGGCCTCGGATTCAATGGGAGCTCACAGGAGCGCAGCTCCTCAACCTTCCTGGGAGTTTCACCTCCTCCTTCCCACATTGTCCATTGAATAGTGGATGCAGCTGCATAACAATTCCTGGATGAGCTCCACCACCTATTTTTTTTACAAAATGACCCCTAGACCTAAGCACAAAAGAATGCTGGAAACAAGTAGCATCTGCAACAGTCAATTCTAGTTAATATGTCTATGAAAATCTGTGATGGCCGTTATATACTAGAACAGACTTTATCTGATTTATGAGCACTAAGATACCAAACAGTAAGCAATGTATTTTTTACTTATTAAAAATATAAATATATTAAGTTAGATATTTAAGAAACATATTGTGTACCCTGTAAAACTGTATAGACTATTCAGTTTTAAATCAATATGTTTTAATGTTATAGTAATACGTTTGTGTGCTTTTATTTAGAAAGTATCTACTAGTGTAAAAAAAACCACCCTGAATCCAATTACCGTATTTGCTGGCGTATAAGACTACTTTTTTGCCCTGAAAAACATTCCTCCAAGTGTGTGTGTGTGTGTGTGGGGGGGGGTCGTCTTATACGCCGGGTGCACTTCAGTTGGGATAGACATAGCTGCCCATAGTGGCCTTCCGATGCTTGCCTGGTGCCCATAGTGGCCTCCCGATGCCCACCCACCTCATTCTACGTACCGTCCAGTATCGCGTAGTATCCAGCGCGGCCGCGGCGGGTCATCAGCGTGGCTGCGGCGAGCATCAGCAGCGAGACAGGGGTGCCAGCCTTTTCGGTGTGACTGGCCCGTTCTGCTCAGCGGGAAGCAGCGGCGCTCCGGCCCGCCCTTTGTCTATGCAGAGCTCACACTTGCGCACTAGTGCTGGTCACAGGGAGATGCAGGGGCAGGGCGGATGTTCTTTTACCTTTTATTTGGTGTGTGGAAGGTGTGTGGAAGAGGGGGTAGTCTTATACGGCAAGTATATAACAAACTCTATATTTTGAGTGGAAATGTTGGGGGGGTCGTCTTATACGCCCAGTCGTCTTATACGCCGGAAAATATGGTACTTAATTTGACTTTCTTTCATGATAATTTAAATTACATTTTAAATTAAGTTAAAGCGGTGGACCACAAATATGGTTGCATTCACATGTCATGCAAACTCTAATTACTTCTCAATACTGGGCAGAAATGCAGCTTGTTTGTTTCCCACACATGCTGGGATTCAGAATTCCAATGGTTGCCATCAAGCTCCTATTATTGTTGGCCTGTCTCTTTCTCCTCTATTTTGGTTCCAAGACCAACCGTTCTCTGTCAGTCATTTGAGGCCCTAAAAAAGGAGTTTCAGGCCATGCCCTCAGCAAAGTCAGCAGAGAAGTGGCAGGATCTGACACAATCCCACCCTACTCCCATTTACTTTCACTAGAAAATAATGGAAGTCTCAAAAACAAAAACACTTTCAGTCTATTAAAAAAGATGTTACAATTAATTAAGGAGTCTTGACACAATATGCTCCTATTGCATTCACACGTTTTAACAAATCGTAATCACACTTTAGCACTAGCTGGGAGGGTTCTCCACACATGACTCTGACAGCTGAGAACTTCATATCCTACATCTGTATAAGGTAGCCAAGCAAATATTTTCCCTCTCATTTCCATATTAGGGAATGTTTCCAGGACAGGCACTTTCAACATGCATCTCCTACGTTACACCATGCTTGGGGAAAAGGAATCTATTGGATATAATTCAGTTTCTAGTTCTAAAGCTATAGCCAGAATATGCCCCCAAGTACACATGATCTAGTGCAAATCCAGGGCGTTTTTTTGTTTTTTTTCAAAGGTGTAGGGTTGCCAAATCGAGGTTGAGAAATGCCTGTGAATTTGGGGGGTAGAGCCAAGGGAGGGCAGAGTTTATGGAGCAGTATACTGCCAGAGACCATGCTCCAAAGCCATCATTTTCTTCAGGAGAACTGATCCCTGTCATCTGGAGATCAGTTGTGGGAGGTCTCCAGACCCCATCTGGAGGTTGGCCACCCTTACTTAAGACACCCAACTTAATTCCGTGTGACTTTTGCCTTCTCCTCCAATCTTTCCCTTTGGATTATTGGCTTTCCAGGTGTTTGGGATTTCTGATCATTTTTTTTAGAATGTGTGGATAGGAAACTGAGTGTCTCTTTTTCTCCTTTTACTCCTTTGGCCTCTTACACCTCCTTTGTGAGTGACACACATGGTACAAGATGTGTATACATATGGAATATTTGCATCTTAATGTGGGCATTCTTGTATTTGGTGCTAATATCTGTGTGACTAATGTTCTTATGACTTCCACTCTATAAAGCTTTCACAAATGTCACTATATCACAGGTCTCAGACCTTGTTCTGAACTTGCTTTACAGCCTCATTTCTTTGTTCAGCATTCCCTTGGTTAGGGTGTTGTGTATGTGAGATCTCTTCAAGTTTGGTATAATACCTAAGTCAACAGCTCCTTCATCACAGGGGTCGGAAAAGGCAGTACAAAGCTTTCCCATAATCAATATGGGCCATTTTGGCTTCATTCATTTGCACACAGGTCTAAGGCCCTTTGTCTTCCTGAGCATATATAGTAACACAACTTATGTAGAAAACGAACTCTGATTTGTTCAACTATCTGTATTCAGTCATCACAACAGATCAAGCTGTGAAGTATTCAATCAAAATCTATGCAGGAGGAGGAGAGAGGGGAATGCAGCAGCACAGCAAACGTATTCATGTCTGATGCCAACATATATCTGCTTAATTGGTTGTGAGTCTGAATCCAGACAGTACGGTACAATGGTCAAGACTGTCAGGTTCTAATTTGGAGAATTAGGTTTGATTCTCCATTCTTCCTCATGCACCTGCTGAATGACCTTGGGTCGGTCACAGTTCTTGAAAGAGCTGTTCTCTTCAGAGAAGTTCTCAAAAGAGCTCTCTCAGCTCCACCTACCTCACAGGCAATGTTCCCTCTAAGCTGCATAGTCTTGTGAACAAAAATTCTACTTTGTGAGCTACTGGTATTAAAGGTGTGAGTTACCGGCATTGAAGATATGAGCGACTGCATAGATTATTGTGCTCTGACGCCATTTTTCCTGAGCTAAGACAAAAATGTGAGAGCTGGAGGCTAAAAATCTGTGAGCTAGCTCATGCTAACTCAGCTTAGAGGAAACACTACTCACAGGGTGTCTGTTGTGGGGAGAGGAAGGGAAAGAGATTGTAAGCTTTTCTGAGATTTTGAGTGAAAGGCATGATATAAATCCAATCTCCTCCTCCCACAAGAAGCCTTCTGGTGACCTTTGGCCAATCACAGTTCTCTCAGAACTTTCTCAACCCTACCAGCCTTACAAGATGCTTGTAGAAAGGAAAGGAAGGTGATTGTACGCCACTTTGAGACTCCTTAGGTAGAGAAAGAAGAGGTATAAAAACCTAAGTTTTTTATTTGGTCTGTTTTGGGCTTCCCCTCTCCAAGAAAAGTGGCACCCCTCTTATTTTCCACAACAGTGAGATATCAGGTAAGTTGCTACAAGTCTTATATACCCTATATCTGAGCTAGATAAAAATTCCAGAGAAATAGAAAGGGGAAAGTTGAAATATATCAGCTGCCATGTTCTCTTAAACAGCAATGTTTTTATAGCAAGTGACAAGATACATAATTTCATGGGTTCATCCTTATTCTTTTGTTTATAATTTACTGTGGCCTGAATTCTCTATGCTAATAAGGGGTCAGTCACTTGACCAGATCCTTTATACTCCTATGAGTCTATGATTAACAGACTAACACAGAGCTAGAAAAACAACATTCTATGTCCAGGTAGCAGAAGGATATCATAAAACTGGCACCAAACTGAAAGCCTTAAGTAACTGAAATAACAATTAAGGATGCAAATACAGTTAAGTAATGTGAAATATTCATCATATGCTTGTAGATTCCAATATGTCCATTCCTTAGCAAAACTGATTCTTAAAAGTTGAACACATTACATTTTCAAAATGAATAGCTCCAGATGAGCATGCTGAAAGCTTGCCACGTTCTTGGCATTGGGCTTCCTTAATGGCCTTGGATCCACATATTATTGTGACCATGTTTGAAGGTGCCATCCTGCAAATGGGAAAGACAGGCAACTGCCTGTTCATATGCATGCTCAGTGGTTGCTCCCCTCCTTGTGGAACAGCCTGCCTCAGAAGGTCAGGAAGGGCCTCATGCTTCTGACATTTAGCCAAGTGTGCAAAATGTTCAGGAAGGCATTTTCGGGGGAAGAATGCTATAATGGAATTGCTCAGGACCCAGCTTTGATAAGAAAAGTATTGTCATCCATTGTAATATTTATTTGTATTTATCACCTTGCTTGTACTGCATTCTCTTCTCGCTTGTAACACACCTTCTGCATTATAGCATATGTCATGCCCCAGACCATTTTTCTTCTGCACTGTTTCCCAATTCTGTTATCATAATTCTGTCACATTATCTATTGGATGTCTTATGCTGTGTGATCAAATTGTTTTCTATATTTTGTAACTTGCTTTTAAGTCTCAGCAAGAAAGGCAGGTGGTGAATAAAATAAGTAAATAAAATAATGATACTTATGAGATCAGTGTAGACACATTGTCATATTATTCTAATATTACTGATTTAAATATATGTACACTGTGTGATATCTCCCTAACAAAATAAATTCCATTTTCTGAAATGTTATCAAGATACTATCCATTCTCCCTGAAATATAATTGTCTGAAATGTTGCATGTCTATTACAATATTATCAATAATCAAGTATTTGTCTTTTAAAAATCTAAAGACTAACTCTGGGCATTTTTAAAAGCAGAAACATGTACTTTATTTAATAAAGCCACTGTTTAAACTATCAAAACTTCTGATAGTTGAAACATTAATAAGCTCACAATCTAGCACACATGCATATTCTTACATACTAGAGGCCAGCCTCTGCTCACTTTGCTCACCAACCTCATAGCTTGCTGTACTTCCAATTTATTTAATAAGGTCTCTGTTCCATGCACTGCACAAGCTAACTCTAAAAGCAGTATTTGGTCATATTTTTCTCCTTCAATACTTCCATTTTGTTTTACAAAAAATATTCTTAAAAGAAATCCACTAGAACATCAGAATGGAGGGGGGGGGCGGAGATTCGTGGGAAAATGGCGGACGCAAAATAAGAAAGCTCTGATAGCCTCCTTCCCCAGTTAATACACATACATAGACCACAGACTCCGATGTCATCCAAGACGAAGGGAAAATCTGCTCGACAGAAAAAGAAGCAGATTCCAAAAAGAAAAGCTCCTGTTCCAGCCTATTTCTTGCCAGAGTGTTTGACAAAGGTTGGTGGCCCGAATTCGTGCTCCCTGATTGCCTTCAACATGGCGCCCAGCCCTGTTACTTCTCAACCCAATACTCCAGCTACTCCCTCTCAAGAGAAGGATGGCCCAATTAGCCACAAAGACTTAGAATTCACTGCCACAGGAGGTGGTGGCGGCCACAAGTATAGCCACCTTCAAGAAGGGTTTAGATAAAAATATGGAGCACAGGTCCATCAGTGGCTATTAGCCACAGTGTATGTGTGTATATAAAAGTTTTTGCCACTGTGTGACACAGAGTGTTGGACTTGATGGGCTGTTGGCCTGATCCAACATGGCTTCTCTTATGTTCTTATTATGTTCTTAGATCTTTTATGCCTGGACATCCACAAATATTTTTAATGACTCCATTGAAGAACATATCAGGCCAGTAAAAGAGCAGGTTAAAGAACTGTTTGAAGACCTTGCCACCACAGCTAAAATAGCAGAAAGATCGGCAGAGTTGGGGCTGGCCCTTAAAGGGGAAATCATCAATATTAAAGAAACTGAAAATAAAATGCAAGACAGATTACTAATCCTGGAAAACAAATGGAGGGCATTAAATTTGAAGCTCCGTGGTTTTGAAGAGGGGGCGGAAGACAGAGGTGACTTATTATTATTTATTGCAGATTAGCTTCAAACAAAGCTTACATTGCCAGGCAGTATGGCGACAAACATGGTTAGAGTGCAACGAATGGGCCCATAGCGTCAGCACATCGCAATTTCCCGAGGATATTTTAGTTCAGTTCTCCAACTCGAGAATAAAAGATCTGATTCTTCAGAAAGCAAGGCAAGGAGATGATCTAACATATAAGGGAAAACGGATTTTAATTCTGCTTGACCTTTCTCCTGAAACGCTTGAAAAAAGAAAAAAAATTGAAGATTATAACAAATAAGCTACATGCAAGCTATGTGCGCTTCAGATGGAGCCCGGCCTCTGACATTTTGCTATATAAAAATGGTGTCCTGTACAAAGCCCACGATGCGCAAACAGGAATAGCTCTAGTGGATGCTCTCGCTTTGAAGCTAGCGCCGAAAGAGGAGGAGCTGCGGAAGCTGTTTCCACCGAACCCCTGTTGAATAAGAAGTCTCATAGAAACTTAATAGTTTAAATACGCTAATGTTACCTGAAGCATGACTATTTACTATGTTAACAACATAAAGTTTCTAAGGGTTACATTCATTGTTTAATATCTATTAGGTGGTTTTAATATTAAAAGGGGGGGGGGAATAGAAGGTTAACTACAGTTTATATTTGGTTGGAACTCTAAGTCTCCTGTCTTTCCTTTAAGTCTCAGGTACCAAGCCTGTTACTATAGAACTCTATTGGAAGGGAGGATAAATATATTACTTATAGACTTATGACTATAAATGAATTTTATAATAAGGCAATCAAAACTAATGTATACATCAATTAATTTCACTCTTGATTTTAAATTTTAGAATATATTATTTATTGTTTAATATCAAATCAAAATTTATTGAACTTCATGAAATATTGGTGATTTGCTAGGTAGTGACCGCTAATCCTTGGCTAAAAATAAGTTGATATTAGTGAAATCTTTATTAATTAGTAAATTAACTTTAGGATTTTGACATTTAACACTGAGATGCACTGATGACTTTTGTAATCAGCAACATAAATTTATTAATTGTATATTTGTCATAGGCTATCACTCAAGGAGATATCAACAATATTTGAATGGATAAAAATTACTGAAATTCCCTAACTGAGAGTCTTAAGTATATACATGAGAACAGCAGAAAAGGATAGCTGCCATTCCTTAAACTTTTTGTTCTAATTAGTGGAGAGACAGTTATTACTTAGTTTTAAGAAAAGTTTATGTTGTACTTATTAACACAATATATAGTGTTGTTTTAGAGTTGTGATATAATAACCTATAGACTTAAAAGATTTTTGACAGTTTTTGGATATGACATCAAAACTAAACGTTGGAACTAAGTTGTGAAAGTATTGTGAAATGTTAAGGGCAATTGTTCTATAATGTGTTAATTATCAATAAGCTTTAAGTATAAGATGGAGTTTGTTAATAAGCAGCTATAATGGGGAAGGAGGAGGGATAAGAACTTGTTTTGTTTGGTTTGTAGTATTCACCCTCTCAAGAAGAGTGTAGAAGTTTCTGTAAAAGGAAGCCTAAGGGTATTTTCCCTAGCCTCCTTGTATAAAGGAAGCCCTGAAACTATACCCAAGTTAGGGTAGTAAGCAAGTTTGCTTATCCGAGGTTTATTTTTATAGGGTTTTTTATTATTTTATTGTCTGTATTTTTGAGTGTTTGGGTGATTGATTAGTTTGTAACTTTTATTTTGACTCAGCCTAGTCTTGACCCCTCAAAAAATTTCTTTCTAAAGTCTACAAAAATTTAATCTCTGATTTTATAATGTCTAAAAATTTAAAAATTCTTACTTGGAACTGCAAGGGTTCCAAAAACCCTATTAAACGTGCACGAATTTCCAATTTTTTGGCAAAAGAACGTCCACATGTGGTCTGTCTTCAAGAGACCCATGTTAAGAAGTGAACGTCTTCTTTTGTACGTTCTAAATGGTTCAATCAAGTCTTTCAGGCCACAGGTTCCTCTAAGGCAAGAGGTGTGGCAATCCTGATTTCCAAAACCACATCTTTTATTTCTCAAGACATAAAATCAGATCCTAGAAGAGGATTTGTTTTTGTTAAAGGCATCCTAAATGGCAATCCACTAACAATTGCTTCTATTTATACCCCAAACAGTGGCCAATTACAATTTCTGAATGAAACCTTTTCTGATCTGATGGAATTCAGGCAAGGGGAGAGCATCATAGGTGGAGACCTCAACTACATAGTTGATCCAGTTTTTGACAAGTCAAACCGTAAAGAGGTAAAATCCTACACCTCCAAAAAGACAGGTCTAAATAATCTTTTGCAATCCTTTAATTTGGTAGACATATGGAGGATGTTAAACCAGGGAGCACGGGATTATACTTATTTTTCACATGTTCATAATTTCTACTCCAGAACTGATTATATTTTAACCTCCCCAGCTCTTTTAAAATATGTTCACAGTGCCAACATTGGCTCCAGAACGATCTCTGACCATTCATGGATAACTGGAGAACTGACAATTCAAGAATCAGACAACAAAGGCCCAACCTGGTCTTTAAATAAGTTACTCTTATCCAAAGATAGTATTTGTGAGGACATAAAAAAACAGATACAGGATTATTTCCTACATAATAGCGACTGTGGTGTATCTCAGCATATGGTCTGGGATGCATTTAAAGCAGTACTCAGAGGAAACCTTATTTCAATAGTTGCAGCATGTCATAAAAATAGATGCAAAGCAGTAATGGAACAAAAAACTAAAATTGCTGAATTAGAGAAAAGACATGAAATATGGGGGGGAAAACCTTAAAAAAGCTTTCAATAGGGAGAAACAAGTTAGAATTAATTGAAACCTCAGACATACAAAAAAAGTTATTATATCTGAAGCATGTCTCTAGGACTACGAAATCGCTTAGGCTTTTAAAATTCAGACTTTAACAAAATTATGCAAACTCTTTGATTCACTCCATACACTCATCCCAAGGCACTATACAAATCACACCACAGGAAATTATTAAAGTCTTTCAGGAGTACTACTCCTCTTTATATAAATCATCCATAGAAAGTGACTTGGACTTTAAAGAGTATCTAAGAAATGCTACATTTGACAGGAAACTGTCTAAAGACGACACTGAGTTTATGGACAGGCTTATTTTGGAATCAGAAATCATAGAGGCATAGCTTCAATTAAAAACAACAAAGCAACGGGGAAAGATGGATTTCCCATTGAATTCTATAAAAATTTTAGCTCTAGTTTGTTGAATCCTCTTACAAAAACTTGTAATTTGGCAATGGAAAAAGGCGTCTTTCCTGATTCATGGAAAGACTCTAAAATGATTGTAATATATACGGAAGGTAAGGACAAACAAAACCCTAAATCATATAGACCAATCTCAATTTTAAATCACGATTTCAAAACATTTTCAACAGTTTTGGCCCGTAGATTAAATAAAATTATTAGTTCTTATGTACACACAGATCAGGAAGGATTCATACCTGGTCACACTATGTCTGACAGCATTAGGAGAACCCTTAACTTAATTCAGTATGGCAAAACATCTCAAGTAACATCGTTAATTTTTTCTTTAGACGCTGAGAAAGCGTTCGATATGTTAGAAATTAATTATCTAAAAGCTGTTTTGAATTATATGGGTTTTGGCCCAAACTTTTTGAATTCCATAGCAGCCATTTACAAAACCCCCAAAACACAAATAAACAATAATTATAGATCAGAGGAGATATATTTGTCAAGGGGTACTCGCCAAGGTTGTCCCCTATCCCCAATTTTATTTGCTCTTTCACTAGAACCTTTAGCACATATAGTACGTTCAGACCCAGAAATTGAAGCAATAATGGTGCATGGTAGTTCTCATAAGATCAGCCTATTTGCGGATGACACCGTTTTTTTATTTAAGTAATCCCCTAAATTCTCTAGCCAAACTAATGAATTCTATGTTTAGAAAATATTCAGGATTTACAATAAACATGTCCAAATCGGAAATTTTTCCGATAAATGTTCCTCCAGATGTCTACCAACAGATCTTGCATTCCTTTCCATTCAAATGGGTCACTAAAACATGGTGACAACTTAGGTATTCACATCCCTTTAACACTATCTAAACAATTTGAAACAGATTTTAAACAACTATTCATAAAAACAAAAACTAATCTGACCATTTGGTCTAAACTTCAGCTCAATTTGTTGGAAAGAATTGACTTGTTGAAAACTTTTGTTTTACCTAAATTTCTTTTTTTATTTTAAAATCTTTCTATACCTATCCTGCGAAATGATATGAAGGCTCGGCAAAAAAGTATGTCATTATTTTTATGGCAGAATAAAAAACCAAGGAATTCATATTAGGTATTATCTAAGCCAATAGCTAGGGGTGGATTGGGTGCACCAATTTTAGAGAAATATTATGTGGCGGCCCAACTTCGGAATATTTTGTTATATGCCAGAAAGAATTATCAATTACCCTGGATCCAAATCGAATCAGCAAGCATTTTTCCTGTATGTCTTAATGAATTCTTATGGAACAATGGGACAGATAGGAAAAAAGTATTGCTAACCAATCCATTTTTACGTTGTACTTTAGAAATTTGGGATAAGTATAGATCCTTTGTGGTTCAGCCCTCTATTCCAGTAATGACATTTCTAGGTCAGCCCTGGTTCCCTACAGGAATTCCTACAAGTAATTTTAGAATCTGGTCACAGCAAACAATTATTAGGATTTCTGATGTTAGTTCAAAAGGGCAATTATATACTCATAGTTAACTGGAATCTAAATTTAAAATTAATATCCCTTGGTATGATTATTATCAACTTCATGATGCACTAAAAAAAGTGATCCCAGTTATGCCGACCACAAATCAACTAAATGCTTTTGAAAAATTAATACATAAGGAAAACACAAACATGAGAGGGATAATTTCAAAACTATATTCTTTATTAAACCAGAAAAATTGGACACAAATTACATCACAACAAAATGCTTGGGGTAAAGATTGCTCTATACAAATGTCAGATGAACAATGGATTACAATTTGGACTTCGCCACTTTGTAGGTCTAAGTGCACTAATTTTAAATTACAACAATACAGATTATCTTCTCGTTGGTACCTAACCCCACTCTCTCTAAGTCACACGCAGCAGAGTTCTAACTGCCTCTGCTGGAAAGGATGTGGTAAAACAGGTACCTTTATTCATTGTTGGCGGACCTGCCAAAAAATCAAAGCATTTTAGAATACCTTAATAAATAAAATCGAAACCATTGTCAAAGAAACCATTCCTCGCACCCCGGAATCTATTCTTCTCAATTATTGGCTGAACAGTAATTTCTCTAAATTAAAATCGGAACTAATCTCCCTGCTGCTTTTGGCAGGAAAAATTCTTCTGGCAAGATTTTGGAAAGTTGCAAAAATCCCATCAACTACCCTGTGGTTCCAAAAGATATGGGACATTGTAATACAGGATAAGATTGCTTCCCAACTTCTTTTTAGTGACAATCCCAAGATAGGGGAAAAATTTGTTGAGAAATGGTATCCGTTTCTGGACTTTGTAAATGCCAACTCGACAAAGAAGAGCAAAATGCCAAAAAATACCTGAATTTCATATTATATTAAAAAGGCTTCAAGATTGGGCTGAGTGAATTGTGAGTGTGTGTGTGTGAGCGGTTTTTTCCTTCTTTTTTCTCTCTTCTCCCAAAATGGTTTACATACAAGTAATTACTTATGTGTTACTGTAATGTATTTTGCTTTGTGTATGGTGGTATTTGAAAATAAAAAATTTTGAGTATTAAAAAAAAGAACATCAGAATTTAAAAACATACAGCATTTGGATTTTAGCTAGCTTTATTAAGAAATGTAAACATATGTTCTATAGCTTGGTATAAATAATTTCATATATCACTTTGGTTTCATTAATAATATATTAATTTATGTAATAATTATATTCAGCAGGTTTACATCTGTGCATATATAACAAATTATTATATGAACTAATAACAACTAACTAAATCAGAAATATAAATTAACAAATTAGTTACTGAAACAAAAGCACAAAATAATAATTTATGGTCATGTCTTCCTCATATACTACAGTGCCACATCATTAGGAGCCAAACTAAATGGTTTTCTTTGTCTGTAATTGTTAAGCATCCTACCAAAAGCCGCCCATGTGCAAGGCAAGAGTTTTGCACATTGAGGCTAACTGTTTTTAATAGCAATCCTTCACCTTTATTGATACTCACTACAAAATACAATTGAGCAGGAAACTGAAATAGAAATTCTGTAGGAATTACAGGAATTCTTTATATAAATACCTCTTGATGGACTACATAGACTGTTGTAATTTTGATAACATTCCAACTATCTAGCTCCATGCTATAGTGTTGGTGGATTCAGATTTTGCAAACATACAATGGATTTACCCATTTTTCACTTCAATATATGTTGTGCTAATTCTTGTACTTTCAAAGGGTATAAAAATCCAGTTGGATTTTAGGATTCTCTTCATTTTGTCCCTGCAACTTCTATGACCATTCAGAAGCTGGTGGCTGATTTTGAAATGCCTAGCTTTATGTTATATCTGCTATAAACAAACACACATATCCTTTTATTATTGTAGATTATCAGCTCTGATACTGATTAGAATTAATAAAAACAAATGCGTTAATATTGTGCACAGATTATTTACAGTCCAGGCAACAACACAAAACACACATTCCACAGGCACGGGTAACCCTGAATTGCACAGGAAACCCTTTACCAGTTTTCAAAGCCTTAAATGTTCACAGCAATATAAAAATCAACAACAAATCCTTATCTATAAATTGCTTAAATGTTAAATGTTTTATAACCCTAATCAAACCCTTTATAGACATCAATAAATATAGTGGCTCAGTCAAATTTGTCTTTGGACAATGTAAAAAGTGAGCTTTATAGACTTGTATAAATAAAAAACCCATATGGAATTATGTTGCTTAGAGACCAACAAGATTTTTGGGATATAAGCTTTCAAGAGTAGAAGTTCCCTTCATCAGATACCTGATGGAGAACATAATGCATTGAATCTTCAAACCTCATACCTCAAAAATCTCGTTGAGCCTCTAAGGTGCTATGGGACTTGAATCTATCTTGTCTACTGCAGACTGACATAGCTAGTCTCCTCATACTATCTATATGAAACAATAAATATTGTGGTTGCTTGTACTTTATTTTACTGGGAGGGAAGGCAGCATGGTATAGTCCAATCTTGTCAGCTTTCAGAAGCTACACAGGGTTGGTACTTGGAAGAAAAACCACTAAAGAAGACTCTGCAGAAGAAGGCAATGACAAACCACCTCTGCTTTTCACTTGGGGCCAGGACACTTGAAAACCCATTGCTGGGGTCACTATAAGTTGGCCGCAACTTAACAGCACTTGACATACATACTTGATTTTATTAAGCATGCTCACATTCCACTTTTTCTTGGAAAGCTTAGAGTGGCTTACATGGATTCACACTGTTGTACCATCTATTCACTAATCAGGTACACGCTCTCACTTAATTTCAATGCTGCTACGATATCAGCTATTCCTAAACCACTTCCATTTACAATTCCATTCAACCTAAGCAGCCAAAGAGCAAAGCCCTTGCAGGAAAACAATTATAGACCTGCATTCAGTGTTAGGACAATGTTAACTATATTTGCAAATTTTACATACCAGAGGTGACATGCTTTAAATATGAAAGAGAGAATCTGTGACAGCCATTGTGTAACCAAGTACCTGTTACCAGGCAACTGAACAGCAGTGGCATCTGCTTCACATAGTCATGTTCTCCCACCTTTAGAAGTACTAGAGGTATAAGTATAAAAACCTACGCAATGAAAAACTGCTTAATTTGGAACAAAAAAAGAAACCTTCTAAAGAGAGGAGGGAGTATTTTATCTATTTCACATTGGCTACAAGTGCTGTAAAATTTTTAAAAATGCTTGGCACAAAGTAAGACAAAAAATAATAATAAAATGTTTACTAATAGAATCCTGGAAGACCACTGTACATGATCAGCTATGCAAATTCAGAATTAACATAGTGCTTACTAATTTAGGGTACATGATTTCATCATATGTAAAACCTACAGAACACAAGAACATAAGGCATGTTGGATCAGGCAGGTGGCCCATCCAGTCCAACACAGTGGGCAAAAAAACCCAGGTGCCATCAGGAGGTCCATCAGTGGGGCCAGGACACTAGAAGTCCTCCCACTGTTGCCCTCAGGCACCAAGAATACAGAACATCTCTGCCCCAGACAGAGAGTTCCAACAATACACTGTGGCTAATAGCCACTGATGGACCTCTGCTTCATATGTTTATCCAATCCCCTCTTGAAGCTGTCTATGCTTGTAGCCACCACCACCTCCTGTGGCAGTAAATTGAAGCATTCTGTCTAAGCAAATAGATTGGGGGGGGGGGTGTCAGAAAACTGACTTAAAGGTACAGACTGTGTAGCCATGTGTACAACTGCAATTACCAAATGAACCTTGTACCCATTAATGATACCAGACTCTCAGTCCACACTGCCAGCATTTGTTGATGTTGCTGCTAAGCTGCAGCAACTCCGTGGGGTTTTCAAGGCAAGAGACATTGGAAAGTGGTTTGCCGTTGCCTGCCTCTGTGTCACAATCTTAACATTGTGTAGCTTCTGAGATCTGATGAGATCAGGCTAGCCTGTGAAATCAGGTCAGTGCTGCCAGCAATTACCATGTTCCTAGTTTTCTACTCTGATCCAGGGGCGTCCAGTTTCCCAGAGGGGGCTGGGACTTAGCCAGAGGCATTGCTATAACAGAAGAAGAAGAAGAAGATATTGGATTTATATCCCGCCCTCCACTCCGAAGAGTCTCAGAGCGGCTCACAATCCCCTTTACCTTCCTCCCCCACAACAGACACCCTGTGAGGTGGGTGGGGCTGGAGAGGGCTCTCACAGCAGCTGCCCTTTCAAGGACAACCTCTGCCAGAGCTATGGCTGACCCAAGGCCATCTCAGCAGGTGCAAGTGGAAGAGTGGGGAATCAAACCCGGTTCTGCCAGATAAGAGTCCGCACACTTAACCACTACACCAAACTGGCTCTCCCTAAATAGGTCCCTAAAAGAAGTGGGATCCAATTACATCACAGGGAGGGGCCTCCATTATCACTACCTATGGAGATGGGGCCATGGGGGATTTAGGAAGAAGCCTCCCAGAAATTTAGCAGGAATTCCCTCTAACAATGCCCCTGGGCTAGGCAAAACCCAGGAGAAGGTGGGAGTTGGCCAGTGGTTCTGGTAGTGTCTCAGCAGTCTCTTGCTGTGTCCTGTTTGAAATTCACTTTTAGAATGAATAGTCACGTTAAGATCTGCAAACATGCATATTATGTGCATAGGATAATCTAATGGTCACAAATTTGACAGTAAAAGGCAACACAGAAAAACCTTGATGTCAGATTTGTGTCTATTTTGCCTGGGGTCCGGGAAGACTTTTTCTGCCTTTCAAGATCATTATCTTTCCTTCTTGAAAATCTAAAAGGGATTGGAAAACATTTTCATACTCTCAAAAGAGTTTGTCACTATGCCTGGCACTGGTTGCCTGGGGGAGGCCTGAGCCCCCTAGCCCCCAAGTCCTCTATTGGTTGCCCAGAGGGGATCCAGCCCCAGCCAAAAAATCCAGAGGGGCTCGAGCCCTGTGAGCCTCTCCGTAGTTTACACCTATGCTCTGATCCACCACAACAGCATTTAAATTGTGTAGATTCCAAACATACTCTTAAGGTGAAAAACTCAGTCCCGTCATTTATACCAGGTCTTTGGAAGGAAATGGAGAACATTTTTTAAATTGATTTTACTTCATTTATATCCTGCCTTTCTTCTCAATAGGGAGGGACCCAAAGCTGTTTACATCATTTTATCTTTGCAACAACCCTGTAAAGGTAGGCTAGGTTGATTGGCCCAAGGTCACCAACGAGCTTCTGTCATTTCAGACAGAAGGCATAAGAGCAGCAGATAACTGGTGAAGGGAGCTTTGAGTCTCAAAAGTAGCCCAAGAATGTTGTTGGTCTCTAAAATACTACTGAATTTGAATCATGGCTAAGTACGAATTGGAACCTAGGTCTCACAGATCCTATCCTGACCCTCTAACCACCCCACCTACTCTGGCTTCTTTCAAAAGTTACCGCTTCTAAAGAAATTCTCATAGGGCAATTTTAAAAGGACAGACAAACATCTGTCAGCTCCCACCAAGTGACAAGCTGAAGCTGTGGAAAAAAGGACAGCATGTCATCACTCAGAGGCTCCCCACACAGCCTGGTCACACAGATGGCTGACTTATTATGGCCTCGTAGAGGGTGTTTTTCAGTGGCAATCATAGAATAAATTGCTCTAAAAACAATAAATCTCAAATTCTTTATAAAAAGAGGCTAACATTTAGTTCTGTTCCAGAATCAGAAGCAGTGTCTTGGCTCCTAAGATACATATTTTAATGTCATTTATCCCAACTGTCATGGCAAATACACATTCACAGAATAGTAGTTGAAACAGGCTCTTTCTACTTGTAAAATTCATCAAACACAATTCATTTCTGTGGTAATTCAGTGAAGAGAAACAGGATGGATGAACTGGTTCTTCAAGCTGAAAAGAGCAAGAGTCCAGTAGCACCTTAAAGACTAACAAAATTTGTGGCAGAGTATGAGCTTTTCTAAGTCACTGCTCACTTCTTCAGATACAGCTAGAATGTGAATCCATCCATCCTCTAAGTGGGGTGATTTCAGATGCAGAATGATATTAGAAGGTGAATGACAATATCAGGTGTGATTGGGTTAGGTGTGATATACAGAGGGATACTGGTGTAGAGAAATCAGCACTGGTAATGAGAGAGAAAAACTATGTCTCAGTTCAGTCCTGGCTCTTCCAGGCACTTTGTTGGAGTTTAGACCTTTGTGCATGAACACTCAAGGTATGCTGGGTGGTGTATGCAGGAAGACAGAAACCTAACTAAACATGAGAGTGGGGGAGGGGAAAAGGTTTGCTCCAAGTAACTTGTATGTCAGGGGTGGCCAACGGTAGCCCTACAGATGTTTTTTGCCTGCAACTCTCATCAGCCCTAGCCAGCATGGCCAATGGTTGGGGCTGATGAGAGTTGTAGGCAAAAAACATCTGGAGAGCTACTGTTGGCCACTCCTGTTGCATGGCATGAAGCAGAAATGAGATGTCTGTGAAGGCATTTGGTAGGCTTGGAGTAATAGGTTTTCTTCTTCATTTATTTTGTGAGGAAAGAGTTAATGTGACTGAGTTTTATTTTGGATGGGCATGAACTAGGAAACAGAAGTTCATCCCAGCTTGTGGAGTCTCACGAATCATGAACCTTCATGAACTTTCCAGTTTACTGAACCAGTTCATTTTGTGAGGTTTGTGATGCAGTAGAACTGTGGGCTAGAGATGCCAAACTTGCAGCAAGTCTCCAGCAGACTTTCTTCTTCTACCAAACAGAGATACCCCCCCCCCACTTCCAACCCTGCAATCCTTGACTTCTGGTCCTCCTGGGGTCCCCTTTTTTGGCCTGGCCTCATCTGCAGACCTCTTTCTGATTGACCCATGGGCCAGTTTTCTGAAGCTCCTGCTACTTTTTTGAAAGGGAGATCACCTTGGAGAGCCAGTCTGGTGTAGTGATTAAGTGCGCAGACTCTTATCCAGGAGAACCGGGTTTGATTCCCCACTCCTCCACTTGCAGCTGCTGGAATGGCCTTAGGTCTGCCATAGCTCTTGTGGGAGTTGTCCTTGAAAGAGCAGCTGCTATAAGAGCTCTCTCAGCCCCACCTACCTCACAGGGTTTCCGTTGTGGGGGGCGTGGGAGGTAAAGGAGATTGTGACTGCTCTAAGACTGAGATTCACAATACAGGGCAGGATATAAATCCAATATCTTCTTCCCCTTTCTTCCCCAGGTCTCAGATCTCCACCTTCTCTATCTTCTGCACTGCCAGCACCAGCATGGACTCCTCTGCCTCTCTCTCATCTCCTTCCATCCCTGACCTGGGCTCTTTCACACTTTCCTCCAGGCCACCAGGTCCCACAATGGCCACTTTTGTTTGATGTTTGGAGGGCCACTATTGGTGTTTCCAGGGCATCAGAAGGACTGCAGAAATCCACCCCCATTGCTTTGACAATTAACTGATCGTCACCAGTGTCTGCCACATGAACTGCTGACATGAACTAAACAAACCTCTATAAGAACCATGGAGAAACCATGGGAGATTTACTGCAGGCACAATTGTACAACCCTTGGCTCACAAACCACAAACTAGGCAATTTTCATGATGAATTAGGTTTGTGATGAGGTTCATGCCTATCCCTAGTTTTATTCACTAGCATCCAAGTAGGCTTCTTGAACTGTGAGAAGGGTGTGTGTGTTTTAATAAATAAAAATAAATAAATAGCATGGCTTAGGAGCTGTTTCCTGTTCTGAGAACAACCGAAGAATTCTGAATTCAACTTCTCCATCCTCATATTTCCAGTAATCAATACCAACTGCCAAGGAGAAAAAATGCCCTGTCCCTTTAATAGAGGCTTTAAAGAATGAATTCGTGACCTGAGTTCGATCCCAGCAGAAGCTGGTTCAGGTAGTTGGCTCAAAGTTGACGCAGCCTTCCATCCTTCCGAGGTCGGTAAAATGACTATCCAGCTTGCTGGTGGGAAAGGCAATGGCAAACTACCCCTTAAAAAGTCTGCCGTGAAAACGTCGTGATGCAACATCACCCCAGAGTCGGAAATGACTAGTGCTTGCACAGGTGACTACCTTTACTTTTTTAAATGGGCGCTTAAAGTTTTTCATGGAATGGACGCAAATAACATCACCTGGTAAATAGCCTATTCATTCTCTACTAAAGGGACAGGACATTTTTCTCCCTGGCGGTTGGCAACTCTGTAAGTGAGCTAATAGCATAGTGAGACTTTGTTGGCATTTGGAAGCTGTGAAGTAGGCTGGGACTGTAGCTGGATCTCTAGTGAGGTGCAGGGGAAATAGCAACAGTGTAGAAACCAAGAACTGGTAAGAGATGCCAGGATTTACAGATCATCTGTGAGCCCATTTCTGGTGTCAGGGACTTGGGCAGGCCAATCTCCACTTGTCCTTCTGTCTCTCCCCACCCCTCTTTGCCAGACTAACTCTCAACTGCTCTCAACAGTACAAGCTTCTTGGAGCAGAAGCATCTTCATTATGTCATCTCCAGACTGCTTTTTCAATGCAGCCTTATGTGGAACACATGACAGGTAGTCTAACCTTCCTACCATGTCTGTGAGTGACTTCCCTTTGGATTGTTGTGAGCCACCAACAATGGCCTACTACCTCACCCCCTGCTAGTAAGTCACACCTAGAGCCATAAAGCTGGAAATACTAAAATTATAGAAGGAAAATTCTTTCTTTGGGATGGGATAAATAGATCATCCCAAAGAAGGGAGGGAGAAAGACATAGGTTATTTAAACTTGGGACATGAGGAAGAAGCTAAATTTACTCTTTGTCTTTAGATGAGCACAAATCATTAAGCTTTTAGTTGCAGATTCCATCTTGTCCATATGGTAGGAACAAAGGAGAAAAGACACAACCACAGAATCATAAGAACAAAGGTAATTATGAGCTTTAAAAAGCACAAACCCAATTAAAACAGGCCTGACCCAATTTAAACTTTTAGAAATACCTGGAGAAGGGGGGGGGGAGAGTGTTTTCATCTTTTCTTTGTGCCCTTGCTCAGCTTGAATAGAATATGTGCAATATTTTTACCCATTTATTATACTTTGAATGCTTCAGATCGGATGTCTGGAAACACAACATGCCTATTCAGTCTTGCTATCTGAAGAATGATAATGGGGAAGGGCAACAGAGAAGGCTGCCACCCATGTAGCACAATGACTAAGCTACAAACTTGTGACAGATTGCCCCATTAGCTGGTTCTGGAGTGCTTGGAGAAGCAGGGGCACCCAGTGGCTATTTAGGGTGCCAAGCTACCTCCATGCTCCCTCAGCATGAGACCTGTGAGCATTTGCGTGGTTGGGAGGTGGTGTTCAGAAGCTTACAAGATTTACGTGAAGCTGCATCCTGCTCTGGCAGTGTAACATTGGCTCTTTACCATTGACTCCTTCAGTTTCAGGGGGATGGCACTGGTCAGCCTGGATCTGCGGACACAGCATTGTGAATTGGGTGAGTGTTTATGTTACCACATCTAGTTGGGGAAGGGACCTTGGCCTACAGGATAAGGTGGAAGTCACTTGGTTGGATGAGCAAGAGATAAAGTGGAATGACCTCCTCCCCATGATGCTGTCTCATTTGGTCAACCATGGGCCACCCAATGCCCTGGTTATACAACTTGGTGAGCACAATTTGGGGACCCACTCTGGCATTGACTGGAGCACAGGACATGGAAGACTTTCAGGAATTAAGGGATGAACTCCTGGCTGTGGTGGTTTTTTACTGGCCAGACTGGCTGCAGCAATGAAGCTGGCATGGGGCTCTCTCTGTGGACAAGATAGAATTGGCAAGGTGGAAGTTGACCAAGAGGCTGGGGAGGATCATTGATGTTATGGGGAGCAACTGGATTCAACATCCTGACGTTGCAACACATCTAGTAGCCCTGTTTCACCCTGATGGGGTTCATTTATATGACTGGGATATGGATATCTGGCTGCATGGTATTAGGGATAGCCTAGACACTTGGCTACAGCTGTAGGAGCTTTGGTGGGAACTGGCAGTCTGAGGTCTGGCTCTTGTGGTAGTATTAACATGGGGTTGGATCCACTCTCAGGAGAAATGGCCTGCATGCCCATTTCCTGAATGTGGGGATCTCCATAAGGGATCTAGGCATGAGGAGCAACTGATATGCCCAGCCTAGTGGCATGTCTGGGGATTACCCTCATGCTCAGGTGGCAGAGGAGAACACCTCTGGACTTCTGCCCTAGTTGATTCAAAACCTGCCACCCAAAGGTAACTAGCGGATCAACTACTGGTGGACAGATCTATCGATGAGCAGCATCCTTACTCCATGCTGCACCAAGGCTTACTACAGCTGTAATCAATAAAGGTGTGGCCAATTTTATTCCATTCTTTCTGAAAAATGGTGTGTATGTGATTTCAACTGAAACTGTAAATTAGACTAGATCCAATTTAGTAGGGTAGTAGTACTTTTGTCCTGGGTGCCCACCTCGGTCCCTTCCCTTGGAGCTGGATTTGCAAACACAAGGATAGAAGAACAGCATCATTTTATTTGTGTACCAGAAATGTCTGGCATGCTGAAATGCAACTGTTGTGCATAATAAAGGTTCCTTGAAGTGGGTGCCTAAATAATTAGGGAACTGTGAGATTCCAGTGACAGGGAAGGAAAAAGAAAGATATTAATAGGATGCTGCAATTGCCACAGAGCAGGATGAAGACAAAAGCGAAAGGACGACAAAATACCGGGAGGAAAGAACAACCACATGCACACTTCATGCATGCTCCAACTTAGGATGCAGTATGGCAACTGCATAGCTTATGAAAAGGTATTGGGCTCCTGCTGATGTTGTGTTGTAAAGATAAGGGTAACAGAAGTAAAACACAGACTTCAATTTGAAATTAAATTCCATTGTCTATAGTTCCTTTTTGCCATTAAGAAACACTACATTAACTAAAGAAGAGGAAGATTGCCCTCTGCTGGTGTGAAAAGGAGCTGGCTGCAAATGCTATAGGATCTGTAATTTATTGTTAACACTGCTTTAATTGTTGATTTTATTTTTAGGCATTGTATTATTAGATTTTTGTACATATGAACATATGAAGCTGACTTAAACTGAATCAGACCCTCGGTCCATCAAAGTCAGTCTTGTCTTCTCAGACTGGCAGCGGCTCTCCAGGGTCTCAAGCTGAGGTTTTCACACCTATTTGCCTGGAGCCTTTTTTGGAGATGCCGGGGATTGAACCTGGGACCTTCTGCTTCCCAAGCAGATGCTCTACCACTGAGCCACTGTCCCTCCCCTGTAGGCTGCCTTGAGTCTGGGAAAATAGCAAAGAAATGTTTTACACCAATAAACAGATAGTGTTGGAGATAAATATTTGGGTGTCAATCTTTATTTATGGCTACAATCTCAAAAAGAAATCCAGATTGTGTGCTTATATATGGCACCTCCAGATCTTATATATACACTTCCATATTTTGAAAGCACTGTATTCTTCTCACTGGAAGGAGATCAGTCTTTGCTGGCTCCAGTGATACCTATCATGACCTATACAAGCAACTGAGCTCCAGAATTCTGAGGAGACCAACTGATATTGCTCTGCCAACTCCTTTGCTTTTAGAAATACTCTGTGCTAATTGTTTATTAGTTATTTAGAAAACATATGCACCATGCCTCCAGAGAATTGATCAAGATAGTTCATAAAGTAAAAACTAGACAGCATAAGAACTATCAATTATAGTACGTCACACAAACATACCAAGAGCATAAAAATGGGGGGGGGGGCATTCAGTAGAAACCTAAGCTAATATTCTAAAATAGTTTTCAAAGCAGAAGCACACCAGGAAAACAATTAACAAGAATTCATCAATAGAATTCCAGACCGGCTAGAAAATAGAAAGTGCTTTGCACTCGGGCCAAAAAGTGGGCACCAGGCAAACATCACTGGGGGGAGGGCATTCTAAAGGTGGGCACCACAACTGAAAAAGCCTTGTCTCTGGTCACCATATGCCTCATCTTTGCAAACAATGTCATGGACAACGGGGCTTGGGGAGAGAATCATACCTGGCATGTTGGACAGTATGGAATTTGGTAGTCCTTCAATTGTCCTAGCCCCAAAGTAGCAGTTTGAACTGTGCCAAGAAACAGACAGGCAGCCTATGCACATCTTTCAGCACAGAGGTGACATGATCTCTGTACACAGAATTCAGCAATAACCTGGTCACTGCATTTGGATCATCTGAAGTTTCTGATTACTTTTCAAAGTTAGCCTTATATAAAATACATTCCTATAAGCCAGGGGTGGCCAACTGCAGCTTGGGAGCCATATGTGGCTCTTTCACACATATTGTGTGGCTTGCCAAGCCAGCCAGCAGTTTGGAGAATACATTTAAACTTAAAGTTGCTTTCTTTCCACCTCCCCCTCATCTATTTGCTTTCTTTCCAACTTTAGTTCAATTCTTCCTTCCTGACTGCCTGCTCTCAAACATCTGAAATTTATTCTATGTAGCTCTTATGTTAAGCAAGTTTGGCCACCCCTGCTATAAACTAATTTATTATAATCTGTGTTTCATGGCAGCCAAATCATGCTTTTCAAAGAAGAGTCACAGTGGATGTATCAGATGATGATGATATTGGGTTTATATCCCACCCTCCACTCCGAATCTCAGAGCGACTCACAATCTCCTTTATCTTCCTCCCCCACAACAGACACCCTGTGAAGTGGGTGGGGCTGAGAGGACTCTCACAACAGCTGCACTTTCAAGGACAACCTCTGCCAGAGCTATGGCTGACCCAAGGCCATCCCAGCAGCTGCAAGTGGAGGAGTGGGGAATCAAACCCGGTTCTCCCAGATAAGAGTCCGCACACTTAACCACCACACCAAACTGGCTCTGAAGATGACAAATAGTGTTATGTGCCATGTAGGACCCTCCAACTTCAGGCTATGATCCAGCAGCACCTTGAGGCTATGAAACTTTTCATTCATGGAGAAAGCAACCCTCTCTAGGAAATGCTGAATCCTCTGTGGTTTTGTTATTGACCAACAGCAGCTGAGTCCTATATGGACTGATGTTATTCCATCACCACAAGTCTTTCTAGTTTTCATAGGAGATACAAGTAGGATAAATAATACACCAGTGTATATCATTTTTGCCTGCATTAACGATAAAATTTAACAGAGAAAGAACTTCATTCCAGTTGAAGCAGAGGGAAGATAGAGGAAGCAAGGAACAACATGAAAATTAATGCCTTGCTGCCTTAGCCGCTCTGTGCTTGGGAGTTAACACAGCAACAACATTCAATAGATATTCAGTATTTTCACAGATTATTTCCCCAGCCAATTGATAATAGAATAGATTTATAGTCTGCAGCATAATAAGATTTGATTAAATGAAGTCCCTTCATTCTATGAAAGGAACTGCATCCATCATGATATGTAAAATGATGCAAGCAAACTGCAGTACACTAAAAGTCTTTACACAACATTGTAGGAGTAAGTAAGCAAGAACTATCTAGTATTTCAGAAAATCCATCTAAAGTAGAAAAAACCCCAAAACCTCTGAGGTGCTTACTTCACATAACAGTATTGCTTTCCCCTATAGTGAGAAGGTCTCCATTATTACCTCCACAGCCCCCCTCCCCCCATGTGGCAATACGTAATTGATCTCCTCTCCAGGCACTTCTAAGGCCAATGGAGCCAGTGGCACTGAGCAACATCATCTTGAATCAAACCAGAGCATCATGGGATTGGACTGAACCAGCTTTTCTACTGATGGGAAAGGGAGGAGAAATGACCATCCAAAAAGCTATGCTGTAAATCATGGGACTGTGCCAAACGCCAAATGGCCTGTAGTCAAAAATTACAGGCAAACTACTTCAATAAAGATTTTCAAACCTACTGTGTGTATTTTATATCAAAATAGTGTAAATACAAAAGTTTAAAAACATTTCAAACATTAAACATCACAATGACTGATGGTGCGAACAAGGCTTGACTTGAATGGTGACCCCTGCATAGAGGGTAAAAAGCTTTCAAATAGAGACACAGTCTCAGAAGAATCTACATATCCACCAGGAGATTAAAGGTTCATTTAGAGACACTCTCACTTTGTACAGACTCCTGTGGATCAAATGACTTGGTTGTCCCTTGCAATTTGGCCACACCACTTTGGCAATGGGGCCACTAGCTGGATCAGTTGTTTCACACATTACTTGCTTCCTCAGGCTCTGGAACAGGGACCCAAACATATCAAAACAACATATTTAACAGAATAACAACCAGCTAGAGAGATCTTGAAATGCAGTTATAATTTCACTCACAGTAGCCATTTTAAATGTTGCTTGTGAGAGCTAGACAGCTCCTGGCTGTGCTCACTCTGGAGAGAGAGAGAGACACTTTGAATTATCATAACCTTCTACTGAAAGTGGAAAATCTGATGTTTGGAATAGAGACGGGCACAAACTGAGAAATGAACCACAGTTTGAGCAGGAACCTGAGCAGTTCATGGTTTTTTTTAACCAGTTCGTTTGGTCGCATCATTCCTGAATCAAAAAACAATCTGCATTTTCCCTATGGTGCTTCATTTTGCAGTTTGTTCTCCAGACAGCCTGGTGCCGATTCAGTCAATTCCTAGGCAATGCTGGAGGTGGACTTGTGGAGAGGCCTCGAAACACCCAAAGCAGCTGTCCATAGTTTGGTTGGCAGCTCAGCTGCTTTCACTTTGCAGTACAAAGAGAGAAGAGTTAGTTCAGTTGTGTTTGCTGTGTGGCTGATTTAGGGGAGGCTTTGAGAGACTCCTTTTCCCCTCCCATGACAGGACAATTTTTTAAACAGCTCTCCCAGCTGGGAAGGTGTTTGTTCCCATAGTTTCAGGAAAGAAACCTGAAGCTAGAACTGAGCATTCCTGGGGGCACCTGCTTTCAAGGGGCTATAACTTGCAGATCCCAATCCAATTGTCACCAAACTTGGAAGGCTGGTGGAGGAGAGTCTGCTGAAGACGTCCTGTGAATTTAGCACCTCTAACTCACATGTTCTACCACCTCCCCAACAAAATGAACCATGAACTGGGTCAGGAAAGCAAATGAACCACGAACCAACATGAACCACTGGTTCAGGGAATCAAGCAAACCATTAACCAACACAAACAACCATTTTCCTGGTTCATGCTCATCCCTAGTTCAGAACCAACATATTATTTAGTTAGCACTTGAATTTCTAGCTTTATTGTTTTAGACTCACAGTTCTTGTCACTTCTGAAATATTCTTGCACCTTCTTAAAATATCTTTTAATTTATTTTTGTGGTTATTTGCCTTCAACTTACCTCAGTCTAAATCCAGAGCCTAGACAGGCTGAACACCAACTATAGTAATTTGCTTTTGTGATAAACTCATTCTGCAAGCCTACATTGCAGGATCAACTTTCTTGTTTAGTTCCAGAAAAGTTGGAAGCATGCCGTTTGGCTTCTAATCGTTGGGATAGTCTAAAGGGCTGGTGGCAGACAACCAGACTGATGTGTGAGTAGTCACATCATCACAGGCTTTTGTAATTTTGTGTTCTACAACTCTTAAACAATGAGTTTTGACCCAGGACTGGACCAGGACTATTTGACGCTTCCTTTTTGGCACACTATTTCCATACATGGAGTTTCTGTAAATTAATCTATTTATTTTACATTCTCAATCTTACTGGATTGCATACCTTCTCTGATATACAAAGTCACCCCACCTCCAACCCTTTCCTCCCTGTCCTTCCAGTATATTTTATATCCAGGAATCATTGTATCCCACTGATTATCCTCATCCCACTAGGTTTCTCAAATGCCCAAAATGTCTATGTCCTCCTCTGACACTAAGCATTCCAGCTCACCCCATTTTACCTTAGACACTTCTAACATTTGTATTTAAACATCTATAATTTCCCAGACATGTTAGGCTTGTAGTCTTTCTCCCGTGGCCAGTAGACCTTGTCAGGAAGTCAATATTGTTTGTCACCTTCTCAGTGGCCAGTCCTAATCCATTTCCCTCTAGAACAGTAACAGTAACTCCTTCATCGCTTAGAGATGAGCCATCCTGAACTAGAGGCTTTCCCACAAGATTTCGTTTAAAAACTGCTCTGCCACCTTTTTGAAATTAAGCACCAGCACCCTGGATCCTTCTCAAGACAAGTGGAAGCCATCGCTTTGGTGCAGGTCCTGCTTCTCCCAAAAAGCATCCCAGTGCTTAACAAAGGTAAACCCTTCCTCCCTACATCATTGTCTCACTCATGTGTTAAGACTCCTAATTTATGGCTACCTAGCTGGCCTTGTAGTAGCTCCATGGCACAAACTGGTAAAACTGCGGTACTGCACTCCAAGCTCTCTGCTCACAACCTGAGTTCAACCCCAGCAGAAGCTGGGTTCAGATAGCCGGCTCAGGTAGCTGGGTTCATGTAGCTGACTCAGCCTTCCATCCTTCCGAGGTTGCTTGCTGGGGAGAAAGTGTAGATGACTGGGGAAGGCAATGGTGAACCACTTTATAAAAAGTCTGCCATGAAAACGTCATGATGCAATGTCAACCCAGAGTTGCAAATGACTTGTGCTCTATCTTTACCTTTCTTTTAGCTGGTCTTGTGCATTGAACAGGCAGCACTTCTGAAACGACTATCCTAGAGGTCCTGGCCTTGAGTTTCCTGCCTAGCAGACTAAATTTTTCCTCTAGGACCACAAAACTACATTTCCTCATGTCATTGGTGCCAATATGTATCACAACCACTGGCTCCTCCCCAACACTATCTACCAGCCTATCTAGACCACATGTAATGTCCACTACCTTTGCACCAGGCAAACAAGTTACCATGTTGTCAGTAAGCAGGTTTGCAACCCATCTATCCACACCTAAGGATCAAATCACCAACTACCAAGAGACCTATCCAGGGATGGTTCCTTAGTGTGAAAGGATACCTATTCATCAACTGAAGAAGGAATCCCTTCTGAGGGAACATTCCCTTTTTCATTAGCACAGTGCCCTGTTTCCCCTTGACCCTCATGCTCCTTAACAGCAGCAGGGTGGTTATTCTCAGAATGGGACACATCTAACAAGTCCCCAAGAGTTTTATCTGTGTGCCTGGCTGTGTCTGCTTCTCCAGGTCAGCCACCTTGGTCTCAAGGGTGCAAACTCATTCCCTGAGAACCAGGAGCTTGTTGCATTGAGCACACATCCATGTCTTCTGTCTAGATAGTCATATAATTTACTGAGTTCTTGATTTCTTCCCTGTTTTTATGTGCCTCCTTTCTCATATACCTAGTTAATGAATAGACTGGAGTTTGCAGCAGCAACTGCCATATGATAATAAGCAGGGGTTGCTTTGTATAAAAATAGGTGGTGGAGCTCATCCTGGGATTGTTATGCAGCTGCACCTACTATTCACTGGACAAGGTGGGGAGGAGGAGGGGGAACCCACAGAAAGGTTCAGAAGCTGTGCTCCTGTGAATCAGAGGTCTGATAGTAAGGACCATAGGTCTGATAGTAAGGACCATGGAGAGCCAGTTTGGTGTAGTGGTTAAGTGTGCGGACTCTTATCTGGGAGAACCGGGTTTGATTCCCCACTCCTCCACTTGCACCTGCTGGCATGGCCTTGGGTCAGCCATAGCTCTGGCAGAGGTTGTCCTTGAAAGGGCAGCTGCTGTGAGAGCCCTCTCCAGCCCCACCCACCTCACAGGGTGTCTGTTGTGGGGGAGGAAGGTAAAGGAGATTGTGAGCCGCTCTGAGACTCTTCGGAGTGGAGGGCGGGATATAAATCCAATATCATCTTCTTCTTCTTCTTCTAGTTCCATTCCAGCTTTGCACTTAAGATTCTTCTTCTCAGGAAGGTGGAAGATGGATGAGAATTAAGTATGGCAGTTTCCCCATCTTTTCTCTCCACAATGCAGCTGCAAATTTGCACCTCTTTGTAGAATCCATACATCTGTGTCAGCAGCTTCAAGAAAGTGAGATCTTTTGGGGGTTTCATTAGTGAGGCTCATAAGAGAAAGATCCCAAGGGGGGGGGGGTTAAACCCATGGACTCTCATTTGAGCCTGACAAGGCATCTGCAGTCTTCTATATTTCAGTGCTTTGAGGCAAAACAGATTCAAAAGCTACATGATCAGAGTCCTCTTTCAGTTGGGCAAATCCAGATTTCTGACACTGTAAGCCAAAATGCCCTCAAAACAAGGATGGGGAATTGTCAGGTGGGCACCTGGCTTAATCAGGATCTTTTACCTGTGTATACAGGATTCCACATCCAGAAATTAATGCTTAAAAATATTAGGGACTCTAATTAAGTAAAACAATTACAATTTATTCCATAAAAATATAGGCTTGCATACAAGATAAAATACTCATAAAATCATTCATACAGTCCTAAGAAAAATAGAGATATATAGAGAGACAACACATGGGTAGACAAACAGGGTGACAATTACCGATCGTAGTCTTCAAGAAGGCTCCAATGGCAATGATAGAGGACGGGGGAAATGGGACCCTCAACTGGCCAAGAATTGGGGATGGATCTAGACAGAGGAGATAGGGTACTGCTAGATTCACACATGTGGGGAGCTGGGTCAGAGGTTAAATAGACTACCTTGGACCCTCAGGGGCTGGGAGGTACAAGGGAGGAGAAAGGGAAGGCTCTGCAGTGACCATAAGGGCTGGACTTCTGCAGTAGCCAATAGCAAGTTAATTGGTGGCCCCTAATTGGGTGCCCATGGCTGATCAATGAACAAGCTTGGTCCAGGGATACCTGGTTGAACTTTCAGGTTGCAATGGACCAGGGTGAGGCTCCAAAATGACAGTTGGGGAGAAGAATAGGAGAGATTACTGGGCGGGGAGATGCTTAAGACTATTACATTTATCTAAAAGGGTATCAATAAAAAGCCAAATCATTGCCTAGGTAACACCCGGTTTACACAAAGAACTTGGCTCTGGCAGAAGATGGTCTTCCTCTTCTTTAGTCTTCTTGGCACCAGTCTTTGTCTTGGGTTTCACTGGACAAAGGCTTGGGTGGTCTGGCAGGATCCACGCCTGGATAAGCTTGATGGTTCCATGGGTGGCTCACATCTGTTGCGTATGTGTGCCTCCCGCTGTCCTGAAATGGAGTCTTGGTACTGCTGGAAAATAGCTGGTGTTAGCCTCCCAAAGTGGATTCTATGGTTAAGGCTGAAAACCACTTGGTCTGGATAGCTCCTAACAGCGTGCTTTTCTTCTGCTCCAAGATAGAGATGGTGTTGCTGGCACTCTTCCCGGAACACGAAGCGCTGCTGTAGCAGTGTGGCTGTTAGTAGTCACAAGTCCTTTCCATTCTGGTATGCAAACCTACGTCCTTCTGTCAGATGTGTGAGAGCTCTGTCTCCAGGCACTCTGGCACCCAGACAGGTGACTACAATGTTCTGGAAATTAGGGGCATTTCCTTACAACACAGAAAGAGCTTATCTTAAGATGGAATGTAAGAGTGTTACCTTAGAAGTACCATTCACTCCACATGACAAGGTCCCAATACAAAAATAATTAGACACCACATCTCCTCCATGTTCTCATCCTTCAATGATTGCACATGCTCCAGGGACGTTTCAGAAGACCATACAAGTGAACAGTCAGTCACACAGATCACCATATAAGGGTCCTTTCTATGACTCTCTGAAGGAGTCTCAAGAGGTTTTCCCTTCCAAATAAGTTCCCTGTTCGGAGGCATCTGATCCAGAGTCCAAGTTACTCAAAGAGGACTAAGGCAAAACCATCTGAGGTACATATAGTCTTATATAGGAAATCCATTTCCCTCCTGAATATTTTGAAAGTCTCTTCAGTAAAGTGCTACCTCAGGCTTCAGGGCTTCAGAGGCAGCATAAGTTTCCCTTTCTGTTTCCTCTCCATTAGATCCCTTTCCAGCATCCTTGAAAAGGTCTTTAAAGTCTGAATGGCAGTCTGCCTCAGGCAAATCTGTAAAGTTAGAAGGCTACATGCCTTGCTCAACAATATTGCTGATATTACTGTAATGACTGAAGTAAACACACCGTTTCTTGTTCCAAAATGCAGATGCACTCTAATGAGCTTCCTAGCGAACCCATACATAGAAGGGAAAAAACGTTTCTCCTGAAGAAAAACCCAGGAAATATCATCTTCTCTAATCAGTGACTTCCATTTTTGCTAACCAATTATGTATCCTCAGTTCTAATACATCCATTCTGGATGGCCTCAAAAAGTTCTTTTTCCCTGTGACACTCATCATATCTACATCTTTGAATGCTCTAAGTTTTTCTCTAAGGACCACAGCATTCAACTTTATGGCATACCTTATTCTCTGATTTTGATCTTCTATATCATGAAAACCAAAATAAAAAATGAAACCCCTTCAAGTTAAGCCACTGTATGCCCAGAATGTTAATTTTTTAGCAGCAATCACACATTTTTTTTCCAAAAAAACCCCAAACTAACTTACAAAGCCTGCTTTTGTGTCAAATTGAACACAATAGATAATTAATTGCCTTCCAATTCAAAACAAACACCACTTATAGTAGTTTTGTATCTGCATAGTGAGCAGATGCTGCTGAAATGCAATTTTCTGGCTTGAAAAACGATTGGTCCAATCTATGAGCCCCAAAAGAAGGTGCCCCTATCCTTCATTATTTCCTATGGAAGGAAGACATTTAAAAAGGTGTGCTGTCCCTTTAAATGTGATGGCCAGAACTCCCTTGGAGTTCAATTATGCTTGTCACACCCTTGTTCCTGGCTCTGCCCCCAATGTCTCCTGGCTCCACCCCCAAAGTCTCCTGGCTCCCCCCCAAAAAAAGTCCTCAGATATTTCTTGAATTGGACTTGGCAACCCTACTGCCATCTGGGCATTAAAGATGGGTCCCAGGTCTGGAAAGGTAAGATATGCTTAAAAGCGATTATTATAACATCTCAACATTTCTGGGAAAAGACCCTTAAAATAAAACTGAAACACCAGGATTGGATGGAAAGTATTGCATCACCTTTCTTTAAATCTCAGGCTGTGGTAAAGGAAACAGGAAAAGGATGTTCCCATAAGATGTTGCAGGCTATACTAATTATAGGTAAAGGCAGAAATACTTTTTTCTCCATATTCTTGCAAATTATTTAAAGTTAGTAAAGTACATGTTTCCCATCAAAGCTACAAAATGACCTATAACGGCTTGAAGATAATAAGAACCACAGTGAAGAACTATGACATTAAAAGTCTATGTGCAGAACCAAAATTGATACAAAGAATTTCCATGGCAATCACATAATTCTGATCCATTTCTATTTTCAAATTAAGTTTCTAAAAAAAGATTTTAAAAATGAGTATCTGTGGAATTACCCTTCAATTGCTCAATCTTCTACCAGAATTGAAAAGGAAATCCTTTAATTTTACACTGAAATACTTTAAAAAGTAAAGTTAGTCCCCTGTGCAAGCACCAGTCGTTTCTGACTCTGGGGTGACGTCGCATCACGACGTTTTCACAGCAGACTTTTTTCAGGGTGGTTTGCCATTGCCTTACTTAGCCATGATTTATTATTTTTATCCCACATGCCCATATAATCTCCTATTTGGACTAAAATGACATTAGGATATGCATTTTCTGACAATAAACAGCAGAACTAACATATTTTCTAGTGTGATATGCATAATGTTTAAAATGTCCTAGAGAAATGAATTCACAAAATAATGGAGACTTTCAGATACATGGTTTACTAACATGAAATAAGAGTTGTTGCCAAAACTGATTAATGTGTGTCAGTTAGCAAAGCTGGAAAGAATTCTCATAAGCTCTCACAGTAATTGTTCGGGTCAGCAGAATCCCTTCCCTCAAAACATGCTCATTTGCAGTGAGTGGTCCATATCCTGAGTAGGACTTTCAGCAGACCTCCTTAGGATTGTTTGTTATATCACTTTTTTAAAAACACTGCTAGAATTCTTTGTCAGAACAATATAAATACTATCCACACAAATTCCAAGACAAAATTAAGAGGCAAGAGTTATTTAGAGTATTTTAAAATATAACCAGTTCACAATGGACATCCGCAAGAAGGTCTGATTGTCTATTTCCACCCACTACTTCCAGTGTGAAAGGCAACAGACCCTTAGGCTGTATAACATACTTCTGTTGAGCCAAGGTCTAAAAAAAAAATGTAGTTGGTATTGTAATAGGCTTGTTCTCATTGTTCTTATATTGAAAGTACATATATTCCTGAGATCTGAATTTGTTCAGTTTTCTGTAGTTAAATGTATGTTTCGCTGGCACTCAAGAGTCCCATGAATACAACCTCAAAGCACATATAGTTTTTTTCCAGGATTCAAATTCTAAGATTATGTACTTTTTCTATAACCTAGAGTACAAAGCCAAGTATCAGATAGTAACCTAGAATCTCAAAAGATTGTTTAACACTTGTCTCTCTTTGAAATTAAAGGATATATTTAAAAACATTTAAAGTTGTAATCCTAAATGAAATTACTAGGAAGCAGGCCCCACTGAACTTGACACAATTTACTTCACAGCATAATTGTGCATAGGATTATGTTATAAAATTTCCCAAGAGGTGAGTACGGGTGTAATCCTGAGAAGCTGAAGTTGCTTCTATTAACATTTGCTGCCACCATCAGGATGAACCCAATAACACAAACCCTAAACAAGCAAACTTGATTTAATATGCACACTGTAAGAATGATGACTTCACTGAAACACTTCGTATACAGTGCATTTAAGCAGATTTTTTGTACCACCATCATCATGCTACTTAAAAAATGGTAGGGTGCTCAAAACAATTACTGAATACAATGTTACAAGAAAATTAATGACGGGCAAAGAAGGGCAGCTGAACAGATAGAAGGGCTTTGTAACATGAGCAATATGAAAAGAATTGGGAGAATAGGCAAAAAGAAGATGTGAAGAAGAGGAAGATCATTAATAGCTTTATGCCACAAAGGATGAGAAGCTTTTACAGTGAACAGAAGAAACAAGAGGAAACAAGCATGAGGAATGGGAGGAAAGATGGTGAAAATGGCAGGCGGAAATGAGCAGCAGAGATTAGAACAGAAACTCAGGAATGAAGATTAGCAACAGAGCTCATGGGGGGGGAGGTGAATGAGAAACAAAATGAACGGGGGGGAGAAGAATGAATTAGAATGTTAGTTACATCAAAGGAATGAAGAAGTGCTGGAGGTGTTAAAAAGTTGAAATAGCAGGAATAAGCAATATACAGAATTTAAAGTGAGATAGGAGACCAGAAGTACTTCATAGGCCAACAAGATTTCACAGGGTGTGAGCTTTCAAGAGTCAAAGCTTCCTTTATCAGACAGTACAACCCTGGATTAACCATTAAGCAAAATAAGCAAGTGCTTATGACACCAAAGGAAGGGGGCACCACAGAGTCCCCCCCCCCTAGATATCATGCCCGCAACTCTTTCACTGCCAGTCTCAACTTTAGCTGAATTTGCTGTAATCCTTATTTATTTATTTATTTATTTATTTATTACTTTATTTCTATCCTGCCCTCTCCGCAAGCGAACTCAGGGCGGCTAACAACATTCATTTTTACAAATTAAGCAATAAAAAAGCTACAGTTTAAAATTATTTAAAAACATTTCATTTCATGGTGCTGTATCACTACAATATAATATAAGTGGTGATCATGGTACTCTATAATGATGTAGGGTGGCAGCTCTCCCTGTTAGATCTCAAAGGCCTGTCCAAACAGTTTGGTCTTACAGGCCCTGCGGAAAGTAAAGAGATCCCGCAGGGCCCTTATGGCCTCCGGGAGAGCATTCCATAATTCTGGTGCTGCTACCGAGAAGGCCCTAGCTTGCGTCAGCCGCAACCTAGCCTCCTTTGGTCCAGGGATGGACAATAGATTTTTTGTCCCTGAACGTAGTGCTCTCCGGGGAACGTGTGGAGACAGGCGGTCCCATAGACAGACAGGCCTCTGACCATAGAGGGCTTTAAAGGTCAATACCAACACCTTGAAATGGACTTGGAACACAATAAGTAGCCAGTGCAGCTCTCTCAGCACTGGCCTAATGTGCTCCCACCGGGGGAGCCCCATTAACAGCTGCGCCGCAGCGTTTTGCACTAGCTGTAGTTTCCGGGTCAGCGCCAAGGGTAGCCCCATGTAGAGAGCATTATAGTGATCTATTCTTGAGGTGACCGTAGCATGGCTCACCATTGCTAAGTTGTTGCGCTCCAGGAAAGGGGCCAACTGCTGCACCCACCGAAGATGAAAAAAGGCAGATCTAGTAGTGGCTTCTACTTGGGTCTCCATTGTAAGAGAGGGCTCCAGGAGCACACCTAAGCCTTAGGGGCCGGTATTAGTGATACCCCGTCAAGAGCTGGCAGAGAGATCTCCCTTCCTGGACCACCCCAGTTCAGATAAAGATCCTCCGTCTTTGTCGGATTCAGCTTCAACCGACTCAGCCTGAGCCAAGATGCTACGGCTTGAAGAGCCAAGTCCAGATTTTCCAGGGTACAGTCGGACTGACCACCCATCCATAGATAGAGCTGGGTGTCGTCTGCATATTGGTGACATCCCAGCCTATACCTCCTGACAATCTGGGCAAGGGGGCGCATATAGATGTTAAATAATATCGGGGACAGAACCGCACCCTGTGGCACACCACATTAAGTGGGTGCCTTCGGGATGATTCCTCCCCTATCACCACCCTTTGTCCCCGATCTTGGAGAAAAGAGGTCAACCACTGTAAGGCAGACCCCTGAATCCCCACGTAGGCAAGGCGTCAGTAGCTGATGGTCAACCATATCAAATGCGGCTGACAGATCTAATAATAACAGCACCGCTGAGCCGCCCCAATCCAGATGTTGCATGAGGTCATCTATGAGGGCGACCAGAACCATCTCCATCTCGTGACCTGGTCGAAAGCCGGACTGGAATGGATCCAGTGCAGAAGTGTCATCTAGGAATCCCTGTAGCTGAGTTACCACCACCCGCTCTATAACGTTACCCCAAAAGGGAGGGAAGGTTTGATACCAGCTGATAGTTCACCAATACAGCTGGATCTGCAGATGGTTTTTTCAAGAGGCGACGGACCACCACCTCTTTAAGAGGTGTGGGAAAGATCCCTTCTACCAGGGATCTGTTGACAATACCCTGTAGTGGCTCACATAACAACGCCTGGCTAGCTTTTATAAGCCAGGACTGGCACAGATCGTAGGGTGTACAGCGAAAAGGATCCTATCGACTGGATTGAAGGAATCTAGAATTGGACCAGAAGACACACTCAGTGCCTCAAGTTCTTTCACTGTATCAATTATGGCGGGGAGGTCGTGTCGGAGCGACGAGACCTTATCTGCGAAAAAACTCGCAAAAGCCTCACAGCCAGTTTCCAATTCTCTAATGTTTGGTTTACTTTGCGGTAAAATTGTTAATGATCGAATTATACTAAACAATTGTACTGGGTGAGAGGTTGCAGACGCAATCTGGGACACCATGTTCCACTTTAATCTGCATTTTTTTTTAAATTTCTTTGGCATGGTGAGTGACTAAAGTTTAAAAGTTTGGTTTGAAGGTGTTGTCAGATATCACATCTGTTTCCATCTCATGGTGTGAGTGTTTTGCTTCCATTGAGTGTAAACATAGTTGTCTGGGTCTGGCTAGCATTTAACTCATCAGCTGATTTGTGTAACAGAGCCTTAAGCTTTTTATTTTGTTATTATTTTACTGATTTTTCATATAAATGAGGCAAGTTTTAGTACAGAGGGGCGCCATGGTGGGGTTGTGCTTAGGGCAATAGTTGGACTTTATCTGATCCTGAGACAGCAGATCTGATGAAGGGAGCATTGACTCTCAAATGCTGCTCTGTTCTACTGCAGACCAACATGGCTATGCTCTGAAAAGAACTGAATTTAAAGAAAGACATAAGTAAATATTTTCACTGAAGTTGTATACATTTACTTACTGATCCTGTAAGAATATTTTATTTTATCCTGTTCTACCTAGATTGCTTAAGAATAAACAAATAAACCAGTAATAGTATTCATTTAAAAATTAATCTACAATCTACCATAATCAAGCCACAATATAAAGAAACACAAGTATAGTGAGAGTAGACCATACATGGCACCACACAAAAATAATTGTATTCAGAGCATTCCATATTACTCCAAAATGTTGCAAAGTCCACAAACCAGTTCTTGATTTAATCAATAGATATGGTTGCCAATCCCTAGGTGGGGGCAGAGGATCTCTCAGTTTGGAGGCCCTCCCCCTGCTTCAGAATTATCAGAAAGCAGGAAGGGGATGTCTGCTGGGCACTGGCCACAGCACTCTGTATCAACTGTAGCTTCTAGGCAGTTTTCAAGGGCAGCCCCACATGGAGCACAATGTAATAATCTAATTGAGATGTTACTTGGCCATGCACCAATGGCAAGATCTTTCCTGCCCAAGAAGGTTTGCAGCTGGCTCCCATCGTTGTGGGACCCAGGGGGCCGGCGCAGCGGCACGCCGAAGCAGCCTGTCACTAATAACACAGGTCGAGATGCAGGACAGGAACCCGGAAGTGACCGACAGGCTGCTTCAGCGTGCCACTGCGCCGGCCCCCTGGGCCCCACAATGATGGGATCGATGCCAGAGGGACGGGCTCGAAACACTCTATAACCCCTCAAAAGAACAGCAGTCTAGCTCGCTTCCCCCGAGCCCTGCCGCCATAAGCCTCAAGGGGGCTCATTTTGCGGCATCTCCCGGTGGGAGGGTGGCACCCGCACGGGACACATATCAAATGAAAGAGGGGGCGCAGGGCTATCAGAAACAGCCGGCGGAGGGAGTCGGGAGACCACCCCACTGGGGGATCCACACCCCGAAAGTGATGAAGGTGGCGCAGATAGAGCCAACAGAGCAAACAGGACAAAATAAATAGGCTGCATTATGCAGCACAGTTGAGAAAGTGCCTTATCCCATATACTGATGAAGTAAATACAGGATTTGAGAACAAAATTGCACCAGAAGACACAAACACAAAGCTCCCTTACACTGAATCAGTGCTTGGGTCCACCCAAGTCAGTATTGTCTACTCCAGGGGTGGCCAGAGTTGCTTAACAAAAGAGCAACACAGAATAAAGGTCAGATGTTTGAGAGCCGCAAGACATGAACATCGGATATTTGAGAGCCACGGAAGGAAGGAAGGAAGGAAGGAAGGAAGGAAGGAAGGAGGGAGGGAAGGAGGGAGGGAGGGAAGGGAGGGAGGGAAGGAAGGAAGGAAGGAAGGAAGGAAGGAAGGAAGGAAGGAAGGAAGGAAGGAAGGAAGGAAGGGAGGAGGGAGGGAGGGAGGGAGGGAAGGAGGGAAGGAGGGAGGGAGGGAAGGAAGGAAGGAAGGAGGGAAGGAGGGAGGGAAGGAAGGAAGAAAGGAAGGAAGGAGGGAGGGAGGGAAGGAAGGAAGGAAGAAAGGAAGGAGGGAGGGAGGGAGGGAAGGAAGGAAGGAAGAAAGGAAGGAGGGAGGGAGGGAAGGAAGAAAGGAAGGAAGGAAGGAGGGAGGGAGGGAGGGAGGGAAGGAAGGAAGGAAGGAAGGAAGGAGGGAGGGAGGGAGGGAAGGAAGGAAGGAAGAAAGGAAGGAGGGAGGGAGGGAAGGAAGAAAGGAAGGAAGGAGGGAGGGAGGGAGGGAAGGAAGGAAGGAAGGAAGGAAGGAAGGAAGGAAGGAAGGAAGGAAGGAAGGAAGGAAGGAAGGAAGGGAGGGAGGGAGGGAGGGAAGGAAGGGAGGGAGGGAGGAGGGAGGTAGGGGAGGAGGGAGGTAGGGAAGGAGGGAGGAGGGAGGGAGGGAAGGAGGGAGGAGGGAGGGAGGGAAGGGAGGGAGGTAGGGAAGGAGGGAGGAGGGAGGGAGGGAAGGAGGGAGGAGGGAGGGAGGGAAGGAAGGGAGGAGGGAGGGAAGGAGGGAAGGAAGGAAGGGAGGAGGGAGGGAAGGAGGGAGGGAGGGAGGGAGGGAAGGAGGGAGGGAGGGAAGGAAGGAAGGAGGAAGGAAGGAAGGAGGGAAGGAATGAAGAAAGGAGGGAGGGAGGGAAGGAAGGAAGGAAGGAGGGAGGGAGGGAAGGAAGGGAGGAGGGAGGGAGGGAAGGAAGGGAGGAGGGAGGGAAGGAGGGAAGGAAGGGAGGAGGGAGGGAAGGAGGGAAGGAAGAAAGGAAGGAGGGAGGGAGGGAAGGAAGGAGGGAAGGAAGGAAGGAGGGAAAGAGGGAGGGAAGGAAGAAAGGAAGGGAGGAGGGAGGGAGGGAGAGAGGGAAGGAAGGGAGGAGGGAGGGAGGGAGAGAGGGAAGGAAGGGAGGAGGGAGGGAGGGAAGGAGGGAGGGAAGGAAGGAAGGAAGGAAGGCCGCCCCCTCCCGCCAGCCACCCCCCCGCTTTCGGCCCCCTCCCTCCCTGCTTACCTTCATCCAGGGCGGGTGGTGGCCTCTTCCCTCGGCGGCTGGTGCTGCTGGCGGGGCTGGCGGCGGCTGCAGAGGCTGGGGAGGGCCTCCGCTGGTCTCTGGAGGGCCTCCAGGGACCAGCGCCGGCCTCTCCGCGGCCTCGGCTGGTCGGCGCTGTCGGAGCGGGAGTAGCAGAGTGAGGGAGATGACTTGCCCGACACAGGGCTTCAGGAAAGAAAATCAGGCAGACGCGTGCAACTAGTGCCAAAAGGTGTATTAACATATATACACGACAAGTGCTCTCTTGTGCAGTCTATACAATATCACCTCCACGGACAAAGTGCTTCGCCTAACCACCATCTCACAGGGAGAGACCTGTGTGATGCACACACAGATCATATATAGTCCAAGCAGCCAATCCTGGCCGTGCTGACTCAGCAGATTGCATCACTTGGCTTCTGCCGGCTCAAGCCGGTCTGCTGATCAGGTCACTGTGACCTAGCCTGGCAGCTAGATCACCAGCTGTCATACTGTAGCTGTCAGACTGGGTTTATGTAGATTCTTGCTCCAACACACCTCCTAATCTATTTAAACCCAGTGCACCAAAACACTTTACACAGTTTACATACATGTCCACCAGCAACATTACAGTTCATATTTACGTAGCTCGGAACCCTTTCCGGAATTCGTTCAGGAACTCATCATGATTGTAAAACACATCATCGTGTTCCTGTTCAGCCAGCTCTTTCAGACGCTTGGCTTCAGCCTCCTTCTCCCTTGCCTCGCACTCTGCCACCCAGGCTTTCCATTTCTTAGCCTTTTCTTTTAATATTTCCTCAAATCCGGGTGGGTCTGGATTGACAGTCAGAGTGACATAGGGACACTTGTACCTAGCGGGACGTTGGCCTTTGGTGGACCTGGCAGACACCCGTGGCCCTGTGCTTGGACCAGCTTTGTCTTCTTCGGGTTGCTCTGTTCCCACCTCCTGGGCTGGTTGCTCTGCCCCTGTAATTGGGTGTTGAACCTCCTGACTCTCACACTTTACCTCCAGTTCCTGCATTTGAGGCTCTGCCTCCTGACTCTGCTCGTCAGGCTCTGTGCCAGCATTCGGCTCACCTTCTCCAGCCCCACTGGGTGCCACCTCCTGGGCTGGAGTTCTGGGCTGCGCTCCAACATCGTTATCGCTACTTGGCAGCAGGACAAATTGTTTCTGCAAGGAGTGCAACCTTGGCCAGCTGCTTTCTTCATTGAACTGGGCACTCTTACTAAGTGTTATCTTGCTTTTGCTATTGCAGAAACGATAACACCTGGCCCTTGGCTTGTAGCCCAGAAAAATTAGGCTCTCTGCCCGGACATCCCCCTCCCCGCTACTCGTGGAGTGGATGCCAACCCGAGCCCGTGACCCAAAGACTTTTAAAGAACTCAAATCTGGGGTCTTGTTCAACAGTAACCTGTAAGGCACATTTTTCACAGTATTACACCAAACCCTATTTTGCAAAAAAACAGCTGCATGTATGGTTTCTGCCCAATAGGTCATTGGCAGTTGTGCATCCTCTAACATGCAATACATCACATTCTGCAATACAGCCCCATGCCCATTTTCTCGGGGCGTTGCCGGGTTCGTCAGACGGTGGGCGATGCCCTTGTTCTCCAGCCAACGTTTCATCTGGTTAGATAAGAATTCCCCCCCTCTGTCGGTTTGTACAGCTAGGAGATTAACCCCTAATTGTCTCTCCACTGCTTTGACCCACTTGGTGAATGTCTTATACACCTCAGACTTATGCACCATGGTGAAAACCCACGCGTACCTCGTGTGGTCGTCGGTGGCCACCAAGCAGTATCTCCTCCCCGACAGACTCTTTGGCAATGGGCCAATAACGTCTAAATGGACTAGTTCCAGGGCTCGTGTGCTTTCCCTTGAGCTTTCTTTAGCAACAGCACACGCCTTGCTTTTGGTCTTCTTGCAGACCTGGCAATCCAAGTAACATTTGCAAGGATTTACTTTCAAACTAGGCACGAGCTCCAGGGTTTTCTTTAACGCCCTAAATCCGCAGTGCCCAAGTCTCCTATGGAGCAAATGTATACAATTATTGTGCACAGGCTCATTCGACACCTGAGCCACCTGGGCACAATCACTCTGGACCACATACAGTTTACCTTCCCTCTTTCCTGTCACAAGCAACTTTCCCCCACCTCCCAGGATTTTGCAGCAGGTTTTCTCAAATCTCACCTGGTATCCCTGGTCAAACAGTGTGCTAACACTCAACAGGTTAGACTGCAGTGAGGGTACATACAACACATTTTGCAACATACATTTCAGTGCAGGAAATTCCACATTGCCTGAGCAAACAGAATTGGCAGTGGTCCCATCAGCCAATCTCACATACTTATGCTCAGGACTGTCAACGTTTTTCAACAACTCCTTCTCGCAGCAGAGATGGCTCGTTGCCCCGGAGTCTAAAATCCAAGCAGACCCTGTGCTCTCTACTGCAGACGTGACCAGCCGGGTTGCTTCCTCACACGGGCTGGCGGTCCTCCGCTCTCGCCGCACACGCCCCCGCCTCTTCTCCCTCTCAGGGCAAGCTCGGAGCAGGTGCTGCGACGACCCGCATCCATAGCAGCGACGGACTGCAAACGCAGTCGGCTCCACTTCCTCCACCTTCGGACGCCTGCCAGCAGCAGAAGCTGGCTCATTCTTGGCTGTCTTCCCGGACACACCGATAACAGCACGCTGCCCGGCCGACACCCCCGGACAGCTCACGGCCGCAATTCTCTCTTGGAAGTCAAGCAGGTGGGCACAGACGTATTCCATGGTCAGGGTCGCTACGTCCACCGTCTCCAGAGAAGTTATCAGGGGAGTGTACTCAGGTGGCAACGACGACAGCAAAATGTACACTCTGTCGTCTGGAGCTACAGTCTTGCCTCTTGCCTCCAGCTCAACGAAACAGTCCGTTAGCCGTTTGATGTGATCTTTCACACACCCTCCAGCCGGCATAACGGTGCGGAACATCCTCCTTGTCAAGGCCATGAGGGAACCAGCAGTGGTGCTAACATGCACCGCACTCAACGCGTCCCAGGCAGCCTTGGGAGTGTCCTTCCCTCGCACATAAACCAGCTGGTCATCTCCTATAGATAGCACTATGTTGGCCAGTGCCTTATCCGATAACACAGTCTCGGCAGGAGATAAGTCAGCAGGGGGGTTACTCACGAACAGCCATTGCCCTTCACGCTTGAGGTAGTGTTGCATTCTCAGGCTCCACACCGCGTAGTTGGCTGAGGTGAGCTTCTCAACGGCTACTCCAAGCTGTTGCTGAGCCATCGTGCCGACTCCTCCTCACGGCTGGCTGCCGACGTCCCTCTGGCTCTCAAACAGAGAACGGTGGTGCTTCTGTGTCCTTCACCGGCGTTCCTCGCCTCCGGCTCTTTCCAAACTCACAGTCAGCTCAACTCTCAACTCTCTCCTCCGCGCAGCGGAACCGCCCTGGGCCCATAACCCTGTCGGAGCGGGAGTAGCAGAGTGAGGGAGATGACTTGCCCGACACAGGGCTTCAGGAAAGAAAATCAGGCAGACGCGTGCAACTAGTGCCAAAAGGTGTATTAACATATATACACGACAAGTGCTCTCTTGTGCAGTCTATACAATATCACCTCCACGGACAAAGTGCTTCGCCTAACCACCATCTCACAGGGAGAGACCTGTGTGATGCACACACAGATCATATATAGTCCAAGCAGCCAATCCTGGCCGTGCTGACTCAGCAGATTGCATCACTTGGCTTCTGCCGGCTCAAGCCGGTCTGCTGATCAGGTCACTGTGACCTAGCCTGGCAGCTAGATCACCAGCTGTCATACTGTAGCTGTCAGACTGGGTTTATGTAGATTCTTGCTCCAACAGGCGCTGGTCGCTGGAGGCCCTCCAGAGTCTCTGGAGGGCCTCCAGGGACCAGCGCCGGCCTCTCCGCGGCCTCGGCTGGTCGGCGCTGGTCACTGGAGGCCCTCCAGAGTCTCTGGAGGGCCTCCAGCGACCAGCACCAGCCTCTCCGCTGCCTCCCCGGCCTCCGCCGCCGCCGGGCCCCGCGCGCGGGCGGGGAAGGCGGCGAGTGAGGGAGGGAGCGGCCCTGCGCACGCGCAGGGATGCTCCCTCCCTCACTCGCCGCCTTCCCCGCCGGTGCGCGCCCACCGCCTCCGGGGCTGGCTAAACCGGGACCTCTAATGGTCCCGGTATAGCCAGCCTGGGAGGCGGGAATAGGGGGCCAGAACCGGGACATTCCCGGGTGCCCGGGACGGTCTGGCCACCCCAGGCTGCAAGCCACAGGCAAGAACCCTTCAGTTTAAGCAGAGGCTCATGCTTCAGCCCAACTTCCCATTTAAGTAGGCCAGATACCTGTGGAAGAGCCAAGAGATCAAGTGAAGAAGAAAGAGATTGGATTGGATTTATATCCTGCCATTCACTCAAGAGTCCCAGAGCAGTTTGCAATCTCCTTTCCCTTCTCCTCCCAACAACAGACACCCTGTGAAGTAGGTGGGGCTGAGAGAACAGCTCTGAGAACTGCTTTTGAGAGAACAGCTCTTATAAAGCAGATATTTTTGTATTTGTAAAGCACTGCTAGTGTTTGCAAGGCATCATCACTGGCTTGGATGTTCGCTATTTTTTATTGCTATGTCAGTTTAATATGGAACATGTTAACATGTTCCACTTTATCATCAGTTTAGCATGATAAAAGATCAATGTTTGAATGTGTTGCTGTGAATAGTTTAATAAAGGAAAGAACATTTTAGAGCACATGTATCATCTGATCTAGTTGCATAGATGTATATTGTTTAAGTATGCGAAGTAATTATGTAGAAAACTTACTTCAAGAAGAGCCAAGTGCAGTCTTCACTTTTGTTACTGTTGAAAAGCAATTTTGTTTTCTTGTGAGTTTTTAATAGCACTCTCAACATTTTATCTCTTAATTATTTTTATTTTTGGTCAGAACACTAGTCACTAAGCTGAACTGATTCTTTCAGCTCAGCTCTAGATTTGAGCAAATTCTTCAATTCCATATGTGAGAATAATTTTCCTAATGTCTCTCTTAAAAAGGAGAATCCATTAAAAATTGTAACTGAAATCCCTGGCAATGTAACTGCTTGTGTTGCAATTTTATGATACTGCTATGACTTTGAGTCAATGTAACCGAAGTACTTGACTCTTAATCAGAAGCCCCGCTGAAAAAAAAAAATCCCTCAAAAACAGTGATATTCATATGGTATCAACATCACTTGAATATATCTTCTTCATTTTAACTTAGCATTTTAAAGTTTTTAAATCTGTACATGTATCTCTTCGAAGCAGTCCAGTCTAAATTCCATAGGATTACGTCTGGTGTTTTTTGTTGCACACTGAATACAATTCTTAGAATAGAATCAGGGCAGGTGTCACTTGAAGCCTGCAGTTCATACAAAGTAATATATTTCTCGCTCAAGCTAAAACTTAACCTGTCTGGATTAATCCCCTTAATTCTTTCAGACAGCTATCGCTCAGGTTGGGTGGATGTGGTTGAGAATAAATGGCAACTTCTTAGCTTCCGCCCCTCAGCAATGCCACCTTGGGTCCTGGAGATGATAGAGCTCAGGCACACCTCTATCCAGTGGTAGGAAATCATAGCCAAAATTTCAAGCCAGCAAACTATCTTTACACTCTAGAATTTCCCAAACACCAGAGAGTTTCACCTTGGCCTGCTTTAATCATCTTCCCTTAGCACTACTGAAGGGAGATATTTATACAATCCCTACTCCCAAATGTCTGTGTTCCTGCCAGATGAACACAGTCGAAACACTGGAACACATGTTACTTTACTGTCTATTTTACAAGGACACTGAACAAGGACATCTCACACCTATTGTATCCAAGTTCTCAGGAAGATCTGATAAATTTTATATGTATCTCCTTCTAGGTGACCGATCTAACAAGACCACCTCTAAAATGGCCAAATTTGGCCATAAAAAATTCCAAACCTTTTAATAACTTTTTATTCCTAATCAGTTATGCCTGTAAGGTTATGAATTTTAATCCTTGTATATTAATTTTACATTTGTACGTAAACCATGCTGGTAAACTGCTTGGCTTATATTTGATTGTAATAAATGTTGAAATGAAATTAAAATCTGCACATGCCTTTTTATAAACAATAGTGTGTTACGTGAAACTTAGTAAATACATGAAAAGTTTTTTAATCAACATTTTATAACCAAATTGTTTTATGAAAACGAAAGTATTTGAGGAGATAAAATATATTATTATCCATGAGTTATAATACATTGAAATGCATCTTTGTAAGGGAACTGTCAGTTTTCCTTTAGAAGGTGGCTCCCTGCATGGAAAAGGTTAATTAAAATTTTACAAGATACAGCTCTGGCAGAAGTGTTTACAAAGGCACCCAATGAAGGGATGCAATATAATTCAGAACAATAAATTAATTACCAGCTATATATTAAAGGGCAAGTCATTAGTGAATTAGGTAAGTAACTGTAAACAGTAAACTACATAAATACTTCATGGTCTGCTTACCCAGTCTTATACAATTACAATCATAATGACAAACTTGGACTGTAAAAATATGACCACCAGTTTGTATTCTACATTTTAAAACGTGACCATCATATATTCTAAAGTCTTCTAAATGTTTTACACAACATGCCTTTCTCAGCACAGCCTGGCCTCTGTAGCTGCCCTTACCTTTGTGCTTCCCAAATGGTAGCAAATTCTGGGCAGGCAGCACAGAAGGAGTTAAGTCAGAGGTGTCAAACTCATTTGTTATGAGGGTTTGATCTGACATAAATATTACTTTGCTGGGCCAGGCGTGCCATAAAATGTAATACGAGGTACCATATATATATGGTATTCACCTGCTATTGCCATCTGAAATCATATATATATATATATATATATATATATATATATATATATGATTTCAGATGGCAATAGCAGGTGAATGATAATAATAGGCTTGATTGGAGTGGGTGTGACATGCAGAGGGATAGCAGGTATGGAGATACTAGTGTTGGTAATGAGACAGGAAACCTAGGTTTCAATTCCATCCAGGAGGATTCAAAGGGTCCAAGAGGATGCAAAGAATAAACTGACTTAAGTCTGACATTAGAAACCACAACATACAGTTGTTGACCTAATAGTAGCAATGCTCTTACAAAAGAATTTCAAAGGGAGATTAGAAAGAGAGACTGCTGAATTGCAATTGAAAATGAAGATCACGACAATGCATCATCCTGGACTGAATTGAGACCCAGTTTTCCTGTCCCATTACCAATGTGTCCTGTTATCGGTTATAATCTGATTTATGCCAATAAATAGGCTTTTGTGAGTGTCCTATTATTTGGCATCTGAAATCACTCCACTCTGCAGGGACCAATCTAAGTGTTCTAATGCCTAATCAGGGTATTTTTGAAAGAAAATAAAACCAGATAGGAACAGGGAAATCCAAACTTTTTTAAAACAACTTTTCAGAATAAGCCAAAAATAATTTCCTCAGTGTACACTGTGCTTGTCATGCACAGATCCTCTGTCCCCCCAAAGAAGTGTGCTTGCATGCAAAAGTTTATACCTGGAGTAAAACGTTGGTCTTGAACAGGGTTTTTTTATAGCGGGAACTCCTTGCATACTAGGTCATACACCGCTGATGTAGCCAATCCTCCAAGAGCTTACAGGGCTCTTATTACAGGGCCTACTGTAAGCTCCAGGAGAACTGGCTACATCAGAGGTGTGTGGCCTAATATGCAAAGGAGTTCCTGATACAAAAAAAGCCCTGGTCTTGAAGCTGCCATTGGACTCTCTCTCCTTCCCCTCCCCTCAGCTGCAAACCTGCATACAGGCTGCTCAGATTTCTCTAGTGTTAAAAGTGCCAGACTATAATCCTGCTCAGCAGCTCTGGTGGTTCTGTTGATTCTGGGGCCCTGCCAAATGACTCCTCCCACCTGCTGACAAGTGAAGGCAAGTTTGGGGGCTGGCCCAGCCACCCACTGAGCACTGCAGGCTTCCTCACTCCACCTTCGCCACCCCTCTGGTCTTCCTTCCTCCGTGATAGGAAGTGGGGGGCCAGGGCTGGATGGGAAGTTCAGGGGTCATGGCAGGAAGTCAGAGGCTAGACCTTGAGGGCCCCCACTGTAGCTATGGGCCTGGCCTTATTCCCAAGAAAAAGTCCTTTGAATTGCAACATCACATAAGGAAATTTTTTCCCATTAAATAATTTAAAATAATTCCTTTATATATCACAGAAACATGCTGAAGGGGGAGGCACAAAAATCACAGATCACACATCACCAGAAATCCTCTGGCTGGCCCTGCATCCTAGCTATTCCAGTCTACCACTAGGCAACATCCCCCAAATATCATTCTAAGCAGCAGTGGCGGACTGGGTCTAAAAATGTTGGTTGCCAGGAGACAAAGGGGGCCCACCCACAACTATAAGGGTATCATTTGATTTTTATAAGAAATAAATAACATTTTCAAAAAAAAAATCTGTGGAAAAAGGTACAATTAAAACCTTTGCAAAATAAATGAATATGTGTTTTTAGTAATTACAGTGTACATATATTGTACATTTTACTGGCAGTATGCAGTAGGTATTAAATGTAAATATTATCTACTGTAAATTTTAGTTGCATTACAGTAATAATATTGGAATGTCTATTATATTTTCAAGCTACTAAAAGGACATTAACATTTTTAACATATTGCCTAATGTTTAAGGGGGCCCACTTCATCAGGAGCCCACTTGCCATCGGGCAAGCTGACACCCTGACCAGTCCGCCACTGCTAAGCAGCCAAAATAACAATGTGCAACTAAGCACATCATCTTATCACAAGCAATTTTCCATATCAAACACACATGTTATCAGGCACTAGGAGGCTGCATATTACTGTAATGCCCTAGGAAGCAGGTCTCTAATCTAATTACGCCCAGATGATAACAGAGAGTGAGTACAAGGACACAGTTTGACAGGAAATTTAAGAGCTACCATACTGTCGTCCACTTTTTGCTTAGGCTTATCATTTTCATACCAGGCAGTGAACATGAAAACAGAAACCTTGCAAGTTAGATCATCTACACCAGTGTACTACCTGAACTCTCCCCCTAGTGTTTTCCCCACACTGGTGTTCTAGCAATATCCTAAATTTGCTTCTTTCCTTCCTCTATCTTTCTTGCCATCTCTTTTCTGTTATGGATATATATATCTTTAAATGTGCCAACTAATACTCCTTATGGGGCAATATCCCTTCACTCACCCGGTGCAGGATATTCCACCTCTTCTTCTGTAGCAGAGTTTACAGATGAGTCCAGTATAAAATCATTTTACTTGGCATAAGTATTTGCTTTAACAACAATGAACATTGTTTATTAACTATTTATAGTGAAGGAGATATTAATCTGAGAGAGAAACACATTCTTCGTGGTAAAAGGCAGCAGTTACTTCCAACTGACAGAAAAGAATATTCATTCACAGAAGGGAGGGGCTAGCAAGAACAAGAGTCAGAAGAGAAACATCATATAGAACTTTTTCACACAGCCTAAGTATTCCAGTATGGAAGCTGGTCAGTTACTGAACATTAACGGGTTTCTGCTGGCATTTCAGACAGATTCGACTTAGTAACTGGCTGCTACCGGAATACTGTCACCTTTTCACACAGTCCCGCGGCTGTCCCGGTAGTGAGGCATGCCTGAGTCGTTACTAACAAAGAGCAGCTTCTTCCAGTTTTCAACCCCTCCTTCCAGGTTGAAATCGGTATGGGGCGCTGAGTGAAATGTCCAGTATCTAATCCGGGAGCAGTTTTCGCGCCCTTTTTTGCCTGCCGGTGCACAATCTCCGGCTTTATTTGGGGGGGGGGGGGAAATGTTGGGCTAAGATCGCTATAGTGTATCACAACAGCATCACCATAGGGATGCCTGGGTTCCATTAAGATGCCAGAGATCGCCACCGCTGAAACTTGGTAACTTATCTCAATGGAGCCTAGCCATCTCTATGGTGATGTTGTTGTGATATGTCACTATAGCACTATAGCGATCTTTGCCTGACGTTTCCCCCCCCCCCCAAGCCGGAGATCGCGCGCTGGCAGGCGAAAACGGCTGGCACTGGTGGAAGCGAGATAAAAGCGGAACAGTGTGAAATGGCTTGCTTCAATCATGGAACCCTACCGGGGAAAAAAACATGTGTCTGAAAACTTCCATCCCTGTCTCAGATTACTGCAAGGCGGCACAATACTGACTCCCTTCCGGTTTCCACCGGTAAGTGTGAAAAGGCACATAATATATCAGCCCCTTTCCCACCTTCAGTTATTCCCATTCAAATCAGGCCTCAGTGAACTATCCCAACATTTCCCACCCCAGGCCAGCACACTCAACTACACCACCCTCACAAATGCTTTCCAAAGCAACAACGAAAGCCATCTCTATTTCTAATTTGTCTAGCTTTCATCTATCCAACTAGATACAGAATATCATTTTTAAATAACTACTACCATTTGAAGAAGGATTTTTCTAATTACCAGCTAATACATAGTGTACTGTAAACTCTAGAAAATTACTGAGATATGGTTTATTTTTAGAACTGATACTGTTCTGGCACTGCTTGGCACCTTAACAAATCAAAATATTTTGAACTCGTCTATTTCCTTTTTGTTATGTATGAGGCTTGTGTGTAAAAATGGATAAAAGAAAGTAGCTGGCTGTCTGGACTCCATTTTGGCATTCAAAGTAACTATTCTTAAGCAACATAATAAAGAAGATATTTCTCACCATACCTGGTAACATGTAACTATCCAGCTCATCACTTAAAGAGCAAACAATATACATTGCAAGTTATATCTTCAGGGAAATCAGATATCTTAGTTAATAATCCCTACAGTTTTCATACTGTAAACACAGCAGTTATAATTAAGCTCCCAGAGAGAACTAATAAATATCAATTTAAAAGGATCAACAAATCATGACTCCTTAAGGAAAAAACAGCTCACCTTTTGTACAGCTTTCTCTGATACCATGGTTTGAAATGGAATAGCTAAGAAATTATTTGTACAGGTTTAAGACAGGCCTTGTCCACTACTTAAGGTTTAGTTACAATACAGTAGATTCAGGAAGAAATATTTGTTCAGGTCACATACTTGGGTAGCCCCAGAAGATTTGTAGTGTCTATATTATGCAGACCTGGGAGGTTTTACTCAAGTTACCTGAGTAAGTTTTACAAAACACATGGTCCACCCTGGTATCTGTCAATCTTTCCTGCTCTAACACATGACAACATGGATGATCCAGCTCTGAATGCAATCTCCGGATATGAAAAAGAACAATAAGGTACGAAGACACTGAAGACTGCATCCCTTCCAGTGTCCCCCCCCCCAATTATATAAATCAGTATATCCATGAGAAACTACTATAAATGTTAAGATTAACAATTATTTGCGATGTCCATCAACTCTTAATCTTTCTGTAATTACCAAGTCCATTATTGTCTTGCATCCCCATTGGTTCACTTATGAGTCACCAAATCATGCCACCTCTTCCCACCAGGGTATTAGCAGCTGGGAACAGCAGCAAAAGATCTTTATCAACAGATAGCAGCTACAAAAATCTCCTCTTTATTAACCACCATTCCTTCTAACATGCTTGAAATACCAATACAAGTACAATTTCTGGCCAGCTATACAGAGCTATGCCGTCCTACACTACACTAGGCAGGCACACTCACACAGAGAAAACATGATCAGAAACGGAGGAGGGGAAATAAACATTCTTTTTTGCTGGTTGGATGAGCCCAGATTATTTGAAAGAGAGGGAATTAGGGACATGAAGAGAATTTTTTTTTTTTAAAGCAAGGCAAAGGAAGAAACTGGAGAGGCAGAAGCAAACAGGGCCGCGAAAAACTGGCCCTGCAGTTTGATGGAGGGAAAGGCGTCAGAAAGATGCAGCGGGAGAGGCCAAGAAGCCGAGCGGCCCTCTGCTTCTCCATCCCCCCCCCCCCCCCGCCTCCAGCGGTCAGCTCTCCTCCCCCCTCCACCCCCGGCCTGTCATGTGGTCCCGCCCGGCGAGACCGAGGCAGGCAGGCAGGCAGGCAGCGCCACCTGTGTGCCGGGCGCGGCAGGGCGGTGTGGTACGTACCCAGCAGCAGGAGGCGGTGCGTCTGCTTGTATTCGCGCTTCTGCTGCTTGAGCGCCCGGTCGATGCTCTTGCTGACTTTGCGCGCCTCCTTCTCCGCCTCGCGCTCCTCCAGGCGCTGCTTCTCCCAGTGTCGTTGCAGCGCCAGGGACTGGGGCTTGGCGGCTGCCGTGCCCGAGGCGGCCTTGGCCTGAGGGGGCACCTGCGACCCCTGGTGCTGCTGCTCCGCGGGAGCCGCCCCGTTCCCCCCGCCGTTCTGCAGGAGCAGCAGCGGCCCGTCCGCCTCCCCCAGGCGCGGCTTCCCGCCGGTGCCTTCAGGTTCCCCGCTGCCGCCGCTGCCTCTGCTGCCCGCGCTTCTTCCTCTTCCTCCTCCGGCCTGGGCTGCCGGCTGTGGCGGCCGAGCCAGGGACTCGGTGCTGGGCGAAGGCTGTTGCTCCGTCTCCGAGGTGGTGGTGGCGGCGGTGGTGCTGGAGATGGAGCCCCCGCCGCCGCCTCCTCCTGCTGCCGCCGCCGCCGCTGCGCCGGGGTCGCCGAAGAGCCGCGGGCGTAAGCTGTAGCAGAGCCCCATCGCTGCTGCCGCTGCCAGTGCCTGCCCTGCGGGGGACGAGCCAGCGAGAGAGCGAGCCGGGCGCGCGACTGGGCTGGCGGGGGAGAGGGGCAGGGGAAGCGGGAGGAGGAGGAGGAGGAAGGCACTCAACGCTCCCCGCGGTCCCCGCCGCGCGTCAGGGCCGCGGAGGGCGCGCCGGGCAGCCCCTCCTCAGCGCCCCGCTGCTGCTGCCGCTGCCACCTCCGCTGCTGCTGGGCCATCTTGCATTTTCCTCCCTCTCCTCCGGACAGGCGGTGGCGGCAGCAACCAGACCAGAGCCGCTCCTCGCCTCGATCACCTGACACAGCCCTGCCGGGTCCACCTTACCGTAAATACCCCGGCGCGAGCCCTCCGCGCAGCTCGGGCGCTCGCAGGCGGCTTGTGAGAAAGCGAGGCCAGAGCGTGTGCTTGTGTGTGTGTGTGTGGGCATACACATCCACACACGATCTCGCACGCAGCCGCAGTCCCGGTCCCCTTGCTCAGTCAAGGAGGATTCCCCTCGCAGGCAGCTAGCTGGTTAGCTAGCCCACGTTGAGTGTCGCGCGCCCGCCCGCACCGCCTCCCCTCTTTAACCCCCCGGCCTGGTGGTGGCACGCGCAGGTACTTGCCTGTCTTTTCCGCCTTTTCCCCCCTTTTCGCACGCAGGTCTTGCCCTTTTAAGCCTGTCCTCATGCGAACTACTTTACGTTTTCTTATCCCGTGTATTGCCCCACCTATGATCTTTCTTACAATGCTCCTTTGCCTTTCCTGGTAGATATTTTTTTCTTGTGTCTAACCCCCCTCCCCCCACGCCCCTGCGATCCCAACCAACTGCTGTGCTGCAGTCAGTGGTTTCTTTTTGGCCTTGGATGCCATGCTCTCAAGGGCTAATCTAGCCTGCATGGGAATAAGGGGGGGGGGGGGGGAGACCTGGCAAAACAAGCCTTTGCACCATATCATGCTTAACAGCTGGAGCTTAAGGAACCAGCAGCTGCCATGCCAGATATTTACAATTTGTTTTATGGGCCACCTTTGACACTGCATCTCACTGTATGCCATGACATAGCCTGAAAACTGACAAGGGCACTCTTTGTTGTCATGGTGTGTTGTTCAGAGGTGTAGCTGTTGCAGGGGTACTTCTCTTACTTTCATGTGCTTTGTATTTGTAGCTCACTGTTCTGCCTCTGCAAGGCTCGTTGCCAGTTGTGACCCTGTGTATGTTTCAAGTACAAATACAGAATCTGGAACAGGCCCTTTTGCTCTTCTTTATAATTTTCTGTTATATGGAAACATGAAGGAAAGACTGACATATGGTTTGAAGGTCATCCTTTCCTTTGCTGCACATTCTCCCATGTTTGGCCTTTATTTCTGAAGCACTGATACACAATCCATTCCTCTAGGCTTTCACTCCAATCCAAGGGAGATCTTGGGTTGGAAATAAGCTTCTGGCATCCATAACTGATACTCATCCTGCCCCCACTGAACTGTTTAAACAACTCTTTTGATGCAGACAAGGAAATGCAATTCCAGCTGGTAGTTGTGTTAGACTAGTTGCACGCAGCTCTAACTGGAAGAGAACCTTTATAATTTACCTAGCATTCGTTCACTGGGCCACTTCCTTCAAGACCCCTTTAATAGGTAATAGGGCACAAAATGTCCTTGTCTAAACTATGTTATACTCCATTGCTGTCCATGGCCAACAAACCAGTTTCCTGTTTATAGCCACACCATATAATCATTCCCAAATTATAAGTCTTTTTGTGCTGAAAATATCTAGAATCAACCAGTTTAATAGCAAGTATAGCAAATTATACAATGAACACATGATTGGAAATCCAGCTGGAGGGAGGGGATTGCAATTTCTTCTGCTTGTACTTCCTGAACTGCAAATCTCCAAGGCCAGCATCATAAGTAAGATAACTGCTGAGCCTCTGTGAGGGCCTGTCATTGACCCCGCCCCAAACCTGCTGTGTCTTGCCCCATGGTCTCTTTGGAGGTTGTGTGCACTCTACTCTTGGGTGTGCTTTTTGTGTCTTTCCCTTTCTTGTGGCTTTTCACATGAAAAAAAAAAGGAAGCTGCCTTATACTGAATCAGACCACAAGTTCAACAAGGTCAATATTATTTATTCAGACTGGTGATGGCTCTCCTGTGTCTCTGGTAGTGGTCTTTCACATCCTTTTAACTAGAAATGCTGAGGGAATTGAACCTGGGACCTTCTGCATGCTAAGCAATCCCCCACTGAACCTCAGCCCATATGATTCTCCCTCCTCTTCCAACAGAGAGCAGAGGGATGAATACATGTGCAAAGGACAGCAAGAAGCAGTGGTGGGGAATCCAACTGCCATACCTCTGATAAACAGTGATGGCAGCTAGAATATCCAGTCAGAGGGGGCAAGGGACAGATGCTTTAGTGGTGCGGGCACAGGCCCATGGACAGGGTCAGTTAGAACTTGGAGCCACTCTGCAAATCACACTCTGCTGCTGTTTGGTAGAAACCCAGATTCTCTAGTCTGGATTTACTCCCAAGAGGTTCTAGTTTACAAATAAACCACTTTGAGATGGATTTTCCTCATGAGTATTCCTGTCAGAATTTTTATTAAGCAAAATATTTACATTTAGTAGAACACTTCATGCAAATGTCAAATCCGCACAGCACTTAAAAGAATAACATTCCCACCTGTATGTTTCAATTATAATATTTAAAGCTATTCTTCATGTTATTGTTTACAATGCAAACAAAGGTCTAAACTGAAAGTAACAATGTAGCATTCTCTGGAAGTGGTATGCCTGAGAATGTTTCAAAAATCCTATTATGTATTCCCTTGAAGATACTGTTTCAAAATTTTTCAGTCACACAGCCTAAAAACTATAGTTATATAGATAAGGCAGAAAGGTAGTAATATATCACATGCAAATTGAGCATTTGCCCAGATATAGTTTCATGGGAATGTACTAGGTGGTAATGATATTAGGCCATATGAAGGTCAAGAGTTCGAAAGCTGCAATTAAATAAGGAAAGAGCTAATGGCAGAAAAACAAAAGTGCCGGAAATCTATAATAATTGGCATAATATTGGTCTTTATGCAATAAGAAGCACAAAATTATTTATTATGTAAGAAAGAGGAAGCTTAAAATAATGTCCAAATAATCATAACAAACAGTACAAGCTTTTCAGAAGTCACAACATAGCATTTAATAAAATATGACCCATGTCAACGCCACTGATTGTAGTTAAACAGAAACAGGATATCTAATCCTGTTCTAATCAAATTCTGTTAACACAAATAGCAACAAATTGAAAATTGCATTGATTTAAACTTCGATATATGTCAGGGATCCCTGATCTTGTGGAACCTGAGGGAACTTTTGGAATTTTGACAGTAGGCATTGGGCTCTTCTATGGGAGGGTTTGGGTCCAGTCATAAAATGGCTGCCATGATCTAGTCCAACCCCAAAGATTGGAAGATTCCACAAAATTAAGAGGTTCCAAACCAAGCATCCTCCTGTTAGCCATCGGCCACATGCTGTTTGCTGCTTATGTCTATAAGATTGTTTACTGTGCTGCTCCTGTTTCGTAATGTCTATTTTTAAGATATTATTTTAACTCTGTTGTTTTATTGTTGTAAGCTGCCCTGAGCCCCCTTGTGGGATAGGATGGGATATAAATCTAAAAATTAAATTAAATTAAATCTTCATCTTCTTAACAATTGAGATGAAGGCAGCTGTTTCCAAAGAGGTGATATTTTGCATACTGTCTTGGAGTATTTTCTGCTCAAATAATGCAGAAGAAAGCTAAGAATGACTCTTTGCTCTGAGAAAGAAATGGTTTGAGAAAAAGTAAGTGAGCTCCAGGAAGCACACTGGTGGGCACCTTGGTGCTTATAGCCATTGCTTGGAGGATCACATATGCCTTCACATATTGCTTTGTCTTTTTCTGTTCATTATTTCTTCTCATGACTAAATTTACATCTAAACACAACACTAAAGTCAACATGTTTCCCATGCTAATTATATCTTATTTTATTGGGAACCAATGCCCAGTTCTTCCCGTACATTTTTTCTGAGTTTTTTCCAGTAAAGAAATGTAATGATACTAATGTATAAGTGTAATTTATATTCTTCTATCTGGTTTGGAATGCCATCCAAAGCACACTTTATCAGGAGTTCCTTTGGCTTGAATGGTACTTACTTCCAACTAAATATTTTGTAAGTGAATTAAAGGTAAAGGAAATCCCCTTTGAAACACCAGTTGTTTTCAACTCTGGAGTGACATTGCTTTCACAACGTTTTCATGGCAGACCGTTTATGGGATGGTTTGCCATTGCCTTCCTCAGTCATTTACATTTCACCCCCAGCAAGCTGGGCACTCATTTTACCGACCTCGGAAGGATGGAAGGCTGAGTCAACCATGGGCCGGCTACCTGAACCCAGCTTCCACTGGGATTGAACTCAGGTTGTAAGCAGAGAGCTTGGACTGCTTACTACTCTGCACTTGAATTACCAGATATTTAATTGATTATACAGCAACTGGAGTGCTAAAACAATTGATGTGCACATTCCAGAGGAAATTAAGCAATGCTGGAATGCTATTAAAATCAATGAAATATAAAAAATGGTGTACTTATTTCCATTTAACTGGCTCCCCTTTGTCTTCCACAGCTGCTATGGCGAATAATCTTTCAGCTAACTCTGCACCCAGTTATGACACAGTACAAGAGGTATATAATGTGTAGTCAAGGAAAACATATGCCAGAGTCCACAATCTTCTTAATCCTGCGGGCATTTCAAAATATTTTGAGGGGAGGGGACCAGCCCCGTAGCCAGAAATTTTTGGGTGGAGGGGCCCAGAGCATAAAATTTTGGGTGGGGGGGGGACCATGGAGGCTTGGCTCCTTTTTCCAGCCAGCTGCCCGGCCCCAGCTTGCCTGCTCTCATGCTCTTGGAGGTGGGAAGAGCCTGGGAGGAGCAGCAGCAGTGAAAATGGAGGAATGAGCTGCGGGGAAAGGAAGGGCCATACAGGAGAAAGGGGGGTTGGGTGGAGGGGCTATGTCCCCCCCCGGGACCCCCTTGTGGCTACGGGCCTGGAGGGAACCATAAAAACATGGCTGCCTTGGGTGTAGAGCCAACCACAGAATGACTGCCCTGGGATACATTAGCTAATTGCAAAATATTGGGTCGTGAGTCAAGCATCCTTCTATGATGGAGGCAGTCATTCCTAATGCATCCAAGGTTCTTCTGAAACGTGTTATACTGGGGTAGAGGAAAGCCAAGACTAGTTATCAGGGAAAGAGATGCTTTGAGAAAGAAGAAGATTGCTGCCAGGTACCATCAGTGGGCAGAACATCATACATCAGGCAAAACCATGATGCCACCTTGATTGGTGTATACCACCTATCCTACAGGCAGGGTGCACAGAACAGAACCAACAGAAACCAGAGAAGGCTTGATACTGAAGTTTCCTAGTTGTGATGATGAGTATTGTCATATTGGAAACCCACAAAGTAGGCTTGGGTTGCTGGAGGAGATAATCATTATTTTGCCCAGCAAGAGAATCCTTAAACACTGATTCCATGTTGAACGAACTGGGGTCTGCAGAATGGAAGAGCAGCTAGGCAGCACCTTGATACTTTGCTGGCGTTCATGCAACTAGCACAGGTCTCTACAAGAATTTTGGCCCATGCACTGCTGCTTAGAGTTCATCAAGTGTAGGGGTCCAAATAGTTTGTTGTATTCCTCAGCTCATTATAATTGTAAATGAAACAGTCTAATTGCCAATATAGGGAGGAGTTTTGATGAAAAATATCAAGCAGTGGCAGTTAGTGAAAGAAACATGAGGATGTGTGTGGTTGGATGGAATGAAGCAGGATGGGCAAAATGAAAGGCATCCTGTGGGCATGATTGGATCAGGCAGGCCCATTCTATCAAAAATCACTGGTGTTGGAACAGACACACTCAAAGTAAGATTTCCCTTGTAGAAGTCACTTACATTTTTCCAATTTCCCATCACAGTGCTCCTTCCCCCAGACCCACCAGGCAGTTCTTGGAGTGGTCCCTGGAATAAGGACAGATCTAACTTGGAGGGTGAAAAGGACTCATACAAAATCCACAAAGTCCAGTTACTAGCCACAAAGTTAGTTACTAGCTAACTGGATACATTCCCTAGTTATCTAAAATGCCTTGTGCCTGTAATGGCTACAGGGTCTCCTCACTGATCTGCCAGCGTGGTTGAGTCAGAGCAACGCAGAAGTAAACTTAACTAAAATGATAGGACAAGTCAAAACAAGAACCAACAATTACAGTCACTTTTAATATATAATATGAAAGGTAATGCCCAGACAGTCTCATTGACTAAATTCCAGTGAGAAAATGGGGAGAGGGGAGAATCTTCCCCTCAAGCAGTTATGTTGGAGTTCATGACAGAAATTAAGAAAACGTTGGCAATGTGTTTGGATTATATTAGTCCTCTTATAGAGAAGACTTGATTTAGTTAATGCAGTACCTCTTCTAATCATTCATAAAGCTCCTTAATCAAACAATGTAATATGAGTTCACTCAAGGTCTCAGAACACAATGCCTTTAATATCTGTAGCTGGAGAGCACACATCACTGGACAATTTTCACTCAGAAATATATTTGAATGAATGATGTAATGAAATGTTTACACAGTACATAGAAAAGAAGGTTTATAGTGACCTCTACTGTCTACTCCATCAGGCCTTCATGATAAACTTACATAATTTAGCAAACTACTGTTATTAAATGTTGTTACCATTTTGAAAAAAACCCTACCTCTTATTCAGTAGGACAGCTTTCTCAGGAGGTGGTGGGCTCTCCTTCTTTTGAGGTTTTCAGAAAGAGGCTAGATGGCTAACAGCAATACTGATTATGTGAACGTAGGCAATTCATGAGAGGGAGAGCAGGAAGGGTTACATTAATGCTTAGTTCTTGTGGCCCTTTTTTACATGCCCAAGGAAATGCTGATCACCACTTTGGGGTCAAGAAGCAATTTTCTCCAGGACAGTTTGACCAGGAATCCTGGAGGGTTTCAATTTTTTTGCCATCTCCTGGGCAAGAAGCAGGGATAACTGGATGTGTGTGTAGGAGTAGGGGGTGGAGAGGTCTTTGTCAATTTCCTGCATTGTCCAGGAGCTTGGACCAAATGACCCTGGAGGTACCTTCCATATCTGATTCTATGATTCAGCACAAATTCTCATGAGGAGACGATAGAGTTAATTCTGCCTGTAAACTATATATTTGGAGCAGGGGTCTCCAAACTTTTTGAGCCTGTGGGCACCTTTGAAATTTTGACAGAAGGTGGTGAATGCCAACATAGAATGTCTGCTACAGGAGTCAGAGGTAAACACAAAATGGCTGCCACAAGAAGTGGAGAACACAAAACCCTCACAAAAAAATCACAATGATCCTGAACACATAAAGCTGCTTTATTCAGAGTCAGAACATCAGTCTGTCAAGGTCAGTATTATCTGTACTTTGACGGATCTTAATTTGCCATGTTCTTGTCCATTAACTGCCCTGAATGCTTGGAGGAAGGACTGAATTAAAAAAAAAATGTGGAGAGGAAGGATCAGTCTCTGCATATCAGAGAAAACAAATTTGTGATCTCTCAACATTTGCAGTTGAGACAAAACACAAAGCAGGGATGTCTTTTCACCAGTACAGTTACCTCCTACCAGGCTATGGTAGCCAGGTAAACCATCTGCTTACCTAGAGGCTGGGAGGTCTATTTTAAAAGAAAACTGGAGAGTATATGGGTCAGGGGCACTTAACCTTTCTCCTTGCCAGGGGTCATTTTGTAGAAAAACAGGTGGTGGAGCTCATCCAGGGATTGTTATACAGCTGCACATACTATTCAATGGACAAGGAGGTGGAACTCTCAGAAAGAGGAGGTGGAACTCTCAGGAAGGTTCAGGGAATCTGAGGCCTGCTCCTTGCTATAACCTGGGCCAGTGGCTCCCAACCTTTTTGGCACCAGGGACCAGTTTTGTGAAAGACAATTTTTCCAGGGACCAGTGTGGGGGGTGGGGGTGGTGCTGGGAGTTTTGCTGTCCCAGGCTGCCCCCCTGCCCGTGCCCTGTCCCTGCCCCCCATGAGGGTCTTTAAATGGGGGGAGATGGGCTGTTTCTGCAGCCTTCCCACTAGGTGGCCAGGTGGCAGAAGGCCGATCTGCCTCCCCCTTCCATTTAAAGGCCCCTGCCGATCATCTGATCAGCAGGGGTCTATAAATAAGAGGTAGGCTAAGATCGCAGCAGCACTGCCCCTTCTGCCAGCCTGGAACCGGGCAGACAAAAGAGGTGGTGTGGCCTTGCTTGGAGGCTGCCTCCCTGCCTCGGAGCGAGGCTGTGCTGTCTCTTTCATCTGCCTGGGTCCTGAGCAGGCAGGGGCAGTGCAGCACTTCTGCCTCACTCTGTGGCCCACTTGCTAGCAGGCCACTGACCGGTACCAGTCCCCGGCCTGTGCTGTATCCACATGGCAATGGTTCTGTGTTCCTTCCATTGCAACTTCAACTGCAAAGGCTTTTATAAAGGAAATGGCATACCCACATAGTAGTTTTCCATGCACTTCCTTTGCCACAGCCCTGAAAAGAATGTGAAATTTGTGTATCATTATAGTTTAAAACCAGAAATTGACATATTGCTGTAGCTTACTGCTGAAGTGATATGTCAATTTCTGTTTTTTTTAAAAAAACCTGGATGGCAAGGAGACCAGAAAGGAATGCAGAAGACAGCAATGGCAAACACCTCTGTTAGTCTCTTGCCTCAAAAACCCTACAGGGTCACCATAAGGTAACTGTGACTTGATGGTATTTTCCATACACAAAAAGTCTTCCACAGGTGTGTATTGTGCGTGTGTGTGTGTGGGGGGGGGGGGCTGCAGCCTCAGGGGGCAAGGAAAATGGTGTAAGTGGCACCTGCAAAATGCACACCTTTCCATCTATACAGTGTACAATGCTGTTTTGCCTCTTATCTGTCCCAAAAGACAGATAAATTGTCTTTTTTTTTGTAAACCAAATTTTATTATTTTTGCAATGTATTGAAAAATATAGTTCTATTAAAACCCAAAGATAATCAGCCAATACATTACAAATTTTCCTCCCCCCCCCACCTCTAATTGATGACCACCACCGGTATTTAAAACATATTAAAAACATTCTAAAGGTAAAATTCACAATTATAGACTCTTCACTAAAAATTACCATTATCTTAACTCAAATATGGTTACTGTGCTTTATCCTCTACTTAATTCTTATTCATCTAACTTACATATTAAATCAAATATCAATAATCACTATTCTTTTCTCTTTAAAAGTTCAGTTAATGTTATCAAAAACCACTAAATGTCTCTTCACTTTCCATTGTATCATAGTTTTTAAACTTCTCCCAATCTTCTTTGAATTTCTCCAAATTACAATCTTTTAAGATTCTGGTAAATTTATCCATTTCACTCCAGTTTAGTACTTTTAAGACCCAGTCCCATTTTTCAGGTATTTTGTCTTGCTTCCACATTTGTGCATACAATGTTCTTGCAGCTGAAAGCAAATACCACAACAATGTCCTATCTCGCTTCGGAAAGCTTTCCATTTGTAATCCCACTAAAAAAACATCTGGTGTTCTCTTAATATTATATCCCAAGATTTTCAAAATCTCTTGTTGAATCATAAGCCAAAATTGTTTCGCCTTTTCACAAGTCCACCACATATGGTAGAAGGAACCTTCATGTTTTTTACATTTCCAGCACCTGTCTGAAGCTTGATTGTTCATTTTTGCTATTTTTTTAGGTGTCATATACCACCTATACAGCATTTTAAAACAGTTCTCTTTTATATTTTCTCTTCGATATTTTCATATTCTTCCATAGGTGTTCCCATGTCTCCATTTGTATTTCCTTATTAAAGTTTATTGCCCATTTAATCATTTAAGGTTTCACCACCTCCTCTTCTGTAGATCATTTCAGTAACAGCTTATAAATACTTGAAATCAGTTTTTCATTTTCACCCAACAGCATTTTTTCCATTTCTGTTTGTTCATGTCTTATACCTGTACTCCTGATATCCTTCTCTACCAAGCTTTTAATTTGTTGCAATTGAAACCAGTTAAACTTATCCTGCAACTCTTCAGCCGATTTCATTTCTACTTTGCCTCCACGAATCTTTAGCAGTTGTTTATATGATACACATTTTCCTTCCTGTGGACTTGAAGACAACTTTATAACTTCTGTTGGCACAATCCAAAGTGGTTTTCTCTCATCACCATATTTACTATATTTTTTCCAAGTATTCAACAAGTTCCTCCTTATATAATGGTGTGAGAAAAATCCATCCATCTTCTCCTTCCCATAATACATATACGCATGCCAACCAAAAATATTTGCATGGCCTTCTAATGCCAATAATTTCCTGTTAAGCAAAGTTATCCAGTTCTTAATCCATACCAAACAAACTGCATCATGGTATAACCTTAAGTCAGGTAATTGGAAGCCACCTCTTTCTTTCACATCCATCAGAATTTTCATTTTAATTCTTGGTTTTTTGCCCGCCCATACAAATTCTGAAATCTTTCCTTGCCAAAGATTAAATTGTTTCTTATCTTTCACTATTGGAATAGTTTGAAAGAAAAACATAATTCTTGGTAGAACATTCATTTTAATTGCAGATATCCTCCCCAGCATGGATAAATTCAATTCATTCCACTTTAACATATCCTCTTCAATTTTATGCCAAAGCTTTTCATAATTATTCTTATATAAATCAATATTTCTTATTGTAAACTCCACACCTAAATATTTTACTTTTGAGGTAACTTTGCATCTAGTAGCATTTTGTAGTTCTTTCTGTTTGCTTAGTGACAGATTCTTACTAAGGATTTTTGATTTTTCTTTTTTAATATAAAAACCCGCCAATTCTCCATACTCTTTAATTTTTTTTAACAAGAAAGGTGTCACTTGTAATGGGTTTTCATTAATAAACATCATATCATCCGCAAAGGCCCTATATTTATAGGAAAAACCTTTCAACTTCAATCCCACTATTTCTTTATCCTCATCAGTTTGAGTCAACAAGACCTCTAGGGTAATTATAAATAGCAACGGAGATAGAGGGCAACCTTGTCTTGTGCCTTTGCTAATTATCATTTGTTCAGTCAAGTCAGCATTCGTACAAAGTTTGGCTTGTTGTTCTGTATATATTGCCTTAATCATCCTTATAAAATCATCTCCTAGTTTCATTTTTTCCATCATTGCAAACATAAAGTCCCAGATGAGATTATCAAAAGCTTTTTCTGCATCAGCAAAAAATAAAGCCATCTCCTTTTCTGAATGTTTTTCATAATATTCTACATTGTCTATTACTGTTCTGATATTGTCTCTTATTTGCCTTCTGGGGAGAAAACCGGCTTGTTCCTCTTGAATAGAAATGTTCAAATGCTTTTTGAGCCTTTCCGGTAGAATTCTAGCAAATATTTTATAGTCATTATTCAGTAGTGAAATCGGTCTATAATTTTTGACATTTGTGACATCTCTTTCCTCTTTTGGTATCAATGAAATAACTGCTTCTTTCCATGTATTTGGCATCTTCCCATCTTGCCTAATACTGTTCATCAATTTTTGAAGTTTAGGCACTAATACTTCTGCCAGAACTTTATAAAATTTTGCTGAAAAGCCATCAGGCCCCGGAGCTTTTCCTAATTTAATTGAACAAATTGCTGCTTCTATTTCTGCTTTTTCAATTGGTTCATTCAAAGTTTTTTCCATGTTTTCTTTTAGGGGTTTCACTTTTATTGTATGCAGGTAAGCTTCTATTTTCTCTTTATTTACTTGTTGACCTTTAAATAATTTAGCGTAGAATTTGTAAAACTCCCTTTTAATTCCGGCTTGGTCTACAATTTCTTTACCCTCTGAAAAAATTCTATTTATGAACTTTTTCTCCCTTTTTTTCTTCAATTGCCAAGCCAAATATTTCCCCGGCTTATTAGCGCCTTCAAATAATTTTTGCTGTAGTCTTTTAAAATTTCACTCCACCTCTTTGTTCAATAAATGTCTCAATTGGTTCTGCAAAATTGTAATCTCCCACATTATTTCCCCCCCCCCGGACTTTTTTTTCAGTTCATTTTCCTTTTTACCTATTTCTTTTTATAAGTACATCAATTGTTTTTCTTTAGCTCTTTTATCTTTATTGTTCAATGTAATTAGTATTCCTCTCATAACAGCTTTGTACTTGTCCCATACGGTCTGGATTTTAACATCTTGATTTTCATTCATTTGGAAAAAAGCTTTAGTTTCTTTTTCAAGAGATTTCACTGTTTCATCTTTTTGCAATAAATCTTCATTTAGCCTCCATCTTCTCAACTTTTTCCTTTCTTTTGCTAACCACATTAATGGATTGTGGTTCGCACCTATTTTTGGAAGAATCTCTATTTTGTTAGCAATGTCCCAAATCCTTCGTGGACCATACGATATCAATTCTTGAGAAGGAGTTATGCCTTGCTGAAAAAAAAGTATAGTCACGCATATTAGGATTAAACTTTCTCCATATATCTTCCAGACTTTCTTGCTTTATTAATTCAAAAAACAACTTTAGCAGCTTGCCATCTTTGTTCTTTTTGTTTCCAGATCTGTCCAAGGAGTTTTTAATGGTTCCATTGAAGTCTCCCATTAACATTACTTGACCATAAGTCACTTGGTCTAGTTGTTGCATAATGTCTTTTTAAAAAGCGTTTTTCGTCCCATTAGGGGCATATAATCCCAATAACAACGTCTTTTTCTCATTCATAAACACCTCCACTGCAACATATCTACCTTCATTGTCTTTAAAAATCAATTTTGTCTCCAATTCTTTTTTAATATAGAAAACCACTCCTTTTTTCTTTAGCTAATGAAAAAAATTCTTCCCCAAGAGATTTATTCCATAGAAATTTGTAATCCAATTGTTTAATATGTACTTCTTGTAGACAAACTATATTACATTTCTGTTTTTTATCCAATGGAAAGTTGCTTTCCTTTTTTGTGGTGAATTAAGTCCATTTGCATTCCAAGAAATTAATTTGTAATCCATAATGGTTCTTCAATTATACTGTATCCCCAAAATCTTTATTGTCCGCAAAAAATTCCTCCATGCCTTGAGTATCTACTATTGTCTTTCTCACTCTTTTATACTCAAAGCTAAGACCTTCAGGTAAGATCCATCTGTATCTTATTCCCTTCTCTCTTAACTTGTCTGTCAATTTCTTGAATTGTCTTCTGTCACTTATAACCTTCCTTGGCAGCTCCTTCATTATCCGTACTCTGCTTTCCTCCACAACCATTGGGTTTTCAAATTGTTGACTTAAGATCCTTCCCACCATGTCTCTTGTAGTAAATTTTACTACCACATCCCTTGGTAGCTTGCACTTTCTAGCAAATTCTGAGTTGACCCTGTATACATAATCACACAAATGTCCCATCACCTCAGGGTCATCTCTCATAAATTCAGGCATAATTGTAGCAATGTACTTTTTTAGATCCTCTTGGTATTTTTCATTGGGTTTTCAAATTGTTGACTTAAGATCCTTCCCACCATGTCTCTTGTAGTAAATTTTACTACCACATCCTTTGGTAGCTTGCACTTTCTAGCAAATTCTGAGTTGACCCTGTATACATAATCACACAAACGTCCCATCACCTCAGGGTCATCTCTCATAAATTCAGCCATAATTGTAGCAATGTACTTTTTTAGATCCTCTTGGTATTTTTCAGGCACTCCCCTTAGACGAATCATATTCTCCATCAGCTTATAGTCTTGTAGTATTGCTTTGTCCTGCATCTTCTTAATAGTAGCATCTTGATCCTTAATTTTAACTTCTATCTCCTCTGTCTTTTTAGCTGTTGCTTGAGACTCTTTTCTGAGATCATCGATCTCTTTTTTAATCTCTCTCTTGACTTCCTCAGCACTGGAATTTATTTCTTTAGTTAGTTTCTTCTCATTTCCAGTTATTAAATCCTTTATTACCTTCACCAATCTTGCCTCCATAGCATCCAGTTGTTCTTGAACTTGTTTAGCCATTTTTCCTTCTCCCAGCGAGGCTGCGCTTAGACATGTAACTCTTGGTCCCGGCTTCTAATCAGACATCACTCTCCTCCCATTGCCTATAATGGGTTCTTAAGTTGATCTCACCAAACCACAATCTGATAGTTGCATTCAATAGATTAAAGCATGCCCTTTTCAACAAGCCCAAAATCGCCATCCTCTGAGCTTCCTAGGTCCAGATATTAATTTTTAAAGTTCCTAATTTTTTCCAAAATGGCAGCCACGATATTTCCAAGCCTCTTTTTTAAAAAAAGTTTTCCTTTTCCCACTAGGGCTTATTATTTATTTTCAAGCAAATAGTTCAAACTGTTTCACCTTTTGGGGATGATTTGTATTAGTTTTGAATATTTTTAAAGTCCAATTCCAGTTTATTTTATGTAAAACCTTTGACCTTTCTGTAATGGCCACCAACATTTCTCTATGGTTTCTGGCTCTAGAAAAGACCCGGATACTTGAAGATTTCTCTTCTCTCAGCACTTACTTCCTGGCCATGAAGTCTCATTCTTGATGGTTGTAGATCCCATGATAGTTGAAAAAAAGTCACTTCCTGTTTTGTGGTAAGAGTCTGCAGCTATGTTATGGCTGGGTTTTTTTCCCAAAGCCACAGGAATTTAAAACAGCAAATATTTTTCTGCACTTTTCTGCTTACTCTTAGCTCCAAAAATTCCACTTTCACCCCTTTCCACTTCTCCTTGATTTTATACTTTTACAAATAGTTCTAGATCTTAAATCTTTTCTTTTAACAGTCTTATTTTAGTCCCAGAGTGATAGATAAGAATCTTTTACCTTAACAAAGTCTATTCTTGCTTATACTGTCCACTTTGCCTTCAGATATTATTATAGTCCATAGAAAGCTGGAATCTTGATGAGTTTATGTCAATTTAATGACTCCGAAGATTCTTTTTAGCCGATGGAATGCAATTCTTCATCGGGGATTCTTCAAAGCTGAAAAAAAACCCTCCTGGGATCTCTCGTCAGCCAAAGTAAGTCCCCTCAAAATTATCAAGCATGTCTTAGACAGATTCCTTTACTGGAAAATGTAGGCAGCAGGTGTTAGAATGCCTTTTATGCCCAAAACAAAGATTCCGGTCTGCTCCTCCTGAGAGAAACAGGTCAGCTCACCATGTTCCAACCTCAGAAGTCTGATAAGTTGTCTTTATTTTGCAATAAAACTCAAAAATAAGTTACAATAAAACAGAAGACAGGTTTAAGAAACATCACAGCAAAGTTGTGGAAAATATGGAAAGTGTTCTGCTTAGATGATAACATTTCCGTTTAGATATGAAACTGGAACAAAACTTCAATGGTGGGTGAAGATTTTCTTTGGTGTTTTCAGCATATTTCTCAAGACTGGTCAACTTCCAGCATTGGAGCTTGGCTGGGAGAAAAATGTGGAATGAATCAGCGAAGTAAGGTAGAGCTCACCTCACTTGCATGATCCATTTTTTTTTGCTTCAAAGTAAATCCTTCCCAGCTCTTGAGGATCTCAGAAAAAAAGGCAAAATTTCAAGTCAGTTCACACCATCCTGAATTTGCTCTCCAAGTGGAAATTTTAATCACAATACCTCCCCATGGCTAATTGGAATTGGGAAGTAATCATGTATTTCCCAGTAATAAATACTGTTTCTGCAGCATGGAGAATGAATAATGCAACAACAATTTGTATGAATCATCTCTTAAGTTGGGATCCAGAGGGATAGGCACAGACCATTTCCCAGAAGATGAGAAGCCATTTAGTCTTCAAATATCTCTGTTAGATTTTGAAGACAGTCCAACTGTGCAAGATGGCCAACTGTGTCAAGTGCTTTAAAAGAGTTCTAGTGCAATAATTAGAAACTGCATTAAGGGTAATGATGATGGTCCACAAAGGTTACCAAAATGGTCTTTATGCTCACGTTGGGAGTTGGACTGGCTTAGCTAAAACTTTTTGCAATATCCAGGAATGCATGGAAGTGTATTGAAGTCATGTGCTCAGTCACTGTTTTGCAGAAATGAAGATCAGTCACTTGCTTGAAACAGGATGGAGATACTACTGGTAGGGAGCAGGTCTGATCTGGGAAATGGGTTATCCCCTGCTCTGAATGGAGTTGCATTTCACCTAAAGGAGCAGTTCATAACTTGGGGGTGTTTCTGGGCCTGGGTCTCCTGTTGGATAAACTGATGGCAAAGATGGGTGCCTTTCAGCAGCTTCAGCTGGTGACCAACTGCAGCCCTTCCTGGGCAGAAAAGATCTTGGTGCTATGTCACATGCCTGGGTAACACCTAGATTAGATTATTGCAATACACTCTACATGGGGCTGCCCTTGAAGACTGTCTGGAAGCTACAGTTGGTACAGGATTCTGTAAGCAGAATGTTGACTAGAGTGTGTCATAGGAACCATATCAGTCCAGTCTTGGCTTCCAATTTGTTTTTGAGCTGAATGCAAGAGACTGGTATTGACCTTTAAAGCCCTATATGGCCTCAAACCAACATATCTTTAGGACTGCCTTCTACCAGATGAACCTACTCACTCAATCTGATCATTTTTGGAAATTCTGCCTCAATTGTCCCTGCTATTTGAAGTTAGACAGATGACAACCCAAGATAGGACCCTCTCAATTGTGGCACCAAAACTTTGGAACTCCCTCCCCAGGAAGATTTGTCTGTGTCTCAGTTTTAGTAAACCTGGCATACTCTCAACAATGGTTATTGGCCCTTCATCTAGCATTCTTTATTTACATGTTTTACATAATTTAACTGTTTAATTGTTTGAATGTTTTTTATGTTTATTGCCTTGTGGATTCAGATTGGATGGAAAGAAAGAATAAATTGTTTAAATAAATAAAATAAAAATAATACATCTTGTGTAAATTTTCTGTTTTTATTTTTAAAAAGGCATTTCCAAGTATTTAGAAAGATTGTTGCGAACAACTAGAAACAAAACATAATTAGAAAAGGGAAGCAGTAGAAAATTTTCTGAAGCAAAAGGAAGCACTTTATCTGATGTGGCTCATAAAGCTAAATTACAGTGCTGTGTTTTGAAAGGCAAGCTGAAAATGTGCTCGGCTCTTGGTAACAAAAGGTGGCACTGTTGGCCTTAGAAAGGGCAAAATGAAACTCTTTCTATAGATAACAAACCTTGACTTTGATGGGCTCATTTGCAGCTGGCATGGAATTTCGGCCTCACAATTACATATTCATTCTATTCTTTATTATAACATTCTTAATTAAATCAGGACATTCTTACTGGAAAATGTACCATGTGATAGTAAGTCTAACAGTACACGTATAATGAATTTGGAGAGATTTATTCCCTAGTGAGTTCATGGCTGCTTCTGTTGCGTTAGTAACATAATGTATTGTTTCCTGTTTCCTTTAAACAAGGTATTTTGCAATAAAATTCAGTGTTTTATATTCACAATATATATGAAATAATAATCTAAGACTCAGACTTATAAGGTATTTTGCTTCAAACAGATTCCCATGAGATCTGAGGGATGTGCTCCAGATAGGGTTGCCAACCCATGTTGGAAAATTTCTGGAGATCTGGGGGTGGAGCCAGTTGAGGGTGGTTCTGGAGAGTGCATACATACTATAATGCCATATAGTGGATATAATGCCATATGGTCCACCTTTCAAGGTAGCCATTTTCTTCAAGAGAAATGGCTCCTGTCATTTGGGAGTTTGCCAGCCCCTACTTGGAGGTTGGCAACCTCAGCATCTTCTGCAAAATTACAAAACATTCTGGAACTCGCCACTCTAATTACAAATTAGACGCTTCATTTGGAATGTGTGCAATTACAAAACTGTAGTGGTACAGAAAGCCAGGTCCAAAAGGGAGATTAAGATGCAACTTGAGACCCCAGCCCAAACTTCTTCATATTTCTTCACATACTATACCAAGAAAAATGTGGAAAATAATGTAAAACAGACCAGTATGAATTAATTGTAAAAAAAGAAAAGTTTACATAGGCTTGGATCCAAAGGTGTTCTTCCGTCAGTGCCATGGCAGTGATACCAGTGGCCTGGCACTTCCATAGGTGAAAGAAAGGAAGATCATTGTTGCTAGCTCCAATAGTCCCAATAATGACATCTTTTGTTTATTTCAAATAGATTCATTTATTAAGACCTAGGACAGGTAACTGAAAAAACTGAAGAACCAAAGCACATACAGAGATATATAACGGGGGTTCACAGCCGTTCGTGGCTGGCACGTCTACCTTAAGGGTCAAATGTTACTACAATAAACAACAAAAGAGGAAGAACTGCATATCAAAGAGATAAGGACGTTTGAAGTTATTAGAGCATTCATTCTCACACTCGTGAGACACAACAGCTTTCCCTGAGAATCTAAACATCCCCTAGCCAGATGGCCCTGGCTATTAAGTAGTAAATACCACAATTCAGCTTCTAAGGGAAAGATATATGCAAGAGCTTGACATACTGCTCCCCTCAGCCGGGTCCTCGGGGTTTTGGGGGAAATTGTTTGTAAAATTGTTTGATTAACAGTGGAGCTTTTACGTCTGTTTCAACTATCCATGCAACATGTGAGGGTGGGAAATACTTCCATCTAACCAAATAATACAGCACCCCCCGCTTCATCTTAGCATCCAGGATCTCTCCCACTTCGTAATGGTTCTGATCCCCCACTTGGATTGGTTCCAGTGCCTCTGGCCAGGGGTGCCATTTTGTTACCCCACGGTCCCGGCAAAGTAAACTGGAATGGAAAACAGGGTGAATTTTACTAAACATTTTAGGCAGTTCTAATTTCACAGTCACTTTGTTTATCACCCTTTTGATTTTAAAAGGCCCCACATATTTGTAAGCTGATGCAACGGTAAGTTCTTTGTGGACAGAAACATGGTGTCACCCACTTTGCTCCTGTGTGGTTGTAGAGGGTTCCTTGATCCTGGGCAGAATTTCAGTGGCCTGCGGAAGGATAGGTGGGGAAGACCCTCTCTGCTACCCTTACTCCACTGGCCCTGCTTTGGGTCCAAGCCATGATTCATGAGCAACGTACTCCCAACACTGAGGAAGAAAAGGTCATCAAAACAAGCTGTCCCACTAAATCAGTGATGAACATGAGGAGAAATAAAGCCAAAGTAAATGGCAAGAAAAGTGTTTTGCAGTCATCGCCAATGAGGTCATATAATCCATCATTCAAATATTTCCCACCTTCATTTAAAAAATAATAAGGTCCTTTGTCCCCATGTATTTTCATAGATTACTGTTGAGAAGCTTTGATGTCCTTTCCAGACGTTATTCTATGAACTATTAAAACACACAGTGTTTGCTTAGTGAAGCAATAGAGGTTTCGCTTTCAAATAGCTTCTGTAACTAACAAAGAATTGTCTATTTGTTCTTTCTGCTTGTTACAATTCCTGGGAATTTAGTCACAGTTGTTTACATAATCCTTGCCCTTCCCTAAAAATATTACTAGTCCTTATTCATTTGAACTGAACCTGAACTTTTATAACTAAATAACCCTTTTCCAGAGCTAATAAAAACTATTTATGATATGTAAGAACTGAAGCTCCCCCCAAAAAGCATTTGCTACTGAGTTGTCTATTTGGCAATCTGCCCATTTTTCAGTGAATGGACTTTTCAGCTCAGGAAAGCAGTTTCATATTAGTGGTTTGAATTAGTGGCACAGTTTTTCCATGCAATGTTGTTTTGGTTTACAAACTAAGGATACAAATCAGCTCAAGTTTTAAATCAAAGCAGTCTATCTTAATTGGTTTGTGACTTGACTTGTTTGGAATGAAGTTTGTGTATCTCACACTATGGGCTGGTTCACACCAGCAGTCTTATCACCATGACTGATAACTTGCTTGTGTCACAGCTGTCACAGACTGAATGACCACATCAATCTCTCTTAAATAGTCCCTCTCAGTAGTGTCAGTTCAGTATTGATATTCAACCACTACATGCCAAGTGAACAGTAACAAAGTGTACATGTGTGTTAGAATCAGACTTCAGGCACAAAAATAGAAGCCAAAAGAACCAGTTGTAGCTGGCACTTCTTAAACAACTTTGGCTTTCCTCTGTACAATACATGCAACTTAGCTTTAATTTTCTGAAATAAAAGGGTCTCTCGCAAGTTTCAGAATAGGGGTTTAAATTGACTTTGGTGAGAGTGAATGACAAATTTCATTTTCATTTATGCTTTTTTTTACCATTCAATTAGCTATTAGTTTTCATTCATTTATGGTTTTGATGATAACATTTACCATCATCATCATGCACTTGTACAAAAAAAATGTTGCAGGCAAAGTTTACATCCCAGGTGGAAGTCTCATCTACAAAAACAGTTGCAGAAAAATTATCTGAGCATGTTGTTTGTACCAGCGGTGCTATTTCACTATGACATAGCATTTGTACATAGGGGTGTGTGCAAAATGCTTTTTTTGATTCAGATTGTTTTATTTATTGCAGCCCTTGCCTGGGTCTGTTTTTATGGATCCGTTTTTAAAACTTTTGTTAAAATTGCTGTGGGTTTCAAAAGGAAATTTTTGTTTTCTTTCCAATAGGAATGACATTAGTACAGATGATACCCCTTTCCCATAGAATCCTGCTTGCAAAATTTCAGGCAGGTAGGCAAAAGCATCTCTGTTTTAGAGGTCATTAAATGCAAAATACATTTCCAGATGTAAGTTCTCTTTTCAACTGGGATGCAATTCTCAAGGATTATATCTCTCACCCAAAGGATCATTCCTTGACAAGCTTTAGTAATGTGAGGCAAGGTACAGAGCCAATTACAATTCCAGTTTTCAGGGCAAGCAAAGGAAGGTGTTAGGCTACCTAAGAAAGTAACCATCACAGAAGAACAGGCAGAGCTGGACACTGGAAGCACATTGTCAAGGATAAAGCAAAACTACAGAGTAGGGTTGCCAGCCTCCAGGTGGGGCCTGGAGATCTCCCACTTTTACAACTGATCTCCAGCTGGTAGAGATCAGCTCCCCTGGATAAGTACCAGCATATGAGGGAAAGTGGATATCCACCTAAAAACCTGAGATTTTTTTGTTCTATATAGATATCAAACTAAACCATTCACCAGTAAGGACATAGATAAGGTCCTTCTTCAACAAGAATGTTATTGGATAGATAGGCTCCAGACACTTGCACCAAAGGGCATGAATTTGAATATGGATTTGTCAGCATTTTTGTGAACGGTGGGGAAATAGTGAGAAACTGAGAGGGTAAAGAATCTGATTTAAGAATCAGAATGCCTTTCACTTATCAGTGAGACAAGGGCAGTGAAATGGCGAGAGCCAGAAACAGAAAGAGCAATTAACATGCGTTGATCCAAGTTGTTAAATGTGGTACTGAGGGTGAGTGTGCATTGCCACATAAATTGTGTATATTATAAGCATGGTTAATTTTTATCAATCTGATATAATTTGTTTATGTAACAAATAGCTCTAGGATAAAATATTGAGAATAAAAGGCTGACGAAGGACAGAAACCATAAAGAACCCTGGGCTGGCGGTCCCTTACTCTCTCAAAGAATAGCTGGAAATTTGAACTCCACCCAAGTTGCTGAATACAAGCTTGAGCACAAGTTGGGACAGCAGGAAGGCATCTGCCTCTAAGGAACTGTATTTTTTAAAATCTTTTTACAGCAGGCAGTGTGGGGGAGTGAATGGAACTTTTTTTCCAGCTCCGTTGGTTTAATCATGTATTATGTATATTTGTTGAACTAAGTACTATGAGTGGTTAACAAGTTACTAATGACGATTATTGCTACACAAGTATTTTGATAAATGTAGTCTGGATATACACTCACTGTGTAAAGTGTTATTGCTATGCCAGTGATTTTTGGCTTTAATTATCCCTTGGAGAAAACAGCTGCTTTGAAGGGTGAACTCTATAACATTGTACCATGCTGAGGCCACTCCCCTCCCCAAACTCCAGCCTCTCCTCGCTTCACCCCCAAAGTCTCCAGACATTTTCCAACACTGGCAACCCTACTACAGAGGCACAATTAGATGTTATCTACACTCAGTCAGTGTAGGGGCTCCTATATTTATTTTTAAATATTTATATTTTTTGGAAACAAAATAAAATGAGATTAAAAGAAAAATGATTACATTATATATATATGTATGTATATATGTATATATATGTATGTATGTATGTATGTATATGTATATGTATATATATCTCAAAAGGTGATAATATATAACAAAATATATAAAGTAGAACATATTTCTCCCCAATGCCCCCTTCATTACATTGAAATATTTATGGGTCATTGTTTATAAAATACTATAAAACTTTCTTCTGTTGGTATACATTTATATTTAACATTTAACATTTTGAATTTTGTAGCTAAGCTGAATTATTAATATCATTATTGCATGCTTGGTACTGCATATTTTCATCCTTTCTATACACTCACTAATACTTTTAGCAAATAGGTATTCTTGGTGCTTGGGGGGCAACAGTGTTTTGGCTTCTGGAGTTTGCCAAAATTGCTGTCCCACTCAGATGCACTAGTAATCAATCAAACACATACCATTCAGTCACTAGTAATTAGTAAGCAAAGCAAAGTTCAAATTCCAGAACCTTACTAAATGAACACTGAGTCCAACTGGTCTCCTGTGGCCTGGAATGAAACCATATACTGATTCACATTTATGAACCACATACAGCCTGCAAGCTGCATGCACTCTGACAGAGCAATGCTGTGCAGTCTGCAGTCCCCTCCCATGAAGCTGGGGGAGGGAAGCATGAACATAGCAACATTGTACTACTTGTTCTGCACTGGTCAGACCCCATTTTGACTACTGCTTCCAGTTCTGGGGGGGGGGTTTATAGGAAGGACAAAGGAACTTTAGAGTAGGTACAGAAGAGAATGAAGATGATCAGGGGTTTGCAGACTAAGGCCGATTCTGCACTGGGCAAAAGACCCAGTAATACCACCCTCTCAGATGGTTCAATCCACACTGAAAACTGGCCTCAAGACTGTCTTGCTCCAGAGTTTCCGGTACGATCCACACTTGAAATCCTGGAAAAGGAGTGAAGCTGCTTTAACCGCGGTGTTGATGCTTCCTTTTCAAGACCTGTATTTTAGAGGTTTTTCAGCCGCTTTTATTCTTTCTGTAGCTTTTCTTCATTACCACCAGCAGGTGGCGCTTCCTGCAGCAATCATCATTGGTCAGCTACAATGTGACGCGCATTTCGTCATTCCTTCTGCTGAGAGCTGTGAAAAGTTCCTCATCATTGTTTCAAAAGTTCTCCAACCTGCTGGTACTCGCGGCACGGGAGAGAAAAGACACTACTGGTTTTCCTGCACTTTTTTTGGGGGGGGAGAGAAAAAAGTTCTCTCTCTGTGATTTTTTGTGATCTAGAGAGAAAAAGCAGTCTGTTTTTCCTTATTTCCTTATTGAACAAAGGATTTGCTTTCCCTGCATGGAGCAGAAAAAAAGGACACGGGCATATAAGAATTTCAAAACACGCGGTTTTTTTGTAAGTATATTCGTCATGCAAAGGAGGGGGGGGGAGAGGGAAGCTGGGATCAGCCATTGCCTGGCTGGCTGTGCAATCTGTAGCAGCATATGAGAGGCTTAAAAAAAATTCTGCTTGCAGTTTCCAATTTCCAGCAAGGGTGAATAAAAAATAACTTTTGGCTGTTTGCAGAGAAAAAAACTGTTTTTTATTATCTTAATTTAAAAGGGAAGGCATTTAAAAAAATTCTGTTCAAACGGGTTAAAAAGAATTTCCTTTCAAAAATCCTAGATTCTGTTCAAAACTCATTGGATCCATTCAAAAATCTATTCAATAATCTCACTGGCTTACACTCCACAGTATTAGATTCTTATTCAAAAATCACTGACTCCCATTCAAAAAATCTATTCAAAAATCTCTGACTTCCATTCAAAAATCTATTCAAAAATCACTGACTTCCCTTCCACAGTACTAGATTCCTATTCAAAAATCACTGACTTCCCCCCCTAGTTTTTTTCTGTACTGACGGGAGAGAGGAAGAAAAAAACTCTTTGTAGTTCTTTGCCTTTTTGTCTAAGGGATCTCTGTGCTGACCATGTGGTCACTGGTTCTTTGTTTTAATAAGTTTTTCTGTGGGGGAAGTTTTGTAAAAAAAAAGTCTGGCTGGGGTTTTCAAAGTAATGCTGTTTGTTTGTTTGCCACCCCTGTGTTGGCATTAAGGCTTTTTTGGACTGTTTCTCTGTTCTCATTGCACAAACGTGCTATTTGTACCTGGTCTGCCTTGCAGGGCTGGCGTGCAAGTGCAGAGCAGAGTTGTTAGTGGGTAGATGTGGCAGCTGCCTGTAGTTCCTGCTAGGCATGCCAGGGAGAGACTGTAGAGAAAAAAAAGGGGGGGGGAGAACATGTGGGATTTCTGAAAAGGGGGGAAAAAAACATGGCTGCCCTTGTAAGGTTGCCAGTCTCCAGTTGGAACCTGGAGATTACTTCCAAAATTATATCTTATGCCTGGACCTTAAATACCATGTCTCTTTGGGGAAAAGGGCTTAAAGAAAAATAAGAAACCATGTGTTATGGTTTTCCAATGCAGTCTTCAAATATTTGAAACCTCCAGGCTGGAGCTGGCATCCTAAAGTTTCACTTATAGCCAATCGTTTGCAAAAAGGAAATGGTCAGAGTTTTTTTGGTTTTTCTCTTTTGAGTTTTGAATACTTTCATTGGCTGCTATCATTAAACACAAAAAATCCAGACTTCATTTGCATGTCTCCAGGTCTCGGCTGGAGATCTCCAGGTTTGCCCTGGATATTGGCATTTTTTTAAAAAAAAGACTCCTAAAAAAAATTCTGTTTCTTCTTAGATATATATGCACATATGCCTAAATATATGCATATATAGATATTTCTGATGATTTGTAAAACTTTAGAAATCAATGCAGAAAAATATGTCATTGTGCTTTCTCTCTTTACAATTCACAGCGGATAAGACTGGAGGCAAATCGTTTCTGAGGATGGGAATGCAGAAGACGGTGGCTGTGCTCTGGAAGACAGCCTCAGGATGTTCAAAATCCTACAGTGGAGGGGGGGGGAATACTCTTCTTAGCTGCCTTCATTATTTATTCTTAGCTGCCTTCATTATTAGCAATTAACTGCTAAGGCCATCAAAGTCAGCCTGTGGTCCCCTGACCACTTGACACTAAGTGAGAAATCTATCACTTTTGGGGAGCTTCAAAGGAACCAGTTTTGGGAAAACAAGGCCATAAAGTCATTTGGCCAGTGTCATTAAAATGCCTATGTTGGGGGATGGATCTATGATGCGAATGGTCTCTGATTGGATATTACACATATGACACCCCAATTTTCCATTGGTGTGACACTCTGCCCCCTCATTGGGTAGGTTAATTGAGTGATGTGATTTACGTAGGAACAGGAATCCTGAGAGCAGAAGAAGAAAAAAAAAAGAAGCAAAAAGGGAATGCCTCTCCTTCCTCCACCCCCTTCCTACCCTCACCCCCCTTCCTCTCAAGAGAAATCTCCCTCCATAGGCAGAATTCCCGAGGTTTCTGTGCAAGAGATAACTGCAGATCAACCAAGGCGTTCTTGTGCAGGCAAGGGAGAGGATGAATCTGTGTGAATTCAGTGTTCTAGTCACCACGCTCCATTGCAAAGAATAAAGTCAATGGCAAACCTCCTTTAGAATTCCGTATTATCATAGATTTCCTATAGCATCAACAATGTCATCCCTTTTTTTCTACTTGGAATAAAGATTTCCTGTTCCTTTGAAATTCTGAAACATGGCATAGTTATTCTTCCTTGTGGGTGGTTGAAGGTGAGGTGTGCTTTCATCACCATGGTTATTCAAGCACATTAGCATTCCATTCAATTAATAAAAAAGCTATGAATATGCCTTTTATAAGAGGTAGCTTGATATGCAGACAGGCCCGAGGCTCCCTCTAAGCTGTGGAGTTTTGCGAGCCGCTGCATAAAAGTTTGCTCAAGTCCATCCTTCTTGAGCTAAGACAAAAGTGTGTGAGCCGGAAGCTAAAATACTGTGAGCTAGCTCATACTAACTCAGCTTAGAGGGAACCCTGGCCTGGCAGCAGCTCTCCCTCGGGGGTCTCTGGCAAAAAAGGGTCTTTTCTTTTCCCACCGGTGTCACACCCAGCCAAGGGTTTTCAGCCATGGCACTAAAATTGTGCGGCTCCCTCCCCAGGGAAGGAGGGTTCTTGGACCGTCCCCCAGGTGGCGTTTTCTCCAGCAATCCTCATTGGTCGGTCCTATGTGACATCCTGATCGGACTACCAGGCAACAATGGGCCGAGGGGGAGGGGGAGGCTAAAAGAGAGGAAATCTCCTGCTGGGAGAGCTGTTAAACATATCAATGGATGGCCAAATTGACACCTAGGCGAAAAGCTACTTGGCTTTCAGGTGAAGATGCATTTTTTTCCTTGGGGCACCATCCGAGGGACAAAGATTTAGGCAGTCTGTGCGCTTGAAATGAAATTGAGAAGGCAATCCGTTTCTCAGTTCTGCTACCCAAGAATCATGAAGGAAGAATGGTCTCTGAGCCTATGCAGAGTTCCACACTCATGGCATAAGGCAGTCCTTTTAGCAAGTACTAGCTCAAGCACTCCCACATGAGGAAGCCCCAGTCCTTTTCCCCAGAAATGTTCTGTCCTTAGCTCATCCCATTTGGGGAACTTGAAAGCCATAATTCTGGGGAACTTCAGAGAATGGCATTCCCACATGAGCAGGTTTTGTCTGTGAGCCTCCCCTCCCCCCAAGGGAAATCTAACTTTAAAACCTGAATGTCTCCTAGAATAGAGAAACCTTGTTTTGTAAGGTTAACAGGTAACAGAGGCATCTTTTCCCTCAAGTAAATACAGAAAAAGAGAAATAACATTAGACAAGGGCAGTCCTCCAGCCAAGAGCTGGAGATCCCCTGGAATCCCAGCAAGGTTTCCAGCCTTTAGTTTTTTCTGCAGGGTGAAGGGAGTTTGATGTAATATCTTTATTTTAACCCTTTAAAATGGCAGAATCAAGAACCTGAGAAAAAGAGGTTGAAAAAGGTTTTGTTAATTCAAAACATTCAGGGCAAATGGTTAGGAAATGACCATTTCAACTTTCAAATTGGCTGAATGTAAATCTTTGAAACTCCCAAGCTCATCTTTCTCTGCCACTTATAAAATCAGAAAATATTCATTGCCTCAGCTCTATGAATTTTACAGTGGTATAGCCTCTGAGCTTGTATGGAGTGCCTAAAGACTAGCCTAAATAGAGCTGGCTAAAGTATTGCAAATGCTCAGCACTCGTGCTCCTCCTCCATCAGGAAGAAATGCTAATCATCCCCCCTCTTGCTCACAAAAGCCCACAGTCGATCTCAGTAGGCTAGATATATGTTTTATTTAAGGGCCAAGTATTAACCTGGGTGCACCTCCTAATTTAAGGTTTGAACAGCTAAGCTAATAGTACTGGGCCAAAGGCTACTTTCTTCAGCACAACCGATGTGAAGGTGACTGACATATTTGTTCATCATGCAGTGTCCCTGAAGGGTCTGGGTAAAAGCCGACCTGGAGTCCCTCCCTGGCTGGGAGGGGGGGACTCCCCCTTAATGCAGTGAAAAATAGAGCAATCCATAATAAACGTGACCTGTCACTCACTAAAAGGCTCGTCCCTCAACACGCCCTCTGTTTGCTTGAAGGGGGATGGGCCCTAGCCTCCTTTTCTGTTTGCTGGAAGGGGGAGTGGCCTTTCTATAGTCTCTGAAGGTGGAGGGGCCCTTGTCTCTTGTTCTGTTTGACTGAAGGGGGAGGTGCCCGCCTAGTCTCTTGTCGGAATACACGTGGAAATATATCTTGGAAATATATTACGAGACGTGTTGCGGCTCGTCCCTCAACACGCCTTGGTAATCTTCTTGTGAAGGTGGAAGGGAGAGGAACTTTCTCCTGCCTCAATTAAAATAAGAGCACTTCGTGAAGGGGGAATGGGGGGAGAGAGAGAGATGGGTAATGCCTGGCCAGGCGGCGGTCATTAGTAGCCCCACCCCCACTAACAGTTTTGGTAAAAGATAGACTGAAAGGAAAGCAAGACTTGTGCCTGCACAATAACTCCATTTCTCATCATCCCCTGCTCCCATGCCTGATGTTGGAGCATGTGCAGTGTAAAAACGCAAATGATAAAAAAAATGCAGCTGGCTGGGACAGCGGGTAGGAGCCAATTTCACAAGAGAGCCGTACCCGAGCGACCCTAGCCATGACCAGAAAGCAAATCGACGATCAAGGACTAATTGGGAAAGCAGTCCATCTCAGCAACATGGTTCGTCTACTTGCACACACTATATGGTTCCCTTATGCAGTAATGCAGTCAAGGGCTGCATAGGAAAATTCCCACTTTGCTCAGGACTCTTTTTGCGATGAAGGCTCACGAGTGAGGGGATCCCACGGTGCACAGTAGTGTGTTGTGCATCAGCTCTCTGACCTCTGGAGGGAGGGCTACATGGGCCAGAACATTTTTTTTCTTGGTGCCAACTTGCAGGCAAATCAGATGTTACAATGAGAGCAATGGCGCCACCTTGTGGATACAGTGCAGAATGCAGCCTTGGTTTTCATTTTCTCCCCCACCTGTCTGGATTGCACAGATTTACTCCAGAGCTACATAAGCCAGCTTCAGTCCGGCTTCAGTCCACAGAAACTCTGGCTTAAACATCAATGCAGAATCGGCCTAAGCCTTATGAAGAAAGGCTGCACAAATTGGGAGAAGAGGAGGTTGAGGTAGGATATGATTACTCTTATAGAGTATTTGAAGGGCTGTTAATTAGGAGAGTAGGGCTCTATTTCAGTTGGAAGTGGAAGACAGGAATTGTAATAATTGATTTAAATTATGGCTGGGGGATATTGGTGGACTATTAGGAAAAACCTTTAAACAATAACAGGAGTTCAGTGGTGAATCAGTTGCCCACGGATGTTGTGGGTTTTCCCTCCTTGGTTAGATGATTATTTGTCAGGGATGCTTTAGGCCATGCTGTATGGTGCTGGGGGTTGAACTCGATGATCTTTAGACCCCTTCCAGCTTTTTAATTCTATGGGCGTTTTCGCACTGACCTTAATTGGCAGCGACGTCCCTCTTCACTGCGCAGGATCTGCGCGGATTTCGCACCAATTGCTGCGGAGCACCCGGAAGAGCCGCAAAGTCCCGCGGCTTTTGCGGTGCAAATGGAAACTGGAGAAGGATTTCAGGTAAGGGAGGACATATGATGTGAAGCAGAAAGTGATGCTAACGGTGGAGATGTTCTGTTCTGTTAGTGGGTTGCTATATGAAATATTATTTCCTTTTGGTTTTAAGTAAGACTAAATGTGACTGAGCAGTAATCAGTATGTTTGCTGTTCACTGAAATGTCAATGATATGTGCATATGATTCCATCATGTTTAATTAATATAACCAATTAGATTTCAAAACTTTTATTAGAAGACCAACAAGCTGTGTAGTGTATATCTATTTGTCCGTCTGTGTATAAAACTACAGGTTAAAGGGTGAAATTAGAACTTGCTGATGTCTCGCTGCTGGCAACTTCTCCTACAATTGCTAATCAATGAACAAATATTTTTAGTCAGAAAATGATTGGACTGAAGTTATTCTTCTGTGTATTATATGATTCCACACACACCCAACTCCAAGTAGGGTTGGTGTTATGTATTGCATCTCACCGGGTTCTTGTTGCCTGAACTTGAGACAAGCACTTCTTGCAAACCAGGATACTGAAGCCTGGAAGAACTGGCCAATCAGGATGCTAGACATGTAACAACTTGTAACAAAGAAATGCAAATGAAGGATTCTGGGGTGAGCCAAAAGGAGTAACTGTTGCCTGCAAGGGGGGCATGGTTAACCATCACCAGAGTATATATAGTTGCAGTTTTGCCTGTGTTGCTCTGTGATCGTTTCTTCTAAAGTGTTCTTGGTTGATTCAGAGCTGGCTGAACCCATTTTATTTCAGTTGCCAACTTCCAGGTGAGGTCTGTAGATCTCCTAGGATGACAACTGATCTCCAGATGAGATTAAGGGAAGGATGCCACCCCCAGTGCCATGGGGAGATCACTGGTTGAACATATCCTTCCACAGCATAGGGATCCAGCATGGTGAAGTGGTTAAGAGTGGTTCTCCAGAAGTTTGATTCTCCATTCCTCCACCTGAAGCCCACTGGATAACCTGGGTAACTTGAGAGTTCTCTCAGAACTCTCTCAGCCCCACATATCTAATAAAGTTCCTGTTGTGGGGAGGGAAAAGGAATGTAATTGTAAGCCGCTCTGAGACTCCTTAAGGTAGAGAAAAGTTGGGTATAAAACCTCCCCACTCTTCTGTCCTTTTTATACCTTCACATGGTAGGGAGGTGGGAAGCCATCTGCTGCAATAACACTTATGGAAAAGAGCCTGTCCACAGCCTCACCCACATGGTAGGGTTGCCAGATCCTAGGTACAAGCAGGGGATCCCTTGCTTTGGGGGGCTTTTCCCTACTGCCGGCTAGCTAGCAAGTGGGGGAAACCCTGCCCCCAAGCAGCCCCGCACTGCATCCCCAACATGATGATGTCATGTGGAAGTGGAGGGAATTATTCTGCCTGAAATTCTGAGTCCTAATTTATCCTCAGCAATAGAATACTGGCCAGCGAAGAACATACACCGACTTAATAACTTGACTTAAGCAAATTAAAATGGTTTACATTAGGCACAATATAATCACTAAGCAAATCAAATAAACACATAGACAAAGCATAATACATGAAGAAAGACAAATATGACACAGACCATGGAAAACAACCATAAAGAGAAACAGCAAATGGTAACATAGCAAGAAAAATAGCCTGTCTTCCTTTCCTGTTAAAGTAAGCTAAGACCAGCTCTCTAAGTTCCTCTAAATGCTAAGCACTGAAAGGCTTTGCACTAAAAAGTGGAAACAGCCTAAAGAAAGAAAAGGGACAAAGGAACAATTAATGAGGGGCCAGGGTTGACAAGAGGGTAAATTGCTACTAAGAAGTCTGTAAAGAAGAGAGAAGGGGAAAAAAATCTGAATAAGTACATGCACAGGAAAGCTCATCCCTTGAATAAACTTTTGTTGGTCTAAAGGTGCCACTGGACTCAAAATCTGTTCCTAAAAATCCTGTCCATCTCTCACCAAGTCTTGGCATTACTTAGGACCAAATCCAGGATCGTCCCACCCCTGGTAGGTTCTGAGACCATCTGCTCCATAGCACAGTCATTGAGAGCATCAAGAAACTCAATCTCTTTCTCTCAAACACATATTGACCCAATCAATCTGTGGGTAGTTAAAATCACCTATTACGACACAGTTTTTACGTTTAGCCTCTATCTTTAAGCCTTCTATCATATTATAATCGTCCTCTCTCTTTTGATTTGGTGGGCGATAACAAACTCCCATAGTTAAATTTCCTTTTGGGCCCTCTATTTCAACCCAAAGCATTTCTAAAAGGGAATCTAATTCTCTGACCTCAGTCTTACTGGACCGTATATCCTCTCTAACATACAGAGCCACCCCACCTCCAACCCTTCCCTCCCTATCCTTTTGATATAACTTATATCCAGGAATCACCGTGTCCCACTGATTCTCCTCATTCCACCAAGTTTCTGAAATTCCCACAATGTCTGTGTTTTTTCCCAACACTAAACATTCCAATTCACCAATTTTACTTCGAACACTTCTAGCATTTGCATACAAACATCTATAATTTCCCAGGCAAGCTAGGCCCGCCACCTTCCTCCTGCCGCCTTGAAACTCTGGCAGACAGTCCATACTGTTTGTCACCATCACAGTGGACAACTCTGATCCGTTACCTGGTAGAAAAATAGCAGCAAACCCTTCATCACTTTGAGACGAGTCCTCCTGAACCAGAGACATTTCATCTCCTGTTGGCTTTCCCCCAAGATTTAGTTTAAAAACTGCTCTGCCACCTTTTTGATTTTAAGCGCCAGCAGCCTGGTTCCATCCGGGGACAAGTGGAGACCGTCTCTTTTGTACAGCTCCCACTTGTTCCAGAAAGCATCCCAGTGCCTAACAAACTTAAATCCTTCCTCCTTACACCATCATCTCATCCACACATTGAGACTTCTAGTTTGCGCCTGTCTCTCCTGTCCTGCGTGTGGAACAGGTAGCACTTCTGAGAAGGCTACCTTGGAGGTCCTGGCCTTAAGTCTCCTGCCTAGCAGCCTAAATTTTTTTCTCCAGAACCTCACGTCTGCATTTCCCCACATCGTTGGTGCCAACATGCACCACGACCACAGGCTCCTCCCCAGCACTGTCTATCAGCCTATCTACTACACGTGTAATGTCCACTACCTTCGCACCAGGCAGGCAAGTCACCATACGGTCAGTACGCGGTTTCACCACCCAGCTGTCTACTTGCCTAAGGATCGAATCACCAACTACCAAACCCCCCCCTCTTCCCCTGCCCAGGGATGGTTCCTTGGTGCGAAAGGATTCCCGCTCACCAACCGAAGAAGAGGTCCCTTCTGAGGGCGCATTCCCCTTATCCTCAGCACGGTGCCCTGTTCCCTCTCGACCCTCACGCTCTCTGGCAGCAACGGGGCTGCTATGTTCAGAGCGGGGCTCATCTAATACGCCCCTGAGAGTCTTCCCCAAATGCCAAACTGACCGTCTCTGCTTCTCCAGGGCAGTCACCTCGGCCTCAAGGGTATGAACTCGTTCCCTGAGGACCAGGAGCTCCTTGCATTGAGCACACACCCAAGACTTCTGTCCTTTGGGCAGACAGTCGTACATGTGACACTCAGTGCAAAACACTGGAAAGCCCCCAACCTCCTGCTGGCATTCTATCTTCAATATATATGTGTGTGTGTGTGTGTATATATATATATATATATATATATATATATATATATATATATACATACAGTCCTCTTTAAATGTTGTTTGTTTAAGTGGCTCCCCTTCTGGAGGGTCAACTTACCTTATTGGGAGAACAAGGAAATCAGGCATCTGGGTTCCTGGTCCTTAGGGAGCCCCTAGGCAAAGAGCCACAGGCCAAGAGCCCTTTGGCAAGGTGCAGCTTAAAATGCAAAGAGGGTGGAGCAGAGGCACTCCTAAGCAATTAGCAGCAATCACTCTCAATCTCTTTCACCTTTAGCCCACTCAACCAAACAAAGAGCAAACAAAAAGCAGTTCCCCAGCTATCACAACTCAGAATTTTAGGCAGCCCCCCAAACCTTGGAATTAAGTCTTTCAAAACTTAGAAATTCTCAGCAACTTCTCCAGCTGTCTCAGCTATCAGAGCTGCTCTGCTCCTCTCAGACCTCTGTGAGTGTTATCTCAGAGATAAACTTTTCATTCTATTTCTTTTCATTTCCAGATCTACAAACATGGATTGCAGCAAATCCAAGCCCCAAAAGACAGCTGCCACAGTAAATAAATCAGTCACAAACCACACACAGAGCTCTATTTAATAAATAAATATTTGATCACAGAAAACAATTTTATGATGAAGTTTCAATCCTTACACAAAATCAGAGCTGCCTTCAGACCCCAAAACAGGCCAGTAGTCTCAAGATCTACAAACATTTGGCACCACCAGCCCGCTCTTTCACTCCACTCAGGCTTCAAGATCTTTGAAGAACAGGATACAGATGTTTAACTTGAACAGTGTACATGGAGGTACTAATAAGTGTTCCCTCTAAACTGAGTTAGTGTAAGCTCGTTTACAGATTTTTAGCCTCCAGCTCACACATTTTTGTCTTAGCTCAGAAAGGATGACCCTAGAGCACACTAATTTATGCAGTAGCTCACAGCTTTAATGCCAGTTGCTCACAGAGTAGAGTTTTTGCTCACAAGGCTCGGCCGCTTAGAGGGAACAGTGGTGTGTACGAATGCATAGGGGGAGAGGGCCCTGCTCTCAGTGCCAACAAGAATGCAATGTAACCAGTATGACCACACTGCCTTTCAACTCATTTCCAGTATACTCTCTTAGGAACAGAAGAGTCCAACAAAACACACAGGCACAGAGATCTGGGTACACAGCTTTTTTTTTTAAGATCAATGCAACTAAGTTTGAGAATCTCTGGTCTACATAATGAAAACACATCACACATAAGGAGAATGCAAAGAGTACAGTCGGAAAGAAAACAAAAATCTTGTCTCCAAAGCTCATGAGGGTGAAAATATAAACTAAGCATTCTGATATTAACATGAAAGAAAGCACATTAAAATGTTCAAGATTCCATTTTAAACCTTGCGCTGATGATAAAATCCAATCAGCCAAGACAGCATAATATGTACAATGAACAGTGCAAAAAACTGGGATTATACAAATAAAGACCAAATATTTATATATATAAATATTGTAATACATCACATCCACTAGATTTCACAGTTAGAGAACACTAACTGTGACAGTAGAATACATCCAGTAAAAAGTGCATTACTGAGTTAATTAAATTCAGTGACAGCCAAAAAAAGAAGAATGGCTGGTACCTTAGGCAACAGAGAATACTGCAGAAGTGACTGCCAAAGAAGCAAAAATACAGAACAGCTGGTTGGCTTGCACAGATACAGCAGAGCTAGGGATGTCAGCCTCCAGGTGAGATCTCGGGACCCCTGGGGCGCAGTCACACGTAACAGTTAAAGCGGCCTCAGCACGTTGAAATTTGTCCCGAAGAATACCGATTCGGCTCTGGCATGATCACACGAGCCTCCGTGAAAGTGACTTTGCTCCGTGTTGTATCATCATTGAGTGACCAGACTTTGAGTGCTATTGCAGAGTTTTTATCGGTCATGCACAGAAGCGAAGAAGCTAAACCAACTCAGTATCACCTGGAACCAGCAACTGACACATCAGACTGAGCCTTCTGATGTGGGGTTTCATTTGGAGCATGCGCACAGCTCGAATGGCTGAATTTGCTCGCAGATAGATCCTGCGTAGTGTTGCTTCACCAAGCCGTCTTGCGCACTTGTCAGCCCACTTTCTGTTTGCGGATTGGTATTCCCTCGCCTTTGATGTCCTTGATCCATCAAGATTGCCATTTCAATTCCGCTTCTCCATTCCCACATTTTTGTAATCTGTCTGAGCAGTGGAGACCATGGACGTAGAAATAGCATCTGCAGTTTATGGGCTAATTAGGGATGTTGTGGCCCTATTATCTACTTGCATGGCAGTGATCATATACCATGAGTTGGAGATGCAGGGCAGAAGGAGGAGGAACGCGATTTACTGTCAACGCCTGGCTGCCCGTGGAAGGAGGCTCCGGTTGCGCATATTGCACAATGCCCTGAACACTGAGAGGATCGGTCATCTGGCGGCAGAGGGGCAACACAGGAGATGGTGGAGTTACCCTCGGTCCACGGAATGGTGGAGGGTTTTTGCGGCTCATATATGGAAGAACGAGCAATGGATAGAGAACTTTTGAATGTCCAGGTGAGCGATTGTTTTTGAGTTGATTTCATTGCACATTACTTATTTCTCTCGAATTTGACAGTCAGTTCCTTGGATAAGCACACAAACATTCGAGATGTTTACAATGCGAGGTGGGGTTTCTCTCATGGTTTCGTGCATATGCAGTGTGTGAAGCAACAATCACAGAGTGGATCTACTGAGCCAAGGCTTTTTTCCTTCTATTGGCTGAGGCCTTCCTCAATCCCCTGGGGAAGGAAGGAAAAAACCAAAGCTTCCTTTGCCAAGTTCCCTGGATCCCATGGGAAAAGTGCAAAGAAGGCACCTTTAGGACCGAGTGCTAACGTTATAAGCATGTTTTAAATTTTCTAATACATATATTAAAGAGTATTTGTCTGCGTCCTTTATAAAGTTTATATCTCTGCTGCCTAATCTTAAATGGGTACACAGATGGCCTGGCCCAACCCAACAAGCCACCTTAAGATAAGGAACAGCCTTTCGCTTTGCTTGCCTTCTAAGCGTGACATCATGGGAAGGTATTACCAGACTGGGTGCTGCTTAGTGCACCTGGATGATGGATGAGGCTTTGAGAGAGATAGCCCTCCCCAGGATCAAAGTGTGCATGACCATTTGGGTTCTCCGCACTCCAAAATCGCCTCCAGTGTAACCCCACTCTCCCCCTGGAGATCTTACCCCTCTCAGCCTGCAATGGTGACTCCAGACCACTTTCTCCGCCTTTAACGCCACCCGTTACTCTTCTGCCATATGCCCAACCTGTATAAATTATACCTTACTCCACCAGAACTTCCATTCTAGAAAAGAGGGCTTTGAGATCCAATTGGTGATGGCACATAATCTTTACTTAAAATAGCAAGATGATTGTGTGGGCATCATGATGGACATTTGCTTGGCTGTGACCTGGTCAAGTATACAAGAATTCACCATCATCGTATGTGGATGGCCAGCTTTCCACTTACCTCTCTTCCTGTGCATTCCAGTGCCGTCTAGGATTTAGGATCTCAATTCCAGCTCCGGAAAATGCCTGAGCCATTCAATGCATTAAAACAATTCTTTCTCATTTCTCATCGAATTTTTCTTTTTCCGGACAGAGATACCTTCAACTGGCTGGTCACCACTCTGAGGCCATGTCTGGAGAGATAGTCAATTACCATGCGAGAACCCGTGTCTGTGGAGGAGCATGTGGCTCTTGCTGTTTGGTGGATGGCAAACGGTATATGCTACAGACTACTTGGCAACCAATTTGGACTGGCTCGCTCCACCATCGTTGGCATAGTTGTTGAAGTGTGCCTAGCCATGGAGCAGGAGCTCCTACCATGCTCAGTATTCCTAGGACCACATGAGAGGGTAGATAGGACATGATCATGACTTAGAGAGTAGAAAACCTGAGGTCCCACTGCTACATCATGCTCCCCAGGACCGCAAATTAACCATTTGAGACCCAGCTAGATCAAAACTTCATACTGTATTTTCATGATGCCAATCTGAGGTAGAAAATGCGGATCCTGTGTGGTGCATAATGTGGAAGTTCTGCAAAATGGACTGCTGATCGTGAACTTTTTGATACAGCACTAACTCTCCTTGTTCTTATCCTGTAGATCATGTGTGGTTTTTCAGCCCTTGGATTTCCACAGTGTGTGGGTGTTGTCGACGAATGTCACGTGGCTATACGTGCACCGGTGGGCCAAGCAGATGAATATATAAATCAAAAACACTACTTCTCCATCCTACTGCAGGGGACAGTTGACCACACGGGTCGCTTTACAGATGTCGTCATAGAGGTCATAGCGGAAAATGCCATGATGCCCACATTCTCTGTTGTTCCAACTTGATTGACTTGAAGGACGCAAGAGAATGGGTGCCTGGTAATCCAACTCTAACTATACAAGGTGTCCAGGTTCCGCTCCTCATACTCGGCGATGCGGCATACCCCATGCACAGGTGGCTTATTACCCCATACACTGGGCAGCTGAGTTCTGAAGAGGCAAGATTCAATGCTATCCATAACAAGGCCAGATGTATCGTGGAATGAGCATTTGGGAGACTAAAGGCTCAGTGGCATTGCATTGAGCTTCAGAACGTTTTGATGCATAAGCAATAACCGTAGCCCAGCTTACTGTGAACCCTCTCCTTTAAGGACATGAAGTGGCTCCTGATCAGAAAATGACATCAGTTGAGGTGATAGTGCTGGACAACATCATAGGGCGCCTGGAGAGACTGGAGCTTTGGAGGGCTGAGATGGACAGCACTGGTAATATGCTAACTGTCTCCAACCTAGTTACCACGAAGCATTTCCTCAATAAAACCTGTGGTCAGTAACTGCTGGATGTTGACATCTAGGCCTTTCATGCACTGCCTCGGGGTGATAGCTTGGTCAATTCTTACCCAACTTTAAAAAAAAATTCAATACTGAGCACCAGTTCCTGAACTCCCTTACAGAATCTTGAGGCCCACCATTGAAATGACGACTGTCATTTGGAGAAGGAAGCAAGAGGGGGAAGGAAGCAGATGACTGCTTCCTTCCCCCTCTTGCTTCCTTCTCCAAAGCGGGTCACTTTGCAAGGTTTCATCTTTTACACAGGAGCCACAGAGCAATGCCTCTTTCATCCTTATTAGGAGAGGATTCCTCCCTCCTGCTCCCCAGGGTAGTTATTCAAAAGACCCGGAGCTTACTGTGTGCCGTTCCCAGGATCCCATGGCAGAAGCACGGCTAAGGCACCCTCAACACCATCGAGCTTCACTGCTCAAAGTGTGTGCTGTCATGAGGGACTGCAAATCAATTTTGCAATGTTTGTAACATTTTTCACACTGGGCCCTGTATAGTGTACCAAAACTCAACCACAAATTATGATCGCCCCCTCTTTCTGTTTGCTTGACTTTGCAGCTAGGCGTCATGATTACCACCTCAATTTTATTTATTTAGAGAGTCATGCAGCGACTTCATCAGAGGGACGTCGAGCATCAGATGAATGAAACCCTGAGACTACAGAGGCTGGAGGATAGTTTGGAGAGTGGAGAGAAGGAGAGGGATGGGGGTGAGGAGGAGAAGGAGAGGGAGGAGGAGGGAGAGAAGGGTGGGGTAGGGATGCTGATGCTGTTGAAGTGGGGGAGATGGGGGTGGGGGATGGGCAAACGCCATCCACAACCATGGGGACAGACACAGAAATTGCAGGGAGCATTGGTGGTCATCATGTGGCCTACCTGGACCCAGCCATGTGAGTTCCCAACTCCTCCAGATGCATTATTTGTCTCGTTTTGAATTGCTTTGACAATTACTTGTTTTGGAAATTTGACCAAAGGGGCAGGTGTTCGTGATGTTTTTGGATGATTGCCCTTGATTTTCACATATTTATGTTTAAGTTCTGTGGCAATGTGGAGGGGAATGATTGGCATGTCAGGATAAATACCTTTCTCTCATTCCAAAAGTGGACCACAAAAATTGTAAGCTATTCCTAAATAAAAATCAATAAGATTTTCTTGTCCAGAAGTTTTATTTGTAAATTGGGATTGTGCATTTGTTGTGTGGAATGCAATCGGAATGACAGGAAGCTAGAACAAAAGCATCTAGCAATGGGACAAGCAATATGCAAAATGAAATGGTACAGGGTGGGGCGTTTGCCATCAGTAGACATCATGCATGCCCAAGCCACACTGCGCCGTCAGAACAGGTGGAGAAAAACAGAGAAATAGTATAAACTGAGAATTTAACAGCTAGTTGGTAGAACTTTTGACACTCTCACTGGGAGCTTTGGGCTGGCACCTTGAGAGAGAGGTTGATCTCCACATGCAGAACCAAAAGAAACCACCAACATAAGCTTAACATCAGGGATCACTGAAAAATGTAATGCCTTGATGGATCATTTTAGCTTCAATTGGCCTTAAACAGACCATGCAGGTTTGATGGACACGGAATCCAAAACATAGTTTCTTAAACAGGGGGTGCCAGAAAGCGGCATGTGTGGCCAGCCATGACATCAGGAACGCACCTCCCTAATCCTTGGTGGAGTAGAGTTTTCCCTTTTGGAGCACACTTAGATCTTTGCCTTCTCGAGTCCACCACAGCATCCGTTGTGGAGACCATCCCTGATCTCCTCCCTAAAGGGCCATGCCTGGAAGAATCATGTCTTGCACCCTCACGATCACAGCTGCTGTCATTGGTGAAATCTAGGCGGCAATGCCCATGACCTCCACCAATGACAGCAGACACCTTGAAATATCTCCCAGGGTTGTCGCCGCAGCCTGCATGAAGCTGCGAATATCATCTCTTGAGGCCCACCCTTCCTCCCTGGAAGCTCTTAACTCTTCCATGAATTCTTGGTGCTCTTCTCTCGCAGAGGCCATCATGGATTTGTTTTCCCTTGTGGCGTGCTTGGCCAAAAGCTCGCCCACCTTCTGTAGTGCAGAGACACGTTTCTTCCATGCCTTGATGAGTGCTAGCTGTGATCTCGGCGTCAGCTCTGCCATTATTGCTCCAGGTGGAATTTCTGAAAGGAGAGCGAGAGTTCCTAGATGAGTTGATTCAGGGGGTGGCTCACCTGCAGAGTGAATGCTCCACTCCTGGCCAGTGTAGCAATCTCAATGGAGGGGGATTGTCTGCCCACATTGTCCCCGCCAATTGTCTGCAAAAACATTAAGCATTGGTCCACATCGAAATGGGTGGGGTTTCATGTGAGGGTCCAAACCTACCCTTATAAGTATAATTTGGATGGATGTGATGAGGACAATGTTGGACCTTCACCTACTTGAACGTGGCCTTGGAATCCCCAATGAAACCATGGTCTGGTTTCTTCAAGGCATTGGTATATATGAGTACCTTGGCATGGCCTGTTCTCCCTGAGGCTTGTTAAAGGAATGCGACTTCGCTCTCTCCCCATCTCTTGCCCCCCATCTGAACCAACTAACCCTTCCCCCCATCCCTCTCTTCCATCCTTCTTCCCTACCCTCCTTCCTCAATTCCCCCCTCCCTCCTTGATTTTTTAAACAGACAAGGCTGGACAGGATGAAAAACAGACATGTTTGACAGGGTGGAAAATGGGCTAAAACCAATAAAATGAATTTTAACAGGGATAAATGTAAAGTTCTGCATTTAGGTAGGAAAAATCCAATACATGGTTATAGGATGGGGGAGACTTGTCTTAGCGGTAGTATGTGAGAAAAGGATCTAGGGGTCTTAGTAGATCATACGCTGAACATGAGTCAGCAGTGTGATGCGGTGCCTAAAAAGGCAAATGCAATTTGGGGCTGTATCAACAGAAGAATAGTGTCTAGATCAAGTGAAATGATGGTGTAGCTCTACTCTGCTCTGGTAAGACCGCACCTGGAGTATTGTGTTCACTTTTGGGCACCACATTTTAAGAAGGACATAGACAAGCTGGAACGGATCCAGAGTGGGGCGACGAAGATGGTGAGGGGTCTAGAGGCCAAGTCCTATGAGGAAAGCTTGAAGGAGCTGGGCATGTTCAGCCTGGAGAAGAAGTGGCTGAGAGGTGATATGATCACCATCTTCAAGTACTTGAAAGGCTGTCATTTAGAGGATGGTGCGGCATTGTCCTCTGTAGCCCCAGAGGGTCGGACCAGAACCAATGGGTTGATATTAAATCAAAGGAGTTTCCGGCTCAACATTAGGAAGAACTTCCTGACTGTAACAGCAGTTCCTCAGTGGAACAGGCTTCCTCGGGAGGTGGTGGGCTCTCCTTCCTTGGAGGTTTTTAAACAGAGGCTGGATGGCCTTCTGACAGCAATGCGGATCCTGTGAATTTAGGGGGAGGTGTTTGTGGGTTCCCTGCATTGTGCAGGGGGTTGGACTAGATGACCCTAGAGGCCCCTTCAAACTCTATGAATCTATGGTTTTTTTCACATTTTCTCCCAAAAGCACTGTAAACAAAGCAGCATACACTGTCCACAGAAAGCCAAAATTGCAAAATGACAATGCACTCACTATCTGGATCTCTCTGGTTCCCACTTTCTTGATCCTCCTCAGAAACCTGCTCAGCATCATCACCCGTGCCCAGCCCTGGAGAAAGATGAGAGGAGGTGTGGTTAATCCCGGTGGTCAATCAATGATGCATCCATGTCGCTGACATGGTCGTCTTGCATCCACAGTAAACCTGGTCTGGTTGGATGAAGGGGAACACATGGGAGTCTACAATACATTGCAGCATCACACATTCACGCATCACTGATCCCTCCACTGCACCATCATCTCCATTGGGTCTCCATTCCATCACCTGAGTGGAGAAATATTGAAAATTTCAAGCAAGAGATGGGCAGTTGTCATTTGTTATAAAATCAAAACAAAACCAATGCCAAGAGTGCATGTTCCTAGCGCGAAGAGTTTTGAGGCCTCTCAGCACTGGTCCAACCCAACCAGGTACATAGCATCACACTCACAAGTGTGTGCTGTCTCACCAGTATCCGAGCCGTCACCACCTTCCAACTGCACAATTTCCAGCGTGATCGTCATATCTGTTAAGGAAAATATTTGGTGGGGTTAGCACCCAGAATTATAGCCATGTGCATGATTACCAACCGCACTTCCTTGTGATGCCCCCATTCAGTCAATGGTAAAGTGATTGATGGAAACAGGAGCCCCATGGTGCAGAGTGGTTAAGCTGCAGCACTGCAGTCTGAGTCCTCTGCTCATGAGTCAAGTTCGATCCCTGGTGGAAGCTGGGTTTTCAGGTAGCTGGCTCGAGGTTGACTCAGCCTTCCATCCTTCTGAGGTCGGTTAATCGAGTACCCAGCTTGCTGGGGGGAAGGTGCAGATGGATGGGGAAGGTGATGATAAATCACCCAGTAAAAAGTATGCTGTCAAATCATTGTGAAAGGAACATTAACCATGGAGTCAAGAATGAATGGTGCTTGCAAAAGGGACTACCTCAACTAATTGATGGAAACACAGCATGGCTGATATGGTGAATGCAGGCATTGTGGGCAAAAATTGCAGAAAGGAGACATCAACACAGCATCTTACCTGACACCGAGAAAAGGCCCACCTCGGTTTGGTCGCTGTCCTGGAGATCTGCCTCAGCCGGGCCACCCTGGGAGTCCCCTCGCACACCTTTTGAACAATTAGCATTGATTGGCATTAATCCTTGTCATTTGTTTGAGTAATCTTACACAAGACATAAGGGAGCAGGTTTATATTGTCCTAATGGGGGGGAAACCCCATTATGATAAAGTGGTCTTCAGGTTCGAAAAACCACATCACAACAAGTGCCCAGAGAAGTGTTGGCATCGCATTCACCCTCCAGGAAAGTGACACACGTCCCCTGGGTGGACATTTGCCCGTTGCTTTCACTCTCTCACCTATTTGTCCATTCTGAGTGTGAGACCCGATTGAGGGTTCTTGTTCCTCAGAAAATAGCAAAATGCTTTCCGGAGATTTGAATATTGGCTCATTTGCAGAATTACTGGGCCTCCTTTTCGTACTCTGTGTCACTCTTGCTGGGCGAATGTCCACATCCCCGTGAAGTATAGCATCCAACTCCTCGTACAATGGGCATGTCTTCCTATCTTTACCAGATTTTGAATTCCAGACCACCACTTTCTTGTACTCAGCTCTTAAAGCCTTAGTCTTGGTGCGGCATTCCTGGGCTGTTCGGCGATGCCCTCGAGCTGCCAAGCCCTTAGCAATCTCATAGTAGATGTCTATGTTCCTGTGGGATTGGTGAAGGGCACACTGGACTCTGCTTTTCCCCCGCAAGGCCAGAAGGTCGAGTGTCTCCTCTCTTCTCCATGAGAGTTTGCACACTCCCGCCATGTTCGACATCTTCTTTTGGTGCCCAACTGTTAGGACACGTGATTTCAAATGCTGAGTCAAAGGCGGGGAAAAAAAGTTCCGGCAATATGCCAAACGGCTACGAGAAGATATCTGCAAACATTGCTCTGGTCATGCGCATGGCTTTCGCTTTCTTTTTTTAAAAAAAAGGCAGCATGCGTACTGCGCATGTCCAGAATCAACGATGACGCTTTCGTGCCTGAACCATTCAGAGAGAAATAAGTCAAACATGTCCCGCTTCTAGGAAAAAGGGTCGGACTTTCTCCGGGGTCAATTTTCGGCGAGATCGAGGTGGCACAAGTTAGGGTGCTACTGCTTTGCGTGCGCAAGACAGATGTGAATGTCTTGACGTGTTCAAAAGATCCGAATGGGAAACAAAGGTGAGACGGAACTAAAGTGGCGTGTGACCACACCCCTGGAGTTGCAACTCATTTCCAGACTACAGAGATCAGTTCCCCTGGAGAAAATGGATGCTTTTGGAAGGTGGACTCAATGGCATTGCACCACACTAAAGCTCCATGTCATCTCCAGGCTCAAGCCCTAATCTCCAGAAGCTTCTGGATCTAGTAAACTTATCTCCCCATCCCCTGCTGGTGGCCTGGCAACCCTAGTACAGACACTGCAGCCTTTGTAGTGAAACGTGAAGTTTGGCATACATGGCCAAAAGTTTGTCTGTCTTTCTTTTTTCAACCCTGGAAATTGGGCACTTGGCTTTACAAATTTTGACAAGTGCACATTTCCATGCCATCCAGGGTTAGGGGGACCTTCTCCCCTCTCCTCTCCTGGGTCAGGTGGGGTGCTCCCCTGCTTGTACACAGTCTTTGGCATGGTGATGGAGGAGAGGATATGTGGCTGTGGCAACCGGAACTAACACAACTAAACCCCAGCCCTCCCATGGTGCCCAATGGAGCATTTTTTTCTCCCCCCTCTCCTCGGCTGGGTTTTGCATCAAAAGTGTCTGCCAGACAACTTTTTAATGCCACCTGTCCAACCAATGGCAAGCAGGGAACACTTGCAAGACCGAAGAGAGAGGAAAGAAAAATAAAGAAAATAAAAACATTGGGGGGGGGGGCTCAGCTTTGCCTGGGGGACAAGAGACTGTAGAGAGCGACTACTTTTTTTTTTAAAGGAAAAAATCAAGGATATTAGCAGGAGTGGGGGGGGGGATACAATGAAGGTGATCGGTTTGCAAGAGGAAAGGAGAAGGGGGTTGAGGACTGAGTGACTCAGGAGATGCGAAAGGAAGGCAAGCCAGCCCTGCCCTCCCCTTTTGAGAAAGAAGCATTGGGGATTGCAACAAGCATGCTCGGGCTGGTGCTGACCCCTTCCCTGCCCCGACTGGATTTATCCCTGCTCCTTTGTCAAGGCAGAGGGGGGCGGCAGGGGAGGAAGGGGCAGGCTCTGCCTCTCTCCCTCAGCTTCCTTTGCTTTCTTTTTCTATACCTGATCCCCTCGTCTGAAGAAGTGTGTTTTTAAGCACATGAAAGCTTATGTTCTAAATAAAACTTGGTATTAAAGGTGCAATTTTACTCCTGCTTTGTTTCTTTTTCTCAATGAGAGTGCCTTGGTGAGCTGCCGGGGAGGAGAGCGGGGTGGTGCTTTGCCCTCTGTTGCAATTGAGCTGCAGGCACCCGGCGCCTCAGACGACCCACTGGCTGCTTTCACCTTAAGGGTGAGAGCAGCCAGGTGGGGGGGGAAGTGTGTCTCCTTGCGAGAGAAGCCAGACTCAGTCCGAGGAGGAGAGCAGAGACACCAATATGCGCTCCCAGAGCTCTCAGCTTCCTGGGGAAGCAGAAAGCAGAGGGGGCGCCCATGCTACACGTGAGCTCTCAGTCTGCCGGCTCCCTTTGGAGCAGAGGAGGGTCGGGCTGAGAGTCGCGGCGGGAAGTTAGTGGAAGGCAGCGCCAGTTGCAGGAATCTTCTTCGTGTGCTGGGAGGGAGGTGCAGGGCAGTGGTCGTGGGGAGGCAGTGGAAAGCAGAGGTGGCCACGGAAAGCGTCTTCAGGTCCTGGGAGGGAGGCACAGGGCAGCGAGGAGGCGGCAGCTGCAGGAAACTTCTCCAGGTGCTGAGAAGGCAGCGGAAGGCAACAGTGGCCGCAAGGAGGGTCTTTGAGTGCGGGGAGTGCCGGAAGGTGCCAGGCGCAGGGAGAGTGGGTGCCTTATGGCACCCCCAGGCCATGTGGCGCCCGAGGCAGCCGCCTACTTGGCCTACTCTCACGCACTGGCCCTGGCTGTGAGACTTGGCATAGTGATTGTGGAGTGCTTCCTGCAGATGGTGCTAAGGAAGACTTGTCAGAACAACAGGCAGGACTACCTCCCTAAGGGCAGAGAATGGGGATGTCTTTGTCCTGTGAGTCTCCTCCTAGTTTTCTGGAGGAATTTCTAGGAAGTGGTTGCTTCATAGCTTGAAGCCAAGCCTCCATGTCTTGCGTGTCTTCAGACCTTTCATCTAATAGGGATGAGTTAGAGTCCTAGGCCACAACATGGGTACTTTTCACATTATGCGCTCTTCATCAACAGATGAGAGGATGTGGAGCTGAGCAGAGCATATATATAGCTTTTTGATTCCACTGAGCAGAATGAAATTCTGTTATTGGCAACTAATAGTGCCTGTTAAACTTTGGAGAGCTCCTATTGGTATTTCCAAGGCTGGAAAATCCCCCCCCCCACACTGTTTTGAAGTTTTGTAAAGAGTTCAGTTGAGCAACTGATGGTGTCTCTGGGCAATGCTAACAATTCTTTTGCCTCTTTGGAGAGCCCAAGGAGGTTTTGAGGTCCCTGGTGGTGCCCTGCTAGGGCCAGGCTCCAGTTTAGTGCCCTGGGATGAGGGTCTGTGGTATGCAAAGGGTGGAGAACTTCTCCCCATCCACATGATGAGTACCCTTCACACTCATTTTCACCCTCATAGCACACAGAAGTGTTCACACTTTTGAGGGGTGGAACGGTATAAATATGAGCGACCTTTGGGGTGGGGGAGTTTGTAACTGGGATCCCAGAAATGTAATCTGCCCCAACTTGGAGAGATTTTAGAACCATTCTTAACATCCAATATTGAAGCAACCCTAGAGGCACAACTGTTACTTAGGACCATATTTGAAATAGTCCTCATGCATTATTTCAGTGCATGAACATATGTCAGCACTTCAGTCCACAAACACTTGGTTTGGCAAGAAACTGTAATCGGTCTTCCTTTATTATGCAAGACCATTTGCATCACTAAACACTTTAAATGGAAATTTCTGATTTCCCCTGGTTTGTGGGGCTGGGGAATCCACCAATCTGTCATGGGATTACTTTGGGGAGCCTCTGTCAGAAGTCTTATTGTGTCTGCCTTTCTGTCTTTCCAAATATGCCTTTGGAGAATTGTAGGTGACCCAGCCAGCCCAACAGGTGTTTCTTTTTCTCTGCAGAGTAGAAGAATTCACCATGGATTGTTTCAGCCCTGAAAGAGACTGTGATTGTTATGAGCACAGGGCATACTCCCCTTGCTTGACAGGTGGGACTGGGATGTCTGCCAAGCTGTTGTGGGGAGCCCTTGTTGGAAGTCTTGTCATGTCTGCCTTTCTGTCCTTCAGAATTCTGTCCTTCAGAATCTGCCCTTGCTTCCAGTATCTGGTTGTTGGGGGGGGGGGGAGGTCTGCCCCAGTGAAGTTTTCATGTGAATTTGTTTATGAGCTGTTCTATAGACTCCTGTAACTGTAGCTATATTTTCCAGAGAAAGCACTGAAGAGACTTTGGGGGTGTGTGTGTCTGTAATCCACTCCCAACCTGGAAAGGCTGTAGAGGAGTGGGTGTCAGGGTGAGACACCCTATGTGTTTGATAGCTTGCAGGCGGTCCTTGTGTGTTTGGTAGCTTGCAGGTGGTCCCTGTGTGTTTAGTAGCTTGCAGGTGGTCCATTCTATACACTTTTGAGCCTGTGCCCGACATTTCCCCTAAAAGGACTTTCCTGGCTTGATGTCAGTCCTGTTGGGTTTGTACTGCCACAATGGCACTGGTTTTGCTGGACTAGCAATAAGGGTCCCTCTCACCACCTTCAGTTTCTACTGCAGATATTCTCAGAGACTTTGATTATGTTCTGCGGATCTTCTACTGCCCTTCCTTTTTTCTTTCTTTTCTTTTTGCTGTTTTTTTTCCTCCATTGATAACAATGATTGAGAACAACGGATCAGCAGTTGATGACAATGTTATTAATTAGGTTGATAACAATGGAGGATGAGGCACCTTCTTTTTGGGGCATAACTCAAGCTTCATAAATCCAATCAGCAGTAAACTTGGAGGGCAGGTAGAGGAGAGTCATCTGGAAATCTGCTGCAAGTTTAGTGCCTCTAGTTTGCTCAGGATCTGTTCTATACACTCCTGATTCTTCTGAACCTGCATCAGAAAGCACTTTTCTAGGGGCATCTTATTTTGGGGGGGATAACTCAGACCCCATAAACCCCATCCTCACCAAGCATGAAGGGCAGGTAGGAGAGCCGGCTGGAGTGTGATGACTTTAGCACTATGTCACAAATCTAACAAAATGAGCTGGTTTATCTAGTTTCAAAAAGTTTCTGAAGGTCAGTGGTTCAACTGCACACAGGACTGGATCTACATGTTTTTGAGGGGGGGCAAAATTAAAAAAATGATGCCCCCTTATGGGTCATTCTATTTTATGGTCCCTTAGAATACAATAGACTCCATACCCAATTTGGCGCCCCCCTCAGTCGGCACCCAGGGCAAGTGCCCCCTCTGTCCCCCCCCCCCCCGATCCGGTCCTGACTGCACATATCACAAACCAATATGAGCTGCATTTTCCCAGTTTATGCCCATCCCTATTTTTTTCCTATGATCTTTGATTTTTAGGTTGGTTTCTGAGACCTTTAAATGAAAGCATACAGAAATGTTTTATAAAAATAAATAGGGTGTGAATTCAGAACAAATTGCCAAACATCAGTACACGATAACATAATAACAATCCAACAAAGTGTGCAAGAACAGATGAGCCATCCACATGATTGCATCTTCATTGTCTGAGGGAATTAATTCTCAAGGCAATTAAAATCACAAGTATCCTCTTTATAGACTCTTAATTGGCCAGCCATTCGATTACCACCTGTTAATAACAATGACCTGTGTGCTACCTGGTTAATATTCAAGCCTTAAATGCCTTTTTACTGAGGTGCTGAATGCAGTCAGTGAAGGGACAGTTGGGCTATCATTAATTTATAGCCAGAATTAGTTTGCTGCTTGAATAATTAATCAGGCTATCAATTTAGCGGTTTCAGAAAATGTTATGTTTTTTAGAAGGCAGTATTCTGTCAGACACAAAGCCATTTTTTCAGCCAGGAAATTGTCTGAAAGTCCATTAGTCGTACCCATAAGAATTTAATTTCTCTAGGCAGATAGTTCCGGTATGCACATGACAAAATTACAGAGGACTTCTCTGTTTAAATACATGAGCCAGGAAAATCAATCAAGTGTGATTGTTAAAGGTATTCTATGCTTGATATTGGTTGACTGAGCAGCAGGTACTACTTACTTTCTCAGCACAGCACCATCAGCTTCAAGACATGTCCAGTCAATGAATCAAATAGGCAGTGTAACTAGGACAATATCTAGCTGTTCTCCATTGGCTTAATTTGTATTTCTAGTGCTTCTGTCCCTCATGTCAGCTATGCCCATCACTGGCACACACAGCTAGGAACATGTATCCCCATTCTCCATGACAGCAGCAACAAATAAAAATGCCTAATATATGTCAAGAATTATAAGGTGATGGAGGAAATTAAAAATTGATAAGTCTTCAGGTCCTGATGCCATACATCTGAGAGTTCTTAAGGAACTCAAATATGAGATAACTGATCTACTACCCATATATGTAACCTATCACATTGCAGAGCTGGAAAAAGTGTAAAGGAGGGCAACTAAGATGATTAGGTGGCTGGAGCACCTAACCTATGATGAAAGGCTGAAGAGTCTGGGATTTTTCAGTTTAGAAAAGAGATTACGGGGGTACATCATAGAGGTTTATAAAATTATGCATGGGGTGGAGAGAGTTGACAAAGAGACATTCTTCTCCCTTTCCCAAAATACTAGAACTCGAGAGTATTGTATGAGACTGATGGGTAGTAGATTCAGGATGGACAAAAGGAAATACTACTTTATGCAGAGAGTGATTAAAATGTGGAGTTTGCTGCCAGAGGATGTAGTGATAGCCACAGGAATAAACATTTTAAAAGGGGATTAAATAGATTAATGGAGGATAAGTCTCTCAATGACTATAGGCCATGCTGACTTAGAAAACTTCATGTTCAGAGGCACTAAGCCTCTGAATCACAGAGCCAGGAAGCAACATCAGGGGAAGGCCTCGACCTTTATGCTCTGTTGTTGGCTATCCAGAAAAATTGGTTGGCCACTGTGTAAGACAGGGTGCTGTTCTAGATGGACCATTGGTCTGATCCAGCAGGGCTCTTCTTATGTTATTAACTCTAGCAATTATCATGGACTGCTTTACTATTCCGTTGATACCAGAAGATATTGGATGCATAAATTGGGTATCCTGACAATGGTCCATGTTTAAGAAGCAATTTTCTAACAATAGCTTTTGGCAACTGCAAAGTCTGGACAGCTTGGTGATCACTTGGCAGCCATCATATCAGTGGTAGCCCAGCTCAGCCTTGCTTTGAGGAATCCATCATGATTGTTGTTCCAGGATGGGCTGGTGCCCTGACTGTGCACTGGAACAGTTGGTCACAGAGCCAATCAGAGGGAGAGTGAACTTGAACTTGGTCCTGAGCAACTCTCAAGACCTGGTGAGATATAGAGGTTGTCAACACCTCCTGATGGTCCCTGGCCCCAGAGATGTCCAGCTTGCTTCAACCACAACACTTCTAAGGTATCATTTTATTTGAGAAGGGTGAAGTATTCATCTTTATCTTTATTATGATGCATATTAACTGTGTCATTTATTCCCCTCTTTGTCCCTTTCTAAGGATGGTTAGAGATAGAGAGATTTAATTTTAAAGAGATGGGGGGATTTCACTTACTAGATGATGCCGTTTATAAAAGACTAGTAATAGGGCCCATTGTGAAGAAAATACAACGGGCTGTAGAAAAAGGCTCTGGGTGAATGCCCCCCACACTTGCTGTCTTCCACCTCCCAAGTGAAGGCATGCACTTCCCTCCCACACCCGAAAGGGCACTGACGACTGTCATTTGGAGAACAGTTGTAATTCTGAATGATCTCCAGCCTTCACCTGGAGATTGACAACTGTAATTCCTCAGGAGGAAATGGCATTGTATCTCATCTGTCCTCAGCCTCCACCCCTTAAATCTCCAGGAATTTCCTAACGTCTCCTTCTCTTTTATTTTATTGCATTTATATCCTGCCCTCCCCTGATGGGCTCAGGGCAGCTAACAACAGTTAAAATAACAAGAGTGTTAAAATGCAAGTACAATAAAATCATTAAAACATTTCAACAGTTCATACAATTTAAAATATGTAGTATGGTTTGTCTTTATATTTATCTGTCCCTCTTTCAGCTTTCCATGGCCTTTCTCCTCCCTGCAGCTTCTACATAGGAAAAGGAATCTTTCTTCACATTGGTTGGGGGCGAGGAGAGACCAAAGCAGCTACATCATTCTCCTCTTCTCACTTTGATCTGCACAACCTTGTAAATTAGGTTAGGCTGAAAGTCTGTGACTGGTCTAAAATTACCCAGTCAGCTTCCACAGCAAAAACCTGGGTCTGGCAAACCCCGCTGTGAGGCCCTCCCCCCAACATTGGCTTTCACTTACCTCCTCACCAATGTTCCCTCTAAGCTGCAGTCTTGTGAGCAAAAAATCTACTTTGTAAGCTACTGGCACTAAAGTGGTGAGCTACTGCATAAATTAGTGTGCTCTGAGGCCATTTTTCCTGAGCTAAGACAAAAAGGTGTGAGCTGGAGGTTAAAAATATGTGAGCTACCTCATGCTAACTCAGCTTAGAGGGAACACTCCTCCTCACCCTTTCTGTCTTCCCACCCATCCTGCAGCTGAAACAGACACTGGCTTTCCATCCCCCCTCCACATATGTGTGTGTGTGTCCCCATGTCTGTGGTGGCTAAAATCCCTGAAACAGGTCCAGAATGCGGAGAAGGAAGAATAATGGGTGTGGGTGTGTGTGCAGGGGGGGGCATGACAATGGTCACATAGACACTGAAGCACATATTTTTTTGTTTGCAGTGCATTGTTGCCACCTTTTCCTGTCATATTCAGCCTTGTGGTGGTTAGCATCAGTGTGAGCTTGTAGCATATTTTGTTTTTTTGGCCTGGCATGGCTGTATGCACCTCAAGGCAGGTATTTTCTGTAGGGGATTTTATCTGATTTCAGTTTTCCATTTTCTCCCCCCTCCCTATAGCACCTACCTAGTAAAAGTACAGTCTTCCCCCATAATGGGGACAAAATCAGGAAGCAAGCAACCTCAGCAGGGTATAATGACACACTCCTTACCTGGAGATTGGCAACAATGGTTCTCCAGGCAGAAATGGCTAATTTTGAGAGTAGATTCTATGCCATGGTACCTGTCTGAGGTCCCATCTTTTCTCAAACTCACCATTTCCAGGCCTCACCCACCAAATCTCCAGGAATTTTCCAACCTGGAGTTGGCAACTGCTAATTCACATTGGCTATCAGAGAGGGACTGCTGCTGAGCAGGAGCAAGCAGCTGGGCCTAATTAAATAATGCCAGCTAGGTGGCATCAAGTCATCAGAGTGTAGCCAATCTCCAGGTGGAGCCTGAAGATCTCCTGGGATCAGAACTGAATTCCAGACAACAGATTTCTCTCCCCATCCTGGAGAAAGTAACTGTGGACTGAATGCGATTCTATTTGCCTGAGGCTTCACCCTTTACTGAGAAAAGCAGCCTGCGTTGCCTAGCAACAGCTTCTGGCTAGCATTTCCCAGAGGGAAAATAAGCGGGGCCTTGCCTCTCTGGCTACTTGTGTGGCATTTGGAGTCTGCATGTGCTGGTAGGCCTTTTGTGAGGCCACAGTAGCTCTGCAGCCTTTTCTAAGGCTGGCTAACAGAGAGGACACAGAGAAGAGTTGACTGTCTCTGAGGTAAGACTGTTAACATTCCTGGGCCTGAGTAGGTCTCTCACAGTGTACTGTTTGCTTCACTGTTTGCTTTGTAGCAGTGTTGTTTGTGTGTGTGTTGGGGGCGGGGGAGGAGATGGACTGTCCCAGACTTCTTACAACAGGCCCTGAGGAGAGGCAGTAGTAATCAGTAAGCTCCAGGAGAACCTCTCAGCAGAGAACTTCCTCCTTCAAAGATCTTCAGCCTTCTGATGGGATTTTGGCCTGATAGGGCCAGCAGTAGGTGGGTCACAGCAAGGCTACCCAATAAAAGGGGGGAGTGGTGACAGAGTGCAAGGCCATTCCTGCGGTAGCCACAACCTCCAATAAAAACTGAGGCTCAAGCCAACACATTCAGCTTTTATTATATCTACGATTAAAGCTGAACTCATTAACACTCCATGACCCTATTTTGGTATCAAGGAAATGGAAAAAGGTATTATACCCAGGGATTTCTCCATTGATTCCCATTCTGTATCATCCAAAACTTGTTTCCGTAAAAAAGCATGATTCCAGAGGTAGAGATTCTTTTCTCAATCAAATAATAATAATAATAATAATAATAATAATAATAAAAATTATTTTTATATCCCGCCCTCCCCCGCCAAGGCAGGCTCAGGGCGGCTCACAGGACATGGTATATACCATGATTACAATAAAATACAATCATTACTATAAAAGACAGTTAAAATATAGTTAAATTACATTCATAAATTATATAATAACCTTGATGGATGCAAAATGACATTCTCAAATAATAGTAGTCAATTCTGGACTGAAGGAACGATTCCTGAAAGGACAAAATAGCTGTTGAAACATCAAATTTTAAGTTTTCTCCAAAAGAAGGAAACTAAAGTTCAAGTAGAAAGGTCATTAACTGAATGCAAAGAGTTAATTTGAAAGGAGGAGGGGAAATTAATCATTAAAATGTATAGGACAATATTAAATCAGGGTCAAACTCTGGTGCAGATGATTAAAAAGAATTGGGAAATAGAACTGAACACTAAATTTAATGATAAGAACTGGAAACAAATATTTAAGAACATAAGAACATAAGAGAAGCCATGTTGGATCAGGCCAACGGCCCATCAAGTCCAACACTCTGTGTCACACAGTGGCAAAAATTTTTATATACACACATACACTGTGGCTAATAGCCACTGATGGACCTGTGCTCCATATTTTTATCTAAACCCCTCTTGAAGGTGGCTATACTTGTGGCTGCCATTTTCAAGAGGGGTTTAGATAAAAATATGGAGCACAGGTCCATCAGTGGCTATTAGCCACAGTGTATGTGTGTATATAAAATTTTTTGCCACTGTGTGACACGGAGTGTTGGACTTGATGGGCCGTTGGCCTGATCCAACATGGCTTCTCTTATGTTCTTATGTTCTTAAATATTTCAGTGATTTCTTTTTGAATCTTCAAGTGTTTAACAAGAATATGCATTAAAGTGTCTTCAGTTAGGATAGCCCACTTAATGAAAATAAATATAAAAATTGCTGGAGAGGTTGTGGGGAATTAGGGACATTTATCCATATGCTGTGGTCTTGTGCAGTCGTAGCAAATTTTTGAAAAACAATTCTCAATGTAAACAAAAACACTTATCAATTTTATTTTAGTTGCAGTTAGAATGTTGGAAAATTGCTAAAGGGATTTCCTTAGATAGGTGGTGTATTAAATTAAGAAATATAGCAGCATTTGAAAAACTAGCAATACAATTAAATTAATCCAGGAAACAAAAAAGAAAGTAAATTTTAAGATAATTTGGAATAGTGTTATAAATCATTTAAACCAATTTCCAAAATATAGCTAATTTGAAAATTGTTTCTAATTGGATGGAGACTTACCTGGAAATTTGACTTAGTCATTTAATAGTTATGTCAGACAATACTATTTTTCAGAAATGGAATCATTTTAAAATTACGTAAAATTATAACCAACTTGATGAAAGCACATCACCCTCCCTTCCCTCTTCCCCTCTTAACTATTTTTGTCTCTTGTTGGATTTATTTTTTGTGTCTCTTTTGGTTGGAACATAACCATAATATAATGGCATTTTAAAAATATTTGATATGATGTTATCAGATAGTTTGTTCTGTTTTGCTGTGTCAGTTATTGTGTGTGTGTAAAATAAATATATACATATATTTTAAAAGCAGCTCTGCTGCCTTTTTGATATTAATCACCAGCAGTCAGGTTCCCTTTTGGTTCAAGTGAAGCCCACCTCTTTTGTACAGGTTCAGTATGTCCCAGAAGTTCTTCCAGTGCTTATCAAATCGAAACCCTTCCTCCTTGTGAAAGTGGTCTTAATTTCAATTTATCTATAGGGTTCATTTCTACCCCAAATACAGTTGGCAAGGGGTATTTCACTACAAATGTATGTGTTACGAGCACACAACTCTCTTTGTGCCTCAGCCTTCTACCTAACACTCCTCAACATGTGGCAATGTGAAGTTTCTCCCATAATTGTTGATTATAGTTCCCTTAGGAAACACAGCATGTTATGACATATTACATTGCTCAGGGTAGCTCCTCTTAAGCAGATGGTTTTAACAATATGTTCTTTGTGCTTTTAATGTGGCAGCATACACATTTCTTAAGAATATAGTAGTTCATTATCAGAATGCGTTATTATTTATGAGTTGTTGTGAAAAAAGAATGTCAGCAGGCAAGGTGTAGTGGTTAGAATGTCAGAGTAGAATCTGGGAGACCCAGGTCTGAATCCCTGCTCTGCCATAGCAGCTAAGTTGATGACACTCTCAGCCTAACTTACCTCTCAGGGTTGTGAGGAGAAAATGAAGGAGAAGAGAACAATGTAAGCTACAGTGGATCCCATATCAATTCTTAAATATGTGTTATGGGTTTTAAAAAACCCTCCTTTCTAGCTATCTATGGGTGCTTTCACATAGCAACTGTTTTCAAGTGGATTTTGCCATTCTTAGTAAATATTCCATTGCAAAGTGCGTTATTTAGTGTGTATGAATGCATCCTATGGTTTTGCAACGTCTATAAAACTTAGGAAAGTTATTATTGATCCTTTTAAAAGTGAGATGACCTATATTAGATATCCTGTCTCATGGCACAGGTATATAAAAAGTGTGATTTTAAGGATAATTATGGCTGCCTATAGAGAGCACAGTAGTCTCTGTCTGTCACAGACATATATCTGCTCCCCACTGTAATTCTGCCACTATATACCACATCTTGCAGCCAAAGTAATCAGGCACAGTCACCATATGGTTCCTGCCCAAGTTATCTGTGGCTATTCTGGAGCTGTTTTTAGGTGAAACTGCCTATACACAACATAAAAGCATCAGCTCAGAGCTGTGATCTATTCCATGGTTTTATTTCATGGAAATTCACCTTGCAGGAAATTAGTGGGCCATGTAAGTCTGTCATCCTACAAACTAGACTCCGAACTAGATCTTTAAAAATTAGTGGGAAAGGCGTTTCCAGGCTTTTACTATTCAGTCAGAAGATGTTGTGGCCATGTATTCCTTGTGACACTTCCAAGGGGTCTGTAGCAATGGGTTATGCATCATCAGTATTAACCAGAATTATTGGCATGTAGGGCAGCCAGTCTGCATGATGAGGTCATCCCAAGTGATTATGATCCAGACTAGCCTGCTCTCATAAGACCCTGGAAACTAAGCAGGGATGGCCCTGGTTGGTGTTTGAATAGAGACCACCAAGGAAGTCCAGGGTTGCTATGAAAAGGCAGGCAATGACAAACCATCTCTGAACATTTTTTGCCTTGAAACCCCTATGGGTTATGATAAATTGGTTGTGACTTGACAGTACTTTCCGTTACCATCACCACGAAGTCTCAGCTGTTTTTGAGACTCCTTTCTATGAAGGGCTTGAATTGAGGACTGTCATTATGGTAGACCTATGCATTTCCAGTGTGCCCTTTCTCCAGCCCTGCTACATGGGTGGTTTTGATGCCAGGGTGTTTGAAGGATCCCCAGTGCCCTACTCTATTAGCTGTCTGCCCAGTTGGCCATGTAGTTAAAGGACTGACTCTGAATATGTGATATATGGATTCAACTTGGGTCTCTCTCTTTTGTTTTGCTGCTGGTTAGTCTGTTGCTGGACAAAAACAGGAGCTCTGCATTCTTGCCAACATTTTCTCCCAGAGGGATTTGACTCCATGTCTCTTCTTTGCCACACAGATGCTTTCCTCTAGGGAGGTATTGATAAGTTGACAGGAATTCCTTCTGTGAATGTGCAATTGAGTGTTCTGCATCAGTACTCCAGTGTCTGCATTCTTTTAAACTGGCAAAAGGCTGGTGCTTTTCAGCCCTCCTAAAAGGTTCCCTCTGCTCAATGAGCTGTAAAGGCACATGGGTAATGTAAATAGCCAAATTTTCCTCCCTATGTACTGTCCAAGCTTGAATTCCCTGAGACGGCAGCCTTACACTTGATCCTCCAATAACCCATGGAAGGCATCAAGAGTCCAAGCTCTTGCTCATCCAAGACAACAATGCACCCACAAAGAATTCCAAAAAGAACAATGGATGGCAATGTTCTAGGCATGAAGGCTGTTCCTTAATATTCTTCATACCTCAGAGGAGATAGCTAGGCCACTGAGGATGTATGGGCTCAGTCTTGCTCAGAAACTTCTTCATACAAGTTATGTGTGGCCTGGATGGCAGTTCCTGCTGTTGTGGAACTTGTCCCATTCAGACCAGTTTTCCTGTTCCCTGACCTTTCTTCAGCTCCTAGTTTCCAACTGGATTGGATTCCTGCCAATCAACTAGACTACTCATGTTAGTAACCCTAGATTACTTGCTGCACCATTGCAGCTTGATGTCCCAGTCACAAGTTTGGTCCTACTAGGAATGTACCCTGATCAAATAACTAACGATATCTTGGCCATCTTGAGTACAGCAGCACTGCATTCTTGTCTCCTTTTAAAATATTCCTATATAAATGATATTACAGAACCAAAGAATGAAAAAGTCTTTCTCCAGGAGCAGGTTAAATTAAACTGTTACTATTACTCTATGTGGATGATGCAGTCTTTTCCAGTGGAACTGAAATATCTGTTGACACTACTGGGTACAATTACAAATGTGTCTGTTTTTATGGGAAGATTAAAGTTGTCTTCTTGAGGTATGTTAATTTCCATTCCTAAATTCTTTAGCATTCCATCAAAGGGCATGTATGTGTATAACCTCAGCAACTGTAAATCTGTCCAATTTTCTGTTGACGTTATATTTTTTTCAGCTACTTAAATATTAATGTGTTTGGCAAATGCATTAGAAGTATTCAAGCGATAAATCTAAGAACACACATAGATGCTTATCTCAAAACATTAAACTGATGGTCTTCTGAGTATTGGAGATCGACCATGTATATACATTATTTATTTGGACTGTTACATGTCATTACATTCTAAACCCATTTTGGTTTATTTGTAGGTAGCAAGACACATATTTGTCTTTTGCAAAGTATATTACAGATCAATATGATAAGCTTTAAAGAAAACTGCCTATACATGGATTGCTGACAAATCTACTAAAATACTTTCCAAGTACTAAGGTAGTAGTTTAATTAATATAACACAATGACTCTTGCAAATTCTGCTGTAACACTGTACTTTGAAATCTAGCTACTCAAAAATGACTAATCAAGCAGTAATTTATCTTGCCTTAAACCCGTCCATTTGTTCAGAGTATTTAACCAGTTCTAAAGATATTTGGTTACAAATGGTATCTCTCTTAGATCATCTCTATTTCAACTTGAAATGTGATCAAGAGAAGACTGGATTATGTCATCAGCATGCAACCAAGACAATGACTGAATCTGGACCTCTTTGCTTTATTTTATACAGTAGCAATTCACTTTCTTTCTGGCTTGTCTGCTGGCAATGGCCTCTCATAATGTATGTGGTGCTTGAAGCTTAAGAGAACTTTGGTATGTGTGTATTTATGCATGCACCCATCATTGCCCTAAGACCTAGCCTTGTTATTATAGCAACTGACTGCCATTAAACTGATTGGGCAACTTCCTGATTCCTCACAAGAAAAAGAAGTGCATTGTCCTCCTTTTTTCTTGCCACTGCCCCATTCTTTCCTTCCTCATATATAATTCATGGATTTCCCCTGGTGTTCCCTAGGCACAGTCCCCTTTTCTCAGCCTGGACTGGAACTGGTTTTTGGAACTGTTTCCTTCATATGTAAGGGAATGTAGAGGTGGGCCATTGATGGGGGCAGAGCAGTTTGTGATCTGTGCTAAATGATGGGGTGGGGGTTGGGGGTTCTTGAGGGTAGAGGGGGTCTCAATTCGGCTTTTTTCTGTCCCCCCCCCCTCAGGAGGTTGGAATTCATTGTTATGGGTATTATATTGGATTGGTGGAGAATATTATTTGATACTGCCTAAAAGAAGTGATTCCTCCTCATCTCAATGATGTTTGGTATTCCCACTTGTGGTTGTTGCTGAGGGGGAACTGGGAGGGGAATTTTTCTGTATGTTGATATATGGATATGTGGATAAAAGTATATTTTTAATCCCAGGATGTTATCTGTGGGGTACTTGGAGAGGGGGCATTATTATGATGTCAATCATAGAGATGGAAGGGGCCATACAGACCATCTAGTCCAACACCCTGCTCCATGCAGGATCAGCCTAAAGTATTTCCGACAAATAATCATCCAGCCGCTTTTTGAAGACTGCCAATGAAGGGGAGCTCAGCACCTTCCTAGGTAGCTGGTTCCACCTCTGAACTACTCTGACTGTAAAAATTTTTTTCCTAATAACCAGCCAGTGCCTTTCAGCTTGTAATTTGAGCCCATTGCTTCCAGTCCTCCTGTTCTCAGCTGCCAAGTGGAACAGCTCCTTGCCCTCCTCTAAATGACAGCCTTTTAGAATCTAAAGAGAGCAATCATGTCTCCCCACAATCTCCTCTTCTCCAGACTGAACATTCCCAAAGCCCTCAGTCTTTCCTCATAGGATTCTTCCTCCAGGCTCTTGATCATTCTCGTTGCTCTCTTCTGCAGCCGCTCAATTTTGTCCACATCTTTTTTGAAGTGATGCCTCCAGCTCACAGCATTCCAGGTGTGGCTGACCAAGGCAGTATACAGCAGAGCTATGACCTATGACCTATGTCAAGGGGGGTATTGTTTTTCTGTTTCATTCAAACTGCCTAGATGATGGTAACAGGAAGAGAGCATTGTATATCTTCTGTTTTGTATTTGTTTTGCCCTCATGTATATTTTGTGTATGTATTGTTTTTGTGTACTTGTATTGGGGTTTTTCTGATTAAATAGTTTAAAATAAAGAAAAATAAGTGCATTGTGGATCAGACCAATGGTCCAATCAACTCTGTCATCCTATTTCCAACAATGGCCAGCCAGATACTTCCTGGATGGCTAGAAGCAGTAGACAATAACTATCCCTTGTTTTCCCCATAAGGACTGGTTTCCAGAAGCATAATGCCTTCGAACAGGAAGGTACATAACAGTGCTTATGACTAAGACTTAGAAATTATCTAATCCCCTTCTAAGGCCTTGTAACCTATTAGCCATCAACTGTCTATTTTATTTGATGAGTCTGAGTGTTACGAGAAAGAAAAAAAGTTAACTTCCTTAACACTTTTCATACTTTGATAATTTTGTCACTATAAAATTATGTTCTCATCCTTAGTAGTTTCTTCTTAAACTAGCAGAGCATTCCTAAACAGAGTTACACCCTTGTAAATCCATGGAAGTTTTTTTTTTAAACTGCTTTACAGTGCAACCCTATGCAATTCCAGTCTTAGGTCCACGAAACTCGCTTTCCACCAAGCAACACAGCAGCTATAGCAAATGTCAGCTTAAAAATTGGTGGGATCCCATTTTGGCTCAGACAGATAGCCAAATTTTGCCATTATCTTGTGAAGTTCCATACTAAGAAACAAGAAACAAGAAACTGCATGTCTTGTATGACCTCTTGGAATTTTAGTTTATAAATGTTTTTATATACTCTGATTTAAAGGATTTATATAAATTGGAACTGACTTGAATTTTAAAATCGGTTAAATTATATTTTAGTTATCTTGGATTGTATAGGTGGGGAAATGTTCAAGTATTTTATGTTTTTTTAGGAGGGTATTTTATACTATCTTAGGTATTTTAAGAGGGTTTTATATGATGTGTCGTAGTTTTTATATTGGTCTATGACTGTAATAAAGTTCATTCATTCATTCATTCAATGGCATGGGGTGGGGAGGAGCCTCTCCTTTCCCCACACTGCACTTCTGAACCAGAATAGCTCTGAGCCCCAGTGGGGTGTTATTTGCATAGTTTAAGAGATGCATGCATGAGAAAGCAAATTGGGTCTTGGGAACTCCCAAAAGCATATTTTGTAGTCTGGCCCTAAAACTTTCAGCATAGGATTTCACCTTTAATCTCTTCGTCTAGTTCAGCGCTTCTCATAGGAACAGTGGTCAGTCATGTAAGCTCAATAAGCACTGGGCATACTCACTGCCTTCCTTGCAGAAGGTATGGAAAGTTGAGGTCAGTTGAACAACAGTTAAAGAAGAGGGGAAAGGAAAACAGGATTGAAGGAAGACAAAGTTTGAGTCCAGTGGCACCTTAAAACCAACATTTTTTTTAAAGGTATAAGCTTTTGCGTGTATGCACATGTCTTCAGATACAATGAAATGGAAATTATCATTCCATACATATAGGTTGAGGGTGAGCGGCAAATTAGCACATAGCATAATGGAGATGTTTAACAGATGCAAGGACCAAGCAAGAATAATAAGCTTAGTTAAGTGTGGATTAGGTTTATACTGGCTGATATATGCTTTTTGTTTTGTGTCTCATTCTTGTGTTTCACAAGGGGCACCAAAGGAGGGTGCTATGTGCCAGTTTTTATACATTTTGGTTTCTATGTGAGATAGGATATTGTCACATTTGGGGGGTCATCAAGAAGTGGATGTACACACATGAACCTACAACCATGGAGACCTGCACAAATCGTTTGACTGTTTGCACAGCACAAACAAGCTCAGATTTCTTTTAAAAAAGAACAGCCATCTGTATTGTAGGATTCCATTCAAATACGCTAGCAGACATTGTTATTGATGCCACCACGTGATGTTGCCAAAAATGACAAATCCTTTATTTTGAAGGAGATAAAGAGTATCTTCCAAACTACAAGGTACTGAATGGCATCTGGGTGATGATAAATCCCATGACAGCACAAAAATTAAGATGCTTGGACAAAGGTGCATCTTGTGGAATAAGGAAATATTGGTTTACAAAACAATAATGTCATAACTGGTTATGCCCTTATACTTCATGGATCATGTGTAAATCTTGGTACCACAGGAATAGGTCTTTTGTTCTCTTGGCTTCCAAATTAATATTTGGGTTAGCATCCTCTTGACCTGACAGATTGAAGACTAGCTAGAAAAATTTGATTTGCAACCTTTTGCCTACCTTTAAAGGCAGTTTAGGTTAGCCTCTGAGCATTAGTGGAGTGCATTTTAAACATTTACACTGGAAAGTTCTAATTTTTACAAGATACCTATGAGTGAAATTTCATTTCAAACTAAAATCAAGTCAAAATCTGAAAACACTACATCTTTTCTAGTTCTAGTTCAAATTCCGACACCCTCCACCAGCCCAGCTATAATTATCCTTGTTGGGCTGGGAGACCTAAAGGAAGACTGGCTGTAAGAAAAGTAAATGGTGGATGGGGGAGAGGAGGAGGCTAGATAGCAAAGGCAAGGAAGGCTCCTTTACCAACAATCTGTTTTCTGCTCTACCTCCTCTTTTATACCAATTGAGCATGGCCCATGTTTTCATACATGGGTCATCCTGTTGTCATACCTACTTAGACAGTTACTCAATTATATGTCTAGCAGCACCATAATTTAGCGAGCTTCCATAGTGAATGCTTTATCCATGTAGCTATTTTTGTATTTTAATCGTTATCTAATCAAATTTGTTGATGAATCATAAATTTATTTTGCATGTTGAGTCATCATACTGTGTGGTATGATAGGATATGAATAGGTATAATTTGGAGTTCACAATGAGTTTAGTTATTCCATTTCACCAGACTGAGTTTTTCAACAACATAAAATGTTACTTTTATTCAGAGGGTTTTAAGGAGATCTGCAGTTCAAGCTCAGCCTGTCACATTCCAGTGACATATGTGATGTATGGTTTGTAGTTCTTTGTGGGAATCTTTTGGCTGTTTTCTCCTGTGAAATATATTTGCACAGTCAGGCTCTCAGAGGCTGAATTAAACATGCAAAATTATCTATGAGGAATGAAAATGTATAGCAAAATACTCCCCAAATGAAAATGTAAACAAACCATTACTGATGAGGAGGAAGAAAAAACATTGAGAAAATAGAGTGATTATTCTAAAAGCCTCAATGGCAGATTTCCAGAAGGAGAGGTAAAAAAATTGAAGCACATGTTTTTTCCTCTTGTGACAGCCCCATATAATTGATAGCTTTCATTTAAAAATTTGTACTGGGAAAATATCAGTTGAAAAGGTTTGAAGGGCATTACTATAATTGAGAAGGACTGTTTTAAAAAACAAGCTCACTTGCTTAGGATTTCAAGAAATATTTTCCATCTATGAAATTAACTGCTTGTGTTGATCTCTATGAAAGCAGTGTGAAGCCTTTTATAACTACATCGAAAAGCCAGACTGTACGTTATATGGGTACCTGTACCTGATTAGCTTTTGAGATTTGATGAAATCAGGCTATACCAGGCTGCCTTCCCTCCTTTTAAATCAACAGAAAAGGTAGAAGGTTTGCTGGTCATGCAGCCTTTCATAGTTCTGAGAAACTATGATATGTTAAGGCAAGCTCTACATGGAATTCCTAGCATTTGAATGATAAGCCAATTTATCATGCAACTTGGATGGGTATTGTAAACAAAACATTTCCTTGATGGAAATGTGAATAACACATTAGTCACAATTGCTTTAAAATGCCTCATAATGCCTATTTATGTAGCTTGCTATGAAAGCTCCAAGAGAACCTTGTTCTAAGGTTTTTTTTTAAATGATCAATTAATAGTGTAACATAGGTAGCTAGGCACATACAGTAAAATACTTCCATTAGACTGTAAACAATCCAAAGTAACGGGAGCAACTGCAATGACCTCAGGCTAAGTTAGAAATTCACGACATACATTTAAAAAGTGTATATACAGAGTGGTCTGGAAAACAGAAGATGATTCTTCAATATGAGATATGGCTATTAAGTTCTGGGTAGAAATAAACTATTTTTATAAGGGAAAGGCGCTCTAATGGCTTTTAATTAGTTTCTTTTCCCAACATTAAGGCCTGTATGTGAGGGACCTCGCTTAGTTCTAGTTCTCTGTGTTGTTCTGAGTGTGTGTGGTCATAGTTCTTAGGTTATAAGTGTGTGTGAACCAATAAAGAAGCTCAGTGTGCTGTCTGGAGAATTAAGTTTAATCCTACACAGCAGACCGTAGAAGACACTACAAATATAAGTCCTGCAATATAGCAGGCAAAAGGCGGCGAGAGTGGGGGGAATCTAAAAATGCATATTACAGAGATTCTGTAGTTCCTGCAGTCCCGGCTGAATGTGCTCCTGACCGGGGAGTCCCAATAACAGCCTGGTGGCTGCGTTCTACACTAGCTGCAGCTTCCAGGTTCGGCACAAGGGAAGCCCCATGTAAAGGGCAATACAGTAGTCCAGCCTCTAGGTGACCGTTGCATGTATCACTGTTGCCAGGTCGCCACGTTCCCTTCTGTCTCAGTTATCTTATAAAGATTGGATATGGTCACAGGCTGTGTGATAGTTTATTTTTTATTGTCAGCTACTTGGGGTCACTTCATGAGAAAGACAGGACACAAATACTTCAGTAAATAAAATAGAAAAGGCTAACCTAGTAACCCTAAACAAAATCTTGCAGCTTCTCTGGAAATCTTCACACACCAATAAAAACATTGCACACAAAAGATTCATCATCCACACACCACACACCAATAAAAACATTGCACACACAAGATTCATCCATGAACTCATTTAGAAGGTACCCATCAATGCATTTGAGAACCAGACAACCGCATGATATCATCCAACAGAGAACACATACCATCCATACAAATACAGAATGAACAAACCCAGTGTCCCCCCACCTATAGTGGTGCTGTGGGTAGAAACTTAACCTTAGATGGAGAAATCACAAGCTTTTCAGAAGAAAGGGCCACGTCCTGAGATGGGAACAGTGGCTTGAGCAGGAAAATTCCACAGTACTGCCTGAGACATGTTTATATTTCAATATGTGAGTAAATTGAATCCTGACTCATGCCCTCCTACCCTCAAGCCCCTCTCCCAATAACAGATTCCTGTTGGCACAAGACTATTGCTATGTCTGTGCAATTCTTCAGGCAGAGCATCATGTTCTGCCAGCATAAGAGGTTTTTAGCAGTAAATCTATTCCCACCAAGTTTTAACTCAAGGCTAACCGTATTATGTAGAAATCTGCAATACTACTAAACAAAGGGGTTTTTCCTATTTTAAATTGTAACAATGTTTTGTTGTTGTTGCAGTAACCTATTTTAAGGCAATATGTGTGTGTATTTTTGAATTACAACTTTGATTATATATGTACATTCTTATCCCTTTGGAATTACGACAAAACATGTTTCTGAAAGTGGGTAAATGAAGACTTCACTTAAGATTTATTGATTGACTTTTCTAAACTATAATATCCAGGTACCCACTCTCTTATTGATCTTCAACATTGTTAGTAATCACAAAGCTCAAGGTCAGAGCAGTTCTCTTTAGTCCCGTAAGCAATGGCACTTGTGTTGAATGCAGATATTTTAATGATGTATTCTGTCACAGTAGAAACAACTCAAACTGACAGAGGGAGGCCGTCTGAATTTTAAAAAAAACTAAAACCTTGAAGGAAACAGTATGTATACCAACTATGTAGAACACTGTTTTCTAAATACCATCAGACAGTCAGGAAATACATGCCTTCAGTTACATTTTAACTATATTCCACTACTTTCTAAAGGGCAAGAGGGGACAAATTGGTCTGCTGTCATAAATTACTCTGGATATGTGTTCCAAAAGAGGCAATGTTTGGTATATAAAGCCTTTAAAGAACAAAACAAAATAGATGTTTCAAAAAGTGGTTCACAAAAGTTTCATGAAGTGGTGAGGCTCTGCTCAACAAAGAGGGAAGGCATTAAAGGCTACATCAGTGCTTCTGTTAGTGAGGTATTATGGGCATTTTGCATGGATGTCACATTAGCAATGGATGTACTATAGAAATTGCAGCACATTAAATAATGCACTGATATCTCTGCAACGAAAGAGTAACCTTAACAGGAGATACCTGAACATATTAGATTAGGCTGGTTCAAGATAGGTATTTTGCCCAATCTTGGCTTCTTCAGAGCAGTACAGTTTTCAGGTGTATCCATATGACTACATATCAAAAGGTGTTTCTTGAAATTGAGCAGACTTATATGCCACAGAATTTTTGCACTGAATTGGGTATATTTCCTTCTGCTTATGATAGTTTCCCAAGAAGCTATCCTAGATCTATCTCAGCCTAGATACATATTCTTTGTATCTATTTCACATGGAGCGAACCCACTCCTGAAATGCTTCCTTATTTCCTCTCTCTCTCTGTATCTGTACCTGAAAGTTCTGTTGACCTCTTATGCCTCATCAAGCATTGTTCCAAAGCATCACTAGAGGGTGCTAATGTCCTATCCTAAATGCTGAATGACAAAGTGCAAAGGGACCAAAGTATATTCAACAGAAAGAAGACAAATAATATCATTTTTGTGAAACAGCCATGCTAAAAGAACAAGAAGTCTGAAGAATAAAAGAAAAATGATGTCAAAGTGCTAGAACTGCTAGACATCAAACTAGATTAGTTTCATGAAAATACACAGTAATATGTTGGATTACACTATATTGGAGAATCTGGCCTGTATGGCTATAAAAGTGTCCAAGGTAGAGGCAGTTCTTGGACACTATACCTGAGAAAATGTGACTATAATAATACAATAATAGTCATAATAATAAAATGTGACGATAATAAAGAAAAGTGTACTTCAAAGAGAAAAAACAAAAACAAAACCAACACTTTGAAATTTTAGAAATAATGATGACTAAAAAGGAGTCATTTAAAAATGGAGCTAGGACTACACCATAGGCGGGTCACCACCAGGCAGGTTTTAGCAGTTCATAGACATTTTTTAGTTTGGTTTATAGCATACCCTGTCTCCAGTGCTTGATAAATTACATCAAAGAATGATTTCTTTTTCTGAAGTGATCATCTTGCATCATCCTACTCCCAAGGAAGTGTTTTAGCAATAATGACGATGTTTGAAGGTTAACTATAATGGCATACTATCCCTGAAAATGCAGGGAAACCATTGTTTCCATCTCACCAGCTATTTATCTGAGAACCTCTGCCCCTTATTGGCATGATGGACTGTTGTGCTTCTTCATCTCCCAGACCTCTTAATGCCTTACACACAATCCTCCAGTTATCTCCTCTACTTGTGTCTTCTCCATACACCCATGTGCCCACTGAAAAGGGGCTCAGAATAGAAACAATGCCACTGTGTTGCTAGCATCTGAGGCACCACTGCTGTAATGGAATTTGTAGTATGGATCCCTCTTCTGGCACTAGGCTTTTAAGGCCTGAATTAAACATGTATCCGGGCAAGGCAAAAAGCATTCTCCTCTTAGATTCTGCACACAGCATTCCATTTAAACCAGGCTCCTATCTGTACAAACATGCAGCGGTCTAGTTTAAATGGGACACTAGGCAAGTGCAAAGTCCAATGAGAAAGACTTTGACCTCACCAGTATCACATCTAAATCCAGCCTGTGCTAAATTTGCTGCCTCATTGCGTTGACTCGGGCAACCCATCTCTTAGTGAAATGGGTGAATGTATTTTATGGACACTTTAGCACAAAACAGGACAGAGCACAAGTTAATTTTAATTTAGAGGTCAAAATTTAAATTCCATTTGTGGTTCCATTCCAATCAGTAAAAGTTTAGTAGGCTGTCATTTCAAGAAATCTTATGGTTTTAACAAATTCATAGAATAAATCTTCATTAGCTAATAATTCTGAAAGAAAAAGCATATTTAGGCTGCATTGATATGCTGAGGATTCTCTGTTTCCCTGCCATTGCTGCTGCAAATGCAGAGGCAAGAAAACACTGGACCAGAGTTTTATGTGTACTTTACTCTCCCAGCTGGTATTTCTCCTGTAGCACTAGGTACCTATGCAATGAAACAAATGAAAGCCAGGAGAAGAGAAGAGAACAATTAAATTATGGCCACTGATCATTGTATGATCATTGAACAATACCACCAGTTACTATTCTTAAAAATGGCCTCAAAAAGTGCACCAGTAGCACATCAAAGAAAACAATAGCTGTGAGGAGATTGGCAGAAGAAAAATTGCACTAATATGCTTAGGACTTCAAAAAAGGTGCATTTTCCCATCCAAGTGGCTTGCTAATGCACTTGGACTGAATTATTTCCAAAAAGAGTGTAACAAATCTGATTTAAGAAAGAACATATCAAGGATGCAGAAAGCATAGAAAGTGAAGGAGGACAGCTCTGTGTGGATGCTCCAACAAACTGCTGCAGTTTGGAAGAAAAAGCAGAGAAAATGTCTGCTTGGATGTATCCTTAGCTTCACTTTTAGATCACACATCTGCCAATCATAAAAGCATCATCTTTGAAAAAGCATTTGCTTTTGCATAAAAGGGAGGGGCAAATGCATCTTCTAAGATGGATCTACCTGTGTTTAATGTGTCTGCATTTTTTTTAAAAAACAACTTTCAAAAAATCTGCTGCCTGATCAATCTAGACTAGAGCAATCTTTGAATTGATCAAAATATTTTAATTGGATAATTTAACAAATTCAACTTACACAAAATTTAAGGAAGAAGAGAACTTGAAATGCTTCGATGTTCACTACCTTGGCAACCCTATTTGAGTGGAAAAGCACCACAGAAGTGTTTTAAATAACTAAAAATAAATGGCATGATGAGCAGTGTGCATATTTCACAACGGCATTGCACAAGTGCAGGGGAAAAAATCTGGGGTTCAGAATTTAGCATCATGAGTTTTTATGTAAAAACTAAAAGCAGATCTTAAGACTCCAGAGAGGCTTGATGGAATTGTGTGAGAAATGAGGTTGAGCCAGAAATCTAGTGGTCAGGGGCAGAGTTGGTGTCCTGTTAGTTGCCCCTCAAGTGTCAGATGCAGAATAAAATAATATGCATAATTAAAGCAGTGTATTTTTATTTTGCATGATTTATACATCTCAGAGCATCTCAGAATCCAGCTTTTCTTGGCATCAAATGTTGGGGTCTTTTAAAAAGTGTATAGAGCTCTGTGCAAAGTCACAGAAGTACTTTAGGTAATAAAATGCAAGTAAGTCAGACAGATCCCAGAGGGAATAATAACTTATAAGACTTCCCAAGCTTCTTTACAGGAGGATGAATTGCCAGCAGCTATGTATTAAAGTGTTTGTGTAGGGTCTCAGATGACATGACTGGATTCTTCCAAGGGTGTCAGAGTGAATATACTACTTCTGATTAATATTTAGCTCATGCTGTGTATTAGGCACTGTGTTGCTATATAGATTGTCTTTTATGTTTAAAAAACTAATTACAAATTAATGTACAATATACAGTACAATATACAACAATACCAATTGCTATCCTATGCATATTTACTCAACAGTAAATCCCATTTTACTGCTCCGCAGTAAGTGCTCTTAGTATTGCAGTTTCAATTAGCAAAGTTTTCTCATTTGTGTAAGAATAATTTCAGCTGTAGAAATACATCAAAACTGGAATGGGGAGACACTAATTTTGAGAAGGCAGACTTTGACTTAGTTTTAGAATTTTCTCAAACAGAAACATATCTGTGCTTCACCTCAGCACTTTGTTACTGAACATACTTACTCAGAAATAAATTCTGTCAGATCCAAACTCTCATTAAGGGTTCATGGCAGAACCTGTGGTAACTGAGGGGAAGGTTTGTAGTTTAAAATAAATCTGGTTCCCCAAAATTGTATGTGGCTGTGTGAATCTCCTCAGTGGGCAGAAAGGCCTGCCACACTTAGTGATGGAAAAGAACCCCTGGAAGGGAATGAAGCTTTGCTCCTTAATGTCAAGCCCTCCCAACCCTGAGTTATGGACTTTCTCATAATGTTACAGGAAAAGGATAGGCAAGTTGCCTGCTGCTGAGGCACCAGAAGCATTCCTTACCCACAGGGCTTCTAGGCTGACATGGAGCTCCAGGAATTTTGCATTACCCTGATCATAAGTCTCCAATGGGGGGAAATCAGTAAAAATCCATTAGTAGAACATTCCATTCTTCACAGCAGCAAGTGGAGGCCATTATTGTTCCAGGCAGGGCAATCCCTTCATTGCCTCTGTATAGCCAGAAGAGAAACTAATTTTGAGACGGCAGACTTTGACTTCGTTTTAGAATGAAACAGAGAGTCCATCCAAGAGATAGGTGCAACCCTCAGATCCCCGGAAGATCTGCCCAACAAGTTTAAACTGGCATTGACTTCTTACGCCACCATATCCTGGACAGGAAGAGTAAACTCTTCTGGGAGGTCGTGAGTGAAAGGCTGAAGCCCAGAACAAAGTGCTATATAAAGGCAGCCCAACCCTGTTTCTGGAAAAGAGTAAAAATGTGTTGTTAAAAATGTGTTGTTGCCTTGGCTATTGAAAGATTTTTTTTTTAAATAAAGTGAGCTGTTGACAGGTTCCCAGTTTTCACCAACAACATACACATCCTTTATTAAGTCAAAATAACAACAACAACACAACAACCTAAATTCTGTAAAGTAGGGAGAGATTGCTTCTCAGTTTGAGAAACAGTGTTGACTTTGGAAAGGAACTGCATACATTTTTATAGTAACGTAAATCCACACAAGTGGTTGTTTAACAGGATCCTTTTAGATAACATCTCAATATGTTTGATTGGGGGAGGTGATAAAATTAATGAAATTATGAGGGTATTTACAGGAATAGAACAAACAGTGTATGATTATTAGAAGCTTCTGTTTGTAGATATACTGAGCTGCATGGGACAGATAAAGGAAGACAGGGACATTCCATATAACATACTAAAGCAATGATGTGATACTGTAGGTCAGCTCAGAATGCATGGGGAAAGCTTGAACTTGTGATATTTTGTTGGAATACCAGAAATTTTTCCTGATACCAAAGACTTCGCATAGCAGGTGTCATGAGCTTTAAACTCACTAGAATATTAGAAAATAGCAAGGGAACCTGCAAGGTCTCAAGAGGGAGGTAGATTCCTTTGGTCCCTGCTTCCTTCTGGCCGGATTTCACCTCCCTCCCAGTGATTTCACTTATCCTCAACTCTTGCCCCTCTTCCTCCTCACCAGCTCACATGGCCTTCCCTTATTTCCCTGTGCCTTCTCATTCCTTATTCCCTCTCTGCCTGCTCATTACTAACTCCCACTGGAGTGGTGAAAGAGGGGGACAAGCAGGTGGAGAGGAGAGGCAAGCCAGCTAAAGCTTCACTTTCTTGGCTAGTACAGGTGGCTATCACCATCTTTCTGTGTGCCATTCTGACTCATTAACAAGGTCCCATATTCTGTGTTTTTTTCTGTTTTGAGGCTGTTTTACATACATACACACATTTTTTTTAAAAAAATAACAAATTAGATTTGTATGAATCCTTATGGGTTTCCTGGGTTCTCAGAACAATAAACTGTTGAAAAGGCTGGCCCCATTATGCAAAATATTTGATGACCCCATTGTTCAACCCATTGCTATCAAATGTCAGGATAATATAAAGATATTCTCAATTAAGAGCCATCTGGAGAATTTGTGCAAGTACAGTCCTGTCTTGGTGATGTGTGTTTGGAAATGACTCTAATTAAATTCAATAGGACTTAAACCCCAGTGGGGCTTGTAGCATGACAGGACAATCCAAAAGATGGTTACTGTACTAAGCCAATTGACTTTAATGGATTTAGAAGGTATGATTCTGTTTAGCATTGCCCTGTTAGTTGTTTAGGTACCAAAAACACTTTTTGTCAAGAAAGAGGAGTAATACATTGATGAAATAGACTTTCATATCTGTTTTTCATATCATAAATAGATATATCCATATCTATTTCAGATACCCCATGAATAAAGAAATGGATCTCTCTCTTTTATTGTAATGTCCCAGATTTAGAAACAAAATGCTCAGTATGTATTTCTTTGTTGAACTCTATGTATTTGCAGTTTTAGATAATAGTATTTGTTAAATAACATATTTAAAAGAGTCGTTGATAGTAAATGTATGTCTGTATGAACGGATGGGTTAGTAATGTGTTGTTAGCAGATGAGATGGTTGTTCTTACTAACTTGTGGCCAAGTCAGATCTCCTGATTTTTTTTCTTTAACCGTAAAAAGCAGCTGCACATCTATGTGTGTATGTTTGTAAAATGGAAACTTTTTTGTAGGCGACATGTCAGACAAGTTCAATATCACTTACCTGCCCTTCATCATAGGTTGTAAGAGTGCATGCACACAGCTCTCTCTCTTAAAGCTGAGTGTTATCAGTTCTTTTATTCAACTGTAGCTAATATCTGGTTTATACTCTGAGGAGAACAAAGGATTAGAAAAGCAAGCCTTCAGATGCCAATAACTGCCAAACATGTCAGCATATCATTAGCTGTGAAGGCACAATGCACTTGGTTAATCTAGTGTGTATGGAAAAACTTTCAGAACACCTTTTTCTTCAGTTTCAAGGGCACACAGCCAGTGTAAGAGGATTTATATGCTGGAACTCTTTTAGTGCTGTTCTGTCAAGCATCATATAGCCAACTGCTTTCTTTCGTGGTCTTTGTATCTAAGAAGAAAAATGTGTAACAAGCATGCTCAACTCAAAGGAGTGGGTGTGAGGACTGTTTTCTAATGCTATTTGTTGGAAATAAAGTATGAAATGTACCCCAGAGATCACTTAAGAGTGGAAATTTCCTCTGGTCACATGACCCTCTGATTTAGTCTCTCACTCTGATAGACCTAAGTTTGCTCAGGTCAGAAAAGTTCCACCAAGTCAAAAAGGATACCAGTGTGGTTAATGAGCCAAGTCAAGGAAGCCATAAAAGGCAAAAAGACTTCCTTTAAGCAGTGGAAGGTTTTCCATGAATGAGGTGAGTATAAAGGAGCACAGATTTTGGCAAAACAAATGGAAGTTGACAATAAAGCAACTAAAAGAGAATTTGAGGAGCAGGTTGCTAAAACATTAAGACAAACTAAAATAATTTCTCCAAATTTGTTGATGCCAGAACCCAGTGAGGAAGTATTTGGGCCACTAGATGACAAAGGAATGAAAAGATTGTTTAAGCATTATGTGGAAACGGCAGAGAAACTGAATGATTTTTTTTGGGGGGGGGTCTGTTTTCACTATAGAAAGTGTAGGACAGACACAGACACTGGAAATGCTGTTTTGGGGAATCAGAGGCAATAATAGCTTTCTAGGATTCATGGACAAAGACATGCACCTCGAGTTCCTAACAAGCTCAAATGGGAAACTGTTGTTCTTCAGATCAGTATATGTAACTTGGCACTAAAATCAGCCTTCTTTACCAAATGAATAAAAGTAGCAAAATGTAAATGCTTTGTGAAAGGGAATCCAGAAGAGATCCAGATATTTAAAGACCACTCAGCATAATATGTGATCTGGATAAACTAGTAAAAGTTGTTATTAAAGACAGACTTATTAAGAGAGTAGGAACAACTGAGTTTTCTTGCAATGGAAGCAAGCAAGCAGTGTGGTCCTACAAGGATTGCTGTCTGGACAGGACTATTTGATTTCTTCATAAATAATCTGCAATTGGAATGAGCTATGTAGAGGCCAGATTTGCAGATGATGCCATTCAGGATAGTGAAGAACCAAAGCAGACTGTGAAGACTTCCAAAGGGATCTTTAAAACTGAGTGAACAAACAACAACATATTAAGTGAAGTTCAATGTAAGTGCATAGTGATGTTCATTGTACAGATTCACAGGGTCTGGTTGCAATATGTCAAAAACTAATATTGCAGAGCTGGAAAATATGACAAAGTGAGTTACCAACATGACTAAGTAGTTGCAGCATTTTTCTATGAGAAAATGCTAAGGAGTCTGGGGATTTACTAAGGGGATGGAGCATGAAAGATGGGACATAAAATTATATGAAGCATGGAGAAAGTAAATACTGTCTTGTTTCATGGCCAAGGCAAAAAGCCCAGTGCCAGCAAGTCACAGAATGGCTCCTGGCATCTGAGTATGGTGGCCAGTTCCAATTATAGCCAAATCCCCAAGCAAGAGGTCAAGGCACCAATATCAGGAGTCAATGCAGGGCAAGTTCCAAGAGTCATGGTCAGGTCTGGTTCAAAGGTCATAGCACAAGGTGTCAAGATATAGAGCAAGTCCAAGAGATATAGCCTAGTCAAGAATGAAGGTCGAAGCACAAGGAGTTAGAAAACAAGGCTGATCCAGGGAGTCACCAGAAAAAGCAAGGGGCTGGAATTGGCTGTAACCACTCAGTATTTATGGGCCATATATTCAGAATAAATGAAAGGAAGTAGTTCATGAATTTTATCATTGAACTGTAAAATTCATTGCCATAGGATATAGTGATCTGCACTGGAATAGATGCCTTTGAAAGAGGTCTAGACAGCATAATGTGAGAATGGCCCATCAGTGACTACTAGCTACGATGACTGAAGGGAACTCTAACAAACTTCTAAACACCAGTGCTAAAAGCAGGTTAACTAGGGTTGCCAATTCCCAGTTGGGGCAGGTAGGCTTCCCAATCCCCAGGTCCCAGCAGGGGATCCCCCAGTTTTACAGGCTTCCCCCCTCCCTCAGCCAGCTGCCCGGTGGGGGAAGCCCCACCCCCACAGCCATCATGCACTTCTATGAACTATTCCCATAGGGAATGATGGGGAATTGATCTGCGGGTATCAGGGGCTCTGGGAGGGGCTGTTTTTTGAGATAGAGGCACCAAATTTTCAGTATAGCATCTAGTGCCTCTCCCCAAAATACCTCCCAAGTTTCTAAAGGATTGGACCAGGGGGTCCAATTCTATGAGCCCCAAAAGAAGGTGCCCCTATCCTTCATTATTTCATATGGAAGGAAGGCATTTTAAAAGGTGTGCTGTCCCTTTAAATATGATGGCCAGAACTCCCTTGGAGTTCAATTATGCTTGTCACACCCTTGCTCCTGGCTGTGCCCCCAATGTCTCCTGGCTCCACCCCCAAAGTCCCCAGATATTTCTTGAATTGGACTTGGCAATCCTAGGGGCAGGGGGCCCACTGGTTTGGAATCCCTCCCCCACTTCAGGGCTATCAGAATGTGGGGGTGGGGGAGGGAAATGTCCTATGGAGACCAGTTCCCATAGGGTATAATGGAGAATCAATCTGTGGGTATCTAGGGTTCTGGAGGGACTGTTTTTTGAGGTAGAGGCACCAAATTTTCCACATAAGATCTGGTGCCTCTCCTAAAAAAAAAAAAATCAGTTTCAAAAAGATTGGACCACATGAGCCCCAAAACAAGGCACCCCTATCCTTCATTATTTCCAAATGTAGGAAAGGCATTTAAAAGGTATGTAGTCCCTTTAAATGTGATAGCCATAACTCTCTTTGGAGTTCAATCATGCTTGTCACAACCATGCTCCTGGCTCCACTCCCAAAGTCCCCAGATATTTCTTACGTTGGACTTGGCAACCCTAAGGTTAACAAGAGGTGGTTTAGGCTTCTATCTTGTTTGTTGGCCTTCTAGTGTATGAAACAGAATGCTGGACTAAATGAACTATTGGCCTGATCTAGCTGAATATTTCACATGTTCTTATGTTCATTGTCCCTTGGTATGCACTCATCGAAACAAGGGCCTTTCCCAGGAGGTTTCTTTAATTGGCAACTGAATATTGTATTTATTTTGTTTTTATTTTATTTTATTTTTAGCCCACCCTTTCCATAGAACAGGTTCATAATTGTATCATTATGACACTATAACAGCACCAGGTTCTCTGAATTCCCTGCTATTGTTTTTTTTTTTAGAAAAGTAGGTCTCTAGTTGCTGAATTAATTATACAAAATATGCAAAGATAAATAATTTACTTGAGATGCAGAATACAGCTTTTTGTTGTTGGAGAACATGGGCTGTCCTGATATGGAGTGAGTGAAGATTTTGAGAGATCCCCATAGAGCTAGAGCAAGTCTGCTTAGTGGCTTAGTTCCAACTTTTTAGATTTGGCACATTAGTATGAAAGCAAACATATATAAAACATACATGAAAATGTAGCCTCATCATTTCCCAGCATTCCCCTCCCCTCACGTTAACACCTGGAAGCCAGCTGTACAAACCTCAAAGCCTGAGTTGCTCCCAGTCTGTTTGAGGAATGGAAGGGGCCCAATGTCCATGACTGGTGGTGTCCCTGGATCCTGGTGGTGTTGATTGGTTGTATATGGAAATCTGCTGTTCTGGGGAGTTTATTTACATAGAGATTATGTTAATTGAAAGAGATTTAGCAGCCTCAGTCCAAGCTACAACGAGAAAAAGAGAAGAATACAGGTTTGAAAGCTTGAGAGGGATTGTTTTTGTGCTGTAGTACCCTACAGCAGCCATTGGGATAGCTTTAGGTTTGTATGGAGCACTGTGCCAAAGTCTTGTAGTTACACATAAGGATAAAGGTTTGTTTTTCCTGTGAGCCTATATGGGATTGTTGGCTTGAGCCTGAACATCTGGCAGAAGCAAATGCTATAGTTCTGGATGAAAATCAAGGCCTAAGCAAGAACCCACAGAGCATACTGCAGATTCCTGGTTACTGTTGCTGGCAGCTACTAGGTCTTATTTTATTTCACTAAAACCTACAAACTATTCCAGCAATAATCCAATACCTCCTCTCTGTGCCACATATATTCACCCTGGGATTTAAGGGAAAGTCTTTGCCCACACATAACTGCATTTGCCCTGTAGTTTGTACAGAAAGTCTATTTCATGTTATCCTGAGCCTGCAGACAACAAATCAGGCAATATACTCAGAATCTGTTGGGATTTTAAAAAATTTGATTAAATTTTATTATATTTTTGGCACGACCAAAGAAGGCTGTAATTGGAGGAAGAACTCACCTGTTTTGCACCGTACTCCATGGTTTTAGGTATCAAATACTAGATTCCCTAACAGCAACAAATCAAACAAAAGATCATCTTATAATTGTCTGTTTAAACTGATAGCCAGAGTTGTTTCCAGGGAAACAAAATATCTACTGAAGTAGAAATGTAAGGTGACAGGAAAATGTGCGGCATATTCAGTTTTAAATAATTTTGTTTTTCATCAAGGTAATTTGTTTATCAGTTAAGGTCAGAAAGATGCTTGAGTATGATGAACACATTCGATGAATGTTATTGAAAACACATGAACTTGAGGCTGGAAGTTAAACTTTGATCAGTCATATTTAGAAAATTAATGTGCAGAATTTGCATAACTGCAAGGATTGCCTGTTTCCATTTATGTCTTCTCAGATATCAAGATGTTTCTCGACATCAGGATGTGCTAGGGTTACCAGACCCACCCAGTTGGAATGGTGAGTCCTTTGCCACCAAGCCCCACCCCCTGCTGTCAATCAGCTGGCTGGTGGGGGACTTACCAGGAGAGAGGAGGAGGCTTACACTTTTTTGCTGGCAATGTGGTGCTGTCACTTCTGGGTACTGGGGCAAAAACTCTATAATAGAAGCCATTTTTACCATAAAGTTTTTGTCCAAATACCAGTGTGTTGCCATGACATTGCAACCATATGAACCTACTTCCTCTACATGCTAGAAGTGACTTAACAATGTTGCTGGCAACATCACCTGGTCCCACACCTGGGCCTCCCTCCCTCTCCCATCCCCGTCTGGAAAACTTGGCAACTCTAGAATGTGCTTATGCTGCCACTGCCTGAAATATCATTTCAGCAACCATTTAGGATGCAATTTTTTTTAGTTACAGCAACAAAATAGTGAAATATCCTCTTGAAAGAGGACAAATCAGTAATAATAGCACCTTTTGCCTGCTCATTCTTGGCGTTCCAGGTAACATGTTTTCTGCCTTCAACTGGACAGTCATTCTGGATAACAGTCCATGAGTCTCTTTTAATGCCATGGGTCATCATTAGTTTTCTCCAAATTAAATAGTTGCTCTCTGTGAGCCTATCTATCAAATGACAATACTGTGCAACCAGAGGAGGTCACCATCTTTATTCTTTTGTTCTCACCTGCTCATGCCATGAGCCTCTGGCAATCTTTTTACCTTTAATCAGAGATACACTTCATCTGGGCCACCATAATCCCTGTTGGGTTTAACACAGCAATGGTACAACCTGATTAAAGAGTAGATAAAGGTTTATTTAGGAACTAACACACTTGATAGGGAAGAAGAGACAGAGATACATTCTTAACTATATCTGTAGCTGAAAGAGAGAGAAGATTGAGTGTGGCACTTCTGAGAAGAAGGGGGGAATTTGCACTAAGAGTAAAAAACTGAATACAGACTAGGAATGACACTTAAAAGGAGAAAGTTGGTCCTGTCCTCACTGTCGCCTTGCTTCCCCTTCAGGGTCTTCTTCTTTGTACATCAAACATTGCCTTTCCCAATAACTTATTTTTCTACATATCTAGCTATTACCACACTCAATCTTCTCTCTTTCAGCTACAGATATAGTTAAGAATATATCTCTGTCTCTCCTCTTTCCTATCAAGTGTTTATTTAAGAGCCCTGTGGTGCAGAGTGTTCAAGCTGCAGTACTGCAGTCCTAAGCTCTGCTCATGACCTGAGTTCGATCCCCGTCGGAAACTGGGTTCTCAGGTAGCTGGCTTGAGGTTGACTCAGCCTTCCATCCTTCCAAGGTTGGTAAAATGTGTACCCAGCTTGGGTTTCACATCGTAACAACACCATCAACTTGGCTAAGTGTTCAGCTGCTCAAATTAAACAGTTTTTCTTTGCAAGGGGCAACCAATTAGTTCCAGCAGCTATTAAAGTATTCAAAGCCAAAACGCTTGCCCAAATCCTCTATGGTATCCCTATATGGATCTCAGCTTTTACCAGGAAAGTGGAGGGCATTCAAGCCTCATTCTTTAGACAAATTCTTGGTTTGCCAAAATGTGTGTCCTACTTTGCTCTCTGCTCTGAAGTGGGTCAGTCTTTGGTGGAGACAAAAGCCTGGATTGCAGTGTTTAAATTCTGGCTCAAAATTCATTTTAGAACAGATCCCAACAGCCTCCTTGATTGTATGAAAAGAGACCCATATATTTCGTCCTGGACAACACTGCTTCTGTCTAAACTCAATCAATTGGGGTTAGAGGTAGATGATTTTTCTACCTCTGAAGAGTCATATATCTTCAGATGTATTAAACTGAGACTGTGGGAATTGGAGGAAACGAAATTACGGCCAACTCTCCCTTATACTTGCTCTCCAGCTTCCTTAGGTCTTTATGCTTTTTGTGGCAAAATGCCCAATTATCTATCAGACCTAACCACTCCAAGTCATCGCAGGGCATTTATGTTGGCCAGACTAAACGCGTTTCCCTCCAAAGTTTTACAAGGGAGATATCAGCGAGTCCCTTTAGCCGACAGACTTTGCTCCTGTGGAGCGAATACCCCTGACTCAATCCAGCATATATTGCTTGATTGTTCTTTTTACCATAACCTCCGTAAAGATTTATTTGGCAAGCTTTCTTTTTCTCCAGATTTGTCTATTCTGCCACCCTGTTATTATTTATTGAGTGATACTGAGGGGGTGGTTAGTGAGGCTGTGGCAAAATTTCTGGCTGACATCCTTAAATTTAATTCTGACCATGTTTGAATGTATCTGTAAGCTCGGTTTTATTTTGATTTTATCTCCAATGTTTAAATTTTTATATTCTGTGTATTTTTATCTGAATCTATTATGCCATTAAAGGTTTGGTACGGTGTGTACCCAGCTTGCTTGAGGGAAAGTGTAGATGACTGGGGAAGGCAATGACAAACCACCCCGTAAAAAGTCTGCCGTGAAAACGTTTTGAAAGCAACATCACCCCAGAGTTGGAAACGACTGGTGCTTGCACGGGGAACCTTTCCTTCTTTCCTTTCCTAGCTATTACACTGTCCCACTGTTTGAGGGCAGATAATGATTATACACTACAAAGTGCTGTCTAAACTAGTTGAAATTATTCTATACTTCCTTGTCCACAGCTGTTAGGCATGGCATACATTTGAATGCACAATTACATTAAGTTCAGCATCTTAAAACACTCATAGACACACACATGTTTTGTCTTAAATATCAGATCCATGTAACATGGGATACATGTGGCTGTCTTTCAAGCAGGTCCAGCTGTATGGATTCAGGCTGGAAACTACTGTGGATAACAGATGTTTGCAGTAATACATCAGCTCCATTAACTGCCATTTTTATTTGCAGGCTTGTTTTAAAGTGATGGTGTTGATCTTTAAAGCCCTGTTAGGACTAGTGTACCTAAGGGATGCTTCCAGCTACATGAGCTTGACAGTGATCTGAAATCAGCTGCTGTGGCCCCTAGAGCTTAGAACTCTCTGTCCCAAGAGGTTCATTTAGGCTTCCTTGGCAAAGGCTGTATTATTCTGGAAAGCAGTTGATGATAGATATGTAATTGATCCCTTGAAAACATGTTGATTTTTTTTTATTGTTTTGCATACCTGTATCATTCTATTGCTACTTCTATTGCTGTTAATTATTAGTTGTAGTTTTGCTTTTGTTTCTTATTTAATGGTGTCTTTAGCTTTGTTATATTGCCAGTAGGTTTTTTTTTTAATTATTTAGAAGTTGCCCAGTATATTATTTCTAGTAGAAAGTCAGGATTTTAAAAAAGTGTTCTAAAGAAATGAAATTAATGCAACATTATAGAATATGAGCTTAATGATTATAGTGAACATTTATTTTAGATTTGGTGTAGTTTTAGGCCCTGTTCAGATGCACAGTATAATCAGATGTCGCTGCTGTTTCCTTCTGGATTTAAAGTGGCTGATCAGACAGCAACATCTGCCTCCCAGTATTAACTCATGGTAGCCCCTCTCCCAATCTTTCTCAGAACCGGATTATTTTGCTACCTACTCCTTTGCGGTGTTTTTTGTGTTCTCCAGTTTCACCTCATAGCTTTCTCCGTCTGGATAGTTCTGCTGCGATATTAACCAACTTCTGGATGTCTGAAGGCTGTCCCAGAGCAAAAGGAGCCTCAGACATCTGGTTTACGGTCGCCATTTTTTTTACAACTTAGTGATATGCGCATAACCGCATAACCAAATAATGTTCTAACCTATGCGCATGCGCACATGTGCAAAATGCACACGTGCGCATAATAGTGGAAGAAAAAAAAAGAACTGCATGGTGCCATCATGTGGATGGCAGAAGACGGTTTCACTGTGGAGTTATTTGAATTGCAGTATGGCAGTCTGATTGATAATATCCGGAACAAAGATATTCCGACCAGAACCGGGTCAGTTTAACATGGACTCAACATGCTGTGTGAACAGGGCCCACAAGTGTACATTTGTGGGAGAATGGCTAGGATCTGGGAGACCCAGATTCAAATCCTCACTCTGCCATGGAAGCTTATCAGGTGACTTTGGGCCAATCGCTTTGTCTTCTCAGTGTAAGCTACCTCCTCATAGATCTGTTGTTATAAGGAGGAAACGAGGTAAAACCCACTGGGGAAAAAAGGAGAGAAAAGGAGAATTATCTAAATAAAACCATCTAGTTTCTTTTGAAAAATCTTGCAGTAATAATTGAGAAAATGTGCCCCAAAGTATTCTTTGTATCATGTATTGAAACAGACACAAGCAGCATTCACTGTTGCTAAAGAAGCAAACCATAAAGTGAATTCAGACAAAATAGTAAAGAACCCAGTAGCACCTTTAAGACTAACAAATGTTATAGTAGCATAAGCTTTTGAGAAACACTGCTCTCTTCATCAGATAAGCTTATGCTTCTATAAAATTTGTTAGACGTAAAGGTGCTACTGGACTCATTACTATTTTGCAACAATAGACTAACACAGCTAACATCTCTGAATTCAGACAGTGGTTCATTCATACGTCATCCAATTCATGGTTTAATTTGTATGATTAGCATGATCATCCAAACATATCAATCCACTAACTATGGAGGTATGCAGAAGAAAAACTCTGAGTCTATTTCAGAATTCCAAGGACTTACTTCTGGCCACACACCTAAATCACAGGGTCATAATGAAGATCAAATGGAGAAGGAGAGAATGTTATAAACCATTCTGGGTACCCATTGAGAAGAAAATGAGGGAATAATTGAAGTAAATATATAAATCAATGTAGTTACCAAAATAGGATGCTCTCAGTCAGTAAGCCTGCTGCATAGACACCCTAATTAGTTTGGATGACCATTTCTCCATTCTTTAAGTTGAAGCCTAAGGCAGGACTTCTCAGATGGAATAGACAGATTGCTGTCTGTCTTAATATGTATTAGTCCATATTTATTAATGCCACAGGGAGAAACTCCATCTTCTTCAGTATACGGTACGCTTTGTATCGGAAGTTATTCTCTCACTGACATTTCCCTCAAAATAAATTGGTTCCTCCCTTTGGACCATTGTCTGAAGTGAGCTAGTATGATGCTTTTTAGCAAAAGTTGGTTTCCGATCCACCAGTCCAACATGTATAACTTATTATCTTTTGGCTTCCATCTATCACTTATCATTCCTGAAGTTGCTCTTCCATTACTTCAAAGATCAATAGGCAATGGTCTGCTTATGGCTACTTAAGGTATGTAGCACGTCAAACTATTCCAGCAAAGAGGACTTTATAAGTTATTTACATTATGTGCAACATTAAAAAATATTTGTTTTGGATATACCGGTAGTCTGTGGCTCAGCAACTTGTAATGTGAGGTGATCCATTGTCCAGTAGCTGTTTATTTTTAGTCACAAATCTAGTGTTCATTTGAATTAACTTTTATTTAAACAGAACTAGAAAGACACTGTTATATAGAGATATCAACTGAAAACAGACCTTTTACATTGAATGTTTTCCTATCTTTGTCATTCTAAAACCTCTTTTAAAATACATATACCATACCTCTCATTTCTTGCTTTTTTCCATTTGTTATTGTGAAGGGCTAAAATCTACATACTTTTTCTAATGTTTGGTTGCTTGAACAGCATAACTATCAGCTACAAAATTAGCAATCAACAGACAATCCTGAATGGACCTTCTAAGTCAACTGATTTTACTGGACTTAGATGTGTGAAATCCTGTTCACAGCGTAAGTTACATGATGAACTGCAGCATGTATTGATCAAAGTCCAGTTTCATATGCACACAGTTTAACCAAAGGCAGGTAATATTAGCTGTGTTGCCTTGTAAACATTTCCTGTCCCAAATTGCTGAGGAATTTGTGTCATATCTGGATGAGTTTTAGAGTGAAGTGTTAACTATGAACTTCTTTAGTTTCTGTCTACAAAAGTGATGCTGTCTTGGCACATTAATTGGGCATTCACAGAATTGCTGGTGCACATGATATGATTCAAGACTATTTGAGTTGTCATTTGTTACATGCAGTTGCAGCTGGAACTGTTTCATGACATTATGGATTTGGTTTTTAAAACCAATAAAGCAATATACAAACATATTTAATGTTGTGTCTTATCTACATCAGGGATAAACAAGTTCTGTATACATAGGGACCCCGCTATAATCAAGGCGGTGATATAGAAGCCAACCATTCAGTTTGCAGCACAACTAAGGACTTCACAGGTCCAGAATACATGCTGTCAGGCATGTATGGGGCATTATTTATAAAACCCAAGACTGAGGCAACATGCACTGTGCAATGCTAAGAAGACTTTGTTGGGAGTAAGACACACTTAGACCTGCTTAACGTATTGTAAAACATTCCTTACAATTTGAAATTTTTTTTAAAAAAAATTCCTTATTCGTGAAACTGTTGGTTTGATTAAAACAAAGGCTTTTGGGAGCTAGCTAAAATTGCTTCAGACTGGATCTGGTTTATGAAATTCCACTTGGCCACCCCAGATCTATAGCAGCCAAGATTTTTTATTTATTGGTAGGAAAAGAGTATAGACATGATCTAGCCAAAGTTAAGAACTTTTGTCATACTTATTTCAATGAGAATGTTAGGAATATTTATTCTTCTCTCTCACCAGTGTTAATGGGGGTTAATTTGAACTGGATTGTGTTTTTAATTTCACCTCCTTATTGTTATCCATTCTGCCTGAGGAGATTTTGCTCCCTTAGAAAAGGTGAAAAAACATATGGAGGGTTAGAGAGAACACATAGTGGAGAAGCAGATGCCCTTTTTGCTGATCAAGCAGGTTTTTCAGTCAACTCTTACTTTAAGCAATTCCCTCTTGAAGTACTGGGTTACCATTTCACTGCTGGATACCAGTAGATAAAGTCAGCATTGGCACCAGTCCTGACAAGAAAGTGATAAGTCTTTCAATTAAAAACCCACAAGGGGCAAAAATGGTGTGGAGGAAGGAAAAGATACACATTCTTTTTACATTGTGCAGTGAGTTAAAAAATAACGTTATTTGGTAAAAAATGCAATCTGGGAATCTTTAATTCTTCACACAAACATGTGGAACAAATTGCATACAGTCCACTTTTCACTGATTGCATTCTTGTGTATTCTTAGAAGTTATTGCAAATTAAGCCAGATACTTTTAAAGTGGTGGTTATATAGTGAAAATTACATAGAGCATTTAACTGGCGGGTCTCCAGTCTCTTCCTGATGTCATCACCCATGGACCTTAGTGGGTTTCTACAGTTTGGCCAAAGATGAGACGTTAAATATTTAATGTAGAAAGAAAAGCAATTCAGAAATACTTGGAAACCGTCTTGTACCTTATGGCAATTATGATCTCCCTGAGCACCCCTTAAACAAAGAGCTTTGTTCTTCTAAAGCAATTACCAGAAGTTAAAAAAAATAGTTAGGATGCCAGTAAGACATTCAAAAGGCACATCTGCAAAATGGGTTTCTGGTTCAGACAGCATGTAGATAGCTGGCTACTTTACATGGGATTCACAATGGAATAGACTCTAGTCTGGCCTTTTTAAAAATAAAAAGTCTTTGCTGATCTGAAATGTTTATAGTAACCTCTTGTACATAATGGCATTTGCAATATAGCAAGAAGAAAAGGAAAACAAATGTGTGCTCTTGAAGCAAAGGCTTTCTGTTGTTTTTAATCCATGGTGATACTGCTTGAAAAAAATAATTAAAATTATGGTGTCCCTTTAAGATGACGCCTTTATATTTTGAATACATTCCCCACTACCCCACAAATGGAAGGATAAGACCTATATGCAGAGCAAGTTCTTGTTTTCAAAACAGCCACACAGATGCTGCTTTTCACGCTGCTCTTTAAGCTCTACTAAATTTAAAATAATCAGCTAGGGGGGGGGGATCCACATTCTGTAATAGAATAAATTATGCAATTTAATTAGAAATTTCAATTAGATTGTTATATTGCCGTTAGATATCATGAAAGGGCTTCCTAAAAGCTTATTAGCGCAATTAACATTGAAGCATAGAAACTAGATTTGGAAAGGATTTAGTGGACCACTGAGCCCAGTGTTTTCCTACTGCTTGTTACCTTCTGTGATGGACAGGAAGCTGTCCTGCCCCTGAGGGGAAAACTCCACTCAGCTGAGCCTGTGGAAGTGCTTCTTCAGCATCCAATCACCCTTGGAGGGGATAAAATCTGAGAGGGAAGCACAGCAGGTGATAGTTCAGGTCCCCCCCTTCCCCCCTCTAGCTGATTATTTTAAATTTAGCGTGAAAAGCACCATCTGTGTGGCTGTTTTGAAAACAAGAACTTGCTGTGCATATAGGTTTTATCCTTGCATTTGTGGGGTAGTGGGGAATCATTCAAAATATAAAAGCACCATCCTAAAGGGACACCATAATTTTAATTCTTTTTTTCAAGCAGTATCACTATGGATTAAAAATAACAGAAAGCCTTTGCTTCGAGAGCACACATTTGCTTTACTGTGTTCCCAATAAGATAAGTAGACCCTCCAGAAGGACAGCCACATAAACAAACAGGATTTAAAAGGGGACTGTATATTTTTAAAAAGCTATCATTAAGGTAGAATGCCAGCAGAGTGGGTGGAGGCTTTCCAGTGTTTTGCACTGAGTGTCACATGAATGACTATCTGCCCACAAGACAGAAGTCTTGGGTGTGTGCTTGATGCAAGGAGATCCTGGTACTCAGGGAACGAGTTCGTACCCTTGAGGCTGAGGTGACTGACCTGGAGAAGCAGAAACAGTCAGTTAGGCACTCGGAGAAGACTCTCGGGGACGTATTAGATGAGCCTGACTCTGAACGTGGCAGCCCCATTGCTGCCAGGGAGCGTGAGGGTCGAGAGGGAACAGGGCACCGTGCTGAGAATAAGGGGAATGAGCCCTCAGAAGGGACCTCTTCTTCAGTTGGTGAACGAGTATCCTTTTGCTCCAAGGAACCATCCCTGGGCAGAGAGAGAGGGGGGGGTCTTGGTAGCTGGTGATTTGATTCTTAGGCAAGTAGACAGCTGGGTGGCAAAACCGCGTTCTGACCATATGGTGACTTGCCTGCCTGGTGCGAAGGTAGCGGACATTACGCGTGTTGTAGATAGGCTGAGAGACAGTGCTGGGGAGGAGCCAGTGGTCGTGGTGCATGCTGGCACCAACAATGTGGGGAAATGCAGTCGTGAGGTCCTGGAGGAAAAATTTAGGCTGCTAGGTGGAAGACTTAAGGCCAGGACCTCCAAGGTAGCCTTCTCAGAAGTGCTACCTGTTTCACGTGCAGGGCTGGAGACACAGGCACAAATTAGAAGCCTCAATGTGTGGATGAGACGATGGTGTAGGGAGGAAGGGTTTATGTTTGTTAGGCACTGGGATGCTTTCTGGACCAAGCGGGAGCTGTACAAAAGAGACAGTCTCCACTTGTCCCCCGATGGAACCAAGCTGCTGATGCTTAAAATCAAAAAGGTGGCAGAGCAGTTTTTAAACTAAATCTTGGGGGAAAGCCGAAAGGAGATGAAATGTCTCTGGTTTGGGAGGACTCATCTCACAAAGATGAAGGGTTAGCTGTTACTTTTCTACCGGGTAATGGATCAGAATTGTCCACTGAGATGGTGACAAACAGTATGGAGTGTCTGCCAAAATCTCGAGGCAGCAGGAGTAAGGTTGCGGGCCTAACTTGCTCTCCAGCCCTGCACGTGGAACAGGTAGCACTTCTGAGAAGGCTACCTTGGAGGTCCTGGCCTTAAGTCTTCTGCCTAGCAGCCTAAATTTTTCCTCCAGGACCTCACGACTGCATTTCCCCACATCGTTGGTGCCAACATGCACCACGACCACTGGCTCCTCCCTAGCACTGTCTGTCAGCCTATCTACTATACATGTAATGTCTGCTACCATCGCACCAGGCAGGCAAGTCACCATACGGTCAGGATTCCCGCTAACCAACTTAAGAAGAGGTCCCTTCTGAGGGCGCATTCCCCTTATCCTCAGCACGGTGCCGTGTTCCCTCTCGACCCTCATGCTCCTTGGCAGCAACGGCCCCAAGATCTCTCTCTTGGTCAGTCTCTGCCAGTTCACAACCCATCAACTTGTATTTGTAGCTGGGACAAGAGGACCTGTCCTTTTACTCCATGACTCTTGAGCTTACTAAGGAGCCTTTGATGAGGAACTTTATCAAAAGCTTTCTGGAAGTCAAGATAAACAACATCTATTGAGTCCCCTTTGTCCACATGCTTGTTCACCCCCTCAAAGAACAGTAACAGGCTAGTGAGGCAAGATCTTCCCTTACAGAACCCATTCTGAGTCTTCCTCAATAACTTGTGTTTATCAATGTGCCTACTCATTCTGTCCTTGATAATGCTTTCTACCAACTTTCTCGGTATTGAAGTCAGACTGACTGGTCTGTAATTTCCCGGATCTCCTCTGGAACCCTTTTTAAAGATAGAGGTGACATTTGCTACCTTCCAGTCCTCAGGAACAGAGGCAGAGTTCAATGAAAGATTACATATTTTTGTCAGGGGATCCACAAGTTCAACTTTGAGTTCTTTCAGAATTCTTGGATGTATGCTATCCGGACCTGGTGACTTTTTAGTTTTTAATTCGTCAATCAGTTGTAAGACCTCCTCTCTTCTCACCTCTCTCCATATGTTGTGGTCAAAATGAGCCAGTGTTCTGGGAGGCACAAAATGACCATTGCACAACTGACACAAAGGCCTTGTTATCTCCCAACAAACACAAGGACTTAGTAATATTGTACCCCCACCCCCTTAGTCCCTTTATCATTCCTTAGTTATCTTTTCTATGATTTCTAATTTTTGAATAATTGCGGTGCTCCAAACAATGCTATATGTGGCCCCAGTGCTTTTGTTAACTCTTCCATGCATTCTTGTCTTTGCTGGAGAAAACAGCTGCATATACATTACACTTTTTTCCCTTTTCAAGGAGGACTGGATATTTCACATGGCCAGCACTGATTTTTTGCCAGTGAAGCTCAGGAAAACAAAATAAAGGAGTGAGGAAGTGCTGAGAGAGTATTAAAGTTCACAGAGTATCAAAGGACTCCAACCTACATTCATGATAATGTAGTCCAGCAAGTTCTCTTGGCCAGTTCTGAATCCAGTGGTTCATTAATTTTGCTAGGAATTTAACCATATTTCCCCCAAAATCCTCTACCAGTATCGCCTATCCATCAAAAAGTGTAAGTTTTACAGGGTGCCTTCTGTTGCTGACACTGTGCACAAGAAGAACTAATTGGTCCTTGCTCATAAAGGAAAAAATACCCATGAATCTTTGGAGACGTGAGACATTCAAATTGTTCGTTTAGGATGTAGCTGTATAGAAGTTTATGTTAACAGGATTTGAATTGGGAATCCCAAGATGTATGGAAAACTCTGGGGAATAAGATGTTAACTGAGAGATAGAAGTAAAACTAAATCACTATTTTGCCAATTTGTTTATACCGTAAAAGGCAACCCAAGTGATTTGAAAACATACATTAGTCTTCTTTGGAGAAATCGTTTTGTTTTTTTTTTAAGTTAAGTCTGAAAGCAATTAATGTGGCAGCATTTGTAATGAGGTATATTAAAAGTTATGTCCTGATGTTGGCAAATCAAGTGCAAAGCAGACAAAACCTGTATTGTGTGGTCATCATTACTGCCACCCACCTGCAGCTGTTTATACTTCCCAAGTTCACAGTAATCTGTGAATACTGTTGGCTCCCAATAGCAAAATAACCACATTTCCCACAAAAAGTAATGATGTAATGATTACAGTGATTACAATGATGGTGTGGAGGCTGGAGACTGCATCATATGATCACATTGCAAATAAGTTAAATTGCAATTTACAGATCTGCCAATGGTAAAAGTTTAATGTACTGTGGATAGATGCTTAGATAAAAGAAATATCTGGCAACTAGTCTCCAGAGAAAAATGACACGATCACTTATGATCCCCTCTTATAACATAAAAAATGTTTTTACACAGTTTCAGTAGTATTAATTATAAGAAGATTGTGCTATATTAGTTACAGTTAGTTATTAGTTACAGTTGCAGAAGGTCACAGGTCCAATTCCCAGCATCTCCAATTAAAGGATCTGGCAGTAGGTGGTGTGAAAGTCCCTGCCTGAGACCCTGGAGAGACTCTGCTAGTCTGAGTAGACTTTGATGGGCCAAGTATAACATGAACGCATGTGTTAATATGTTTACACTCAGAGGTTTCATAGTAACATATACCATCAATACATCTAATTTCAACATGGATGCTTAAATCTGGAGATTGGGGCCATGGACTGACAAATAATATATTTAAACCCAAGAAAAGCCCTAGGTTTGCTGAAAAATCTCAAATCAAATATATTGTTGGGGTTTTTTTGTTTGTTTTAAAAACCTGCACAAAATAATAGAGGCATCATCTGTTCCTTTAGAAAAGAAGATTACAGTGGTCATTGTAAAGGTTGCTAGACAATCACAACAGTATTGCCAGACTTCAAGCCTTGGTTTCTGTCAGTAAAAGGTATGGGTGAGAAGGCCAGGCTATTTCTAGGGCTGTTTTGGCCTCTGAGGCATAAAGACCAGGACTGGCAGCAACCAGCGGGTGACGATACCATGTAATTGGCAAGGCTCATCAAGGATACTAATATATTAGGGAAGAAGAGAGAGAACCTCAAGAGATCAATTATCAGTTTTGATTCAAGCTAAGAAAGAACTCTCTAGGACATGGTAATTGCTTTGTAAATGCAACTAATGAATATGACATGAATTTGTATTACAAGCCAGGTCACACTTTGGTGATGTCACTAGGTTATATTTCTTCATCTTTATCTTTAAAGCACACAAGTGTGAACTTGAGGATGAGTGCACTGGCGAAAGGACATTTAGAGCAAACAACAAATAGCACAAAGCTCATAATAAAATGGGAAGGGCTTATTATTAACATGGAGGAGGTAGATATAATAGGATAGACATTATGAAAAGCATGTTGGTATGACTGGGATGGATAGTTACTCCAGTGAGTTGGTGAAGGGAAAAGACATAATGAAAAGCATCTTGGCATGACTGGGACAGATTACTTCAGTGAGGTTGTTGGCCCAGGAAGCAGAGGACCTTCTCATTGCTCTGGTCAGCATCTTGTGTATAAAGTTTGTGGTGGTTCAACATGCTACAGCTCTCCATTGTGACTCTTTGGTTCTACTATGGTTGTATTCTTTGGGTGCCATTCTTGGTGATGTACATCATAGGAGATCACCATGCTGTCTGTTCATGTATCCTGTGAGATTAGGGGTTGTGGAGTGGAAGGCTTTTGCTTCTATCTGCTTCTGTGCATAAACTCCTTGCTGTTGACATACCACCCCAAATATAAGCTTTGCCTTTTCAGTGGTGGGACTCAGACTCCATATTTTTGCCACCATGGCTAACAGCCATTCATATGTCTTATCTTCCATGGATTTCTCTAATCCATCCTTATATATTACTGTTAATAATTTACAAATCACCTAAATACATTATGCATTAATACATATAAAGTAGTGTCTGTTACCATGATTTGTGGCAATAAATTCCATAAATTACTTACACTTCACATTCAAGGTGCTGCATTGGTATTATAGTTCTGTGGCACTCCCCCCACTTTCTTTGCGTTTTCTTAATATCTCTATATTACTCTTGAAAATATATAAATGATAACTTGAAATGTAATCTCTTCTTTTTCATAGTCAATGTTATGAAAGTATTGTTTGGTTAGTTGTACAGCTGGATATGGTGCACATTTGGTTAACTATGGCATTATTATTTCTTATTGGATCACTCAGAGGTATAAAATTTTCTTTGGCATACTCATGAATGGAGCAATAGTAAAATCAGGATTTTAACACTTCCTAGTTTTCACTTCATGTTTCCTGTTTTCTGATAAGAAATATGCAAAATATATAATACAATAGCAGAAAATTCAGTTCGTGCTACCTCTTGTCTATACAATTACAGGAGGTGCAGGTTTTTGTGTTTTACAGATATCCTGCTAGAGATCACTTAAATACAATACACTTGCTAATAACCTTTTGCACCTGTCTTTCATTATTCCATTTTTATCAAGGATGTCATCATCACTGTGAAATGCTATTGACAGTAAACCCGTCAAACTGGAAGCAAATTTCTTTCTTTTCATCTGAACTTTCTTCCAAATGAGTGTGCTTAACATGGAGGAATTGCTGTATGTGCTTGCTCATTGAACTCAGTGGAATTTATTTCTGACCACATATTATTACGATTGCTCTAAGTAGTTCTCATTTGTGTATACTTTGTGTCTATAGAATTCCTAGCATAAACATGTATGCCACCTTTGCTTGTATAAAATATTTCTATCCTGCACTTTCCAAAATCTCCTTAGCATTCTTCCTTTGCGATGGGCACAAACTGGGAAAATGGTTGTTTGTGTTGGTTCATGGTTCATTTAATTGCACAATGAACTTACACGAACTTTTCAATTTCCTGAACCAGATCATGGTTCATTTAGTTTGGGAGATGGTAGAACAACCCCCTCATGTTAGATATGCCAAAATCACAGGAAGTTTTCAGCAGGCTCTCATCCACCAGCCCTCCAAGTTTGGCAAAGATTGTATCTGGGATGTCTGAGTGTAGTGGAAATTACATGAGGAGATAAGTGGTGAACCATACAGCCCTTCTTCATGTGAATGGCAGTCCCAGGGCAGCAGGGAGTTAAATCCTACACAGCATTGTAAATGAAGAACACGTGGGATGAGAGAGCTGTGAAGATAAGAAACAGGTAACTTTGGAAAGAGGGCATCGGTGGCGGCTTCAGTGGTGGCTTCAAGGGCAGCTTTGGGAGATGGTGGCTTCAGATGGCAGAGGGAGAATGGCTTCAAGCACAGAAGACAGCTTGGGAGTGAAGAGCCTCACAAGGGAGGACAAACTTCAAAGCTGTGTGCAAGCTGTAGAGAAAACCTGTACTTCAGCCTAGTTTCCTGGACAGAGTGCTAACCTTGTGAAGTAGACTTTTCTTTCTCCTTATAAAGCTCACTGGGTGGGTGAGGGATATTTTCACTGTTATCATTGTTAAAGCTGTATAAAGCTGCATTTCTTTGGCCACAATTTATTGCTTATAGGAATCACTAGAACCATGGGTAATACACTGAGTTATAGCCCCCCATAGCAGGTGCCCCCAGAAAAGCTCAGCTCTAGCTTCAGGTTCAGTCCCTGAAACAACTGCAAGGAACACCTTCCCGGACAGTAGAGGTGTTTTTTTTTTCCTAAAAAAACATTATTTGGGGGAAAAGGTGTCCTTCAAAGCCTTCCCTAAATCAGCCATGCAGCAAACAATTCTTCTTCTATTCTCACAACAACTAATTCTTCTCTTTTCATGCTGCAATGTTAAAGTAGCTGATTCAGGGTGTGATATTATACTGGTATATAATCTGCTCCCAGAGAGCAGAATGGAAGCTCTAGACACCTGTACTTTAGGTGTGTCTAGAGCTCTCCACAAGTCCACCCCCAGCATTGCCTAGGAATTAACTGAGTTGATGCCAGACTGTCTGGAGAACAAACTGGAAAAATGAACCCAAACCTCTATGGAAAAAAGGTGGTTTGTTTTTGTGTTTGGGAATGATGTGACTGAATGAACTGGTTCAAATGAACCAACTACCAGCCCAGTTCATGCTTGAACCATGTTTTTTTTTCAGTTTGTGCCCATCCCTATCACGGAGCTTAATTGCATCCTAATCACTTTACAGAATAGTTTTAGGATCCTAATCACTTTACAGAATAGCTTGTGCTGTTAAAATAGCATTCCTGTAGTGTTCTCTAAAACTAAGTGGACCATTTCCAAATCTGGAAGTAATAAAAATCAGCTTGCTTATTGGAAATCTGCCATAATGAAGAGTGGCAGGGTTGTTTAATCAAATTATTATATAGTTTTACATGGATCCTGTCATTTTCTTGAAAGTCAGGGTGAGCTTGGTAGAAGATACACTTATTGTGGAGGAGCAAGATAGGCAGCAACTTGCCTGACCTGCTTGGATTCCATGGAGATGGAAGGATGGGTCACAAGTGGGCAGCTGTCACAGAAAACAGATCATACCATGTAGTTTCATGGTCATCAGAGAAGCTACAACCAACTGGCTACTGGAGGCAGGGATTTGCCTGCAAACACTGTGGGCCATTTCAGCTGGCACTACATTTTCAGGACTTCAGCAGGACTCCACATTCTCAGATGGTGTAAAGGGCAAGGAAAGTAATGAGAAGGGGAAGCAGTCAGAAAAGGAAGGGACAAAGTTGCCGGAAAGAAAATGGGTAGAACCAGAGGAAGAGAGAAGGTAGTTAGAAAATGTGGAACTTCTTCTGACTGTCTTTAAGAAATAGATTAACGTTTAAAGACATAAATTATATATACAATACTTTGGTTGTTAGACTTAGAAAGGATTGGAGAATTTTGTTATTTTGCACTAGTGTAAGTTTTTTGCATTAAAAATTCTATTAAAATTGGCATAGGGTAAATAAGTAATTCTTAGAAACAGCTTTAATTCCTCACAGTACTTCTAAACATTAACCAAATAAGCCCTTTGAAATATATTTTAATTACTTTACAAGGAAAAGTAAGAGGAAAGGAAATCCATGCTTTGTGTGATTACCGTTTCAGTAGTGGGTCATATTACTGTGCATGCTAAGAAGCAAATATTTTTTAACAGTCATTATCTTGTTAGACTGAACATTTTATATTTAGTTGCTCCTTTCCAGACTTGGATGTTCATTTTGTAGCTTTATAGAGTAGAGTTTTTGCCCTTTGGATAGGATCAAAGATTATTATGTAGTTGATAATGCCCTAGTATTATTTGAAATTGCGTTTCAAAGTGAGCTGCTTTGCACAAACTGGTTTATTTATTTGGAACCTCCCCTTCCCTGTTTTCCCTACAGGGACCCAAAGTTGTTCACAACAGGGGAAAAAAACTCACTGTCAACTAGCTAGAAAACAACAAACTGCTAACAAGTACAAATCTCTAACTGGTCGGCCTTGTTGGCTGGCTTTTCTGAAGACATAGTATAAGAGCCAAAGGGCCTAAGAGCTTTGGCATGACTAGAGGTGTGAAACAAAGAGCCCTTTGGGAAAAGACAGTCTTCATCAAGTGGGTTCAACAGCTGGCAAATATGTTCCTCCCGTGCAGGCCCGTAGCTAATCAGGGGCCCATGGGGCCTGGCCCCCTGGCAGTTTCTTTGGAGCCCCTTCCCCCATCCCAGGACCGCCCCTCCCCTCCAGTGCAATTTAATTGTTCAGGAGGGGCACCCAAGAGCAGCCACTGCCTGTCCCACACCATTTAAAGGGCGAGCCAATCATCTTATTGGCTGGCTCTAAATCACACGGGGGGAGGAAGAGGGGTGGCCCCCAGTCTCTCCAGCTTCCTGCTCTCACCCCCATGGCCCTGTCCCCCATGGCCCTTCCATGGCCTCCTTCCCCTGCAGCCCCTATCTATTGGGCTACCCCCGTGCCTTCCCTTCCTGGTTCAGATGAGTTGAAACTGTGCAGATACATGTGACACTTTTGTACACTTGCATTTTGTTTGTATCAACTGAGAACAGAACTGGCTCCTGAGTGGTGGTCATTCCTTTCAGATCCGATCATAAATCTCCCTGTGGAACTTCTAGGATCTACTCTGGATAGGGTCCTCCCCAGGGCTTTTTTAATAGAACAAACCCAGCAGGAACTCATTTGCATATTAGGCCACACACCCTGACATCACCATTGTTTAACACAGAGCTTTTTTGTAAACCCCCCCCCCCCAGCAGCAACTCATTTTCATATTACGCCACATTCCCGATGCCAAAGCAGTCGAAACTGCGTTCCTGTGCATTCCTGCTTTAAAAAAGCCCTGGTCCTCTCCCTCCCCCCCGCCCCATCATCCAGTGTACTAATAAAGTGCATGCAACTATTCTTGAAAGCCTTTTGACACTCTGCTGACTTTGGAACTGCTTTCTGTCTTCCTGCTGTGGGAGTTGAATGCAGGCTGTATAAGAACTGGGGAAGGGTCTGTACAGCCTGTAATATCTGTTTGATACTGTCAATCTCTCATACCCAGTTGTATCTTGGTTTTCTTCTCCCTTTGTGCAATTTTCTTCTAAACATCTACTTTGATATTAACTGGAAATAGGTGAGGTTTTAGTGTAAACATTCCCTTTGTATAAAATACTAGTTTTCTACCAGAGTGTCAGATTCATACACTTAGGAGAAAAGACATGGGAAGCAAGACAAGTTCAGGTACTTTGACTATGAAGTGAAAAAAAATCCCTATACTACTCCACAGAAAGCAAGTATAACCAGCCACAGAGGTCAGATCATACCACATGGTCTGTGTTCAAGATGTAGTTCAAGATGCTCCTTCTCTTCGTACGCCAGGGTATGGCCAGGCTAGATCCCTGTGTGCCATTTCACAGGTTCAGATAACAGTGTTCAAAATCACCTTTGCGTATTCTTGCAGTTCTCACATGCAGCTAAAATTCTGTAATATTTCTGCGGTTAATGTTTTCAAGTGATAAAATAGCTGCCAATATGTGTAGCTTTAGTTCTCTTTCACCACATGGTGGTGCATTTATACAAACAAGAAAATTATTTAGATTAAAAATGAGTATGCATGTAAAATCCATCCCATTATTTGGAGTGTTGGCATACAAGTGTTTACAGATGGTGGTGGTGAGGGGAAGTCTGCCTGGAAATATTTCCACCTTCAAAAAACCCCTCACCCTTATGTTGGGTACAGGCAGCATCTCCAGATAGAGATGCAGTGCCAACATGTGGAACTTTAAGAAAGTACAGAAGTGTGCAGACAGTGGTGGGATTGGATTCAAATTTGTATGCAACATCTGAAAGAGATTTAAGCCACCACAGAGTTAGATAGTATAGTGGAAGTGTGCCTACCAGATTTAATGTATAATTAAATGTTCACAAAAGGATTTCTTTTGCTGTGTAGTGTAGTCCCAAATACATTTATAGCTATGTGCGAAAACAAAAACAAAGCAGCCTTTGATACCTTTATAGACAGCTTTGGCAACTTGAAGAAAACATTTCTAATACATGAAGGAGACAGTAAACAAAGGCTGATAATGGCAATGGGGAGACCTGTAAGCAGTTGTGACTGGCTATGGGAAAAATTGCCACTGCCCATCTCTTTTTATTCTCCCTGCTTTATATTGCCATTGTGTTCCTGTTTATTTATTCTTCCATCTCTCCTCCTTCATCCTCTCAAGTTTACTCTCTACACAAGCCTTACTTGTGAGGACTACCTTTTCTGTACTGCATTGGGCCAGCAGTTTTTTCTCATGACTTGAAAGCAGACATTTTAGGATTTGAGGAGAATGGACAGTATACTGCCCCCTAGCCCAGATTACTGCTTTCCATGTTTATAAGCACGCACACAGTTACAGATATCTAATGGCTTCAGAATACAAACCACTTAACACAAAACTAGGGTTGCCAGCCTCCAGGTCTGGAGATCTCTTGGTATTACAATCGCTCTCCAGGCAACAGATATCAGTTCCCCATGTAGAAAATGGCTACTCTGGAGGGTGGACTCTATGGCATTATACCCTGCTGAGGTCCTTCCCCTTCCCTCTCCACACCCCACTCTTTCCAAGCTGCACTTTGCAAATTTGCAGATTTTTCCCAACTAGGGTTGCCAGCCCCCAGGTCCCAGCAGGGGATCCCCTGGTTTAGGGGGGCTCCTCTCCACTGTGGACCAGCTGGCCAGTGGGGGAAACACCTTCTCTAAACAGGGATGTCACTGTGCGATGTCCCTGATGCAATGACATTGCCCAGAAGTGACATAATCATGTTGGGGATCTTGTGCGGAGACACTCTGGTATTTGGGTAAACTATAATTTTGTGGGTGGAAAAAAAAATAAGAGTTTTGTCCAAATACCAGAGTGTCCCCATGTGACATCCCTGCCCACTCCTGTAATGCCCCCCAAATTCCTCCACTGGACAGGCCAAGGGGACCTGGCAACCCTATTCCCCACCCAGAACTGGCGGCCCTAAGTCTTATCAAAGTTGGATTATTGACTTTATAAACTACTTCATGTTTGTCAACTGTTCCTGCTGAGCCTCTCCCACAGAGGATGAGGTCTTGATCTTGGCATAGTGAAATCCATTATAAAACAAAAGTAAAATGGAGTCGTAACTGCTGCAATATATATACTGAAGAAACAAGGATAGCTGTGTAGAAAAGACAGTATTCCTATATTGTCTTTCTGAAGAGAAATTTTCCTTACAAATAAGTACAGGTAGTAACACCTGCACAAACTTTCTTCAGAGATGATGACTAAACAAGTGGAGATAAAACAGTCACTATTTTAAAAACCAACTCAAAATGAGTCACAAATATAGGATACATGCATTGGGAATAAAGCTATTTCCTCTGCAGCTGTTGTTATTCCTGTCTCCATTGTTACTATGAAAAATGTTGGTGGGATAACCAGTGGGGAAGTACAATGGAACTCTCCTCCCCCATTTCCTGAATGAATGTGTTATTTCAAGCCTTTAACTACTTCTTAGTTTACAGTTGAAAAATTAATTATGCTGTGCAGAAGGTGATAGCTAGACTCAATCAGTTTGTTGTTTGCGGATGCTAAAGGCCTTCAGCCTTTGCTCATTTAATGCCTGACCCTGAAGCATGGTCCTTTGCTTTGAAATAACTGTGGGGCAAGGAGATATCCAGGCCTCTCCTATTACAACGGCAATGTGATAGGAAAATCCTTACCTGCTAGAATTCTTCATGTCCTACACCTGTAACAGAGACAGCTATTTCTTCAGTACAAGAAATGCCTTTCTTTTTCTTAGCAGAAATCCAGACATGCTCTGAAGTTCTCAGTTTTTTGTTCGGCCTATTTGCTGTTGCTCCCATCATGATGGGTAATAGCTTGCTACCATTTTAAGGCAATGAGTTCTTAGTTTATATTGACCATCTAAGGTTTTGAAGAACAGTAGAAGACAAAATAATTCCCAAAGTATTTTTAGCATCATGTGTTATAGACTTACAAACCTCCAGGTGGGACTGGAATTATGGAATTACAACTGATCTCCAAACTACAGAGATCAATTCCCCTGGAGAAAATGGCTACTTTGGATGGACTCTATAGCATAATATCCCTGATGAGGACATAGCCATCCTCATGGATACCTGGCAGCATGGATACCCCACCCTCCCTGGGCTTCAATCCTAAGTTTTCAGGAATTTCCTAATGCAGTGAGGGTTTGCCATAGTTTCTTATGTTGACTAAGTCAAAAGTGGAAACAGGCAAAGGAAATTTCTTGATCAAGTTCACAGCCATCACAAAGTATGTTTTTAACTCAGGGTCAGGGGCACAAAACCATTAATAAGTCACACAGTTTGTCTAACAACATTAACCTTGGTGTCCTGGCAGAGTTCCAATTTCTGTAATTAAATTGTGCATTATCTGTCTCTTCCCTGTGCTGTACTGAAGAAAGAATTCTTGCTTCTCTTTTTGATGGATGGCTATCAGTTTTGACTTGAGGAGCTTGTGTAGCACTGGTGTGCTTTGTGGAAGTTCAAGGAGGGATAAAGGGTAAGGTGATGGAAAGAATAAACATGTCGGACTATTTTTTGGTAAAAACATGGCCAAAGCTTATTTTATTGAGTACAGAGCTTATTTTATTGAAGGAACATTGGAGCAGTATGAGGATGAATCGAAAGTATTGGGCAGCCAGCCTGCTGCCTGATAAGTACCCCGCAGCCTGCCTGCTGGGGGATGAACTGTAGAATGGCAAGATCCCATGATCCATGTGGACTGTTAAATATTTTAACACTCCCCACCAGCTGGTGGTGGAAGCCAGCCACTAGCCCCCACCTGGGCATGCAGCTGAGTTGCCAGCCACCAACCTCCACCTTGGCATGTGGCTGAGTGACTTCATCCCCAAGACCCCTTACAGGAGTCCCCAAAATGAGGGAAGGTGGGCATGCAGGCACAGCCTCCCCTACAGGAATCTGTCTCAATGCTCAAGCTGCCACAGATCAGGGACTGAATGCTGAATTCAAGACAACAAAGCATCATGAAATCCGTGCTGCCAGGTATCCATGCCCCACCAGACTTAAATAGAGCAGACTGTCTAAAGGATATATCTGGGTGCACTATTACCATGCCACCCAGAGACGTAACAAACAGTGACACAGCTTTTGCAAACCTTCTTTGTGGCCAAGTCCACTTTTTCCAGTGTGAGTGCCCCCCTCCCATCCTGGTGTCCAAGCAAATAAGACCACAGCAGCCAACAAACAGCTGATAGGGCCACAGAACAGCTGATGGCCCTTTAAATCCCTAGGCAAAGCGTAGCTGAAATAGAGAGAAGGAGCTTGCTGGTCTTTGTAGGAGAACATGTGAATGGACAAACTTCTAACAAGAAGCAGCCAGTAAGAGAAGAAGGAGAAGCCAAACTGGCTGTGTGGGCTGTTTAAATAGTTGCCTGGGCATTCCAGCCCATGCCCACTCGAGGATGTCTGTGCTGATGGGGCAGGGTGATGGAGGAGCAGCCCTGCCTAGCCTGAGGGCACCACCCCTGCCTAGCCTGAGGGCACCATGAGGTGGGGACCTGATTTCCTTCCTCCCTTTCCACCTCCTGACCTGCAAATGACAACAGAGGTAAGTCTTTGGAGTGCTTAACAGAACATGGTGATTTATGCAGCGAGGATTATCAGGGACCTGGAGAACAAGCCCTATGAGGAAAGGCTGAGTGACTTGGGAATGTTCAGTCTGGCGAAAAGGAGAGTGAAGGGGAACACAATTGCCCTCTTGAAGTAGTTGAAGGGCTGTCATTTACAGGAGGGCAGGGAGCTGTGCCTATTGGGAGAAAAGGAGAGGACTTGCAATAATGGATTTGACTTTAGGGCAGGAAGGTACCAGCTGGATATTAGGGTTGTTGTGCAGAACAAAAAGGTGAGATGAGAATGATGTAAGCTGCTTTGGTCCCCAGTGTGGAGAAAGACTGTCCTTTTCCTAAGTAGAGGCTGCAGGGAGGGAGAAGGAGATGGAAAGCTTAAGTCAGAGGGTCAGATAAAGATATGCTGATGGTTTGATTGGAAGAAGATAACAGTTGCCAGCTTCAGGTTGGGAAATTCTGGGAGATTTGAAGGGTAGAGCCTGGAGAGGGTGGACCTCAAACGGGTACAATGCTCCACCTTCCAAACCAGCCACTTCCTCCTGGGGAACCATTATTGCCAATCTCCAGGTTAGGGGTGGAGATCACTCAGAATTACAACTGCTCTCCAGATGGCAGAGATCAGTTTCCTTGGAGAAAACAGCTGCTTTGCAGGATAAACTGTGTGACATTATACCCTGCTGAGGTTGCTTCCCTCATACTTTGGTCCACACTGTGATTTCAGACCAGTCACAGACTTTCAGCCTAACCTACCTCACAGAGTTGTTGTGCAGATCAAAATGAGGAGAGGAGAACGATGTAAGCTGCTTTGGTCCACATTGTGAAAGAATGTACTTTTCCTAGGTAGAGGGTGCAGGGAGTGGGCAATGCTCCCTCTAAGCTGTGGAGTCTTATAAGCAAAAATCTGCTTTGTGAGTTACTGGCATTAAAGTTGTGAATGAGTGATTTGGTTACTGCATAAATTAATTTGCTTTCAGGCCATCCTTTCTGAGCTAAGACAAAAATGCGTGAGCCAGAGGCTTAAAAACTGTGAGCTAGCTTACACTAACTCAGCTTAGAGGGAATACTGAAGCAGGGAGGAGATGGAAAGCTGAAGTCAGATCAATTCCCCTACAGAAAACAGCTGCCTTGGGTGGGTAGGAAGACGGGGGGGGGGGGGCTCACCCAGAGCCTCTTTCTAGATCCCATTACATTTTTCTTCACAATGGGCCTTATTCCTAGTTTCCGACGTAATTTATTGGCACAATATTATGGAAGATGGAAATAAATGAGAAATTGAGTTTAACATTTACCTTTTTATTGATAAGAAGATTAATTATACATGTTATACATTACTACCTGTTTTTAAATTATTACTTAACTGTTTAAATATTATTTAAAATATTTTGCTAATGTATTTACTTATTTCTGTAATAAGATGATGGCTTGGAATTTATGATGTGATCCACCCTGAGCCTGTTCAAGGGGAGGACGGAGTACAAGTCTAAATAAATAAATAATGTTGGTCTAGTCCCAGCATCCATATTTTTACTAGCACTACAGTTACATCAGTTATTTAACTTGGTCCTGTTAGTGTATACCTTTCTGCCATAAAATGGATATGTACTTAAAATGCCACAGATCCAGGATATGGAGGTCATTAGAAATGGTACTTTTGTGACTTCCCCTTCACATGCAAGAAATTAGGTATATGAACTGAGAATTATCTTGTTCTTGAGCATCCTTTGCAACATGATAATACTGGTATTGTAGGAACTGTCGCTCTTTGCGACAGCAAATGCCCAACTTCAACAGGCCATGACATATGGTAAAATAGATGTTGCAACATATGTTCTTTTTTAAATTTAGGACAGTGAAACCAGATATTTCATAAACAATGAATCCTATATTATTTAATACTGATACTTCAAAAACCTTCAGTTCATTAATACATCACCGCTATTTGTTACCATTAAAATATGGACAAGTTACTTTTTCAACAGGTACAAGTTAAAACAAAATCATTAAAGAATCTTGCATCATATTGAATTAGGCAGAGAGTCTCTCATATAATTTATGATTTGATTTACTTGATTAATGACCCATGCTAGATAGTATATTGATATGATAAAAATTAGCTTCTCCTACAGCTCCATTTATGCACTTAAATTTTGAGACACTATTGAATGCTCTCAAGTTTTCTCTCAGTGGACCATCAAATCGAAGTCTGTTAGTAGAAGTGATTTGATACATTTGTAGATGATGCCCCTTAATGCAGTTTAAAATGTCAGAATCGGTTTACAATTAAAGGAACTACAATATAAAAATAATTTAGATTCAAGGTACCAGATTGGGTTTTGTAAACACATTGACAGTTATAGTCCTTTAGCTGCACCATCAGGAATCTTTTTCCCAAGAGAAAATCTTATGACTTATTATTGCTCAAATAGCCAGTCTTTGTTGAAAAGAAATATACACTAAACACTTAATTGCTAAACTAGATAGTACGTGGAAAAGCAAAATGTCACAACATTAAAAATGTATATTCCGGGAATTTTACTGAAAATGATATGGCCAATTGTTATTGGAGTGTGGTTTCGCACAACACAGACCCTTAGTAACTACAGATCAATAAACCCAAAATGTCAGTTTTGGTTATATTAGAACCAGTGTTCTCTCTAAGCTGAGTTAGTGTGAGCTAGCGCACAGATTTTTAGCCTCCAGCTCACACTTTTTTGTCTTAGCTCAGGAAGAATGACCCCAGAGCACGCTAATTTATGGAGTTGCTCAAAACCTTAATGCCAGTAGCTCACAACTTCAACGTCAGTAGCTCACAAAGTAGAATTTTTGCTCACAAGACTCTGCAGTGTAGAGGGAATATTGATTAGAATGCTTTTTTATGTCTGTAGTCACCTAGAATAATCAAAATAAAATACAGAAATATATATTTCAAAGTGAATTACACTTTATGAGGTATATTGATTTGAAATAGAACATGTTAGGATTTCTAGCATGCCTAGCAGATTTTCCTAGCATACTCCCAATCGCTTTATGTCAGCATAATGAATATGTAATCATGATACATTGTAACCTTGTAAATGCAATTGCTGCATCGTCATAATTATGATAGTGCAAGGGAGAAGAAATAGGTGGAGGTATTGGGGGGAGGAGGAGGGGAAGAAGAGGAATAAGAATTGTTTTTTATACCCCACTATTCATTACTCAAAGGAGTCTTGAAGTGGGTTACAATTCGGACGCACCCAGCCGGGAGGCTGATCGGCCACCCTAGGCTGGGGGCCGTCCATTGCCTCCCCTGCTGGAGGAGAGACAATGGTTTGCTCTGAACTGCTGGGGGGTGGGCAGCCTTATATAGGCTGGCCCAGCCCCCTTCCTTCCTCTCCTCACAACAGACACCCTGTGAGGTAAGTGGGCCTGAGAAAACTCTGGGAGAACTGTGCCTGATTCAGGGTCACCCAGCTGGCTTCATGTAGGGGACTGAGAAATCAAACCTGGTTCTCCAGATTAGAGTCCACTGCTCTTAACCACTACACCACACTGGGTTTCGGAATGGTCACTTAGCTGAGGTCCTTTACAATGGCAAAGTCCCACTTCCTATGTTAGCAAAAAAGTTAGCGGGCTGTGGAAAAGGAATAAATACTCAGTTTTCAGCTTGTTGTTTTCCCAGGCAACTGATTTGGTAGTGTTTTTTTCTCTCTTCTGCGGCCAGTGTGCTGCCCTCTGGTAGCTGCCTAGGTTCTGGGCTTAAAATGAAGATGTTGTGGAGAAAGTTGGCTGGTTGCTGGAGACAACAGGCCCTTTACTTCCACCCCACACCCAAGGCTTGCTGCTCAGTAGCCCATCAGTAGTGACTGTTTCAATTTGTGAACCACTTGCCAACCAAAAGCGCTTTAAGTTTGTCTTATTTTCTGGAACCTGGTGTAGGTGCCACATTGGGGAATGACATTCAGATGAGCCACAGATGGCTTGTCAAAGAGTCATGTATGACTCCTGAGCCACTGAGTATCACTGCCCTAGTATTTTTGTATGTATAAATTAATGGAACAATACTAAGGGAGGGCCAAATTGGAATAGGGACCCAACCGACCCCTATGCCAGCTTAATTTAGTGTTACGCTGGTATAATGGCAGCTGACACTGGTGCAGGGCACTAGTGGTGGTATGCTGTTGAATCTCACCAGCAAAGGAACACCACTGTCAATTTCAGGGCTAAGACTGGCACTGCTGCTCTACCCAGGGGTTGTTTTGTAGAAAAATAGATAGCAGAGCTCATTAGCATAAAATTAGTATATGCCTCCCCAGCCAAAGGCAACCCGATGCAAGAAAGGAGAGCCCCAGGTGAGCAAGGCCTGCTTGGGCTGGCTAGAGATCCAGCCAGCCCAAGCAGGTCTCACTTGCTTGGGGCTCTACTGGGCCACCCCCCCAGTCAAAAGGACAGCAAGCCACCCACTGCCCAAAATCACATAAGTGGAGAAATGGTGGTGAGGGCTTCTCCAGGTATTAATAAGGGCTGTTGAGAGCGTGATGGAGCTCCTGGAGGCTGGCTGGCTGGCTGCTCTCCTAATCTAGGGATTATTATGCAGCTGCACCTTCTATTCAATAGACAAAGTAGGTGGGGAGGAAGAGGGGGAACCTTCAGAAAGGTTCTGGAGCTGTGCTCCTATGAGCTCCTGCTGAATCTGAGACCTGGCTCTCCCCATGGTTTCTGGCATACACAAATACAACAAGTACAGAAATACACAGGAGCAAGGTCTACAAACCAGTTCAGAGTCAGATAGCTAAAGGTCCACTCCAAGGGTCAGGGTAGGAGGGTCAAACATCCATTGATCTAGTTCCAAGACAGCGTTGGGTACAGGGGGCTGGGACCCAAACTTCAGGAGCAGGCACAAATGATCAGAGACAAGGTACAAGGCAGCAGGATCAGGGCAGAGCTCTGTTTGCTAAACTGGTCATAACATAGAGGAATGGCAAGCAACATTCCTCCCACACCAGATCTGGCTCCTTACAATCATGCTGACCTTCCTACAGGTGCAGGTCTTTTACTGTTTCCCTATCAGTCTGTCAGTCTTGATCCTGCAAGGATTTTGCTCCAGGAACTAACACTGACTGTTGCAGAGCAGCCAAGCAGGCTCTCCTGCATCTCTCCTGAGCCACTAAATACTCTCTTCTACTATGCTCTACTGGCTCAGGAGAGGCTGGCAGGGAAGCCAGTCTCTGTGGCATCTCTTTCTGCTCCTGGAAGATCAAGCATCCTGGCTGTGACTGGGAAGCATTCTTCCTTCCAGATGCTTCTCCCATTGTGTCTGCTGTTGGATCCGTCTGCTCAGGTAGAGACTCCATTGGTGTGGGGTCCAGTTCTTCAGGTTCTTCCTCCTCTGAGGAGGTGGCAGCTGGTTGATCTATGACAGCCACATGTCCGTGGAGCAGTGGTGCAAAACCCACTGACGGCATAGATTTGGGTGTTCCAGGGGGTGTGGTGGTATTAGGTGGCTCCCAAAGTGTTTTCAGCATGGGAATGCTAGAGGCACAAAAGTACACTGGCAAAAATGGTGTTGTGACCCATTGACAGTCATGGTAACTTCAAATTCACTCCCTCCACACTCAGTTGGGGGCTTTGCTCTCCCTGCAATGTATTCCCTCCAGATGCTCATCAAGCAGTGCTAGGTGCCTTGGCTCACTGTAAGTCCACACACCAGGGAGCAGTCCACCTCCCCCATACCTCTCCTGAGCATACCATGGTGGCACTGAGGTACACCAGACATGGCGTCTCCCCCTCCGAACCTGGTAGCCATGGGGATGAGTAGCAGGCCCCAAGACACATATGGATGTCACACACCAGATGGTCAGGTGCGTTGGGGCCTGCCTGAAGCAGTTGCAAGGGAAGTGGGACCACTGTGACAGCTGTGGACTAGGGTGCTTGCTTAGCCTGGTGGAGCACCCCTCTTGACCAAAACCCTATGGCAGCTGGAAAGCACCACCAACCTATGTGCTGGCCAATTCTGCATCATGGCTATACCCTTTCCCATCCAGGAGAAGTATGCCCTGAAGGTGCTAAGCACTGTTCCTCTTCCATCACAGGGAGGTGCTGACAGGAGTCAGACAGGTGATTAGGGTGTGGAAATATCCACCTGGGAGCCTCCTATTGGCACTGGAGCACCAATGTCTAGTATGGATGAGATGGAGCTGAGTGACAGGAAGGAGGACCAAGGTGGCCAGGCTCCTTGGCCAGGGGCTGAGGGAGGTGAGGTGCCTTTAGGGGGGCAAGGTATAAGGGCTCAGCAGCAGCCTGGGAACTCCCATGGACACTACTCTCTGTTGTGTTTTGCCCCTGTGCCTCGGTCCCTATTTCCTAATGTTCACTGCTTATGTCATGGACAAGCTATGCATCCTGATCCCTATAAGGCTCATGGCAACAGCAGCCTCTGTGGTCCTGAGGTTGCTTGTCATCATGGGGTCCCTGTCCCCAGTGCCTGAGGAGGAGGCAATGCAGAGAGCAGACTCTACATCTTTAGATGGCAGTGGCCCTGCCCTAGCAGACAGGGGGCAAGGAGGTCAGTGTCAGGACAGCATTCATTATGCTGCCATCACCTTGCAACAATGCTGGAATGGAATGCTGAGGCAGGATTACCACAGACACTGCAGCGGCAGTGCCTGGTAATGCTGTTAGGGCACCTTTTTTTCCATTTAGCTGTCATGTAATTATCCCCTTAGGGAGGCTACTAGCGGCACTTCAATTGCACTGTAGTTGGCTGCCATAGCATAGGCACAACACAGGATTGCTCTGCCCATGTACTGCAGTTCCTAGTCAGTGAGCTTTGGATCCTAGTCAGTGAGCGATTCTCACAGTGAGTAAGCCCCACTGGATTCTGAGTAGAACAGTTTAGAATGGCACTGTTATTTAGAATCTCTTGTCCGGTCAGGGGATCCCAGTGCTCCTGGGGAGGGGAAGATATGACGGTGGGAATAGACGGAGATGTGAGAGAAGGAGACTGAAACAAAACAGTGCTCGGCCCCCTTCTAGTCTACTTCCCATCCCAACGGTGACAAGTAGTGGGACCAAGAGAAATTGCCCGCGTCCGACACTGGTGTTATGCAACGCCAGGTCTATAAATAATAAGACCGAAACCATTAGGGACTTCCTGCTTCGACAGGATGCAGACCTGGCTTGCGTGACTGAGACCTGGGTTCAAGAGGGGGAGATGACGGCACTCTCCCAGATGACCCCCCCAGGTTACTCGGTCTTTCACCAGTCCCGGATTAGCGGGCGGGGGGGCGGGGGGGCGGTACTCATACGGGAGGGTTACTCCTTCCGGGCTCTCCCGGCCCCAAAGATCGACGGTATTGAGTGTGTTGGCCTTGTGTGGGACGTTGGGGAGAGGTTGGCGATCTGGCTGGTGTACCGTCCGCCTAACGCACCGGCCAGCGCCTTACCATCCCTGATGGAGGCGGTGTCCGGCTGGGCGCTGGAGTACCCAGGGCTTCTGGTCCTGGGCGACTTCAATGTCCATGCTGATGACGCGGCCTCCACTCAGGCGATGGACCTAGTGTCTTCCATGGCGACACTGGGACTCTCCCAATTTGTTACGACTCCCACGCACCAGGCTGGGCACACATTAGATCTGATCTTTGCGGCCGGGATTCAAGTGAACGAAATCGCAACGGAGACGATACCATGGTCGGATCACTTAGCCCTCAAGGCTCGTATGGAGACGCTACCACAATCCTGTAAGGGCGGAGAGCCTATTTTGGCTCGCCCGCGGAGCCTGATGGACCCGGAATGGTTCCAAATGGCTCTTCGGGATCCTTGGCCCCCTGGCGATTCCCTTGATGCCCTGGTTGATGCCTGGCAAGATCAGCTATCCGGGGCAATCAACGAGATCGCACCTCGACGTCCTCTGCGCCCTTGTTCAAGGCTGGCTCCTTGGTATACCTTGGAGCTACGCCGGTTGAAACAGGGACTCCGACGACTAGAGAGGCAGTGGCGGCGCACTCGTGACGAAGCGGCGAGAACATCCTATAGAACGTTTATGAGGTCTTATGAGGTGGCAGTCAAGGCCACGAAGAAGAAGTACTTCGCGGCCAAGATTGCGTCTGCAAATTCGCGCCCAGCACAATTGTTTAAAATAATTGGACAGCTAACCACACTGCCCCAAGGCAGACCAAACGTTAGAGAATTGGAAATAGGCTGTGAGGCTTTTGCGAAATTTTTTGCAGACAAAATCGTGTCGCTCCGCCAGGACCTGCCCATCACCTTGGATACAGTATGTGAGCCCGAGGCCCCGTGCCTGTCTTCTGATTTAATCCTGGATCACTTCAACCCGCTCAGCCTGGAGGAAGTTGACGGAATTCTCTCCTCTGCATGCCCTACAACTTGTGATTTGGACCCATGCCCCTCCTGGCTAATTAAATCCTGCCTGAGGAAGCTTGAATGTCCTTTACGGGACATCATAAATAGATCCCTCTTGGAGGGGTGCTTTCCATCATCTCTAAAAGAGGCTTTGGTCCGTCCCCTCTTGAAAAAAAGTACAGCGGATCCGGCCGAATTGGCAAACTACTGACTGGTCTCTAATTTACCGTTTTTAGGTAAAATTATAGAGAGGGCAATGGCGTCACAGTTGCAGAGCTTTCTGGATGACGCTTCCATCCTAGACCCTTGCCAGTCCGGCTTTCGCCCGGGTTACGGGATGGAGACAGTACTGGTCGCCCTGGTAGATGATCTCCAACGGCACCTGGATCGGGGCGGTGTGGTGGTGCTGATGTTGTTGGACCTGTCGGCTGCGTTCGACACGGTCGACCATCGGCTACTGACCCGCCGCCTCGCCGATGTAGGGGTGAGGGGGTCTGCCTTACAATGGCTTGCCTCCTTCCTCAAGGATTGGGGACAAAGGGTGGCAATTGGGGGCGAGCTGTCCCAGAGGCGCACACTGGACTGTGGAGTGCCTCAGGGGGCAGTTCTCTCACCAATGCTATTTAATATCTATATGCGCCCCCTTGCCCAGATTGCCAGGAGACATGGACTTGGGTGCCATCAATATGCGGATGACACCCAACTCTATCTGTTAATGGATGGCCAGCCTGACTGCGTCCCAGAGAATTTAGACCGGGCCCTGCAGGATTTGGCAACCTGGTTGAGGAAGAGCGGGCTGAAACTGAATCCAGCGAAGACAGAAGTCCTTTGTCTGGGTCGGGGCGCTCAGGGAGGGGAAATACCTCTCCTGGTCTTCGATGGGGCACCGTTGAAAGCGGCGCACCGGGTTAAGAGCCTGGGAGTTTTACTGGAGCCTGCATTATCAATGGAGGCCCAGATTGCAGCCACTGCCAAGTCAGCCTTTTTCCATCTAAGGCGGGCAAAGCAGTTGGCTCCCTTCCTAGAGCGCCAAGATCTGGCAATGGTGCTTCATGCAACGGTCACCTCGAGACTGGATTACTGTAATGCCCTCTACATGGGGCTGCCTCTGTACCGAACCCGGAAGCTGCAGCTGGTGCAGAACGCAGCGGCTAGACTGTTGCTGGGACTCCCTAAATGGGAGCACATACAGCCTGGGCTGCGCGAACTGCACTGGCTGCCAGTTACATACCGGGTTCGTTACAAAGTGCTGGTCATTACCTTTAAAGCCCTATATGGTCGAGGACCTGTCTACCTTAGGGACCGTCTCTCCCCATATGAACCCCAGAGAGCACTGAGGTCAGCCGGGAAAAACTTGCTGACTATCCCTGGACCGAGAGAGGTGAAGTTGCAAAGCACCCGTAACCGGGCCTTCTCCTCTATAGCCCCGAGCCTATGGAACCAACTTCCAGAGGAAATGCGGGCCCTGCGGGACCTAGAACAGTTCCGCAGGGCCTGCAAGACCTTCCTCTTCAGACTGGCTTTCGCTGATGAAAATGGAAATTGCGAAAGAAACCGCCATCAGAAAAAGTAAACATAGCATTAGCACTTTTAAAAATTAATCAATTTAATTTTAAAACTTAACCAGATTTTAATTAAATGCTTATAATGTTTAATGTAATTTTATTCATTTGTATAATTTAACCCTGAACTATGTTGTTAGCCACCCTGAGCCTGCTCCGGCGGGGAGGGCGGGATACAAATAAAATTTGTTGTTGTTGTTGTTGTTGTTAGGCATGCTACATTCCTTCTCAAAGACCTGTTTAAAGTTTCTTACATAGACCACAAGTTCTCTTGTTATACTCTTTCTTCTGTGATGTGAAGTCTCTTAAATCCATCTGGATCATTTAGAAAATGATCCAGAATTTTAAAAAGGAATTAATATTGCTATTATTATTGTGTATGTCCCTTAAGTTTCTCCTTATGGTCCTTCTGAAAGACTTTTAACCTTAGTCCATTACAGTACAATCCCACTGATGTCAATGGATTTAGAAGGGAACTCATTCTTCATTCAGAAGCATAATTAACCCTTTAAACTTAATAAATAAAAGCTTGACTGAAAACCTATTTGGCCCAAATATTTTCTTGTCTCTGGTGTGTGTGCATCGCTCTCTCTCTCTCTCTCTCTATTGTGCAGTCCTAAGCAGTGTAACAGCCTTCTAAATTAATGGAAGTCATTGGGCTCAGAACATTGTAACTGTGCTTAGAACTGCACTGTTGGTTTTCCAGATATTTTAATATTTTTGGTGTATATCTCTAGTCTTCTTTGGACTGAAAATAGTCCAAGATGTTGTCATTCAGCTAACATAAATATGGTTTTGGCTGCAAAATCTCACTGAATTCTAATCCAAGATTGGTTCAAGTAAATGAACTGGGAACAGCCATATGCCTGATATATGTCATATGTATAGCTTGGCTTTCTCTCTGCTGGAGAGTTATATTGTTATGACGGAGGATTTGCATTATACATTTTTATTATTTGATATCTGATGCATTCAGTTTTCAGACTATTCTAATTAATTGTCTTGCCTCCCATTCCAACCATCCATCAGTGAGTATTCCCACCTGACTGTGAACCCTTTTCCCTTCTCACAAGGTCTCCTACCTCCTGCATTTACAGCCACCTGCACCACATTCATATCCTTTCTTCAGCAGCTCTGCCTGAAGTGTGCAGCTGCTGCGGCCAGCAAGAATGCTAGCATTGTGTGCTATGGTAATGCTCTTCCCCATCAGTGCTGGAATGCTGGGGGCATTTGTGGTGGAGTTATTGCAAGCAAATAGGAAGGAAAAGGCACATGGACAGGGGGCAGGGGAGGTGAGCAGATGGGGGATCTGTGACAGTGGGCCCCCACCAGAAGCCCTGGGCCTCAGCAGCTGCCCTACTTCAGGCTATGCTGATGCTGACCTTGTGACTGAGACCTATGTGCAGCTTGCCCTTTTCTGCATGAGCTGACCTGGCTTTTGTAGGATTTCTCCTTTAACATCTCTAAGAAAGGTGGAAATTCCCTAGGGGTAGTTTTGTGACGTGTGTTGTTGTTATGGTGAAAAATATGGTACTTGTGAAATACTGCCATGTTTTAGAAATTTTGATAGACTTGTCAGTTCTTCCTTTGTCTGAAACAAAGGGTTACACTATTCCTTTCTATTAATTGACCTCATGAAAATGTGAAAGGGAATATCTCCCAACGAAGGATTAATTTCTTCTCTGCATCATGAAGTTCCCAAATGAAATCCAACATTCGATGCTTAGCAACACTTGAAATATCAGGACTATATTTTGCCTTCTCCTCTTAGAGGACTTTTTATTGACTCCTGAGATGGGCTATTTCTAAATCCTTGGAAGCTCTACTGTTATTCCAGCAGGATATAGTTTTTCTTCCTGTTTCCAAGTAATGGTTCATAGGGTTTTATATTAGTTTACTGCCATGACAAAGAATCCTGGGAAATGATGTTCATCAAGATGCTGAGAATTCTGTTGGGAGTTTCCTAGACCAAATTACAGAACTGAAGTTCCCACAGTGAATGACTGTTTAAAAACAGTTTGTATGATCTTAATCATTTTGGTACCAAAGTACAGCTAATTGCTCTTTCATCTATGTCATATTGTGTTCCCTTTTAAAAAAGATTTTAATATCATGATAGAATTCTGTCATACCAGCCACAAAACCATATTATTCATTTGTGCACACCTGGTTCTGTGTGGCTCCTACCCTTCAGAGCTGTATAGCTCTCTTTGACTTTTACTTGAATATCCCTAAAGCTGCAGAGTAACATTTTTCTACAGAATGCAATGTTAAAATTGTAGCTCTAGGCTTTTTAGTGCTTTGGAAGTAGGCATTTGAGGAACATATGCAACTGGGCAGCCTGCCAGCAATTGTCACAGGGGGTGTTTTAACATTAACATTTAAATACAAAACTGCTCCTGCCAAAATTGCAGATATTTCTCATGTTACAGGTTTTTTTTGTTATATTTCATTAATTTCTATAATTTTAAATGTATCTTGATTTTGTTTATTTTTAGAAATGAATTGACACTGAATTTTGAATGGAATATATATTGTAAAAGATTTTAATATTAGATGCTTGCTATCCTATTGTGATAATGTTTAGAGGTCTAACTCCATAAAAGGCACTTGAGATCCCTGTGGGGTTTTCTCCTGGGTCTTATGACCTTGAGTTTGGGACTGGTACAAGAGCCAGAGAAGTAAATATATGTCTGTTTGCTTGAAGTTGTGTGTTTTCTGAGCTGTTTGGGGTGTGTCAGTATGAAAATCTCATTCTAGCTTTAGATCAGTTCACTAGAAGCACATGGTCCTGCTGGGAGGGGCTTCTGCTTGAATGAGGTGATTCAGCTGCTTGCTCTCAGCTGTACTACTGAGCTCATTAGAGGTGTGATGCTGTATATCTCAGGATAACTGTGGGGCTTGCTCCTGAGTCTTGCAACCAGTGCTTTAAACAGTTACAGTTCCAAGATTCTACCTTTTAAACCTTTCTGCCTGCTTTGGTGGAAACCTCTCCCAGTCCAGAGTTAGAAATCCTGACCCTCATGGGAGATATCTCAAACTCTTCTAGTCAAGTTACCTGGCGTGTAGCTGACATCTCTATACTCTTGATCAAGTTTTCATGACCATTGTCCATGTTCTTCCTTTGTCAGGTAAGCCAAATGGGCTAACTATGAGCAGAAACCCTATTCCTGTTTCTCTTGACTCTCTGGCACATTTTTATTGCTCTCTCTTGTGGAAATAAACAGTTGTCATGGTTTCAGGCAGTCTTTGATGTTCTCTAAAGTATCCTATATCTCTGAATACAAAACAGAGACTACAATAGATTTTAAACGAATAGTACTTGTTTTGATAATTTTTAACAGACTGGAACAGAAAATAGATACATTGTTTGGGATTTGTCTTTTGGAGTTCTGCTGGGAACCATGTTATGGCAATGCTATTTAACTTTTATAAAAATGTAAAGGTAGTCCCCTGTGCAAGCACCAGTAGTTTTCGACTCTGGGGTGATGTTGCTTTCACAACATTTTCACGGCAGACTTTTATGGGGTGGTTTGCCATTGCCTTCCCCAGTCATCTATCCTTTCCACCCCCAGCAAGCTGGGTACTCATTTTAATGACCTCGGAAGAATGGAAGGCTGAGTCAACCTGGAGCCGGCAACCTGAACCAGCTTCCGCTGGGATCGAACTCAGGTCGTGAGCAGAGGGCTTCGACTGCAGTACTGCAGCTTTACCACTCTGTTCCGTGGGGCTTCACACCTACAGCATCACGCCTCTTGTTAACTTTTATACCATGCAGCTAAATGATATTGTTCAAAGCAGAGGACACACAGCTCTGTGTCTTTAAGAAGTCTCTGCAAACAGCCTTCTTCCCCCCCCCCCAGTAGATGAATGCCAAGTGTTTGAACCAGAATAAATTGACTGGATTCTGATTAAATGATTAAATGCTGATGATTAATCCTATTGTTTTTCCTATTCTTGCTAGTATGACCTTGATATTGGTTGACTTCACTAAGAACACTAAGACCAGGCCACTTGCTGGCAAGCCTAAATATACTCTAGTAACCAGCTTGTGGTGTTCAAGAGACCTGTGTTTTACCCTTATCAGTAAGTACAATGCAAGACAGATACCTCAGACAGGTACAATGCAAGACAGGTACAATCCCATTCTCCAAACCAGCTACTTCCTCCTGGGGAACTAGTGTTGCTACTCTCCAGGTGAGGGCTGGAGATCACTCAGAATTACGAGTGCTCGCCAGAACATTGTTACTGCTGCTGGGAAGCAGATAGGGTTGCTAACTGCAGGTTAGAAAATTCCTGTAGATTTGAGGGGTGGAGCATGGAGAGGGTGGCCTTTGAGTAGGGTGGAACCCCAAACAGACACAATGCCATAGGCTCCACCTCCAAACCAGCCATTTCCTCCTGGGGAACCATTGTTGCCACTCTCCAGGTTTGGGTTGGAGAGCATTTAGGATTATAACTGCTCTTCAGATGGCAGAGATTAGCCTCCTTGGAGAAAATGGCTGCTTTGCAGGCTGGACTCTGTATTATATCCCGATGAGGTTGTTTCCCTCCTGTTTTGGTCCACACTGTGATTTCAGACTAGTCACAGACTTTCAATTTAACTTTCACAGGGTTGTTGTGCAGATCAAAAGGGGGAGAGGAGAATAATGTAAGCTGCTCTGGTCTGCACTTTAAAGCCTGCAGGTAGAGACTGCAGAGAAAGGAGAGGAGATGAAAAGCTGAAGTCAGATCAGTTTCCCTACAGAAAATGGCTGCCTTGTGTGGGTGGGAAGACACCAAGGTTGGGGGGAGTGAATGCCTTCACTTGAGTAAGGAAGACAGCAAAGATAGCAGTGGGGGGAGGGGGGGACAGTCGCCCAGAGCCTCTTCCTAAAACCCATTGTATTTCCCTTCACAGTGGGCCTTATTCCTACTACTATGATATTACAAAACCAATTCCAAAAACAAAACACCCTTCCTAAAAAAGTTATATACCTTGAAGTATTATAACTGGATTAAAGGTACCGTAGTTAAATACCCCAGTGAAGCATGGATTTCATGCTAGTACATAATTAAAATAATCCCACCAACATGGGACCTCTTTAATTTCTGTAAATTTTCGTGGGTAAGTTTTAAGCCTAGGGCAGGGTCTCCAGCCTTTTATGAGCCTGTGAGCACCTTTGGAATTCTGGCAGAGGGTAGTGGCCAGAGCATCACAATGGCTGCTGCAGAAATCAGAGCCAACCACAAAATGTCAGGAAGTGAAGTTATGTGTAACTATAATCGTAAGTCTCCAACACTGCAGATAGAAGCTCTGCTTAACAAGACACCTTTTAAGATGAACATATTGTTTTAAAGTATTTTCTTGTTTATACATAACTTATCTTCAGTCATGCCATGAAAGTTGAAGAAACCTCCATGGCCCCCACTATACACAAGGCTCCCTGCATATCAGAAACTCCAGTGTAAGACATTTTGCCTTCTCTACTGGAACAACCTTCCATTCCAGAGCCAGTAAAACAAGCAGGCCAGGAACTATTTGAGTGGACCCATCCATTTCAGTCCCTCCCATGATGCCAGGAACAGGGAACCAGAGCCAAAGCCTGTTGCAGGAACACAAACCTGGCATTTGACACTCAGTGGGTATGATGTAATAAGAAAGTAGCACTTTCTACATCTTTGCAGGGTTTCAAATTCAACTTGAGCGCTAGCCTTTTTTGGTTTAGTAGTTCTCTAACTTCTTGCTAGTTCTGGACAGTCCCCTCTGCAGCAAGGCTCTTAACTCCCCAGGTCTTGTTCCTAAAGAAAAGGTCTGCTTCAGCCCAGCCTGATCTTGGTTGTGCTCCAGAGAACCTATGCTTTCCCCCCAAGTGTCCAGGTAGAGAACAGGACATGTTGCAACATGAAATTACCTTTTGCTTTTGTTCAAGAATGAGATGCAATTTGTATTAAAAAGATGATGATGATATTGTATTTGTATCCCGCCCTATACACTGAATCTCAGAGTGGCTCACAATCTCCTTTACCTTCCTCCCCGACAATAGACACCCTGTGAGGTGGGTGGGGCTGACAGGACTCTCACAGCAGCTGCCCTTTCAAAGACAACCTCTGCCAGAGCTGCTGACCCAAGGCCATCCCAGCAGCTGCAAGTGGATGAGTGGGGAATCAAACCCAGTTCTCCCAGATAAGAATCTGCACTCTTAACCACTACACCAAACTGGCTCTCTATTTTATGAAGAGAAATGTGCATTTTCTTTCTTGATTTGTTAATATCAATCTTTATGTTAAAGCTGTTTTCTCTTGTTCATTGTCTGCTTGTATTGCAGGCATATGCTAAGGTCAGAGTTTATAACTACATGGTTAACAGATATTAACTTAACTGCATCCGCTTCATGTAACTACATCACTGCACTAATGTTGTGCCTCTGTCCCATAACATTGTGTTGGTTTTGTTTTTTATCTATAATTTAAAAGAAATTTATGTTTAAATAGATTCCATGAAGTATGCCTGGTATGGAATCAGACTTTACAAGCCAAATGAGAGTTCTACTGGGTGTATGCAGTGCATTGATTTAGTGTAAACACTGGAAAAGATTCAGTACTATACCCCTTCTCATCTCACCTCATATTTTAGCTCCTCACATCATGATAGCAGTGAATGAGTTTCTCTTGTTCAGTATGGATACTGTAAACATCATTCCAATATTAAATTGAAGAAAAATATTGAATACTTTTAAGGGAAGCATAGACTTACAGAAAATCTTCTCTGCTTCCAGCATGGATTCAAATGTAAGACAAACCTTTCAATGTTTCTTGATTTTCATGATTTTCATGAATGGAGCTTTGTGACACTAAAGTTAAAGTGTTTAAAATGTAATGGAAAAGTGTAATATAATAAGGTGAAGTGCTCCATGTGCACTTGTGACCACGTGTACATTTGGAATCCTGCACATTGGGACAAACACAGCTGTGTTTATATGAATGTGTGAGACAAAATTTATGCACATATAAGAGTAACTCTTATAACATATGTTACTCTTATAACATTGCACATACAGAAACACAAATGTACAAGACTTTTAGCTTTAAGATGCTAAATTCATTGACCATCCTTATCATTAAAATTTTAAATGCACAATTAAAGAAAGTAAACTGTAACTTGCCTGAAAACAATATGATTATCCCTTTTAACCATTGATTGTGTACACTCTTACAGTTTCACATTATTTAAAGATGTAGACAATGAGATATCTTAAAATATTTATTTCAATCTGCCATTATTTGTGCATTTTAATATGACCAAGAATAAACAATATTAGAGATGGAAATCAAGTATGGCTTTACAAGAATGTGTTTCAGGATGTGTAGGAACCACTGGTCTTTATAAAATTCTACAGTAGAACTCCCCACTATTTTATTTCTGTTGCTATAACTCTCTCAAGTAACCAAAGGAGACCAGAAAAGATTAATTGCTTTAATTGTAAGAAATAATTATAAAATAACTTTTCTCTTCTGGGACTCCAAAAAAGAAGTAATGCTTGCTGGGAGAAAAATGGATATGGGAAAATGTGAGGGAGGGGTTAATCCCTTCCATCCTAACCACCTGTGCTGTGCCCTAAATTGTTCTTATCACTTTCTGACTCAGTGGAACACAGAGATCAGGAGTAACCAAAACAACACTTATTCCTGCTAAATGTTCACCATAACATCTGCATGGGACTAATGGTCCTTTTTCTAGATTTATAGTTTTCCATAAGCCTAGTTTTAACAGCTGAAGCAGGAAGAAGGCTCTCAATCAGGCAGGCTCTAGCCATTTGTAATTAATAGGTATAGTTTTGTGAAACACCTTCAGGGGCCAATTGAGGGTAAAAAGTGGATTAAAATTAAAGTGTTAAATAAATGAAGTTCACAATTAATAAATGTGAAAACTGACTGTGTTCATATTTTAAGACTTTTTGCTTGACTGAGATTATGCTCCCTTAATGTCCCAAATGATTTAAGGAATATTTTAATGACTGGACTGTATAATGAAATATCTCTTGAGTTAGCTTTCATTTTATTAAATTATTCAGTCCTGCAAAAGATGAAATATTGCTACTTAAGGATTTGCTGAGTGCTGTACATAAGAACTACTGTGTGGAATACAATACCTTGCTGAAAGGGGATTTTTATGCCTCTCAGTTTCTTGGTTGCCAGAGACAGCTTTCAGTTTTTCAGCAAAAGTAATTCTTGAACTGTACAAGTTCTTGTGTGTCTAAGGAAACTGTAATATTTTGAAGTTTATATACATAGTTGAAAACATGTTTGCTTCTGAACACCTTGTTTGAGCATTACACAAGGTACATCCTAGCCCCTTGGAAAGAATGTGTTTTACCCAAGCACCCAAGGTGTTGCCTATATATCAGGTAAGAATGAGGCTAAGATTTTATATATGCTTAAAACAATGTGGGAGCCACTTCCACATTGTACAGTATCATGGTGCTCCACAGACACATGAATGGTGGACTATGTTATACTTGCTACACAAGAGATCTGCCTGCTGGGGCCAGGCATGGGCACGAAACATTTCATGATCTAAATTTGTCACAAATTTGGGCTGGTACATGACCTGTGAAGCAATGTTTATGGAGGCTGTACTGTCACGTATTTTTACAATCTTTTAGTGTGATTTGTGAGTGCAGACAGATTGGTGCTGATCACTTAAACTGTTTATAAAACTCCAAGGCAACAGAGGAGACAGAACTCTCTCCAGCCTTGGAAATGTGAATAGGAGCCTTCCAAAGATTAACAGGCACTGCTGGCCGTTAATAACAGAGTTTCCATTCTGAACTGTGGGCTCAGAAAGCTATAACTGAGTGAGCTTTCCTCCTCTTCTCTCTTTTGTTGGCTAGTGAAGCAAAAGACAGGCATGGAGCTAGCAGAGCTGAATCTGTGTTTTGCTTTCTGTTTGCTTGATCTGCTGTCTGTTGCTGTGGGTGGGGATTAGGGTGCTAGTGACCTGCTCTGCTGTCTGCTGTGGGGGTTTGAGAGCTTTAGAGCCTTCATCCCTGCTGAGGTGGGCTGCCTTTCACCGTAGAGTCGCATTCACCATAATGATTTCCATCGGCTATAATGGGAAATAGAAAAACATCCAAAATTTCTGCCCATCAAGAAAATACCTTTCAGTATGATATGAAGGATGCATATTACCCATCCCTAAACCTAACCCTAACTTTAAACGAACCTGACTGTGTCTCGAACCATAACCCTAACTCTAACCCTATGGGCCCATTCAATGTAATGATTCCCATAAGCGACAACGGGCTTCCTGAGAGTGAAGCGACTGCAGCAATTGAAAGGTCTCCAAAATAACCCTTCAGGATTACTTAACTCTTAAAGAACAGATCCTTGGGCTAGATTTCCTGGCAGTGCCAAAAGCTTGCTCAGCAGGGGATTCCAAAGATCTCCTGAAATCAAACGTTTTAAGGGTTAAGTAACCCTTCAGGGTTAGTTAACCCTTAACATGTCAGATTTTAGGAGACGATTGGATTGCTTTAGTCAGCCGGTGCACAGGAATGCTTCCGTCCCCTCTGAGGTGGGCTGGCTTTCACTGTATATTCTCATTCACTGTTGTGATTTCCATAGGCTATTATGAAAAATAGAAAAACATCCAAAATTTCTCCCCATCAAGACAATACCTTTCAGTCTAATATGAAAGATACTTCTTACCTAACCCTAAACCTAACCCTAAGTTTAAACCGAACCTAACTGTGACTCGAACTGTCACCCGAACCCTAACTCTAATCCTATGGGCCCCTTCACTTTAATGATTCCCATAAGTAACAATGGGCTTCCTTTGAGCAGAGCGACCGAAGCAATTGAACAGTCTCCAAAATAACCCTTCAGGATTACTTAACCCTTAAAGAACAGATTCTTGGGCTAGATTTCCCGGCAGTGCCAAAAGCTAGCTCAGCAGGGGATTCCAAGGATCTCCTGAAATCAAACGTTTTAAGGGTTAAATAACCCTTCAGGATTATTTAACCCATAAAATGTCAGATTTTTGGAGTCCGTTGGATTGCTTCGGTCGGCCGGCACACAGGAGTGCTTCCATCCCTTCTGAGGTGGGCTGGCTTTCACTGTAGATTCTCATTCACTGTTATGATTTCCATAGACTATCATGGAAAATAGAAAAACATCCAAAATTTATCCCCATCAAGACAATTCAGTCTGATATGAAAGATACTTCTTACCCAACCCTAAACATAACCCTAACTTTAAAGCGAATCTAACTGTGACTCAAACTGTCACCCAAACCCTGACTCTAACCCTAAGGGCCCATTCACTTTAATGCTTCCCATATGCGTGCAAAAACATGCATAATTCTTCCTCATCAGCAGTAGACCTTTCAGTAGGATATGAAAGATTTATTTATTATTTATTTATTTAGTGGACTTATATCCCGCCCTTCTCACCAAAGTGTCTCAGGATACGATTTATCCAACCCTAAATGTAAACCTGTGGAGAATTTTATTTTACAAGTTTACAGGCAGAAACTAGACTTATCTAAAAACACAATATGCAATGTGAAATCTGCTCCTTTCCCTCCTCAAGATAAAAAAAGTCAGATGTCTACTCTTCAACTGCGAAATCAGTTCAGACACTATCTCCCAAATTCATCTGAGTAGATGATCTTGGAGCTTATCCATGACAGTTAGAGGCCAGCAATCAAAAGGTTTCCCTGTTATCACAGGACAAGCAAACAAGGATTTCAGCCTCAATTTATCACAGAGAAACAGCAATTACTATGGGTTGGACCCTATCTAAAACTTCCATTTAACAGAAACTTTCTGTATATGGAATCACAAATTCCCTCCCTCTCTTCTCCCACTGTAACCCAAACTGTCTCCTGAAAAGCTGCTCATAGAGGAGAAGGGACTTCCAGGAACAACATTGGTGGGGGACCAGGATATGGGGGTCCAGCAAAATCTATCCTCTGTCTGTGTTAGGGTTGCCAATCCCCAGGTGGGGCAGAGAATCAAGGTTAAACACCTCCGCAAGAACCCGCCTCTTCAATAATACACAAATAATACATTTTAAACAAATTCCAAAGAAGTATTTAAAATTATATTAAAGAATTATTCATACCTTTGACAGCAAATATAAAGAACATATACGCTCACCCAAAATCACTCAAAGACAAACCAATGTTCAAAAACTTTTAATAGCTGGGTGCAGGTAGAAATTCAGATGGTGTAGTCTTATTCGAAGAACAATGCTTCCAGAAGTTTATATTCCAGTAGAGTAATTTCACATGGATAACAATGCTCCAATGAGCTCTTCTTCTGACATGAGGGTAATTTGCAGAAACTTTCCATGATGAATTATGAATATAGTTGAGAAAGCCAAGAGCAATGAGACACAGTGAATTATAATACTTGATTTTCGGCCCTATTGCATTATATTATCTGAGAAGACGATCCCTGGAAGAAGGGCTATTTGATCCGAAATGATTTTGGACCAGTTCTCTAGTTGTCGGACTTTAATTACAAATCATTTTTGGACATTGGTCCTAGAAAGAACAGTGGAAGCAGTGCGCGTTGTGGATGGATATTTTACTGTATGATCTCCTGATTACTGTACGTCATGTATATTATTGATATTACTATTGTTTGGATTTGCCAGTAAATATAGACATTGTTAATCCTACTGTTCAGTAGCAGCCATCCCAAGAAAGCACAGTGGCCTGGTTATTTACATGGACAAGCCACTAGTATAACACCAGTTATGGTTCTCAGTTTTCTTCTAGGTCCAATCCGTTATGTTTGATCTTTAAAGCCTTGATGGTTTAGGGCCAGGGAGCTTTGGGGCTGCCGTATCCAACTCAAATCAACCTGTATATTTAGGCCATACAGAAAAATTTTGTTCTGTGTTTTCCTGTTACCTGAAGTGTAGTGGGTAATTGTACAGGGCAGTGCTTTCTTAGAGGTGGCATAACAATTGTGGAGAGCTCACATGGTGTGGTGCACTTTGCTAAATCTTTTTTAGCCTTTAGAAGACTGCTTGAAGCAATTCTGTTTCAAAAAGCTTTTGGTGTAAATTGCTGCTATCATGGTTGCAATGCTGAATTTCTGGGTTTTACTTGCTGGTTCTTTGCTGTTTATTTTTTTATTTAACTTGTAATGGATTTCAAATGGATATTTTATTGTTACTATGAAGCCAGATTGATCAAAAAGTGGGTTGTTAATAAAAAAAATGAAATAAATTATGCTTTTTTTTTTGCACAACCTATACAAGTCATATTATTCAGCTTTTCTGGGTGTAGAATTTGCATTTCTCAGGTGCAGAACTGTATGTTTACCACAAATTAAATATAGTTCTATATGTAGATTATTTTTGAGAAATGAAGAAATCCGTATTAAACCCATTAATTCTGTTATTGTAAGAAAATATTGTTTAAGTAATCTGAAGAACATAAAATGACTTGCTTGAGATCTTATCAAGAGTTCTCAATTTTTCTTTCTGTTCTGATGGAGTTTGCTTAAGTATACTGTGCCTTCTTAGCAAGAGATGCTTTCCTCTGATTTTACTCTTCACAACTAAGGCAGGGATTAAAGGGTTTAAGGGTTTAAACTGGACTATTTCCATGGAACCTTGACCTTGGTCAAACAAAACAATACAGAGAATAGGATCAATGAACACATTTAAACAGATCTTATTATTGGGTTCTGCTTGTGTATCTTTAAGGTGTGCTAGAAGGTATTGTATAACAAAGGTTTCAATTTTTAATCACAATGGATACAGAATGCTGACAATTAGTGACACATTTTTCTCTTTCTTCTTTTCTTCCACACTCTGTTTCCACTGGGGAAAGAAACAAGAGAGATACTTTCCATTGGAGCCATTCCCTCACCCATTTCCTTAGAATCTCATGATTCTGTTATTTTAATCTGAAACTCAAACAGCCCCATTTTAACTCTGTTCAATTCTTACTCAGACCAAAAGAATAACCCTGATCAAGGCCAGTGACAGGGCAAACAAATGTTTCAGTGGTTGTTGCAGTGGTGTGTCAAGGCAGGGCAGGGTGGGGTGTGTGGTCCACCTGGGCACAGCTTAAGGCCTTTGAAGGGGGCCCTTGAAGCCAGAGTCATGCTGCATCCCACTAAATGTCTTTCCTTTTATTTCTAAAATGCAGTTCTGGCTGTAGCCATTAGGGGCACAGGAAAGTCTAAGCATAGCAAAAAAACACTCGAGGGGTGTGGTCACATGTCATATTAAAAGTGGACATGCAGCGCTCAAATTTGAACTGCTGAATATTGATCCAATGCGGGGTTGATCAGATGAGCAACCAAGAATGTAACTTGTCCTGATTTCCACCTGTTGTTGAATGACCAGACATTGAAAGCTATCACACTCTTTTCTTGGAGCATGCACACAACTGATCAAGCAGATCTAAAGTCATCTTGCTCTTGTTCAGTTGCTGAGCAATCAGACGGTGATTCCTGCCACAGGGTCTTCATTGAATATGCGCCCAACTGTTGGGATGTGGAAAATAAAACGTTGCTTTAGAGACCACTAGTGGGGAGGGGAGTTCCAGGAATTAACATTGCCAATTAAAACTAGGGGACTGCCAGAAAGTACTTTCCTGGAACTGGGCAGTGACAATGATATCTGTAAATCCTTCATATTGAAAAAAGATCCCCCCCCATTCTTCTCCCATGGATCCTGTGTTGATTGGAGAAGCAGAAACCTCACCTCAGATTCCTGATGATCTGGTCATGCACATGTCTGCTGGGGCTTTTTTTTTTTTAAAGGTGTGTGTGGGGGGGTGGATGGCAGGCGCCAAACACCCCAAGGGGCAGTATCATGCATGAGCTGTCCTAACAGGAATAACCCAAATGTGTGTTGCTTCTGGGAAAAAGGGTCAGACTTTCTCTGGGTCAAATAATGCTGACATGAAACCAGGGCAAGTTGGGATGCTGCCGAGTTGCGTTCGAGGGATAGATGTGGTTGTCTGTACATGCTCATAAAATTTGAACGGGAACTGTGGGTGACCGCACCCTGTGACTAGCTAACCTTCCCTTGCTCCAAGACTGAAGCAAACTTGCTTAACTGCAACTGAGCCAGCACACTGACAGCTGCTACAATAATTGCCAGCCTGTGGTAATTTTCTCCAATAGTCTAGCCTTTCTCTCTTCCTTTCCTTGTACCAGCTCAGCCAGATCTTGCAAAGTAGCAGTTGGAGTGTTGCAGGAAGATAAACAACCTTTTCCTCTCTTAATTTCTATTCCTCTTTCCCACACTTTTCTCATTCATTCTGTCTCCCTTCATCTAATTTTTCTGTCCCTCCCTATTTTCAATTCTAGGCCTCAATACCTTCTCATCCTTATCCTGTCTGGTGACAGAATGTATTTAAGAGTAGCATAGTAGCAAACCTTTGTTAATATTATGAACAGAAGGCACTGGGTTCCCTGGGCACTGTATATTACACTGCTTCTGCTGGGCTTCCAATGCCCTCCCCCCGCCAACTTGGACTCTACATCTATGCTTGACATAAGCCCCGTTGAGCTGGCATTGCTCAACGGCAGTGGGTTTTTCTGGGTACCCTGTGATTGCACTGGTACTGCTGCTCCATTATCCTTTAATTATACATCCCTCTAGGGTGGGGAGAGGGTGGTTAGTGGATTAGCTCTTTTCAATGGTCAACACACCATCCAAAATACTTTCCCAGGTACTTATTTTGTTTCCATTTTGTTCCCTTTTAGACTAAGCAGTGCCCTGCACATATGATTTTGGGGTGATATTAAATGGAGCTCCTAGGACATGTGGCCTCACCTTCGACTAATCTCTTCAAATATCCAGCCTCAGTTCCCTGTGACCACTTGGCTTAATCATGCAGCACTTTACTCTGAAGGGTATCAACGTGAGGTTGATCGAAGTGAGGTTGCCAATGTACACGTGAGGTTTCATAAAATCAGACCTGTCCCTTACAGCATTCGCCCTAAGGTAGACATGGAATTGGAAAAGAAAGTACTTCCCAAGGTAGCATGGAGTCAATGGGCTACTCGCATAGTTCCAGTTTTTAAAAATGAAGCAGTACAGATCTGCGGGAATTTTACCATAAATCTCCTGTTAAAGATGGAAACTTTTTCTTTGCCACAACTTGAGGACTTATTTGCCAATCTGTCAGGGCAAACAATTCAGCAGGATTTATTTGTCACAGGCTTATTTGCAGAAGGAAATGGAAGAAGATTCCAAGGTATATCTCACCATCATCACACCTAAGGTGCCAGTATAATAGTGTTTGGTATTGCATCCGCTCCAGCTATCTGGCAAAGGGCAATGGATCAAGTTTTACAAGGTATCCAGAGAACACCGTGTTACTTGGATGACATTATTGTGACAGGTGAAAGTGATGATGAGCATCCATAAATCCTACAAATGGTATTGAGACACTTGGAAAAATATGAGCTAAGGACCAGTCAGGCAAATTGACTTTTAAAAGGCCTTAGTAGTCTATTGCAGACATATTATAGATGCACAAGGCTTACATAACTGCCCAGAGAAAACAAGGGCTGTGTTGGGAGCCCCAAGGCCCAATGATATATCACAACTTAGATTTCCTAGATGTTAATTATTATAGTCATTTTATACCAAATTTGGCCAGTGTATTACATCTCCTAAACTGTTTGTTACAGAAATGACAAAAATGGAGATAGAGGCCTCTGAAGAAGCTTTCTTTCAGGCTAAAGAGCTGGTTACATTGGATAAGGAGCTCACTCATTTTGATCCCTCCTTGCCCCTAAAACTGCCATGTCATGCATCACCACATGGAATTGGAGCAGCGATTTTGCACACAATGCCTGATGGTCAAGAAAGACCAATGACTTTTGCCTCTAGATCATTGTCAACAGCAGAACATAAGTATGCTCTGATTGACAAGGAGGCCTTAAGCCTAATTCAAGATGTAAAGAAATTTAATCAGTATTTTTATGGAAGGCAATTCACTCTCATCACAGACCACGAGCCTCTAGTTTCTATCTTGAATCCATTAAAAAGGAATCTGTTACTGCTGCTGCTCAAACGCAATGCTGGGCTCTCTTTTCAGCAGGCTGTGCTTATGACATAGAGTATAAGGGTACAGCAACACATGCAAAAGCAAATGGTCTCTTAACACAGATCAAGAGGGAGAGATGGAATCAGTTCACTTTGTCAACCTGTTCCAGTTTGATTATGCCCAAATAACTTAGGGTATGGTTAAATGTGAAACTAAGAAAGACCCTTTCCTTGAAAGGGCAGCTGCTGTAAAGAGGTCTCTCAGACCCACCTACCTCACAGGGTGTCTGTTGTTGTGTATGTGGGAAGGTAAAGGAAATTGTGACCGCTCTGAGACTCTGAGATTCAGAGTATAGGGCGGGATATAAATCCAATATCTTCTCCCGAGTTTTTGAAGCAAGGCTCATTGGCTGGAGATATCCTGATGATCCAGACCGCATATTGTTTTACACTTACAGGGGTGACTTATGATACATCAAGGATGTCTAATGTGGGACATCTGACTGATCATATCACCTAAACTGCACCCTAGATTTCTGGAGGAGCTTCATACAGGTCATCTTGGTGTCATCAAGATGAAAGCACAAGCAAGAAATTTTTGTTTGGTGGCCAAAACTTTCTCAGCAAGTAGAGCAGATAGCTATGGAATGTTCGGAGGGTCAACAGACATAATGCCAGCCAAACCTCACTTCTCGTCACCCATGGGAGTGGCCATCTACCCTATGGCAATAAATACACACAGATTTTACAGGGAATGATATTTCGGATAGCCTTGTGTGAGAACCTTTTTTGAAAGATTCTGCTACCATTGCAAATATCTTACACTAAAGTTGAGTTAAGAAAACTTGCTCGGTGGCCTCAGGTAAGCAGTTTTCCACTTACCCTCACCTATGGGACTGTTGCAAAGTTGAACAATTCTAAGTTTCTTGGAAGAAACTTTAAGCAAAAATGACAAAATAGTCCTGGGAAACCTATATTGTTAACTGCGATCAAATTTAATCTTGGCAAATGCAGACTGTATAATGTGGAACTAAGACTAAGGCTGGGTTGCTCTTCTCTCGAATATTGTGCACACATTTTAGTCTGGTATGGAGATTATCAGGACTTTTAGCTTTATGCATTTTAAGAGAAAAGCTGTCACTTAGGAAACCATCTGCTAAACATGCGTTTTTCATGTATCTCAGCTATGCCATATACAGAGTTAGATTTAAAAAGCCAAGTACCAGTGGGTGTGGTGTGTTGTAGTGTAGTGTATGCATAAAAACATTTGGTTTCCAAATTTTGGCACCAATAGGACACTGCATTTACAATTTGAGACTGGCACAGTTGCTTCACTACATGGCCCCATCCACATTTTATCTGTGTTATGGGTAAGCGTCCTTCTCAGACACTGAACTGGGAGAAGATTTGCCAACTAAACAATTTTCCATTGACAGGACCAGACATGGCCATTCTGGTTCACTGCCAGACAATATACTGTTCACATAGTAAACTGAAGAGGCTATTTTTAAAAATAGATTAGTACCTTTAAGGAAGAGGGATTTTCTGAACAACACCTTGAATTGCTTTGCAGACTGGTTTTGCTTGCAATTGTTACTGTCATCTTCAATGGGGGCTTTTATGTGCTTCAAAAATTAGGCTCTCTTGTCTCCTGATACGTCTTCAGTTAGAAAGAAATAGAATGGGGAGGGGGGGCACATGCCATTATTTTGTCCCTGATTTCATGCTGTCTAGCATGTATGAATAGACAGCTTTCAGTTCCAGCCAGCCGTGTTTCAACCATCCCACTACAGTCTCCAGACCCTCAGTCAGATTTGCTGGGGTGGTATCTGGCCAGCCACCCATCAATGGATATAACTAGGTATCATCATCATACTGATGACACCCGAGCCTGATACTTTGCACCAGTTGGGCAAGGGGGCTCATGTAGATGTTTAAACAACATCGGAGAGAGAATTGCCCCCTGAGGGACCCACATATGAATGGGTGTTTAGTTGACACCCTCTCTTCTAGTGCGATCCTCTGTCCCCAACCTTGGAAAAATGAGGTAAGCTACTTCAAGGACTCCTATATTGGTGAGGTAATGGGTCAAAAGATCGTGGTCAACTGTGTTGAACTCTGCTGTTAAGATCAAGCAGTAACAACAGCGCCAACTCACCTTGGTCCTACTGTTTGCTGAGATCATCTTTGAGGACAACCAGAGCTGACTCTGTCCGATGGCTGGGGTGGAAGCTGGACTGGAATGGGTCCAATTTTGATGTGTCATCCAGGAATTTCTGTTCTGCCACCACTCTCTCAATTACCTTACCCAGAAACAAAAGATTCTGAACTGGTCAGTAATTGGAAGGATCCATAGGATCTTAAGTTGGTTTCTTCAAGAGCAGTTCAACCATGACCTCTTTTAATTCCTCTAGGTAGACCCTTGAGTCCAGGGACAGATTGATAATGTCTACCAGGGGATCCCATATTCCCTCACCACTGGTCCTCACCAACCATGAGGGACACAGGTCTAAGAGGCATGTGGTTGTAACAGCACCCAAAATCCTATCAACATTGACCTGGGAAAGTTGGACGAAGTTGTCAAATACTGTATCAAAGAAAGCCAAGGAGCCTCCAGTTCACATACTGTATCAATATTGGCAGGGAGGTCACAGCAGAGCAACAAGACTTTATCTGCAAAAGAACTTAGAAAAGCCTAAATTCCTAATTTTTTGAGTTCTGTCAGTCAGAGAGGTTAAAGATATGATTACCCTAAACAATTGTGCTGGGCAAGAGCTAGCAGATGCAATGGAAGGTGTATAAAATTTGTTTCTAACAGCCTTCGCTGCCGCCCCATAGGATTTCATAAATGTCCAAGAAGAAGTTCTTGCAGCTTCGTCACGAGTACGTCACCAAACTTGCTTTAGTTGTCTGAGTTCCCATTTCATCCCTCTGAGTTCTGCAGTGTACTAGGGGGATAATTTATGTCAGGACAAAGAGGATGTTGGAAAACAATTTCATTAGTGGCTTTGGAGAGAGTGGCTATTAGCCACAAGGTTTAAATGGATGAATTTAACTTTGAGGACCATTATATCTACGGTTGTGGGCAAGAGTCCTGTAGAAGGAATGGTGTGGCCTTTATAGTCAACAAAAGAGTGAGAAAGGCAATAATGGGATACAATCTCAAAAACAACAGAATGATTTTGATCCGAATACAGGGCAAACCATTCAACATCACAGTAATCCAAGTCTATGCCCCAACCACAGATGCAGAAGAGGCTTAAGTGGACCAGTTCTATGAATACCTACAACACCTTCTAGAACTAACACCAAAAAAAGACGTCCTCATCATCATAGGGGACTGGAATGCAAAAGTAGACAGTCAAAAGGTAACTGGAATGACCAACAAGTTTGGCCTTGAACATATGAACATATGAAGCTGCCTTATACTGAATCAGACCCTTGGTCCATCAAAGTCAGTATTGTCTTCTCAGACTGGCAGCGGCTCTCCAGGGTCTCAAGCTGAGGTTTTTCACACCTATTTGCCTGGACCCTTTTTTGGAGATGCCAGGGATTGAACCTGGGACCTTCTGCTTCCCAAGCAGATGCTCTACCACTGAGCCACCGTCCCTCCCCTATATGAAGCTGCCTTCTACTGAATCAGACCCTTGGTCCACCAAAGTCAGTCTTGTCTACTCTGACTGGCAGCGGCTCTCCAGGGTCTCAGGCTGAGGTTTTTCACACCTATTTGCCTGGACCCTTCCTTGGAGATGCCAGGGATTGAACCTGGGACCCTCTGCTCCCCAAGCAGATGCTCTACCACTGAGCCACCGTCCCAAATGAAGCCGAGCGAAGGCTAACAGAGTTTGTCAAGAGAACATGCTGGTCATACCAAACACCCTCTTCCAACAACCTAAGAGGTGACTCTATACATGGACATCACCAGATGGACAACACCAAAATCAGATTTATTATATACTTTGCAGTCAAAGATGGAGAAGCTCTATACAGTCAGTAAAAACAAGACCAGGAGCTGACTGTGGCTCAGATCATTGCTAAATTCAGGCTTAACCTGAAGAAAGTTGGTAAAACCACTAGGCCATTCATGTTTGACCTAGATCACCTCCCTTATGAATATACAGTGGAGGTGAAGAACAGGTTTAAGGGATTAGTTTTGATAGAGTGCCTGAAGAACTATTTATGGAGGTTCATGGCATTGTACAGGAGGCAGCAATCCCAAAGAATAAGAAATGCAAGAAAGTGAAGTGGCTGTCTAATGAGGCTTTTCAAAATAGCTGAGGAAAGAAGGAAAACAAAAAAGCAAAGATGAAAAGCAAAAATTTACCCAACTGAATGCACATTTCCAGAGGACAGCAAGGAGAGGTAAAGAGGCCTTCCTAAATGAACAATGCAAAGTAATAGAGGAAAACAACAGAATGGGAAGGACTAGAGATCTCTTAAAGAAAATTGGAGCAATCAAGGGAACGTTTCATGCAAAGCTGGCCATGATAAAGGACAAAAACGGTAGGGACCTAACAGAAACAGAAAAGATTAGGAAGAGGTGGCAAGACTACACAGACGAACTATACAAGAAAGATCTCAGTCCTTGACAATCATGATGATGTGATCGCAGAACTTGAGCCAGACATCCTGGAGTGCAAAGTCAAGAAGTGACAGTTAGAACCAGATATGGAACAACTGATCAGTTTAGAATAGGAAAAGGAGTATGACAAGGATGTATATTGTCATCCTCTTATTTAATTTATATGCAGAGTACATAATGCGAATTGCCGGCCTGGATGAAGCACAAACTGGAATTAAGACTGCCAGAAAAAAATCAACAACCTTAGATATGCAGATGATACCACTCTAATGATAGAAAGTGAAGAGGACCTAAAAAGTCTCTTGCTGAGGGTGAAAGAGGAGAGCAAAAAAGTTGGTTTGAAACTCAACATCAAAAAAACTAAGATCGTGGCATTCAGCCCCATCACTCCTTGGCAAATAGAAGAGGAAGACATGGAAGTTGTGACCGACTTCACATTCTTAGGATCCAAGAACATTGTAGATGGTGACTACAGCCATGAAATTAAAAGATGCCTGCTCCTTGGAAGGAAAGCTATGGCAAACCTAGGCAGCATAATAAAAAGTAGAGACATCAGACTGCTGACAGAAATCTGTACAGTCAAAGCAATGGTATTCCCAGTAGTAATGTATGGCTGTCAGAGTTGGACCATAAGGAAGACGAAGCACCGAAGATAGATGCTTTCAAACTGTGGTGCTGGAGAAGACTTTTAAAAAAAAAATAAATAACAGTTTATTGAAAAGTTAACACAATAATATAAAAATATAAAGTCAAATTAGATACATACATACAGTAAATGGGTCAAAAAGCTGAAATAATTACCATTTAAACTGGAGAAGACTCTTGAGAGTCGCTTGGATGGCAAGGATATCAAATCAGTCATTTCTAAAGGAAATCAACCCTGACTGTTCCCTGGAAGGTCAGATACTGAAGCTGAAGCTCAAATACTTTGACCACCAAATGAGAAGGGAGCACTCATGGAGAAGACCCTGATGCTGGGCAAGATTGAAGGTAAAAGAAGAAGGAGACAGCAAAAGATGAGATGGGTAGTCAGTGTTATCGATGCAATGAACATGAATTTGAGTGAATTTAGGAGGAGGATGGAAGATAGAAGGGCCTGGCGTGATGTGGTTCATGGAGACACAAAGAGTCAGCCTCGACTGTGTGACTGAACAACAACAAATAAATGTAACACTATGTCTGAGGCAGTGATGCTCTATATTATTGGTGCTTGAGAGGGGCAACAGTGGGAGGGCTTCTGAAGTTCTGGTTCTGCTGGTGGACTTCCTGATGGCACCTGGGTTTTGGCCACTCGCCTGATCCAACATGGCTTCTCTTATATATGTGGTTTATAACTTGTTGCCAATTATGTGGATCATGGTTTTTGTCAATTCTGTAATTAAAAGATTATCTAGTTTGGAAGGTTTCTTAATGTTGTAAGCCTCCCAGAGGCCGCTTGTGGGATAGGGCGGGGTATAAATAAAAAAAAAAATAAATTAAATTATGTTCTTTTGATCCTGGAGGGGTGGACTTTGGGTCAAGCCCTTCCCATACTTTTGCCTTTTAAGAGTTGGAAACCCTACAATGGGATAATTACTTCTTCATTAGGAAAACACAGGGCTTTTTTTTTTTTTTTAGCAGGAATGCCGTTCAGGCTGGCTTGGCGTCAGGGGTGTGGCCTAATATGCAAATGAGTTCCTGCTGAGGTTTTGCTTTACAGAAAAAGCCCTGGGAAGACATATTGCTTACTTACCTGATTGCTGTGTTTTGAAACAACTGAAGTCCTCTAGAGGCCTAACATGGAACATACATAATAATGATCTGGTACTGACAAGTTATAAACCATGTTGGAGAGATAGAATCACAATAATGCTCTTCCAAAAAGTCTAGTCCTGCAACTTAGTTTTTGCACTTCTGCACACTTGCATATCAGAACGGCAAAACATGGACCCATCTGCAGCAGTAACCATACCACTTTGATTCAAGAGTTAGGTCTTACTCTGATTTTTTTTCTGTTAATCCCCATCATTCACTTTCAGTTACTAATACTACATTCCCCCCTCCCCCCACCGCCTTAGACAGCCATTCAATACAAAATGCTAACCCACTTAAACACAACACATATATGGGTCCTCCTGATCAGGAAAAAAGGTTAGTAACAGAAGGCAAGACCAACCCAACATTGTTTTGCAATGGTACCTTGTTCCATAATCTGAGTCATATTGCTAGAGGGATTATTATTATTGTATGGCATTGTGTGTAGTACAGCCAGGTGATCCTAAGATTGTCTGGCAGCCAGAAGTTCTAGCTCTTTTAGTGTTATGCACTACTAGATGGTGAGCTAGAATTGTTTTCAAGGCAAGAGACATTTCAGAGGTAGTTTGCCTTTGTCTGCCTCTGTGTCATGACCCTAGTATTCCTTGGAGGTCATCCATCCAAATACTAGCCAAGGCCAACCCTGCTTAGCTTCTGAGATCTTATGAGATCGGGCTAGCTTGGACTATCCAGGTCAGGGCAACTAGAGGGATAGAAAAAGAGCATGTGCTATATTAGATAGCAATTTCTCTAATCCTATGGAGAATAATTTGATCCCTCCCCTATAAGATGCAGCTTTGATGTAGTTTTTTTATGTAGATTTCCACTGTATCCCAAAACCTAAATATAATACATGGTGCTCAAAAGCAGTAGATGTCCCAGCAACTCAAAAATTTTAAAAATGACATCATATCATGACAGTATCATTAACAGAGTTTGATGTGAATTAGAGGGTTCAGTCAAATGCTTGCATAGAAATGGCATTCATTGTATTGATCTGTGTTTATGGCACACATCCTAGATTATCCCAAACCATACCTTTTTTAGACATTGCAGGTAACACTGGTGACAGAGAGCAGGAATAGATACAAGGACATTTATTCATTGCTGTTTTTTCATTTTGTTCATAGTTAAGTAGTCTGAAGCATATTTGCCAGGAAAAAAGAGCTAACATTTTAATCCTGTACAGTCATGTGTTACAAAGTAGCTTTTGCACTGTTTATTTTATTAATAAGTAGGCAATGAGGCGATTACTATAGAATCCAAAGCTGGAGGTTTGTATACTTTATCAGCACTGCTGAGAGTGAATTGATTTTTACTGTTAAAACTGGTTGCTGTGCAGAAGTCTGGAATGAAATATGAGAAATGTCCTACAGCATTGGTTTTTTTGTATTCTTTTAAAAACTGAAGACAATTTTAGGAACTCGGAGCCAACATGCCTTTTATGCAAAAATCTAAGGAACTGTAGTGGATAGTGGAGGTGGAGAAGGGAAGAAAGGTTTCTGTGAGCTAAGGTGTGGTGATGCGAGTTACTATATTTGTTTGAAGGTAGGGTTGCCAACCTCCAGTCACCTGGAATTGTAGGTAATTTTCAGATGACAGAGATCGGTTCCCCTGGAGATAATGACTGCTTTGGAGGATGGCCTCTGTGGCATTATACCCTGCTGAGGTTGCGTCCCTCACCATACCTTACCCAACCATGGTTCCTCCTCCAAATCTACAGGGATTTCCCAATCTGAAGCTGGCAACCCTACCAAGTTACCTTCTGGCATCCTCAAATTTTATGAAGAGCAAGGTGTGTTCCAGCATGTTACCCCTTTGTTAACTGTTAGCCACAAAGATTCGATTAATTTAGTTTACAAATCCAGCAAACCAAATAATGGATTGATAGACTTGGCTTTCCCTATAAGGAATGGATTACTTAAATGTAATGAATATTATGTACTCAGGACATTCTCAGCTATAGTGCATAATCTACAAAGGTTAGTGATAATAACTTGCCCAATGATTACTTTACATGGGTTGAAGGTCTGAAACCTAATAAATAATTGATATTTCTCTTGTAAGTCCAGTGCACATTATATATATTTAGTAGCTAGTCTTGGACAATGAGGTTCAGACACTTTTCTATGATTTCCATTTAGCAAACATGACATTTGGTTTTGTATCTAGACACACAGGGTATAATTTATACATGAAGAGTCTTAATGCACTGAGTATAGGTGGTGAAGAGCTTGGGGCAAAGTGGTATTCATAACACTATACTTTAGTAAACAAAAGAAGAATTTGGACTCCTATAGTGCCATGCTAAGCAGAATTACATCCTTCTAAACCTATTGAAATAAATGGGCTTAGAACAGTATAACTCTGCCTACGAAGGCACTGTTAATGATGGGAGATTTTCTCCTAAGTTAACATTGCAGACAACTAATGCAGGATTCATTTTGAGAAGGGGTGTAGCAACATGAGTAGTTACAAAATTGCCCAGGGGGGATGAGAAGAGTTGGGGTGGAAAATTATATTGGCAGAATTGGGTTCCACCTGGTTTAAACATGCAGGAGAATGAGGATGTAAAAAGCTGAGGTGGTAGAATGCACTGCAGCACTCCACACTGCAGGTGGAAGTTTATGGAATGATCTTTTATATCAGTGCTACTTGTTCTGTGGCTCATGAAGAGCCACATTTGCAATTACAACAACCAAAATGGCCATGACCACTATATTACCTGGCACTACCCCACTAAACACACACATACTACTCTACCAAGCACATTAGGGCTTTTTTTGTAGCAGGAACTCCTTTGCATTTTAGGCCACACACCCCCTGATGTAGCTAATCCTCCTGAAGCTTACAGTAGGCCCTGTAAGAAGAGCCCTGTAAGCTCTTGGAGGATTAGCTACATCAGGGGTGTGTGGCATAATATGCAAAGGAGTTCCTGCTACAAAAAAGCCCTGCACACAACTATTAATATTAAGCCTATAACTTTTTTAATTATAGGAGTAGCTCTGCATATGTATTGCTATCTCTCCCCACATCTGTTGAACTTTAGCCAATCCATGTATATCTGGAATGAAGGGAAGGGCTTCCCTCTCTGCACTCCTCTCTCCTCAGCAAGAGACATGGGAGTCACCTGAAAGAGAGTGCCAGCTGGCCACGGAGAAACAAGAGTGTGAGAAAAAGACCCCTAATTTCAGAACATTGTAGTCACCCGTTTGGTTGCCAGGATGCCTGGAGACTCAACTCGGACACATCTATCAGGAAAACGTGGGTTTTGTCTACCAGACTGTAAGGGACTTATGTGAGTACTAACAGCCATAACGTTGCAGCAGCACTCAGTGTGCTAACCAGGAGGAAAGATGGGTTTCCAGTCGCTCCGTGCGATCACCATCTCGGCCGTTGCAGCGAAGAAGTTGCACCGCCAGGAACTGTCCAGGCAAGAGGATTCCAGCCTTGACCATAGAATCCATATGGGAAGGCTAACATCACCAGCAACTAACTTCCTGCAGTGCCAGACTCCATTACAGTGAAGCGGGAGGCTCACGTACTCAACAGATGTCACCTATGCATAAGGCAATCAAGCTTATCTTAGGTGTGGATCCTGTCAGACTGCTTAAGCCTTTGTCCAATGGAACCCAAGACAAAGGATGGTGCCAGTAGAGGAATGAAGAAGCTCGGGTGTTACCTTAGGAAGCAATTTGGCCATCTATTGTCACCTTTTAGATAAGTTTTGATAGCCTTTTAATCACTCCCACCCTTATAATTTCACCCATTCTTTCCCTTAATGGTCATCCTGGAGCCTCCCCCTTTGGCCCATTGTTACCTGGAAGTCCAATCAGGTAACCAGGGCCAGGTCTGCTCATTGGACAGGTATAGGCATCCAATAAACTGGCCATTGGCTACCGCATAAGTCCAGCCCTTATGGTCATTGCGGAGCCTCCCCTTTTTCTGAGGTCATGTACCAGCTTACCACCTGTCATCTGCTCCTGAACCTCCTACCCCCTTAGGGGTAAAGGTAGACTTTATAACCTCTGACCCAACATTCTGCACATGTGCATTTAGCAGTACCCCATTCCTGCTGTTTAGATACATCCCCGATTCTTGGCCAGTTGAGGGTCCCTTCCCCCTAGTCCTCGTTTGTTGCCATTGGAGCCTTCCTTGAAGACTATGATCGGTAATTATCTCCCTGTTTGTCCATCCTTATGTTACCTCTATGCATTTCTCTCTATTTTTATTAGGACTGTATGTGTGTTGTATGTATCCATTACCTTGTATGTATGTTTTATAACTTCTGTAATAAATTGTAATTGTTTTACTTAATTAGTGTCCTTGGTAAATTTAGCAATAATTTCTGGAGGTGGAATCCTGTATACATAAATTCTAGATCCTTTTTAAGCCAAAGGTGCCCACCTGTCAATTCCCCAACCTCTTTTGGGGGCATTTTGGCTTACAAGAGTGAACCCCCTCCCACTGTAGATAGCTTGCTCTTTCCTTAAGTGACTGCTGTGGTGGTTTTACATTCTCCTCTTCAGCCATGTTGGGATTCTCATGGCAGTTGCCCCAGTGCTGGGATGAGGGCACAGAGGTTTCAAAGAAAGGGGAAGGGGTATTGAAAAGGACAGGGCCTTTACTTATATCCCTGGAATGAAGTCCACAGCTCAGGGAAGTTCATGTCTTACCCATCCTGCAGTCCCTCCAGCAGTGTCTGTTTAAAGCTGGGAACCAAAAACCCTGCTTGGCAAATGACTTTGTCTCTTTTTTTAAAATATAGGAAAGATGCCACATAGAGGAAGAACCACAGGTAGCAGGTTAAAGGGCCAAATGTGGCTCCTGAGCCACTCAGTTTCCATGCCCAACACTAAAAATTCCTTGCATATAGAAACCAACACAGCAAAGAAAGAAAGGGGGTATATATGAGCACACTTTGTCTTTGCTGTGCTAGTTTTCTGTTCGTTGGGGGATTTGTATGCAAAGGAACATTCAAAGCTGGAATCTATTGACTGTCATCTGAAGTGATGCAACACATTCCCACCACTTCCAGGCTGTGCTTCAGTAATACCTCGTTCTCTTGCATGTGTGAACTGGGCATTAGCCTGGTGGATTTTACCCTTTACCACAATTTTCCGTGTGTCTCTAGAAGTGCTCTTGGTATGTCTTCATGCTGGGAGGCAAAATTATTAGAGAAATTGGTCAAAGACAGTATCTCAGTTTACAAGGCATGTTTGAAGGAGGACACTCACTGTAATGCACGCCAACTGACTTTATCCAGCCGTAAACAAGAACATGATACACTAGTTTGGGAAAGCCAGAAGCAACTAGACGTGTACTCAGAGATGCAGAAATTGATGTGCCAATGGATTGACAAAATGATGCATTTTGACTACATAACCAGCCTATATATGACTCCTTTAATTAATTAAATGCTATAGAATCATGCCTCATATTATTCAAGATTAGTCTATATCAAGGAAAACATAGCTTCTCAGTCTGTCACTTCTTGCCTTATGAGAATGATGTCAACATTATGAAAGTACTCTTTGAGTAGGACTAAAGAGTAGGGGCTCCAGCCAGTCTGGATCTTTAGAAGACAATAACGTTGAGTAAATAATACACTGAAAGTTCCCCCACCCCTTCACACTTCTCTCCTACATAATTGCTGGTGTTACAGAAAGGCTGTTTACTAACTGATTCACAATCTGCACTATACTTCTCCTCAAGGGGTTTTAATGGTACATTGAATTATATATTTGCTTTTGGCGAGTGGAAATAAAAGAAAACAGCCAAGGAAATTTTGGGGATATGCACACACTCTACCCAGGAGTCATTCTTTAAAAGTAATTTCCTCAATAAGAAATTCATGGAGAACTACAAAGCACACACCATCAATTCTGAACAATATTGGGACCAGGTAATCCTTATTGCTAAAATGCATGGGAAATTCAAAAGTTGGGTAGTGGCAGCCATCATTGTATTGTATTTTTAAATGCTTACCATATATTTAAAGTGTATGTCAATCCCTTTAGACTGTTTGAGATTACCGACATAATTTCATGTATTTCCATTATGCTGCTCTTAAAATATTTGTTGCTGGTGTCCGGACCTGGCATTCCAGCATTCAGACTTCCAAACCCCCTAGACTCCCCCCAACCCTCCTATCCCGGAGCAGCAAGCAATGGTGGGAGGTGCTGGTGCTGGAGAAGAGACTGTGGCTCATGTGTCTCCAACACTCACTAGGTGAGAAGCTGAAGAGTGGAGGGAAGGGAGAGGAACTGGACAATGTGGAGCAGAGTGCTTACAGCTGGATTTAATAATAAATTATTAATAATAAATTTTAGTTATATCCCGCCCTCCCCGCTGAGGCAGGCTCAGGGTGGCTCACAGGACATGGCGCATACCATGATTACAATAAAATAAGTTAAAATACAATTAAAATACAGTTAGATTACAAATTCATAAATTAAGTTAAGTAAATAAATTAAAACCAGTATAAATTGAAGGTGCTACAGTCAAGTCAATTGTCAAGTCAATTTCTTTAACAGTACATTCAGATCCATTTTGTTTCCTGTATACAAAACATATTAGGGGCTGTGAATACAAGCAGTGGGGACCTAATTTGTTGACCCCACCGCCTTCCATACAGTGATTTAAAGATATGAGTAGAACGTATGTTGGTACAAGTTGTACATTCAGTGCTTACCCTGCATTTGTGCATGTATATGTAAAATGTAATGTGCAGAGTGGCTTCACTTCTGCAAGGTAAAAGACAAGGGATCCATGTTGAAATAAGCTTTGTGTGGCCAAATTTCTTAAGAAAACCTTTTGCAATACACCATGTAAGCAGGAAAACCAGTTCTCAGTTTCTTGAATTATCAATGGAATGCTTGACACAAGAAGAACTCCAAACCTAAAAATTAAAATTAGCTAAAAGTAAATAAATGCTCTAATGAATTTAATGCTGGACCCAGACCTGGATACCCCAGGCTACCCTGATCTTGTCAGATCTTGGAAACTAAGCAGGAAACCACCAAGGAAGTCAAAGATTTTTTCCTTGAAAAACCTACAGCGTCACCATAGGTTGACCGTAACTTGATGACACTTTACATACACTGTACTCCTAAGAACACTGAGCAAAATGGGAGTTATGTCTGAGTAGCAGCCTGAGCAGCTCAGCTCAGACCAGGCTCGTTGGAGCCTGGGAGATAAGCAGAGTCAGCCATGGTCAGTACTCAATTGGGAGACCACCGTAGTTGGGTTGCTATAAGAGGAAGGCAATGAAAAACTACCTCAATTTGTCTCTTGCCTGGAATACACTGTGGATGGGGTTGCTATGAGTTGGTTGTGACTCAGTGGCACATTCCTCTTCTTCTGTGTCTGAATAGACACATTCCTCCTCTTCTGTGGTTTATGATTAAAGTTTCCAGTGCTGGAAATGCTCACTGAATGACTTGTGAAGATTACTGGACAAGGCAATATACTGTGTCCAAAATATCCTTTTAAAAATGTAACAAATAAGCTAATAAGAAAAACGTGTAGTTGAGATGTTATATATTACTAATCTCTAATTTCTACTATCATTGGGCAGCAATTGGAGAGATTACTGACCTAGCACTCCTAGTTTATGCAATGAGAAAAAATTATGGCACTTTGTAGTTAATACAAACATTATAATAAACTGAACATCTTTGCAACATATGACCTATGTGGTAGAAAAAGGACTCCGCAAAAGGATGTGGTTCTCTCAGAGAAAGTGCATTACTGACCTGAATAAGGTCAATCAAATTTCATTATTTTTGCATTAATACAGAGAGTGAATTTCAGGCTGATGTAATAAGTGCTGCAGGTAGAGTAGATATTAGTGGGGGTTATTTTTTGCTGATTCAGCTAACACCCTTCTTTGCCTCACCACTGATTTATTTCATTATGTTGAGGTTTTGAAAGGCAGTCATCAGGACCAGGCTGCATTAACACTGATCAGAATTGCCTTGTCCCATTGGCAGCAAAATTTCCTAGATGACTGTGAAAAATCCACATAACTTCCCCTCATGCAGTTACAATATAGGCATAATACTTAGTGCTTATTTGGATGAGCTATATGGCGTTTGATCAAAATAAATGTTGTGTTAAAGTTTCTGGAGTAATTCCTAGCAGAGTTCCTTTTCTGAAACAGTGGAATCCCAATGCATAGAATATACTGCAGCTTTTGGACCCATATTAATAACTTATAGCAAGTCAAAACAAATTTTAATTGGATCAGCGTGCTGTGAGACTGCCTGACTGGTGGAAGGAGGGGACAGCATGGAGAGCAAGACTGTATCTATGTTTAATTTAGACTACTTGATATAGACTGTCTTGCTGTGGTATGCATGGGAAGTTGTATTCTATATGGTCTCCTCTTGCCTTTATACAGTATAAATCCAGAGGCCAGTTGACACATGTTCCACTCTGTTGGCTGCTTCACTAGATGTGTGGGAATTAGAAACCTACTGAATAAAAAGTAAGGAATATGATTATTATTAATAGCATTGTCACGCCCCTCGTGCCCCTTGGGAGTCCCTGCCACTGCTATGGCCCCGGTTGGGCCCTCCCTGGTCACTGTCCCTGGAGGCCAGAGGTCTCAGAATTGGAAGGAGGTGGGGTTGCGCCACCCATGGCTCTTCTTCCCAGTTCTGCTTTGGGCTCCAGAGTCTCCTTCTCTCTGAGTTGGCAGCCCTTCGTCAGCAGCAGCCTGCTTCCTCCCTGGCTGGCCTCCCTTTATCCCCTGCCGAGGTTCCCCCTCCCTTGCAGGACCCACCTCCCTCCTGGGCCCGCCCCCACTCTTAAGCCCAGACACCATGGAGAGGCGTCTCTGAGTTGTTCCTCCCCTGGGGGCTGCTGGGGCATTACTGGCTGATGTGGGAGACCTGGACACGGCGGCGCAAGCTACCGCTACTAAGGGCGTGGTCCCTCTCCGTCTCTGGGGCCTTCCTGCCATGCTGCATCCTGCTCTTTGCTGGCCTGGGCAGGGTTGTGCCACTTGCCCTAAGCCTGGGGCTGTGCATGCCAACTGCCTGGGTTGGGGGACTCCTGCAACGGTGGTGTTCCTTGTCCCAGCCCACAGGTAAGTCGGGGCCCCTCAGCTGCTACGCTTGGTGTTGCCCTCCTCGGGCCTGCTGGGCACAACTTTGGGGAGCGGGGGGCTCGTTGGTCAAGGGGGGCCTCCCGCCGGAGTCCCCGCCCAGGCGGGATGGGATAAGCGTTTTAGCATTACATTTTCAGTCTAATGTTGTACATAGATTTTAAACCCCCTTATTGTTGGGTAAATAAGGTAGTGCATCATTATTGTAGATATAATAAAGCTTTACAGGTGGCTCGAGCCTCAATTTTTATTGGAAGTTTTGGCTGCAACAGGAGTGGCCTTGCACTCTGTCTGTCATAACTCCTCCCTGTCATTGGTTAGCCTCACTGTGACCCGCCTACTGCCAGCCTTGTCAGGCCAAAACCCCATCAGTCAGCCTTTGACCTCTGATAAAGACAGTTATCTGCTGAGAGATTCTCCTGGAGTCTTACTGATTACTCCAGTATCTTACTATCTTTCTTCTGTCCATCTCCCTGCCCCCAAACAATGCTGTCACCGTTTCGCCACCTCCAATGAACACTGCCCGCCAAAGCGGCACTCGCCCAGTATGTTCCCCCAGCCCCTACTGTTTGGGAGGTGAGGTATTTATATTTATAAATATGTCAGAAAATCCTCCTTATGTGGCAGTATTCCCCCTCTTCGCTTGCAGCATAGTCTGTGGTTGAATTCAGTGTGAACTAATATCATGTGGCACACATACTTGCTTAAGTAACATTGAACATCATTTAATAACTATATATATGGAAGCAAACTCTGACAGAAAACAATTAAATCTCTTCAACAAAAGGAATGTTCTATCACAACGGGGGGAGGGGCAGTTCAGCAGAGTAGATAAACTGGCTCTCTGTACTCTGTTTTCTGTATACTCAAGCCCCCTTTCCACCTGCAAATAGTCTTCACTCTATTCAAATTAGGCTACAGTAGGCTGCTTGCTTTAAGAGGCAGGGAGCCATTTGAAGGCTCCCTTGCACTCCCCCCACCTGCAAGTGGGAGGGGGTAAAAGCCTGCCTGCTTGCCTGTCTTCCTGTCGCTTCTCTGTCTCACTGTCTCCCTTTCTTCCTTTCCCTTTATTTTATTCCTTTCTCCCAAACTCTCACTTCATTCATTCCTCCCATTCTTTCTCTGTCTTTGTCAATTTCTATCTTTGTCTTTGTCAATTTCATCCTGGAGTTTGTTTGTTTATTTATTTATCTATATATCAGATTTATATCCCATCCTCCCCTAACAAGCTCAGGGCGGCTAACAACATTTAAAAACCACATAGAGTGTTAAAACAATATAAGTTGCCCTGCAGTTCTCAAGAGTACTTTTGAACAGGTGTTTTCCTGAGCATGCGGATCTAAGTTTGTAATTGTAGAACTTTCTCTCCAAGTTTTAAAACTCCTCCCCAAAGCCCCATCTATTGTTCACTTGCAAGAGCACTGATTCAGGAAATCACTAGGTGCACTGCTCAGAAGTGCATTGACATGTGCTCTCCTCCAAGCAGGGCTTCCCTCACAAGGAAAGCCCAGCTCAGAGGAGAATGCACCCTACCTGGCTGCTGTCACCTTCAAGGCGAAGGCAGCCAGGCGGGGCGTTGATGCAGCTTCTCCTCCCCACCTACCTTGTCCATTGAATAGTAGGTGCAACTGCATAACAATCCCTGGATTAAGAGAGCGAGCAGCCAGCCATCCACCAGGAGCTTTGCCATGCCCCCAGCAGCCCTCATTAATTCCAGGAGAAGCTCATGCTATCCTTTCTTCACTTCCTTTGTTATTTCGGGCGGAGGGTGGCTTGCTGGCCTTGTGACTTTGGGAGGTGGGGTGGCAAAGCAGAGCCACAGGTGAGTGAGGCCTGCTTGGGCTGGATGGATCTCTAGCCAGCCCAAGCAGGCCTTGCTGGCCCAGGGTTCTCTTTTCTTGCATCGGGTTGCTTTTGGCTGGGGGGGGGCATATGCTAATGAATTATACTAATGAGCTCTGCCACCCATTTTTCTACAAAACGAACCCTGCTCACTGAGATTTGAAAGCACACACGCACCACTTCCAAAAAACAACCAGTTTGCAAGCTCCTAAACCTGCCTGAGATCTAAAGGCACACTGTGGCTGTTGGGATGGGGCTTCCCCTCACTGGCCAGCTGGCTGGCAGTGGGGAGGAGACTTCAAAACTGGGGGATCTCCCACCCAGACCTGAGAACTGGCAAGCCTATTTCTACCTTACAATTATTTTATGAGTGGACTAAGCTAAACCTAAAAGAGGAAGAAAGCCTTCCACCTCTGGCCTAATCCAAAAGAACACTGTGGATATAAATTAGGTGGGTAGGGGTGCTGGTCTGAAGCAGCAGAACAAAGTTTGAGTCCAGTGGCACCTGTAAGACCAACATAGTTCAATGCTGGGTGCATGGTGTGACTTGCCAATGATCTCTGACTTGAACCCCCAACATCACCCCGCAGTGGCATAGCCAGAATGTTTTAAGTTGGGGGGGGTTAAATATTTGGGGGGCACTCCCTTTATTTTAAACCCCACCCTGAACCTAAAAAGGTGGGGCTGGAAGGCTGGTGAAGGAGGACCCACTAGGAAGGGCAGACAACTAACTGGAGGGCACCCAGACCCCCAAAAGGAGTGCAGCCGGAAATTCGGAGAGGGTTCTCAGTGGCATTCCCTGGCTCAGAGAAGCTGAGCAGGCTGGGGGCGGGGAGGCAGGCATCCCCGGGACAGTCATGCCATTTTCCCCTCCTGTCAGAAGATGAAGCATGGCTCTCAAATTCTGCTGCCAGCAGCAGCTCCAGTCCAGAGCTGAAGGGGAAGCAGCCATTCAGGAAGAGGAGCAATCCAGGCACCTGTGAGCAGACTTGAACAGCCAGTGGATGGGCAGGGAAGGAGGCTTGACCCATGAGCATGGGTCTTTATGGCTGCTGCCAGCCCAGCACACAGCAAGAGCTACCTCAAGAAGGAGGAAGCTGGAGGGGGAGAGAGAACTTTCCCAGCCAGGCTCTGCATGGGGGATTGCTGGGTCTTCCCAGGTTTCCCTTTTGCTGAGCTGCTGCTGGGCAGAACATAAGAACATAAGAGAAGCCATGTTGGATTAGGCCAGTGGCCCATCCAGTCCAACACTCTGTCACACAGTGGCCAATTTTTTTTATAAACACACACACACACACACACACACTGTGGCTAATAGCCACTGATGGACCTCTGACCATATTTTTATCTAACCCCCTCTTGAAGCTGGCTATGCTTGTAGCCGCCGCCACCTCCTGTGGCAGTGAATTCCACATGTTAATCACCTTTTGGGTGAAGAAGTACTTTCTTTTATCCATTTTAACCTGACTGCTCAGCAATTCCATTGAATGCCCACGAGTTCTTGTATTGTGAGAAAGGGAGAAAAGTACTTCTTTCTCTACTATCTCCATCCCATGCATAATCTTGTAAACCTCTATCATGTCACCCCACAGTCGACGTTTCTCCAAGCTAAAGAGCCCCAAGCGTTTCAACCTTTCTTCATGGGGAAAGTGTTCCAACCCTTTAATCATCTAGTTGCCCTTTTCTGCACTTTTTCCAATGCTATAATATCCTTTTTGAGGTGCGGTGACCAGAATTGTACACAGTATTCCAAATAAGACCGCACCATACAGGGGCATAATGATACTGGCTGATTTGTTTTCAATTCCCTTCCTAATAATTCCCAGCATGGCGTTGGCCTTTTTTATTGCAATCGCACACTGTCTTGACATTTTCAGTGAGTTATCTACCACGACCCCAAGATCTCTCTCTTGGTCAGTCTCTGCCATTTCACAACCCATCAACTTGTATTTGTAGCTGGGATTTTTGGCCCTAATGTGCATTACTTTGCACTTGGCCACATTGAACTTCATCTGCCACGTTGATGCCCACTCACCCAGCCTCAACAGATCCCTTTGGAGTTCCTCACAATCCTCTCTGATTCTCACCACCCTGAACAATTTAGTGTCGTCTGCAAACTTGGCCACTTCACTGCTTACTCCCAACTCCAAATCATTTATGAACAAGTCAAAGAGCATGGAACCCAGTACTGAGCTTGCGGCACCCCACTGCTTACCGTCCTCCACTGTGAAGACTGCCCATTTATACTCACTCTCTGCTTCCTATTAATTAGCCAGTTTTTGATCCACAAGAGGACCTGTCCTTTTACTCCGTCTTGAGCTTACTAAGGAGCCTTTGATGAGGAACTTTATCAAAAGCTTTCTGGAAGTCAAGGTAAACAATATTTATTGGGTCCCCTTTGTCCACATGTTTGTTCACCCCCTCAAAGAAATGTAACACATTAGTGAGGCAAGATCTTCCCTTACAGAATCCATGCTGAGTCTTCCTCAATAACTCGTGTTCATCAATGTGCCTACTCATTCTGTGCTTGATAATGGTTTCTACCAACTTTCCCAGTATTGAAGTCAGACCGACTGGCCTGTAATTTCCCGGATCTCCTCTGGAACCCTTTTTAAAGATAGGGGTGACATTTGCTACCTTCCAGTCCTCAGGAATGGAGGCAGATTTCAATGAAAGATTATATATTTTTGTCAGGAGATCCACAAGTTCAACTTCGAGTTCTTTCAGAACTCTTAGATGTATGCCATCCGGACCTGGTGACTTATTAGTTTTTAATTCGTCTATCAGTTGTAGGACCTCCTGTCTTGTCATCTCCTGTCGGCTTTCCCCCAAGATTTAGTTTAAAAATTCCTCTCTGCCACCTTTTTGATTTTAAGCACCAGCAGCCTGGTTCCATCTGGGGACAAGTGGAGGCTGTCTCTTTTGTACAGCTCCCGCTTGTTCCAGAAAGCATCCTAGTGCCTAACAAACTTAAAGCCTTCCTCCTTACACCATTGTCTCATCCACACATTGAGACTTCTAATTTGTGCCTGTCTCTCCAGCCCTGCACATGGAACAGGTAGCACTTCTGAGCAGCCAAAATTTTTCTTCCAGGACCTCATGACTGCATTTCCCCACATCGTTGGTGCCAACATGCACACGGCCACTGGCTCCTCCCCAGCACTGTCTATCAGACTATCTACTACACGCGTAATGTCCGCTACCTTCGCACCAGGCAGGCAAGTCACCATACGGTCAGTATGGAGTTTTGCCACCCAGCTGTCTACTTGCCTAAGGATCGAATCACCAACTACCAAGACCCCCCCCCCTCTCCCTGCCCAGGGATGGTTCCTTGGTGCGAAAGGATTCCCGCTCACCAACTTAAGAAGAGGTCCCTTCTGAGGGCACATTCCCCTTATCCTCAGCACGGTGCCGTGTTCCCTCTCGACCCTCATGCTCCCTGGCAGCAACGGGGCTGCTACGTTCGGAGCGGGGCTCATCTAATATGTCCTCGAAAGTCTTCCCCAAGTGCCTAACTGACTGTCTCTGCTTCTCCAGGTCAGTCACCTCGTCCTCAAGGGTACAAACTCATTCTCTGAGGACCAGGAGCAACTTGCATCAAAAACACACCCAAGACTTCTGTCCTGTGGGCAGATAGTCATACATGTGACACTCAGTGCAAAACACTGGAAAGCTCCCACCCCCCTGCTGGCAGTCTACCTTCATGATAGCTTTTTAAAAAAAATATATACAGTCTCTTTAAATCCTGTTTGTTTATGTGGCTCCCCTTCTGGAGGGTCAACTTACCTTATTGGGAGCAGAAGGAAATTAGGGATCTGGGTTCCTGGTCCTTACCCAGCCCCCAGGTGAAGTGCCACAGGCCAAGAGCCCTTTAGCTCTCTGGCAAGGCTCAGCTCAATAATGCAAAGAGGGTGGGGAACACAGCCACTCCTAATCAATCAGCAACAATCACCTTCACCTTCAGCCCACTCAAACCAAACAGACAGCAGTTACCCAGCAACCACAAACTCAGAATTTTCAGCGGAACCAGAGTCTGTTTGGGTAGGGGGGATCTGGACCATGCAGCAGAGGCTGACTGAAAAGAAAGAGCATGTAGTGCAGTAGGAGAAGCAGCAGCAGCAGCAGCAGCATATACCTGACCTCTTTCTCTCTCTGGGTTTTGGTCACTCTCATCTTCTTGCTGGCCTTCCCGCGGGGCAGATGGATGAGGAGAGGGCAGGCAGGCCAACAGGAGGCTCCAAAAAGGCTCCACACTTGTGCCTGTCCCCAAAGACACCGCACACATTCACAGCTAAGCAGCAGAGAGACAGGGCCAACTTGGGGGGCCCTGAGCTTGGAGCCCTCCTCAATAAGTCAGGGGGCGGGGCCCCTAGAAGCCCCCCTGTAACAACGGGCCTGTCACCCCACCATGGTTCACCTTGTGGTCTTGGCTGGCGGTGGCCACTGCCACCCAGGCATTTCCAGCTTATCAGGTTTTGCTTAGCCTGGGTCCCTCTGTGCACATGGCATCAGATCTGGGCTGCCACCCTCTCCCCCCACTTCTGCAGGCAGGAAGGGTTATCTCAACATATTTCCAGTCTGCTTCCATAGTGATTCAGGGATGGGGGGAGCTCACAGCATCCAGCCACTTTGCATTTTTATCCTGGGGCCTGAACTCATAACATTGGCTGTAGGAGTGGGCTGGGGAAGCAGTTTGCTTCAGGTGGTGCATTAGTTTCTGCCCAGCACTGCACCTCTGGCTCTCCAGTCTGCCCATGCAGGTTTTCCTCTGCACACCCCCACCCCCATCCATGGGGCCTTGCTGTGAGGACACAGCAACTTGGAGCATACTAGCTACTGTCCTTTATAAAGTTTATATCTCCGGTACCTGGCATTATGTTTTATGACACACATAAGTCACATTTATGTCAGATCCAGCCATCGTAACAAATGAGTTAACACCTCTGGCTTCAAGACTGCCTGAAAAGAAAGCAGCAGTAGGCAGATAAACCATCCAAAATACAGCAGTTCTTTGTTGGAGTGTCCAGTTCTTCCAGCCTTCCAATCCTCTCACTGACTGTTAAGCCTTGCAAACATGTTTAGATTTAGTTTGTTATTTGACAATTATATTCCAAATCAGAAGAAACTTGGTCCAAAATAGGTTGAAATGCTTATCCGTGTATTCCCATCTCTTGCTTGTAAACTCTGTTGATGATGTGGGGCCCAGGTATGTCAGTTTTGAGTAAATACTGCACCATAATTCCAAAGAGTGGATAAATATGTCGTTATAAGAGTTCCAAAAAGCATTATTAACATATTTACTAAAACCAGCTGTTACAATATTGGCATGAGACAAAACAGGGGCTTATTCATGACAGTCAAAGTTTAACTGCTAAATAACTGATCCTTTGGACTGATTCCAATTAATAGTCTAACAAGGCAATCTTGCTACAGTGTCCTCTTGTCAAAATTAATGGTCTCATGCCACCGTTGCTTTAATGGCTGCAGATTGCTTTCTCCAGATAGCTACAACATTGGAGTCTTTTACATCTGTATTTAATGAGTAGGAGCTTATCTGCTCAAGTAATTTACAGTTGGAACAAAACCAATTTTAAGTAGAGTTAATGTACATCTGACCTAACTGTATGTTTTGAAAACATCTGTGAATTGGCGCAAGCTCAGTTGGAACCTTTGATGGTGTGATTTTAGTTATGCCATTTTCAGATAGGGCAAATTTCCCAGCTACAATTTACTGTGAAAATAGGCAGGGAGAGAAACTGTGAGTTACTGCTGTTAATTTTGGGATGTGGCTTTCATGCTAGAAGTGGGTGGGCTAAGCTAGCATATCCTGGTACCCTCAATGTTTTTCCTCTGTCCTGCCTACCATTGAAAGTGAAGTGCTTTCTAAGGCAAGCTTATTATATATGAATACTAGTTATTTGTATGGTAATGTGTCCAGGTTTTTTTTAAACAGGAATGCACAGGAACGCAGTTCTGGCTGGCTTAGCATCATGGGGTGTGGCCTAATATGCAAATGAGTCCCTGCTAGGCTTTTTCTACAAAAAAGTCCTGTGTGAAACAATGGTGATGTCAAAGGATGTGGCCTAATATGCAAATGAGTTCCTGCTGGGCTTTTTCTACAAAAAAAGCCCTGAGTGTGCCTAATGGTTTCCTGCATTATTGTGCTGCTTTAGTACAGGGGGAATGTGCACATTTCTCAAATAAAACTCTTAATTTAAAAAATGGGGGAAATGAAAGGCAGATATATCCTACCCATGCATGCCAGGACAGCCTTATTACTGCAGCATGATTCTAAAACAACAATCTTATGAGAAAAATGTGTCCTGGTAACAACCAGGACAGGAGCAGGCAGATTGTTAAATGTGCTGCAAATGGCATGAGCTGAAGCCAGACAAGAACGAAGCCAGTTAACCAGTCCCACAAGCACCCTCATTTGACTCAGCACTTATATATGAATCCTTTGTGAAACACCCTCTCCCTCAACTGAAATGTATGGCTTTAATCTTTGTCCTGTAAATTAAGCAACATTTAGCCACCATATCTCATTTTTTGGGTTCTCTATTTTCAGTTAAATGATACCAAGTTCTACGTCTCATGCAAGAGAATGGAGAACTGTCAGGAGCTATTTCAAGATTCAAACAGTAACACTTCTTCTCTTACAGCTCCATTTTATGTTCTATAACAGTTGGTTTTTATCCTCTTTGTACAACTTATTTGCATGTATGCTGTTGATTTGTGCTTGTGAGAGGGTTATGTCCTTAGCATGTTTTCCTAGGCACTTTCACTGACTACTAGAAATCTGCAAGGATTGATAATTCAGCTCAAATATCAGTGCATTAATAACCTTTAACTCCCTGAGGTCTTTGGATAACTACAACTGTAGCACATTGCTGGCTACAGTTGCTAAGATCTCCCTACACCAGCCCATAACTCCTAACTCTATGCACATATAACCAAGGCTTTTCCCCCTGAGGGAATGTGCAGGATGGAATTCCGGAACCTCTTTTTGGAAATAATATTAAAAAAAAATGCCTAAAAGTTCAGGATATACATTACCTGTGTGATGAACTGAGCCATGTCTCATAGAAGCTCTGTTAGTCTTTAAGGTGCTACTAGACTAACATGAGTAACTGCTGTGGAATTATTTCTATTGATAGGGAAGTCATCTGAATGTTGGCTAAAGATGCCAGAACCAAATCTTGAAGACTGAGCCTACTGCATTAAAGCTGAGCAAATTGAATCCAGATTTAATATCTTGTGTGGTCTAAGAGATCATAACAAATCAAATTCCAGAAAATGTGGGATTTAAACTGATGCATCTACCTTTAGCATTCTCCTTTATTTTAACATGCTTTTTATATTGGTACTGACATAGTTTTGCTGAAAAATTTCCTCTCATTATATAGCAGTTAGTAAGTTTCTTCCAACATAATATTTAGTATACTGCAGTCATATTTTAATTAAATATGAAACTGAATCTCATGTGAGTTTTAAAACTTCTTATTTCCACTTTATGTGTTCTGCACCAAAGCTCTTCATCTTGGAGCAACAGCAGAACCAACAAGGAGGCTATTTTCAGTGTTTCCTGCTTAGCAGGAAGGTAGTAATAAAATATCTTGTATGATGGTTTCTTTCTAAATTTCTGCCTCAGGTTGGCAAATTGAAAAGTTCAACATAAAACTGACATGACAGAAAAGAAACAGTGTTGTTTGTATAGCTGCATATTGAGAAAATCATTCAGATGATCCTTCTTACTGTTAAGAATTTGTGTGCATGCGTGTGTGTAGGGGTTAATATTCCATTATCTTCTGCTTAGCTTTTCTGTCTTTGATTATTAATTTTACATTGATTAGAAAATAGTTGATATTGCAAGAAAGATATTGACGTTCTCCTTCCATACTTATTTCTGAAGTGCCATTCACTTTTTCATAATATTTTTATTTATTTATTTAAATTTATATTCCACCCTCCCTGCAAATGGGCTCAGGGCAGATCACAGAGCAAAATCTAAAACATATCATGAAAATTGCACTACACATCAACTATAAATTACAGAACAGTTAAAAACAGCATAGATTAAAAACAGAACACACTATTTGTCCATGTGCATAGATTTCCAGCTGGCACCATTAGACCTCTAAAATCTTATTCTGGGGTATGTAGAGATGGTAAGCTTTAGCAGGGGATGCCTGCTGTCTCAGCCAAAGGCCTGGTGTAACAGCTCCATTTTACAGGCCCTGTTGAATGGTAATAAGTCCCAGAAAGCCCTGATTTCAGACAAAAGCATGTTCCACCAGGCCAGGGTCAATGCAGAAAAAGCCCAGGCCCTAGTCAAGGCTAAGAAGACATTCCTTGGGCAGGGACAATCTAGAATAGCCTTTTTAGTGGTCAAAAGGAACCCTGCTGTGTTTTTCATCAAGAAAAGCTGACTGGGTCCAGATAATAGCAAGCAACTTTGAATAAGACTCTCTTAAGAGTCTTATAAAAAGTCAGTTTGGCATAGTGGTTAAGTGCACAGACTATTCTGGTAGAACTGGGTTTGATTCCCCACTCCTCCACTTGCAGCTGCTGGAATGGCCTTGGGTCAGTCATAGCTCTCGCAGAGCTGTCCTTGAAAGGGCAGCCTCTGAGAGCTCTCTCAGCCCCACTTACCTCAGAGTGTGTCTGTTGTGGAGGAGGGTAAGGTAAAGGAGATTGTAAGCCACTCTGAGACTCAGAGTGAAGGATGGGGTATAAATCCAATATCGTCATCCTCTTCCTCCTCCTCTTCCTCCTCCTCTTTCTTCTTCTCTTCCTCTTCCCCATTGAATAAGTTAGCTGATTATTTTTGAAAGTCTCCCACCTGAGAAATTCTTTTGGAGGAGCTCTCATTTTCAATTTTTTTTCACACAGGAGCAAAACCTTTCAACTAAGCTCCCGCTTTTGGTCTAGTCACGTAACAAAATGCTTATTCACACCTTTTCCTCCTATTTTGTTTGTAATTTATATTTATGTTCTGTGGGGTGAGTTAGTAAAATAAGTCAAGGAAGCAGCAGTTTATGTTACAGGGGAAAGCTTTAGACCAATTTCCCACTAGCCTTGCTATGGGCTTATGCTCCTTTTTCCCATGGGACTTCTGCCCAATTTTGCACAACTTGCTGCAAAGCTGCGACTTGCCCTGTCTTTTTTCCCAATGCTGTATTTTTGTACTGTTATGTTTTATGAGGTTTTATTTTAAATCTGTAATAGGTGCCTAAATTTCTGTTGTAAGCTTCCCTGAGCCCGCTTATGGAAAAGGGCAGGATAGGCTTCTGGGTTTCAGCGCTTCATCTTCAGTGGGATCCACAGAGCTTGTCTCCAGCGGCCCCCTGAATTGGGCAGTTGGAGGGGTGCCACAGCTGTGGTACCCCCAGGGGGGCCCAGGCAAGGGTTCCTGACAGTAAGGAGCTTGACAGGAGCCAGGGAGAATGATGACAATCGGCCCCTGAGTCTCCTGTCGCTCTGATGCTCCACTGCAACGATCACCATGATGGCAACAAGAGGTGAATGTTCAACTTTTCCTCTGTCTCAACAACTTTTCTAAGTGTCTTCTTTTCTTCTGCTATTGATATAACTCTACCATGCAAGTAAGTTTACTTTACAATCTAACCGACTAATGGAATTCCTATCGTAAAACCAAATGGGATTGTTCAAAAGGAGGGGGGAAGGAGGACAATTTCCCCCTCCCCACAAGAGAGGCTTCCAAAAGGAGAAGAACAAACAATTGAAAATTGGCATCCTTTTCTCTGGCGTTTTGGACTGAATACAGATATTCAAAGTGATTTGGTTTATTATTAGATAAGCTACAATTGGAACACTAACATATTATTATACAGTCCAAATAAAAGCTGAATATTTTCTTAAAAGAAATTTATCTGAAGGGGGAGTGGAATTGATGCAGTTTGAACTGGAATGTAAGAGAAAAGCACATGACAGGAGGAGATCTGGAGGATAAACTAACCAGGACTCTGAGCTATTCATTGACTTTTGTTATTGGACTGAGTAATTCTGTGGAAAGATGACTTGGCAAAATGAAGTGGATGATAAAAAAGATTTTTTTGCTACCATATCTTCCATGAAGTACGGAATCGGTCTTTTAGCGGAGTTAATAGAAAAGCGGGTGGGAAACTTTCTTCTAAAGTACAGCGAAATTGAAAATCTACATGAACAGGAATGTCAAGAGATCCCAGAGTTGTCGAATGAGTTTGGGAAAGCGAATAAACAGCCTAGAAATGTGCTGGATGGAATCAAGATGGAGATGACTTACGCAGTTTTAAAAGAAGAGCGGAAATCACGACTTATCAAAGCTGTTGTAAGAGGAAGTGTCAGTGTGTGGGCCTTATCGTTACCAGCAGAACAGATGAGTGTGTCCAGGGGAGAAGCTAAACATTGCTCCAAAAAAAATCAAAACTTGGAAAAGGATTATAAACTGTGTCTTTATATTTGGTCACCAATGGTACAACATAATGGAACTGATGTTATTTTGAAATGGAAGCTATAATCCGGAGGTTTTATGCTTTATAGTACAAGCAGAGTAACCCAGTAGAAACTGTGTTGTAGAGATTACATTATTCTCTCCTTAGGCAAAAATAAATATGTATGGGGGATGAGGTTGTTATGGTTTATCAAGCCTCCTCTTCTTAAAGTAATATGATAGTTGGAGATAGTGTCTCCAAAAGTTTCTAAATAATTCCTGAATAGTTAATTAATTAAATAATAATTAACTTACACAAACAGTTGGTTATGTTCAACTCACATTAATGAAGAGAATATAGGTAGCATATGATATCAAAGATCTGCTCTTGATCTCCAACTTTGGAACTGGTTTATATTGACATAGACAAAGTAATGTGCTCTTATTTTTAACTCCTGTTGGAAGCAAGTAAAAAGTTAGTTTTATTATAAAGAGTGTATATTCATTTTACCTGTTTATGCTTAGTTTTAATATTTTTAAAACTATTCAGTTAGTTTTGCTCTCTTGTTTTTTCTCTTAGCTTTTATTTTTTTTTCTGATAAGTGATTTGATCTTTGGTGCATCAAAGATAAATAACTTAGATTTATACCATAGATATTAGAACTGTATAAAGGTTTAAAAAGCTACAAAAGGACTGTAGAATTTGATGGTAATATTTGGTTAAAACTCAGAGACTTGCAGGTAGAAGAAATTTGGGTTTTGTTGTTGTTGTAGAAATGTAATTGAAATATTTTGTGTTTTCCTCCTACTTCTCTGTTGTACCCCCACTTTTTCCCTCTTCTGTAATTCCCTACTATATTTTTTCTTAAAAAATTGTACTCATAAAAAAAGAAAGGGCAGAATATAAATCTAAAAATTAAATTCTCTCTGCGACTGCAGGGTTCTCTGTAAATTGGATTTTGAAGCTGCAAAGAGAACTTGGGAAAGAGGCAGGGCAAGTCGCAGCTTCACATCAGCATGTGCAAAATTGGGCAGAAACACTGTGGGAAAAAGGAGCATGAGACTGCAGCAAGGCTAGTGGGGAATTGGCCTTATTCAACTTCAAAAGAACATTTTGTTTGTAGCAAGTTGTTCTAAAGAAGACAGTATTGCAATAATGGGAAACTTTATCTGCCATTACATTGATTGGTCAAATGTTTGTTCAAATCACAATAAAGAAATTTCTAGACATACTATATGACTTATGACATAGAACATAGAGACTACCATGAATTTGATCCTGAGGGTTACCCAGGACTGGCTTCAGAAGGTAAATGAAGTTGAATCACAAGGAAACAGTCAGAGTCTGTTGAGGCTGTCAGAGTCACCATAGTCAAATAAGCAGTAAGTTTGCTGGAAAGTCCAACAAAGCCATATTTAACTTTTTTAAAAGGCAACATCTCAAAATGAGGAAACTAGTTAAAAGGAAATCGGAAGGAAGAGTCAAGAAGGTTAAATCTTGTCAGGGTGCTTTGAGGTATTTAAACCCCCAGAAACAGAAGCTCAGCTAGAATGTATACCACTGACAAGGAAGGGCAGAAAGAGAAGCTGATGTGTTTAATGTATGGAGTCAAGGCAGACATAAAAGGCCACTCAGGATTTGCTCCATTTCACAAATTCATTCCCGACTAGGACAGTTCAGCTGCCGTTCCTTTTGTTTGTCATTGTGGGTGCTGTGTACCAGAACATTGCAATGCAACAAGACTCAAGATGCATCATTTTTAGTAGTTTAAAAGTTTTAAGACAAGATTTTTATGAATTTGAGGAAAGGAAAGGAAGTGAAATAAACTACAACTCCTTTGAGGGTGTCTGATAACATATAAAAGCAAATTGATCTAGATCCAGACAGTGTAACAACCATTAACAGACTATTCAAAATACCCAATTGATGCTGTCATAAGGCACACAGAGGAAGACCCAGAGTTAGTACAGGTTTTGGAGGTTCTGTAAAGCAGAACTTTTTGTTATGCTTCCAATAACCTAGGAGCAGAGGTTGTGGCTCACTTCCTTCTGTTGATGTAGTGTTTTATGTAATCCACTTTGAGTCCCATTGATCAGAAGGAAAGTGGGATATAAATATTTTTAATAAATAAACAGACACACAGGAACCCAAAAGTCATCCCCCCCCCCTTTATCCATGTACCGTTTAAGATGAAGGTGGCAGCAGTAATGGTGGTGGTCAGGTTAATTTAGTGCAAAAACAGGTAATAATGCAGGAACATTTACAATTTGGCCGAGGACCTACCTACCTAAGGGACCGTCTCTCCCCATATGAGCCCCAGAGGGCACTGAGGTCATCTGGGAAAAACCAGTTGAATATCCCTGGGCCAAGGGAGGCCAGACTGAAAGCCACCCGGGACCGGGCCTTCTCTATTACTGCTCCATTACTGTGGAACCAACTCCCTGAGGAGGTGAGGGCCCTACGATGTTTAGAGGGATTCCGTAGGGCCTGTAAGACCCACCTTTTCAAGATGGCCTTCAACTAGCGAAAAACTGTGACAAATCTAGATATGCTGCTAGAAATGCTTTTATTCCTGAAATGTTTTTACTTCTGAAATTTATTGAAACCTGTTTTAACGCCATACTGTTATGTTAATTTTAATATTCTGTAATTGTTTTAACTATTTTATAAGTATAATTGATGTAATGTGTGTTTTATGTTGTGAGCCGCCCTGAGCCTGCCCCGGCGGGGAGGGCGGGATAGAAATAAAAAATTATTATTATTATTATTATTATAATTTAAAAATATTTTAAACCATCTTATCTTAAAAACAGACAATAGTAGTGAAGCATAAAATAAAACCACGTGAGTTCTGCACAATCCTGCCTTCAATAACCAGCAAGGTGGCTACTGAAACAATGCTTCATTTTATAAAGCAACCTTGTCTGTGGGAGCTACTCTTTCACCATCTCAATCTCTCACTGTTTTGCCCTTGACAGGCATTCCTGATCATTTCTGGTGTAGACTTAGGTGCCCCTTGGCCAGTTAGACCTGGAATGAACCATGGAACTCCTTTGGCTGCCATTGACCTGAGAACAGACATGGTTCACTTTAGTGTTTTTATTTTTGTGGTGGTTGGCATAAACGTTATACTTCATCAGGAGTATGAAAATGAAAACCTTGTCACAATGATGCCTCCAAAAATGATTATCATTGTTCCACTCAGGAAGTGGGCATGGGTGGATTGGCACTGTATCCATCCTCTGTGGTGAACTGCACACATCCAATCATGGTGGCTGCTGTCAGAGATGTCACACCATCCTTGTAAACAGCGAGGACACAAAGATCGTAGTCAATGGACTGAAGCTAAAATTCATGTGCAAAAACTGAACTGTAAGGATTTAAATGGGAAGATCTTGCTGGACATTACTGCATAACTGCAATAAGGCAATTATTGTGTTCAAAGTGTTCGAAGTAAAATTGGTGAATTGGAATGTTTAGTGTTGGGAAAAAACATAGACATTGTGGGAATTTCAGAAACTTGGTGGAATGAGGAGAATCAATGGGACACGGTGATTCCTGGATATAAGCTATATCGGAAGGATAGGGAGGGAAGGGTTGGAGGTGGGGTGGCTCTGTATGTCAGAGAGGATATACGGTCCAGTAAGACTGAGATCAGAGAATTAGATTCACTTTTAGAAATGCTTTGGGTTGAAATAGAGGGCCCAAAAGGAAATTTAACTATGGGAGTTTGTTATCGCCCACCAAATCAAAAGAGAAAGGACGATTATAATATGATGGAAGGCTTAAAGATAGCAGCTAAACGTAAAAACTGTGTCGTAATAGGTGATTTTAACTACCCGCAGATTGATTGGGTCAATATGTGTTCTGGTCGAGAGAAAGAGATTGAGTTTCTTGATGCTCTCAATGACTGTGCTATGGAGCAGATGGTCTCAGAACCTACCAGGGGTGGGGCGATCCTGGATTTGGTCCTAAGTAATGCCCAAGACTTGGTGAGAGATGTAAAAGTGATTGCGCCACTTGGGAGCAGTGACCATAATGTTATTGATTTCACCATTTGTATAAATAGGGAGTTGTCCAAAAAGACCGCCACAACCACGTTTAACTTTAAAAGGGGTAAATACACTGAGATGAGGAGGCATGTGAGGAGGAAACTGAAAGGAAAGGTACATACGGTCAAAACCCTTGGGGAAGCTTGGATGCTATTTAAAACTATAATCCTAGAAGCTCAGATAAAATACATACCACAAGTTAGGAAAGGCACAAACAGGCATAAGAAAAGGCCTGCGTGGTTAACAAACAAAGTAATGAAAGCTGTAAAAGGTAAGAAGGACTCCTTTAAGCGGTGGAAAACCAGTCCAAGTGAGATTAGTAAAAGGGAACACAGGCTGTGGCAAATCAAATGCAAGACTGTGATCAGGCAGGCAAAAAGGGACCATGAGGAGCATACTGCAAAAAACATAAAGACCAACAATAAAACTTTCTTCAAATATATTAGAAGTAGGAAACCAGCCAGGGAGGCAGTGGGGCCCTTGGATGACCATGGGGTAAAAGGATTACTGAAGGAGGATAGGGAAATGGCTGAGACGCTAAATGAATTTTTTGCCTCCGTCTTCACTGTGGAAGATGAGAACTTTTTGCCCGCCCCAGAACCACTAATTTTGGAAGGGGTATTGAAAGACCTGAGTCAGATTGAGGTGACAAAAGAGGAGGTCCTACAACTGATAGACAAATTAAAAACTAATAAGTCACCGGGTCCGGATGGCATACATCCGAGAGTTCTGAAAGAACTCAAAGTTGAACTTGTGGATCTTCTAACAAAAATCTGTAATCTTTCATTGAAATCTGCCTCCGTTCCTGAGGACTGGAAGGTAGCAAATGTTACCCCCATCTTTAAAAAAGGTTCCAGAGGAGACCCGGGAAATTACAGGCCAATCAGTCTGACTTCAATACCGGGAAAGTTGGTAGAAACCATTATCAAGGACAGAATGAGTAGGCACACTGATGAACATGAGTTATTGAGGAAGACTCAGCATGGGTTCTGCAAGGGAAGATCTTGCCTCACTAACCTGTTACATTTCTTTGAGGGGGTGAACAAACATGTGGACAAAGGAGACCCAATAGATGTTGTTTACCTTGACTTCCAGAAAGCTTTTGATAAAGTTCCTCATCAAAGGCTCCTTAGAAAGCTTGAGAGTCATGGAGTAAAAGGACAGGTCCTCTTGTGGATCAAAACCTGGCTGAGTAATAGGAAGCAGAGAGTGAGTATAAATGGGCAGTCTTCGCAGTGGAGGATGGTAAGCAGTGGGGTGCCGCAGGGCTCGGTACTGGGTCCCATGCTCTTTAACTTGTTCATAAATGATTTAGAGTTGGGAGTGAGCAGTGAAGTGGCCAAGTTTGCGGATGACACTAAATTGTTCAGGGTGGTGAGAACCAGAGAGGATTGTGAGGAACTCCAAAGGGATCTGTTGAGGCTTGGTGAGTGGGCGTCAACGTGGCAGATGCGGTTCAATGTGGCCAAGTGCAAAGTAATGCACATTGGGGCCAAGAATCCCAGCTACAAATACAAGTTGATGGGGGTGTGAACTGGCAGAGACTGACCAAGAGAGAGATCTTGGGGTCGTGGTAGATAACGCATTGAAAATGTCAAGACAGTGTGCGTTAGCAATAAAAAAGGCCAACACAATGCTGGGAATTATTAGGAAGGGAATTGAAAACAAATCAGCCAGTATCATAATGCCCCTGAATAAATCGATGGTGCGGTCTCATTTGGAGTACTGTGTGCAGTTTTGGTCGCCGCACCTCAAAAAGGATATTATAGCACTGGAGAAAGTCCAGAGAAGGGCAACTAGAATGATTAAAGGGCTGGAGCACTTTCCCTATGAAGAAAGGTTGAAACGCTTGGGACTCTTTAGCTTGGAGAAACGTCGACTGTGGGGTGACATGATAGAGGTTTACAAGATAATGCATGGGATGGAGAAAGTAGAGAAAGAAGTACTTTTCTCCCTTTCTCACAATACAAGAACTCGTAAGCATTTGATGAAATTGATGAGCAGACAGGTTAAAACGGATAAAAGGAAGTACTTCTTCACCCAAAGGGTGATTAACATGTGGAATTCACTGCCACAGGAGGTGGTGGCGGCCACAAGTATAGCCACCTTCAAGAAGGGTTTAGATAAAAATATGGAGCACAGGTCCATCAGTGGCTATTAGCCACAGTGTATGTGTGTATATAAAATTTTTTGCCACTGTGTGACACAGAGTGTTGGACTTGATGGGCCGTTGGCCTGATCCAACATGGCTTCTCTTATGTTCTTATGTTCTAATTGCATAAATAAAAAAAACCCTTTGGATGCCACTCCCCACATGTCACAAGTGAAGTTCCCACCCTGACTTAGAAAAGTCCATGTCTTTGTTGTTGTAGCTGCAGAATAATTACACCAGAGGGAAAAGAATGGTTTGTAAGGCAAGCACAGAATCTGAAGTCTGAGTCTGTAAAGCCTCAGAGTCAGCATTAAAAGGCCAAGGGTGCATGGCCTGTTCTTATCTTAGGTCTCTGCTCTCACCATGGGAACTGGAAGAAAAAAGAGCATCTTTAGGAAAGGAAAGGTGAAGATGATGTCAAGTGAAGGGTAACATGAAGAAATATTCTGGCTCCTAAACAGATCCAGGAAACCACAGCATGATTCATCCACCAAGGTTATGTGTCATCTGCGTTCTCTTGTGACTATTCAACAATAAAACAGAAGAACAATTTTCTCTGCTGTTCAGGACATGGGCAAAAGTGCTTCTAGAGAGTTCTGGAGAAACAGTCATAGATAGTGAGTTATTTTGCGTATGTTGCTTCAGAAGTGAAAGTCAAATTAGAATATTAAACATGTTTTCAGATACCTGAGTCCTTATAGAAACAGGATAATAGCCTGGACTGGGGGGTTTATATTCAGTCTGTGCCTTGTTTCAACCCAGGACCACTCTTTCTCTATACCTGGTTACTGTTTGTCTGGCACTGTTGGCAGTGGTTCTGTTCAGCAGATCTGTGAATGGCATGGGGCAGCACTGGCACCTTGTTGGGCTGCAACCTGCAAAGGAAAGGTGGGTCATCATGCACATCCAGCAGCTAAAACAACCTATAGGGGGTATTGTTGGCTGTGGAACACAATCCATGGGTGAAACCCTCCCAACTTCCCCTCCCCTTGGGCTGTGTTGACAATAGCATGTATGGCCACAGTAGTCATCAGGCTATGGACAGCATGGTGCCATGCTGGCATCACCAGCTGGGTTGTATATTGTGGTCAGACCAGCACAACTTTGCTGTCAGTCCAGGTTGGGGTGGTACCAAGCCCTGGGGTGGGCGGATGACATTGTACTTACACAATGCCTATGTCAAAAGATCCTTGGCTCCTGCCCCAGGGTTCTTATGTGCACCTGTGGTCTACTGCAGTAGCTGGTGCTGGTCAGTGTGGCTGCAAGAAAGGTTTGATATTGCCCCTGCAGCAGCATAGGGTGCCCTTTGCGGGGGGGAGTTCTGTAGTGGCCTGTTGGCTGCCTGTGGCCTCCCCCCCCCCGCCCAATTCTGACAGCACAGAATGACCTCTTTATGGTGTAAACACCCTGGTGCCTGGAAACTCTGGCTTCACGGTGCATGAATACCAGGTACCAATGAGTGGGGGATGGGAAGCAGATGTTGCTGTCTGAACTTGCAGTTTAAATCACAGGGCAACAGCAGTTATCTCAGATTTAACCTCCTGTCTGACCACAGCCTATATTGGGTATTATTAGGGAACAGACTGAATATAGAACAACCAATAATATAATGCCCCTGTATAGATCTGTGCTGTGGCCTCATTTGGAATACTATGTACAATTCCAGTCACTGAATCTCAAAAAGGGCATCACATAACTGGGAAAAGTACAGTAGAGGGCAACCAAGATGATTAGGTGGTCGAAGCACCTCTATTAGGAAAGGCTGAAGAGTCTGGGACTTTTCAGTTTAGGAAAGAGACAACCAAGGCAGAATATAAAAGAGATCTTTAAAATTATGTATGAGGTGAAGAGATTGAACAAAAAGAAATTCTTCTCCCGAAATATTAGAACTTAAGGACATCCCATGGAGCCTAGGGAGCAGTAGATTCAGGACAGACAAAGGAAATACTTCTATACACAATGAATGATTAAAATGTGGAGCTCACTGCCGGAGGATGTAGTAATGGCCACAGGAATAAACAGCTTTGAAAGAGGATTAGATAGATTAATGGAAAATACATCTATCAGTGGCTACTAGCCATGGTGGTGAGGGGAATCTCAATTCAGAGGCAGAAGTAATGGTTCCATTTACTGTTGGTTTTCAATGATAATAGAACAATTCTTATGTTCTGTTTTCTTCTGAAAAGCTGAAGTAGAGGAGAAAGAAAATGAATAAATGTAGATATTTTTAAAAGCTGTTTTGAGTGTATGGGAACCTACTTCATATAAATATTTGGAGAAACTGCAATTGACATTGATCCCAATTAAGTCCTAAATATGTCAAAGGGCAATAAAGTTCATTGCTGTTGAATAGAAGGAAAGCTTTTAGGATACATAAACATCCTATCAAAACAGATGAGGAAACTTTATTTTGAGAAAGTAAAGGAACAAATAAAATTATAAAATCTTTAAGACCTGGAAAAAATGCTGGGGGGGGGGGGCTGGTACAGTAGAACATGACCACCCTCCTGGCTTGGGTATAGCTTAGCCCAGGGATGTCAAACTTATTTGTTATGAAGGATGGATCTGACATAAATGGGATTTTGTGGGGCCAGGCCATGCATATCATAAAATATGATGACAGGTAGTGGAGATATAGAGCAACACAGTGATTTTTTTTTTACTTAAAATACAAACATGCTTAAAACTCTTGTGATATTTTGTTTAAAATGGAAAGGTGGAAAAATAGTGGGATTTGGCAATGCAATTTTAAAAATAAAACATCAAGAAAAATCACAAGGATCACAGCAGAAACTAATGATATAATCCAAAAATATAAAATCTGGGCTTAGGAAAACATGAAATGGCTGGGCATTGCAAGTTTTTCCTCCTGCCTCCAGGTCTACTCAGATTGGCAATGGCTCTTCAGTGTAATATCTCCCTTTGGCTGTGGGTTCTGTTAGAGAATTTACATGCAGCAGAAGATACTGAAGAAGAGGGACAGGGAACACAGGAATTAATAGACGAGAGAGACAACTGTATGCAACAGTGGAATATATTTACCAGGACAGTATCCAATATTCAAAGTCGTTGCCAGGCCAAGGTCATACACAGTAATCAGTTCATACTACAGTAGATAACAGTATACACCAGTAAGTATACACAGAACGATCCAAGCACAGTAGCACAGGATCAACACCAGCAGTGTTCGCTGCCACCCGGACGGTAAGTAGCACAGTACCCACAATCCTTACAGGCAGGAAGAGCAAGCTCACTGAGCTCCCCTTAATACACACACCAATCATGCTTTCTCACCAGAGGTTGCATCAGCTCTGTGAGTCAGCACAAAGCCTAATTACAGGTGAGGTCATTCCACCTTACCTCAGTAACAAGAAACAGTTGGTCCATGATTCAGCATGACTCACATTACATTTGCAGAAACAACATCACTATTACTAAGATGGAGTCAGTCAGCCATTTTAGAACTGATTCCCAACAGATTCTCAGGTTAGAGTACTCACTAGGCCCAAGTTCTAAGGTCCATTCAGCAGAGACATGCTGGCTCCAAGCATCAGCCCTTTATTTGCAAGGTCACAGAACTTCTGCAAGGAACAGCTTCTAACTGACCATATAAATGCTAAAAAGTGAAACTGCACTCCACTCCGTTAAAATACATTGCAGCACAGACAAAGCTTGCAAGGAAAACATGGAATGGATTATCCATTAATGTCTCTGTGCCCAGATAGACTACTCCCAAAGTAATGGAAGATCCATTCCGTGTTTTCCTTTCAGCTTTGCAAGCCCAAAATTGCTTCCTGCTTCATCCTGCAAAGACAAGGAAGAAGGAGCTGGGAACTTTGGCAGCCTCAGAGTTTCAAGGGGTGAGGACAGGAGGGGGAGAAAAGAGCCCTACAGGATTGATTAAAGCCATGCGTGGGCCAGTTTTAGTCCATGGGATGGACATTTGACATTTCACTTAGCCAGTGAAGAGGAACATAGATATAACAGCACCTGCATGTGGTGTGACCAGCAAGAAGGAGGAGCATAGGCACAGTAGTGCCAAGCTTTGCCCTGCCAACTTGGGCATAGTGTGGCCAGTGAGGAGGAGCAGGATGGTGGTGCCTTATCTCTAGTAGGTTCTTTGGTGTTCTCTCACTCAGGATGGTGTGGAAGCATGAGGGGAAAGGCCCTTTTCCAGGGTCATTTTAGCCCCCCAGTTTGGTCTGGACAATTATGTTTCTTTAATAAGTTTCTTCTAAAGCCCATTAGGTCTAGCCTTATCTCTTGGGGCAGCAGAAAAAAAAAACGTTTCTATCTTTTATAAAGATAACAAAACACTAAATAATATCTCAACAGATTTTCAGACCCATTCATGTTTTCAGCATTTGAAGGTAATTATTGTGCAGGAGCCTGAGGATGCAGGTTACATGACAGCCAAATCAATTTGTTTTTGTACTGCTGGTGATATTTGCTACCCTTTGAACACAGGCAAATTGTGTAATGTCCTCAAAGAATTCAGGTTTTCACGGCTGGTAACATCATTAGGGTTTGTAGAATCAATGCACAGCAGCCAAGAAGGTCTTAGCGCCTGCTCCGGCTGCAACGCCACTGAGGATGTTCTCCGCAGCTGAGAACGAAACGTCTGGAAGGAAAACTTTCTCCAGTAGAACACGGCACTTGATCCCGAAAGATTCTACAAACCCTAATGTGTAATGTCCGTTTTGTATCATAGATTGTTTAAAGAAGTATGGCAGCATGTAGCTTAGGGAAGTTGACATGGCTGGTCTGATGGAGGGGATGAGAGAGTTCTCCCTGCTGATCTATCTATCAGTTCTTGAGTACAAGTGGAATTTTTTCCACACTTTTTTTTCTTATTTCAGTTTGAATTGTAGGATTGCCAAATGATGCAAGTGGCAACAGCTGCAACATCTAGCATATTTGAAATGAGTGTCCTTGAGCATCTATTTACTTTTACAGGTGCTCCAAATGATTTAGGATATTTACCCCACCCTTGAGCCTTCAGCTAATAGGGAGAAGAGGCAGATTAGACCAGAAGCCCAGGCTATGGTATCTTCATGGGGCTGGAACAGGAAGCCCCTGAGAAGTGCCATTAGCATTGTCTCAAAGATCTTGTGGCTTAGGGGAAAGGACATAGCACACTTCCCTCAAGTACTAGCAAATGCTTAAAATGCTTGGAAGAAGAAGCCAGGGCTATACTTAGTTTGACAATAAAGAGCCCAGGCGGTCTTGCTCAAAAAATCAGGGACATGAGACAGAGGAGGCATCCCATCAAGAGGCCACACTGCAAAACAGGAATGGAGTGTGTTATGTGCCTTTGGCAGTGGCAGATACTGATCGGGTATAAATCAATAAAACTTGATCCCTGATTATCTCAACCGATGGTGAGCTCCCTTTATTATCCATCTGCCTGAAAAAGAGACATCTCAGTCTGCAGGTCTAGAGCTGAAAAAAGGATTGCCTAAGTCTAGTGAATGAAAAATGACCAACATCTGTGGAGAAGGCAGCAAACGCAAAGAATCACAATATCAACTCAGTATGCATGCTTATGCTTAAATAACAGAAGGGTAGCAAACATATTCTCTCTGATGATTTTAACATTCTGTTTGTGCGTACTGATTAGCTGATAATACTTGCTACACTTTCTCAAATATGAGGCAAAATGTAGCACAAACATTCAGGGGATATAGTGCAAAGTCTGACTGACTTAATGGAAAGCCTATCAACATAACCATAATTCATGTTTACACACCAACTACAGATGCTGAAGAAGAAATTGAAAGCTTTTATATTAGTGTGCATGAAAAAATTGGTCATACACCTAAACAAGATGTGTTGATAATCATAGGTGACTGGAACTCAAAAGTGGGAAACAAAGCAGAATCAAGTATTATCAGAAAATTTGGACTGGGAGCCTGAAATGAAGAAGGAAAGTGACTCACAGAATTCTGTGAAGACAAGAAGTTGTCGATTGTGAACACATTTCAGGCAACAAAACAGACAATTGTATACATGGAAATCAGTAGGTTACAAAATCAGAAGCAAAAGATAGAGAAGCTCTATTCTGTCTGCTAAAACAATACCAGCAACTCATTGTGGTACAGATCATGAATTGTTAATGTTGACAACTAAAGGGAAAGCACCAAAATATCCATAGCGCCAAAATGATCATCTGCATATCTGTTTCTCAAGTGTGGCACCTATCTATGGATACCTAAATCCATGGATCAGAGCCACACTTAACCACAACAGATAGTTCTGGAAACCTGGTGGGGGGACTCCCCAGGTTTGCAGAAAAATCTGAAAACTGTAAAAAACACAATGGAGACTTAAATTCTCCCCAAATAAAACAGCATTATTTGTGCATGGGCAGACAATGCACTTACTGTACTTGTAGAGCTATGGGCAGCAGCTGTGAGGAGCTGCTCCAAGTCTAGCTTTAGGCAGGGCAGCCTGTCCAGACCCTGCAACAGTGAAAGCTGTGAGTTGGGAGCCACTCCAGGCTGGGCTTCATCTGTGGACATCAAGAGAGGCTCTGAGCTTGGCCTCTCCCAGGCGCTACTGCCACGGCTGCCAGGCTCAAAGGTAGGGGAAAAGAACGTGGGGGAAGATTGCCTGATGAAGAGGGAAAGAAAGAGAAAGATGGGGCATAAATGAGGTAAATGAATGAATATAGCTGAAGATGGGAGGTAGACAAAAGACAGGTTGGTGAGTGGCTGAGAAGGAAAGAATGAGGAAGGGAAAAGGGAAAGGATATGGGGGTTTCCAAAAGGAAAGAAAGGGAAAATAATGTGGGGAGAGGGATATAGCGGAAAGTAATGTTAGCCCCATAAATCCTTGAGGTTCCCTAGCATACAACTAGGCCTAGTCAAGTGGCTGGAACCACACAACTGTGCCATAATTTTCATAGGTAAAGGCTGCCAGGGGGAGAGGGAGCTGAAAGACAAAGGAACAGACAAAAGTAGGTTTGCTGTTTGGTGGGAAGGAGAGAAGGAAGCAGGAAAATAGGAGAGGCTATCTGGTCTTTCAGGAAAGGGAAAGAGGAAATAATGGAGGAGGTGGAAATGAGATGTGGGCTCCCACATGTATATTCTAATAGCAATGTCAGCCAGACCTCAAGATATTTAAATCCAGTCATTGGAGTTGTGACTGGGCAAACCTAAAATAATTAGGGATTTCTGTCCTTCCCCCCCTATGGTAAAAGGAATGCTTATAGCTTTAAAAATGGATTTCATAGATTACAGCAATATTTTGACTGTATAGATAATAAAAAACTATGGTTCATTTTAAAAGAAATAGATGTGCCACAACATTTTATAGTTTTGATGCACATCAAAGTCTCTGGACAGAATATGGAAAAACAGAATGGTTTCCAATTGGCAAAAGTGTTTGACAAGTATGTATTTTATCCCAGTATGTCCGTTCAGCCTATATGTAGAACATGTCCTACGGAAAACTGGATTAGATTTGAATGACCAGAATGAAGGTGGAGTGAAAACTGGTGGAAGGAATATGAACAATTTGAAATATGCAGATGATGTCACATTACTGGCAGAACACAGTGAATAAAGGTTAAAGCAGAAAGTGCCAAAGCAAGATTACAGCTGAACATCAAGAAAATAAAGATAATTGAGGAATTATTCAACTCTGACAATGAAGAAACTGAAATTGTAAAGATGTGTAGCTGGTGACCAAGATCAAGATAATTCATACCATAGTACTCCCCATTACTATGTATGGTGTGGAAATTTGATGATAAAGCTGACAGGAAAAAAGCTGATTGATTTGAAATGTAGTGGAGGAGAGTTTTACAGATACCATGGACCACCAAAAAGACAAATCAGTGGGTGCTAGATCAAATTGAGTCTAAACTCTCCCTAGAAGCTAAAGACCAAACTGAAGCTTTGGTCACATGATGAGAAAACAAGATATACTGTAAAAGGCAGTTTCAGAGGGTAGTCATGTTGGGCTGCAGTAGAACAGTTAGATTCCAGTCTAGGAGCACCTTAGAGACCAACAAAGAAGAAGAAGAAGACATTAGATTTATATCCCATCCTATACTCTGAATCTCAGAGTGGCTCACAATCTCCTTTACCTTCCCCTCACCACAACAGACACCCTGTGAGGTAAATGGGGCTGAGAGATCTTACAAGCAGCTGTCCTTTCAAGGACAACTCCTGGGAGAGCTTTGGCTGAGCTGACCCAAGGGCATTCCAGCAGCTGCAAGTGGAGGAGTGGGAAATCAAACCCAGTTCTCCCAGATAAGAATCTACACATTTAACCACTACACCAAACTTTCTTTCTTTCTTTCTTTCTTTCTTTCTTTCTTTCTTTCTTTCTTTCTTTCTTTCTTTCTTTCTTTCTTTCTTTCTTTCTTTCTTTCTTTCTTTCTTTCTTTCTTTCTTTCTTTCTTTCTGATAAAAACTTAATCCAGACCCAAGGAAAAATAGATGAATAGAGGGATTGATGTGAGACAACTACATCATAAGATCGTGCATGTTTATTCCAAACCCTCTGCCTGGGTTACAGAAGCTTTGGGGAAACCATTCTACATAGCTTTTAAAAACAGTGTCTTCTCAAATGCTGTTATCTTTTCATCCCTCTCACAACACTCATTATGGCTAAAAACAGCATATGGCTTCTTTAGACTGATTATATTGTCAATAGTTTTATTGGAGGAATTCAAGTGGAAGCTATTGGAAGCCATATAAAAAAGGAATAATGATAAGGATACTAAGTAAAACACTCCACCACTACTTTCACTCCAATCCAGACAGTAGGGCCTGTTTGTGTAAACAGAGTTTTGTGGATATATCACTTGACAAATAAGGAAATTCAGTCATAAATAGGATGTGCATCTGAGTACGTACTGAAGCACAGATCTCCACTGTCTCCATTGCATTGCTCTCAGTGAGGGTGTATTCTCATTCATGTCCCAGTCCACATTAGTTTTCAAGTATGACTGTAAACTCTGTAACTGTGTATATTCTGGTATAATTTTTGTGTTCATATTTGCTGGTTTGCTGTAGATTCAAAGATAGCATTAGGTAACTGCATTTGTATCTATAGTAACTTTAAATTATTAGAAACAAATATTTATTTTAGAAGCATCTGATTTTTGCTAGTTTATTAAGGGGGTCACTATGGACAATATAGGCACAATAATAAGTAAGATTTTCACAATATTGGTTTCCGCAATAAAAAAATATTCTGGTCTGAATATGTATTCATAAATCTGTTTAATATCATTATATATGTTGGACCTTAACACAGAAATGAATGGGCTGGAAGCTGTATTACTCCTTGGCCTTAAAAATCTCAAGAGACTTAACAGTGAACATCTGTTTTATATTTAGCACTTGTGGAAGTGCTTGTTCTTGTAAAAAGAAACTTTTAGCTAGTTATTGACAAAAGAAAATAAAACATCTACCTTAGAAAAAGCAGGGTTTAAAAAAAAAGAAAAAGATTGCTGGATGTATGGATTCGAGGTTCCCAGACCACAAGAATTTTAATTGCCGTAACATATAAAGACTTCTTAGTTGAAGTATGTGTGACAGAAGGCCTATTTAGTTATATTTACTTTAGGCAATGTAGCAATTAAGATTTCTGTGTACAGGAGCTACTCAGTGCGGTATGTGTGTGTGTTTAAATTAAAATTTTCAGAAATTTTTAGACAGAACTAGTTTCTGCTTTTTTCTAAATCAGCAGAAAAGTTTCTCACAAGTAGGGATGGGCATGAACTAGGGTTGCTAATCCCCAGGTGGGGGCAGGGGATCCCTCGGTTTGGAGACCCTCCCCCCGCTTCAGGGTCGTCAGAGAGCGGGGGGAGGGGAGGGAAATGTCTGCTGGGAACTCTATTATTCCCTATGAAGATTTATTCCCATAGAAAATCATGGAGAACTGATCTGCTGGTATCTGGGGCTCTGGGGGGGCTGTTTTTTGGGGTAGAGGTACCAAATTTTCAATATAGTACTTAATGCCTCTCCCCAAAATACCCGCCAAGTTTCAAAAAGATTGGACCAGGGGGTCCAATTCTATGAGCCCCCCCAAAGGTGCCCCTATCCTTTATTATTTCCTATGGAAGGAAGGAATTGAAAAGGTGTGCCGTCCCTTTAAATGTGATGGCCAGAACTCCCTTTGGAGTTCAATTATGCTTGTCACAGCCTTGATCTTGGCTCCACCCCTAATGTCTCCTGGCTCCACCCCCAAAGTCCCCAGATATTTCTTGAATTGGACTTGGCAACCCTAGCATGAACTGAGAAAATGTGGTTTGAATCAGTGGTTTGTTACTATAATTGGAGTCCCTGAGTTTGTAGAATCCCCAGTGTTGACTGTTGATGACTCTGCTTAATAATTATAATAGAGGCTGGCCACTTTCAGAAGAAGTGATTTTAGGCACATAAATATTTATAACATCATTAATTAGCATTTCTCTCTGTATTTTTATGTAAGATACTGTTGACCTTCAAAAGCGGCAATGGTGAGGGATCCTCCATGATTATATGAACATATGAAGCTGCCTTATACTGAATCAGACCCGTGGTCCAGCAAAGTCAGTATTGTTAATTCAAACTGGCAGCAGCTATCCAGGGTCTCAAGTCGAGGTTTTTCACACCTATTTGCCTGGACCCTTTTTAGTTGGAGATGGGATTGAAACTGGGACCTTCTGCTTACCAAGCAAATGCTCTACCACTGAGCCACCATCCCTCCCCAAGGGCACAAGGGTACTCTTGGAGGTCTTCAGCATGAAGGAAGAATCCATGGAAATATTATAAAATTCCAGACCCAGCATTTGCATACTCAGTTCTTTCAGATATGTTTATATGAGATCTGAAATATTAGGACCAGTGAAGAGATAACAAGATGGTGGGCTAAGGGTTACCCTCATCACATCCCCTTCAGACATAAATTTAATTACTATATTATTGAAAGGAAATGGTTGTTTTTGAAATCTTTTCACCAAAGCCTGTGTTCATACGTTTGAATGCTACATCTGGCTTTTAAAATCCTGAAATAAAATATATAATTATTCTGATAAGTACTGTGAAATATCTTTACTTGGATTTCAGGTTATATTGTATTATGTACATGTTATCATACAAACTGAGAGAACTCTTTTGTATTGCTTCAAAAATTAGGATTAAAGATTCTGCTCACCCTTGATAACAGTAAAATGGATTAAATTCTCCCGTTTGAATTTCTTATTACATGTTTAGCATTCTTCATGCTATATAGTCAATACTGAAAATTAATTTTAAAAATAAATATTTCTAGTACTCCTATAGCTGAAAGATAAATTTTGTTTGTCCTATGTGTTTCATTGATATCTTTGATTTACCTCCATGTTTTGCTTCTGTGCTGGTAATAGAATTTTTGAAATATGAGAAAAGTTAGGTGACATTTATGATCTTGTCTAGCTAAAGTAATCTCTGTTTCAGAAATGAAGAAATTAAATTCAGCAAGGCACAGATGAGTCTCAGCCATAAATGAGGACGATATCCAGTTTCCATCACAAAAAGTAATTCTTGTGCTGTGATTCTGACTTATTCATAACTCATGTCTTATTGTATAATTAAATATGTGCAGAGTCTGCCTTTACACTTAGGACAAATATTTACTTTCATGCTGGACATAATATGCCACTGCACACAAGGTCTGTAGAACTACAACAGCAAAATTTCAAAACATCATGCTATGTTCACTGTCTTTCATTAGGGTTGTCACTCTGTGCCTACAAATAAATTTGTTTATCCATTCAGAAATCAACACTGCTGACTAATCAGAGTAATCAAATTTTGATCTTTTTTTGTTCAAAAGCCACAATAAGTAACTGCTTTTATAATTAACCTATTTAGAATACTAAAAAATGTCAAACAAATATAAGGTCTGATTGTTATTTAAGCTACAAAATAAATTAGCAGCATTCTGGCAGAGGTGGGCAGATTGTTGGCAGAGATGTAGGCCTGCCAATTTGTAAAATAGGGTACTAGAATCTGGATTTTAAAAACAGGTAATGAATTATTTTTATGGCATTTTTCCTTTCCAAGTAGTGCAGTATAAACAGTTGAGATGCTAACTTTTATGGAAGTGAATAGTCATTGGGTTTGTCCATTTTTCACTTTTATTTGAAAAGCATGCAGCTGTTTCATGCATAGACTTCTGTCAAGAATTGGCTGAATGCACCTCTTCAGATCTTCTTGTTCCACTTTATCATGTTGCCAAATTAGATATGTATAAGCAAGGGACCCACAAGGATTTGCATCTCATTTCCCTCCTTCCCTTCTATTTCCTCTTTCTGATCCTTGTAAGACTCTATACCCTGCAAGAACTTGCAGAGGGCACTTCACTTTCCCCTCTCCCTCTCCCCACACTATTTCCTTTTCCCCTTCTCCTGGCAACCCCTTATCTTTACCTTTCCCGTTTCCTTCTACTAAGCAACCTACTTTTTATCTGGCCCCATTTAATCTATGTTATTTGCCTCAGTTAAACTTGCTTTTCTCCACAATGATCCAAATCAGCCTACATAATTCCCCTGTCCTTCATTTTGTCCTCAAAACAAATCTATTAGGAAGGTTAAGCTGCAAGTGTGTGACTGGCCTAAGGTTACCCAATGAACTTCCATGGCAAAGCGGAGATTTGAACCTGGGTTTCCCAAATCCTAGTCTAAAGCACTACTACAACACACTGGCTTTCATGCAGTAGGTCACCTACTGAAGATGCTATTGAACAGTACTGAGTAGGTGGGCCTGGGTGAGTTATGGAAGTTGCTTAGTTGCCAGTTGCAGAGTGTAGCCAGTGAGCCCTTCCTGAAAGGCCAAAACTGCCCTGGAAAGGACTGTGCCCCTCTCTCTGATTTTTACAGAAACCAAAGCTTGTGGGTTATTTAGCAACAGAGACTGAGGGCATTCATTTCTTAACAGCTATAGCATCTGATTCTATTGTTTTGGGGGATTTAATCCCCTAATGTATTATTTTTAAAAAGATTTCAGATTTTTCTGCAAACCTGGGGGTTTTCTCAGGTGTGTAGAAAGATGTGTCTTGTTTATTCAAGTGGCCAGTCTCCACAGATAGGGCCATGCTGAAAGTTAGACATATTGACAGGCAAGGACCTGTAAAAACCATCCCTCCCAACCTCAGTTCAGCTGCTGAATTCCCCCCCTCTCCACTTGCCTGAGCCTGGCAGCCAGAGCTTTGTCTCAGCAGCCTGGGGGAAGCAGCAGTTCCCATTCATCTTCCCCTGTCTCCCTGCACTGAGACAACTGTTCTCTGCCCTTGTACAGCCAACTGTTCTCTGTTGTTGTTGTTGTTTTTTTTTTTAAAAAAAAACTCTTTCAAATTGATTTTTCAGCAAGTCTGCAGTTTTTCTGTCAGTATGGCCCCACTCCACAGGTATAAGTATCTGAAGATGTGGCTACATTAGAATATATGATGATGTAAAATAATATTAATAAACATTGTGAAAAACTGTCATTTTGTTTCAACAATTCTTTTAATTTCCAGCTTTAATACTTTTTTTTTTTTTGCATTCTTGTGTCTAAGCCACTCTTAACACATTTCTGTATCTTTTATAGTGACCCTTGGTTTTGCTGGGCAAAATAAAAGAGACAAATGATACATTTTGGGGCCTTCTGCCAACAGACTACTTTAATGAAGGAACACCCTTTTACTGGATCTTAGTCTTAATGCTTAAGCTTCTTCCACCACAGTTAGCAGCTTTAGTCATGCTACTTTAGTCATGAAAAGTTTGAGAAGGGAGAGGCAATTACCTTGCTGGACATAAGGAACTTGTCCAGGACCTCGTTCCTCTGACAAAGGAGGTTCATTCTCTGCCGTAGACATACACACATCCTACATACACACACCCTGGCAGCAGGGTTTGCAGGCTGTTCTGATAAAGTCTATTCCTTTCACAAAAAATTTCCTCGCCCCTGATGCTGGAAGCTGTGACCTGGAATAAAGGAAGTAAACATTGGACTACAAGTCTGATTTTCTGCCTATTTTATTTATTTATTTATTTATTTATTTATTTATTTATTTATTTATTTATTTATTTATTTATTTATTTATTTATTTATTTATGGGATTTATATTCCACCCATTCCACCAAGGCAGTCTCAGGGCAGGTAACAACATAAAAACATATACATTTATCCATAAAAATCTTAAAATCATCAAACCAAGGCACTGATTAAACACAAGATGGCTATGTTCTATAAATCTGCTCCAAGCAAGTTGATAGTAGTAAAAAAATCACAGGCATTCCACACATTGAGGCAGATCTGGCAAGATACAGCCCTTATACGGCATACTGTAGAAGGGGTGGATGGAATCAGATGTCCAATCTCACTGGAAGGCCTAGTGGAAGAGCTTTGTCTTACAGGCCCTGCGGAACTGCAACAGATCCCGCAGGACTCTGATTTCCATGAGACATATAGGGAGAGGTGGTCCCGAAGGTATATTCAGGGCCTTAAAGGTCAGAACTAGAACCATGAACCTGTCTCAGAACTCCACTGGCAGCCAGTGAAGTTCACAGAGAACCAGCTGGATGTGAGCCCATAGACTGCCTTGATTCAGCTGTCTCCGGAGACTGATTGTAAGGGCGACCAAAGCCATCTCAGTCCCATGACCAGGATGGAACCCCAACTGGAAGGGAACTATCACCATTGCTTCCCAAATGAAGGGAATTTTTGATGTAGGGAAATCTTCATTCCACACTTGGATGCTGAAATGGAGTATTCTTGGCAAAAAACTTTATTTCTGAATGTTTGGATTGCCAATAAATTCCAGATAAAGGTTCGTAGGATCACACTGTAGAGGTCAAATTAGTTGTGATTGATCCTGTTCCCCTTAAAAGACTAGTAGTACAACTGTGGAAGAAAAGAGAACTATGTTGGAACTGTATAGCTGGAAAAGGAAACCATTTTCCTAATAAAAATCATGCACCCCTGTCCCCTTCTTGACTTCTGTTTGGCCCACAGGAGGAAGATACAGGTACTTGTCACTCATGCCCCACATTGCAAATAGCAGCTCCCAAGGCATGAGACAAGACAACCAGGAAATCAGCACAGGGAAAGTTACTGTATTTCTTATAGCCTTCACTCTGATCCCCTGCTCCTTCTATTAGCATTTTTAAAAACCTTGAGAATCTCAACAAGGATCTATGACTGTCTTGTCCGGTTGGAATAAATAAGTAATAAAAATAAACTTTCCCCCCTTGCTTTTATAATTAAAAGCAAACAATACTAGCTGCAGGTATTTGCAGATATTTGGGTGGAGGGGTTGTTACAGGAAATAGCATTCATTTGTAAAATATCATGACATTGTGAAATTTCAAGTGGGAAATGGAGCTCATTTTTAAGATATAACTATGCACATTACTTCAGAGAAGCATGGTGTGTCTTGTCAGTGAGAGCAGAATCTGAGTTTTAATCTGTCTGTAGTAAGCAGTTTACTGCTCAAGTATAAGATCAGTAGACCTTACACAAGCACCATATTTTCTCCCTTTGTGGATACATGTTTTTCTCTTTACTTACCTCACTTGTCCCTGGTGAATGAGGTAATCTGTACATTATAAATTTGTAAAGGCCATTAGGAATCTCTGATATGCAATACGCTTGATAAGTAGAAGGTAGTAATATTTTATTTGGACTCATGCCTTCCAGGGTAAGCAATCTGCTCCAAAGTGTATGGTAACTCTTTTGTTATTGCTCAGTTATAGGACATGATTCAGCCAAATTTAAGCAAGGATGCTGATGGGATTTTCTGGGACAGATATTTGTATTCAGCTCTTTCTATTCTGTTCAGCTTTACCTCCTATCAGAAGTTATGAATTTTCATACTTTTATTGATAAGCACAAGTTTAATTCTCCCATGGAATCTATGGGACTGTAGATCACATTGTAAAACTATTTCTATACTATTGAATTTGAATACTGGACTTTTTGTATGTTTCATATGAGGTAGGATTATTTGCTTTAGTTATGTGATTTTTGTTTTTTAAAATAAAATCATCATGAATCTGTAACATTTAATGTTATGTTTTATTACATTATTTTATAAGCCACCTTGGGCAGCATAAAAATTCCCTGAAAAAATTGACTTTCAAAATCATTGGGGGTGAATATTGCTTCTGATATTAGACACTCCACATTGTTTTGGGGAGTTATTTAAATTGAACAAAAATAATTAGGAACTGTGAAATGACGCATCAGTTTGCTTACAAGCTCTCAGAACTACTGAAACCAATATTGAAATGATTTAAAGGCAAAACTTTTACAGTTATTTTAAAAACATAAACAAAGCAACAGCAGGATGTTCTATCTACACAGCAGAAATGGCTAATGGACTGGCTGAGAAGGTAGTTACCAAGACATTTGGAGACTGTTAACTGCTATGGAGCATTAGAAAAAAAACACCCCTATTTAATTTAAAAGCCCAAAAAGCAAATGTGTCCTTGTGCATATCAATCTTATTTTGTAAAATTTAACTACACATGCCACTAAACTTTTGCTTTAGTTCTCATTTAATTGGGCAGAAAAGGATTTTTAAAAATAATAAATTCCACAGTTGTACCCCAGGGGCTGTGCTGTCTGGTTTGTCTGATATCTCTCCAGGTTTAAGGAATTCAGACGGCAACTCTAGAGACTCAGTACATGAAACAGAAACACTGAGTGTTCTTTGATAAGTTACTACGCCTCCCTCATGTCTCTGAAGCACAATAGAGGATCAGTGTCCAGAATAATCACAACAAGACCAGTTCAGTCACCAGTCCAGTAAATGGATTCAAGGGCAGGAAAAATGTTCCATTGATATAAAATTAGAGCTTTAATTAGTTTTAAAGTATTTTTCTAACATTTGAAATGAAGTAATTAGGGATATCTACAGTGGACAGCTTAATGGACCAACCCATGTAGTTTAGACAACAGTATGTTAGGAGCAAAGAGTTGGACTCGACTGTGCGACTGAACAACAACAACAAAATATTGGGAGCAGAGAGGAGATAGGCCGCAGAAAACTTAATTGCAAGACTTCCTGAAAGGGAGGTTTGTCTGGATGCCTTCTCTGTAGGGAGAAGATGAAAATGCAATTCCATCAGCCCATGCTTGATCTAAAATACCTCTGCAATATCACCACGAAGACACGAAACAAGTACTTTCCTGAGGCAGTCACTGAGGATCTTGATGGAGGGGCAGTGTGACAGCAAAGGCTCTAGACTACTGATCACCATTTCATCAGACTTTACCCTGTATTGATTGAACGTTTAAGGAGTAAAAAAATGGTCTCTAATGAGATCCTGCAGGGAAAAGTCTGAGGAGATGACTATCAGTAGACCATTGGCTATGGAACTTTCTAGTAAAGATTACTGAACTATTCAAAAGCGGTCTTGCTAATAAATGCCAGTGCTTATTTAAACAGCTAGCCCTAAAATTAAAAAAAAATCACTAGTAGGGAAGTTACCAATTTTCTACTCTGGTTGCATACAATTAAAGTTTCTTCCTTGGCTTCTCCACACTCAGGACAAATTTCAACTGTCTTTTTACCATAACTATATTAACAAAATATTAGCATTAAAACTGGTGCCTGCCTGTATTGGCATCAATTGCAAATACATGGCATAAAAATGTTTAATGTTTAAAAACAAGATTTTTAAAAATGCATAAAATGTGATAAAACAGACAAAAATGGAGAAACTGCCTCAAAGAAAAAGACTAGATAAAAATTATCTTTATGACCATGTAAGAAAATATAAAGAAATGACATAATACATACCTGTACATACGCAAACTAGGGTACAATTCTCCTCACTCTTTAGAGTAATGATTCCCAAATTGTAATTCAGTACTGACAGTGTATAATTTGATGTAATCGTTTTTACAAAAGTAAAATATGGGTCATTATTTGAAATTAATATATATATCTTCCACAGAGATAAAATTATTTTGGTATATCATCCGATTGAAAGATTTGGTAACAGTAGCCTTTGGGTGTAGATATATTTATTTCCAGGGCTTTTGGGTAGCAGAAACTCCTTTGCATAGGCCATACACTCTTGATGTAGCTAATCCTCCAAGAACTTACAGTAGGCCCTGTAATAAGCACCATGTAAACTCTTGGAGGATTGGTTACATCAGGGGATGTAGCCTAAAATGCAAAGGAGTTCCTGCTACAAAAAAAAGCCCTGTTTATTTCACATTTTTATAGAGCCAACTTTCTTCTAAGCCTCTCAAGGCTCAAGGCTGTTATTATATCTATATGGTTTTACTTGAAATGTGTGTAAACTGTCAAATCACAGTAGGATTCCCAAGTCCAATTCAAGAAATATCTGAGGACTTGGGGGTGGAGCCAGGAGACACTGGGGTGGAGCCAGGAGACACTGGGGTGGAGCCAGGAGCAAGGGTGTGACAAGTATAATTGAACTCCAAAGGGGGTTCTGGCCATAACATTTAAAGGGACAGCACACCTTTTAAATGCCTTCCCTCCATTGCATAGGGGCTCATAGAATTGGACTCCCTGGTCCAATCTTTTTGAAATGTGGACAGTGTTTTGAGGAGATGCTCTGGATGGTATGCAGCAAATTTGGTGCCTCTACCTCAAAAAACAGCCCCTATAGAGCCTCGGAAACCCGCAGATGAATTCACCATTATATACTATGGGAATCGGTCTCCATAGGGAATAATTATCAGCAGACATTTCCCTCCCCCGCTTTCTGTTGACCCTGAAGTGGGGGGAGGGTCTCCAAACTGAGGGATCCTCTGCCCCCACCTGGGGATTGGCAACCCTAAATCACAGACAACTTATGACAACCCTGTAAGGCAGGGGTGGTCAACGGTAGCTCTCCAGATGTTTTTTGCCTACAACTCCCATTAACCCCAGCCAGCATGGCCAATGGCTGGGGCTGATGAGAGTTGTAGGAAAAAACATCTGGAGAGCTACCGTTGGCCACCCCTGCTATAAGGTTTTCAAGGCAAGGAGCATTCAGATGTTGTTTAGTTTGCAGTTGACTGCCACTGTGTAGCAGCCATGAACTTCTGAGATCTTTGTCATCCAGGTAAAGTTTTACTTGAAATACCCAATTCAAAATAGTTCTTCTAATGCTGATTAATTGTGTTCCTGCAAACAGACACTTTGCATTTCTAAAACTTCTCTTATGTACTTGTTCAGCTCTACTCATATGATTATCCATCATTTACTGCAGGGTTTCCCAATTTTTTTCCCCAGGGTTTCCCAGTTATTTTTACATTTCTCCTTCGTGGCCCACTAAAATTTGGAGGTGGAGCCAGGAGACTTTGGGGGTGGAGCCTGGAGACAGGAAATAATGTACAAACAAGCCTAAAACTCTTGCAATATTTTGTTTAGGAAAGGTAAGATAATGGTGGGATTTTCCAATGCAATTTTAAAAATAAAAAAATCAAGAAAAAGCACAAGGATCACACAGCAGAAAACTAAAAATATAAAATGCTGTCATCCTGGGAAAACATGAAATAGCAGGGCATTTAAAGCTTCTCCCCCACCCCCAGGTCTACTCAGATTAGCAGTGACAAGGAAGGAAGGAAGGAAGAGAGACAGGAAAGAAAGAAAGAAAGAAAGAAAGAAAGAAAGAAAGAAAGAAAGAAAGAAAGAAAGAAAGAAAGAAAGAAAGAAGGAAAGACATGAAATGGCAGTGCTGAGAAAACATGAAATGGCATCTCCTCCCCTCCCCCAGGTCTACTCAGATTAGCAATGGCAAGGAAGGAAGGAGGGAAGCAGACAAGAGAAAAGACTGACAGAAAGAGAGAGAGAGAGAAGATGAAAAAAGACTGACAGAAAGAATGAATGAATGAAAGGGAGGGAGGGAGGGAGGGAGGAAGGGGGAAAGAGTTGGAAACAAATAGAGGAAAAAAGAAAGAAAAAGGAAAAAGGAAGGAAGGAAGGAAAAGGGAGGCGGAAAGTGAAAGAAAGGAGAGGGACAAAAGGAAGAAAGAAAGAGAAAAGAAAGGAAAAGAAAAGAAAAACAAAAAAAAACGGATGGGAGCAACTCACCTTTAAAACTGCTGACTCCTGCTGTGCAAGCGCCTCCTCCTTCCTTCCTCCACCGCTGGTAAATTTCAGGCGTTGTAAAGCTCCCTGCACCCCACCTCCTCAATGAGGAAAATGGTGCTAACTCAACACTGGGGCAGGCCACCGGCACTTCGAAGGGACCGCGCCTGGAACGGGCGCATGGCTAATCCCTCCCCCACACTTCCTGGATGGGAAGGAAGTGTGGGTGAGGGATTAGTCACACGCTCGTTCCTGGCGCAGTCGCTTTGATTGCCGAGGAAGTGGTTGGTGGGGTGGGGGGACGGGGAAGCTTTACAATGCCTGAAATTTACCAGCGGTAGAGAAAGGAGGGAGAAGGAGGCGGGTGTGACGCCGCAGGGGGGGAGACGTGGGGGGGGCAGCCAGGGGACAGGAGGCCTTGAGACCCAGCACTGAGCCCTGTGTGGTCTTGTGCCGGGTCCCGACCCTGCAATTGGGAAACGCCGATTTACAGTATAAGAAACTTTATAGTATCAGGGCAAGGAATATCACATTACGGTACTTTTTATAGGATCAGGGCAAAAATGATCACATAATGGAATTTTTGTTCAACATCTTGATAAATCATCTGGATGAAGGAATAGAGAGAATGCTTATTAAATTTGCAGATGATACTAAATTGGGAGGGGTTGCAAATACAGTAGAAGACAGAAACAGGATACAGGATGATCTTGACAGGCTGGGAAACTGGGCTAAAATCAGTAAAATAATTTTTAAAAGGGATAAATGTAAAATTCTGCATTTAGGTTGGGCAATCCAATGCATTATTAGAGGATGGGGGAGACTTGTATTGGCAGTAGTAAGTGCGAAAAGGATATAGGGGTCTTAGTGGACCATATGCTGAACATGAGTCAGCAGTGTGATGCAGTGGCTAAAAAGGCAAATGCGATTTTGGGATGTATTAACATAAGTATGGTATCCAGATCATGTGAAGTGATGGTATCACTTTACTCTGCTCTGGTAAGACTTCGTCTGGAGTATTGTGTACAGCTTTGGACACCACATTTTAAGAAGGATATGGACAAGCTGGAATGGGTCCAGAGGAGGGCAACAAAGATGGTGAGAGATCCAAAGACCAAGTCCTATGAAGAAAGATTGAAGGAGCTGGGTATGTTTAGCCTGGAGAGGAGGAGCCTGAGATGTGATATTATCACCATCTTCAAGTACTTGAACAGCTGTCATATAGATGATGGTGTGGAATTGTTTTGTTACCCCAGAATTGTTTTCTGTTCCCCCAAGCACAGAATTTCAACCAATCATAAGAGTTTCGGGCTCAACATTAGGAAGAACTTCCTGACTGTTACAGTGGTTCCTCAGTGGAACAGGCTTCCTCAGGAGGTTGTGGGCTCTCCTTCCTTGGAGATTTTTAAACAGAGGCTAGATGGACATCTGACAGTAATGCTGATCCTGTGAACTTAGGGGGAAGAACTTGTGAATGTCCTGCATTGTACAGGAGGTTGGACTAGATGACCCTGGAGGTTCCTTCCAACTCTATGATTCTATGATTCTAAGAAAATATAGTAAACTCTTTTTTATAAAACCACTGTTTAAATAAAAACAAAACAGATAACATGGATGGCTAGAGAAAAAATCTGCCTTTGCCTGTAACAAATAGGGGCATCATAACATAGCATTACAATCAAAAGAGGAAATTGATGCACTGATTCAAATTCCTTAAATAATTTATCATTTGTCTCTACATCTCTGGTGGATTCATTACAGGAATGAAGCTGATTCTGTTTGTTAGAAGAGGAAGCCTACGTGAACATCATAATTTGTACATGATATTTTATTCAGAAAGTACCGTAATGTGATCGTGTAATTCCAAGTCAACAGAGGAATTAGCCTGTGGTAAACAAAGAAGCTATCGGGTGAAAGCCTTTTGTAAATGTATCCTTGGAGTGGAGTATATGCATTCCAGTTATGTAAGTGGTCTTAAAAGTTATGCTGCCAGGTAGGAGGCTGGCATTGGCTGCTGTTACAGAAACCTTTACCCCAAGCATAGAATTTTGAGAAGGATGTACCTTTTGCTGCAGTAGTTAATTAAGGATTTCCAATGCCAGTTTCATTATCAGTTGCATGTGGGAAACTTGAAAGTCTGTAGTAGTAGAACTTTTGTCCTATTTGTATCTGATGAAGTGAGCTTTGATTCACAAAAGCGTATACCCTGCATTTTGTTTGTCTTTGTGAAACTGCTGGACTCATACTTAGTTTTAATATCAGTGCGTTTTGGGGTGAGAAATGTAACAAATTCTAGGCATTTGCAAAAGTAGCAACCAAATATATTGCATCATTAGGTGACTGGCATAATTATACCCTTCTAAATCCATTGACTTTAATCTCTTATATCTCTTGTCTGTGCTAGTAATATTGCTTAATGTGTTGCAGAACTGTAGGAAAGGCATCAGCAGTGGTACCGCAAAGTGGATTTTTTTTCACTCTCTTGGTATGATAGTAAAACATTGTTCAACTAGATGTAGATTCCTTCTCCTGAAGAATCTACCAAATTGGTAATATCACCATCCTATGGAAGACCAAATCCATCACTAAACAACTTCTTTGAACTTGAGATAAGGAGAAGTTACAGTTGGAATTCAGCTGTGTCATTCTTCTTCCAGAGAGATCCGGGAGGGGGATCCCTCAGTATTTCAGGCTGCTCCCACTGCCAGCCCCAACAGCCACAATGTGTCTTTTGATCTCAGGCAGGGTTAGAAACTTTCAAACTGCTTCTGTTTCAGAAGGGGTGTGAGATTGAAACTGAGATTGTGTAATGTACTCAGAGACGAGACGTGCTGAAGGCAACATGCTTTATTGGATGGTACATCACAGAACGGGGCAACGCGGGCCAGGACCCACTTTATATACACTCTACCCGGAACGGCCCCCTAGCTGGCCCAGTCCAATCCTGGCCAGTCAAACTTCCCGCCACAGATCTTGATTGGCGGCGTTCTTTCGCGCGCTGCGCCGAGTGACCAGGGGATTTCCCCTGGTCGCCTCTGCTGCATGGCCGCGCGGTGCTTTACTTAAGCACAATTCACTACACTCCTCCCCTCCTAGTTCAAGTCACATAATCCTGCAAGTAGGCTGGGAGCCGGCGTTCCTGGGTTGATCGCCTTGGGGTCGCTTGGGGCGTTGGAGTGGCCCCTGTAGAGGGGTCTCCTCTGGGTGATTCTCTTCCGGCAGCTGGCGGGCCGCATCTGGTGGTGGTTCTGGGTCAACCAGCCTCGGGGAATCGTATGTTGGCAGGGTCGGTGCCGGCGGGGCCGCTTCGGGTGGTTCCGTTGCTGCCTCGTCCCTGCTTGCTACTTCCCCAGCCCCTGTTGGCTCCTCCGGCAAGGTGCGGCGGCGCAGCTGGTCTATGTGCCTTCTTAGGATCTGGCCCCCCTCTGTCGACACCTCGTACGATCGGAACCCCGTCACCTGCAGTACCCGGCCTGCTACCCACTCTGGGCCGTTTGCGAAGTTCTTCGCATACACCAGGACGCCCGGGAAGAACCCCCGCGCCGCTTCCCTAACCTCGGGGGAACTGCGGACGTCTGTAGCCCGGTCCGGGTGCAGCCTGTCCAACCTGGTTATCAGTTTTCTCCCCATAAGTAGTTCCGCGGAGCTCGACCCTGTTGCGGGGTTGGGGGTAATCCTGTTGTGGAACAGGAAGGCTGCCAGGTGGTGATTCCAGTCCCCCTGCACGATGTGACCCAGGGCCTCTTTGGTGGTCCGCACCATGCGTTCTGCCTGGCCGTTGGTGGCCGGATGGAAGGGGGAGGATCTAATGTGCTGGATGAGGTACCGACTGATAAACTCCCGGAATTCCCGGGAGGTGAATGCGGTCCCATTGTCCATTACCAGGGTATCGGGGATCCTGTGCGTACAAAAGACCCTCCGCAAAGCCCTGACGGCTGCTGCCGTGGAGGTGGATGCAACCGGGATCACCTCTAGCCATTTAGTGTAAGCATCGACCAGGACGAAGAATATTTGGCCCTGGTATGGCCCGGCAAAATCTAAGTGCAGGCGGGACCACGGCCGCCGGTTGGACTCCCAGCAGTGGACGGGGGCGCTAGGCAGATCGGGCCGGGATTCTTGGCAGGCTTGGCACTGTCTCACCCACCCCTCAATCTCCTCATCCATGCCTGGCCACCATATGTAACTGCGGGCCAGGGCTTTCATTCTCACAATCCCTGGGTGAGTTTCGTGTAGGGCGTCTAAGACTTGCTTGCGCATGGGAGGAGGGAACCACCATCCTGCTGCCCCAGAGTATGCAACCCTTGTAAGTGGATAGTTCATCTCTGCACGATGCGAATGGCCTGAACTCACTGTCCACCTTGCCCGTAGGCCACCCCCTTCCCACCCAGTCCAAGACCTGTGCGAGGATGCGGTCCCTGCCTGTGGCCCGAGCCACCTCAGCATCATGGAGGGGCCGCTCGGGCAGAGACTCTATGAGCATTACCAGGTGGGCCGGGGTGGGATCTGGGTCCGTCGAGGGGAGCGGCAGGCGGCTCAGGGCATCAGCGTGCCCCATTGCTTTGCCTGGGCGGTGCACCAGGGTGTAGGTGTAGGAGTTCAGGAATTGGTTCCACCGCAGGACAATATTTGTGGGGTCTGACGGTCTGGGGCGAGGAGACCTAGGAGCGGCTTATGGTCCGTGGCGATGGTGAAACGCCTACCATATAGGTAGTCATTGAATTTGTGCACCCCCACCACTATTGCCAAAGCCTCCTTATCGATCTGAGCGTAATTGCGCTCCGCGGTGGTTAGGGTTCTCGAGTAATACACCACTGGAACTTCCCTTCCGTCCGGGAGTTGGTGCCCCAGGACAGCGCCCACCCCGTACGGGGAAGCATCACAAGCCAGAATCAGCGGCAGGGCTTCACTGAAGTAGTGGAGCACGGCGTTCGAGACAAGGAGGTCTTTTACTGCTTAAAACGCAGCAGCTTGTCGCTTTCCCCAAACCCACGGGGATTGTTTTTCCAGCAGCCGGTGGAGTGGTTCCACTATGGCAGCTTTGTGGGGCAAGAACGAATGGTAAAAGTTCAACAACCCCAAGAAATTTTGAAGCTCCGCCTTACATGTGGGGGCTGGGGCTTGGACGATAGCCCTGGTTTTGTCCTCAGTTGGGTGGATCCCCGCTGCGTCCACGGCAAACCCCAGGAACTCCACCCGCGGTACCCCTAGCAAGCATTTTTCTTTTTTGACTTTTGGCCCCGCCGCTTGGAAGCGGCGGAGGACCTCTCTCAGGCGGCTGCTGAACTCCTCTGCGTCTGGGGCGGCGATTAAAACGTCATCGAAAAATGGCTGCACTTCGGGGATCCCTTTAAGAAGAGAGTCCATTATACTCTGAAAGATCCCCAGAGCTATGCTAACCCCAAATTGTAACCTCCGAACCCTAAAGGCTCCCCGGTGGGTTACAATGGTCTGTGCTTCGGCGGTCTTGGCGTCGACCGGTAATTGCTGGTACGCTTGTGCCAAATCCAGCTTCCCAAAAATTTTGGACCCTGATAGGGCCGCCAGTACGTGGCTGACCACCGGGACGGGGTAGGGGTTGTCCTGGAGCGCTTTGTTGATAGTGCACTTGTAGTCAGCGCAAATTCTCACCTCCCCATTTGGCTTCACAGGTGTGACTATGGGGGTTTCCCAGGCCACATAGGACACTGGTTCTAAGACTCCCTGGGCTGTGAGGCGGTCCAGCTCCGCCTCAATCTTTGGTTTTAAGGCGAACGGGACCCGCCTCGCCTTGAGCCGGATCGGTCTGACCAGGGGATCGAGCGGCAGGGTGATGGGCGGCCCTTTGTAACTCCCCAGGGACCCATCAAAAACTGCTGGGAACTCTCGGCAGACGTCCTCAAAACTGCTCGCCTGCACTTGCTCCACCCCCACTAACTGGATCCCTAGTGGTTGGAACCAGGCCAGCCCCAATAGGGTGGTGAGCTGGCACTTGACCACCAGAATGTCCAGTGGTCCCCTGAAGTTTCCTCTCTCTACCCGCACCCGGGCCCAGCCCATGATGTGTACCGTTTTTTTTTGGAAGTCCCTCAGAACAAAGTCAGCCGGCCTCAGTTGGAGGCGGCGGCAGGGACATAGTTTCCGTAGGGTTTCCTCCGAAATACTGGAGATGGAGGAACCTGAGTCCACCTCCATGAGGGAGGGGGCGCCCTCGATGAGGACCGACATTTTGACCTTGTTGGGGGCGGAGAGGGGCAAGTTCAATACCTGCAGGCTGGTTGACGCTGTCATGTGGGCTTCGGTAGAGTCGTGGTGCATGGTCGGTCGCCTGCGGCTGATCTTGGCCCAGCAAGCCCACGCAATGTGGCCCATCTTTCCACAACTTCTGCAGTCCATGTTACGGTATGGGCAGTCGCGCCTCTCGTGGGGGTCGCCGCAACTGGCGCACTTGATTGTTGTGGGTCTTTCTGTCACTCGTTGTCTCATGGGGGGCCTTAGGTCCGTTCCTTGTGGCCACCGAAGCTGGAAAGCCTTTTCGTTCTCCTGGCCGCCAGGCGCCATCTCTTCATGGTGGACGGCCTCTCCACATGGGTAGCTGTATGCTTTGGTGGCCCTCTCGAAGGCCGTCGCCTCGTTGAAGGCCTGTTGGAGGGTGAGCTCTTCCTTGGCGAAGAGCTTCTGCTGCAGCCTTTCATCTCGGAGGCCCCAGACGAATCGGTCCCTCAGGTCCTCCTCCTGCTTGTCGAAACTGCAGTTCCCTGCGATCTGGTGGAGAGTGGCCAGGTAGACTGAAGCCGTTTCCCCGGGCTTCTGATCCCTCTTGTGGAAGAGGAATCTGCAGGCGACTATGGACGGTTGGGGCGAGAAATGCCCTGTGAGGAGTCTGACGACCTCCCCGTATGTCCTCTCGGTGAGCTTCGCTGGGGCAGAGAGACCTCGTGCGATCTCGAAGGTTGCATCTCCGCAGACACTCAACAGGACGTCCCTCATTCGGTTGTTGTCCGTGATCATGTTGGCCCGCAGGTAGCATTCGACCCGTTCGGTGTAGGTCTCCCACCTCTCTGGATGGTCGGGGTTGAATTCAGCAAGATGGCCCATCGTTACGCTCGAGTTCGCCATTGCGGCGGCGGGCATCTCAGTTTCTTGCGGTCCTGCACCTTCCTCATCTCCAGCCAGGTCAGCTGCTTTCCACTTGGAAAAGCCTTCCTAGCTAGATCCCATCCTCATCGCCAGTGTAATGTACTCAGAGACGAGACGTGCTGAAGGCAACATGCTTTATTGGATGGTACATCACAGAATGGGGCAACGCGGGCCGGGACCCGCTTTATATACACTCTACCTGGAACGGCCCCCCAGCTGGCCCAGTCCAATCCTGGCCAGTCAAACTTCCCGCCACAGATCTTGATTGGTGGCGTCCTTTCGCGCACTGCGCCGAGTGACCAGGGGATTTCCCCTGGTCGTCTCTGCTGCATGGCTGCGTGGTGCTTTACTTAAGCACAATACACTACAGATTGTGAGATTGAAACTGCAGGGGGGGCAAAGAGACAGAGCCATGTGTGTGTGAGAAGTGAGAGAACCTAGTTCCTCTGTACCTTTTGCGTTCCTTGCAGAAGCTGTTTGTGATAGTAAAGAGATAGTAAACAAATAGCAAAAAGTTAGCTAGAACCTGATTATGGAATAGAGCAAAACCCCACCACCTAGACCCCCCTCTCTTTAAGTTGGTTTAAATACAACAGCAGATTGTTACATTCAGCAACTCTGATGAGCAAAGGTACCTACACCATTTCCCCAAGGAGATCACAAAAGTGTGGGCACACAACTGTTTATATTGGCTGCTCTGTGTGTGTGTGTGTTCACTTTCATTTAGCAGATGCTGGGGAGCAAAAAAGGCAAAAAAGAGGAGGCAGAAATAAAGACTGTATTAAGGGGAATTGCACTGCTGTATTTTATTTATTTATTTGGAATGGGAAAGGCTCCTGGCTCCACCACAAAGTCCCCAGATATTTCCTGAGTTAGCCTTGTTTTGCTATCTCTGAAACTACTATAGGAATGGATAAGTGATGTAACTGTCAGCTTAGTTGGATTGGTTGGCTTTGTCTGGCTGCTCCGTGTCTGAGGACAGGACCCACCCAGTGTGGCAGCCACTGTGTCAGTTGGGCTTCCCTTGCTCTTAGGTTGTTTCCTGGAACCTAGTAAATGCAGGGATCCATAGGACCAAGGCTTTTTTTGTAGCAGGAACGCCGCACACCAACAAGAGCTTACTGGGCTCTTAGTGCAGGGCCTACTGTAAGCTCCAGGAGGATTGGCTGCATCAGGGAGGTGTGGCATAATGTGCAAAGGAGTTCCTGCTACAAAAAAAGCCCTGCATAGGACCTCAGTACAGGACCCATCCAGTTCTTAACAAAGTTGTGGGGAAACTGCTTCTTTCTCATTTCTTACAATGTCACTCCATTTGGAATCAATGGCAATAAACGGCCCCCTCAAAATCAGAACAGAACAACCAACAACAGCCATCAGCTCACTCAGAAAACACTAGCTGAATATGGAATTAATTGCTAAATGTCTGAGTGAATAAAAATGTTTTAATCTAGCAGCTATTTTTCTTGGAAAATGCACGTATCATTTGTTTCTACTGCCTTAAAACATCTTTCACTATTTGATAAGATATTGTAGATCTAATACATTCCTTGAAGAAAGTTCCAAGACCTACATCTAATGGAGTGTACATTTTTAGATCTATGTTCACCTTTTAGATGTAGGGGTGTATAAAGAAGATTGGAGGAGGAAGTTGTGTAGTTATATATTTGGTTTAAGGACATCACTATTAGGCAACTTGAGTGACAAACCCAAATTCTTTTTTTTTCTTATACTACTATGCATTTAAATTTACCCTTTACAAAATAAAATATCTTCTGATCCAGATCTAGAACTCAAAGGAAATATTTATCATTCTGTGGCCAGAGATACTCATTGAGCTGAGCCAAACTTTAGAATTCAAGTCTATAGTTTTCCTGTAAATGTAGGGTCTTAGAACTGGCAGAAATCTGAACTCATTTTAAAGCAAAAGGACAGTTTATTGATCCTTTCCCTTGAAAAGATATCTTTTGAAAACATAAACATATTGATAGTGCTAAAAGCTAGTTATTGACTTTTTATTAAGATTGTGAATCATAGTATAATGGGACAATGCAAGCTTTCAGGATTTGTGAACTCATAGGTCTTTCTGGAGGATCCCTTAAAAAAAAAAACCTTGAGGGGTCCTAGGCCATTGTAATTTGCTGCCTAAGTTCTTATTTTCATTCCTACCCAGCTACTCAAAATCAACTTATTTTTTCCTGGTCATTTTTTTTTGTTAAAAACTATCAGCTCTCCTTGCAATCATAATTTGAAAATTCACAGATCGCCAGTGTATGAGGAAAATATTCCAAGTTTTAGCCTCTAGGGTTACCAGCCTTCAGGTGGGGCCTTAAAATCTCCTGGAATTACAACTGACCTACAGAGATCAGCTCCTCTGAAGAAAATGGCTGCTTTCGAGGGCATCACACTTCTGTTGAGGTCCTGTCCTTCCCAAATCTTGCCCTCCCCAAGGTCCACCCTCAAATCACTAGGAATCTCCCAATCCAGAGCTGGCAACCCTAGGTAGCATTAAAGGCTAACTTGGGGGTTTCTATTCCTCTCTGAAATAACAAAGAATTTGATGACCTTCCTTGAAATGGCAGAATTTCCTGCACCTTTGCTGCAGAGAACCATACCTGACTCTAAAGCTAGCCAATTAGTTACAAAATTAGTTACAAAATTCCAATTAGTTACAAAAAAGAATGTGCTTTACAAGAAGGCCTTATTTTATCAGAAGCCTGGATAAATAGTTAAACCATTTGTTAGAAGCCTGTATACATGGTCTGATCAATATGTGATGAGAGAAAAGGGGAACAGATTAGCGAAATACTGGAGCTTAGCATTCTAGTGTATCTATGAAAATACACCTGAAAACAGATTTAATCCTTCACAACCAGAATTGACAGAAATTCAGATTGGGGAGCAGAAGCAACATTAGATTAACCTAGAGTGCAGTCACACGTCACATTAAAAGCGGGCATGCAGTGCTCAAATTTGAACCGCTGAATATTGATTCAATGCTGGGCTGATCAGACGAGCATCCAAGAATGAGACTTGTCTTGATCTCATCCTGTTGTTGAACAATCAGACTTTGAATGCTATCACACTCTTTTCTTGTAGCATGCACACAACTGATCAAGCAGATCTAGGGTTGCCAAGTCCAATTCAAGAAATATTTGGGGACTTTGGAGGTGGAGCCAGGAGACTTTGGGGGTGGAGCCAGGAACAAGGCTGTGACAAGCATAATTGAACTCCAAGGGAGTTCTGGACATCACATTTAAAGGGACCGCACACCTTTTTAAATGTCTTCCTTCCATAGGAAATAATGGATAGGGGCACCTTCTTTTGGGGCTCATAGAATTGGACCCCATGGTCCAATCGTTTTGAAACTTGGGGGATACTTTGAGGAGAGTCACTAGATACTATACTGAAAATTTGGTGCCTCTACCTCAAAAAACAGTGCCCCCAGAGCCCCAGAAACCTCCAGATCAATTCCCCATTATACCCTATGAGAATCGATCTCCACATAGAGAATAATGAAGTACTCAGCAGACTCCCCCCCCCCATTTCTGGCAACACTGAAGGGGGACTGGCCTCTCTACTCACGAGTTGCTGCCAACTTCTTCAAAGTAACACAGACACCCCATCCCAAGAGGAAGCCTTTCAATCAGCGACTGAAGCCTCCGGAGGTAGAAACGCACATGGTCCTCTGGGGGCGGAGCACCCCCCCTCCGCCGGCCAGACTCCCCAAGGAAACACCTGTGGCAGCCAGAGAGGATGCAAGGACTATGAGTCCCAGCATGCACCTCACGAAAAGATGCCGGACTGGAGCGAATAGCAGGCCGACGGTGGGCGGGTCTTTGTGACCCGGGGGAAGGGAGAAGCCTAAGCCTGCAAGGGAGGAAGGCAGGCAGGGAAAGAGACACCGAGCCATTTCCCCACCCCCACTCCCCCGCTACCACATTTTTGGAGAGCGGGGGATGAGGCTGCTAATTCAGGGGTCCCCCGGCAGGGCGGGGGGGGGGTTGGGAAGCCTAAGCAGATCCAAAGTCATCTCGCTTCATTCAGTTGCTGAGCAATCAGATAGTAATTCCTGGCATGGGGTTTTCATTGAACATGCGCCCAACCATTGGGAGGTGGAAAATCAAATGTTGCTTCAGAGGTGGAGGGGGGGGGGAGTTCTGGGAATTAACATTGCCAATTCAAACTAGGGGACTGCCAGGAACTACTTTCCTGGAACTGGGCAATGACAATGATATCTGGAAATCCTCCACATTGAAAAAAGATTTTTTTTTTCCTGTTCTCCCACAGATCCTGTGTTGATCAGAGAAGCAGAAACCTCACCTCAGATTCAACAATGATCTGGTCATGCGCATGTCTGCTGGGGCTTTAAAAAAAAAAAAAGGTGGGAGAGGCAGATGGCAGGTGCCAAACATCCCAAGGGGTGGTATCGCACATGAGCTGTCCAAACAGGAATAACCTAAATGTGTGCCGCTTCTGGGGGAAAGGGATGGATTTCTGCAGGGTCAAATAATGCCATCAAACCAGGGCAAGTTGTGTTCAAGGGACAGATGTGGTTGTCTGGACATGCTCATAAAATCTTAATGGGAACCATGAGTAAGACAGAACTAAAAGAGTGTGTGAACAGAACTAAAAGAGTGTGTGATCCCTGGAACAGAAAGACTCTCTGCCTCAGACACTAAACCCACTGAAGCAGCCATTTCGAAACTGGGGAAGGTGGGATCAGTATAGAAAAGCACCACAAAAGGAAACACAGAAAAAAGCAATCCACACATTTTAAAGACATTCTGTAGAAAAAGGCATAGTTCAGACAGCATGCATAGACTGTGGAAAGATCCACAACATTAAAGGCTATTGACTAGCATTTCAACACAGGAAATGATCAAATTTGTCATTGCTGTTGTGTTTCATACTCAAACAATGCAAGAGTAACCACAGGAATAGTAAATCATTTCCCCCTTTATATTTAATTGTTTGCAAAGATATTACATCTAGGCAGAGAATAAATCTAACACTTTGTGATATTCATTTCAAAATTCCTTCTGGAGCAGATTTCACAGTTACTCAGAGGGGGCCTATAAAGAATTCCAAAATCTTCCCAACAAAGTGGGTATAAATTCTACTTTTAAAAAATAAATTAAGATAATTTCAGGAAGTAGATAGCATGTAGGGGCAGGTGGTCCTTCAGGAAGGTAGGCATCTTTAACCAGATTTTGAAACTATGACAGCTTGTGGGGAGCTGGTAACCCCAGGGTGGACACATTTTGCATCAGTTACAGTTTCCAGATTAATTTCAGGGGCAACCCCATGTAGCGTGTGTTATAGTATCTAGCCTCAAGGACTTTTTTTGTAGCAGGAACTTATTTACATATTAGGTCACACACCCCTGATTTAGCCAATCCTCCAAGAGCTTATAGTAGGCCCTGCACTAAGAGCCAGGAGGATTGGCTACATTAGGGGTGTGTGGCCTAATATGCAAATCAAAATAAAGTATTTATATAAGTGCTTTCAATTCCATACAAAATTTATATTATTTTACAAACAGGCATGTGATAAACATCATCCTAGCTCAATGAAATACAATTATTTGATTCCACAAAGTCCTGCTGAAAGTGGGGACCAATTGATGAACGGTTCAAAAGTCTCTATATTCCACAGCCACAATTTGCAATCTTAATGCAGGAGACAAGCCCCTTTTTTCCAATGGCTGATGGAAATGAAAGCTGTACCCCAAAATCCGACAACGGGGTGGCTAGCTGGAACTGACCATTTCATGGATGGCTTCTCCATGTTCTGAACTGGGGTTATATTATAATTTCTGTTCAAAGAAGAAAAGTTCTGTATGCACAAGTGTTGAATGTCAGCTGGGCACTCCGTTATGGAGATTGGTCCTCATAGGGTATAATGGAGAATCAATCTTTGTTTATCTTTGGCACTGGGGGGAGTTGTTTTTTGAGATGGAGGCACAAAATTTTCAGCATAACATCTGGTGTCTCTCCTAAAAACCCTTCAAGTTTCAAAAAGATTGGACTGGGGGGGGTCCAGTGTTATGACCCCAAAAAGAAGGTGCCCCACCTCCATTTAAAAGGAGCATGGCCCCTTTAAATGTGATGGCCAGAACTCCCTTCAGAGTTCAATTGTGCTTGTCATAACCTTGCTCCTAGCTCTACCCCTAAAGTCTTCTGGCTCCACCCCCAACCCCCCAGATATTTCCTGAACCAGACCTCCTGGCAAACGTATTTCGGGGTGGAGCCTGAGGATGGTGAGGTTTGGGGAGGGGAGGGTCTTCAATGGGAGTCCACTTTCCAAAGTTTTCTCCAGGCTGAACTGATGTCTGTCACCTGGAAATCATTTGCACTAGTGGGAGGTCTCCAGCTACAACCTGGAGCTTGGAACACTAACTGTAAAACAGGTTTAGAACAGACAGAGAAAATTCAAGAGGTGTGCATAAGTACTATAGTGCTGTGAGGAGGGAAAACTTGATTCTAGATAGTACTGAAGCCATGGCAAACAATTAATGTAAGTGATCACTATGAACTTAAACTGAGCTATGATGGGGAGTTTATCATATAACAGTGTAGAGTCAGTGATGGACCCCTATGCTGACTTCTATTGTTTACAGGCTAGTAAGAGTTAGTTTGTAAACTAAATGAGGAAGATTAGAACTTTTCTTCTCTACACTGGATAGCTGAGATACAACATTAGACTCTATAGCACAAATGGCTTTTTGCACAATTGCAGGTAAAGCCATTTAGGTAAGACTGGCAGCAAAAAAATACAGGCAAGTCAGGGTTGCAAGCACAGACCAGACAGCAATACTTTGAAAAGGATATTTATGTACTTAATTCCAGGAGTGTGATTCCAAGAAAAGCACCAAATAGCATGAGATTCATGACTTGCAGTCTGCTGCAAAAACTTGTTCAAAATGGCTGGGGTGGTTATTGCCAAACATGATGTTGTGAAGGAATAATGATAAACTGAGCATGCAGTGTTAAGACATTTTTAAAAATCTAAAACCCAAATTCAAGTATCTCAACAAACCTTTCATGATGAAATTAGCCATGTATAAGAACCTAGATAGAAATTGATTCTTATTAATGTTAAGAAATTTGAGTTTTATTGCCCGTCCTTAACCCACAAATATTTAGCTAGCCAACATTTTATTTTATTTCCTTTTTGTGTAAAAATGCCATCCGCTTCCTCTTGGATTGATTTATATAGTGGGTCTCTATATAATCACTAGTTTATTCTATAAAACATAAATAGAATTTTTCTGTGGTTACTAATATTCTCATCCCCTGACTTTCAACACACATGGTATTACACAGCTGTTCTTTTCTGTTTACTTTTTTATTCTAAACATTATCATTCTGTTTAGCATGTATTTACCTCTTGCATACGCTTAACCTTTGCTTTATTTCAGAATTGAAATCTGGTACCTCTTATTACCATTTTGTTATCTTGAGTGCTTAACTAAATGTTATGTGACCTAATTGTACTGATTATAATCTTTATATTAAGTTAAAAGGATCTGATTTTACTATACATTCATGCATTTTTGCACAATCTCTCTCTCTTTCTCTCTCATGCTAAGATAATGGCTTAAGGGAGCTAATTACATTTGTGTCTCACAAGTTGTTCATAATTCTCCAACAAGGAAAAGATTTAGATTTTTGCAACTTCACCCAAGTAAGAGCACTACAGAGTCCATTGCATTAGTCTCTTCTTGGGCTGTCTGGCAGACCTCACTCTGAAGCCATAACTCATATGCCCTCCTAGACTATATCATAGAATCTCAAGAAATTTCCCACGAACCTGGAAAGGTACTGCTAAAGGCCTCTGGGTGAGTGCTCCCCCACCCTTGCTGTCTTCCAACCCACCCAAGTGAAGGCATTTACTCCCCTCCCACCTTAACGGGAGCTGATTGCAATCTGGAGAGCTGTTGTAGTTCTGAGTGATCTCCAGCCCTCACCTGAAGATTGACAACAGTGGCTCCCCAGGAGGAAATGGCATTATATCTTTCTGAGGTTCCACCCCTCCTCAAATCCCACCCTTTCCAGGCCCCACTCCTTAAATCTGCAGGAATTTCCTAACCAGGAGTTGGAAACCCTTCAGCCTCTACATAGGAAAATGACAATCTGTCTTCACAGTGGGGGGGGGGGACCAAAGCAGCTTAAATTGGGTTACCAGGTATGTGTTGGGAAATATCTGGACACTTGGGGGTGGAGAGGGGAAAGGTAGGGTTTGGGGAGGGGAGTGGCCTCAGCATGGTACAAAGCCACAGAGCCCACCTTTCAAAGCAGTCATTTTCTGATCTACCAGCTGGAGATCAGGGGAGCTGATCTCTGCCAATTGGAGATCAGTTGTAAAAGCAGGAGATCTCCAGGCCCCACCTAGAAGCTGGCAACCCTACATCATTCTCCTCATTTCTCTCCCTCCTTTGATCTGAACAACAACCCTGTGAGGCTTCTCTATGTCCTTCTCAGGCAACCATCTTGGGGTGAGACTGAGGAGGGGAGAGAGAGAGGAAATGATAGGAAGGAGGCAGGAAACACAGTAAAGGTGGGACAGCCATGCCCTCTGAGGTGGCACTAGACTCCCTTACTGGCCTTGGGAGGCTGCTTGTGCCAGAAGGCTGTCTGTGTGGACTGATGACAGGGCCTTTTATGAGGCCATAGTAGTTCTGCAACCCTTTCTGAGGCCAGTTGATAGAGAAGATTTGGCGGTCTCTGAAGTAAGACTGCTTTTGGCAGTTTGTTGAACATTCCAACGTCAGTAAAATGAGTACCCAGCTTGCTAGGGGCAAAGTGTAAATGACTGGTGAAGGCAATGGCAAACTACCCCGTAAAAAAGTCTGCCATGAAGATGTTGTGAAAGCAATGTCACCCCAGAGTCGGAAATGACTGGTGCTTGCACAGGGGATTAAAAAAGGTAAAGGTAGTCCCCTGTGCAAGCACCAGTCATTTCTGACTCTGGGGTGATGACTTTTTATGGGGTGGTTTGCCATTGCCTTCCCCAGTCATCTACCTTTACCTTTTAAACATTTATCTATTTATTTATTTTGATTTATATCCTGCCTCCCTGCCGAAGCAGGCTCAGGGCGGCTCACAACATAAAATCCCACAAACAATTAAATTAATGAGTATTAAAATTACACATTCAATAATAAAATAAATATACAATAATTAAAACAGGGGCTTGCATACCTTAGGGACCGCCTTTCCCCATATGTTCCCCGGAGAGCACTTCGGTCTGGATAACAAAATCTATTTACAATCCCCAGCCCTAAGGAGGCCAGGCTCATGACAACTAGAGCCAGAGCTTTCTCTGTAGTGGCTCCATGCCATAGTTTACTCATGCACATGCATGTCTATGTAAGCCGCCCTGGGCAGGATAAAAATGGAATTAAATAAATAAATAAATAATTCTCCTCTCCTATTCCCTTTGATCTGAACAACAACAACCCTGTGAGCCAATTTAGGCTGGTTTGAAATCACCCAGTCAGCTTCTACAGCCCTCACCTGGAGATTGGCAACAGTGGTTCTCCAGGAGGAAAGGCCCCTCCCTCAGAGTCCATTCTGTCATATGAGCCCACTGTAGCCTAATTGGAATAGAAAGAGTGAAGAGTATTGGCAGGTGGAAAGGGCCCCTCCCTGCTGTGAATGAACATTCCTTTTGCCTCAGTTGAAGAGAAGGAACCCTACTGTTTTCTCATGAACACAGGCCCATAGCTGGGGGAGGGGGGTTTGGGGGGGGTCAGGCACTACAAATATTTCCCCTGTTTAACACCTTCACACCTCCTTGCCCGCTCTCAAACCGACCGTCCTGGACGTCCTACAACAGGCCCTGAGGAGAAGCAGTACTGCTCAGTAAGCTCCCTGTCAGCAGAGAACTGTCCCCCTTGAAGGTCAGTGGCGCTCTGCTGTGGTTCTTGCCTGATGGGGCTGGTGGTGGATGGGGGAGAGCAGAATCAGCCAATGGCACAGCAGAGATAGTGTGAGCCAATCCTGTGCAAGCCACATCTAACGAATGAAAATCCTAAGAATTGACATAACGGTTGGGCTTTTATTTATATAACTGATGATGAATATGTGGCATAGATCAACCAGAACACTAGCCAAAGCATTAGCAAAAAAACCCAAAACAACCCTGAGTGGAAATGCCAAATTTTGTCTAATAACAACAGTACTAACTTCCTGTTTCTTCAGACTCTTGTCCGCCTAATGTGTGTATGCTCAATTTTTTTTTCTTTATCAATGTTTAGATGCTCAGATGTTTCTTTTTTAAAAGCCCTTAATTGTATTGTTGACTTCTAATTATTTGATACAATTATGTTCTTTAATTTGATCTCATATTGGTTCCATATACACTTTCGCTGATTGATTCTCTTCTCAACATCTATTATAACATCTATGATGCCTTTTATTTTTGTTGGTGGTTCTCTTATCAAATCAAAAAGCAATCATATTGCCTAGGTAAAAACACAAGCAACTTTATTTCCTCTTTCTATTATGACATTAGGTTCCTCTAGGTAACTGAAACTTCCCATTACCTTCTCTTCAGACTTTGCAGTATTTTTCTGTTTGTATATTCCCTGCAGTTTAATATAAACTGACTACAGATCTGTGTGTCTCAAGTTTAGATTCTAAAACATCCATAGCATTAAGCTGAAATAATGTGTACTTCATACAAGTGGGGACCCACAAGAAATTTGCAGGAGCAGCTATCCCATTTCCCTTCACCCATCTTTGCTTCCTCCCCTGTCCTGCTAATTCTCTCACACTCTTTGCCACCCTTTTTCTTACTTTCTCTCTCCTCCATGACTGTCACCTTCTCTTTCTGCCTACTGCTCCATAACTTTCTTTCTGGTCCTCATCACTCTCCTGGCCTCCTGCCTTCTGACATCCCGCCCCCCTCAGTAGCAGTGATGGTAGTAGCTCTCCAGGAATCACAAAAGATATCCCGAGTGCAGAGATCAGTTCTCTTTAGGGCTGCTAGCTCCAAGTTGGGAAATTCCTGAAGATGTGGGGGTGGAGCCTTGGAAGGGTGAGGTCTGGAGAGGTAAGTGACCTCAGCAGGGTAAATAAAATACCAGATTCCATCTTCCAAAGCAGCCATTTTCTCCAGGAGAACAGATCTGTCATCTGGAGATCAGTTGTAATACCAGGTAATGTTCAGCTGGAAGTTGGTAATGCTAGTTCCCCTGGAGGAGATTGCTGCTTTGGAGGGTAGAGTCTATGCCTCCCAACTCTCTAGGAATGTCCTGTGGAGTGGGCGACCCTATCTACTTCCCTCCTAAAAGCTAACCTACCTTTATCTGCCCCTCTGTTTTTAGTTGTCCACCCCACTCTGCAGTCTCTGCCTAGGAAAACCACTGCCAGCACAAGGCACTATGGATATTTTCACTATATTACTGTAATGCCAACTAGTGGATTGGGGCATGGATAATGCAGTTTGGAGGAGCCAGCCTGGAAATAGAATCAAGTTGTTCATATTTGCAAAGGGAAAATGGTATCTTATATTTTAATAGTGAAGTCGGCTATTTACGGATACTCAAATCTGATAACTGGAGCTGTGAGTGGGAAAGACAGATCTTTTTAAAAAGGCCCAGGAAGGCAATGGGCCCCTTTTTTTTTTGCAGAAAAATGTGAAATAAAAATACATTGGGTGGTTTAATGATAAAAGGAGCACCTGTAGCTTTAAGCAACAGATTCCTTCAGTGGCTACTGCCAGGCAACCACAGTATTCCAAGATAGTTTTATGTGAGGCAAAAGGCAGGGCCCTTTTCAGGCCTATTGTTCTTTGAGGAAGAATTTATCAGGGTCAGCTGGCTAGGCTTGCCAACTCCAAATTGAGAATTTCCGGAGATTTTGTGGTGGAGTCTGAGGATGGCAAGACTTAGGGAAGGGAGAGGCTAAAATAACTGGAACTTAAATAGTTAAATATAACAATTTAATAATAATAATAATAAGCTTTTATTTATATCCCGCCCTCCCCGCCGAGGCAGGCTCAGGGTGGCTCACAAGACATGCATACCATGGTTATAGTAATACAATTCATATAATAAACTACAATTCATCAATACAGTTAAAAGACAGTTACATAAATATTTAAAAACCACAATAATTAAAGGTGCTACATTACAGTAATATATACCCTATTTTTCGGACCATAAGACGCACTTCTCCCCCCCCAAAAAGTGGGGGGGAAAGTGCGTGCGTCTTATGGTACGAATACTAAAAGATGAGAGGGGAGGGGCCTGCAGCCCTCGGGAGACAAGCGGCGAGATCGCTCCCTCCGCCCCCATCGCCAACCCAGCACTTTGCAGGGAGCGATCTCGCTGCTTGTCTCCCAGCCAGGCGTGCTTGCCCCGCGCTTGCGTGCCTGGCTGGGAGACAAGCGGCAAGATCGCTCCCTGCAAAGTGCTGGGTTGGCGATGGGGGCAGAGGGAGCGATCTCGCCGCTTGTCTCCCAGCCAGGCACGCAAGCGCGGGGCAAGCACGCCTGGCTGGGAGAGAAGCGGCGAGATCGCTCCCTGCAAAGTGCTGGGTTGGCGATGGGGGTGGAGGGAGCGATCTCACTGCTTGTCTCCCAGCCAGGCACGCAAGCGCGGGGCAAGCACGCCTGGCTGGAAGACAAGCGGTGAGATCGCTCCCTCTGCCCCAATCGCCAACCCAGCACTTTGCAGGGAGTGATCTCGCCGCTTGTCTTCCAGCCAGGCGTGCTTGCCCCGCGCTTGCGTGCCTGGCTGGGAGACAAGCAGCGAGATCGCTCCCTCCGCCCCCATCGCCAAGCACTCGGTTTGCGGAGGGGGGGGATTCCTCTTTCCCTGTCTGCGTGGCTTCAGCTGAAGCCAGGCAGAGAGGACCCCCCCCTCCACAAAGGCAGCGCTTCGCCAAGCGCTGCCTTTGCAAAGGGGGGGGAGGGATTCCTCTTTTCCTGTCTGCGTGGCTTCAGCTTGTGCTATCAGCACAAGCTGAAGCCAGGCAGAGAGGAACACCCCCCCCTCCGCAAAGGCAGCACTTCGCCAAGCGCTGCCTTTGCGGAGGGGGGGGGATTCCTCTTTCCCTGTCTGCATGGCTTCAGCTTGTGCTATCAGCACAAGCTGAAGCCAGGCAGAGAGGAATCCCCCCCTCCACAAACGCAGCGCTTGGCAAAGCGCTGGGTTTGTGGAGGGGGGGGGGCTTTCTCTGTCCCTGTCTGCGTGGCTTCAGCTTCTGCTGATAGCAAGGGCTGTGTTCGGAGGCAGCCAAGCCTCGGATCCCAGCCCTTGCTATCAGCAGAAGCTGAAGCCAGGCAAAGAGGAAGCCCCCCCCCCTCCGCAAAGGCAGCACTTGGCGAAGCGCTGCCTTTGCGGAGGGGGGGGCTTCCTCTGTGCCTGTCTGCCAGGCTTCAGCTGCTGCTTCTAGTAAGGGCTGGGATCGGAGGCAGGATTGAGAGGGGGAAGGTGCCCAGATCTGGGTGCACAGCTTCAAAAATTTTTTTCCTATTTTCCTCCTCTAAAAACTAGATGCGTCTAATGGTCCGAAAAATACGGTATATTCAGATGGCCCGATGTCACTTTCAGGGTTCCACCTTATAGGCTTGTTGAAAGAGGACAGTTTTGCAAGCCCTGCAGAACTGGTTAAAGTCCCGCAGGGCTCGCACTTCCTCCGGTAGCTGATTCCAGCAGTGGGGAGCCATTATTGAGAAGGCCTGCTCCCTCGTTGCTTTCAGTTTGGCCTCCCTTGGTCCAGGTATTTTTAGGAGATTTTGGAAGTTAGATCTCAGCACTCTCTGGGGAACATATGGGGAGAGGCGGTCCCTAAGGTAGGCAGGTCCTTGGCCATATACGGCTTTAAAGGTGATAACCAGCACCTTGTAGCGATTTCGGAACACAGTTGGAAGCCAGTGCAGCTCCCTCAGCCCAGGCTGCACGTGTTCCCACCGAGGTAGTCCCACTAACAGCCTGGCTGCCGCATTCTGCACTAGCTGCAATTTCCAAGTTCGGCACAGGGGCAGCCCCATGTAGAGGGCATTAAAGTAGTCTAGTCTCGAGGTGACCTTTGCATGGATCACTGTTGCCAGGTCGCGACTGTAATGTACTCAGAGACGAGATGTGTCGAAGGAAACATGCTTTATTAGATGGTACATTACGGAACTGAGACGGGGCCGGAACCCGCTTTATATACATTTTTCCCGGAACAGCCCCCCAGCTGGCCAGCCCAATCCTGGCCAGTCAAAGTCCCCGCCGCTGATCTTGATAGGCAGAGTCTTTCCCGCGCTGCGCTGGGTGACCAAGGGACTTCCCCTGGTCGCCCTTTACTGCGGGGCCGCGTGTTGCTTTGTTTAAGCACAAGACACTACAGCGACGTTCCAGGAAGGGGGCCAACTGCCTCGCCCTTCTAAGATGGAAGAAGGTAGATTTAGCAGTGGCTGCTATCTGTGCCTCCATTGTCAAGGAAGGCTCCAGTAGCACTCCCAAGCTCTTGACCCTGCGCACTGGTATCAGTGATGCACCGTCAAAGGCTGGTAGGGAGATCTCCCCTCCCAGCCCGCTGCGACCTATGCAAAGGACCTCTGTCTTCACTGGGTTTAGCTTCAACCCACTCAGCTTAATCCAACCTGCCATGGCTTGCAGCACCCGGTCCAAATTTATAGTGGCTTGGGGCGGGAAGAAAACTTCCAAACCGGGGAAACCCCTGCTTGGACTGGGAGGTTGGCATCCCTAATCCCCGCACAAGCCCTTGAGGATTCCTTACCATACATGTCGTAGTCCTGAGTTACTACTTGTATCCCTAGCCATTGCATGGATTTTAGCATTTTTTATTTTATGCCATAATGTAAACTTTATTTCATTCTTCATCATGCCACATACTCTCTAATTATGGCCCTTTTTATTGCACTTCCTGCAGTATATATCTTTGAACCTACACTCAATAGGGGAGTGGGAATCATTTCCACATATACAGCATGAATGGATGGACATTCCCTGGTTTGCTCAATAGATAATTTGTGTACCCTGATTCATCTTTAGTACTCCTTTAGATATCTTAACAAGTTCTAAACAACAATATCTAAATAACAAGTTCCTCTGCAGTTGTCTTCTCTGTGGAATCATCTAAGACGATATTTATTCTTTGCTTTCTAACAGCAGTTAATTTTTCATTACATTTGCTTTGTAGCTGATAAATTCCAAACATTTCATATCATTTGCATACTATTTGTTTCTATTTCAGATTTGTTTAGTAGTACAGCTAGTTCCATGAGGTCTGTAAGTGATACATTATTCTTACTAATATAATACGAAGAGAGCCTAATATAATCCTGAAGACAACTAGTTACTGCTTGAGCATTTTTTCTTGTTTTCTAAATGTACTGTGCAAGTAAAGTATTTACAGGGTTTGATGGCATGAACAACAACACTCTTCAAATGTTATGTACACTATGAATCATATGTTTAAGAGCGTGCAGTTCCTACTATGCACCTTATACACTCAGCATGAATTGGGCAAAGTGTGGATTTCACATGCATGTGTGCATGATATCAATAGATTTAAACTGGAGTAACTCTGAAATGAAACACCATATGTATTAAAATTCAATTTTTAAATCCAATGTGCTATTGATTTCAACTAAGCGTTAATGGCCACAGTTCTAGTAGTTAAGAGGGAAAGCTGTAATAGGGTGCAATCACACAAGCATTTTGGCCTGACATAGCCACCCCTCACCTCTGGATTAAATGGGCACGATCACACATACACATATGGCTCCTGTGCCCCATTTGCCCTTACCTTGTGCTAAAAAACCCCCTCCCACACAAAGCATTTCCATGCTGGGTTCCTGGCCATCTGATTGCCCTGGTGCATCATAGAAACACATGACTGGTGTGATCATTCCACTCCGTTTCCTGTGCATTCTCCCCCCCCACACACACACACACTCCAAGGTGTGTTCAGCATTCCCATAGAACTGGGCAGGAGTGCGTGTGTTGTCTGCTTCTTTGCATGCATAGTGAGAATTTGGGAGAAAAACCTACCCAACCCAGCTGCGGGGCTGTGATTGCAGCACTATAGTGATGTGGACAACCAGCCATGGGCCCACACCTCTATGATGCCAGCTTAGGGGGCGCGGTCTGATCAAAATAAACCGATGCTAACTCACACAGCTTATTTAAAGCTGAGATACTGCTGTGGCAACCTGACTGTTTGACCACACTCATAGATTCAGCTGAAGGCAAACTAGAAGTATAGCTATGAGGAAATTGTTTAATTTTGATCTGTTTTTTTTAGGAAGCAAACCTTGATTTGCAGTTAACATTACCTGGTTAATTTATTTAATCCAAGTAAAAACCCTTCAGCTGTATTGCTAGATAACATCTGAAAGAGTTTTCCAAGCAGGCTTGTAGATAACCAAGAACACAGCCTCAGCAGAAGCCCACCTAACTTCCACTGGCTTCAGCTGGCAGCAAGCAGCAGCACATGCCCCTTGCATACCTTAAGACTTTTGCTCACAGAAGAGGATGGAGTGATGCCCAGGCAGTTTTGCCTACCTATCTGCTTCCTGCCTCTTAGAATGGACCAGTAAAAGCACTCATGAGAATGAAAAGCATCCTCACCACTTGTGAGTAGCTTATGCTTATATGCATCACTGCTGGAATGGCCTTGGGTCAGTCATAGCTCTCGTGGAGCTGTCCTTGAAAGGGCAGGTTCTGTGAGAGCTCTCTCAGCCCCACCTACCTCACAGGGTGTTCTGTTTTGGGGGAGGAAGGTAAAAGGAGATTGTAAGATGCTCTGAGATTTAGAGTGAAGGACAGTATATAAATGCAATATCATCATTATCTTCTTCTTCCCATGTTGCAGCTCTGAACTGTGAGCATAGAAGTGAATGTCTTGAGCCCTTAGATAATCCATATGGTAGCCTTTTAGCTCAAGAACTGTGCTGTGTTTTCATTTTGTTGGGGCTGCAAATATTGGGGGTACTCAAACACCCCCTGTTTGATTCAGCTTGAGCAGCAATCAAAGAGCCAAGGCTGTTCATTCGTTCATGCAGCCTGGCAGAAACAGAAAACTTCTCACATGCAGATACTCAGGGAGAAAACTGGGGGGGGGGGGGAAGCAGAACTGAGGGGAGGGAGAATAGAAGCTGTTTGCTTCTGTTCTCCACTCAGCTTGGGGTTGGGAGAATATTAGCAATCAGCTTCTGATGTCTCCAGTAAATATGAGGAGATGTCAAGCTTATTGGCTTCTGTCCCACCTCCCAGTTTGGAAGGGAACATGACATCTTATCACCTTCTTTGCAAGCAGGCAGATGAAATTCTGATCATTTTTGTCTGCTTCCATTCCATTCCATCAGAAGCCAACTCCAGCTGATCTCCCATCTGGAGGGACGGTGGCTCAGTGGTAGAGCATCTGCTTGGGAAGCAGAAGGTCCCAGGTTCAATCCCTGGCATCTCCAAAAAAGGGTCCAGGCAAATAGGTGTGAAAAACCTCAGCTTGAGACCCTGGAGAGCCGCTGCCAGTCTGAGAAGACAATACTGACTTTGATGGACCAAGTGTCTGATTCAGTATAAGGCAGCTTCATATGTTCATCTGCTGGGAATCAGCTACTGATTCTCCCCTGAAACTTTGTTATGTCCCAAGACAGCAAGGCTCAAGACTCAGGAAAGTGCTTGAAGATCAGAACCGAACTTCCAGCTATTCTTCTTATAAGCCAAAAGTTGGCTTCTGACCAACAGAGCAGCTGCAAAGCTGTTTAGCATTATTCAATTTATTCAGTGTAAGGTAAATATAACCTTGATTGGCTCACAGTCTGATCATATGTGTTGAATAGGTTTGCTGTGAAATTTGTGGGATCTAGATAGACACAGGGATGTCGAACTCATTTGTTATGAGGGCTGGCTCTGACATAAATGAGACCTTATTGGGGCAGCCATGTGTGTCATAAAATGTAATGTCAGGTAGCAGAGAGATAAGAGCAAGGGAGAAGGAAGCTGATGACAGCCAGTTGCTTGTGGGCCTGATAGGAGTCCTCCAGGGGCCTGATTCAGCCCCTGGACCGCATGTTTGACACCCCTGCTTTTTTTCTACAAAAAAAATACAGCATAGAAGCCAAGTCCTGCCACTGGTATTCAGAGGTTTTCTGCTCTTGAATGTGGAGGTTCCCTTCTAGGCTCTATGGCTGGTAGCCATTAATTGACATGTATTCAGTGAATTTGTCCAGTCCCCTTTTAAAACCATTCATGCAATGGACATCAATACTTTCTGTAACACTAAGTTTCATATGAGTTTAATATAGGTTCTGTTCATAGTATAGGCACCATGTATAGTGACAATTTCTCTTTGCAGAGATTATTAAGCATATGTAAATCTTCATCTCAGTTAATTTGGCTGGAGAGAATGTGAGCTGAGCTGAAGTTAATTATCTCACAGTAGACTATAAAACAGTAGCGCTAGTTGCTTTATTAGGGACTGTATTAAGCTAATGACTAAGACTTTTTTCAGTTGACACGGTGGTTCAGTAGTAATGAGACTTAGAGCACCATTGGTTTCCAAGTGCTCTCTGTCAAATCAGATAGATAACAATTTTATTCACAATCTGTTTTTATGAGCTTCACCTAGTTTTATTGTGCAGAACACAACCTCAGCCTTATAATAACTGCACTTTTTTTGAAAAAAAAAACATCAACTATTTTACGATTAGACAAACTTGCTTTGATCCTTTTGAGTTTTTATTTGTAGGCTTCCTGGCTTGGTGATGCCTGCTGAATATTTGCACACCCATTATCTCTTGTATGTTTTCAAGTCACCATTATCATGGACAGAATGAGTAGACACGTTGATGACACAAGTTATTGAGGAAGACTCAGCATGGATTCTGTAAGGGAAGATCTTGCCTCACTAACCTGTTACAGTTCTTTGAGGGGGTGAACAAACATGTAGACAAAGGGGACCCAATAAATGTTGTTTACCTTGACTTCCAGAAAGCTTTTGATAAAGTTCCTCATCAAAGGCTCCTTAGTAAGCATGAGAGTTATGGAGTAAAAGGACTGATCCTCTTGTGGATCAAAAACTGGCTAATTAATAGGAAGCAGAGAGTGAGTATAAATGGGCAGTCTTCACAGTGGAGGACGGTAAGCAGTGGGGTGTCGCAGGGCTCAGTACTGGGTCCCATGCTCTTTAACTTGTTCATTAATGATCTGGAGTTGGGAGTAAGCAGTGAAGTGGCCAAGTTTGCAGATGACACTAAATTGTTCAGGGTGATGAGAACCAGAGAGGATTATGAGTCACTCCAAAGGGATCTGTTGAAGCTGGGTGAGTGGGCGTCAGCGTGGCAGATGAGGTTCAGTCTGGCCAAGTGCAAAGTAATGCACATTGGGGCCAAGAATCCCAGCTACAAATACAAGCTGATGGGTTGTGAACTGGCAGAGACTGACCAAGAGAGAGATCTTGGGGCCGTGGTAGATAATTCACTGAAAATGTCAAGACAGTGTGCGACTGCAATAAAACGGATAAAAGGAAGTACTTCTTCACCCAAAGGGTGATGAACATGTGGAATTCACTGCCACAGGATGTGGCGGCGGCTACAAGCATAGCCAGCTTTAAGAGGGGATTGGATAAAAATATGGAGCAGAGGTCCATCAGTGGCTATTAGCCACAGTATATGTGTGGAGGGGGAGGAGCCTCAGCCAATAGTAGGGAGAGGCATGGCTCAGTAGCTCTGCTGTGCGATTGAGAGAGCCTGGAAAAACAAGCTCTGCCTTTCCCCTTTCTTCCCCAAGGGAGGAGCCTCAGCTAATGGAGAAAATACATACACACATATATTGGCAACTGTGTGACACAGTGTTGGACTGGATGGGCTATTCACCTGATCCAACGTGGTTTCTCTTATGTTCTTATGTTCAAGTCAGCATCAAAACAGTAAGGAATTCAGTGGCAACTGAATCTGAGGTGATAGAACATTGAAGGTTTTATTAATCTTTTATTAAGTGTGTAAAGTCTTTTAAAAAGCAAATGGTTTTAATTTTTATTGCATCTTGTCCCCAGTTTCTGCTAACTTTTCATCACCATAGAGAGGGTCCTTTGTAGGCTAATGCTGTTGAAATGTACACGAGAATACAGCTGAGTCTATTTATACTGACTAATTTAAATGATCATTCTATTCCATACAGCAGACGTAAAACGATCACTTATTCTTATTTCTGTTGAGAAGGAATATTGAGCTCTGCAGTACTTTAACTCATTAACTGTAGATTCTGTTACAGTTTTCTCCAGAGTGTATATGTTAGTTAGCTAAACTGGCCCTTTGGATAAATAGCTTTAGGCCCTCCTAAAGTTCTCTGCTGTATATAAACCAAAACAACATAGCACAGCTAATGATCAGGCTCTGTAGCAAAAAGCCTGTGAACAATCATTCTGTGTGCCTTGTGAGTTGCAATCTGGTATTGTTGCAAAATATGGGACAAAGTGAACCTCAGCTTTTATTTTAGAGGAAAGAATTGGTAATTTTGAAGAATTCCTCCTGGGCTACAAAAAAAGTCCTGTGTGAAACTGTGGTGACATCAGGGTATGGCCTAATATGCAAATGAGTTCCTGCTGGGCTTTTTTTACAAAAAAAGCCCTGAGTATAAAAAAATTACAAATCAAAAAAATTGGGATCTCAAGATTCTCCCTTGGCTACTATTCTTACAGTGCAGAGTTATACCCTTGCCCTTCTAAGCCTACTACAAGGAGAAACTCTGCTTAGAAAGTAGAATTACTAGGTCTGTGTTGGAAAATACCTGGAGACTTTGGATGTGAATCCACAAGAGGGCAGGGTTTGGGGTGGGGAGGGGCCTTAGCATGGTACAATCAGTTTCACCAGCATTATGAGCACCATCAAGTTTTTGTAATTTTTTTATTTTATTGAATATTATTGTTTTAATGTTTTATATTTTGTTGTTTTATTGGTTGTTAGCCACCTTGAGCCCATTATGGGGAGGGCAGGATATAAATAAAATAAAAATAAACTAAATAATACCAGAGTCCACCCTTCAAAGCAGCCATTTTCTCCAGGTGAGCTGATCTCTGCCAGCTGGAAATCAGTTGTAACAGCAGATCTCCAGGCCTCACCTGAAGACTGGTAAACCTATTAGAAGGCCTACTTGAACCTACTGTAAAACATCCTAGTACCTCCTATTTCCTTTAATCAGTTTCATCACAGTATAAGTTACTATATGCAAGCATACTTGTGATGGAGACCACGTGACCATGCAGAGTGCTGATGTTCAAAGCAACGAATTCTTATGCTCCCAGGAGGACATTCTCTTCTGTATCCAGCCAGTCTTGAAAAACATTTGCAAACACCACCTCAGTAATTAAATAGGAGTATGAGGACAGCTAAAAACTTCTTTGGTTACTGAAGGCACCAAAGACCTCTGGTCAACAATTCCAAAAAAGGATTTAAAAAATCCCAATATTAAAACAAATTGATAAATCTGGTATAGTTAGGCAGAGGGTGAAGGAATAGATTTATATATATTTTTAAAATGTTTATTATAGAAGTAAAATAAAATAGAATGAGAATGGCAGAAAAAGATAACATATATAAAGAATATATTTCTGCACTGCGTGAGATGCCTGAAAGCTTGCTTAGAAATAGTTTTCTTGAGCATAATTTCTAGCAACTGGCTCCTAGTTCTTTTTAATTTCTAGCTTTTTCTAACTAATCAGGCAGCTAAATTTGTGTGTTTCAGGAGGATCAGGAATCCGTATTTTCAAAAGCTAGTAACTATGCCTTTTTTGGCCAATGGGAAAATGAGTTAAGATGGCCAATGATAAACAGCTAGTTACAGGGAATGTCATCTGTGAAAGATGGAAACCTCACCTAGGCAAGAAAGTGAGGTTTCTTCTAACATGACACATACAATGAGTCACTAACTGGAAAAATCAAAGGAATTCCAAGTTACCATGGAGTGGGGCAGATGTAGAAAAGTGAACATTTGTGTACTGGTGATTTCAGATAAAGAAAAAAGTCTTTTGGACCCTAGCAGTAAAATGATGTTTTGAAACAAGTTGACCAAACTTAAAATAATGGCTATTAAGATTAAAATGTCTATTAAAGATGATGCCATTAAAGATATTAAATAATGGCTATTAAAGACAACATTCAGATTTCATTACAAAACCTCTGATTGTCACATGGATATGAGTCATCCTGAAATCAGATTGGGTTGGTTTTTGTTTTTTTTAAATCCCATCTCTGATTCACAAAATTGGTACCCTTTGGCGATATCAGTGCCACATGGCATACATTATATACGCCTTGATTAAATTCTCTTACAGGCTTTTAGTTTAACAATCAGTTTAGGTTAAGCTCCAGAGTTAGTGGTGCTTACATTCCGCAGAATATTGTGAGAGACTCTGGAAAGCATTTGGTATAGGATTCAGAAATGCATTCTTTGTATGGTATTCTGCCTAACAGCTGTTTGAAATCAGTGGGAGTATTCACTTTTGGATGAGAGGCAGAGATAATTTATTTAAAGCAAAGCTCCAATGATTGCAAGATATATGCTTCTCCCAGATAACAAGTACCCTTTCCCCAAGAAGAGCAGTTTCATTTCCCCACATTACTAAAACCTTGTTCCAGGTGCTTATAGCAGAAAATAGTACTATCTATTATGTCAACAAGGGAATGGAGAAAACTTACGATCTGTGCTAGAAATAAAAAGAATTATGGACTTCAAACTGTCAGTTATCACATGGTCAATCAACTAAGGTGCACCACACCTCACAAGTCCTTGGGGGTTCTCCATCATGCAACTAGGCCTGGCCCATTGACCAACACTGCACAACTCAGCCAGACTTCCCCCAGAAAATGAGGGAAAGCTGAAAACAGGGGCAGATAACGAAGGGGCAGATGTTGGCTGATGGGTGGGAAGGAGAAAAGGATGCAGGGAAAGGGGGAAAGTTGTGAGAGCTGCAAAAGAAGGGAAAGAGAAAATAGTGGGAGGAGGTTAAATAAGATGCCCCCTTCAAGCCCCTGCAGGTCCCCAGCTTGTATCACCATAATTTATAAAATTCATACATTTGTTTTAGGTAATTGCATTCAGCTATCCAACCACTGAGTTCTTACTCTTTCTATATAACCATTGAATTCTTATTCTTTCTAAATACTCAGCATTAGCAAAATCAGGTTTGAAGCTTAGTGGTTTTGGGGCCTACTTCTCAGAAACATCAGATGAGATAACATTGCCAAGTTATGCCTGGCAAACTGGTGGGAGCCTAGGCAGGTAGCACCATGGGGCATGCAGAAGCATTTGCAACATGGCATCACTGGTTTCTCTCAGAAGTCATGCCACTTTAGGAATCAGCAGAAACTCCATTATAAAACCATAAACTTTCCAGTGATTCCTCGAGCTACATGCTGTCAGTGTTGCCATAGCTCCTCTGTGCCCCTTTCAAGGGAATAAAGCCATCAAACTGTCATTTTATACAGCATGCAGATAACAAATAAGGAGGCCATGCTGCACACAACACTGGTGGATTTTTCTTTTTTTTCTCCTGCAGCTGCTTTAAACAACAAGGTGTGCTAGAAGAATGCCTCATGCCACAGCAGAAGGCCCAGCAATCTTAAAATGATGTGGTAAATCTGAATTCTGAAACATCTTACCCATCAAAAGAACTGGGTGTAAAATACATACAGCTGTATTCTGCATAGGGTTGTATTGCCAGTCAAAAAAGATCTGTCTTGCTACAAAGTCTGCAAACGATACCTTAAACTGCTTCCAAAGTTGGAGAGTTCATTCCCTTAATCTTCCCTGGCACTGATGTTTTTCTCGCTATAAATGTTTGGATACTTCACAGTCCGACTGCACTGCCAGTGTTTTTTCATCTGCACCACATATTTCTCTTTCAAAATTTATAATCCATCCTGTAAAGACAACAAAAATGTTTAAATGATCTGAACTACATAAAACGAGCACCACAAAGAATAACAGTAGGGAAGATTTTTGATAACAGGAGTAAATTTAGATTAGAAGCATTAGCATTCAAAGTATCCTGGAGTCTAAATTCTGAGTACATCAAAATAAATGATAGAATAACTTCAATTGACCTGCTCAAAACCTATGCTTCAGTTAAGCATTCCAGTCTGCATTTTGCAGGTGGAATAAAGCAGATAGCTGGGTTGTTTGTGTTTTAACTGCCCGTTATCCCAGCTCAGGAAAGCACTCTCAACAAGATTATTGCACAATGGCACAATGCTGCCATAGCTCCTCTGTGCTCCTTTCAAGGGAGCAAAGCCATCAAACTGTCATTTAATACAGCATGCAGAAAACAAAGAAAATACCCATCTTTCCATAATATTTTTAATCCTAATGAAAATAGAGATACAATTGAAGACAATTAAAACCTCTTTTCAGACATGCTATGTACTGGGGACCATCTCTTCTTGAAATTTTCTCATTTAATTTTAGATACAAAAATTTAATTTGATACAAAAAACCCAGTTTATCTCATGCTGACATGTTTGACAGTGCTGTGAAAAAGAGGGGAAAGCACTCCAGCCATCTCACACATGCTTTTTTTCCTCTGCTGCAGGCAATCTATCCTTAAGATATATTACAAGTCTTGAGTCCTTATTGATAGATTGTGTGCTTGATAGGTGTACTGTATGTCCTAAAGCATTGTAGGGTTTCAGCAAAATTTCTCCTTAAAGGGTAACATATGACTAAACTCTTGACAGGACTGCTTGTTTGCTTTTCTTAGCTATGCACACAAGTGTTCCAAGTTGTCTGTTCTGACAGCACATGGAAGTTCTTGCTTTTGCAATCTCATTATCACTGAAGTCCTACTCTTGCTATTTCACCCTCCAGCCTAGTAGTAATGAAGTTCATATTCTCACTGAGAATAATTTGTCCTGGTATGTGTCTTCTCATTGCCTATATTCTTTGCAATAAGATCTTTTCATTTCACTACCAAGGCTTTACTTACATGCTCAAGCAATATATATATATATATATATATATATATATATATATATATATATATACACTTTTTATCTGATGCCTCTGTCATTCTCCATTCATTTTTGTCACCTATGGCCAGAAGGTTCACATGTTTTTCCAAGCATCTTGTTCAGAAGGCATCCAAGATCTGGTAATGGAAGTTGTTTCATATGAGTTTGTAAGCCAATATTGTCATGAAGCGTGGTTTTAGAAGCAGTTGGTTTATTATAATTCCCTCTGTTTTGCCAAGTTTCTGGCCCCTGGCATTTGAACATGAACAGACAGTGCATGTACAGAATGTTGAGCAGTACCACTACAATGTACTAGTACACAGCAAAACCCAGGGCTTTCCCTTAAATGCTTTCTTTGAAAACAATGGAGGATGTGAGCACCATCTTTGGGCACTCTGTACATGCACTGGTTCTGCTGGGCACACTGTACATGCACTGTCGGTGTTGTGCTTGCACCGCCCTCCCTCCTCTGGCTTGGATCTGTTGAACTGGCATTTCCATAGTGGCACTAGTTCTGCAGGGCACTCAGTATATGCAGTGCTTCCGCTGGGCTTGGGAAAATCCCCCCCTTCAGTTTATACTACAGAAACTCTCTTGTTCGACATCACCCTTTTCTTTCTTTCTTTTTTGCTGTTTGTTCCCCACCATTGGAAACACCTGGATACCTCCAGATAGATTCCCCATTGACTTTAATAGTATCCTAGAGTATAATGGAAATGGGGTGGGGAAATCACATTTTAAAAAACAAACAAACCTGAATCCAAATACCATATTGATTTGGAAATCAGGGTAGGTTTTTGGTTGTTGTTTTTTATAGGAATTCTGAATTTTTGGGGGTCCAATATATCCATATTCGAAAAATCCCAGATTTTTTTTGCATGCGCACCCCTAGTAATAACTTATTTTATTTCATTGCCAATGCAATCAAACTAAAGCATATATTCCCTCATATGCAAACAAAATTAGACAACACATTTTCTCATATGAAAAATAAGCTTAGAATTTAGGCACTGAAGGCAAAGGCAAACCACCCTGTAAAAAGTCTGCCGTGTAAACGTTGTGAAAGCAACGTCACCCCAGAGTCGAAAACGACTGGTGCTTGCACAGGGGACTACCTTTTTTTTACGCCACATACAGACAAAAAGATAAATTCCATTCTTTTGGTCTTGTTTGTGATCACTAAATGGAAAACCTGGCATAAGGGTTTTTCTGAAAATCACAGAATGGCAATGTGCAGTAACAGCTGGATCTGCTGTGTTGGCTGAATTCTGAAAGCTACATGTTGTGTTTCATTTAAAACACTAACTGGCTTCACAGTGAAGAAGGAAGGAAGAAAGTGTGTGTGTGCATATGAAAACATTTACAATTCTGATAAAGCTCCTTCTTCAATATTACAAGAAAACAGACCTTAACTGTTCAGTCTGAAATATGTGTATATTGGTCTTAAATCTGTTCAGCTGCAACAGTCTCAACCAAGAATCCCTGAAAATCCTTGTTGTTCTGTGAACAAAGGATCTGTTCCGAAGAACTCAACAGTCAAATTCCCAAGATTTTAACAGAGAAAACATAACTGTTAAACAAAGCTCTGAAACCTCTACCACTTTTAAAAAAAGTTCTACAGGAAAGTTCTTTAAGACAAATGCTAGTCATGCAAAGGAATCTAGCAAATGCTCAAAACCATCATTTTACTAGTGTGCCAGGTATATAAAATTATAGGGGCCATACGTAGGGGATCTGCAAGGACTCCATAGCAGAGTGGAGATGTGAGTGTGGACCTCCTAGATTAAAATCTGCAATACTAACCACCACACTACCCTTGATTTTGTGGGGTGGCTGCTGTTGAAAAGTAGCAAATGACCAGTCCTGGGAGAGTCATGTAAGTTGTGTAGTAATTTGTAAGCCAAAATGCTCTCAAAAGAGGTTGGGGAATTAACAGGTGGGCACCTTTGGCTTAAAAAGGATCTAGAATCTATGTATACAGGATTCCACTTCCAGAAATTATTGGAAATTTCCTGGGAGAAAATGGCTACCGGACTGACACTCCAAACCAGGGAGTCTGCATCTGCATAGTGCTCCTCCCCTTGCAATGGGTTTGGAGAAGCCAGCCTAGTGTGCCTTCTCCTCTTTTTAATCTAGAGACTTTGTGGCTCTGAGGGGGCCAGTGTTAGCCTGGCCCCTTTTTAGGGCCTGCTTGGAGTCCCTCCCTGGCTGGAGGACTCCCCCTATACAACGTTAAAAATAGAACAATCCAGGTTTGTGTACAATCAGCATAGCCTGTCACTCACTCTGAGTCTGTCCCTCAATGAGCCTTTTGCTTACTTGAAGGGGGAGGGGCCATCACAGTCTTGTGCTATACAATCCATTATACATGTCCAAATATTCCTTGGGTTTGGTTGGTCCTATTCAGAACTTATGCAGATGGACCCGATTACTTGTAATGCATGATGGTACAACATATTTATCAACAAATTTTAAAAACATAACCATAAAAATTGATGCCCCAGTTTTAATGAGCATTTGCACCCAGTTGAACCACTGCGTTTGGGTGCTTGTCATGTACCCCTGGGTACATTTGGACATCCAGACCTAACAATGGATCAGGCTGGATGGCCTGCTGGCATGTTGGAAGGAATACCCATGCGGAGGCTATCTTCTCCGAACCCATTGGCGAGTGCAGGGGCCTGCCCCTCGTTTCTGCCATTGATGGTCTTGTGCTGGGCTCCCTCAGGGTCCTGATACAGGTTCAGACTCTCTGGTTCGGCTGATAGACTACCTCAAAGCTGGCCCTCTCAGGGCTGGCCCACCTTCCCTTGTAAAGAATAGACTTGAAAATACATATACATATCCATGTCTAGTTAGAAATACCATTTTAGTGACATCTCCCACCTGGGAGATGGCAACTGTCAACTGGACACGTCACATATTTTACCAAGTGCTGCCCATGCTGGCAGCTGAGGCAGCATACAAGGGATGGAGGAGGGAATGTAAGCAAGGGTTTGAATAGGAGGGATTATGTAAATTACCCTTTCCATTAAAACAGACCTTCCATGTCTTTGTGTGTATTTTAGCCTCACCAGAAATACATGACATATTGATATTTGTAAAACACAATTTACAATAATATTTTGATGGTGGATTGGGAAAACACACAGTAATGCTCAGGCACTGTAATTGACAAACACTTCCCATCACGTGGCTCGGATCGGCTGAGATGGACCTAACTATTCTTCTCCCTCCAGGGACTCACGTGTCTGATCCAAACTCCAGATACTCTCACAAGTTGGCTTCTGAAAAGGATCTGTTCTGACACCCCGAGACCCTGGAAGGGGGAAATTTTTAGCAGGAGCCACTGTGCTTTGGGGGACAAGCATCAGTGCATGTCCTATTCTAATCCTCAGGGCCATTGGTACGGCCCTACCTTCTCTGGTAAAAAGGCAGACTCAAAACACATTGCCCCCCCAGGCGGAATAACGAGGCAGACACAAGGTTGGGTTAAAGGGCCACTTTATTAACTTAACGGCAAGGGCAAACATGGGGACAGGTCAAGCCAGGGGTCAACCGCGACCACCTCCTTGACCCGAAACTGGGCGAGCCCCCAAAGCCCCGGGTGTGAGCCAACCAAAACGGCTCAGACCCGGCCGGCCCGGCAACTTGATCACCGCTCACCTGAGCTCCGCCATCCCCACAGACAGCAGCCTGGGATGCAGACACTCAGCATTTGCCGGGATCCTCGGACTCCCTGGAGCCAACCTTGGGCCGTACAGCTTGCGGTTCCCCAGGAGAGTCATGCGCCAAATGGCGCGATGCTACGAGAGCTCACCAATCCCCAAAACATAATGCCAACCACAAACTGCCAGTGACCAATCTACATAAACAGCACCGCCGTTCCAAATGCCAACACCAACATCAGCAGTACAGGGTAGGCAAAAACACCCCCGAACCAGGCCAATCATTCGAGGGCGAAAAATTCCTACCCGGCCCCGTAAACAGGCGACCAGCCTGTGCCTGTACTGCTTGAAGGGCGGGCGGGCGGGCTGAGAGCGAATTTCCACTGCGTACTCAGGGGCGGAGGCAGCCTTTTAAGGCTGCCCCAGCCCCCTCCCTCAGGAAGATCTCACTGCCTCTCCACCGCGCGGGGAGGCAATGGGCGGCCCCCGGCCTCAGCAGTCGATGGACTGCTCGGCCGGGAAGGGGCCGAATTGCCCCCCCAGGCGGAATAACGAGGCAGACACAAGGTTGGGTTAAAGGGCCACTTTATTAACTTAACGGCAAGGGCAAACATGGGGACAGGTCAAGCCAGGGGTCAACCGCGACCACCTCCTTGACCCGAAACTGGGCGAGCCCCCAAAGCCCCGGGTGTGAGCCAACCAAAACGGCTCAGACCCGGCCGGCCCGGCAACTTGATCACCGCTCACCTGAGCTCCGCCATCCCCACAGACAGCAGCCTGGGATGCAGACACTCAGCATTTGCCGGGATCCTCGGACTCCCTGGAGCCAACCTTGGGCCGTACAGCTTGCGGTTCCCCAGGAGAGTCATGCGCCAAATGGCGCGATGCTACGGGAGCTCACCAATCCCCAAAACATAATGCCAACCACAAACTGCCAAGGACAGAGCCAAGCCTCAGCTTAGGCCGCTGTACCCCAACTACAAAACTCGAACCAGCCCTTGCCGCAAGTCAGTCAGAAACAACTGATTGCCCTTTTCCGACAGGTGTACCCCGTCATCCCGGTACAGTTCGGGCACACTCGAAAGAATCAAAGGATGGGGCACATAATCTCCCAGCCCCCCAAACAGGGCCTTACGCAAGGCCCGGTTGGCCTTTATTCTGGCCCGCTCCAAACCCTCAGGGTCCCATGCTGACCGCCAAACACGGCGCGGCAACATGGCCGACCACAAAATAAGGACCTCTGGCCAACGCTTTTTAATCAAAGCTAGGTCCGACTGGGCCTGAATCGAAAGGGCCTTGCCCTTGACCAAACCCAAGTCGTTCTCTCCAAGATGAATAACAAGAATCTGCGGAGGAGGGCCGACTAGCTCCCTGAACAACAGAGGCAGGAGCCCAGGCCACCTCAGTCCACGGCGGCCTTGCCAAGTGATCACCGCTCTGTCGCTCAGGCCCAGTTGTGAACCAATCGGAGTCCGACGGGCCTGGTGAGCCGCCCAAAAGACAATGCTGTGGCCACAAATCAGGATCCTCCTCCTTGAATCGCCAGCCACAGCCCCTGGAAGAAAAAACTATTAGAATTGAACGAGAATTAACACTTGACACATCACAGTTACTAAACTAAGGAGTAGCAAACGCCGGCCTTATGACCTGAGAGGTCTTATATAAGTACGATAAGCCCCTGACTTCCACCGACCGACTCGGCGAATATCTTCACTCCCATATCCAAGCGCCGCGGCTGTAGAAGCAGCGCCGATCCTGAAGGAGTGGGTACCAAATTTTTGATCACCGAGGCCCAGCAACTGCAAGGCACGGCTGGTGACAGCCCAAAATTGGTACTTTGTCAAGGGGGCCTCGTCCGCATGGCGAAAGAGCGGCCCATCAGATACGCCCCGCCATTCCATGTAATGTTTAAGCGCTGTAACTGGACATAACTCACTTTCAGCGCAGGTTCCAATCCTGACAGTACAGCCATGCTGCCTCTGATCCGTTTTTGAACGGCGGACCTTAAACTCCACCCGGTCACTGAACAAAGTGACATCCCTAAACTGCAGGGCCCTAGCGGAAACATCACTACGGGAAAGTGTAACTAGCTCGGATACCCTAAAGGCTCCAAAAAAGGCCGTCAATGAGGCGCTATGGAAAAGGGCCTCCTCATACGCTGACCCACAAACCCGGGCCCAAGAAGCGCGAAGCCCCCGCAAGATCAAAGGCGAAATAGGCTGCCTCCCGTCAACCCGAGGCCCCACTTCCCGAGACCAACCCTCAAACATTTTTTGGATGCGAAAATCCTTAGTGGCATCGCAATACCCCCCGGCCTTACTCATGAAAGCCAGGGCAGCCATCTGGCCTTTTATAGACCTAACCGACAAACCCCGCTGCTTTTGGTGCACGCAGAATTGCAACAACTGCTCGACCGGAACGGGCCACGCATCCGGTAAACCGGCCCCTTTCCTGAATGACCCAAACTGGCTGGCCGCCCGGTCATATGACCTCTTCGTGCTGGGCGCTATGGCCATATGAATCGCCCGGCTCACTTCCTTCCTCCAATCAGCCATAACTCCGCCGGGATGCGCTGGGGCAACAGGTCGGCCTCCGGGGCTAACTGACGGAAACGGTCCATCTGTTGGCGAGACAGAGCGTCCGCCACCCCGTTACAAATGCCAGGAACGTGCTTAGCTAGAAACAAAATATTTAATTTCAAACAACGTAAGGTGAAAACCCTAACTAGCCGCATAACAGCTGGGGACTTAGAGGTCAACCTATTGACAACATGAACGACAGCGAGGTTGTCACACCAGAAATGCACCGAGCAATTGGCCAGAGCTTCGCCCCAAAGAAATACAGCAACGACAATCGGGAAAAACTCCAAGAACGTTAAGTTCCGACACAACTCCGTGCCCAACCAATCCTGCGGCCATTGCTCGGCACACCAGTGCCCCCTAAAATATACCCCGAAACCAATAGAACCGGCAGCATCAGAAACTATCTGCAACTCGGCTTCCAGCTGCATATCCCTCCGCCAAAAGGAAATGCCGTTGAAATCCTGTAAAAATGTTACCCAAACCTGAAGGTCTTCCCGCATATTCCTAGTGACACGGGCAAAGTGGTGCGGCAAGCGAAGGTTAACCATGCCCTCACAAAATTGCCGTAAAAAGGCCCTGCCCGGGGCCACCACTTTACAGGCAAAATTCAAGTGGCCTACGAGCTGCTGTAGCTCCAACAAGGTGACCTTGCGCTTAACCAAAACCGCTCGGATCCGTGTCAAAAGGCTCACTCGCTTGTCCTCAGGTAGCCTGGAAAACTGGCGTACCGTATCAAGCTCAATGCCCAGAAAAGTCAACACCGTGGTAGGACCCTCGGTTTTTTCAGGAGCCAACGGAACCCCCAATTCCGTAGCCAAGTCCTCAAAAGCCGTTAACAAAAACAGGCACTGCCCTGAATCCGCGGGGCCCACAAAGAGAAAATCGTCCAAATAATGAACAGTGTCCCGAATTCCCGTCTTAAACCGTAAGGCCCACTCCAAAAAGGAACTAAAACGTTCAAACGCAGAACAAGAAATTGAGCACCCCATAGGAAGAGCCCTGTCCACATAATAACATCCATCAAACGCAAAACCTAGTAATTCAAAATCCCTCGGGTGCACTGGGAGGAGGCGAAAGGCCGATTTTATATCGCACTTTGCCAACTCAGCACCCAGCCCGCACCGCCGAACTATCTGAACCGCTCGGTCAAAAGAAGTATATTTTACCGAACACAGCTCAGGTGGGATAGCATCATTCACAGATCGACCCCTAGGGTAAGAAAGATGGTGAATCAACCGGTATTCACCAGCTGCTTTCTTAGGTACCACTCCCAAGGGGGACACCCGCAAGTTCGGCAGGGGAGGAGACTCGAACGGACCTAATACACGGCCCTCAGCACACTCTTTACCAATCTTTTTCCTAACAACACTTTCCAACCCCTTGACTGAACGCAAATTGGAAGCGAAAAAAGAAATACGAGGGCCCTCGTATGGAATTCGAAAGCCAACTGAAAACCCTTCCGCCAGGTAACGAGCGTCATCCCTATGGGGATAAAATTCCAGCCACCGCCTAAGAGCCCTCAGACGAATGGGACTGGGGCCCTTTTGGAGGGTGTTGCCCGGTTCCGCCACCGGTCCGCTTATTGGGCCATCTCTGTTTAGATCGGGTGCAGGCCGAGAAGGCGTGGGGGCCCGCACAAATCGGGCACTCATGTCGATATTTGCAGGCCTTCCTGGAGCAGGAACCTTGGGAGGTAAACTCCCAGCAAAGCAGCCGTGGCTGAACCGACTGCCCCGCGGCTGCGCGGGCCCCAGGAAAGGTCGTTACTGCTGACTTTTGCACCAAATGACCACTGTCAGATCGCTCCCCAACATTCGGTTTCGCGGGTGCCATGAGCTGCAGCCAAAGCTGCTGGTTAATCTGATTCCACTGAAGGAAAGGGTTAACCGCCGCGCGCATGCGGAACTGCTCATCATACTGAAGCCAAGCCCCGCCAGCAAAATCATTGTACGCCCGATATATTATATCGCAGTACTGAAAAAGTGGCGCTGCTCTCCACGGTTGGGCCCTGGCAATAACGCCCGCATAAATAAGAAACCCGGGCAGCCAATTTGCCCACGTTCTATCTACCTTACGACGCTTGAGCTTCTCCTTGTCTTTCTCGTCAAGCTCGTCTTTTGATTTCTTCTCCAATTCCCTATACAACAAGCTGAATACATCCACGTATTCACCTTTAAGGATTTTTTCCCTGGTCGCCGCAGTTAAATGGTCGCCCAGAGGCATGGCAGGATCCCCAAAGGGCAAAGCATGAAAATCCAAAGAACCGTATGAAACAGGCGGGTGAGATGGGAACCCCCAGATAGCACCATGATGCCCGGACAACGGTGAAGACACCGCCGGGACCTGCTGCCATCCCCATGGCAACACACTTAATGCAGGGCCCTGACTACCGGTTCCAAGACCGCCCCCATAGCCATCATTTCCAGGCGCTAGCCCCCAAGGAAAACAAGGACTCTGAGAGGCCGGCCCTGCCGAGGAAGTACCAGCCTGCGACATAAGAGTGGGAGCGACCTGCTGCCCAAAATGTGGCACTGTCGCATAATTGGCACCTGAAACCTGGGGTACGCCCGCCGGCTTGGAAGTTGAAGCTACGTTGGGCCCCCATGGGCCCCAAGGCCAGGCCAATCCCTGCTGGGGCACGGGAGACTTACCTTCACTCAAAGGAGGCACAACCACCACAGCATCTGGCTCCTCGCTCTGCTGCTCTTCCCGAGGCGCACCCTCCTTCGACTCACCACTGCTTCCTCCAGCTTCCTGCAACACAGAAAGCCGAGCCAGCACCTCCTTCTGAAAGGAAATGGTGGCCGCTCTACCGGATCCCAACAAACCGGTGGTCCTCCGGGAAGGGCCAGCCAGACCCCGGGCCTCCTCCAATGCCGTAAGTTGAGCCATAATGGCCTGCCTTGTCTGCGCCTCGTCCCCCTCGTCCTGCGGGGGCGCTTCTGGGAGCGGCCTCTTAGCTGGCTTTTTAGCAGGCTGCTTCCCTTTCCTGTTGCCCTGCCCCTTCTTAGGACCCATTTTTTTTTTTTGGAAGAGGAGGGGCAAGCCAACTACCCCTAGAAAGAGGGGGGGGGGGTGAAACAGTACCCACAGATGCCCGCGCACCAGCTACTCACTGCGCTCCCTAACCCACTCTGTATGGCCTGCAAAGGCCTGGCAACAAGGAAAACAGGGGGGGGGGGCGTTAGCAACAGCAACCTTAGGCCAACACAGCCTCCACGGCGCTAGCGCGAGCTGTGTCGTTGTCTGAGAGTCAGGCCAGAGAGAGGGGGGGGGGGTGGGCGCCAAAGACGCTACCGCGCCGCACCAAGAATAGCCCACCGGCCTACACGAGGCCTACCGCGGCCCCGACAGCTGAAAGAGCCACCCCCAGCCGTTTAAGGCGACGCGCGCCCGCAACCAGCCTCCACGGTCCGACCGCGCCTAAACAGGCGCGGGAAGCAGGGAAGTGGCCTGAGCACCAGGTAAAACAAAAGGGGGGGGGCCGTCAAACCGCTCCTCCGAAGACGCCCACTCCTCCGATCACCCAGCAGAGATGCCGACCGCCGGGAGCCGCTGCGTCACACCGCCGATCAGCTGTTTCCCCGGGAAACTCTTTCAAGGCGCGTGACGCACGCCGAAGACGCCTCGCTCCAAACGGCCTACAGTCAGCCGGTAGGTGACTGCGCCGTCTGAGAGCGAATTTCCACTGCGTACTCAGGGGCGGAGGCAGCCTTTTAAGGCTGCCCCAGCCCCCTCCCTCAGGAAGATCTCACTGCCTCTCCACCGCGCGGGGAGGCAATGGGCGGCCCCCGGCCTCAGCAGTCGATGGACTGCTCGGCCGGGAAGGGGCCGAATAACTACAAACTGGGGAAAGAACTCTATTTCCCATCTTCCTTTGCATCCGGGTGCTGGGTTGTAGCATGTGCAGAGTGTGACAATGCAAATGTCCCAAGCCTGAGGTAATCTGGGAGTAATGATTAGGATAACCATTAGCCAAAACAACCGTGATTAGAGTGCAGAGGCCAAGGAAGAGGATCTTAAGTAGTTGGAAAAGGAATAAAGGACTAAATTTGTGAGGAAGCAGTGGTTGTGCTGACCTAGCTATAACCAAGAGGTTAGTTGGCGGGAAAAGGCTGTCGTGAAAAAGTTGTCGATCTCCGCTCCCTGGTTCGGCTACACGCCTATCTTGTTCCCTTTCGCTCTGATGCGATCAAGGGTTGCATTTCCAGATGGCTCTGTGGGTCAGGACAGGTTCTGTTCAGGTGTCAACCTTGGGCGCCGTTGGGTAACTTCCCCCTGTTTCCAAGTCCAGTTGGTACTTAAGGCTCATAGAGCGCTGGGGAAAACCACGAGTCCAACAGCTTGTTATGCGTTGGCTACTTGATTTCTAAGAGCATTCGGAGTTTGGCAAATCCCAGCCTTCAACGCTCTTTGGTTCAAATCCCCACACAGATCTAGGGCTTTTAAGCCCTCTATATGGTAAAAGAAAGAATAGGCATATATTAAAAAAAAAAAACCCTTAATCCCAAGGTCTTTTGTTTAAGACCCAGGTCAAGTGAAACAAGACAAAAATACAAAAAAAAGAGAGAAAAATTCTGGGGAGAGAATACAAGGTCAAGGCTATTATGATCTCTTCTCTAGTCCAGATGGGGACTGTGAATTGGAGGTCGCATCCCAGAATAGAGGACAGATTGCAAAAGCATCTAATTACTCCTGGCAGCATAGGCTGAATTTGGAAGGTATTAATGATTACATAATCACAAAAAGTCCTCACACACGCACACCCCTTTCCTAAGTAAACAAATGTGGAAGTGTTCTCATGCCTCAGGGTGTAGTGGCATTCTTGTGGGGAGTCTCTTAGGGGAGTCAAGCAGGGGTGGTGTGCCTTTAAGGTTTGCTCTTCACAAATGAAACCCAAATTATCCTTGTGCACACACACATGCATGCATGCTCACTGCTTCCCATCCCCTTCCAGTAGATCTAGCCCATTTATCTGAGTCTAGAGAATATAGAACCTCATTTGGTCCTATTTGCAGTCCTAATGGAATAATGGGATGTACATAGAAAAACCTTTTTACATGAGGCATTGGGAGAAGTCTTAATTCCTGAGTCCCTACTAGGAAAGAAGTGTTTACCAGCATCCACCATGGTTCCAGTTCCAATTCAAGGTCTGTAATTTTGGGTCTTATCAGCTGCTTAATCTCTAAAGGGATATGTCCTTTGGTGGCTTGCCTGATCATACCCATAGCCATGGCCAAATTCATAGACTGGGCTTGGGTACACGCTAGTGCCAAAGACATATTACCTTGAAGGGATTGAGTTCCTTTTAATAAGAGAGCAAAATCTCTTTCAATTTGCCTTTCCCAATCAACCAAAATTGAACTAATGGAATGCTGGACTTCAGATATCGTGTGAAACGAATCATTAATGGGTTTGCCCAACTGAGACATGTATGAGGTGGCATCAGCAAATTTATTAGCCAGAATTTCAATATTCATGGAATCTAGCACAGCCATTCCCCCAGTGACTGGCACAAGCCAGTCTCCTACAGACCGTTTAGATCTGTGATGGGTTTTTCCTGCCCACAGCTGGAGCCATGCCTTCCAGCCTTTGTTTCTGGATTCCAAGTATGGAGCGCATTGAGGTAGCCATTCCATAGTGTTCAGCCCAGTAAGGCTGACACAGATTTCCTTTAACAGCATTTGGGGTTGAATTAAGACCTGTTTCCTTATGTCCCTTTTCACAACGTATGAGCCAATTACATGGGAGCTGGTTTCTAGGAGAGTCTCACTGTTGGCTATCAATGGGTTAAATTGTAGCTGCGTGAGACTGGAGGTTCCTACTGTCAATGTATATTCTCCTTCCTCAAAAAGGAGTTCTGTGCCGAAGGTTCTTAATTTTGTAAATTTCATGGCAGCCAAACGTTTCCCATTGCATAGATGGTTTAGCATCAAAAACCAATCTGGAGGGCCCTTCTCCCTTGAGTTCATTCTTGGTAATTACCCCAGTCTGATCTTTCCACATGGTCACATTATATTGGTATGCCCTTCCTTTAGGTGAGCTTATGGAAAGGGCTACCTTTTGGGACTCTCTGGAGCCAATTGTGACTATCAGTTTAAAGGGATCCCCTGCTTTCCATACTGCGGTTGACACAATAGCTACATCGCAGTATGGTCCCATGTCCTCTAGAAAGTTGTCAGAGGCTGGAGTGGCGCTCGGGGTTACCTTTAGATCTTTTAGTGGCAATTTGTGTGGGCCTTTTGGGACGTACGTGCAATCTAATGGCACCAAAGGTCTTCCTGTATCAGCATGAGAAAAACAATACAATTCCTGCACATCTGCTCTTGTTCCTACACACAGTAAAACAAGATCTGGTGGTCTAATTCATTCTTTATCACAACTACGGAAATCATGACTACTTGTGGGAAGCAAAATATCATTTTCATTGTAATTGGACTTAACAACTTTACACAACATGAGTTCTTGATGGTTCAGACCATTTTTACATCTCCAACGAGAGAAGGGGACCACCGTTTTGTTTGTTAAACAACTTTGTGGACCTGTGACCAAAAACATAACACACAATGACCACCATACCAATCTCACCTTTCCCTTCTCGATCTCTTTTTTGATATAACTCCCCATAGTGTGCACCTGGGGATAAAATGACAAAAACTACGCTGTTGACCACCATTTGGTCATTATAGTCTAGAGATAGTAGAGGGAGAAAGAAGACAGAGATGGGTAAAAATAAAAAAAAAATTGAGTGTAAGTTCTCATGTTTTTCTGTTTGTCTCTATCACACCCCCCATAGATTTCTGTGTACATATCCATATATATCAGAAATCTCTTATCACTAAATTCTTCAGCTTGCATCAAAGGTCATGAATGTGTCTCCTATTGAGAAATCCACTAAATCTGGGCAAAGCATGACTAAGATTTGTTGGATTTCTACCCTCTCAGGAGGTTGCATGGTTTCTGGCTGCTGAAGCTGGGCTGTTATCGTTGGGCACTTTCCCTTTCCATTCTTTTAGCTGGGAGCAATGGAAATATTTGTGCCAGGTTTCTCCGTTCTTCCTGGTAATTGCCACTTGGTATACAGGGGGGCTAATTCTTTGTGTGATTGGGACTGAACCTTGCCACTTAGCCTCCAAGGAATGCTCGTCTTGTAAGAATTTCCTGTACAGTACCAGTTGCCCGGTGTCCCATAAGCAAGGATTTTTAACCCAGCCCAACTTCTGGTTCATGTGGAGCTGTGCCTTTCCTAGCTGTTTTGCTACTTCCATATGGATGTTGTGGATTTCAGCAATTAAGGATTGCACCCATGCATCGTTCACTACCACTGGCACCAGATCAGATGGAAGTTGTGTTTTGAGCCAGAATGCTTCTGGCAACACCATTTTCCTTCCTGTCATGACCATGTGCAGTGTGTGGCCGTGCACAGCAGTAGTTCCCCTGATAGCCATGAGGATGATTGGGAGCTTGTCATCCCAATCCCTGCCTGAGGATTTAACTACTTTGCATAGAGCTTCCTTGATGGTCCTATTAGTCCGTTCAATGGCACCAGATGCTTGTGGGTGCCCAGCAATATGAAATTGCTGCTCTACTCCAAGGGCTTTACAGAGTTCCTTGGTCACTTCCCCAATGAAATGTGAGCCTAGATCGGAGTCCATGACTCGGGGGGTCCCCCAACGAGTCCATAAGTGATTGAACAGAATCTTAGCCGTGGTAGCTGCTGTATTGTATTTGCATGGGAATGCTTCTATCCATTTACTGAACAGGTCAATCACAGTGAGGCAGTACCTGTTTCCTCTAGCAGTACGAGGGAGGGGGCCAATAAAATCAATTTGTATACATGCCCAGGGCCCTTCTATCCTCTGGTGTTGAATGGGAGCTTTGGGGCCAGTGGAATCAGCATTTACCATGGTGCACACTAGACAATTATTTACCCATTGTGCAACCTCTTAGCGCATGCCTGGCCACCACCCTGTTTCTCGCACCCATTCCAGAGTTAGATCCTTCCCTCTGTGCCCTTGCTCGTGTACAAACTTGATTAAGTCACCCCTGTCTTGAATCAGCACAATCAAATGTTGTTCTCCTTTGTTATCAACTGCCTAGTAAATCCCGTCACGCTGCTCTATCCTATATCTGTCTGTGCTGTCCTTCTGGGCTTGGGCTAGCTGGATTACTTCAGGGTCATCTTTCTGGAGCTCTGCCAGGTCCATTAGGATCTCCCACTTTTTGCTCTGCATTCTGGTTGTGACTGGGTGCAGAGGAAAAACCGGAGGAGAGCGGAAAGGGTTTGTATCTGCAAAGGCGGCTTCCTTAGCGATAGCATCTACCCGATTGTTCCAGATGCTAACTTCAGTGTTATTCCTCTGATGTCCCTTTACATGCGTAACATGAGTAGGGCTCATCCTAGCTTCCACCTTGTCCGCTACCTGGATCTATTTCTGAATGTGTGCTGCTGGTTTCCCCTCACTGTTTTTCTACTCTTGCTGTTTCCAGATGGGAAGCCAAACTGTTACTGCTTTCACTGCCCAGTGAGAGTCAGTAAAGATCGCCAGTGGAACATCTAGATGCTGAAAATTGAGGATAGCTAGCACAGCTTCCACTTCTGCGGGTTGACTGGAATGAGGGCAGACTGTCCCTTTAAGGACAGAGGAGTCCTGTACCCTGATGGCTCCATAGCCAGTTCGAGCAGAGCCATCAACGTGGAAGGAAGACCCATCGCAGAACCAACACACAAATCCCTTTTGTTTGGCTTCTGTTAAGGACATTCCTCCCGTTACTGGCCAGGGTGCATGTTGCACAATGGGCAACAGGCACTTGTGCTCTTCCCCAGTTACTATGAGACCATATGGGGAGGGAGGCTCTTTTTGTTCCTTCTGAAAGTCTACTCCTCTGTTAGTCAATGCTAGTGTCCACTGGGCAATACGTTGGTTGGAAACCTGCCCATCTTTTACTTTCCCTGACAAGATGTACTTAAGAGGAGAATGTGTGGTCTGCACTACTACTCTGGCTTCCCCTATGATGAATTCCCAATGAGTAAGGCTCCAAACGAGCGCCAGACAGACTTTCTCACACGGGGAAAACTTTTCTTCTATAGCAGAAAGGTTCTGTGAAGCATAAACCATGACTCATTGAGTTCCTTTCTGCTGCTGGATCAGGGTGGGGCCCAAGCTGTGTTCGGAGATAGCCAATTGAATGTAGAAGGGCTGTGTCACATCTGGGTGCGCAAGAGCAGGAGCTTTTGCCAGGCTCAACTTAAGCTCTACAAAAGCGTTCTGCTGCTTGGGCCCCCAGTGCCAAGCCACATCCTTTTTCAATAACTCATAAAGAGGGTGTGCTTTCTCTGAAATAGTTCAATGAAATCTCTGGAAAAATTGAAAGTTCCCAGTAGGGCTCTCAGTGAATGAGTGTCTTTGGGAGCGGGGAGCTTGGAAATTACTTCTACTCTTTGGGAATCTGGTGTTCTTCCTTCTGCCCCTAGAGTTATTCCTAGGTATTTCACCTCAGTTTGCACTAATTGAGCTTTTTTACAGCTTGCCTTGAACCCAGTTTCCTGAATGATACTGAGCACTTCCTCTGTGACTTCACGGACCTTTTGTTCTGTTTCTGCGTGTATAAGGGCGTCGTTTATGTAACTTAACACGTGGTCCTTTGAATCAGGTTGCAAGTGGTCCCACATCTGCACCACATATGCATGGCAAATTCTGGGACTTGAGTGGAAGCCCTGGGGTGTCCACTTGCAGACGGACTGCTGGCCGCAAAAAGTGAACGTGAATTTGTACCAGCAAGACACATGTAAGTGGATAGAATAAAACGCATTGGCCAGGTCCAAAATGCTGTAGAACTTAGACCCTGCAGCGATGGCGGCCACGATTTCATTGTATTTGGCAACCATGGGAGCAACTAGAGGAGTGACGGCATTTAAACCCCTGAAATCTACTGTCATTCTCCATGTAACCCCGTCTGCTTTCAAAACTGGCCACAAGGGGGCATTGCAGATGGATTGCATCGAGAGAATGACATCCCATTTTAAAAGTCCTTCAATGCTTTTCCCTATGCCTGCCTCTGCTTTGGCTGGGTATTTGTACTGGCATTGCGGAGGGGGATCCTTGCCTTCTATTAAGACACAAGCTTTCTTTACGGTCCCACACTCGACTTCGTCCATGATCCATACCCCGGGAAACCTTTGGACCCATTCATCACTAGTGAGGGGTGCTAGTGGGAAAGGTGCTTTTAGAGCTGAGTACTGGTGGATAGCATTAATGAATTCTGGCCGTCCTGGGATCTGCCATAGGAGACAGTTGGCCAGATCAGTGGTTAGCTTATTCCTTTTTAGAAAAGGGGTCCTATCATGCCATCATCTTTGCCCTGATTGCTACAGGATTTCATGACAGCTTGAAGCTTGCCTATGGCTACTGGGATGTTTTTCCAGATAGGTGAGGCGTGACTACCACCTGCATATCCTGACAATTCCATAGTCTTTTCAGTTTGAGTCCCTTGTGATACCAGTCTAGGATGGAGCACATTGATGGAGGCTCCAGTATCCACTAGCAGAGTGTCAGGTTTAATATTCCCTGGGGCCCCAATGTCTGCCTTTATCATTCGTCTCCCCCACGCATCAGGCTCTAATTTAGCTATGATTCCATTGGGGAGATCAGTGGGCTCCGGGCATCCCTAGCACAAATCCAGGTTTTGGGAAAAGGGGTTGTGCAGGCAGTTCTGTGTTTGCACAACAGCCATGGGATTATGAGGGGCTGGAGACAGAGGGAGAGGAGGTGTTGATGGTACCGGGCTTCCTCTTTAATTTAGTATCTGTGCTTGTCGCCAAAGCAATACTGAAGTGGCTGCCTTGTCATATGGCTCCATATTTTCTCCCGCATTAACCAAGAATCTCCAGACCTCCCTTCTTTTATCCCTTTCAGCCTGGTTTTGCTGACAGACTGCTCTTAAGTCTGGGTACAGACTTTGCTATGGTCCAGGTTGATTGCTTCCTTCCTGGAGGGTTTTTGGGGTCCCCTGGTTTGGTATTTCTACGCCTTGGGGTGCACTGCTATTGTTCATGAAGGGATTATTGCACTGAACGTTAGCAAGCTGCTTGCATTTCCCTGACTTCCCTCCTTGTTTTGATTGGCCCACCCCTTCCCGCTCTTATGTGGTGGAGCCTCTCCAGTGTTGGGCAAGGAGTTTTGAGTGTTGGCTTGCCTCTTTTGGTACTGGGAATGAGGTCCATTGTTGGCATACGTCACAGTGTGGACGGCCTCCTTTCCTTTTTCTTTCTTCCCAGTTTTACTGTACCTCTTCAATTTGTTTATGAATTTGCTAACATGTATTATGTTAGCCTCCAGGTTGTTCCACTCAGGGTCTCTAACGTTTCCTAGACCTAGTTGCTGCTGCGTAAGCATGTTAAGACCCATAATGACATCACTGACAAATCCCTTGTTATGGTAGTCAGGGTCTGCATTTTCTGTAGGGAATATTAAATATGCTGCCGCTGCTAGGAACTTTGTTAGCTAGTCAACTGGATCCTTGTCAAGGCTCTGTACAGTATGATGGTGGAGGTATTTATAGTATCTCCATCCCACGTGGCAGATATTATTTCAGCCATCCATTCAAGGGTCGAGAGGATGTTAGCGTCCCTGCAATCTATGGTTTGTTCTATGGCAGTCAATTCCTGACCTGTTGCAGCTACTTTCAGGATCTGATTCAATTCATTAATTGAAATGCCCGGATATTGCTTCCAAGACCGAGCCATCCACATGATTGATGTGTCTCGGGTATATGGTCCTAGAAACTGGTGTGCCATTTTGATATCTTCCAATCGCCAGGCTCTAGTTTCCCTCACCACTTTTACAGACTCAGATCCGTCCTCCTTCCTAGTGGTAGTTTTCCAAGTAACCACTGGACGGACTGGGGCTGCCTGTTCTATGCTGTGAAACTCAACCTCCTCGTCCTCCCCAGATTCTTCATCAGATGAGAAATCATAAAGTGCAGAGGGCGAAATTGCCGAGATCAGAGCTCCCTTCACCTCTAATTTCTTTTTGAGTTAATCTATCTCCTTTTTACATGCCTTGTGACTAACTGTGTCACGTGCCTTTTTATTCTTTTCTGCCAAATACTCAGCAGCATGCTGTAGCTTGCTCTCTTGTGCTTGGCTGTCTTCGAATTTGTGCTCAAATTTAGCTACTTGTTGCTGTGCCCGTTTTAATGCCAGCAACGTGTCTTGTTGAGCAGTGGTTAAGATGCGCTTGTCCAATTTAAGCTGGGTCACCTCTTCTTTTAAGTCCTGATTCTCTATCTCCAAGCTATTATTTTCTTGCATAATTTCTTGGTTGTAATTGTCATGGGCCCTTTCCAGGTTTGATGCGCTTGTCCAATTTAAGCTGGGTCACCTCTTCTTTTAAGTCCTGATTCTCTATCTCCAAGCTATTATTTTCTTGCATAATTTCTTGGTTGTAATTGTCATGGGCCCTTTCCAGGTTTGGGATCTTATTCTGGGCTTGGGCCACTTCCATCTCACATGTTTTACACATGTTCTGTTTCTCAGCTTCATGACTTTTACACATCTGTTCTGCCTCTTGTTCTTTCTGCTCCAGCTGCTCTTGCAGTTGTTTAATAACAGTGGAGCTATCCTTTAAGGCTGTGAACAATCCCCAAGATACAAAAAGGTCTCGCTTGTTGGGGCTAAGCTTTGCCTTTGTGCAATGGTTTTGGAACGTATCTTGGAAGAGTTGGTAGGGATCAGGACTTGTAAAAGATCCCTTTAACCATGGGTTACTTCCCTTCTTCACAACCCATTTTTCTAGCTTTAAAAGTTCCTTTTCTTCTTTCACAAAGAATGCCATGGTAAACACGTGGGTTGGTTTCTTGGGAAACAATGCCCTACACTAAGGTCGCTTGCGGTAGCAGAGTGGACCCCAGGACTTTTGGGAAACAATGCCCTACACTAAGGTCACTTGCAGTAGCAGAGCAGACCCCGGGACTTTTAGAAGTTGATGCCCAGAAGAAGCTGATCTGTTAAACTCGCCCAGCCCTGGGACTTTTCTCAGTAGGTGCCTAGTAGAAGCTGATCCATTAAACTCGCCTAGCCCTAGGACCTTTTCTTGCCTAACAGTGTGTGGATGCATGTGTAGTGTACACGTGCATGTGAATGTGTATAAGGAATACGGTGCTCAAAGTAAAAAGAGAAGGGGGAGGGGTCTCTATTCATTCTTAAACAATCCTGACCTATCTTCACTTTCCCTCCCCAGATAGACATGTTCAGGAGGCCTTGGGAAGTGGCCGGACTTCACGTGATTCTCCCCTTGCGTTCCAGTCAGGCTCAGCCCCTGTACAGGCGGTATCTGGCCCTCTGGGTGTGGCTAGAGAATCAGCGCTGAATGATAGAGCGGGAGCAGCCCAACCCCACAATATAGAAATGCAATCTAGAGCCATCCACACAAGTCACAATCACTCATACATTCACACAACAGCCTAGCTAGCAAGATTTCTGGATGGTGTACTCCCACTTGTGGTTGTCTGAAGACACGCGTGTGGACTCACATATATTCAGACAGCTAGGATTCTGCCCAAGCTTTCTCCACCAATATCTGTAAGCCAAAATGCCCTCAAAAGACGTTGGGGAATTGACAGATGGGCACCTTTGGCTTAAAAAGGATCTAGAATCTATGTATACAGGATTCCACTTCCAAAAATTATTGCTAAATTTACCAAGGACACTAATTAAGTAAAACAATTATGATTTTATTACAGAAAAATATAGAACACACACATACAAAATAATACAGACACATACAAGATAATACAGACATACAGACCTTATACAAGTAGAGATAAATGCATATAGGTAACATCAGGATGGACAAACAGGGTGATAATTACCGATCGTAGTCTTCAAGGAAGGCTCCAATGGTGACAAACGAGGACAATGGGGAAGGGAACCCTCAACTGGCCAAGAATTGGGGATGTATCTAAACAGCAGGAATGGGGTACTGCTAGATGCACACCTGTGGGGAGCTGGGTCATAGGTTATAAAGACTGCCTCGAGCCCCTAGGGGATGGGAGGTACAGGGGCAGATGACAGGTGGTCAGCTGGTACATGACCTCAGAAAAAGGGGAGGCTCTGCAATGACCATAAGGGCTGGACTTATGCGGTAGCCAATAGCCAGTTTATTGGGGGCACATGATTGGATGCCCATAGCTGGCCAATGAGCAGACCTGGCCCTGGTTACCTGATTGAACTCCCAGGTAACAATGGGCCAAAAGGAGGAGGCTCCAGGATGACCATTAAGGGAAAGAATGGGTGAAATTATTGGGTTGGAAGTGATTAAAAGGCTATCAAAACTTATCTAAAAGGTGACAATAGATGGCCAGATTGCTACCTAAGGTAACACCCGATCTATACAAAGAAACTTGGCTCTGAGTGAAGATGTTCTTCCTCTTCTTCATTCCTCTACTGGCACCATCCTTTGTCTTGGGTTCCGTTGGACAAAGGCTTTAGGCAATCTGACAGGATCCACGCCTAAGATAAGCTTGATTGCCTTATGCATAGGTGACATCTGTTGAGTATGTGAGCCTCCCGCTTCGCTGTAATGGAGTCTGGCACTGCAGGAAGTTAGTTGCTGGTGATGTTAGCCTACCAATATAGATTCTATGGTCAAGGCTGGAAAGGAGTCTGCCTGGACAGTTCCTGGTGGCGCAACTTCTTCTGCTGCAATGGCTGAGATGGTGATCGCACGGAGCGACTGGAAACCCATCTGTTCTCCTGGTTAGCACTCTTCCAGAGATACGGAGTGCTGCTGCAACATTGTGGCTATTAGTACTCATAAGTGCCTTACAGTCTGGTAGACAAAACCCACATTTTCCTGGCAGATATGTGTGTTGAGTCTCCAGGCACCCTGGCAACCAAACGGGTGACTACAATGTTCTGAAATTAGGGGTCTTTTTCTCACAAACTAGTTGCCTGGTAGCTGATTACTTGGTGGCCTCCCTCAAAAACCAAATAGTCCTGGAAATGGTCCTGCCCCCTCCCCCAGACTTCTGTGGACAGAAACTAAGGCTTGAAAGCCAGCAATACTGTCGTAGTTGCCTAGCAATGGACACTAAGGGGATTCATTTCTTCAAGCTACAAACACTGCTTTTGTTATTTGTAGGAAGAGATGGTAGATTTCAGATTTAGGTATTTCTTTCAGGTCCATAGAAAGATCTGTCTTGTCTGTCTGTGTCTCCAGTCTCTGGATCAAGTGTTCATAGGTTTATGTTCCATTCTAGCAGATTTTTTTCGGGCTGGTATCAAAAGCCAAGATTGCATATTTCATCAAGATACCCTAATAAATGGGCAAATTGCATTTCATTCTAAATTTATTGGTTGTCCCAGTTGCATTATTTTTTTAGGTTTTAAATTAGCTTTTACAGTTAATTGTTTCCAGACCATGACAGCTACCATGATAGCTGGCCAATATCTTCAAATTCCTTTGGTCCTGCCATTATGTATCTGTGGTGCTTCTAAATGAGAACATCTTTTACCTCATGTGCTATTCCACCTCTTGGAATCATGTCATAAATTTATTGTAGCCATTCTAGCTCTGTTGTGGGGAAAAACAACCTTTATTATACCATTCAGAGTGCTATGGAATTCATAGGCACTGGAAACCTAGTACTTAAAGCAAATGTGAACACAGATGAGAGCACATTATCATGCCTATCCTCTGGCAGTGATAGTGGCAAAGCAAGCTTGCTTTTCTGCTACCATTGCATCTGCACAATGCCATTCAGCTGAGCTTTTTTGTGTTGTGAAGTTTTTATGTCAGGCCCCGGAGGAAGCTGACCTGGAAAACATACAAGTCCACTGTGATTTGTTTGCAATGTATTTTGCAGATAAAATTGCATGCCTTTGTCATGATAGATACCACAGCTGGATTGGTTCAATATCAGGATATTATCAGAGCATAGTCTAGTTCTAGTATTGTGGATGACTTTCAGTTGGTGTGGCCAGATGAAGTTGTCAAGGTGCTTTGAAGTTTGCAGCCCATCATATCCAGTTTTGACCCTTGTCCCTCATGGCAATGTTATGCTAGGCTGGCTCAGTTGACTGGCTTCAGTAGGTAATAAATGCTCATATCTCCTCTGTGGTTTATATTTTTACATCCATGTGCTGATTATACATCAGGAAAACAGAAACTTTTTGATCCCATGTTTATTTTACTTTTGGCAAAATAAATATGACTTTCTGTGACCTTGGTTGATGACCAGTTGTTCAATACTTTTCTGGCAATCATTAAGATTGTAAAGTATTTGTGACGTGCCTTGGAGCTCTTAAGCGGCCCCACCCATTCCTGAAAGGAAGGTTGCAAAAACTGCACCAAATCTTGTCCCTCTAAAGTCTTTGCTATGGCTGTTTCTCTTGACCTGTTCCAATTATAAGTATATAGGGTGAGGTTGGTTAGACTTCTAGTCTAACCATGCTGCCACTTAGCCCAGGTCCTGTGGACTTTGAGCTGGATTACATACAACACTTTTAATGAGATAATATAATCAAAAACTGCACTAAATCTTGTCCCTCTAAAGTCTTTGCTATGGCTGTTTCTCTTGACCTGTTCTAGTTATAAGTATATAGGGTGAGTTGTCTAGAAGTCTAACCCCAATGCCACTTGGCCCAGGTCCTGTGGACCTTGAGTTGGATTACATACAACACTTTTAATGAGATAATATAATCAAAAACTGCACTAAATCTTGTCGCTCTAAAGTCTTTGCTATGGCTGTTTCTCTTGACCTGTTCTAGTTATAAGTATATAGGGTGAGTTGTCTAGAAGTCTAACCCCAATGCCACTTGGCCCAGGTCCTGTGGACTTTGAGTTGGATTACATACAACACTTTTAATGAGATAATATAATCAGTATGTAGATCCAAGTAGTCAGCCATGTTGGTCTGAAATAGTAGAACAAAATAGGAGTCAAGTTGAACCTTTAAACCTTTAAGACTAACTTAGTTTTATTCAGAACGTAAGCTTTCGTGTGCTCTCTAAGCACACTTCATCAGACGAGAAATCCAATACTGGATTCCTCGTCTGATGAAGTGTGCTTAGAGAGCACATGAAAGCTTACGTTCTGAATAAAACTAAGTTGGTCTTAAAGGTGCAACTCAACTCCTATAATCAGTATGTGTAATTGGTCACCACCCTTTAGTCAAGCCTTCTTCTACCTCTCTAACAGATGAATGCTTGAAAATGAGAATTATTTCCTGAAGTTCAGGCTTGCATCGCTTGCAGTTTTTCAGATTGAATGCAGTTCATTAGCCATGTAAAGTGGCCCAGTAGTGCCTCAATAAACTTCCTTCTTTTGCTGCTTCCAGGGACTGCACCTGGCATTTACAATGCTTGGACTGGCGGGCTGGTTTCAGCTTGATGAACCACAACTTGTACAGACCTGCTCTAGTGAGTGCAAATTATTACTTTGGGATTTCCATTTAAGATTTGTTCCTCCCAGGAACCAAAGAATTTGCTCGATTATGGCTGAAAATGTATACTCAAAACAGACATTCTTAAGATATATATTATTCCATTAGCAAAACACACAAGAAATCTTCTCTAGTGAGTAATAACGGTGAGAGTAATTGTCTATGAAATGCTGAAAATATGAAAAATATGGCAAAAACATTACACAGTAGAAAGTGCACTTCTGTTAGACAGATAAGTGACAGCTGTGTTTTAATTATTCATGATATTTCATTTACTGTAATGTTCTGTGGCATATTTTGTAAATATAATGAAGTCTTCATAATACAAAATCTCACCACAAACCAACTACCATTTCTTTGCTAAAAGAATAAGAGACATTTTTATATAAATAAATTGTGTGTATCAGCAGGGTACTATGTCTGAGTTGCTCAGTATAACCTCAAAATAATCTGCTACACTAGATTCTGTGAGCTAACTGAAGAGCCTCAAGGCATTCATGTGGCAGTGTTTATACACACACACACACACACACACAAAAAGATTTATTTGAAAGCAGGAAATACTGTAAATTAAGACTGAGATGTGGAGAGACAGCTCCATGTGTGTGAGGGAACGTCGATTGCAGTTATGGAAGGTGAAAGACTTCCTAGGGGAGAGTCTGTGTTTCTAGTAAGGGAAGTTGTGACCATCTGCTCTACATCTCCCCTCCAGCCTCGTGGAACGTAAATGAAAGCTGCCTGCTAGAAGAAAGGAAAGGACCATCTGACTGCTGCTTGGGGAGAAAATATGTTTCCATTAAGAGCAGAGTTATTACTACCTACTCTGCCCTCATTTTAGCTCTATGGATTAGTTTGTTGGCTTTGAGTCTGCATCAGGTTAAAAGCTCTCAGATAAAAGCTCTCACATACTTGCAGAAGTCTGGGAAGACTAAGCAGTTCTGACACCACTTAACACCTGATGTAGCCTCTGATTGCAACTTAGCCCAATATTACTGCCTCAGACCAATTTCTCACTAGGCTTGTTCCGGTCTCGGAGCCCTTCCCCCCACCCCCGGCACTTCTATCTGGTTTTGCACAAGCTGCCACAGGGCTGCAACTTGGCCTACCTCTTTCCAGCAGCAAGCAAGATCCTCTGAAAACCAATTTCTGCTTGCTGCAGGAAAGAGGCAGGGCAGGTCACAGCCCTGCAGCAGCTTGTGCGAAATCAGACAGAAGTGCTGGGGGAGGGAAACTCCTAATGAGAAATTGATCTCAGTGTAGCCACTAGGAAGTTCAGGAACCAAAGAGGTGATATTGCATGCCCTTACTTTGCTAAATGGTAAAGCACAATACTTATAAGCATCTACCTCATATCCCCTACCCATCTAAACCTCCCACTTTGCCCGAAATATAGGATGTATGGGATGGGCAGGATAGCAGTGTGATTTCTTGTATGCTTAGGATCCCTTGTCAAATCCCCAAGTGATTTTAGATCCCTTATGGATTGTACCCACTGAATTACTACAGTTATAAATATTTGAATAGGCTTATGAAGAAGATACACATGTCAAACTTAATAGCCTGGAGTTGCCATTTCTATAGAAATGATCATTTGTATACAACAGGGGTGGCCAACGGTAGCTCTCCAGATGTTTTTTGCCTACAACTCCCATCAGCCCCAGCCAGCATGGCTAATGGCTGGGGCTGATGGGAATTGTAGGCAAAAAAATCTGGAGAGCTACCGTTGGCCACCCCTGGTATACAAAAATGTTCTTCAAATACACGTTTCCAATTTAAATTGAATGTATGTTGAAGTATCACCCGTGGACCTTTCTGAATTTTTCTGTCCATCTGATCCTGCTTCTCCTGCTGTTGCCACTAATGGATCCTTGTTGGTATGTGTGATCCAGAACTGTGGTTTTTGTTAAGACTTCACCTCCTTGTACAGATGGGAGCAATATGAGATAGCTCCAATTTCTTTCACTTCGTTAGATATGCAAAGTAGATACTTGTCTGATAAAATAGTGGGTTGCTGTGAGTTAATTACAAGCAGTTTTGGCAAAATCTTAATGTTTAGTATATCATCATTTTTAAAAAAACATACTTGGTGCCTGAAAAAGAGCTGGAACTATTAATGCTGACATGCACACATCATGAACAATTTGATTCTAAACTGCTTAGTTTTACCCAAGTATTTGGGTCTGTTCCATTGACTGTAATGGAATTAACTTGATTTAAAACCCAGTGCCTCACAGTGATGTTAGACTAGGATGCTTATAAGTTCTAGAGGAAAGGCCAAGTCTCACAGGTCATCACAGCCAAACCACTTTAAAAAATTGCAATCTACATGAGTGTGTGTGAAATGGCAAATCTTGGAAGAGGTTTGCCTCTTTTTGTAAAGCGAGAAAAACAAGGACCTTTTAAGTTGAACTACTAAGAAACATTTTAAATGACAAGGACATAACTCCTCCTTGACATGCCTGGAATGCAAAATATTACCCTTGAATTGAAAACATATATACCCATATATACACATACATTTGAGTGTCTCTGTGGCTGCAATCAGATGGGCATTTTGGCTCAATTTAATTGCTTTTTTCTAACATTAAATGGGCTAAGTCACACAGCCACATCTGGTAGCCATTCCCCAGTCACACTCACCCCTTCATAAGACAAGTTGGAGATGGATTAAATAGGCAGTAGTTGAATTCCAGTGCTAACAAATCCTTGTGCATTCATCCTGAGTGTCTGAATTCTCCTGGTGTGCACTCAAAGTGGTTTGGAAGTGTGAACCTTTTGTTCCAGTTTTTTAAAAAGGAAAATGGTAGAGCATATGCACTTGGGTGCATGAACATACATGCAAACCCAGGAAATGTGCTCAAAAGTCAATACTGTTGTTTCTTTCTTTCTTTCTTTTTTAAAAAAGATCATACTGCATGCTCCATGGTTGATGTGCAGCACTAAGGTAAACGGTCAACCACAGAAAAAGTGCACAGTGCCGCTAGATCAGGGTGGGAGTCTGATAGAAAATCTCTGCAACAAATGAAATGGAATAATTTGGGGCATACCCAAACCATGCCAACCAATCTGACCACAGCCTGTTTATATACACACACACATGGAAAGAGAAAGAACATAAAAGAGCTTCGGAGAGAGGTGCCTATATATAATCAATATGATTTCAACCAGAAAATAATTATTATTTCAAGCTGTTTCTTTTTGTTTTCTCAAAGCTCACTAAAATGTTATATTAAGAAACAAGGTTTTTTTCAGAAGGAAAAATGATAACCCATCAATGTGTTTTACTAAAATTGCTTGAGCTATATCCTGTATTATTCCTTTCAGTAATTCAAGGTCATTGTATTGACCTTTACTGATAACTGTAATCAGTGATATTTAATGCAAAGTCAGCAAAATCACACCTAAGGCTGGGCTACATTTTAGTAAAAGCATATGCCTAACTGAAATAACCTGAGACCATACACAAGGAAAATTACCATACACATCTCTGCTCTTGCCTTTGATGCAAAAAGTCTTGCACAGGCTGTGTATATATGTGTGTGTGTGTTTGTGTGTGTGTGTGTGTGTGTGTGTGAGAGAGAGAGAGAGAGAGAGAGAGAGAAAGAATAGGTTGTTGAATATCCTCTTATGTGAGGTATAGAAAGATCTCTGCCTGAGGGCAATTACTTGGCTGTGACAGAATACTGAGGCTTAGCAGCACTGCCTATCACAGGGGTAACATGGAGGAAAACATTACATTTGGCTCCTAATCCTTTGCTGCTCTCATCATCGTATGTACTGGGAACTGGATTGTGATCTGCCTTTTTAGATGGCTTCAAAAATGTTCAGGTCTTTTCACATATATGTAATGCCTTTCTCACAGCCCAATATAAGTCAGTATTTTTAAAAATGCCAGGATATGTTTGAAATGCTTGGCTGTTGTAACGTTTTTGTTGGCTGCTGTATAGTATTTCATTTGGCTTCAGCTCACAGCTCGTCTAGCAGACCAGCAAATGAATATCTAATAATGTCAGGTAGAGAATAAAGGTCCTTCTTTAAGGTGTGCTGTTTAAGGGAGGATTTAACATGACATTTGTAATTATGAAATGTTTTTCATTTAACTGGTACATTTTTGGACCCCAGAAATGACAGTGAAAGGTAACTATTGATTTCTGATAGAATGTATAACTGATGAGAACTGAACCATTTGGCTCTAGGACCATCTGATGATATTCTAAATGTGACTTGGGAAGATTACTGAACCTCATCAATAGTGAGCACAACATACAATCAAATCAGTATGGATTGGCTTAAAATGCCATAATGAACACTAAGATTGCATGGTCCGAATAATGTACTCTGGCCCCTCTCAGCATCCTTGCCTTTGCCTGTCTTCATTGGAATACATGGGGGGGGGGGTGCAGGCTTACATGGGAGTAGCCCTGTTGACTTCAGTACATCTGCCCTTGTATCAATCATGTGATACTCTCCAACAGCAACTCTGATGCAGAAACACCAATTCCCCTGGTGACTCCCGATCCAGATGACTACTTGGCCATGGTGACTAATGCCAGGGGTGATTACGCACTTATGCACATATCATTGCCTGATCAAAAAGAAAAATGGAAGAAGGCAGAAATAAAAGAGAAGGTTCAGACTTCTCAAATGGCTTGACTTCACAAGAGGGGAATTCAGACTGCTGGAAATGCAAATACTGGCACCCCTAAAGACCAGACTTTCCCTGCTCTGATATTTGGGCAAAAACTCTATGGTAGAAGCTAAATTTACCACAGAATTTTTGCCCAAATGCCGGAGTGTCCCCATGGTGTCCCGGAAGTTGTAGTGTCATTTCTCAGTCACATGCCAATGAAATAGACACATCACTATAGTTGGATGGACCTATCTCCTGCTTCCAGTAGGTCACCCTCCATTCCTTGCCAGTTGCCAGAAGGGACCTGGCAATCTTATGACAATATAATCCTAGATAGAAGGGAATTCCTCTGTGTGAGGCCTAATAAAACCAAGAAGAGTGCTTGAATGGGAACTTCTCTGTTGTGGCACAGTAGGCACTTTGTGAACTTGTGATATTATGAACTAGGCAATTCAAATGAGTAGTGCATAAGAAAAATAATCTGGAAGATAGTAAACAAACCATGAAACCATATGGCAAGTGTTCTTTGGGACATTTTACCACACCACAGAGGAAAAGGGTTTGGCAGAAAAATGCTGTTTTTAGTTAGGAAAACATCTGGAGGGGACAGTAATGTGCACAGGCACAAAAGATCAGAGATAAGGTTTAATAGATACATTCTGTTTCCAAAATGGCTAGACCTGACATTGACCCTCTGTATTTCTTATACTAAATTCAACCACAAATTAGAAACAAAACTCAGCAACAAATCCTCTTAATATGTTCTACCATACTGAGGTGGTTGGATCAAGTAAACTATGTATTCTAAAAAAGTAGAAGATGCTTGCCCAATCCATTTTTTCACACTAGTAGCCTTACAATGGCAACAAAATACATAATTACAACACTGTTGTTTGTTTTGGCCTAGTGGTTTGTTTCAAAATCTGCCATCTAAAGGAAATTATCAGGTAGCTCAAGAATATTGGCAACATCTCTATAACCCATTTCAGAGCTGTTTGTTTATTCTAAAAATGTAGATCAGGTTGGTTTGAGCCTCAGATCTTTGAAATGAATAATATGTAAATATGTTTTTTATTTCTTTTTTCTGGCAGTTGGTATGAAAGATACTGATTTCATCTCTCAAGGAAGCATTTCCATTGATACTCATTCCTTCACCTTAGTAATGATCACCAAATGGCAAAATCCAGGGTATTATTAATGCATGATTTTGAGGAATTCATTTTCACTTCAACAATTTCTTTAATATTTGGTACACTATACCAAATATTAAAGAAATACAAGAGTAGTTGTTACAGTGAAATCCTAATAACATTTACTCAGATATGTGTCGTACTTAGCTCAATGGGACTTACTCTCTAATAAGTATGTTTGAGGTCTTTATTTCCAAAATATACCCCAGTGACTGAATTATCATATTAAAGACCTGTTCTGTGGGTTAGTGCATGGGCAGAGTATTGCAGGGATGGCCAACAGTAGCTCTCCAGATGTTTTTTGCCTAAAACTCCCATCAGCCCCAGCCAGCATGGCCAATGGCTGGGGCTGATGGGAGTTGTAGACAAAAAACATCTGGAGAGCTACCGATGGCCAACCCTGGAGTATTAGATGGGTTCTGATACTACTTGTGTTGTTGCACCACCAGTATCATTGATACCAGTTAGTAAGATATGTGACATAAATGCGAAATATGTTTGCTGTTAGCAAATACCGGAATCAAAGTCGTGCTACAACAAGGAATATAAGGCATGTACTGTTTGACACAATGGTGAACTGTTATTATAAAAACACTACATTTATTTGTAATAGATATTGGAATTCTGCTCTTCTCATTAATTTTTTAATGGTTGGCGAGGCAATAAATGAACAACTTTCACATTTCATTATTGTGCATGGCAAGTCAACACTCCATGAAATCAATGAGCAGTAGACTTGGAACAGATAAAAAGAAGTACTTGGAATTAATGTAATTGTTTTATTCTTGATGTGACCTGCCCTGAGCCCAATTGGGAAGGGCAGGATAGAAATGTGAATTACTAAATAAATAAATAACCAATCGACCCAAAGAGTCATTAACACGTAGAATTCACTGCTGCAGGAAGTGGTGGTGGCTACAAGCATAGACAGCTTCAAGAGGGGTTTGGGTAACATATGGAGCAGAGGTCCATCAGTGGTTATTAGCCACAAGGTAGAGATGGAACACTATGTCTGGGTCAGTGATGCTCTGCATTCTTAGTGCTTGGGTGGCAACAATGGGAGGGCTTCTAGTGTCCTGGCCCCACTGGTGTACCTCCTGATGGCACCTGGATTTTGGCCAATGTTTAACGTAGAGTGTTGGACTGGATGGACCACTGACTTCATCCAACATGGCTTCTCTTATGTTCTTAACACTGCTGCCCACTCCAATCCTAACCTAAAAATAGCCTATTATTTGTATAAACAAATGCAAATCACTGCTTTGGACAATGCCTGAATCCATTTTAATATATGCCACTGTTGAGTCTAAAGAAGAGAGAATGAGGCCACACTTCCTAAAGTCGGGATGGCTAAAGATGACAGATTGTCTTCTGGTGGCACAAAGAAAGATATTGGCATAGATTATTCAACCAATTATTAAAGTCAGTACAACAGTTTTGCAGCATGAACTGTGAAATATGAAGATTCCTAACCACACTGTGTGGCTGAAGTACTGGGTATGGATGTCAGAAATCTATGATTATTTGCTAACCTACCTTAACCAAATAATAATGTTTTTAACAAAAGTTATCCCGTTGCTGTCCTGATGAAGCTGTCCTTTGTAAGCCTAGTTGTTGGAACTGAAGGACTTTTCTCTTAGCCTCAGACTTCAGAGAGGAACTAGAGAGAGAGAGGAAGGCCAGGACCCTGATCATCCTTCCCTTCTACTGTTCTCATGCTATCCTTTTGATGTGTAGATTGCTACTCTTAGGGAATCTTCTGTCCTTCTGGCCTGACACCTTCTCTCCATACTGTGCTACTTTCTCCATCTTTGCACCATGAGGACAGGACATGCTTCCTCCGTTGCTATCCATCCTAGCTGTTAGACCAGATAAGAATCCTGACTCTATCCTGTCTTGAATGGAGTTCCTTGCAATAAAGAACTCACATTAGGTTTTGCAAAGATAGGCTCTGCCTGTAACTTTGTTTCTTGTCGACACACAAACCAGATAGGTTCTGCTGCATTATGTGCCTTGAGCACTCTGCTAACCCAATCATTCTTAATGGGAGTATATCACAAAATTATATAGCAAGGATGTCAAACTCATTTGTTATGAGGGCTGAATCTGAAATAAATGAGACCTTGTTGGGCCGAGCCATGTTGGATTGGACCAGGCCATGTGTGTACCTATTTATGATTAGGTAGCAGAGATATAAACTTTATAAAGGACACAGACAACCACAAAGATTTTTTTAAAAAACCCTTAAACATCCTTAAAATATTAGCACTCAGTCGTAAAGGTGCTTTCTTGTATTTCTCCCATGGGATCCAGGGAACTGGGCAAAGGAAGCTCTGGATCTTTCCTTTCTTCCCTAGGGAACCAGGAGAGGGAGGAGCCTCAGGCAATAGAAGGAAGAGAGAGTTGGCACAGTAGCCCTGCTGTGCAATTAAGAGAGCCTGACAAAGCAAGCTGTTATGAAGAAGGAAGCAAGAGAAGGAAGGAAGGAAGGAAGGAAGGAAGGAAGGAAGGAAGGAAGGAAGGAAGGAAGGAAGGAAGGAAGGAAGGAAGGAAGGAAGGAAGGAAGGAAGATGACAACCAGTTGATTGGGGCCTGAGAGGAGCCCTCTGGGGGCCAGATTTGACTCCAGGGCCGCATGTTTGACACCCCTAGTATATAGTATAGTATATAGCGAACACTTGGGGGGTGGGGCCAGCTGCTTCACAGATAATATTACAAAGGTGCCCTAAGCCAGGACAGAGATATTGTGAAGCAGGGAGCCAGTGTAAAACCGTCTCATCCACAGCATCAACAGGAGAGCAAGTATTTTCTCAGTGAGAATGTGAAAGTGGGAAAAGATTGGGAAACAATGCAAGCAACCCTAGGAGGTGATAAAGGGTTAATCAAGATAGGGGAACTACATAGAACCCCCTTAAGGAGTTTATCAAGGTGGGACCCAGGAGTGAAGTAACATGGCAGGAGACTGACAAATGGTTATTAATATAGTTATATTACTCAATTGCATTGCTGTATTATTAATTATCGTCCAACGTATTCACTAAAAATGAATGGATAAAAAGTGTAAGGCCAGATCAAACATGAAAGGGTAAGTTTTTAAATCTCAAAATGGCTGTGTCAACAGCCAGTGCTTGATTTCTGCTTTTTTGCATAGATGGAAGACTTTTAATAGTGCCCTTTCACTTTCTAGTTCCTATATCTAGACTGAAATTATCTATAAAGCAGTATCAATATTGCATATTGTGCTTGTTAATAGCTGTTCTTTGGCATCCAAGAACTATGAACATTTTAATGGATTTACTGTGGCATAGTTGTGTTGTGCATTAGTACTGTAAAGAAGTAGCAAAGTGGCTGTTAAGTTTTTTAAAATCTCCACTTAATTTCTGCCAAGTAAACAAAATAGTCCTCAGATAATAGAGCTATTAGATTTTCACAGCAATCTAAAATATCTGTTTGCTGACTTTGTACAGTCCTAGTATTTTTTTTAAAAAAAACAACAACTGGCAAGCTAGAAGAAAATATCTTTAAGGAATAAAGACAATATATATTTTATGTATTGACTTTCTGTGATTCTCAATCCACACTGAGTATTCTTGTGACCTTTACAACCACAATGTGAACATAAAACTAGGTTTGCATTTTGTGGCCACCTTTTCCTTTCTAATAAGGTTTTTTAAATGATGACCCAGTTTCTCAACATTGGATGATGAATGTACAAGGGATGCTCCACTTCTATAAGGAAAACAAAAGCCTTCCAAAGTCTAACTCATAGTCTTGTGTAATTAATATAACAAATTCACAAGTATGTATATAAAGGTAAATTTATTAAAAGCTATTAACTAGTAAAATATATCCTTAAAAACAGAGTCATTCTTTCAATGTAGAATGCAGTTGCTCTCCATTTCCAGAATTTAATCATCAGTATTGTGTAGCTTGAACAAGGAGGTTGCCGAGTGGATAATTAGACTATATAGTCTTTTGGCCTTTTCCACATTTAGACTGTAAATTGTTAAGTGTTAGAGAAGCAGTTTTCTAAAGGGACCCCAAGTTCCTTTTAGAATGAGTTTCAGGAAGCTCAGTGTAGTGCTTAATTTGGCAAACTTGTTCTCTGATATGGGAACCTTTCCCTCTAATTTTACTCCTTTATTTTGTTAAAATATTAATACCTCATCTTTAGGGTTGCCAATCCCCAGGGAAAAAGGTTACAGAAACATCCGTGAAAACCAGCCTCCAAAGGTGTACAAATGATAATTTACTGCAAATAGTACTCAAGGTATATCTATAATCCTAAACAGTAGATAACTGCAATCAAGGTACATAAGGAACGCCCCAACCCTCACCCAAAGTCACTGAAAAACAAATCAATGTCCAATATTTCTTAACAGATGGGTGCAGGTAGCAATTCCAATGGTGAAGTTTTCCACAGAGACCAGTGCTCCAAACAATTTCTTCTGTACACCAAAGCATAAAGAGTGATACATGAAGCAATCATACTTTATTCCATGTTTCACATTTGCTTTTACTAGCTTCCAAAACATTTTATACAATTCAAATGCTGATGCTTGTAATTGCTTCCATTCAGTATGGACCATTACAAGCATCAGCATTTGAATTGTATAAAACTTTTTGGAAGCTCATAGAAGCAAATGTGAAATGTGGGATAAGGTACGACCGTGTTGCATATTAATCTTTGTGCCTTGCTGTACAGAAGAAATCGTTTGGAGCATTGGTCTCTGTGGAAAACTTCACCATTGGAATTGCTACCTGCACCCATCTGTTCAGAAATTTTGGACACTGATTTGTTTTTCAGTAACTTTGGGTGAGGGTTGGGGTATTCTTTATGTACCTTGATTGTAGTTATCTACTGTTTAGGATTAAAGATATACCTTGAGTACTATTTGCAGTAAATTATCGTTTGTATACCTTTGGAGGCTGGTTTTCGCAGAGGTTTCTGTAACCCTTTTCCCTGCTCCATTATCCGTGTTGCTCTTTATTGGTTGCACAATCCCCAGGTGAGGACAGAGCATCCCCTGGTTTGTTTTTTTTATGTTCAAACAATTTTATTCAGTAACATATGGTAACAAGTTATATTTCTTGCATCATTCTTTTATCTATCCCATATATTACTTTCTACCCACCCCACCCCCGCTGGTGTTATATACTTGACCCCCGCTGGTGTTATATACTTAAAATCTTAATATTTAAAGGTACCCTTAACTAATAAAAACAAAAATTAATATTCTCCTTTTTTCTAAGACTTAATAATTATCAAAAATTGTCCAATGTCCTTTTACTTTCCACTCTTTTTCTACATATCTTCTGAACTTTTTCCACTCCTTCTTAAAAACTTCTAAATCATAATCTCTTAGAATTCTTGTTAATTTGTCCATTTCACTCCACATCATAACTTTTACAATCCAGTCCCATTTTTCTGGTATTTTTTCTTCCTTCCACAACTGTGCATATAATGTCCTAGCAGCTGAAAGCAAATACCAAATTATAGTTCTATTTTCTTTTGGAAATTTTTCCATTTGTAATCCCAACAGAAAAGTCTCTGCAACTTTCTTAAATTCATATCCCAAGATCATAGAAATTTCTTGTTGTATCATCTGCCAATACTTTTTTGCTCTTTCACAAGTCCACCACATATGGTAGAAAGAACCTTCATGCTTTTTACACTTCCAACATCTATCTGGCATCTTGTTATTCACCTTTGCCAATTTTTTAGGAGTCATATACTATCTATACATCATTTTAAAACAGTTCTCTTTAATACTATGACACGTCGAAAGCTTCATAGAATTCTTCCACAAATATTCCCAAGTTTCCATCTGTATTTCTTTATTTACATTAATTGCCCATTTAATCATTTGAGATTTCACTACTTCATCCTCTGTAGACCATTTTAAAAGTAATTTATATATTTTTGAAATTAAGTTTTCATTGTCTTCAAACAGAACTTTTTCCAATTCTGTTTGTTCTTTTCTTATTCCTTCAGTTTTGATATCATTATCTACCAGACTCTTTATTTGTTACATTTGAAACTCTTCAGCAGTTTTCAATTCTATTTTGCCACTTTGTATTTTTAATAATTGATTATATGAAAACCACTTTTCTTCGCCTATCTCAGCCGTTGTTTTTATTACTTCAGCTGGCACTATCCATAGTGGTCTTCTCTCATCCCCATATTTCTTATATTTCATCCATGTATTTAACAAATTATTTCTTATATAATGGTGGGAGAAAAAAACGTCCATCTTTTTTCCATAATACAAATACGCATGCCAGCCAAATTTATTTCCGTGACATTCCAACACTAAGAGTTTTTTATTTAACAGCATTATCCATTCCTTTATCCACACTAAACAAACTGCTTCTTGATATAATTTTAAATTTGGTAATTGAAATCCAACTCTCTCTTTTGCATCTGTCAAAATTTTCATTTTGATCCTTGGTTTCTTCCCAGCCCTTACAAATTCTGAAATTTTTCTTCGCCATTTATCAAATTGTTTACTGTCTTTCACAATAGGAATAGTTTGAAACAAATACATTATTCTTGGTAGAATATTCATTTTAATTGCAGCTTTTCTACCCAGCAATGACAAATTAAGTTTATTCCATTTTGACATATTTTCATCTATTTTACGCCATAACTTCTCATAGTTATTTTTGAACAAATCAATATTCTTCATTGTTATCTCCACACTCAAATATTTTACCTTGGAGGTAACTTCACAACCCATCAGTCTCTGCAAGGTCTGTTGCTTATTTGTTTGCATATTTTTACATAAAAATTTTGATTTTTCTTTGTTAATACAAAGTCCCGCTAACTCCCCATATTCTTGTATTTTAGCAAACAACAAAGGTGTAACTTGTATGGGATTTTCATTTATAAACATTATATCATCTGCAAATGCTCTGTATTTGTAAATAAATCCTTTTATTTTTATCCTTCTATTTCTTTATCGTCTTGAATCTGCATCAATAATATTTCAAGAGACATTACAAACAACAATGGGGAAAGCGGACAACCTTGTCTTGTCCCTTTGCTAATTATCATATCCTCCGTAAGATCTGCGTTTATGCATAGCCTTGCACATTGTTCAGTATATATTGCTTTTATCATTCTTATAAAGCTTTCTCCCAACTCCATTTTTTCCATTACTGCAAACATTAAGTCCCAGTTTAAATTGCCAAATGCTTTCTCTGCATCTGCAAAGAATAATGCTACTTCCTTTTCTGGATGTCTTTCATAATATTCTACAATATTTACAACAGTTCTAATATTGTCTCTTATTTGCCTTTTGGGAAGAAACCCTGCTTGATCTTCCTTTATAAAATTTATCAAATGTCGTTTAAGCCGTTCTGCCAAGATTCTTGTATATATTTTATAGTCATTATTTAATAACGAAATTGGCCTGTAATTTTTTACATTCGTGACATCTCTATCTTCATTAGGGTTTGTAGAATATTTCGGGATCAAGTGCCGTGTTCTACTGGAGTAGCCTCCAGTAGAACACGGCACTTGATCCCGAAAGATTCTACAAACCCTAATGATGTTACCAGCCGTGAAAACCTGAAATCTTTGATCTCTATCTTCCTTTGGAATCAACGAAATAACAGGTTCCTTCCATGTGTTTGGTATTTTTCCTTTTATTCTTATCATGTTCATCAACTTCTGCAATTTCGGTATTAACTCCTCTTTAAAGGTTTTAAAGTATTCAGCTGTATATCCATCTGGCCCAGTTGCCTTTCCATTTTTCATTGCATTAATTGCTGCTTCAATTTCTATTTTTTTCAATTGGATCATTCAAAACTTTTCACATATTTTCTGTTAAGGGTTCTATTTTAATCTTTTGAAATACTCATCCATCTTTTCTTTATTTATTTTAACACCTTTAAACAACTTGGCATAATATTTTTAAAAATCTCTTTTTATTCCCTCTTGGCTAACCACCTCTCTTCCATCTATCACAATTTTATTAATAATTTTATTTTATCTCTTTTTCTTCAGTTGCCAAGCCAAATATTTTTCCAGGTTTATTTGCACCCTCAAAAGATTTCTGCTGCAATCTTTTCAGATTCCATTCCAATTCTTTATTTAACAAATGTCTCATTTGCGTTTGTAGTATTGCAATTTCCCTTATAATTTTCTTTTTCCCTGGCCTTTTTTTCAACTCCCCTTCTTTTTTCTTTATTTCATTTTGAATGTCCAACATCTGTTTTTCTTTTGCCCTCTTATCTTTGTTATTCAATGTAATCAATATTCCTCTCATTACTGCTTTATAAACATCCCAGACCATCTGAAATTTTATATCCTCTTTGTCGTTTATTTGGAAGAAAGCTTTAGTTTCATTTTCTAGATATGTCACTATTTCTTTATTCTGTAGTAAATCTTCATTCAATCTCCATCTTCTCATCTTCTTAGACAATTTTGTAATCCATATTATTGGGTTATGATCAGCCCCAATTTTAGGTAAAATCTCTATTTTCTTTGTTATAAGGACTAAGTCTTTAGTACCCCACAACATGTCAATTCTGGAAAAAGTTTTATGTCTTGCTGAAAAAAGGTATAGTCCCACACTTCAGGGTTAAATTTCCTCCATGTACCCTCCAAATTTTCTTGTTTAACCAATTCAAAAAAAGACTTTGGGTGTGGCCACACCTCACATTAAAAGCGGGTGGGTAGCACTCAAATTTGAACGGCTGAATATTGATTCTATGCAGGGCTGTTCAGACGAGCATCCAAGAATGCAACTCATTCTGTTGTTGAGCAATCACACATCCAAAACTATCACGCTCTGATCTGCAGCAAGTCGGAATGACCCTGGATGACGCTCGATTGCCAGATGTGGATGTCTGAATGAACACATTTAATCCGTCAGCGAGACGGAGCTGTGTCGCCACTAATGGTACGTCTGGCTGCACCCTTTGGCAATTTTCCTTCTTTATTGTTATTTACCCCCCCCCCGACTTATCCAGTGTATTCTTAATTGTTCCATTAAAGTCCCCCATTATCAAAACTTGGTCATAAGTCAGTTCATCAAATTGTTGTGTAATATCTTTTTTTAAAAGCATCCTTTGCACCATTTGGTGCATACAGTCCCAATAACGGGGTTTTTTTGCATTTAATATTTCTACTGCTACAAATCTTCCATCTTTATCTTTAAACTAATTTCGGCTCCAATTCTTGTTTAATATAAAAAATCACTCCCCTTTTCTTCTGTTCAGCCAATGAATAAAATTCTAATCCCAATTGTTTATTCCATAAACATTTGTAATCCTTTTGTTTAATATGCACTTCTTGTAAACAAACTATATTGCAATTTTGGTTTTTAATCCAATGAAACGTTGCCCTTTTTGTGGTGAATTTAGTCCATTTACATTCCAAGACAATAATTTGTAATTCATCATGGTGCAAATTCTTTATGTTCTTCATAAAATGTACGCAGTTCCTGTGCATTTGTAATTGTGGTTCTTTTCCCCTGAAGTTCAAAACTCAAACCTTCTGGTATTATCCATCTATACCTCATTTCATTTTCCCGTAAATTTTCTGTCAGTTTTTTATATGTTCTTCTATCATTTATCACTTGCCTTGGCAACTCCTTCATAATTCTTACTCTGCTGCCTCCCACTATCAATGTCTTTTCAAAGTTTTTGTTCATGCTCTTTCCCACCATTTCTTTTGTCATATATTTTATAACAACATCTCTTGGTAAGTTATTTTTCTTGGCATAAAGTGAGTTCACTCTGTACATATCATCATACATATTCTTAGTCTCTTCAGGATCTTCCTCCAAAAATTGCAATTATTTTTATTATATATTCTTTCAAATCACCATCTTCCTTCTCAGGTACTCCCCTCAGATGTATCTGAGTCTCCATCAATTTACAGTCATGGCTTGCCACTTTTTCTTGTATTTTCAACAAGGTGGAATCATCTACTTTCATTCTCTCTTCTACCTCCTGCACTTGCTTAGATGTTTCTTCGGTCTCATTTCTGAGATGTTCAATATCTTTTTTAATCTCTTCTATAATTTCTTTTTTAGATGCAGTTATTATCTCTTTCATGCCTCTCATCATTCTGGCCTCCATTGCCTCTAGTTGGTCCTGCATTTTCTCCAATGAAGTAGCCCTTGCACGGGTTTGCTTGAGTTCTGACATTTAAAAACACCGAAAATTTTGATCTCACCAATTTCAAATTTGACTATCAAGTTCAAAAGATTAGAGCTTGCTCTTTACAACAAGCCTAATTTCGCCGTCCTCAGAGCTTCCCAGACAGAGATATTAATTTTTAAAGTTTTTAAATCCTTCAAAATGGTGGTCGTGACTTTTTGCTTCTCTTTAAAAACTTTTTCCCTTTTTCTTTTAAAGGTTTCTAAAGTCCATTGTAAACAATACGTCCAATAGTATTTATCTTCTTATCATCACCTCAATTATTTCCAACAATTTTTAATGTCCCGAACACTTTAAAAATATTATTTTAATTTTAACCTCCTTGCAATGGCCGCCGATGTTTCTCTATGGTATTATAATCCTAGAGTAGGCTTTTCATCTGATGCTTCCTGCTTTACTTGCCACCAAATCTCGTTTTCACTGGTAGAGAGATCTCATGATACTTGACGTACTTCCTGTGTTGATTGTATACGCTGCAGCTCTGTGATGATGGTGCTCTTTTTTCAAAAACGCAAGTAGACCAAACAATAAATTCCTTCCCACTTTTTAGCACTGTCCTTTAAATTTACAAAGTCCAAATTTCACCTCTTCCTCCCTTCTTCTTCCAAGCTTTCTAGATTTCCAATTCCCACCTTCTGAGTTTAGCCTCTTTAACTGTAAATAGTCCCGGAATGAAACATAGTCATCTGTACCTTTTCTGCCAGTTATCCAGATCCACACCGGTCTTGTGTAGCTTTAGATGTTTAGTAATGTCCAAGAAGGTTAGGATTCTGTCGAGCTTATGTCAAATAAATGACTCTGAGAACTTCTGCAGATGATGAAAATGCAACTCTTCCCGGAGACCCCTCAAAGCCTCAAAGGAGCCCCCCCACCCGGGAATCCCTTTTAGCCAAGGTAAATCTCCTCAAAGTTTTCTGTGCATATCTTGGAGTAATCTCTAACTGAGAAAAGTAGGCAGTAGGTATAAATTTGCCTTCCACTACCCCGAACAGAAGTTCCAGCCTGCTCTCGAAGCAGCTCAGCTCGGCATTTTCCTCCCCCGGAAGTCAGGGAATCCCCTGGTTTGGAGGCCCTCCCCCCACTTCAGGGTCATCAGAAAATGGGGGCTGGGAATGTCTGCTGGGCACTCCATTATTCCTTATGTAGACTGATTCCTATAGGGCATAATGGAGAATTGATCCATGGGTATCTGGGGCTCTGGAGGGGGGCTGTTTTTTTAGATAGAGGCACCAAATTTTCAGCATATCATCCAGTGTCTCTCCTCAAAATACCCTCCAAATTTCAAAAAGATTGGACCAGGGAGTCCAATTCCATGAGCCCCAAAAAAGGTGCCCCTATCCTTCATTATTTCCAATGAAGGAAAGGCATTTAAAAGGTGTACAGTCCCTTTAAATGTAATGGCCAGAACACCTTTTGGAGTTCAATTATGTTTGTCACAACCTTGCTCCTGGCTCCACCTCCAAAGTCTCCAGATATTTTTTGAACTTGGCAAACCTACTCATCTTCCCTTTTTGGTTCAGGGCAGCTGAATCTTTATGTGTAGTTATTTGGAACTGAGGAAAAAGTACTCTATCCCTGCTCAAAAACATTACATCTAGCCTTGTTTCCTTCAGGTGTGATGTCCAAGCTGAGTGAGACTTGGCATAAAAAGACCAGGATAATCATTGCTATGTTCTCAGTCTCTTGTTCTGGAAGCAGGCTTTGACACTTTTATTTGAAAATCACTGTGGCACAACTTTGATGACTCATCCCTAGTCACAATTATATAGAAAGTAATGGACCTATTTCTATTTTCGTATATGTTGATATACTTTCTGCTAGAGCATTCATCACTATATTACTTAAGTTCTCAGCTATTTTTTTCTTAAACTCTAATTTTGCAAATGGTTATGTGCATGTTTTACTTCATTCATACTGAGTAAACTCTTCGTGACAGAAACATTAAGCACATAAGTGCCATAGAATGTGCTTCAAGCATTATAGCCCCCACCATGTAATTTGTCTCCATATCATCACCATGAACATCCCTTTGAATCTGTACATATCTCTAGCTTAAATTCTCCATCTTCAAGAAATTTTAGGGCTCAGGACATTTCACTGTGGAGTTCTTGCTATGTGACAATAAACAAAAAAAAATCTATTCCAAGAAGATATATAATCCTAGCATCATCAATTAACATTAATAAATACACAAAATATATAAAAACTAAAAATATAAAATATATAGCATATAATCGGGGCTTTTCTGAGCAGGAACATCCCTTTGAATCCGTACATATCTCTGGTTTAAAATCTCCATCTTCAAGAAACTTTAGTGCTCAGGACATTTCACTGTGAACTGTGGAGTTCTTGCTATGTGACAATAAACCAAAAAAACAAAAAAACAAAAAATCTATTCCAAAAAGATATATAATCCTAGCAACATCAATTAACATTAACACAAGATATATAAAAGCTAAAAATATAAAATATATAGCATATAATCAGGGCTTTTCTGAGCAGGAACATCCCTTTGAATCCGTACATATCTCTGGCTTAAAAATCTCCATCTTCAAGAAACTTTAGGGCTCAGGACATTTTACTGTGAACTGTACTGTTTGGTGCTTGTTGGTTATTCCTCCCCTTTGCCTTGATTTCTTGTTATCTGCCACAGCAATACAAATAAACAGCAAGTATGCCTTGGCTTCTATATTATTAATAATCTTTCAGGAGCAATGCTTGTAAAAATATGACATGTGAAACTCCATGAATAAAATGTGTTTAATTATTAATACACTTTTTTTGCAAATTGAATACAATTTTTAAAAAGATTGTGGGTGTGTGATCCTTGTTGCTCTGTGTGGTGGTGGAGGACTTGAAATCTTACTCTTCAGGTATAGCTTTATATGTCTTTCTAATTATAATGAGCTTACAAGACAAGTGTAGTAAATAATAGTAACACTTAAATATTGTGCAAATGCCAATTATATTCAGAATTTGAGTCTGGAATCTTTTTAACATCTACTAAAAAGCAAATTGAGTTCTATATGACATTTATTACAATATCCCCACACATTTTCTTCTTACTCCTAAAATACATTTTGTTTCCCTTTGCATTAAACATTTTTTTTTGTTTGTCCAGTATGGTGCTCTTCTGTGAATCTGTTTCTTTTGCAAGATGTGATTAAAAGATGTGATTGCCCCCCCAGTCGGAATGAAGAAGCAGACACAAGTGTTGGGTTTTAAACCGGGTCACTTTATTAAACTTTATTACTGAGAACTGGCAGGGGTGTGAAAACCTAAACCAGACAAGCCCTGAGGTCAACCCCGGACCCCGCCTTGTCCAAAGGGCGAGCCACCCTGCCCCCAGCACAAGCCCGCCGTATTCGGGTTGTAGCTGAGCGGCCAGGCCTCCAGCCATACACCACCTGGGCAGCATCAATCCCCATGGAAAGATCCACCCCAGGTGAGGCTCCCTGTGATCTGAATTCCCCGCACTGAGCCGTGTAGCCCATCAACGGTTCATACAGACCACCGCACCAACGGTGCTAGGCCATAGGTGCTCCCCTGAAAACCTGTGGCCAAACCTCCTCCAGCCTGCGACCATAACAAATACAAATAACAAACCTAACACTACTAGGCAGTACAAGGTAGGCGAAAAACACCCCCACATGGGCCAATTATGTGGAAGTGAAAAAATTCCTACCTGGCCCCTAATAAGACGACCAGCAGATGCCTGTACTGCCAGAGGGAGGGTGGGCGGGCAGAGAGCCAAAAGAGACTGCATGCAAAGGGGCAGGGAGCCGGGGCATATATAGCCCCGACTCCCGCCCGAGCCAAATACCCGTATATCGGGTGATTCAGCTCCTCCCTCCTTCCGAGGAGGCAAAGGTGGCCCCCAGCTCGAATGCCGGCAAGCGGCTTGGCTGGGAGGGGCCGAACTTTGCCCCCCCAGTCGGAATGAAGAAGCAGACACAAGTGTTGGGTTTTAAACCGGGCCGCTTTATTAAACTTTATTACTGAGAACTGGCAGGGGTGTGAAAACCTAAACCAGACAAGCCCTGGGGTCAACCCCGGACCCCGCCTTGTCCAAAGGGCGAGCCACCCTGCCCCCAGCACAAGCCCGCCGTATTCGGGTTGTAGCTGAGCGACCAGGCCTCCAGCCATACACCACCTGGGCAGCATCAATCCCCATGGAAAGATCCGCCCCAGGTGAGGCTCCCTGTAATCTGCATTCCCCGCACTGAGCCGTGTAGCCCATCTACGGTTCATACAGACCACCGCACCAACGGTACTAGGCCATAGGTGCTCCCCTGAAAACCTGTGGCCAAACCTCCTCCAGCCACTGCCAATGCAAAGCCTCTGCTTAGGCATTAGCGCCCCACCAGGTGGCCCAGAGCCAACTGCAAACCCTGCCGTATCTCGTCTAAAAAGGCCCGGTTGCCCAACTCCGAAAGGTGGACACCATCCGGTCGATACAGGTCGGCTTGCTCAACCTGTATGGCCGGATGCGGGAGAAAGATACCCAATCCCCCTTCCATAGCCTTCTGAATGGCCCTATTGGCTTTGCGCCTAGCGCGCTCCACCCCGCCCGGCGAAATGGCATGCCTCCACACCCTATGCGGCAAGATTGCCGACCAGACAAGAATAACCCCAGGCCACCTCCGCCGAATTTCGCGGAGGTCTGCCAACGCCTGCTATGAGAGAGCTTTCCCACGCAGCAGCCCTAAGTCGTTCCCTCCCAAATGAACGACAAGAATGTGTGGAGGTGATGCCTTCCGCTCCCTGAACAAAAGGGGCATGATCCCGGGCCAGCGCAGCCCCCGACGACCCAGCCATTCCACAGTAGCCCACGCACTGAGGCCAAGCTGGGTGCCCACTGGAGACCTCTTGGCGAAATGGGCAGCCCAGAAAACCATGCTGTGCCCGCAGATGAGAACCCGATGTCTCTCACCACAAGCCACAGCACCTGGAAAAACAAACAACTGTCAGCAAACAATAACAACATAGCAAGACAACAAAGCCCCCACCTGCCCTTAGGTGAACAGTGGGCACACATACGATTTATAGGCTGCCGATCGCCATCGGCCAATATGCCGAATGGCGGAGGGCATGTAACCCATTAAAGCAGCTGTGGAGGCAGCCCCGATCCGGAAAGAGTGCGTCCCAAATTTGACGCCCTTCAGACCCAGCCTAGCTAGGGCCCTGCTTGTTACAGACCAGAACTGATACTTGGTGAGAGGAGAGCCGTCATCATGTCGAAGAAAAGGACCCCCAGCTTCTCCTCGGAGCTGAGCATAGCGGCGAACGGCCCTAACCGGACATAATTCTTGCAAAGAGCACATGCCAATTGTGATGACAGTTCCCCACTGCCGCTGATCAGTCTTGGACCACCTAATAGTCAGAACAAGCTGACTCTGCGTAATTTTAATGTCCCCGGACTGGAGCGCCTTCCCAGAAGTATCAGTCTTGGACTGTACAACCAGCTCGCTTACCCACAAAGCCCCAAAAAAGGCCAAAAGCGAGGCAGCGTGAAACAACGCTGCCTTGAAAGGAGAAGAACAAACAGTGGGCCAACCTCCAAACAACCCCTTCAGGACAGACGGGGATATGGGCTGTCTATCATCAACTCGCTGGACCCGCTCTCGGGCCCAGCCTTCCAGCATCTTCCGAACCCTAAAATCCCCCGTGTATTCGGGGAAACCACGAGCTTTGCTAGCAAAAGCCAATGCTGCTAGCTGGCCCCTGATGGACTTCAGCCCCAAACCTCACTCCTTCTGGGAGACACTAAACTGCATGATGTGCGCCACTGGGATCGGCCAACAATCCGGCAGTGCAACAGCCTTCCTAAAGTCCCTAAATTGGGAGACAGCTCTGTCATATGCCCTCCTGGTACTAGGAGCTAGCGCCAGCTGAATGGCCCTACCGGCTTCCTTTTCCCAAGACGCCATAGGTCCACGGGAATTTTCGCCGGCCAAGGATCTGCTTCTGGGGCCAGTTGCCGAAAACGCTCCATCTGTTGGCGAGACAGAGCATCCGCCACCCCATTGCATACACCCGGTACGTGCCTTGCCAGGAATAAAATATTCAAGCGAAGGCAACGCAGGGTAAAGGACCTAACCAAATTCATAACTAGCACTGACTTAGAAGTCAGAGAGTTGATAACATGTACTACCGCCATGTTATCACACCAAAAAAGGACAGAATGATTGGCAAGCTGCTCCCCCCAAAGCCAAACGGCCACTAAAATGGGGAAAAATTCCAAAAATGTCAGGTTTCTACAGAGCCTGCTGTCCAACCATTCTGCTGGCCATTGCTCAGCGCACCAATGTCCCCTAAAATATACACCGAATCCACTGGCACCGGAGGCATCTGAAGAGATCTGAAGCTCTGCTTCAATCTTCAGGTCCTCCCTCCAAAAGGAAACACCATTGAAAAAGTCCAAAAACTCTTCCCAAACCTCCAAGTCTGCGCGCATTCCTGCGGTAACGCGGACCCGGTGGTGGGGGAGACGCAACCGACACATGGCGTCACACAGACGCCTCACAAATGCCATACCAGGGGCCACCACTTTGCAAGCAAAGTTAAGGTGGCCCACCACCTGCTGCAATTCCAGCAGCGAAACCCTACGCTGTCTCCTCAGGGTAGCTAAACGGACCTTAAGGTCAGTGACCTTACTCTCCGGCAAACGTGAGGTCTGCTGCAGAGTGTCCAGCTCGATACCCAAAAAGGTGAGAACCGTGCTGGGTCCCTCCGTTTTTTCGTGCGCCAACGGCACCCCGAGTGCGAGAGCTAACTTCCGAAAGGAGGTCAACAACCTAGCGCATTGCTCTGACCCCGCTGGACCAACAAAAAGTAGTCGTCCAGATAATGCGCATTATCGCTAATCCCAGTCCTGTTCCTGAGCGCCCATTCCAAAAAGGAACTGAAGCGCTCAAACGCAGCACAGGATATCGAGCAGCCCATCGGCAACGCCCGATCCATATAGTATTTCCCTTCAAAGGAAAATCCCAACAACTCAAAATCCCCGGGGTGGACCGGCAGTAGGCGAAATGCCGACTTGATGTCGCATTTAGCCATCTCGGCACCCACCCCGCAACCCCGTACTACTTTGACCGCTTGGTCAAAGGAAGTATAGCGCACAGAGCATAACTCCTCGGGGATGGCGTCGTTCACCGACGCTCCCTTAGGGTACGACAGGTGGTGAATGATCCGATATTCCCCCGCCGACTTTTTAGGTACAACCCCCAAAGGGGACTCCCTTAGCGTAGGAACCGGCGGTAAATCAAAAGGTCCAAGGACCCTCCCTTCCTGACATTCCTTTGCTATTTTAGCCCGGACAACATGTTCGAGTCCGACGACTGAACGTAAATTAGAAGCTAAAAAGGGGGCCCTAGGCCCCTTGTACGGAATTCGAAAACCCAAAGTAAACCCGTCATGTAAGTACCGGGCGTCCGACTTACAAGGGTACTCGCTCAGCAACCTATTGAGAGCCGTCAGGCGGATGGGACTGGGCCCCTTTACCAGGGGGCTGCTGCCCACCACCGCTGCCACCGGAGCGCTTACCTCCCGCTCTGGGCTTTGTTCTGCTGCAGGCAGAAAGTGCGTGGGCACCACTACAGATTGGGCATTCATACCGGAATTTACAGGGCTTCCGGGGGCACACACCTTTAGAGGCGAACTCCCAACAAAGCAGCCGGGTTTGAACCGGCTGGCCCGCGGAAACGCGGGCCCCTGTTGACGACTGTTGTTGCTGCAACCTCTGGACCAAGTGGCCACTGTCGGACCGGTCCCCAGCATTCGGTCTTGCTGGGGACATCAACTGCAGCCACAGCTGCTGGTTTATTTGGTCCCAGGGCATTCCAGGGTTGACGGCGGCCCGCATACGGAAGGCCTCGTCGTACTGCAGCCATGCTGCACCAACAAAGTCCGTATATGCCCGATAGACAATGTCTATATACTGGAAAAGGGCGGCCGCCCTAGCCGGCTATGCTCTCGCAATGACCCCAGCATAGATCAGGAATCCCGGCAACCAATTCGCCCAGGGCCTATCGACCTTCCTGCGCTTTAATTTCTCCTTCTCCTTGTCATCGAGCTCGTCCTTACTTTTTTTTTTCGAGCTCTCTGAAAAGGAGACTAAACACGTCCACGTACTCCCCGCGGAGAATTTTCTCCCGTGTAGCGGCAGTCAAATGATCCCCCAAAGGCAAGGAGGTATCGCCGAAAGGGAGAACGTGGAAGGGAATGCTGGCATTAGGGTTCGGGGGGTAAAACCACCCACTACCCTGGGCCAACGGCCATGCCCCCTGAAGTTGAGCAAACTGTTGGCCGCCCCACGGCAAAACGCCGGGGGAGGCCATGGAGGCAGAAGCGTTAGGCGAAGCCAGAGCGCTCGCCTGTTGACCAAGTGGGGAAAATACCGAACTGGGCAAAGGGGGTGTTGCATGAAAGCCCCACGCCCAAGGCTGAACGGGGGCCGACTGCTCCACAACTCCCAGCTGCCCTGCACCCCATGCCACCCCACCCACCGCTGGCGGGGGGGGGGAGGAATTTGAATTGGACCCCATGGCCACCCTTGAACTGGCGGAAAAGGGGGCTTACCACCGTCACTCGGGAAAGCGCCCGCACCTCCAGGAATCTGCTGAACACCGCTACCAGATGTGCCGCCGCCCACTGCCGCGCCCGATGGGCCCTCCTCTGGATCCTCCTCCTGGTCCGGTTCCAGCGGTGCTTCAGGCTCAGATGGCCCACCCTGCAATGCAGATAGACGTACGAGCACTTCTGCCTCAAAAGTCAGCCGCGCTGACCGGCCAGAGGCACGGCGACGCCCTTCCCAAATGGGAGCGCCCCTGGCGACTCTATCCTGTTCCAAGGCATCCAGCTGACTCATAATGGCAAGCCTCACTCGCTCACCTTGCCCAGGCTCCTCAACCGGGGTACCTTGCTGGCCCCGACCACGGGGGGGGCGGGCTGCTTGCCCTTAGACTCGCCCTGCCGCTTTTTGGCCGCCATACTGAGTGTTTCTATAAGCACAAGCCACAAAATAACAGTGTCTGCACCCAAAGCTACCACTGCCCACTAACAGGTGGAGTATTAAGAAAATTGCAGGCAGAGGGCGTCCCCAAGGCACACTACCCAAAAGGCCAGAGGCACAGTCTCGCCACCAAGCAGCCGCCCAATGGACCACTGGCTCTCAGCACCCACCAAAGAGAAAAGGGGAGGGGGGAAAGACTGGAAAAACCAGCCCTATGCACCCAAGAACAGGTCTCAGGCAGTCCAGCCAAAAGAGGGGGGGGAGGTGGGAGTGGTAGGCAGATGTCTGTTCCCTGCGGGCCTGCAATAAAACCCTCACCAATGTGTAGGTGGGGGGGGGAGCAGCTAGCTCCAAGGCGTCAAAAGCCACTACGGGCCGCACCAACAATGCCTACTCCAAGGCAAGGAACACCATTCACTGGCCAGCCGCTTGCGAACTGCCCCTAACAGGAATGACTGCCGCACGCTACCTCCAGAAACTACCCCCCCAATCCGGCCCCTAAGCAACCAAGGGGCTAGAGAAGGCCAAGGGCCGCCGCGCTAGCTTCGCGCTCTCGTCCCTCCCGGCCGATTACCACCCAAGCCAGCGCAAATCAACAAAGCAAACGACTCAGCCTCGCAAGCACCGCCAGCCGCTGCACGCGTCCCAGCCGAGCGTCCCCGAAGCAGCAGTCTCCGTCGCGCCGGTCCTCCGTCGAAGGCCTCGACCACGCTGCGACCAGCACGTGGCTCTCACACAGAGAGCCAAAAGAGACTGCGTGCAAAGGGGCGGGGAGCCGGGGCTTATATAGCCCCGACTCCCGCCCGAGCCAAACACCCGTATATCGGGTGATTCAGCTCCTCCCTCCTTCCGAGGAGGCAAAGGCGGCCCCCAACTTGAACGCCGGCAAGCGGCTTGGCTGGGAGGGGCCGAACCTTAAAAGCAGAAAACAACCTTGTTTGTATAAAAACAAAACTTTTCTATAGTAGTGCTCTGTGAATTTTCCAGGCAATTAATGTGCACATAGTATTTAAAAAAGTAATTGCTTTGCAAACCAGTATATTTGACAGCTGAGAAGCAGGCTTTTTACCTTGCTCTAAGCATTTGTGATGTTTTGAATTTAAAAGGAGCTGCGTTGAACTGCAGTGTTCAAGAAACACACTAGTTTAAATTATTTGGTATGTTTATTGTTACAGAAAAACAAATCGGCAACCTGAAATAACATCTACATTTTAAGCTGTTGCCATATAATAATGCATACGTCTAAAATACAAATGTGCACGTTTTGTGAGTAACATTTTGTCAGTTCAGATCTTTGAACTGATTCACACATTCATATCATCAGTTGGGAACTGCAACATCAGTTGCTGATTGACATATAGATAATAGGACATGTAGCACATAGCAAATATCACTGTTAGAATTTCCATATTATAGATTGCTTCAGATGCAGTAGATTTGAATAAAGCCATCTCACAGTCATATTCTGCTGCCAGTCATCAACCAATGTGGCACAGTGATGGGTTTGTAATTGTAAACTCTCATGAACATAAATCTATAGTAACATAAGTAGGCCTTTTTTTGTAGAAAAAAAACCAGCAGGAACTCATTTGCATATTAGGCCATACCCCTGACATCACCATTGTTTCACACAGGGCTTTTTTTGTAGAAAAAGCCCAGCAGGAAATTGTTTGCATATTAGGCCACACCCCCTGACACCAAGCCAGCTGGAACTGCATTCCTGCTCAAAAAAAGTTCTGAATATGATCCATGAACAGCAATCAGATAAAGTTGCCAAGTGGACAGGAATGTCCTGTTGAATTAACAGAGTTTAACACAAGGAATGTGCAGCTGAAGATTTTCATGACATTGAATTAAATAACATCATTTCATAATTGCTCACAGATCAAACTGGTATTAAAGGGACAACTAGACAGATTGGTTTAAAGGCTAGCAACCCTACAAATTAGGGCTTTTTTTGAGCAGGAACATACAGGAACACAGTTCCGCCATCAGGGTGTGGGGCCTAATATGCAAATTAATTCCTGTTGGGCCTTGTGTGGAACAATGGTGATATCAGGGAGTGTGGCCTAATATGCAAATGAGTTCCTGCTAGCCTTTTTCTACAAAAAAAGCCTTGCCTGCAATCAAGATAAATCTCAAATTGAGTACTAATGCCTATAGACATAACAACCCTGGATTTTGGGCTGTAATTGGGAACAATACAATTCAATACATGTCCTAATATTCAGCTCGTACTGCAATTTATCTCAGAGAGTTACAGTGGGGGGACTAAAAATCCATGTATTTATAGAACCTGTTTAGCTACATAACAGCATAATCCTAAAAACTCACTAAGAAGCCCCACTGAATAGCTGTTAACAGGATTCTGAGTAGAGTTGTTTGGAATTGCTGTCTAAATGTATTAATACACAGAACTTGTGTTTAGTTAGGCCAGAAAAGACTTGGGCCATGCCAAGCATCGCCGCATACAATGCTGACATTATATGCAACCAAGAGTCATGGGATCCTTGCTGCAGCCTTCATGGATTTGAATGCGGCTTTTGATACCATATCCCATGCTGGATTGTGGCACAAACTAAAACAGAGGTGGCCAGTGGTTTTTTGTCTACAACTCCCATCAGCCCCAGCCATTGGCCATGCTGGCTGGGGCTTATGGGAGTTGTAGGCAAAAAAAAAAATCTGGAGAGCTACTGTTGGCCACCCCTGAGCTAAAACGTCAATTGACAAGAGACTGTTAGCTTGGATTGAGAATCTGTATTCTAATCCCACTGCACAAATCCACTATGGGTTAGAGGGACAACTTTCCAGCTTAATTTTCCTAAAGCAGAAGTGTGTCAGGGGTGTGTGCTGGCCCTTTATTGTTTAATTTATGTATCAACAATATGGTTTCTCCTATCTCTGCCCAGGACTGTTAATCTCTATCCACTACTAACATTAAAGTGCCTTTCTTACTTTTTGCTGCAGAAAAGATTAGGGAAATAGCTAAGAGGCAGGGAAACTGCCTTTTCCTTTTTCTTCTGCAGTCTATTTAAATCAGGCTAGTTTAAAGGAAGTGTAGAAAAGCACTTTCTTTAAACTAGACTGGTTTGGGTGTTCTTTGTTCCCATGGAACAGACGGGCAGTTAGGGGCGACTCAGAGATGCCTCAGAAACTGATCCAAAAAAATCCTTGCAAATGCAAACATCTTCTGCCCGTACTCACCCTGTCCTCCAGCAGCCACAGAGTGGCTCAAAAAGCTACCACTGTCAAAGTGGTAGCAAATTTTTGAGCCGCATGCCCAGTTGCCTCTTCGGTGTCTGGATGGGAAAGTGCACAAGCGAGACAGCTTGGTGGTGTGAACAGGGCCGACGCTAGGGGTTCTGCTGCTCAAGGCAGACCCCTGCGCCGCGCCCCCTTCAAGCTCCTTTTATGGAGCTCATTGTTCGTGTGCAATAAGCGTGCACGTAGCACGATGACATCACCAGAAGTGACATCATCATACAGGGCAGCAGGGGTCAAGAGAGCAATGGATGTGCACAAGAGTGCTGCCACACCACTGCTTTCCCCCTACACTAAGCTTTTCAGAGGTTTCCAGGGAAGCCTCCAAAGAGTGCATTGTTTTAGTGGTGCCTGGCTGCTTTCAGGTTGAAAGTGGCTGAGTGGCGCCTTTAGAAGCTTTCGAAAAGCTTAGTGCACTGTGCAGCACTTCTCTGATCCTGCCTTCAAGGCAGGATCAGAGGAGTGCTCTGCATGGGTAAGGGGGCACCTGGTGGAGTCCCAGGACAGAGTAGCACCCCAGGCTGCTGCCTACCCCTCCGACTCCCATGTGCTGGCCCTGAGTGTGAAACCGCCAAGCTGCCCTAAGCCATTTCCGGTTGTTTTCTTTTCTTTGTAAAAACTAACTAGAGCACATGAGTGCTTGACTCAGGGGGAGAAAAAGAGCAGTCTGGCCTCTGAGGCGCCACCCCTCCCCCCAATGTGATTGTGCTAAACTGCCTTGCAGACGGGATGGGACCGCCTCATGGGGGAACGAATGGAGATTTCAGGCTGGCTGTTTTTTAGCTGGCCTGATTTGGGTCACCTCCAATCTACCCCTAAATGCCCATCTGTTAACACCCTTTTGTCTTCTACTATCGCTATATTTCTCCTTTTTCATTAAAACATTACTCTCTCTATATGATAGATTTTTTAAACACATACTGCTTCTTGATATTTAAGTTAAAATTCCCAACATGAGGCTGGCAATTGCTAAGAGACTCACCACCGGGGGGCTTTTGTCAGTAATGTAATGACTTCACTGGCGACGTGTTTAACCAATGCTAGAGTATAACCAGTGACACAGTGAAGTTACTTTTGGCCAGTATTGGATGCTGGTGATTGTCTGTGGACCCATGCAGCTGTCAGCCAAGTCTGAAGTAAACTTCTAAAGTATTAGCAGTGCTGGTTGTTTGCTCCCAATGGGTCTAACTCAGGGCCGGCGCATGGGAGTAGGCCAAGTATGCGGTCGCCTCAGGCATCACTTGGCCTAGGGGCGCCATGATGCGCCCCCTCTCCCTGCACCTGCCACCTCCCCACCCACCTCTCTGTGCTTGCCGCTGCTTCCTCGCGCCGGCTGCCTCCCGCTCTCCTTGCCCCACCCGCCTCTCTGCACTTGCTGCTGACTCCCCATACCTGCTGCCATCTGCCTCCCCTCACCTGCCTCTCCACACTTGCTGCCGCTCCCCTTGCCCCTGCCCACCTCTCTGCACTCGCAGCTGCTCGCCTCCTCTCACCCTGTCTGCCCCTACGCACTTGCTGCCACCTCCCCTCGCCCGCTGCTACCACCCCACGCCTGATGACGCTTCCCACAAGCCGCGAGCTGGCCCACCCATGCTTCAAAGGGAGCCAGCTGGCCCCCTTTGAAGCAGGGGAGGGCTGTGCGCACAGCCTGATGACATCACTTCTGGTGACATCATCGGGCCGCACGTACAACAGACTGGGGGGGCAGCGGAAAGGGCCTTGGCCTAGGAGCGCCAGACCCCCTAGCACCAGGCCTGGTCTAACCCTGGTATTTAACCCTTTTTTGGGTTAGCAATCACACTAACATATTCATGGTCAGGTTCTTTGGACAAAAAGTGTCCACCCCTCCATTAGTGCTTTGGCAGTATCTTCCATAATATAGAATTTAATCCAGTGGTACTAACAGCTACAGGAATAGTTATCAGTTCTTTCATGTTGCAGGCCATCAACACAGATGCTTTTAATAAGTAGCACCCTTTAGCTGCCTTTTGGCTGAGACAGTCCTCACACCAGCTAATTGGCCTGACCGCATGCTGTGTTTCAATCTGTTAAGGATGTACATATCTGTACACTGATGCTGCCTTATTTTATTTCATTTTAATGATTTTAACTGTTTAAATTTAATTGTCTTATGATGTGATTTTAACTGTTATTATGTTGTAATCCACCCTGAGCCTGACCTGGGGAAGGGTGGACTAGAAATCAGCAAAAATAAATAAAAAATAAATAAATTCTGATTCATGGGTTAATATCTACTGAAACACAACCTGAGTCAACACCTCTTTAAATGTGTTGCAACACATGAATGAATCTCCTGCCTCTCAACTCAGATAACCTCTCAATTATAAGTGTTAAAGGAGAATGCTTGGAGAAGAATCTCATTTTCCCCAAGAGTTCTAAACTGACTCATAGTGTACAGATCGTACATTAAATCTATTTTTAGACTAAGTTCTGGACACAAAGTATATTTCTGAGAAAGCTGAGCAACATCTCCAAAGGGTGAATATATAAAGCATAAAATTTGAATTAAGCCAGGGTTGCTTTACAGGCTTGGGGGCGGCTCTAAGAAACTTCCCAACCTCAAAGCCAAAGGTTTTATTATTTCTCTAATATTTCATGACTTGGGACCTACATATTCCCAGTCTGAATGCACGTGACAGTGTTTTTTTCCCTAATAAGATGTGATCAGCTGCTGCCCGCTTGCAAGCATTTTCATTCACTGCCTGAAAATATGAAATAGCCTCCCAGATGAAGGATTGGATCTAACTGGTTTTTCTGCTGTTGAAAAAAGAAAAGAGGGATCTCCATAGCTGTGCCAAATGGTTATGGTGGATAGCATGGTACCAGCTGTTCTGTTTTTCTTGATGTTTAATGACTTGCATTAGGTCCGTGTTTTCTGTGGGGGAGGCAGGTTTATTAATCTTTGAAATAAATAAATTTTGCTATCTGCCAAGTCTGCAGTACAGCACAATTCAATCTTAAAAAAAAAATAAGAGAAGCCAAACTGGATCAGACCAATGGTCCATCCAGTCCAAAGGTCTGCATCACACAGTAGCTAAAACTCAGGTGTCATCCAGAGGTCCACCAGTGGGGCCAGAACTCCAGAAGCCCTCCCTCTGTCCTCCAAGCACCAAGAATACAGACCATCACTGTCCCAGACATAGTGTTCCATCTATAATTTGTGGCTAGTAGCCACTGAAACTGTCTGTGCTTCTAGCTGCCACCACTTCCCGCAGCAGTGAATTCCATGTGTTAAGTGCTCTTTGGATGAAGAAGTACTTCCTTATATCTGTTCTAAACCTACTGTTCACCAAATTCATTGACTGCCCACAATTTAATTGTGTGTGGGTCCTCTCCTTTTCTCTGTAAAATGCTGGCCATTTTATCGCTGCCTCCATGGACCTCATTCTTCTAGATTGGTAACCATTGCCTCCAAAAATAGCTTTCTCCCATCTCTGTCCTGATTTCTTCTTTGCTTTCTTATGTGTTTTTCATGTGTTTGTGTGTATACGTTTGTTTTGCTCTTTTATTCCTATTTCGATAAAACCTCTTCCAGCTTAACATCTGACTCGTTCCTTTTGAGATTTCTCTAAGGGAAAGATCCTGGAACACATATGTGGAGAATCCCAATTACCCCCTCTCATTTTATTTTCCCTCAGTTAATTTGGATAACACTTTAACCTTTCTTCATAGGGGAAGTGTTCCATTCCCTTAATTTAGTTCTATTCCAATAGTAAGGAAGGAAAACAGTTAAAAAATAACTTTAGATACCAACATTGTGTAACTTCTCAGTGTTGTAGCTGATCAAACCACTCAGGTGTAGCTAATTTTTGTTCTGTTTTAATTTTATGATCTAGTTCTAATTTTAGTTTGGTTGTAGCTGCTCAGACTACTCAGGTGTAGCTAATTTTAGTTCTAAGCAGGCTCAGAGGTTCTTTGCTAGTTTTACTGCAGCACTGAAAGGGTTGAACAGAGGGTCAAACAAAAGGATTAAAACTGAGGGCACTCTAATATCACTTTTGGATCTTTTCTACACCTATAAAGTACTAATAAAAGAGACTAGGGATAGTGATTTCACAGATAAGGATAAACCTTAAGTAGATTAAAGAAGACCAAATAACAAAACAAACTGCAGCTAGGGTTTAAATACAGTTAGTAATTAAAAACAAAACAAGGGGTCCTAAACTAAATCTGAAATCTTAAATTAAGTGTCACATTCTTTTAAGAAAGAAGCAGTTACATACCTCTGTAACTGCTGAGGCTATTCAGCTAGAATCCCCTATAACCCAAGCCAAGGGGGGCTAAATTAACATTTAAAATTAAATTAGCATTTGAAATAAAAGACATCCTGAGAAAGAGAAGAGGTCTGAGCACCTCCCTTTCAGCAATACCTATTGTTAATCAACCAGAGGCACAATCACTCGCCCTCCTTTCTTGGTTAGTTCCCAGTCCCAATCAATGTAGCTGGCACCAGTGGATGTGTGTGGAGTTTTTGGCCCAAGCTAGTTACTTAGGCTTTATGAGCAGGCGTTCCTCTAGTGATGAAGTGTCTGGAATAAGCAGGCAAGTAGGAAGAGCCCCGTGGTGCAGAGTGGTAAAGCTGCACTCCTGCACTCCTGACCTGAGTTCAATCCCAGCAGAAGCTGGTTCAGGTAGCCGGCTCAAGGTAGACTCAGCCTTCCATCCTTCTGAGGTCGGTAAAATGAGTACCCAGCTGCGGGGGGGAGTGTAGATGACTGGGGAAGGCAATAGCAAACCACCCCATAAAAAGTCTGCCGTGAAAACGTTGTGAAAGCAATGTCACCCCAGAGTTGAAAATGACTGGTGCTTGCACAGGGGACTACCTTTACCTTTTTAGTAAAAGACCTGAGTTGGATTGAGGTGGCACAATAGGAGGTCCGTTTACTGATGGATAATTTAAAAACTGACAAATCACCAGGCCCAGGTGGTATACATCCAAGTGTTCTGAAAGAACTTACTCTCCTGACAAAAATATGCAATCACTAAAATCTGCCTCTGTTCCCAAGGATTGGGAGGTAGCTAATGTAACCCCATCTTTTAAAAAGGTTCCAGAGAAGATCCAGGAAATTACAGACTGGTCAGTTTTTATTTATTTATTTATTTCAATTATCTCACCCTTTCCGCAAGCGGACTTAATCTAACATCGATATCAGGTAAGTTGTCAGAATCCATTATTAAAGATAGAATCGGTAGGCACATTGATGAACAAAAATCTCTGAGGAAGAATCAGCATGAATTCTGTAAATGAAGATCTTTTCTCACTAACCATTTAGAATCCTTTGAGGGGGTGAACAAGCTTGTGGATAAGGGTGACTCAACAGAGGTTGTTTACCAAAATTTACAAAAAGCTTTTGATGAAATTCCTCATCCAAGGCTCCTAACTAAACTCAGCAGCCATGAGATAAGAAGACAAGTCCTCTTGTGGATTAAAACCTGCCTAAATAACAAGAAACAGAGTTCGTATAAATGGACTGTTTCGACAGTGGAAGGTGGTAAGCAGTGGAGTACCACAGGGCTTGGTACAAAGTCTGGTGGTTTTAAACTTGTTCATTAATGATTTTGAGAGTAAGCTGTGAAGTGGCAGACGACACTAAGTTATTCAGGGTGTTGAAAACCAGAGAGGGCTGTGAGGCGCTCCAGAGGAATCTGTTGAGGCTGGGTTACTGGGAATCAATGTGGCATATGAAGTTCAGCGTGGGCAAGTGCAAAGTAATGCACATTGGTGCCAAAAATCCCAGCTATAAATACATATCAATGGGGTCCACACTGGGAATAACTGACCAGGAGAGAGATCATGGAGCCATGGTAGATAACTCATTGAAAGCGTTGAATTCGTGTGCAACTACAATTTTAAAAGGCTCTGCTGGAGATTATTAGGAAGGGAACGGAAAACAAATCAGTCAGTATCATAATGCCCCTGTATAAATCTAAGGTGTGGCCTCATTTGGAATACTGTCTACAGTTCTGGTCACCATATGTCATAGCACTGGAAAAGGTACAAAAAAGAGCAACCAAAATGATCTTGTTTCTCTGTACCACGTTGTTCACTTAGCACCTTTCCTAGTGGCTGTAGATAATGTTTTATATTGCTTGGTTAGATTTTTTTTTTTTAGTTAGTTTCTCAAACCACATACTTTCTGTTGCATGCTTTGTTAAGCAGACACTGAAATGGAGAACAAACTAACTTTACTTGAAAGACTGCATCTCCCAACTCCTTCTACAACTGAATCACTGCTGATTTAGCTTCCAGTACTTTGTAGATGTCCCTGCTTCCTTCCATGTACCTATTTATAGAATAGTTTGATTCCTACTATCATTAAATTATTAAAAGGTTAAAAGGACTTCTTGTTCTTTTCACGTGTACAGAACTATCAAGAGCCACCAATAGGTTCCAAACCAAGATTTTCTGTGGGAACCTACCCCACCCCCCAAAAAAATCTGGAAACAGCATCATATGAAAAATGAATCATTTGACTTTATCCTGCTTTATAGGCCACCAGGATAACCCCAACCCACAGAATTATGTTGTTCATAAACAACAAGGCTCACTTCATATGGTATGCAAAACCATGGTTTAATTATGGTTAATGTGATAATCTTAATACAGGCTACTCCACTAACTATAGGATCCATCAAACTATGATTTAAAGCCATGGTTTGAACTTCATTTATTACATAACATACTAGCTTATTTCATATTATGTATCAATGCAGATGCTCTGGCTTTACCCTGTCTTGTTCTCCAACACTGCCATCTCTGGCTACAAAAAGGCAATAAAACAGCATTTGTTGAGGCAAATCAGGAATAAGTGATCACGAACAAGATGAATCCTGATTTCACAAACTAACTGTAGTTTTGCAATGTGTCTAAATAGAACCACAGCGTAGAGGAGACCAAAAGTATTTAACAACACATTGGCCTGTTAAGAAACCTTATCATTTCAGCATAGTAGTTAAGACAAACCTGGTTCCAGTTTCTGACAGACTATGTGCAATACTGGAGAGCATTAGATTTGCTTCATTTACTTCATTTCCACTTTCATACAGATCTGAATACCTTATGCCTGAATCAGTGACTTATTCTATATGATATTTCTTGGAAAACAGCTTTTTAAATTGACACTTTTAGAAAAGAGGAGAGAGACGCACAGCTCATTAAGTTTAGCAATTTTTCCTTCTGGCATTGGAACTGCTAGTACAAAGCTAATCCAGTCATGGTCAATCAGCAAAGACACTGAAGTCTGTGAAAAGGGGAAGTAATTACAAGCACTTTTCCACATTTGAGAGAACTTCTTGTAAAGAAGCTCTGAGCTGAAAGCATGCGATCCAAATATGTTAAAATTTTTGTGTAAACTTTTAGATTGTTTCAGTAACATTCTACATTATAAATATTTAAATTTGACTTAATATTACATTAGAAACAAAAGACTTCTGGCACATTAAAGATTATTCTTTAATCTTCTTTTCCTTTCCTTAGAACAGACTAACGAAGACACCATACTAGAATCTGTATTTCACTAGAATACATCCTTACTTGTATAATAATTTAAAATCTTAATTTGGTGATATTAAACTAAATCCTCTAACATGGATTTGGCCCTGATGTTGGCATTGTCTTTAGGCTTGTGCAAAATTTGTCATATATTCCCATCTTCCTTCCTGAATGAGTGTGTGTAATATGATTCTATATATCACAAACACACAGACTTCATTTAACCAACCAGAAGTCTGGCCTGTATAGAAAGTAATGGTATTTAACTTCTCGCCACAGAATGAATAGGGATTGTGTACAAATGAAAATATGTAATTTTTGCTGACATCAAATTTCAAATGGACAACTGTGTCCTTCCCCTCCCCCAATCTGTTGTGATGTTTCATTCATTATTGTGACGCTTCTTCATCTCCGGCATTGTGTCTCACCATCAACAGTCTTGCTGGGTGTTTTCTATAGGACTTCCCAAGCCTCAGAATGGGGAAGTGAAGGAGTTGCACCACTGTATTCTTTCCCCAGGACCACAGCTCTTGCCACACCAGAGCTTAGGGTTGCCAATCACCAGTCGGGGGCAGGGGATCCCCCGATTTGAAGGCCCTCCCCCCCACTTCAGGGTCATCAGAAAGCGGGGGGGGGGGAGGGAGGGAAATGTTCGTTGGGCATTCTATTATTCCCTATGGAGACTGAGTCCCATAGGGCATAATGGAGAATCAGCAGGTATCTGGGGCTCTGGGGTGACTGTTTTTTGAGGTAGAGACACCAAATTTGCAGCATAGCATCTGGTGCCTCTCCTCAAAATACCTTCCAAGTTTCAAAATTTCAAAAAATATATTCCACTCTGAGCCTCCAAATGGGGTAATGGGTGGAATATTAATAAACTACTATTACTAATAATAAAAAGATTAGACCAGGGGGTCCAATTCTGAGCCCCCCCAAAAGATGCTCCTATCCTTCATTATTTCCAATGGAGGGAAGGCATTTAAAAGGGGTGCGGTACCTTAAAATGTGATTGCCAGAACTCCCTTTGGAGTTCAATTATACTTGTCACACCCTTGCTCCTGGCTCCACCCCCAAAGTCCCCTGGTATTTCTTGAATTGGACTTGGCAACCCTACCAGAGCTGCACCTTCTTCTCTTCCTTGGCCTTTCCCAGGAACCTGCTTTTAAAGGTCCAAATAGCCCCACCCCTTCCCTGGGTGTATTTGGCCTCTCCCCAAAGGACCATCCCTTGTCCCTCCTTCTAGGCTGCCGGATGGCTCCTCTCCCTGAGCTGTCGTCCCTCCTGCCCTACTAGGAATTTCACTGCCAGCCATCAAACCCCTGCTTTCCCCTGGCCCTCCCAAGCCCATGCCTCTGGACCTGGGCTGCTGTTGGACTTACTTGCCCTTGGGCAGGCCTCTCTGGCCCCACCCTGCCCTGCCCTAGCTTGCAGATGGAGGTGTCTCCAGCCCTGGCTGTGGAGGCTGCTGCTGCCCTTTCTGGGCTTTTACAGTACTAAGCCCCAGCTGGTTCTTCTGCTTGTGCCTGGAGTTGTGGCGCTAGGTAAGGACCCTGTGTTGGTGCCTGGGAGGCCACTGGGTTCTCTGTTGGGGGGGGGGGGAATGCAGGAAGTTGCATTCCCCACAGTGGAAGTGGAGGGTCTGGTAATAAGTCTGGCAGCACCTACAATTATTATGATTAACAATGATTATGGACTATATTTCATTGTACAACTGGTACAGATGTCTGGTGTACAGATGTTAGAAAGATGGGTGCTATATAAATACTTTATTATCAATATTATTAACAGACTATGTGGCCTCTGGCTGAAGATTGCTTCTGCCCTGAATTATCCTCCATCCCTTTGCAAATCTCTGGTGTACGTGCCACAGTAGCCTGTGAAGAGAACTAGCTACCATGAAAACAGCTGGCTTTTATTTTGTGTGGGTGGGAGAGTGCTTCAGAAAGGATGGGGGGAAGGGCATGATCAGAACATTTGTAACAATAGGGTTTTTTCTGTGTTGTGTTTTGCAAGAAGAAGCAAGAGGAGAGGATGAAAGCGGTGGGAAAGACAACAGAATGCATATTTTACAGGCTGTTAATACTCACACTATATGAGCATTTCCTCTTTCAGTTATTACAATTAGAAAACCACATTTAGGTCACTGGACTCTTTTTTCCTAATTTGCAGCACTTGGAGGCCAGATAATGGATACAGAATTGCCATATGCAAATTAGTTATAGTGAAGGAGTTATAGTGGGGTGGATCCAGCCAGCTCTCCCACTCAATTTCACCCAACTCCTCTCCTTACTGCAGCACATCTCTGATAGCTTTTCTCCAGGTCATCATCCTAAAATTAACCCTTTTGGAAGGTCAAAGGAGACCCTTCCTCTCCTTTGCATCAGTGGAAGAAAAGCTGGCTGGATTAGGGTTGCCAGGTCAACCCTGGCCTCTGGCAGGGGATTAGGGATAGGGTTGACAGATCCAGGATGTGAGACTCCTGAAGATTTGGGGATGGAGCTTGGGGAGGACAGGGACTTCAATCTGCTACAATGCCATAGAGTCCATCCTACAAAGCATCCATTTCCTCCAGAGGAACTGATCTCTGTAGTCTGGAAATGGGTTCCAGGAGATCCCCAGGATCCCACCTGGGGCTGGCATCTTTTGGAGGGATACACACCAGTATTACAAATCTAAATGAATTAATGGATAGGAGAGTGAAAGGGAAGAAAAGAAGAGTGAAGTTTTAAAGTATACTTTGTGATCAAGTACATATGCTGTAGAAATTTGGGATTCTAATTCCAAGTCTGTAAGAAAAGACATCATCCAGGAAACAAAGGAAAAGGAAAGGTCCCCTGTGCAAGCACTGGTCGTTTCTGACTCTGGGGTGATGTTGCTTTCACAACGTTTTCACTGCAGACTTTTTTTGTCAGATCCAAGATTTGCTTTTTTCTATTTGAGACAGTGGTGGCTTTTTGATAATTTTCAACTGGAGATAATGCACTTCCTTAAAACATAATGTTCTTAAGATTCTCCAGGAATTGCAGTTCTCCCCACATGATTTATCATGGTCTCATTGTATTAGAACCAGACTTCAATCTGAAAAACAAAAGGCAAAGAATATACTTGTGGATTTGGCCAAAAGCATAATGTCTCTACAAAAATCAAATCTATAAAATTATGGCTCACATAGCGATGGTAACAAGTGACTAAAATAATACAAAAAAATAAAGAATTGCACAACAAATTAAGCAGGTCAGTAATTTTATGAATAAATCATACATTTGACAAATCCATAATTATTTATTGTGATTGCTTGGGGACCATTTTCCTTTGTCACGATAATATCGGGACCATCTTTTCTTTATTTGGGTTACATGCTAACTGTTGAATCCAAAGGATTTGTCCCACTAACTGTAGCAATTTCCTCCGATGCAAGCAGAAGAGCCAGGTTCCACAGAAAACTGAATGGTGGTGAAATTGCCCAAGTAATTTTTAATTCCATAGTCTATTAGCATGTTAAAGACAAAAAACATTTCCCAGGGTTTAAGCTTTGACAGTCAAAAACACTTTGTCAGGTATCTGATACAGTGAGTTTGTATTCACAAATGCTTATATCCTGGAAATTTTTGGTGGTCTTTAAGGTGCTACTGGACTTGAGTTTTGTTTACAGCCTAACTTGCCTACCCACCTGAACTTTAATTTCATGTGTGTTTTAGAGTTTCTTATGTGTACCTTAGTCTGACTTCTCTGTGGGTAGCGAGGGCTGGCCTGGGTAGGATTTTATCTAAGCACTCTGTGAGTACTATGCAATACTGGAAACAATATCATTGTATCTAAGAACTGTAGTCCATTCAAGTATTTTTGAGATCAACCCTACTCAGAATCTTAGTTACAGAGCTGGATGTGTGTGGAGAGGGAAGGTTGTTTCACTTGTGATTTTATGACATGCTATGCATAAATGCAGCTATGTAGTCACATTAATAAGACCAAGAGGAAAAGAACTGTTTATCCTCTAGACCTGTTTGATTTATACTAATTGTATAGATGTCTAGCAGCATATACTATAGATATTTATGTTGGGGAACTTACTGCCCTATATTTGGAGTGCCTCAGGGCATGAATGACTAGTTTCAAATAGCTGTATAGGAATGTTCATTAGTGTTTTTTTAAGCTTAACAGGAAGAAAAGTTATAAGTATTGTAATATTTCAGTCTGTACTTAGATTTTTTTTAAAAAAAAACAACACACAAAAACAACTGTATTGAGTCCATATCATGAAGATCTCTTCAAATGCTGCTAGATCTGATCTACTATGATGATTTTATCCTTTCCACTTTTTTGTATCAGGATAAATTCCTGCCTTTGTCCTTAGGTATGCCAGCCTCCTGGTGGAAACTGGGGATCTCCCAGAATTACAGCCCATTTCCTGACTACAAAGAAAAAAATGGATACTTTAGAGGGTGGACTCTGTAGCATTGTACCCCACTGAGGTCCTTGTCCTTCTCAGGCTCCATTCCCAAATCTCCAGGAGTTTCCCAACCTGGATCTGGCAACTATACCCCCACCCCACCATCCTCTGCCGGTCGCCAGGAGGGACTACAGTTTGTAAATTTGCAAGATGTTTTGAATGTGTAGTTTTTCTGGTATTAGCATTCTGTGAACCACTTAGAAAATATTTCTATTGAAATGTGGTATTATGTGGGTACTTTAAGTTAAACAAATAAACTACTACTTTAAATACAGGAATGATCTAGTTTAGATGAAGGAAACAAGTTCACAATAAAGCATGTATTTGTTGACCCAGATTAGTAGGGATGTGATTGTCACAAATGCTTTGGGATACAAAATTAGAAGTGGTAACAGAAGTCATCAACCCCTTTTTAAAAGATGTGGTCATTAGGGAGAAATTAATGTGAGACTATGTAATTAAAACCTTTTATGGACCTTGACTTTTGTTAAAGAATGCCCACAGGAGGAGAAAAGGAATGTAAAATGATAATAACTCAGACTGAATGAACAAAGAATGTGTCTGTGAAAGACGGAAGAGGGAATATTGCAGTCTGCTGTAAAGCTGCTTTTGTATTTCTTAAAAGGAGTTCTGCAAAATGGTGGCATTATTCAACCTGAAGCCACACATTCACAAGAAGTTGTCATCACTATTAATCATTCTGCATACTTTGTTTCTGAACATTTAACAGTTCTTCAGTTAGAACATGTCTTTGCACCCCCCCCTCCCAGTTTTGGGACAAGTATTAAATCTTACATAAGTGCCTCCAAATCCACAGATACAGGACATTTTCTGTGGCAGCTTTTCTGTTTCTTATATTTTGGTGTCAGGGTTGATCTTCCAGTATATGAGATGTTTAATGAACAAGGAGACTGAAGTCAGATGAAAAAATAATGTATTGAACTTTTGTTCATGGCTTAAACAGGTAAGGGAACATGACACTGAGCCTTCTGTTTAACCCTTTTATTTCAGGAACTAGTTAGTTTAGATTGAGTGTGATCAAACCCTGCAGCTATACAGGTTTGGACATCTTTTATATATTGTTTCATCTTGCATCAATCAGTAAGAGCCAATGGCCACTGTCAGCTTTGGGGAAAATCAAAAGTTTGAGTGCTGTCTTGTATGAAAAAAATCAAAATGGATCTTAAATATTTGTAAGTCAAAACAGTTCATTAAAAAAAACAGCTCTGCACGTGGAAAGATAGTGTGTCAAAGCAAGCAAGGATTTTCACTGACTTCCAAGTTTTACTGGGACAGAGATTTTTACATTATAGAGAGAATACAACTGCAAAATGGATCTTAAGTATTTGTAAGTGGTATCTTCTCTATAATAAAAGTGCTGTGGTGTGGCCAAATGCAGGTCTCCCATTGGCTAAGGGAGGTGCAGCAATAATTGGCCCATCAACTGCCACTCAAGGTCAGTTGCATTTCATTGGCTAAGGATTAAGGCACTGCTTCACAGAGGAAAGAAAACCTTCCCTAGATTGACTGATGGAGGGAGGAGGGAAACTTCAACAGAAAGCCTTCCCTCAATTAGTGGAGGGTCCTCCTCTGGTGAACCAAACAGCCAGAGAGACATAGACCAAAAAATGACATCCCTTGCTAGCAGAACAACAATTTTTTTAGAATACAGAGAGAGAGTGACAGAGAGAGACAGAGAAAAAGAGAGATTATGGTGTCCTGTGTTTAAGATTGGGCTACTGGGGAAGCTGCCTTCACTTTCCCCTCAATACCTGTTGCTAGCCAATCAACTCGGTTCTGTCAGTAAAAGGCAGGGCAAGGAGGCCCTTTCAAGGTCTGTTTTAGCCTTTAAGGGAGAACTCATTGGGGCCACTCCTGAATATGATTGCCAGTTCCGAGTTGGAAAATTCCTGGAGATTTTGTGGTGAAGTCTATGGAAGCCACACTTTGGAAAGGGGAGAGGCCCCAGGTGGGGATCCACCCTCCACAGTTCTTTTCTCCAGGATGAGGAGATGCAAGGCATGTCATCTGTTATCTGGAGTTCAGTTGTGATACTAGGAGATCTTAAGACTCCACCTGGAGGTTTCCTATCCTAGGCCTGGCAGCACCCTCTAAGTGACATCATGCCATCTGACTGATGTAACTTAACTAGGCCTGACTGCTTGCTCCTGTTCAGAAGCAGCCCCCCATGACAGCCAGTGTGACATGAGAGTCAGACCCAGATTCCTACTGTGGAAACTGACTGTGTGATTTTGGACCACACACATACTTTCAGCCTAATTTACCTCAAAGGGTTATTATGCAGATCAAAAGGGGGTGAGGAAAATTATGTAAACTGCTTTGGTCCTCACTGTGGAGAAAAGACTGTCCTTTCCTAGGTGGAGGCTGCAGGGAGGGGGCAAGGAGATGGAAAGCTGAAGTCAGAGGGGCAGATAAAGGTAGGTTGATGGTTACAGTTGCCTTCTTGACATACCTTGCATCCGTCTCTTTTCTTCTCCTCCCCAGGCCCCCTCAAGGCTATGATACTTACCCACAACAAATTTCTATCACCCATTGTGTTTCTTCTCACAACAGGCATTATCACTAATGCTAGTGTAAAGAAGAATTATTCTGTGTTTCTTTTGAATTACAGATTTATTCACATGGGGCTAACTGATATACTTAGGCTCTCAATGAGTAAAGACAACACTCTTTTATCTGTATTAATTGCTATGACTTTGGTCAGCCTGCTTGCTATTACCTGTGTTCCCTTACTGTGGTGGAAGACATTTCCTCTAAATAAGCAGACTCTGCACCTGTCACTGGTTTGTTAGAAATTAGTGGGGAAGCTAATAAGATGTGACTTACTTGTTTAGAAGGAGACACCATCAAAGGATGAAAACAGAGCTGGTATCATGTGAAGGAAGTTATTCTCACCAGAAAAACAAATAAAGAAGAAATGTGTTTAAAATACTTTCCAGCAGCTGCTACCTCTACTAACTGCTCTGAAAAAGAGACTCACTCTTCTGAGTGAAAAATGGTTTGAGTATGGGTTTCCTAAAGGGCAGTTTGTTGATATTAATTAATTAATTCTGAACCTGTTCACCTATGGGCTTGAATATTTTGGCCTTAGCGTCTTGGCTTGCCTAACTACTGTTATCTGGATTCACTACAGGCCTCCTGTGATACTGTCAACAACATGTTTTGAGGCCTCCCTCTAAAATAAGCTGGCTTCAGCCCTGTCTTCCCATTTGCTACCCCTTTTCACGGCTGTAGCTAGGGCTTTATGCCCCTGTCTTCACACTGGGCATATGAAAAGGCCCAACTTTAGCCAATCGCATCCTGCAATGTCTGATGACTAAAGCAAACTCATGGTGGGCTCTACCATTGGAAACACTTTTTGATGATAGCACAGGCATTCTGAATTATTCCTAGCTTTATTTAGTGTCCTTAATGACCTTTTGATGTCATTGACATGAATGCCTGATGACACGCCGTACGAAGCCACTAGGTATTGGAAGCCATGTATTGTTTTATTAGGCATTTCTATCTTTTCTGCTAAAAAGCTTGGGCTGTTTTCCAAGTGTTGGTCTCTGGTACACTTGTAGAATGCTATCCTGTACCCTTCAAGACACAGAGAAAAACTTTGTTTCAGAAATTATTTGAACAAAGAAGAGTTGTTTTGATTAACTGCTGTGTAAAAGTGCCAAAAAACTAAAAGCAGACAGGAGGTCTTTAGAGAATTGTTTTCAATATTTTAAGGGGGAAAAATGTTCTCTATCTCAGAATGACCACTAGAGTCAAGGCTGAATTATTCTTCTCTTACATGGGATTCTAAGAAATGTTCCAAACCTCTAAAGAATACATCTTAGTTCTGCTGCTTTGAGACGGGAACAGTTGATTAGATTGTACAGATGTGAATTACAGAAAATAATTGTTTGATGACATATATAGACTAAAAAACTTCCTTAAAAATTGAACTGCCAAATGCATACTATCATTTAAACTAAAGTCAATTCTCTTTGGGCCAGCCTTGATGTTATGGTGGCTATAGGTCTGGCCTATGGACACCAATGGCCATTTTAGAGAAGCACTTGAAGATTTAAAAATGCTGTGCAGGCCTATTCCTGATCAGACCTGTGGTGTGGCAAGACCAACAACATGTCTTTTCAAGTGCTGAGCCTTCACCCCTCCCACAACTGTTCTGGCACATAATAAGGTCCAGTGGGGAACAAGATTGCCTTGGTCCCACTGTGTTTCCCTTGCATTTTTAAATGGCTGATTTCTTCTCTAAAATAGAGTCAGTGTCCACAGGTCTGACCCATAGATGCCATAATATTTAGTTTGGCCCTTTGTCTGTACATGGACACTAGCACTCTAGGCTAGTTTGCAGATAATGCAGTAAAAATAGATACACTTTCACTGTCTACAGAAATATGCAAACATAATATGAATGCTAAGGTACATGTCTGTTTTTTAAAGTGTACCAATTTAGAGCAAAAACTTGATGAAATGGTGGAAGTTAACAGACTGTAACTCTTATTCAGTGATGTGTTCTGGCAGACACACATCAGGACTGTGCAGGCACCCCATCCCTTTGAGCTCATGCATACACAGATTCCTGCCCAACACATCACGTGTTCCATCAGCAGGTGCCCCTTCCCTCAGTTCTTGCTAAGCTGCTGTGAGCCCCTTTCCATAGCCAAATAGGTCCTGTGAAAGCTCACGGTGGGGCAGGAGGGAGGGAATGTGTGCCTGCACAGATAAACAACAATTACAGGTAAGTACAACTCTGTTTTCATATTCCATCTTTTTGTGTAGCCCCACGTTAGGACTACTGGTGACTGGCTTACCAGAGGAGATGGGGTGAGTCTCTCTCTCACTGGAACAGAGCCTGCAGAATAGCCTTTCTTACATCTGCTTCTTTCCTTGTCTAAAGCATAGTGCTTCCCAAATGTGCCCTCTGTTGACCACAGAGGTTGTCGCTTTGCAGATGTCCATCAGGGAACTTGCTGATGAAATGCAGCAGATGACCTCTGTGTTCATGTGGACTGCACCTTCACATCTAGCTGACATGGTTCTCCAGACGCCATGTACCAGGAGTGGATGGCAGCAACTACGCATCTGGATATGCGCTGAGCTGAGGCAGCTTTGCACTTCTTAGGGCCCATATAACAAGTATATAGTGCTTTGCTATTACAAAATTGTTTGGTCCTTGTTATATAATACAGGAGGGCCCTCCTAACGTCAAGGGTATGTAAGGCCTTTTCTGCCTCAAAGTTTGAAGTGAGAAAAAATAGGGGTAGGACAATTTCCAGGGGTAGTTGCTTTTCCAACTGTGGATGATCTTTCTGACCTCACCCACTAAATAGAACAGCTCTGAGAACTAGATCTGGTAGGGCCAGGAGAGAGCTACTAGGATAAATACATCTGTTTTGCCACTGCCTTCCTGATAACCTTGCTTAGAAGGGGAAAAGAGGAAATGCATAAAAGAATGTGCCTGACTAAGGGATCTGAAACGCATCTCCTAGGGAATCCAGGTTGCTGCCTGCTAGGGAGCAGAAGTCTGGTGCTTTCCTGAGGATACCTCCATATGTCGAAAATTGCTCTGATGTACTTGTGCTAGGTAGACCATTCATAGTTTGTCTGATAGACGCTGCTCAGTTTGTCTGCTTCCATAAGTCCCTGCTATATGGATAGCCCTGAGAAGGGCTTCAGTTCTCATTACTACCTCCCAAGCTGCTATTGCCTCTAAGCAAAGCCTCTGGGAATCTGTTACTCCTTCTATGTTGAAATAATACTGTCATGGTATTGTCTGTTTTGATCAGCACCCTCTTGCCCCTGAGAATATCAGAAAAAGAGATAAAGGCAAATCTTACCACCAGGGCTTTTTTTTTGTAGAAAAAGTCCAGCAGGAATTCATTTCCACATTAGGTCGTACCCTGATGTCACCATTGTTTCACATGGCAGGAACTCATTTGCATATTAGGTCACACACCCCAATGCCAGGCCAGATGGAACTGTGTTCATCATCATCATCCTTTATCAGCATAAGGGAACTGCGCTCATGTGCATTCCTGCTAAAACCCCCCCAAAGGCCTGCATTATCACACAAAGTTCCAGGACATTAATATGGGAAGTTATTTGCATTAAAGACTTCTGACTCTGCAACAACCCCCCCCCCTTCTCATTGGACACTCCAACATGACAGTGAAGCATCAGTGGTCTGGGTGACCTGGGGAACCCAGAAGCCTCATTGGATCCCTGAGAACAAGTTAGTGCCATCTAGCCTCCACAGCAGAGTTCTAACCAGTAGACTAGGTATTGAAAAACAGTGTCTTGGGAGAATGTTTGTTGGGGTCATGCTTCTTAATGAATCAGATTTGCAAGCTTTGTGTATGCAGTCTTGCTAACGGATCACTGCAGTAGTTGAAACCATAAGCCCCAACACCTGTTGAATTGCCTTCACTGGCTGACACTATTTTTTTCATACAGATTAACACCACTGTCTTAATGCTTTTAGCTGCAGGCAAAAAAAGTTCACCTTTAGTAGCATCAAGGGAGGCACCAATGAATTGTGCTTGCTGAGAGGGGTCAAGGTGAAATGTTTCTCAGTTATTAGGCCTAACCTGCTGCAGGTGGAAAAGATGTGGTGGTTATTCAGAAGGTCATGACTGGAGGACACAATAATACATTTGTCTAGGTATGTAAAGATAGAGCAACCCTCAGTGTGCAGGTGTGCAGTGTGCACCACTACAGCTACACTTGGTGAAGATTCTCAGTGTGGTAGCAAAACTAATGGGAGAGATGTGTACTGGAACACCCCAGAGCCCTGTTTAAACCGTAGATACCGCCTATGGGACTGGTAAATTAAAATAGGAAAACAGGCATCCTTTAAATCAAGGACAGTGAACCACACAACCAGGGCAAGGAATTCGATCACAGAAGAAAATGAGACCATTTTAAACTTTGAAATTCTTAAAAACTTACTTAATTTTCTGAGATCCATGCCCACCACCCTTTCTATCTACTAGAAAAGATAGTGACTGGAAACCCTGGAAGTGAAGCCCACCTGGAACCAGTTCCACTCCACCCTTTCACAGCAGTTCCCCCAACTGGATTATGAGTTCTGGGTAGGGGATATCCACTGGTGTTGAAACCAGGTGGCAAGGGAGTTGGGACAGCAACTCTTACTTATAACCTTCCTGAACTAGACAAAACCCAACTATACAACCTAATTTGGCACCAATGTGGCAAGTTCAACCTATCTGTAAAACTGGGAACATTTACAACTAGGAGATATTGGGGTCGAGTTACCCACAGTATCATCAGGTCACATACCTGAAGTACTTTCAGAACTATAACAAGATCCATGGAGACCTCTTCTTTAGGCCCGTGATATGGAGAGCAGAACAGAACCAGTGTGGAGTGGGCATCCATATATCCCCTTGCATTTGGGTCATGCCCCTCTAAAATTTGAGGATGATGTTCAGTCCATCTGTTTAAATAGGATGGTGACGTAGTAAGAATGTCGAGGGAGGGGGCAGGTTCCCAAGATAAGGGAGATTTCAATTCTAAAGGAACCAGTTGTCCCACATGGATGATATATTGGTCATCATCAAAAAAGGATGATACACTGGTCATCCCCTGAAAGGGAACTGGCATAGGAGGCTAGGTGTGATGGAAGAGGGCTCAGAGGAGCTAGGATGACATCCTGATCAGTTTCTAGGTCCTCAGAAGATGTGACATGTCCCAACTTGGGTGCAGAGTTGATCTTATCCTTATGTTTTGATTTTTTAATGCTTTTTTGCCAGAGGTTCTGAATGTGACTGCGTCTTAGTCGATGGTGCTGGAGAGGGTGAACACAGGCATCCAGATTCCATCTCTGAAGTGACTGAAGTGGCTGCTATTACTGCTACTACTACTTATATCCTGTCCTATCCCAAAAATGGGCTCAGGGCAGCTCACAGCAAATAGAATATAAATAAAATAGCAATGGCATATAATAAAAACCAAGTTTAAACAATCAAAATGATCAAGACAAAATGGCAGCAAAGAGAGCAATTCTAGAACAGTCCATAGTGCCTCCTGCGGTAAATTAGTCAGGTTATTTCTGTAAGCAGGGGAGGCTGAGATTGAGGGATTGATAGTCAGATCCATAGGAACTAAACAGACCAAAGAGGGTTTGGAACAGTGTTCAGTCATTGGAACTAAAGGGAGTGGACCTGAGCTAGTAGGACATGAGTTCAGATTCCTGTCTCTTCTTTTGCTATATGCAGGCCCAGCATGTGGGTTTCTGCCACCTGAGGCAGAACCCCAATGCGTGCCCATCCTAACCTGCAATTGCGCACATGGGGTGCATGATGACGTCACCCAGAGGTGATGTCATTATGCTGGGTACTCAACACGTCCCCTCCCCAGCACTTGCCGAGCTTGGTGGGCACTTTGGATGGGATTCCACAGTGGGAGTGAGGGCTGGGCTGTGGGCAGCCATGTCTTTCTTCCTTCCTTCACCAGGAGCGGGGACAGGGTGCCTCCCCCCACTGCCCCCCCTGGCAAGGTGGTGCCCCAGATGGCCGCTGACCTTGCCAACTTCCCCGCACCAGCCCTGGCTGTATGAAATTGCTGATGCACACTTGGATGAGCTTCTCATTTCCTCCAAGGCTCCAGGTCAAGAAACAGCATACTTTATTAGATTAGAAACAAATATTCATTCAGACTCTTTCAGGATGATAGATCCAGGAGGGCAACCATGTTGGTCTGAAGCAGTTAGAAAAAAAGTTTGAATCCAGTGGCACCCTTAAGACTAACGATATTTTTATTCAAGGTATGAGCTTTTGTGTGCAGGCACACTCCTCATATAATGAAGATGTTTTAACAGATGCAAATAGGAATAACAAACCAAGTCACCATTTGTTCTTATTTAATTCCAGGGGAAAAGTGAAGCAAATAAATTTGTTTGCCATACATAGTGCGATACGAATGCTTTTACCATATGCAGTGAGATTAGAAACCAGTATTCCTGTTAAGTCCTGGGGGGTTGTTCTGGGTATGTTAATAACTTGTAATTTAGCAACTTCCCTTTCCAGCCTGTTCCTGAAGTTCCTTTGCAATAAAATAGCTACTTTGAGGTCATCCATTGAATATCCTGGGAAGCTGAAGTGTTCTCCTACAGCATAGGACTTAACAGGGATATTGGTTTCTTATCTGACTACATATGCTAAACTCATTCAGACTTTACATCGGTATTCTCACCAAAACGGCCTATACATCCTCTTTATTTTAGTGTATTTCTTATTTGGAATAGCAGATTAGAATAGTGACTATAATGTAATGTAATTAATAATAGAATGTGATGTCATTTACAGTGGTATATTGGAATGCATTTCTCTCGTCTGGTGACAGAGGAGACATAACAGTGCACTACAAATCACCCCAACTCAAAGAGAGGGATGCTGTTAGTTACTTCCATGTTTGAGAGGAGATGGATGGGGTGTAACAACAGGGTCTCAGTTAATTACTCCTAGCACTCCACAATTAAGAAGGATACATTTTCACATCTACCTCCAATTTTGACATATTTATTTACTTTTCTTCCCCCCTTGGAATTAAATCCAAACAAATAGTGATGATATAAACTTAGCTTGTTAAAAGTAAAAGTAGCTTGTTAAAAGCAATTTCTTTAAGGTCTTTCCAGATCCACAGCACTGACCCGGGTTTTGAACATGTGATCAGTAGTTTGTAAATTCTTATTGCTTAACATTACTTAGCCTTTTTTTTTTGGTTAGGACAAGGTGTGTGTCATGTTGTCTGTTTTGTCACTTTGATAATAAAACTATTATTTCCAATTCCTGTTTTGGGGGAGGTACATTCCACCTGTTTGCTTTTGGTTGAAAGTCCAAAGAAAGATGGATAAATTAAATTGTATGTTCTATTTGTATATTCTTATTTTCTTGATGAGAAAGTCTTATCCTTTTATGGCTGATAGGCCATTAGAATGCACTAGAATCTCCAAGGTCTTAGCAGGGAGGCTGGCATTATGGCTTTGTTCTCAGTAACTCACTTTGTTATGAACTACATTTGTATTTGGTGTTCATGGCAATAGCATTAGAAATGTTTTGGAATAACTTGGTTTTTCACATTAGAACTATGCTATCATATGATTAACTACTGCCAAGCCAATAATCTCATTTAAAATGAATTGCAAGAGTAAAAAGATCTCATATTTTCATTGTGGGCTCAGTGCTATTTTAGAATATGATACTTCATAGGGATATTATTTGAATTATGAATAGTTAGAATATTGTTGAAATCCTGTTGAAGCTGCTTTTGTTGATAATATTACTAGTAAAAACTATCAGCAAAACAGTTAATGGATTTGCTCCTTTTAGTGTAAATTGATTTATATGGTATATGCATATATTTTTCAGCAAGGAAGGCCAGAGTGTAGCAATGGTCCACAGCAGACTTACCTTTGGAGAAGCCAATCTGTTCAGGATCTATGATGTTGCCTAGGCGTGCTGGCCCCACATCTTTTAAATTTATTTTTAACTGACCTGGCACAATTTTTGAACCCTATTATTGGTCATCCGCCTAAACTAGCAGGCCAAGCGGTCCCCTTATTACTTTATGCTGATGATACTACCATCCTCTCTTGCACAAGTGTGGGCCTGCAAAGGTATTTGAATGCCTTCTATGACTACTGTAATTGTAATTCACTCTCTATCAATTATGCCAAATCTAAAGTAGTTGTCTTTTCAAATTGCTGGCATCCACAGAGATGGTTTATTGGCAACTCAACAACTGAGCAAACAAAATTTTTTAAATACTTGGGGATCACTTTTAATCACAAATTAAGCTGGGTTTCACATCGTAACAACACCGTCAACTTGGCTAAATGTTTGGCTGCTCAAATTAAACAGTTTTTCTTTGCAAGGGGCAATTAATTAGTTCCAGCAGCAATTAAGGTGTTCAAAACCAAAACGCTAGCCCAAATTCTCTATGGTATCCCTATAGGGATCTCAGCACTTACCAGAAAAGTGGAGGGCATTCAAGCCTCATTCTTTAGACAAATTCTTGGAATGCCAAAATGTGTGTCCTACTTTGCTCTCTGCTCTGAAGTGGGTCAGTCTTTGGTGGAGACAAAAGCCTGGATTGCAGTGTTTAAATTCTGGCTCAAAATTCACTTTAGAACAGATCCTAACAGCCTTCTTGATTGTATGAAAAGAGACCCATATATTTCATCCTGGACAGCAGTGCTTATGTCCAAACTTAACCAGTTGGGGATAGAGGCTGATGATTTTTTTACTTCTGATGAGTCATATATCTTCAGATGTATTAAATTGAGACTGTGGGAGTTGGAGGAAACGAAACTACAGCCAACAGACCCTTATATTTGCTCCCCAGCTTCCTTAGGTCTTTATGCTTTCTATGGCAAAATGCCCCATTATCTATCAGACTTAACCATTCCAAGTCACCGCAGGGCATTTATGTTGGCTAGACTAAATGCATTTCCCTCCAAAGTTTTACAAGGGAGATATCATCGAGTCCCTTTAGGCGACAGGCTCTGTTCCTGTGGAGCGAATATTCCCAACTCAATTAGCATATATTCTTGATTGTTCCTTTTATCATAATCTCCATAAAGATTTATTTTGTAAGCTTTCTTTATCTCCAGATTTGTCTATTCTTCCACCCTGTTATTATTTATTGAATGATACTGAGGGGGAGGTTAGCGAGGCTGTGGCAAAATTTTTGGCTGACATTCTTAAATTTAAATCTGACCATGTATGAATGCATCTGTAAGCTCGGTTTCATTTTGATTTTATCTCCAATGTTTAAATTTTTATATTCTGTGTATTTTTATTTGCAACTGTTATGCCATTAAAGGTTTGGTATGGTATGGATTTATATGGCAAAGTTTTAGTTTAGTTATGGAAATCACTCATTCTGGCACTAAGCCCTTCCAGTGTTCCTGTTGAAATTACAAAATAATAAAAAGGCAAATTAGCATAAGACTTAAAATACAGTTTTGAATTCTGTTAAAATTCATTCTGTTAAACATGGAAAAAACTTTAAATGGAGAGAAATTCAGCCCCAAGAGGATCTAACATCGTTATTTCTAAAAAAAAGGAGAAAAAAATAAAACATGTTTCCCACCCCCCAGGCCTGTCCTGTTGCGTGATTCTTGTTGTGCCCATTGTTAGTTGAATTGCATACCACCCAAAATGAGAGCGTACTTTTCTCAAAAGTCGGTGCTCAAATACTTCTGCTGTCCTCCGTTAGAGAACTGGATGGAGTCATGCAAGGCCCCTCTAGGCTGCCATTTTAAACTCCCTTATTTCAAAGCTTTGAGTGACTCAATGTGGCATAGTGGTTAAGACTGGTGAATCTTGGGCCAGTCACAGTTCTCTCAGAACTCTCAGTCCCACTTACCTCACAAGGTAACTAGTGTTGCCAACCTCCAGGTGGTAGCTGAAGATCTCCTGCTATTAGTACAAAAATCAGTTTACCTGGAGAAAATGGCTGCTTTGAAAGGTGGACTCTATGGCATTATACCCTGTTGAGGTCCCTCCTCTGCTCTCCCCTCCCCAAACCCTGCCCTTCTCAGGCTCCGCCTCCAAAAGCTCCAGGCATTTCCCAACCCAGAGCTGGCAGCCCTACAAGGTGACTGTTATGGGGAGAGAAAAAGAATGTGATTGTAAACCATTTTGAGACACCTAGAGGTAGAGAAGAGTACTGTATAAAACCTGCTTTTCTTCTAGTTCTGAGTAAATAAATTGAAGACTGCCACTTAAATGAGTATAGTATGAGAGTGTGACTGGCCTGAGATGTGATTTACTTTCATTAACATTACTATGTTCGTTACCTGTCCCTGGACTGTCAACACTGGCAAGCTACAGTCCCAATTTAGGTCTCCAAACATTCTTACTTATTTACTTTACTTTATTTGATTTATATCCCGCCCTACCCCACCGAGGTGGGCTCAGGGCAGCTTACAACAATAAAAGCTAACAGAGGTCGATTTAAATACGATTAAAATTATACAATAAAATACATAAAAACCTAAAAATACATAAAACTCACATCGATATACACTATGCTACTATTCCTTAAATCAGTCCTTCAAATTTCCAATATTCAGTAATCTGATGTTTAAGATTTAATATTCAGGCATTCTGCTCACAGTTAATTATATGCCAACCGGAAGAGGGTTGTTTTACAGGCCCTGCGGAACTGTTCAAGGTTCCGCAGGGCCCTCACCTCCTCCGGGAGCTGATTCCACCAACAGGGAGCTGCAATCGAGAAGGCCCTGTCCCTGGTCGCTTTCAGACGGGCCTCCTTTGGCCCAGGGATTGTAAGGAGGTTCTGAGACCCCGACCTCAGCACTCTCTGGGGGACATGTGGGGAGAGACGGTCCCTAAGGTAGGCAGGTCCCAGACCATAAAGGGCTTTAAAGGTCATAACCAGCACCTTGTACCGAACTCGGTATGTTATCGGCAGCCAGTGCAGTCCCTGAAGCCCCGGCTGGATGTGCTCCCGTCTAGGGAGCCCTAACAACAGCCGGGCAGAGGCATTCTGCACTAGCTGCAACTTCCGGGTTCGGCACAAGGGCAGCCCCATGTAGAGGGCATTGCAGTAATCCAGCCTCGAGGTGACCATTGCATGGATCACTGTTGCCAGGTCGTCGCCCTCCAGGAAAGGGGCCAACTGCCTTGCCCGCCTAAGATGAAAAAATGCGGACTTGGCAGTGGCTGCTATCTGGGCCTCCATAGTTAGGGTAGGCTCCAGTAGCACCCCCAGGCTCCTAACCCTGTGCGCCGCTGACAGAGGCACACCGTCGAGGGCCGGTAAGGGAATCTCCCTCCCTGGACCACGGCGACCCAGGCAAAGGACCTCTGTCTTCGTCGGATTTAGCTTCAGCCCGCTCAGCCTGAGCCATCTAGACACGGCCTGCAATGCCAGGTCCAGGTTTTCTGGGACACAGGCAGGCCGGCCGTCCATAAGTAGATAGAGCTGGGTGTCATCAGCGTACTGGTGGCAGCCCAGCCCATATCTCCGGGCAATCTGGGTAAGAGGGCGCATATAGATGTTAAACAACATCGGGGATAGAACTGCTCCCTGAGGGACCCCGCAATCCAGCGGGTATCTCTGGGACAATTCACCCCCAATCGCCACTCTTTGTCCCCGACCTTTAAAGAAAGAGGTAAGCCATTGTAAAGCCAACCCCTGAATCCCCACGTCGGCAAGACGGCAAGTCAGCAACCGATGGTCGACCGTGTCGAACGCTGCCGACAGGTCAGCGTTCTAACATCAATTAAAAGTCATTATTTTGACATATTGTATTATCATTACTGTGAAGCCATCTCAATTCCATCACATACTAGTCCTGTTTCTGCTATCAGAAAGCTTTTAGAGAAGTGTATATCTGTACAATTAGAACAACACTAACAACTAAATGTTGATTTAATGCTTGGCTGATGTGCTCTATCAACTTCGACAACATCTGGGATTTATAGAAACTTCAAAGAGAAACAGATTTCCCTAAGCAGAATAATAAAGTGGGACACAAATCCTACATTAACCTCAAAGATGAGTGTTATGATTATTTAGTTACTCTGTAGTGACTGTTCTGACCTCATCTTTTATTTTCCCTGTATCCCAGGTCAGCCTGTTTCTAGATCTGCTTTATGGGGTTGTGTTTCTCATTACTTATTTAATTGCATAAAACATGCCATCACCGTGACTGTCATAACCCTTTAGGGTGGAAGAACATGCAATTGCACCTCTCTTCCAGAAGATAAAGAACAATGATGCAGCAATGAAAAACGAGCCTATCCCGTCTGCCTGTCTTTGGGATCATGGTGTTTCTCTGAAGCAGGTGGATGGGCATTATGAATAAAACAAAAGGTTTTATTAGACGCAAGAGCAGGATATACATAGATAACCAAAGGCAAGTGTACTGTAAGCAACGAAACCAGAATGAAGAATAGCAGGCTGTGTAAACAGTCTTTAATATGAAATGTGGTGTTTTATAATTTTAGGTTGTAATCTACAGAATTGTGAAATGTGGAATGAATTAAGGTTAGGCAATTCAGCTCAATTACTTGTTCTTCTTGTTACACTTCTAATTCATCACCAGATATTTACATGACTGATTGTTGTTTTATAATTAGCAGTGTTGCTTCCAGCCTGTAACATCTAGTCCATCCAACCCATTTCTTTTTTTCCTGAATGTGATTTATGTAGTATTCTTCAACTTGTATTGGCTTTGAAAGGCTAATTGAAAATGGAAAATGTAATTAACTGATGGGTAGAATGTAAGGTTTTTCTAATGATTTTCCTTTAGCTTATAATGTAAGAAACAGCATATCAAGTCTACAGTTGGCACTTCTCCATGTTCTTAATGAAACCGTAGCAGTTCTGTTTTCAGTAGGGAAGTTTGACTCAAAATCTACAGACCAATAAAGTTCATAAAATCTGAAATGCTTAAAAGGACAGATTTCTCCTAGTTAGAGGTGTGCTGCTTTTTTTAATCTAAGGAACTAGAATAGGCAAAAATGCAAAAGGAGCCAACAGTTGAAAAACTGTGTATAAGGAGGAAGGACGGAATGGTGGCTCAGTGGTATGTGAGGAGGGGAATGGTAGAGCATCTGCTTGGTAAGCAGAAGGTCCCAGGTTCAATCCCTGGCATCTCCAACTAAAATGGGTCCAGGCAAGTAGGTGTGAAAAATCTCAGCTTGAGACCCTGGTGAGCCACTGCCAGTCTGAGTAGACAATACTGACTTTGATGAACCGAGGGTATGATTCAGTATAAGGCAGCTTCAAATGTTCGTATGTTGAGTGCCGACATTCGCCAGAGTTATGTAGATGACCTACCCTTTTATGAGTTCTTTCCTGTTATGCGAGAACCAGACAATAACTAGAGATTAACATATATAGTGAAATTGGAGGCATAAGCATTGTTCAGTCGACAGTGTATATTGAATATATTGCTTGGTTATGGACAGTCATCTAATGTACTAACAAGCAAGGAAAAGGAGGAGGAAGGAAAATTCAGTCCACCTAAACAGGTCACGTAATAACAAACAAGGTTGAGTTGAACAAATAATAAACCAGCAAAAGATACAAGTTTAATAAATCCAGTAGGAATGCCATTAATTACATATGAAATATAGTACATCAACAAAACCTCCTTCAATCTACAGCTGACCATCAAATGCATTTCAGAAAGAAGCTGACATCAGTGGAAAGAAAAATTCAGGAGAACTATATATAAGATCATAAAATGCCCATATAAACATATATATCCTATAGATCAGAAAACATTTCACTGCAACATTCTATGAATGACTCAGAATGACTCTGAATGTCTTCAGAAGACTCCAGCAGTTTATACTAAATTACCTGAAAGATGATCAACTGTACAACTATCACTGTCAATACATATGTAGGTAACGTCATAAACAGCACTATCTTCTAGTATGCCAACATTGTACTTCTGCTTGGCAGCAAAATTTTTACTAATTTGATCAATTTCTGAGAGGTGATCTGTGTTGCTTAGGCTGCTGAGCAGAAACAGAATTTTTGTGTATGTGTGTGGAAAAGTGATGGAGCCTTCTAAATTATCCTCAGTTTTCCTTTATCCCATCTGTGCCTGACGGCAAGGTCTGCCACTAGTATGTCTTTCCTAGGAGAAATAGGAACTTCAGTTTGAAATTTAGACCAGGAAAATCACATGTGGAAAAGGTTTAAAGCCATCTCTATAGCACTGCAGCCTCAATCCAATTTGGAGACCCCTTCAGTTGCTTTTTATAAAAGACATGGAATCTCATTGACCTGGTGTCAACTTGTGTAGTACAGCAAATAATGCCATACCAGTTTTCTCAACTCCTAATTTTTTAAAAGGCATAAGTATCTGTGCAAAGAAGCACTGCTCAGGAAATCTTTCCAACACTATCTTTCATGAAGTTGTATTCTTGTTTGAATTGGCTTTCACAGTGGTGGCCCCACATTTATGTTATGTCAGGAAACATCTGTTAACTTAAATTGTTTTTGAGAGCTTCTGAAGGTAGCTTTATTCTTAATAGTCCCTTTATTTTCCTGGCTTTTGTTACTTTTACTAGTACTTTTACTGACGGCATGTATCCTAGCAGTCCACTGAGCAAAACTTGAAGCTGCCCTTCAACATAAAGATCTTTTCCTCTAGGGGCAGAGCCACTTAATTTGATGGAAGGCTCTGCAGGCTGAAAAAATTATTGGAGTAAGATATACGCCATTGTTTGTAAGTATTATTACAAGTCTCTTGAGCCTTTTGTTTTGGAAAAAAACAGATTAAAAATGTGTATCCCCCAAGTATTGTACAGTAGTGTATCCCCCAAGTATTAACTATGTAAAAACATTACTCTTTCATATGTTCTTTTTCTTTGTGCATATTTTGAAATTGATACATGGCCAATTTCATTAGGCACCCGCCAGTCCTAGTTCCAACAGCTACGATTAACATGTGCCAAAAAGTGTGGGTATGGCAGAAGTTAGCCAAAAAATGAATATTGTATTTAGAAACATGATAGAATCCAAGTGAAAGCCCCACTTAAGTGATTTCTAGTTTATCAAACTGGCACTGTTAAGGCATACAAGAATATCACATAATTCATCTTTGCTTTCCAATCCACCTTGTTTAGCTTTCTTATTAGAGGTATTTATTGTAAGTATTGAGAAGGTCTCACAGCCTGGCATAGAAAGGAAAGGTAGAAAAATATTGAGTTAAATTAACTGTGCGTTTAAGTAATTAGCATAGAACATATATGACTATTTTTAAGCTACTCAGCATAGAAAGAGGAATAGGTACTTTAGGTTCTCTGTGAAAGGCCAACAAAGCACTGCAGGAAAAGTATGGTTTGAAATGAAGAAGCAGAGGGCAAATATGTGAGTGGTTCTAGGGTTTTCTCTCACCCTCTGTATTTCCACGGCAATTCCCTTCTCGCTGCTTCTTCCCCAGCCAAAGAACTGGAACATATTGTGAACAAACATTCCTGGGGGAAAAGTGATGGGATAAGGGTTTGGGAAAAATTAAGTCTGTCACAAAATATATACTAATATGGTATTTTCTAGTAGCTATCACCTCTGTGACTTTTTCATCCATCTTTTCTTTATTGAAGTTAGGTTAATAGCCCCCCCCCCCCCAAAAAAAAAAAAGAACAACAACTTTACGGATTTGGTTGCAGACTACTTTTTAAGAACATATTTTAGCTGATACTAGTTTCCCACTTCACTTTGGATTGTCATTTTTGGCTTCTATTTCTTCCTGTTGGTTTATAGATTTTACTCATGGCTCTCTTCAAGTTTGAAATATGTCACTGTCAATAACAAATTCTTGGAAATAAATCAGGAAGGAAAGTGTGCTTGTTGAAGTAGTGATAAGGAAGCATGTTATTACAGCCAACCCAAATCAACCTCCTACAGGTGCTTTGTTACTTGTAAACATTTTAGATATGGTTATTGAATTCTTCTGCTGGACGGTTACCTTCATTAAAAAAAAGAGATGATTCTTCTGCTGGACTGTTACCTTCATTAAAAAAAGAGGTGATTTGGCCAAAAGATGGCACTGCAGCAACATCCACTTGCTCTAGGTGTATGTGTTCTGTCTGATTCATCACCAACGTTTCAATTTTTTCCCTACTTTTTATATTATAAGCAAGGGCTCAATGTATTTAAGAGTGTATATGTATGTATATATTGTCACATTTGAAGCATTTACACTCACCTGTAACTAGCTGTAATGTGTTAGCCCTCTAGTATCTATACAAACAGTCAATTGGATATGTAGCTGCTGTAAGCATAACAGAACCCATGTATGGTCTTAATCGACAGTATATATGGAAATGAAACCAGAAATTTCATGATTTCTTACACACTAGAAAGATAGCTAGAAAAACATTTTAAAAACCCAGCATTTGATTAATAAAAGAGGCCTTGAATACTGGAGACATAAACTAACACAAAAGCAAATTTAAAATGTGGCATCTTCTATCCAATGCTGCCAAACATGTATATAGTAGTCAGATATGCCAACCATTTTTTGTTCATTAATGTTTTATTTTTTCCAGTCTTCAAGTAATTAAAATCCTCCATAGTTTGCATTGTTGGGTCTCGTCTTGCAGCTCTGAAAGAATACGTGACCTGACTTTCAAAAGTGCTTAGTACAAGCAGCTACTAGAGTAGTTAATGGAAGTTTCAGATGTTCAAAACCTCTGAAATCTCAGTCATAGCAGTTTTTGATATTGATTTCAGTGGAAACTGGGTTGAGCTTTTGCTGCTTCAGTAACCTTACATAATGGAACTGCTTCTAAACCATTAAGGAAGAGGTTTGATAATTTCCTTCTTTATCTATGCTAACAGAAACCAAGCTTCCAAATCAAAATGCTAAGCATTTTACAAAATACCAGTTGATGACTTTGCTATAGCCAATATGTTGCTAGAATGACAATCTTAAGAGTTGGATTCAATTATCCTGCTGGAAATGGTTCCCCAGTTCTTAGCAGTGGCTTTTGGAAGACTGCAGAGGGCTGAAGTAGGGGAGGAAGATCCATTCGATGAGGGGAGCCAGTCTGGTGTAGTGGTTAGATTGGGATTTGGGAGGTCCAAGTTTGAATCTCCATTCTGCCACGGAAATGCCCTGGGTGACTTCAGGCCAGTCACTTTTTCTGTTTCACCTACCTCACAGGGCTTTTGTTATGAGGATAAACAGGACAGAATGGTGAAATAAGCTGATTAAGTTCCCACTGGGATGTAAAGTGGGGTACTTAAATTACCATTCTTTAAATCTGACCCTATAGTGCTAAGTGAATTTTACAAGAGTCTTCTATTTTTCATAGAAACACCCCCCCCCCCCAAAAAAAATCTTCCACAGCAGAATTCTCAGGAGGAGTGTGCCTCCATTCTTCCCAGTAGGGAGAGGTATGAATATGTGAATGTACGTAGCTCTCTATATGACCATTGCTATTCTATAACATGTTCATTATGACTGAGTGTATCTGAAAAAAACACAATATCAGCAAATCAGCCACAATACTGTGGAGTCATCCCTCTTTTGAACTAATAGAATTTAGAGTGTATCATCCTGGACGGGAAAACTCAATGTTTATCTACCTAATGGGCTTACAGATCCCAGTTTGGTGTGGTGGTTAAGTGTCAGAACTCTCTCAGCTCTTACTACTTCAAAAGTTGTGGGGAGGAAAAGGGAAAGGAGACTGTAAGCTGCTCTGAGACTCCTTCGGGTAGTGAAAGGCAAGTCATAAATCCAATCTTCTCTTCTTCTTCTGCATCCAGCCTGGACTGGATCTGGAGAAGTGCTGTGGAAAATTGGTAGATAGAGCACCCTTAGATAACAGTGTGAATCTGGACATTCAGCAATGGGGCCCGCAGGCTCTCTTCTTGAACAGCTCTCTTCTCATTGTCCTGTGGATGCCTCTTGCATCCTGGGAAAGCAGAATCTTACTTTATATTGATACCTGTGGCTATTGAGTTCTGTCTGTCTAGCCTTTATATATCATAAAGCAGAGTATTTCCTAAAGGTGTAAACAATTTTACCATTACATGAAGCTGATGTGTAATAGATTCAGGACAGATGAAAGGAAATACTTTTTAATTCAATAAGTATGACACAGTAATTAAATTGTGGCAGTCATTGTCAGTGGATGGAGTGATGGACACAAGCACAAATGGCTTTAAAAGGAAATTGGAGAGATTCATGGAGGTCCATTAAGGGCTACTAGTCATGATGACTAAAAGGGATTTCTAAATATGAATACCAATGTTAGAAGGCAAAATCAGGGGGAGACAATGGCCTCCATGCACTGTTTGTTGGCCCTCCAGAGCCACTGAATGAAACAGGTTGCTGGACTAGATGGATCACTGGTCAGATCCAAAATAACTCTTACAAACATAGGAGTGAATAAGCACTATATTCGTACTATTCATTCCTTGAAAAAAAATCACATGTATTAATTTGCTGTATTTGTGAGCTACTTTCTACAAAGGTGGTGGTGGGGTCATTTTTACTTCACAACAACTCTGCAAAACTGATCTGTGCAAGAAAAGTGGAACGTTAGTGAAGTAAATAGGCCACATAAGTGTGATTATAATTTGTTCAACACGACACTGTTTGAACTTAGCTGAACAGGGATTTAAATCTGAAGATATATGCAGTTAGTTACTGACCTCTGGAAAGACTAATTTCATTCCTCAAAGCAGAATGTTCCTAAGAAGATATACACTGACAGGAAGTATCAATAACTAATTCCTTTGTGTTGTGTTGGAAAGCATACATAAATGTTGTTTGAAAGGTGTTTGACCATTTTATGGAAACATGCAATCCTTTTTCATCATCATCTGGTACAGAAAACATCAATCTAAACTCATTTCTGAATGCAATGTTCTTTAAATATAGGAACATTTGGGAGGTGAAACTTCTACCCATAATTATTATGGGGGTTTTCCTAGACAGTTCTGAAAGGGGGGATGGATAAGTATTCATTGACCTTGACTTCTAGAAATTGTTTACCAAGAGGGCTCAGATAACATGATTCTTTATTTCTTTGACAAGGAATGAACAAGTATGTGACAAACCTTTTATTTACAAAAGTATTGATTTCATGCAGGAATTTAAAAACAAAACAAAAAATGCAACTGCAATGGGTGTGGACTAAAAAAAGTGTATTTTATTTTGTATTAAACTAGCAAAGACTACAGGAACAGTCTTATACATGACTCTTACTACATGCAGCAGGGCATAAATCCAGTGTAAACTGGCTATGCATTCAAGTGTATATCCAAGTGAGTGCACTGTTCTGCTTTGAAAGGGACACACAATCGGATGCATATCTGATCTGGACAGCCCCTTAAAATGTATTTTAATTGTTATTTTATCATTTTAAATTGCAATTGTAGATGTTTTTGAATTGACTGTCAGCCACCCTGAGTCTGCTTGCAGAGAGGGCAGGTTAGAAGACTAAAGTAATAATAAATAAATATTTTAATATACATCCGTAATCTCTCACAACTAATTCTGAGATTAACATAGAGATTAACATAGCGTGTATGCAATCGTAGAAGTGGATAATTGTTTTTATATCTAGCTTTCAAGAGAGCTTCAAACCAACAGGCTTTCTCAGTTTATCCTTATTATTTAAAACACACACACACACACACCAGGCTTCCTATTTCAAGGGCACTTAAAATTGTAAGCAAAAGACACAGTTAGCCATATTGGTCCAAAGCAGAATTCAAAACCAAAAGTTGTGTAACAGCTTTTATTACAACCAGCAAAAATAGCACAATGTAGTGTTACATACACTCCATCATGTTCAGTACTGGTATTTATGTCCATTGTTTGCACCTTCTTGGCAGAAGGCCAAGGGTACAACCTGAGAAGGTCCATATCTTGCACCATTTGGACTCAGTAGAGGAGAGGTCCCCAATGTGGCACCCATGCAACACTTTTCCTGGCACCTCCCAAGTGTTTTTAGAAAATGGGTCAGGCCAGATGGGGCTTTCCCCCATCAGGATTTCTGACTGACTTTGCAGGTTTTTAAAAACATTACTTTGGCAACAATTATCCCAATGGCACAAGGAACTCTACTGCGTGACTGAATGTAAGCAAGAAATATTTTTAAAAATATGTTCACTTTAAAAGGCATCCTGTCAAACTGAGCTTGTACATTTTACTATCAGAATTATGCATAACCCCATTTCCTGACACTTTGCAGTTGGCTCCACTTCCTGTGACAGTCATTTTGTGGCTGTACCTACTACTTCATATCATAGAACTGGAAGGGACCTCCAGGGTCATCTAGTCCAACCCTCTGTACAATACAGGAAACTCACAAATGCCTCCCCTTAAATTCACAGGATCAGAATTCCAAAAGTGCCCAAAGGCTCAAAAAAAACCCCCCAACAACCCCAACTCCTGCAGCAGAGCATTCTAGCCAGGATATAGTCCAGTCCGGCTTTCGCCCGGGTCATGGGACGGAGACGGTGTTGGTCGCCATGGTGGATGACCTTCAACGGCATCTGGATCGGGGCGGCTCGGCGGTGCTGATGTTGTTGGACCTGTCGGCTGTGTTCGACACGGTCGACCATCGGTTAGTGACCTGCCGCCTCGCAGACGCGGGGAGTCAGGGGTTGGCTTTACAGTGGCTTTCCTCTTTCCTTGAAGATCGGGGACAAAGGGTCGCGATTGGGGGTGAGCTATCCTGAAGGCGCACGCTTGATTGCGGAGTGCCTCAGGGGGCGGTTCTCTCCCCGATGTTATTTAACATCTATATGCGTCCCCTTGCCCAGATTGCCCGAAGGTATGGGCGGGGTTGTCACCAATATGCTGATGACACCCAGCTCTATCTACTTATGGACAGCCGACCGGTCTCCACCCCAGAAAATCTAGACTGGGCATTACAGGAAGTGGCTGGGTGGCTCAGACTGAGCAGGCTGAAGCTAAATCTGGCGAAGACAGAGGTCCTTTGCTTGGGTCGTCGGGGTCCGGGGAGGGAAATCCCCCTACCAGTTTTTGAGGGTGCGCCGCTGATAGCGGCGGACAAGGGCAAAAGCCTGGGGGTACTATTGGAGTCCTCCTTAACGATGGAGGCTCAGATAGCAGCCACTACCAAGTCCGCATTTTTTTCATCCCCGGGCCAAAAGAAGCCCGCTTAAAATCTACAAGGGACCGGGCCTTTTCTGTTACGGCCCCCTCCTGGTGGAACCAGCTGCCGGAAGAGGTGAGGGCCCTGCGGGACCTCGCCCAGTTCCGCAGGGCCTGTAAGACAACCCTCTTCCGGCTGGCCTATGACTAGCTGGTACAAGAAACTGAGTGTAGTTACACTAGATGTCTGCTGTCCCTAATGTTTTAAATGGTTTAAATGTCTTAAAATTTTAAATGTATTAATTATTTTAACTGTTTTTCTGCTTAAATTCTATTTATATCAAATTCTTATGTTGTGAGCCGCCCTGAACCACTTGTTGGGAAGGGCGGGATATAAATCATAAAATAAACAAATAAATAAATATATACAGAAGTCTTAAGATCATGGCATGAAGAATCTCTACTAGGCATGGGTATGAACAAAACTGTGAAGTGCAATTCATGCTAGAATCAGGCTGGTTTGTAGCATGAAGAATCTCCATGAGGCATGGGTATGAACTGAACTGTGAAGTGCAATTCATGCTGGATTCAGGCTGGTTCGTGGCTCATGAACCAATGGTTTGCAACCATGCCTCCCACAAACTGTCCCTAACCTTCCCATGGGAGGCTCAGAAGGCTCATGGATAGAAACTGGGCAGCCCAGCTGAGCCCATGGGGAGAGGTCTCTCCAGTCTTTCTTTGCTTCCCCAGCCAGCCTGCCATAGCTGGTTGTCTGGGGGAAGGGAAGAAAGATCAGGATGAGATCTTACCATTGTATCCTATGAGCCCATACGATACAATGGAGAGCTTGTGGGCTGGAGAAGGGAAGGGGTGGCATTTAAATGCGTCCCTCCCCCAGCAATGCAGCTTCTGCAAGCCTGCTGGAGGAGGTGGCATTTAAATGTCTCCCCTTTCCTCCTTCAGCCATAATGAACTGAGGAAGCACGGACCAAAATTGTTCAGGAAAATGGTGGTTTGATTTGTTCAAATGAACCACCCTTTCCCCCAGTTCATACCCATCCTTAATCCCCATGTCTCATTTTTGTTTTTGAAACATCCAACCTGATAATTAGTATTCCACAGATTTATAAGCTGTAAAATACTTCTTACAAAAACTTGGTCTGACTTGTATAGCATATTCATACCCAGTAAGCTTTAACTGTGTGATGTGGCTAGTGCCTTTATATCTCTGGGAGAATATTTTTCATCTGATAGGGTGTCTGTTTTTCTTTTAATGTTATCATTCAAAAGAACAGTATTAAATGCTACTCAAAATGTTAGCTTTATTTTGTCTAATGGAATCTCTTGAAGCTTCAGCAGCACCAGACAAACTGCTAATTCCAGATAGATCAAAATGGGTAGCAGTGTTAGTCTGTCTGTAGCAGTAGAAGTATTGCTTTGTGAATGAAGTGAAATGAAGTGGTGAGCTGTGACTCATTAAAGCTCATACCCAACCACAAATTTGTTAGTCTTTAAGGTGCTACTGGAATTTTTCTTTTTTCTACTGCTGATTCTATAGTCTAGGTTGCCCCAGCCCAAGTACCGGTACTTGGTCTCTCTTCCTTTGAAGGGCCTCTGTAGAAGATTTTATCATAAATCCCACTATTGCAAAGCACACATTTGCATTGTAAGTAATTACTTTACAAAATGAGAAATAGCGGGGCTCAAGCTAACATACTTTGACTCTCTACCAATAAAAATTTATCTAACACTCTTAAACATTTCAAAGTAAACTTATCTTTATTGTGGTTTTCTCCCATTCAATTCTATGACAGGCTACTGATATGCCTATTTTCTCAATGAAAATCTGAGCAATTAACTTGCTCAAGGCTAGTATATAGCGTATTTACCTCCCATATGTGAATCCATCTTTCATGGTAGCACTCAGCCTAGCCTATGCACTGAACTGGTAGCTCTGCTCTGCTTTCTAATCCTGAAGCAAATGAGTTAACTAGGAAGAAAAAGCATTCTATACACGTTCAAGTATTTTGTCTCACATATTAAGCTCAGCCATGGTGTCAAGTATATATATATTTTTGGTGCTAAGTATCTATAATATACCAACGTACTCATATTCACAAAAATAGAGAAACCAGGGGAGTTTATTCAGAATGTTATTTCCTAACCTGGTTTATTTCCATTTCTTAACATCATAAATTCTATTCTTTCATCCTATTTTTGGTAATTAAAACATCTATAGTGAACACCAATTTTATGAGAGTACATGGCTGCCAAATTCTGTCTAGCTGCAAAGAATAGTTCACCAAGTTATACTAGGTCTGACAGTTTTGGCCAGGCTCTTCTCTGTAAATTCTTTCTACTTTTGATATAAAAAGACTTTTATTTGCCACCATCTTTAGCTTTTCTTCCTTCCCTCCTCCAGGTAGCATTTACCTGGGAAAACTATGGTCCATTTGTGTGGTGCAGGTTGCCAGGCTGGGTCCAGTTGTGTGGTGGCAAACCTGCATGCACTTGCAGATGGCATCTTATTTTCCTGCATATTTCCTGGCCCATTCTATTTTCTCTTTTCCTTCTCCTGGCATATTCTCACCTTTCCCTACTTCTTTCTCTTCTTCTCATCCATCAATCAACCATTCTGTTATTTCCCCCCACCATCTTCAACTATATTTATTCCCCCCCCCCTTCATTTATACTCCACCTTCTCCATAATGGGGATATAAGGCAGCTTGCATAATTCTCATCTCCACCAGTTTATCTGCACAACATTCCTGTGAGTTAGATTAGACTGACAGTACACAGATGTTTTGAGGTCACTTAGTGAGCTTCCATGGCAGAATAGAGATTTGAACCCGTGTTTCTTAAATTAAGGTTCTCATATTATTTTGGGGGGTTTTTTCCAGCAAAAAAGATCTCAGATTTTTCTGCAAATGCAGGGCTTTTCTCAGGTTTGTAGAAAGATCTGTCTTGTCTTTACATGGCCTCAAACTTCAGATTTAAGAATCCACAGATTGTGTCGTGTTGAGAGTTACATATATTGATACACACACATACATACAAATATTTACAGAACACTATAATTCTTTATAAATCAATACAAAGTTAGAATATTTTTACATGATCCACAGAGCCAGTCCAAGCCAAATTAGCTAATTCATTATTATACCTTTTCTCTGGAAAGTTCAGGATCCCTAATCCCTTATGAACCTACCCAATCAAGATGGTTATCTTCTGAGGCCCTACTTTGGGTGCTTCTGCCTTATGATTAGGCGGGTGGCAACCCAGGAGAGAACTTTCTCTGTCATGGCACTAAAACGCTGGAATTTTCTCCCTAGGGAGACTCCACCAACACGCAAAGGCTTTTTTGTTTGTTTGTTTTATTTCATGTTTTCTCAGTGATCCCTCCTTACTGTCTCATGTTTTGTTTTTATATTTTTGGATGTGTATTTTAGCTTTGGATCTTATTGTTTAATTATTTTTTGTTTCAGTGGTTTTTAACATGTGATTTTATTCTGCATGTTTTTAATCTGTTAGCTGCTTTGGCAGTGCTGATGAAGCAGAAAGGTGGAGAATACATTTTGCAAATAAATAAATAATATCCCCAGCGTTTCCAGGTGGTCTCTTATTCAGGCATTAATGGACCAATTTATGCTTACATTCAGTGTCCTTGCTGCATAAGTGTCAGGCTCTTCTAGTTGAGGGGTGCGGCAGGGCTCAGGCACCAGGACGCCTTTTTACCAGCCAGGGTACGCCTCAGACTGGGACCAGGGGGAGGGCTAACATCACCCAGACCCCCCTTCTTGTCCCTTGCTCTCGCTACAATTCTCTCTCTCTTGCAGTAGGAAGCTTTCGCCCCTGCAGCCCTGAGCTCTTCCTCCCCAGCGTACCTGTTTGTCTGGCTTTAAAGAGACATCCTCCCCCCACCCCACCCCCATCCGCAGCCCCCATCAAGCTATTATTTGACATGGCTGCGTCCTGGGTGGGCGCATGCAGGCATTCCTCTCCCTCCCTCTCCCCTGATGCCTCTGTGGAATTGCATGGGACTAGCCCCGCCTGTTCCTGCTGGAAGTGGAGCCGGGTGAGTCCTCATCTAGGTGCGCCCCCACATCCCCCATCTCGGCGGAGGGGGATGGGGTGGCCCAGTTCGGTGTTGAGACTGGAACCTTGAGAGCTGGACAATAAGTAAAAGAGTTCAGAGACAGAAATGCATAGGGGTGGACATTTAACGAGCTAAGGGGAAAAAGGCCTTGTATCCTACTGCTGGTTTCCCATTACAGAATGACACTTTGGTTATCAGAAGGGGGGAGGGAAAATGATTTCTTTCAATTGCCTCCTCTTACTTTGGATCCACACTTTGCTCTCTGTGCTGTTCTTGAGGCTCTACTGACTCCTAGGAACAAAATTTCAGGGATTCAGTGGGTTACAGTCAGGAGTGAAAGTGCTGCTGTAAAAGCTATGTTCTGCCAGGGGGTCTTGTTGGAACAAACCATGGACTGCTGAATGGTCAAATAATGTTGAATAACTGTAAGGTATTTTTAAGCTTCAAACTTATTAGTCCAACAGATTTTTTAATCATCAACAAGTGTAATACTAGCATTAATTACAACACATTAGTTAACTTACAATGAAACAATTATTTTTAAAAAACGTTGAATTACAACTTTCACCAATGCTAGGCAAAATTTATATAAACGTGTTATTCATTGAACAGTTCTTGTTGGCTATCATCCTAGAACACTGCCTGCAATTACAACATTAAAATGAAATGAAAACAGAAATAAAATAAAGTAACAGCAAATAAAAATCTGTTTTAAAAGACAGTAGCTGCTTACAAATTAGCAGCATGAAATTAAAAGGTGAGCTGTCACATATCCAGTGAAACCGTTGGCTTCATGAAATATGTGACAATATTTGACTAGGTTTAAATAATATACAGTTAATTAACATCATAGTTTTTTTTAAGAATAGGCAGTCTCTCTTCATGTCACTTACTATTCAGATATGAAAGGTGGGCCAAAAAACCACTGTTATTCTGTCCCCATTTATGTGGGCAAGCCGCACGAAGTACAATGAAACGTACTTGTACATAAACATGGGCTGTTAATTGTTCTGATTTTATATCTGGGCCTGGATCTTTTGAAAGGAGACTTTCAAAATGGACCACTAAAGAGCAAAATATGCTTCATCTGCATTAGTACAAAAATAAATTAAACTGTGGGCCCCATGGACATTTAAATAGCCTGAAGGTATGGGTTACAGAAGATAATACTTGTGTGTGGGTGTGATTCTGCTACCTTTGTGTCTGTCTGGAGGTGTCCCCATCCTCCCTTATTCACTACAGCAAGAGAAGCTTTCCCCAGGTCTCTCAGAACTGATCAACACCAGCAGCAGAAGATAAGGGGCAAGTGGCAGGGCCCTGCAGAGGGAGGAGCATGGCAGCACATGGCATGATGGCTAATGAGGTGGCTGGGAGTCCCCAGGGTTCTCTGCTAGTGATGTCCAGGGGGAAGGGGGAAAAGAAGGGTGAGCCTTCCTCTTTCCAGGCTGGGCTTGAAACTCTGGCCTTTGAAAGTCACTGGGAGAGAGAGCTGGGGTAGGAAAGTGCCTTGCCGGTCAGGCTTAGTCCTTAGTGAATGAGCCTGAGAAACATCCCTCTTCTGGGGAGGCTTTCAAAGGATGGCCTTGGGGAGGGATGGAGACGATGAGAAAAGGCCATTCTTAGGTCCATGTGGGAAGATCTGGCAGTGGTAGAGGAGAAGAAGCTGGGTAAATGTGAACCCCTCCTCCCCATTTTTCTCCTTACTGAGGCTCTCCTGAAGGTCCTACCCAAGCAGAAGAATACCCTTGAGGTGCCACTGCTCCAGGTTTTGCTCAGGAGCCTTCAGAATCAGATAGTATCACTATTTATTATGTATTACTTGCCATTTTGGGAATTATTGAAGGTGAAAAGATAATAAATCCATATGTAATCTGTGTTTTGGAGATACATTTATTTAATCATGTAATAAGTAATGAACAAAGAGGGACCTGTACAAAACATTGCTTAAACATAGATTAAAGGATGATTCAAGCACCATACTCCACACACACTACCAGTGTTTGCATGCTACTTGCCTGTTGGTTTGACCACTTCATAGACTGGCACTAATTCTCTCCAGGCAACTGGGTTAAACTATGTAGATACACACTAACATCATGTTTATTTACAGGTAGTAGTAATGTCATGTAGGATTTTTTTGCAGATACTCCTTGTGTGCAAGAAAGGATATTGGAGAGTATTTGGATAGAAAATTTTAAAAGCCCAGTAACCATCTTATTTAATGGGTCACCATTTCTTTGTAAGGTTGGTCTTAACATCTGTCATCACTCCTTCCTTTCCTCCTCCATACTTGTATGGTCTCCCCCCGCTTTCTCATTAATTGAGGGTTAGAGAAAGATGGCAATGACTAGGTTTTATCCTTAATTGATTAGTCAAAACCAGGGATGTCAAACATGCAGCTCTTGGGCCGGATCTGGCCTGTGAACTGACACTTTCCTGCATCCGTCTTCAGGGCAGCTGCTACCATAGCATTACAGCTCACTTTTGCCCAGCTCCCTTTTTCTTCCCTCCATTGACTGAGGAGGAAGGGAGGGAAAAAGTGAGAAAGAACAAAATCTAAGTCTGGTGTGCCTGTAAGACCAACCAAGTTTTATTTCAGATATAAATCTTAGGTGGGAGGGCGGATGAATTCTTCTGACAAACACAATTTACATTGAGACTGCTGTGCTCTGCTGTTTTCTTTAAGATTTGAACTGTCTCCCTCTCTCTCAAATACACACATCTCCATCAGTTGCTTTTACCTGCTTCAGAGGCAGGGAGGGAGAATTTTTCTGACAAGGACCAGGTTTTTTTAAAAAGTAGATTTCTCTATGCCTATCAGACATTTTATTTTCAGTCAATGATTGGAGAATCCGGCTCTGGGACTATTTTGTACTTGGAAAAATATCCTCTTACAGTTCTCCAGCACGCACACCCAAATCCCAGAAAGCCTTTGTGAAGCTATGGTTTCCTATTGTTACATACCTCTCTGATCTTAACATTTTGCCAAAAAAATTTTTTTATTATAATTTGATATTTTTCTAAATGCAGAGATACTCCTTTACTATTGTATTTTGGCTTTATTGTGTATACGGTGTGCGTTTGTTTTTTCCCTTTCCCCTTCCTTTTCTGGAATGTTAATTCATCCTGTGCATTCCATGCATTTTATAAACTGAGCTCTTTTGAACCTTGTGTGTATTCTCTGTGTAGAGAGTTTATTATGCAGCTTTTTATTTTGATCATATTGTCTTGAACTTCATCTGTCTGAATCTGATCCTAGGATAATGGTATAGATGTGTTATTATAGGTTTTTGTCTTGGGAAAGGGGGGATTTAAAGGGTTAAGTATTTTGTGAATATTTGACTGCACAAGTTGTATATTGTTTAAAAAGAATGCAAAAAAAAGAAGAAGACATTGATTAGGAATTAGAACACTTGGACTGGATTCCATTATATGATTGGAAATAAATGGCTTAGTATTAAAAATACATTTATGGTTCCATATTTTTCAGTTCAACATGTCTCCCTTTCTCCCTTCCCACCTCACTGGCTGCCTTTCTTCACTCCCCCTTTGCTTTTTTAACTGTTTCATTATCATCACTAACACTTGAGAGGATTTTGCCTGGTTTTAAATCAACACATTATTCCACTTGGAGAGAACTCTTTCTCTCCAATTTAAACAGATGAAGAAAAAAAAAGAAAAAGAAACCCAACAGTACAGCTTGCAATCTTTTTAGTGGGCACCAGCAAGAGTCCAGTAGCACCAAACAAAATTTGTGGCAGGGCACGAGCTTTCATGAGTCACCGCTCACTTCTTCAGATTCAGTGAGTTTATTTGTTCTTATATCTTGGAGACTGGAGTGATTGCAGATGCCAAATGACAATGGCAGACATTGGTAATGAGACAGGAAAACTAGGTCTAGGGAGTTTCCGGTAACGGCACGGTGCTAACAGACGTGTTTGTAGGAGCTCCGGCTCTGCAGCGTCTGTGCTGGTCTTTTTTGGGGGGTTTTTCAGTTGGTAAGAACTCGGTGGTGCCTCTGTTGGAGGGGCACTCGTGCGGAGGAGTGCTGGGTGCTCTGTGCCGGTTTTTCTGAGCATAGAGCCCGTTCATCATATTACTTCAAGCCCGGATAGACCAGACGCCTTAATGGCGAATTAGCTGTGACCACCGGAGAAGGGGAGTAGGCGAAGCGGCATTTGGAGGACAGAATAAATGGTGAAGAAGGGGGGGGGGAAGTATATCTGACCCTAAACTGGAGATATAAACGAAGGAAAGAACTTACTAAGTGCGTTGTTTTGCCCCTACTTTCGAGTGGAATCCGAAGCTGGGGGGAAAGAGACCTGAGAAAGCGGAGGAGTGGTGGAGGACTACCTTGGCAGCAACTGCAGAGGTTGGGAGTCGTAGACTGGCTATGATTGTAAAAGTTTGTGAAGAGCACTGAGACAGAGGAGGTGAAGAAGGGGGGAAAAGAGGAAAGAAGCAGGAGATTTCTGACGATTTAAAGGGAGCCTTCACGAACCTCTTTTCCTCTCCCTTTTCCCATATGCTTGTGCATGGCGATTTTCTTAAAGAGACAGGGAGCTAAATAAAGGCTCAACAGTGGTTATAATGTACAGGGTGGAAATAAAGTCACTGGACCTTTGAAATGAGTTGAATCTGAAGATGGGAGACTTTTGATGTTAGTATAGAGTTTCCAGGAACGCAAGGGCGGAGGTGAGGTGGAGAGGCTGGAATTCCGTTGGCAGAGATGTGGAAGAACAGGAATGGATTTACTGAACTGGCTTTTTGAACTGGTAGCAGAAGAGAGGAGCAGAGATTGAGATTAAGAAGAGGAAGAGGAAGAAAAAGGAGAAGAAGAAGAGGAAGACAGAAGGATAAGCAGTTGGGAAACATTAAGGATTCAAAAGAGACAGTTAACAAATAATTAATGGATTGAATAATTAACTATTGTTAATTTGATTACTGCTGATTTTCTGTATGATTTTCTATATGTAATGAGTTAATGTGAATGTTCAGGTGAAGGGTGTTTGGTGGTAAAGAATAGTAATTTAAGGATATAAAAACCAACTGGTATGTGAGAGTGTTAAAGGAAGGTGATGTATGAATTTTGAGTGAAGTAAGGCGAAGTAGTAGTATATGAATTGGAATTGGGGTGTCAGTAAGACCTTGGATAATAGAAAAATGAGTATGACATACAAGTAAGACAAAATAGATAGGTTAGTCCCACTATTGACAACTTTAAAACTGATGGAGATAATGTCCTCACAGGAAGTTATAGAGGAAGTGCAGAATTTTATGCAATTGTATTTTATGAATGCATTGACTCAGGTGCAGGCAAATCTGACAGAACAATTAGATGGAGTAAATAAGAAATTAGATGGCCTGCAAAAGCAATTGACGGAAGTAAAGGAAGAGATTCATGGCTTGACACAATCTGCAAAATATGTGGAAGGAAAGTTGGAAGTAGTGAATGAAAAGTCTGAGGAGATTGAAAAAGTTCAAAAAAACGAAGGGGACAGATTAGTGAGAATAGAAACGGTGCAGGTAGAGCATATTTCAGGATTGCAGAATATTCCAGAGGATACGTATGACCATATAAAGGAGGTGATAGTAGAGATCTTGACACCAGTTCTTGGTATGAAGAAAAAGGAATTGGAGAAAGATATAGAAAATGGCTATAGAGCTTGCCTTATTTTTTTCAAGGAACACCGCCTGCTGAGAGAGGTTTATATAAGGTGTATTAGGAGGAAAATGAAGGAATTGGTCTGCCAGACGATGAGAGACAAATCATTAAAGTTATATCGTTGGCATATTACACCAATAAAACTGAAGAAAGTGTATTCCGAAATTGCTGGTTGCTTTGTTGCAAGGAAACAAATTGATACCATGCAATTCACAAACAAAGTAAGATGATTTGAAATGCCAATGTTTTATTTTTTCTTCTTTTTTGGACCACAGTGTAGAAGAAAGAAAGTTTTCTTTTTCGTTAGTTCTAGACTTAGCTGAGGTAGATACTCTGATGGAGATACTAAGAGAAGAAATTAACAATTAGATAGAAGGAAAACGGAACTTATTGTATTAAAGTGTATTCCAAACTTGCTGGGGGTTTTTTGTTGTTGTTGCAGGGAATTAAATTGATACTGTGTAATTTATAAATAAAGTAAGATGACTTGAAATGCCAAATGTTCTTTTGGATCACAGTGTAGAAGAAAGAAAGTATTTTTGGTTGGTTCTAGACTGAGCTGAGGTAGATACTCTGATGGAGATATTAAGAGAAGAAATTAACAAATAGACAAACAGAAGGCAAATGGAACTTATTGTATGAATGGTTATGGGGGAAAGATAATAAGAATATAGTGTAAAAAGGGGTTAACTGTAGTATGTATGATTTGGTTTAGGTTAGAACAAAGGATTTGTATTCTAATGATATAAGTATATAATGCATCCCGCTGTCTACATCCCTAAGTTTATGTTTTGTGTGTATATATATATATTGTTATTGTTGTTGTTAAATGTAATAAAAAGTTAAAAACTCAAAAAAAAAAAAAGGAAAACTAGGTCTCAGTTCAGTTCTGGAAAATGCACTGAGATCCATTATTAGTTGCAATTCATCAGTCTCTCTTTCTAATTTCCCTTTGAAATCCCTTTGTAAGAGAACGGCTAGTCTTAGGTCAGCAACTGAATAACCTGGAAGATTAAATGTGCCCCCAATGGTTTTTGAATGTTGTGGTCGCTAATGTCAGACATGCCCATTTATTTTAGCATCCTCCTGGACCAGACTGGGACTTAAGTTTCCTGTCTCATTACCATTGCTATTATCCCAATGCCTACTTACTTTCTACATGTCACACCTAATCCAAGCAAGCCTGCTATTGTCACTCACCTGTTATTGCCATTCAGCATCTGATCACCTTTATAAAGTTTATCTCTCTCATACCTTGTGTTACATTTTATAAAACGTGTGGGCATGGCCTGACAAAGTGACATTTATGTCAGATCCAGCCCTCATAACAAATGAGTTTGTTTGAGACCTCTGATCAAAACAATACCTTGTTATTTTTCATACCGAAAAAAGAAGGTTGGCTTTTGTCTTTGAGCAAAGAAATACTGACAATCCTTGTTCTGCCTAATAGATTATACTTTTGTATTATATTTTTAAGCCCCTGCTTTGGGAGCTTCCGCCTTCAGATGTTAGGCAGGTAGCCACTTGGAAGAGGGCCTCCTTGGTTGTGGCACCAAAACTCTATAAGTCTCACCCCAGGGACACTTAGCTGTTCCCTTCTGTTACTGTTTTCTGACAGCAGGTGAAGACTTTTTGGTTTCATCTGGCATTCTCTCAGTGATCCCTCCTTTCTACCTTATGTTTTAATTGCTTTTATATGTTTTCAGGTGAAGTCTGGTTTTAATAGTTTTTAAAACATATTTTTTTATATTTTTAACATAAGCCACCTTGGTGGCCCTGATGAAGGAAGAAAGATGAGGTATACATTTTTAAAATAAATAAAATGACTGTGTAATGAATACCTATATAATGGCATATAGGCAATATTTATTTCATTAAGCTTCTGTACTGCCCTCCCTATGAGCCGGCTCAGGGCAGTGCACAACAAATTCGTATAAAATACATTTATCAGTCTAAATTCTTGATCCATAAAACTTAATATCGACATGGTGCCATAATACAAATTTCTGAACCTGCAATTTACATTAGCATGGAGGGAAAGGGGGTGAAAAATAGTAAGCTGGATAGTTGTTAAGACCATTAAAAACTGTTGCTGTCCCAAACCATATACTTGGAGGAATATCTCTGACTTGCAGGCCCTGAGAAATTGTAACAAGTCCCACAGGCCCCAGTATATTTCTACCAAGTCAGCTAGGGAGAAGGGCCTGGCTCTGGTTGAGGACAGCTGGATGCTCTTTAGGCCAGGACTTCCAGCAGGTGTTGGTCTCCTCAAAGTAGTGCTCTCTGGAGGACATAACAGGAGAAGTGGTCCCCTGGCTGTCAAGACCAAAACCTTGAATCTGACCTGGTACTCATCTTGGAGTCAGTGTAGCTGGCAAAGTACAGGTTGTACATGTGAAGTTATCAGTGTCTTTGTAAGAACCTGAGCCGCTGCATTCTGTATAGTCATATATAGCTTTCTACTCTGAAACTATATTAAAAAATTGTAATCTTTGGACTTCTGGGTGAATGCTAAGAACTGACAGGATTCTGGCACATTCAGATTGCTGATTATTTATCATTAACAAGAAATTTATATGGGAACTCTGCATGACAAAGGGCTTTGGGGGAAACGAAACAATGCATGTTTGTCCTCTCAAGCCATTTGACCATTCAGTTTATTCCTCTGCTTATCTGAGGGGCTGGAAAAGAGATGACAATATTCCATTGTATCTCCATCCAGAAAGTGGACATACAGATATATTCCCATACAGCCAAGAGATTTATTTTATTTCTTCTTGCCATAAAGTTTTCTGTATATTCCTGATCCCTATTTTTTTAAAGTTTGGATTATTGCTTCTAAAAGTTCTACTGCTTATTTATTTAGTTCAATTTCTAGCCCACCCTCCTCTGTGCAGCAGGTTTACAACTATTTTTTATGTGTCCCTGTGTGCGTCTGCACTCAAGTCACGTTGACCTCTGGTGACTTACCCCTACTGGGGGCCTGGAGGATATTCAGAGAGGTGGCTGAATAGAGCCTGCCCCTCCCTTTCAACTGGATATTGCAAGGAAGTCTCCCCATCCAAGTACTAACCACAGTTGACCCTGCTTAGCTTCTGAGATCTGCCTGGGCTACCCAGGTCAGGTCAAGTTCTTAAAACACATGAGACATAGGGCACAGGAGGGGAAAGCCAGCTGGACTTAATTGGAGTAGGCAAGAGATACACTTTTGGGGAGAGGTAGAGAGGCCTGGGGTGCTGGGAAATGGCTACAGGCCTGAATATTCTTGGATAAAGCCCCCTATTATTTTTAAATTGATCATACTAATAAGTGGCTGCCATATAACATGGTCACAAGCAAGGCTTTTTTTTTAGAAAAAGTTCAGCAGTTACTTATTAGCATATTAAGCCAAACCCCCTGATATTACCATTGTTTTGCACAGGACTTTTTTGTAGAAAAAGCCCAGCAGGAACTTATCTGCATATTAGGCTGCACCCCCTGACACCAAGCCAGCTGGAACTGAGTTCTTGTGAGTTCCTGCTCAAACCAAGCCCTGCTCATAAACACTTTTGCAGCACAAGCCTAAAGAAAGTCACACCTAAATCTGCTGAAGTAAATGGACTTAAAAAGTTGTAACTGTTTAGGATAGCATTGCAAATTAAGCAGTACTGACTCACTACATTTTAGCATAAGTAGGGAATTCATTTACCACAACTCTTAAGGTTACATTTTAAGCAAAAGGGGAAAAAAGTAAACAAGTAAAGTTGACCATGATGGAAAGGCCAAGACAGAGAAGAGGAAGTGATAGGCAGCCTTAGGCAGCTAGACTGCAATACAGCGCATACAGCACCCCTGAATATAAACACATTAGGCTAAAATTGGCAGGTAGGACAAGACCAGATATAAAAACCCTACATTTTGTCTCTTTGTCCCATCTGGTGTCCCCTCCAATTTTTTGGGGGGGGGGGCGGCTCACATTTTTGGCCGTCTAACCTACTTAAACCTACCTGTTCTGCCCTCCTCAGATGATTGAGGTGGTGTGGGGAAAGTGGGAATGGATTCCCTTGGAGCTTAGGGAGGAAGCTCACCGGGCACGCGGGCGGCGGCACCTGGTCTACGGCGAGGGCCATCAGCACATCTCCTCGGAGCTTCCTGGCGCGAGCTGCCTCGAGCCTCCTCGCACTCCCCGGGAAGACCGAGAAGCCTGCCAAGGAGGCGTGTCGCCTCGCCTGCCAGTCCCAGACTTTCTTTCGCGCGGCTGGCGATTGGCGCAAAGGAGTTCCAGCCGTCCGTCTGGACCGCCCAGCCGAGGCGGGGCCACGCAAAGTTTCATTGAAGTGCAGAAATGTAGGCAAAAGTGGGAGCTGCGGCTGGCTGGGAGCTTCGTGGCCGGCAGTAGGGAGAGAACGACGAGCGAGGCGCTCCTCTGACTCGTGGTGGCCAGGCGCTTCGGATGCTCTGGCCATGCGTCTCGTGTAAGTGCCGGGCATCGCTTGGCCCGGTGGCTTGCCTTGGACCACGTTGCTTGGGGCCGGAGTGGCGGCTGTTGTAATGTCTGGGAATCTCGCTCGTCAACTCTTAGGTTACAGAGCAAGCGCGGGCTAGGCAGCTCCGGGTGAGGACTTGAAGGCTGCCGAGGCAGCGTTTCCATGCCAGGGCAAAGAGGGGCTCCAACAAACAGCCTCAAACATCTCCAGCGGCGACGGAGCGTCTTGAGCTGAAACCGCCGCGGAGCTTCACTTTGCCTCGGATTTTATGGGACCGGCTGCTCCGGGGATGTCGAGGGGCTTCTGACAAGCGATCGGCGTAGAGAAAATGCTCTCTTGCCCCAGCCCTCGACCAGGGTGGACCTAAAAGTGATGACTTGGTGCCTGCTGTAGCAGCAGCAGCAGCAGCGCTGCTTTCCTTTGTTCCCCTCGCGACTAAGCTTGCTCCGATCTTCTAGCGATGGCAACAGAAGTGGTGTGTGGATTGATCTTCAGACTACTACTTCCCATCTGTCTAGTCACTGGTATGTGAAGTTTGCCTTGGTGGTAAAGGAAGGGCTGGGGCGTGGGGGAGGGAGAAGAGCGCACGACGACAGCTAATTTAAGACCCACATTCTGTTTGTAGGTGGTCTAAGTGGTTAAAAAGCCGCCCTGAAGGCACCTTTTGTCCTCCAGCTATTCATTCAACTTTTACGTTACTTTTCCCAGATGTGTTATGTACACATTTATGTAGGAATAGCCTCTCTTGTGTGTTGCATTTACTTCATATTCCCTTCAAACTTCACTCACCTGACTGAACATTAGGGCCAATTTACTTTGAATTAAAGATAAAGCAATACATTTCCAAAACTCATTCAGTTGATTAAAAAGTTGGCAGTGCATTAGTTTAGCAAAAGATTCAGTATTTATAAAATTGAGGTGATGAGCTGAATACTCTCAGGGTTTTAAACAACACCTGTGCAAACACTTACTAAAGCAACTTGGGGGAGGGGGAACCCTGAATACACTGTCAAGGAAGCATAACCCAGTGATTCCAATAGAATATATGTTAAATTAATACTTTGTTAACACTGAATGTGAGGGAAAATGACTTTACACAAACGAATATTTGTGCTTTTAAGAGTTAAAAAAAGTGTAAGATGGTTGCATTGCAGGCACAGGCAATGTTCTTGCAAATTGCTTGTATCATTGAAGTGTAGCTCTTTTTAGACTCTAATTGTTGGCAGTTATTATTAGTCTGTGTTTGCCTTATTAGAAATTGAAAGAATTAAAAGGTTTTGTCTTTTGATATTGCAAAACTGAAAAGATAGATTATGAGGGTGATGAATAAAAACATCTGTTGGAGACTCGGTGTACAGCTGTCTAGAAGTGTTTATTCTGTCAACAGATTCAGACTCAACTTTATAACACCCGGTTTATCAGAGTCTTGATATGATGCAGAAAAAGCATTAAGAATGGGGCACATTCCTGTACTGAAATATTCTACTGTATTATTGCATATTCAGCTGCAGATATTTATTACAGATGAAGCTGCAGTCAGTTACTTTATTCTTTTATAATTATTAGTATGAGTAAAGCCATTTGTAGATTTGCCTGTGACTTAAAGGTTGTGTGATTACATTCCATGAATCTAGATCTCTGTAATTATAAATCCTGTTTAGATATTTGAAGTGTGACTGTCTGGTTACGTATCCCACATAATGAGGAGGCGGTGTGGAATTCCTTGTTGGTTGAGAAATCGACATAATTTCTTGCAACTTTTTAAAAAACATCTTATCTAAATTAAGGGATTTAATTTCATCTGGGAGAGAGAGAGAGAGACCCTCTTCTTCCTCCTCCGTCCCTGACCCAAATGTCTCTTCTCGCCTTTGTAATTCACTTTGAATAGGCAAACAGGAAGTTGAGACCAAACTTCACAATATAAAATTCTGTTTCACTGACTGATATAGATAACTGGTGTATGAAAAATAGAAATAAATAATTTTTTTTGAGAAGGTCACATTGTATCTGCCAGGCGCCCCAGCATTTTCTTGTGAATTCATGTAATCACAGACTTGAAAGTAAACTGCCTATGGGCACAAGGTAGTTACAGTCATTTACCGCTCAAAGTGTGTCTAGAGAACTTTGTCAACTCCCCCCCCCCCCCCCCCGCGAAAACTCTTCAACGTTTGAACTCCTGGCAGGTCTTTCAATAGCACAGGACTTGGTGGGTGGAAGCTTTTGCTCAGGTGCTGAACTGTTGTTTGCTTGATACTCTTTTTTTTCACCTTAGTGTCTTCTGTCTACTCCACAATTCTGTTTCCTTTGTAAAGCATCATCTGCAGACAGGAGAGAAAGAACCTGCACATCCTCTTGTTATTATGTTTCTTGCATAAATGCATCTGATATGCTGAATGCCAGATTTGTAGTCTCCAACCTGTATTTTAAATGAAGCACAGTTTTTGCCTGATGGTCAAGTATAATAAAATTAATCCTCTGTGACAAGCCATTTTAGCATAAAGGAAGCAAGCTGTGTTTTTTGATAAATAATTATGCATGGGGCAAATACTTTATGATCCACAGTGTACTCAACACTGGCTTGGTTAAATGAACCCCTGAGGAGAAGTTCCTTCCCACTGTGCTGGATCAGGAAACACAACCTCACTGTGCTCAGATCAAGTGTTTGCAAATCCTGATAATCCGGATCTCATTAACAGTGCTATCCTAAACAGAGTTACACCCTTCTAAATCTGTCAGGGTCAAAAGGCTTAGAAGGGTGTAACTCGACTTCCTAATCATTGTGTTCATTTGCCCATCCAAATATTAAGGGCTTTCTACAGCTGAAGCAGACAGATGAGACTGTCAAAACTATTGCACATTTCGCAGTGTGCTTATTATCCCCAAGTACTTCCAGGTTTACTCATATCTCATATATAAGCATTGGAGTCTTCCCAAAACTGCCCGCTATTAAGCCTAATTGTAATTGTTGTTTTATTTATCTGTTGCATGAGAAATGTTCTGATGGAGACACTCTGCCTTAGAGGCCTTAAAGTATTTGTAATATCCACATGGACACAATCCTCCATTTGATTTCCCTCCCCCCGATTAATTTCTGACTGGGCGATATCTGTTCATTTATGCCTTTCCCAATGATTTTAGTGAAGTTCTTTGATTTCATTTTTGTAACATCCAAAAGACAGAATGCCTAGTTTGTGGTAAATTGTCTCTGGTGAAATGCTGACAAATGAGAATTTTACTTACAAACACAAGTGATCATCTGTGAACCCCATTAGTGTGGTAGGCCATCTTCCCTGAAGTCCATAGTCACGTATAAGCCCTTCACATCATTTTTTGTGATCTCCTAGCTGTTAGTTCAGGGTTTCAGTTCCAGGGGTGGAAGGGAAAGCCATGCTAGTCTGGTGCGAAAACTGTGCTGCACAAACTGAACAGGAGTCTTGTGGCACTTTAAAGACTTACATTTTTTGTTCTAACATAAACATTTGTGGTCTAGCATCTTTCAATCTTGCCACAAACAAACCCTGACAAATTAGTAATTTGAAGAGATCCACACTCTGATATATATCTCCAGAACAGGCTAGTAAATTCTTGAGTTATGATTGTCTGGTTGCAGCAGCTTTTACTGTAAGCACTCTCCTGGAGAGATAAGCTTGGAAATAGTGTTGCATAGAAGCATGGAAATACTTTTGTATCGTTGGAATGATGCAAATTCAAAACAAGGTTAAATAGATGCACTACTCATAAAGTGGCAAAACTAGCTGTTCTACATAATCCAGCTCCTACTCTATGAGTCAAGTTATCAAGATCTACATTGACTGTATTTACACTTTGTTAATGTGTACAGTGACTTGATGTTGCATTTTTGGCACTTCCCTTAATGAGACAAGGATATGCCTAATTCCTGCATTGTGGTTGGTAATGAGAGGCAGCTTGGTTGCTCCGTGGAACAGCGTATGCGTCCCATTGACTCCAACTGCACATTTTGTTTATGTGAGAATCCTGTCAGTGATTTGTAATTTCTGGTAGCAAGCCCCAAGTTCAAGATACTCTGATCTACAATCCAGTTAAACCTAGTGTATTTTGATACACACCGATTTAGTCCCAGCAGTAATAGCAAAAAGAACTGTAGATGTGCTGTGAGAACAACAACCTATGATGCTACACGTGATGCTAAGAATGGACTTCTAAGATGTGCAGGCTGCCTGTGTACTCTGGAATGGGAAGGTGCTGTGTGTTTAAAATGTAGCTTTCCTTACTGCAGGAATATAAGAAGGCATATTGGATTAGGCAGTGACCCATCCAGTCCAACACTCTGTGTCACACAGTGGCCCAAATTCAGAGTCAGAACTTGAAGCCCTCTCACTGTTGTGCCCCCAAACCAAGCATACAAAGCATCACTGCTCCATGTGGCTAAAAACTACTAATGGACTTCTGCTCCATATGTTTATCCAGTCCTCTCCTGAAGTTGCCTATGCCTGTAGCTGCCATCAATTTCTGCAGCAGTGAAATCCACATATTAATTACTTTTTGGGTGAAGATGTACTCCATTTCTATTCTAAACCTACTGCTCATTAATTTCATACAGTGCCCACGAGTTCTTGTATTGGGAGAGAGGAAGAAAAGTACTTATATCTCTGCCTTCTCTATCCCATGTATAATGTTGTAAACTTCTATTATGTCAACAACAACAACAACAAAATTTTATTTATATCCCGCCCTCCCCGCCGGGGCAGGCTCAGGGCGGCTAACAACACAATTCAAGTTTAGCTATACAGATAGATAAAATTACAGTTAAACAACATGAACATTTAATTAAAAATCTGCTTAAGTTTTAAAATTAAATTAAATTAATAAAAGTGCTAATGCTGTCACCCCTCAGTCATTGTTTCTCCAAGCTAAAAAGCCTTAACATCTTTAACCTTTTTCACAGGGAAGATGTTGCATTTCCTTAATCATTTTAATTGCCTTTTTCTGTACCTTTTCCAATGCTATAATATCTTTTTTCAGGAACGGCAGCCAGAACTGTGCACAGTATTCCAAATGAGACCACAGCATAGATTTATACAGAGGCATTAAGATACTGGCTGATTTGTTTCTAATCTCCTTCCTAATAATTCCCATCATAGTATATGCCTTTTTATTGCTGTCACACAATGAGTTGACATCTTCAGTGAGTTATTTACCATGACTTCAGGATCTCTCTTCTGATCAGTTACTGCCAGTTTGGACCTCATCAGCATATATTTATGGTTAGGGTTTTTGTTTTTTGTTTTTGCTCCAATGTGCATTACTTTGCACTTGCCCACATTGATTCTAATTTGGCACAGTGATGCCCACTTGCCCAGGCATGACAGATCCCTTTGGATGAACCTACAGTCCCTCTTGGTTCTCGCCTCCCTGAACAATTTGGCGTCATCCACAAACTTAGCCACTTGACTGCTTACTACCAACTCCAAATCATTAATGAACAAGTTAAAAAGCACCAGACCCAGTACCAAGCCCTGCGGTACCCACTGCTTACCACATTCCACTGTGAAAACTGCCCATTTATAGTCACTTCCTGTTTCCTATTAATTAACCAGGTTTTAATCCACAAGAGGGTTTGTCTTTTTGACAGCTGAATTTACTTAAGAGTCTTTGATAAGGAATTTTATTGAAAGCTTTCTGGAAATTGAAATAAACAACATCCTGGTCCACATGTTTGTTCACCCCTTCAAAGAACTCTTAATGAGAGAAGATCTTTCTTTACAGAATCCATGTTAATTCTTCCTCAGTAGCTTTTGTTTATCAATCTGCCTGCTGATTTTATCTTTAATAGCAGATTGCATCAATTTATATGCTATCAGCATTAGTCTGACCAGTCTGTAATTTTCTGGATCTCCTCTGTAACCCTTTTTTATAGATGGGGGTTACATTAGCTACCTCCCAGTCCTTGGGAATGAAGGAAGATTTTAGTGATAGATGGCATACTTTTATCAGGAGATCCAGTTCACCTTTGAGTTCTCTAAGAACTCTTGATGTATGCCTACTGGACCTGGTGATTTGTCAGTTTTTAATTTGTCCATCAGTTGTAGGACCTCCCCTCTTGCCACCTCAATCCAACTCAGGCCTTTTAAAACCCCTCCCAAAATCAGTAGTTCTGGAGCGGGCAAGCACCTCCCATCTTTGACAGTGAAGACAGGCAAAAACCCCCAAACCCCACATTCAGCTTCTCTGCCATTTTTCTATCATCCTTTAGTAATCCTTTTACTCCTTGGTCATCCAAGGCCCCACTGCCTCCCTGATTGGTTTTCTGCTTCTAATGTATTATTGGTATTTGTTTTTTGCAATATGTTCTTCATAGTCCCTTTTTGCCTGTCTGATTACCAGCTTTACCTCACATGGACTAGCCTTCCACTGATTAAAGGAATCCTTACCTTTTACTGCTTCCATTACTTTGTTTGTTAACCATGCAGGCTTTTTTTTTTTGTACCTTTCCTAACCTGTAGTATACATTTTATCTGAGCTTCCAGTGCTGTAGTGTTTATATAAGTAGTGTTTATATAAGTTTCCTGAAGGGATTTGAGCTTCCTTGCCTTTCTTTTCAATTTCTTCTTCACAAACCCCCTCATTTGGGAGAAACTATCCCTTCTAAAGTGGAATGTGGTTGTGTTAATCTTTTAGGGCAACTCCCTATTTACATAAATGCTAAACTAATAGCGTTATGATCACTGTTCCCAACTGTAAGAGGATGTAAGAGAGTTTGTCTTTGGGATCATGAGTATTAAGTTAATTTTAAAAGAAACAATGCATATAGTTGTCTAAAAGAGTGGCATTGCTAAACATTTAGCAGCAGCCCTATACAGAGTTACTCCAATCTAAACCCCTTGAAACTGAGTACACTCTAGGGCAGGAGTATCAAACATGCGGCCTGGGGGCTGAATCAGGCTCCTGGAGGGCTCCTATCAGGCCCCTGAGCAACTGGCTGTCATCTGCTTCCTTCTGCCTGTCTGTTGCTTCCTTCTGCATAACAGCTTGCTTTGCAAGGCTTCCTCAATCACACAGGAGCTACAGTGCAAAACATCTGTTTTCTCAATTGGCTGATGCTCCTTCCTTTGGGAGGAAGGGGAAAAAGTAGAGCTCTCCAGGCTCTCTCAATTGTACAACAGAGCTACTGAGTAAGCCTCTCTTCCTTCTGTTGGCTGAGGCTCCCTCCCCCAGTCTCCTGGAGAAGGAAGGAAAGAGCCACAGCTTCCTTCCCCCCATTCCCTGAATCCCATGGGAGAAATACAAAGAAAGCACCTTTAGATTTAGCTTTAATTGAATATGGTTTTCTGGTTATACTGACAATTGCAACACGTTATTTAGGAAGTATCTAAATAATAATGGAAAAAATTAATTTAAGTCATTGGTTTGAATTTCTCCTTGTGTGATTTAAATAATGACTTAATCTGCTTTGATTGAAATCAGTCTTTCTTTGTGGAACCCTCAGCAATATTCAAGCAGTGAATTCCAGCCATACATTCTGTGTCTCTCATTAATATTGGATGTCTTGCTGGGAGTCTGGGGTTGACCAGATCCCTATGCAGTAGGCAAAGATGATAAGCTGAAGTGAGTGATAGATTTGCCACTGCTAAAGGAACTTCATCATTGGCTGCCAGTTTGTTTGTGGCTGAAATCCAAAAGTGCTGCTTCTTACCTTTAAAGCCCTACCTGGCCTGACACTAGAGTACCATGCTTGGGACTGTTTCTCACCTCAATCTGCTTGCCAATTAAAATTGCTCTCTGTGTGTCCATCTTTGGAAAAAAGCTAGGTAGAAACCAGAGACAGGTTATATTCGGCGGTGGTGCCTTGGTTGTGGAATGTCCCTGTCCCCCATGAGATTAATTCACCTCTTAGTTTATTTTTTAGGTTAAAATTAGGGTTGTAAGCCCTTAGAGGGAGCCAGGGAGCCCCTGCTTTTGCAGGGTCTTGCATGCTGTCGGCCAGCTGGCCAGCAGGGGAAAATCCCACTCAAACTGACATTTTTGGGCCTACTTTTGGTTTTGGGCGCACTTCTAGTTTCAGGCGTGCTTCCAGTTGGGGGTGATGCTCTGGATTTTGGGCAAACTCTGTGGTTTGAGGCTAAATTTACCATAGGGTTTGCCCAAAAACCAGAGTGTCAACCCCAACCGCAAATATGTCCCAACATGGCCAACATCATTTCTAGTCTTCTGGAAGGACATTGGGAGACCCTGGCTGGTTAGGTAAGTTGACCGGGCAACCCTAGTTAAAACCATTTTTTTTTTGTGTGTGTGTTGCATGTTCTTTTGATTAGTATTACAAATTATTTTGTAATTTGCTTTCATTGGAATTTTTTTAAATGTGCTATGATGCTTTTTGTTAACTTTGCTAGCCTCCTGGTGAGGCCTGAAGTTCCCCTGGAATTCCCACTCTAGAGTACAGGAATCAATTCCCCTGGAAAAAATGGCATCCTTGGAGACTGGACTCAGTGGCATCCCATTTTTGCTGAACCCTCTCCCCAGGCTCCACTGCTAAGTCTCCAGGAATTTCCCAACTTGGACTTAGCAACCTTAGTATTAATGTTTCATATGATTTTAGTTATGTTTTGTGTTGGCTCCTATCTTATGCTGCTTGCATTTTATTTGCTGTTTTATTACATTGCACTCGTTTTTTGTAATCATTTTCAGACATGATAATTTGAGAAATAGCTGAATAAATATATACACATTTGAATTGGAATTAAACATATATACATATTTTAATTTTAGTCATGGCACCTTTAAGACCAACAAAGTTTAATTCTGGATATAAGCTTTCATATGCATGCCCACTTCATCAGATAAATGGAATTAGAATTTGTAAAAAGTGATATTGTGAGGTGTGTTTGTGTTGCATGTTTTGAACTTGAGAGAAACATCCAAGAAATTTGAGGAAAGCTAAATTTTGAGGTAGGAGTGTAGACCATCATATCCCTGTGTAATAGCTTTTTAGCCTTCTCTTTAGGTTGGGGCCGAGTCTATCCTACTTGCTGACATGCTTGTCTTTTTTTTTATGGTGGCACATTCAAACATGTTGTTCTCTGTACCTTGATTCAAAGGGGTGCAGCCCCACAAAGGCTTCTCTGAATGGCTAATGATTCTCTTAGGCTGTTTATTGGAAGTAAGAACAAATGGTGTTTAGAAATTAATGCTAATCAGTTCAAGCAATGCAGAATTTAAACCATTATATGCAAAATTTTAAAAAGCTTGTGGTCTGGAAAGGTTGCCATGGCTATTCTTTTACAGGTTAGAGTGAGATAAATCAACTCAATTTAAAATCACTAAAGCGGAAACAGACTGCTTAAATCAAGTTTCTGTATTTTCTAAATAAGGAGGCATGCTAATTGAAATATAATGGTTTGCAACTAAATAGAGCCCTTATAGAACCTGGGACATAACCTAAAACTGTTTAGCATACAGTCAGCATGCTTTTTCACTACAGCATTTTCTGCTTAGAAACAAAATATATAATTTTGAAATGTATAGTTTTCCCTTTGAAGGGTTGCCAAGTCCAATTCAAGAAATATCTGGGGACTTTGGGGGTGAAGCCAGGAGCAAGGTTATGACAAGTATAATTGAACTCCAAAGGAAGTTCTGGCCATCACATTTAAAGGGACTGCACACCTTTTAAATGCCTTCCCTCCATTGGAAATAATGAAGGATTGGGGCACCTTCTTTTGGTGCTCATGGAATTGGACCCTCTGGTCCAAACCTTTTGAAACTTGAACGGTACTTTGGGGAGAGGCACTGAAGCTATGCTGAAAATTTGGTGCCTCTAACTCAAAAAACAGCCCCCCCCCGGAGTACCCAGCAGACATTCTCCCCCCCATCTTTCTGATGACCCTGAAGCAGGGGGGAGGGCATCCAAACCGGGGGATCCTCTGCTTCCACCTGCAGATTGGTAACCCTGTTCCTTTGAGATAACTCAATATATGCAAAGAGACTAAACTGATGAATGAGAGTGCCATCCTAAGCAGAATCACACCCTTCTTAAGCCAATTGACTTTACTGGATCTAAGGAGCTAATTAGGGATGGGCACAGATCTGAACTTGGACCAAAGTCCAGGCCAAACTTTGCCCAGTTCACAAACCCCAAACCATGGTTTGAAAAATTGCCTTCCCCCAAACAACTCACTGAGCTTCTGCTCAGTTTGAGTGTTTGGCCCTTTAATGTGCCCGCACCACTTCCCAGTGGCATCGGATGCTGCCCCCTGTGCTCCCACATCATCCAGAAATGACATGAGTGCTCTAGGGGGCAATGCACTTGCAGCATGTCCAGATGATGTGGGCAGCACACAGAAGTGATATGAGCATGTTGTCAGGGAACCCAAACCAGTTCAGTTTGGGCAGGGTTTTTGGCTTGGGGGTTCGGTTCAGACTGCCTGGTTTGTGAGCCCCAAACCAAACTGGGCTTTCCAGGCCTGTGCCAATAATAATAATAATAATAATAATAATAATAATAATAATAATAATAATAATAATAATAATAATAATAATAAATAACAACAACTTTTTATTTTATTTATTTATTTATTTATTTATTTTATGACTTCTATCCCGCCCTTCCCAACAAGTGGCTCAGGGCGGCTTACAGCACAGGAATCTAACATAAATAGGCGTTAAACATAGAGCATTAAATTTAAACATTAAATCATTTAAAACATTGAACCATTTAAAACATTTAAAACTTTGGGGGCAGCAGACATCCAGTATAACTACGCTCAGTTTCTTGTACCAGCTAGTCATAGGCCAGCCGGAAGAGGGTTGTCTTACAGGCCCTGTGGAACTGGGCGAGGTCCCGCAGGGCCCTCACCTCTTCCGGCAGCTGGTTCCACCAGGAGGGGGCCATAATAGAAAAGGCCTGGTCCCTTGTCGATTTTAAGCGGGCTTCCTTTGGCCCGGGGATATCTAAGAGATTTTGAGTTCCCGATCTCAGTACTCTCTGGGGAACATGTGGGGAGAGACGGTCCTTCAGGTAGGCAGGTCCTAGGCCATATAGGGCTTTAAAGGTAATAACCAGCACCTTGTACCGGACTCGGTAAGCTATCGGCAGCCAGTGCAGGTCCCGGAGCCCCGGCCGGATGTGCTCCCTTCTTGGGAGCCCTAACAACAGCCGGGCCACGGCATTCTGCACTAGCTGCAGCTTTCGGGTTCGGCACAAAGGCAGCCCCATGTAGAGAGCATTGCAGTAGTCCAACCTCGAGGTGACCGTGGCATGGATCACTGTTGCTAGATCGTCACGTTCCAGGAAGGGAGCCAACTGCCTTGCCCGCCTAAGGTGAAAAAATGCGGACTTGGCAGTGGCTGCTATCTGAGCCTCCATCGTTAAGGAGGGCTCCAATAGTACCCCCAGGCTTTTGACCTTGTCCGCCGCTATCAGCGGCGCACCCTCAAAAGCTGGTAGGGGGATTTCCCTCCCTGGGCCCCGACGACCCAAGCAAAGGACCTCTGTCTTCGCTGGATTTAGCCTCAGCCCGCTCAGTCTGAGCCACCCAGCCACTTCCTGTAATGCCCGGTCTAGATTTTCTGGGGCGGAGGCTGGTCGGCCGTCCATAAGTAGATAGAGCTAGGTGTCATCAGCATACTGGTGACAACCCAGCCCGTACCTTCGAGCAATCTGGGCCTCAGGGCGGCTTACGGGACATGGTGGGTCACACCTTGATGTAACAATAAATACAACATAACCATTAAAATACATTTCTTAAACCAGCGATTAGATTAACATTTAAATTACAATATAAATTAATGGTGCTACATTCTTAATATACATGTAAACATACCTAGAGCTAATAATTAATGGGCAGAAGACTGTTTCTGCATGAGAAGGAAAGTGAATGTGTGCTATCCTTCTAAAATGAAGTATGTTTGAGTTCCATTTTTAGTTAATGTGCAAGAAAAGTCAGCAGGCTAACTGTCTCCCTTGACTAAAATGGAACTCAAAATGGCTTAATTTTATTTAATCGGGCCCTGATTATTTAAGTTGTTTGGTTTATAATCATCAGTGTACATAATTTTCCACAACAGTAATTTATTGTGTCTTGTTTATAATTTTTAACTTTAAAATCCAGATATTTCTTTTTGAGATTCACTCTGTAACCCTGAAAAGCAGGCTTACTTTAGTAGTTTTGTTAAGGGTCATGGATTCTGTTTTTTGAAGGTTAAAGTGTAGGCTTTAATCAGTTCAAGCTAAATGCTATTTAATTTAAAACATTGTTCCCACCCCTAGGACATTTTATATAAATTGATTTTTAATAATTCAGTTGAAAGAAACTTAAATAAGACAAATCTGAAACAATTTTTTAAAATCATTTTTTACCTGTCCTGATTGTGCAATGACAGAAATAGGTTTTTTTTCTTCTGGAAAACTAATCCATATTTCACATTTCTGTGATAATTTAATATATTTTGTTTACTATCTTTTCCAGTAGTATATGGAACTTGATTATTATCTTGTCTCTGGTAATGCTGTCTGTAATAAAACAATGCTGTACTATTGAAACTTTGGGAAAATAGAACAACTAGCAATACTAAAAGGATTGTTGTTGTTTTTGACATCATTCAAACATTCCAGAATATTCACAACTGTTTAATGTGTTCTGCATTCATATGGTACAGCTACATGCTTGTTTTATCTTTCAATGTAAAGATTTAAAGGAGTATAATTGTTGCTGTTATCACAACACAATAGGGAAGCAGATACCAGTAAGAAGGATTTGTCAAATTGCCTGGAAGAATAAGTAAATTCAGAGGAATACCTGTTGATTATATAAGACAATAAACTGGCAGCAGCATTTTGGAAGCAACACCCTCATCAGTTGTTGAACAAAAGAAGAGGATGGATTTGACCTCAATACCTTGTGAGAATACCTCTAACCACATATTGAACGAGGCATTTAGGAACAAGACAAAGCATAGGGCATTCAACACTGGCAACAGTGACAGCCGTGTATAGCGGGGCAAGGAGAACTGCAGAGAAAGACTAAATACACAGGGATAGCACATCCAGGGTTCCTGGTTCAAGCCCCTTATGAAGAGAATTACTGGATAGGGCTAGAAGGAGTTTCAGGTTCACCTGAGGCTTTGCTCCATGCATAGTCAGCTAGAATGGGGTACTCATGTTAGCTGGCTTCCCCACATGCCAGGGTAGCAAAGCCCCATGCACCATCCCCCTTGTTGTGGACAAGGGGGTTCACTGCTGCCACCTACTCCTATTCATCCTAGTAATCCCCCCAACCATATAAGAGCTGTGACATTTGCTAGGGCATACTTGTGCAAATAGTAGCCCCATGGTGCAGAGTGATAAGCTGCAGTATTGCAGTCCAAGCTCTGTTCATGACCTGAGTTAGATCCTGGCAGAAGCTGGTTTAAGGTAGCCACTGAAGGTTGACTCAACCTTCCATCCTTCCGAGGTTGGTAAAATGAGTATTCAGCTTGGTGGAGGTAAAGTATAGATGACTGGGGAAGGCAAACCACTCCATAAAAAAGTCTGCTGTGAAAACATCGTGATGCGACATCATCCTAGAGTTGGAAATGACTGGTGCTTGCACAGGGGACTACCTTTACCTATTACCTTTACTTGTGCAAACAGACAACCTTCCTAGTCCCTCCTGTTATGTGATTCCTTGGCAAGGACAGCTGAATCTGATAACAGGCAGTGGTGTCTGGACCAATCGCTACCTGTCAAACCCCAAAGATGTGACACACAATCCAAACAGTGTTGTGTAGCAGGTAAATAACGAAGCCCCACACATTGCTTGGTTTGAAGTGAGGTATTTTACTTTGACATCAAAGTAGAACTTGTCAGCATAAGCGCAAAATGACTAAGTTAAAATCATCAGCCTTCTGACCATTTTTATTCATCCCCCAAACAAGCAGACAAGCCCCCTCTTATCTAATTCAAATGCTCCACCTCCTGCTTTCCTTCCAGTAATTCTTGTAGTTTTCCCCTGCTCTGTCCCTCTGTGTTATCAGCAAGAAACTCCTTCTCTGCGGGGCCCCTGTTGTCTTGGATTCACACCCTTAGCCTGTCTGGTTTTAAGCAGAAGCTCCTCTGAGGGGCCTCTTAACAGTAACTCTAAATGTTACATCAGACATTCTCTTTTGAAGGCACAACCATATTTTCCATTATTATTATTATTGAGGTATTCATTAATTATTCAGGGGTCCCTCTTCAGTTGAACAGGATCAGCAGACAGGCAGAATAATTGGGTTGCCATCTCTCTTATTCCGATATCAGTGTCTTTGCAAGCTGCACTGACATACTATACTATAGGATCACTCTGTCCTACTCACTGCGTGCCCATGAGAGAGAAAATTGCTTGGCAAATAGCTGTCTGTAAAGCAGCTTGCAGTGATGCAGAAACTTGGCTACAAGAGAGTTTGTAACCTAATAGCATAGCATGTGCTAAACACAGATTACTGCAACTTTAGGTTGAGTGTAGGCTTAGCAGATGGTTGGCACTGTACTGGGAATGGAATCCATCCTGGAGGGCTGCCTGAAAAGAGCCAAAGGAAACACATGGAAAGGAATGACCATTCCACCATTGCAACTGGAAATGGCAAGTGCATTCCAAACCTAGTGCTGCTGCCAGTTCCTTCTGTCTCTTCCACCTGTGATGTTCCCACATGGTGGGACGTACATTGTTGGGACATCCTGTTGCCATCAAGCTGAATCTAAACTATCCCTTGAGTTGCACTGGAACTGTATTTGCAGTCTGCTAAATATCTCTCACCCTGCACAGCCAGCAGTGGCACTGTTTAAATAGACTGACTGACCATCATATGCTATAGTGGTGTTCTATCCCTTGCCTATTTTTGCAGAGTGTCGTTTTTTGAGGAAAGGGACATTGAAGTCCCCCTGGGTATACTGGAATTGTGCACCATATAGAGACATATAGCCCCATGCCTTTTGCCCTGGTGACATTGTTGTCATTGTATTGGCTTGAGTTATATAGCATTTTTTAAGAGCTGTGATTAGCTTCATTGTGGCTTGGGGACAACTGAGAAGTTGAGAATGGAAAATGGTCATTTATTTATTTCTACCTCTGTATTCTGTGGGACTTGGGGAAAGAATGCAGGCTTCAGAGACTTAGGATGTCAAATAAGCTTTGTTCTGCCCGCAAAGTGTAATTCTGGTGCAAAAATTACACTGACCTGGAGTTTGGGCACAAATTGATTGGTTTTAAATAACATCATGTAAGCCTGTTTATAATGGTTCAATTCCTGAGAAGCTCATTCTTACTGATGACTTTGCCTGGGATGTTAACACATGATAAATTGATGTAAACCACAGTAACTCATATTTGTTGTTCTGCTCTGTTACTTTACACACAATTCATTAAATTATCTGGATGGATGGGAGAATGGGAAATTAAACTTTTTTAGAACCTCTTGCTTTCTTAGTGCTGCATCTGAAACTGTAGTGCACTAGGTGCTTTGGGAATGGCTAATGAGAGAACCAGCTGGTTAAGCAAGAAACCTTGTGTGTGAATTGAAATAAAAATGATAAACATATTTTTGGTGCCTTTTGACTTCTGGCTCAGTTAAAGTGTATGTCCTGGGGTGCAGTCACACGTCACATTAAAAGCGGGCGTGTAGCACTCAAATTTGAACCGCTGAATATTGATTCGATGCAGGGCCAGTCAGACAAGCATCCAAGAATGCGACTCATCCTGTTGTTGAGCGATCAGACATCCAATACTATCATGCTCTTTTCTTGGAGCATGCGTGATCAGATGGTGATTCCTGGGGGGGAAGGGGGGAGTTCCATTGAACATGCGCCCAACTGTTTGGAGGTGGGAAATCAAATGCTGCTTCAGAGGAGGGGGAGGGAAGGGGGGAAGTTTCCAGAATTAACGTTGCTGATTCAAACCAGGGGACTGCCAGGAACTACTTTCCTGGATATTGGCAGTGACAATGATATCTGGAAATCCTCCACATTGAAAAAAAAAATTTTTTTTTCCTTTTCTGAATGGTGGGGTAACATTCCCCCCCCCCCCCCCGATTGTGTTTTGATCGGAGAAGCAGAAGCGTCACCTCAGATTCCCAGATGATCTGGCAATGCGCATGTCTGCTGGGGCTTTAAAAAAACAACAACAACGAAAACAAAGATGGGAGGGGCGGTAAATATTCCAAGGGGCAGTATCACACATGAGCTGTCCAAACAGGAAAAAAACTTTCAAGTGCTGCTTCTGTGAAAAAGAGCCGGACTTTCCGCGCTATCAGATTAATGCGGCATTGATTACCCCAGATGATGCTCGATTGCCAGATGTGGATGTCTGGACGAACATATTTAATCCATCAGCAAGATGTCGCCACTAATGGGACATCTGAACGCACCCCTGGAAAATCTACTGAATGCCATTCTGCAACAATCCAGTTGTACCTGCTTAATAGAACAGCCCACATGGTAGGATTGGAATTGGCAGCTGTAACTTAAGGTGCTTGCAAATTAGAAGAGACGAAGAGAGATACCCCAGAAATGAAAAGTATGCCTTCTCCACTCAAAATTAGCTGACCAGCTGATCCCTCTAAATTAGCTGACCAGTCTAAGTGGTATCAGATTCTTTTCCATCGATTGCCTTGTATCTTTACTCCTTTGGTATTTGGTGCTGGTATTGATGTGATCATGGGTGAATCCACACTTATTCCACAGCTGTGCAGATCTGAGCATTGAGGAGTGTTTGAGTGGCCTGGTGTGACTGAGTGTCCCTTCCCCTTCTCCTTCCTCTACTGTCACAGCTGCTATTCTGGCATTATGGCGTGTTGGAAGGTGATTATATTCTGTATTTCAAAAGAATACTGTTCCTTACATTGTTCTGCTCATGTAATTCTGGAATTTTAATGTCTGTCACCAAAACATTATATGTATTAGAGGTCTTACCTTGACAGCCATAAGAATGTATTAGTCTATTCCGAGAGCAAAAAGAGAAGTAAAGATATGCTATTTATTTATTTAGAATATTGTTATGCCATATCTGCAGAGTCCTGCTTGAGGTGGCTTGCAATTAAAACCCCCGGTATAAAACAAAAGCCATTAAATAAACCCTCAGAGGTACAAAAACAAAACACCAAAGAGATAAGAGTAAAAAGGCTTTAGTATAGAATACAATGACTCAAGAATGTAAACAACTCTCAGAATATAAAAGAGGATAAGAACACAATACTATGAATGGGCAAAAATGTGACAATGTATTCAGTCAATGGCACAAGAAATGAACCTCTAATGGCAAGTCACACATTTAAATATAATACAGCCACAACAGTAAAATAGATGTGTGAATTCTGACCAGAGGAAGCAGCAAACTTTAGCTGACTTCCTCTGTGAGGCTCCTGTGTTGGAGGGACCTGGGAAGTGTTTTTGGGTTGCCCTCTGTGTTGCCTTCTGGGAGATCTCTCGTGACTTTCTCTGTTGCCTTACTGCTTCTGGTGGTCAGCTGTATTGCTCTTTGAGACCCCTGATGTGGGTTGATGGGGATCAACTTCACCTGCAGCAGGGCTGTACTGCTTTCTGGCCACCTCTCACCCCTATTAGAAGTCTCTAAAGATCTGCATAGCTGAGGATCAATGGGAGCTGTGGTTAAGGTTTCCTGCACGGAGGCTTCCTCTTGGGAGAACTGTGGCAATCTTCACATTTGGTCCTGCAACTCCTACTGAAGCCTTGTTTCTCATATGGCAGATCTTTTATGGCCGTATGAAGTGGCCAGAAAGTGGGACTGAAGAGCTTCATTTGTCTACCACAGTAGTATTGGCAACAGGCAGTTATGAGATTACTTGTCTATACTCAAGGTACAACCCCCTCTTAAATAGGGTGAGAAGTGGCCAGGAAGTGGGAGAAATACCTCATTTCATATACTCTGTTGGACTGTGAAATAGAACGTAATCTTCATTCCGCTGAAACAGCAGTTGGATTTGTATTGATTTTTTTTTGTAGAGTAGATCATATCCTAAGTTTGGATTTTGTGATGTTCAATATAGCATGAGTGTGTGAAATTACACAACATATCCAAAACTGGGTGAGAGCCATCCAGTTTTTTAAACTTAATCTAGGGTTGCCAGGTCTGTGTTGGAAATTACCTGGAGACATTGGGGGTGGAGTTGGGAGAGGGTGGGATTTGAGGAGGGGTGGTGGAACTTCAACATGGCACAATGCCATAGAGTCCACCTTCCAAAGCAGCCATTTTCTCCAGGGGAGCTGATCTCTGCCAGCTGGAGATTAGTTGTAAAAGCAGGGGATCTTAGGCCCCACCTGGAAACTGGCAACCCTAATAAATCTCATCAACTTCTTCTCCATACATAACTCCTGTGTCACATGTCTTTTATATATTCAGTCCCATGATCCTTGGTACAGCCTATTTTGCTGGTTAAAGGAAACCCCTCTTTTTTGCCTGTAAAAAAACCTGGTTGAATTCAACCTATTCTGTTAGGTAACTGCATGTCATGCAATTACCTAACAAGGACAAGCAACTTGGGAAGTGAAAAACCCATTGTGTTTGTCTTCTGGCTTAGTGCCAGAAAGGCTATCATTTTAAGTGAACACAATCTCTCCTTATGCTTTGGTTAAAACTGAATGAGCAGATACAGCAGTATGATTGGGTCTTAATTTTGTTTGGACTTTTTCCTCTGCTTTTCTTACCTTCAGTATATGTTAGTGATTGGAATAGTCAGTTGCTTATGAAACAGGAGTAGATAGTCATAGAGATTTTTTTTTAAAAGCCCATTCACTGTTGTAGACACTTTTGTATAACCTACAGGTAACATATGCTAAATATTTTTATATATTTTCACTTATGACAGAGAAGGAGGCTAGTTGATATTTCTCATGTTAAATGTATCCAGCTCTCCTGTTTTAATATAAACCATTTCCCTGAATTTCCTACCCCATATTATCTTCAAATGTAATAACCATTCCCTCTATCCCTTCATCCAAATCATTTATAAGGATGTTGAACAGAACAGGTCCCCAGACAGATCTTTCAGGCACACCACTTGTCACTCCTCTCCAAGAGGATGAGGAACTATTAACAAGCACTCTTGGGTGTGATCTGTCTAACAGTAATAGGATCCAAACCACATTTTACCAACTTGTCAGAATGTCACATGGACAGTGACATGGACACATTGCCACACATCAGATGGATCACTCTCTTTTTCAGGATAATTCCCCTTCCCACTGGCCAGTTTATTAGCAGCAGGGAGGTGGGGTCTGGGAATGGGGGACCCCCAACTCCACTGTAGGGTCTGGCAGCCCTACATGCAGTTGATTTGGGTTATGCATGATCATGCATTAAGAATGGATTTAATGGATTAAGAATGGATTTAAAGTGAAAGAGGCTTATGCAGAGCTACTGTTAGGTTCGTAAAAAGGTTTCCACAAACTTGACAGCTGATATGGGTTCAGGATTTGCAATTAGAATTACCTTTTCTTAGCTATATTACTGGCTAGGATTGAAGAGCTTCATTTGTCTACCACAGTAGTATTGGCAACAGGCAGTTATGAGATTACTTGTCTATACTCAAGGTACAACCCCCCCCAACCCCCCCCCCCCCCAGACTTGTAGAAACTAAAACAAAACCTACTCTGCCTGTACACTTGTATAATGTCTTCCCATTGATTCTGGTCATGCCTTGATTAAAGAGGCATTGTCCCCTCTTGAAGGAAACATTTAGATAGGATTGCGCTAGTCATCTTGTGTATAAGGGTTTTTTTTAAAGTACTGTTTTTTTTTGCAGTTTTTAAAGATGAATTTTGCAGCAACACCACCAGATAATTGCATTATGATTATATTACTTTTGTTATCCAATCTCTTTAAAGCAGATCTCTCTTCCAGACTGGCCTGAGAATGACTCCTTCTCAAGTTGAAGGCTTGATCCATTGCTTCCGCTTAGGGAAGGCCCCCGGAACAGACCTTATCCCAAACAATTTTTTTCAAATTAAATCCATCTTGGTGGGCCGAGAGATCTTTGCTCCATTGTTTTTGCAAATAAACTTGAATGGGATCATCCCAAAATTTTGGTGGCACACAATAATAGCTCCAATCTTTAAGAAAAGTCAACTCTTATAACTCCAATATGGTTTAAGACTGTTTTTGATAAACTTTTGGTTCTTTGTGTTAACCTGGACACTGTCCAACCCCTGGGCTTACATGCAGCATTCACTTTGGTGGGAAATCATGTAAAATTAATCAGCCACCAAAGCTCTGCCTTTAGAGCGTGCCTCAACTATTCATCTCAGGTTTTTGGTATTCCCCTCTTTCCTCCTATATCCATCTGTTGACATGTCAAAGCCTGTTAAGGGAGTTTATTCTGGCCAGACTAAATGCTCACTTCTCAGCAGTTATGAGGGGTAGGTTCATATAGAATGAATCTACCCCTATCCTTTAGGTAAGTTAACATGATAGTACGTATCCTTCTGGAGTGTCCTTTGTATGCTAATCTCAGGTGTTAAATTTCACCATGTTTGCAAGGTCATTCTGACATATATTCTTATGATGTAGTTACCTTTCTGCTTCCTGACAGGGATCCAAAAAGAACTCTTATCAGTTGCAGTTTTTTTGTACTCCTTTCGTCTATTGGATAATAAGTGATTAAGAACAACTATTCAGTGTTCAAGATCAATGTATCACAGAAATTTTATTGGATAAAAGGAAAGGAATCAGATACTTTTCAAGTTAGTACAAGATGAACTATCTCTAATTCAACAGGCTAATCATGGAGAATATTTGAAAAGGAGGTATTATTGCCATAGTACGACAGGTCAAGGAAATAAAATCAGCGGAAGAGGTGATCCATAGAACATGGCAATAATGGTTTCAAAAGACTGGAAGGTGAGATGGGAGAGCAGCATTTTTTTTGGGGGGGGAGGTAAGTAATAATAATAGCTTAGAGTGGCCATTAAAGAGAAAGAACTATGGGAAGGAGAGTTAAATGTAGGTATGGCACAGGGTGTGTGACTGCTGCAAATAAAGGCAGAGCTTTGGATTAAAAGTGTGTTTTAAAGAGAGGTGAGATCAAAGAAGAAGCAACATTGGCAGGGACTACTTCTCTCATGGCTTTTAGTCACTAGTATGTGGTTTTTAGATTCATGATGTATTGATGAGATACAGAAACCAATTATGAGGGATTGTGAGCTTATATTGTTTTCCCTTATCTTCCGTTAGCCTTCTGCTTTGTGCAGTGTTGCAGATCAATTTTATATATGCATGTAAGAGCATCTGCTGACATGCGCAGTTTTGACATCCCCTTTTATGCCTTGCATTTCCTTCTCATCGACATTTACAACTCAGTTTCGTACATTTCCCACGCTGATATGTAGTTCAATGTACCTTTTGTCTTGATGATGGTATGTGAATAATTCATGATTTAAACCCATCCTGCCTGCTTTCTCGGAGACCACATGTGAGATGCAGACTGAAGTCTATGGATTAAAGTGCATAAGCAATCCATCTCTAGAGAGCAATATACTTTTAACCATAGCAGGAAACTTTAGTATTGTTTGTAAAATGCTTGTATAGCACATATACTGCACGCACCTCCAGTTAGGCATATCGTATCCAGTTTATAAATCTTTATTTAAAAGTATGGTGCCAACTATGAGATTTGGGGTGGAGCCTGGGGAGGGTGAAGTTTCATGGTAGGAGAGGACTCAGCAGTTATGATATTCCACGGAGTCTACCCTCTGAAACTACCGTTTTCTGATCAGCTGTAATTTTAGGAGAACTCTAGCTTCCACCTTGAGATTGGCAACACTATGTAAAAGTTTTGAATTTGCCTTTGGATAGAAAACCGGTTTTAGTTAGTTTTGCATTGGCTGCTATCTGGTATGTCCATTTATGGAACAGAACATACGCAGACTGCTATATAGTTTGAGGTCTCCACTATAAAAACAAAGTAGGCCTTGGGCCAAGTGTAGGGTGGGTTTATTGCCAACTGATATTTGAATAAGGCAAGTTTTTCCATGGTCTTTTCTCTCACAACATGTTCATTTGCTTGTTTCAAAAAAATGTATATTTTATTTATTCAAAACATTAGCTGTCTTTCAAGGAGACTTGCAATATAGGTAAAATACATAAAATAGAATACATAAAACCCAAAATATATGGGTTGCCTCTGAGATCCTGCTCAATGAATTTCATGGCTACATCCAGGGCTTTTTTTGTAGCAGGAACTTCATTGCATTTTACACCCAATGTAGCCAATCCTCCAAGAGCTTACAGGGCTCTTTGTACAGGACCTACTGTAAGCCCCATTAGGATTGGCTACATCAGGGGTGTGTGGCCTAAAATGCAAAGTTCCTGCTACAAAAAAAGCCCTGGCTATATGTAAGGTTTCTGCTTAACTGAAACTGAAACTTTTTCTTCCCTTTTTTTGTCAATTGTGAGCGTCTGTAGGTATATATTATTCTCACAGCAGTACAAAGCATTTCTACAGTTGATATTCTTTACATTGAAGAGAAGGGCAAACATGAGTTTCCCTCTCTCATTTGCTCATTTATTTCTCTGTCCCTTCATACTCAGTCTAGGATAAGTAGCCTTCTGTTGGTTAATCACTTGCTAGCTAATAAACTGGAGGCCTAAAGTGAGTGCATGTCCAAGCACACTTTTGGGTAGCTACACCGCAATATTTTCATTGGAGTGAACATCCCCATCAGATCTCTACTCCTGTGGGCTTCCCTATAAGACCCCACATGTGAGTTCAGTAGATAATACCAATGCAATAGAGGATGGCATTTTCTAGATCCAATAGTAAGCACAACAAAATAATGCATGACCTAAACAATTTTTGTGTGTGAAAAAAAGCATATGCAGTGTGTTCTAGAAAGTCATGATTAAGGTTAAAAGACACTTGTAGGATGTTGTATGTCTGTTTGCATCAAAGTGAGTTTGGATTTTTTGGGGGGGTTGAGAGAGAGAGAGAGTAAGAGTTGAATATGCCTTTCCCCCCCAAATGCTATAATATTTATCCTTATCCATCCTAGGAAAAATTCACAATGATCAGTAGATTGATGAATTCCCCTTAACAATTTCCAAATTGATAATTGTACATTGTGCTACCTTACAAACTTGCCTAAACTTAAGCCACAACCTCTGCATGTTGTGCTACCTTACAAACTTGCCTAAACTTAAGCCACAACCTCTGCATTGTACATGCTTTCCCACTGAAGCAGAGAGCTAAAACAATTGCTGAAAGGCATGATTTTATCTGTCAGAAGTGGTTTATTTTATAATCATTTCAACGACCTTATATATTATGTTTTCTGATTTAAAAATAAAAATGTAATATACTGTTGCAGCATTGTCATCCAAATAAATCTCTAATTGATTTTCAGAACAGGATGCCTGTAGCCGTATAATAAACCCCAACAACAGATTTACTATATGCATGAGATTGCTCATGGAAGATAAGTAAATTTATTGGCCATCCTTCCAAAATGCAGACACATAGACACTTAAGGTCATCATTACAGCATCAGTTAAAGGAAAGTTGGAAAAAATGGAGTTACAGTATATGCACACTGATACCAACCACAGGTTGTGAGTTAAAAATCCTAGTCTCTCCAGTGGTCCTAATATATGTATATGGCTGGCTACACATCAAGTGAGAGCAGATGCACAATTTGACCCATTTATCCTCCTATGTCGCCAAGTTTCCAGCAGCTCAGTGCCAGCAAGCTCAAGAATGGGGTTTGATGGACAAGCTGTTTTGTCTTCATCCAGAAGATCAATTCTCCATTATACCCTATGGGAATCTGTCTCCATAGAGTATAATGGATTGCCCAGCAGACATTCCCCACCCTGCTTTCTGATGACCCTGAAGTGGGGGGAGGGTCTCCAAACTGGGGGATCCCCTGCCCCCACCTGGGAATTGGCAACCCTAGACTGTTATTTCTATCTTTATATTAAAACACGGTCAATCTTTGAACTTTTAAACTTCATAGTAATAACTAATTTACAGCGCTCTCTCAATCTTGGCCTTCTGTCATTCTGCTTAGGTTCCATCTGAGGAGAAACACAAAGTGAATGTTACACTTGCATAATAATTGGCTTCTCCCAATAACTACAGCACTTTTAAGACCAACAAAGTTTTATGTACTCCAGCTTTGTTCTATTGACCAGGGGTACCATACTGTGGCTAATGAGCCACATGTGGCTCTTTGATAAATATTGTGCGGCTTTTGAAGCCCCCGTCAGCCAGCTTGGAGAAGGCATTTCTTTCTTTAAATCACTTCTTCAAGCCAAAGCAGCTGGCAGCTTGGAGAATGCATTTAAGTTAACATTGGGTGCGGTCACACGTCAGATTAAAAGCGGGTATGTAGCGCTCAAATTTGAACCGCTGAATATTGATTCGATGCAGGGCCGATCAGACGAGCATCCAAGAATGCGACTCATTCTGTTGTTGAGCGATACTATCACGCTCTTTTCTTGGTGTATGTGTGATCAGATGGTGATTTCTGGGGGGGTGTGTGTTCCATTGAACATGCGCCCAACTGTTTGGAGATGGGAAATCAAATGTTGCTTCAGAGGCGGGGGGTGGGAAGAGGGGAAAGTTTCCAGAATTAACGTTGCCGATTCAAACCAGGGGACTGCCAGGAATTACTTTCCTAGAAATTGGCAGTGACAATGATATCTGGAAATCCTCCACATTGAATTTTTTTTCTCCCTGTTCTGAATAGTGGTATAATGTCCCCCCCCCCCTCCGATCCTGTGTTGATCGGAGAAGCAGAAGCATCACCTCAGATTCCCAGATGATCTGGCAATGCGCATGTCTGCTGGGGCTTTAAAAAAAAAAAGGTGGGAGGGGCGGTAAACATTCCAAGGGGCACTGTTGCGCATGAGCTGTCCAAACAGGGAAAAAAACGATCTTGTGCCGCTTCTTTGAAAAAGGGCGGGACTTTCTGCGCTATCAAATTAATGCGGCAATGATCCGTAGCAAGCCAGGATGACCCTGGATGACACTCGATTGCCAGATGTGGATGTCTGGACAATCATATTTAATCTGTCAGCGAGACGGAGCTATGTCGCCAGTAATGGTACATCTGAACGCACCCATTGCTTTCTTTCCGCCTCTCTCTTCCTTCTCCCTCCCCATCTGATTTATTTTCCTTCCTTCCTTCCTTGCAGCTCTCAAACATCTGATCTTTATGTCTTTCAGCTCTCAAACATCTGAGGTTTATTCTATGTGGCTCTTACATTAAGCACATTTGGCCATCCCTGCTTTGGACCAGCACGGCTGCCCACCTGGATCTATCTACAACACTACCAGTTTTTATTCCATATTGCTATACACTCCATGAACCCTGACAGCATTGTGGGCCAATCTCCTCTGCCTTTTCTAGTGTGACACCTTGCAGAACATGATTGGAAGAGAAAGACATTGGTGGGGGAGCACCAGATATTTGTCCCTATCCCACCCCATTTGTGGGTGAACTCGTCAGAGCAGGAATGGAATGGAAAGTCTGTGAGAGGTGCAATTTAATTGTTTCACCTTTTCCTGGTCAGATGACTTGTGAAAGTGAGGAGGCAGTTAGTGGTTTTTTCAACCCTTGAAGTAACTTTCTTGCTCAGCTCTTTAGCAGAATTTAGTCCTGATCTGCAGAGTTTGCTTTGACTGTAGGCAGCCTGGCTAATCACAGGACAGTAACTCCTTTTCTGTTCAGCTCTTTGTGTAGTGTCCTTGTCTTTCCTTCAACTCGTCTTCTTATGCAGTAGCTGCCAAACAGAACACGTCTCTATTTTGTCATACAACGGTTTTCAGTATTCTTGGGACTTTGTTCCAATATTCTAGCATCCATTTTATCCACCTATGCTGAAGAACCAGCCTTTGAAGAATACATATATAGGCATCTGGGAGGTTCAGTTCAACACAGGCAGCATTCAGGAGAACTCCCAGATGGGCATGAGGCCTCAGCTAGGCCATCAGACTGCAAGGCTTTAAAAGAGTAAACTAGGCAGGTCATGAAATATGAAGCCTCTGAACAAATTTAAGGATAATTGGTTATATTGATATTGTTATGTTTTTATCTTGTACTCCAGACAGTGTTGTAAATAGGGTTGTCAGCTGTGGGCTGGGAAATTCGTGGAGATTTTTTTTCTAGGGAGGAGTGGAGCTTGAAGAGGGCTTGGTTGGGGAGAGGATAGTCCTTATAAGGGTTTAATGCCACAAAGTTCACATCCCAAAGCAACCGTTTTATCCAAGGGAACTGATGTCTGTAGCTCTGGAGATCAGTAATTCTGGGAGATCTCCGGCTACCAGCTGGAAGTTTGGAACTCCATGACAGTGATGTACTGTAATCCTTCCCTGTTTATCATTGTAACACAGTGTATAGTGATACTGTGGGGGGAAAGTTGAATGTTCGAAGTTTTCACCCTGCATTTTTATAACCCTGGCAATAAACCAGAACATCTCTACCTGATTCTATAAAAGAATTCACTTATTGGCACTTTCTGGATCAGCTCAGCCATTTATGATTCATCACTGAATGCAGGCCAACAACCTTCCTAACAATTGTGTTCTTTATTTGTAGAATCTATTGTGAAAATACACGTGAAAAATGCTCATTTCTGGGCATGTATTAATTGAGGGTTTTGCTAGCAAAATATATGAATATTTTGGAGACAGATTGTGTGTCCCTCTCCATACATGCATTTCCAAGGAAAACACAGTTTGTGCATGCACATGTATACAGTGTTGTATGTATATTTAGTGCTTGGGAGCATTTTCCAGAGCACAAGAAGTGATATTTGGAGTGACCTTGAGTTGCGTCCCTGTGAAAAAATTACAGTGGTTGTCTTGGAAGATGTTTTGTCTGATTGTACTGAACATCTATTAAAATATCCCAAGGTTTCTGGCTCTAAATTAGCATACAAGCTTCCTGTCAAATATTCATGTTACTTTGAATGTGGAGCATTTTTAAAACAGTTGATAAAACTAATTTGGAAGATTATAATTTATTTGGTCAAGAAAATAAAAGATATTAAAAATCCAGGCTCATGTTTGTCATTGTATATGAGTATAAAACAAGCAAAATAGCCATAGTGCTGATAGTGCCAGAGGGAGATTGGGATGTCTGGATTCCATTCTCTTCCTAGCCTTGTTGTTCTTCGCTGTATGAGCTTTCTTTTCTCAGCCCACGCTACCTCACAGGATTGCGGTTGGGAATACATTAGTAAAAAAGGTAAATGTTGGCCTCTCTGAGTTATTTTAAGAAACAATGGGCTAAAAATGTAATAAAATAGGATACATATTACACTGATTGAAACCCACACAGTAGTGCAACTGAAATGTGCTGTTGAGACTTTAGATCAGGGTTCCCCAACATGGTGTCCATGGGCACCATTGCATCTACCTCAAGTCCTTTCTTGAAGGTCCCCTAGTGGTTTAAGAAAGTGGATGGTGCCAAAAGGGGGTCTTGCCCAGGAGGGCTTCTGATTGGCCATTGGAGATCTGATTTGGCTGTGCAGATTAAGATAACGTTGCTTTGGTGGCAGTTGCCATTACAGTATTGGCTTTATTCTCTCTCACTCTTTCTCAGTATATTTTTTAAAATTACTCCCCTTATACCCTGCCTTTGGACTTCCTGTGTTGGGGGGGGGAGGGCTCTGCTTCCTGTGGTGCCCATTTTGTGATTACACTTACCATCCTGTCTCAGAATTCCAGATGTGCCGACAGGCACACAAAAGTTGGAGACCTCTGCTTTAGATATTTTTTTTTCAGGGACATTTGAAAAGCAGCTTCAGTGTTTAGTGCTTGGGTGTTCAGTGACTACTTAAATAAACTCCGGAGAAGCCAGAGAACTCCTAGCCTTGTGGCCAGTATGTGAAAGGAACATTTCACATCATTGGCAGATTTGCCTTTATTTCTAGTGTGCAGGGCAAAATCCCTTCCCCTATACTGTAATATTCGGAAAAACTTGGATTAACTTGCATAACAGGATGCTGAGGGGACAGTAAGTGTGTCTGAGTTACATATCAATGGTACTTCCAAGAAAGCTTCTGATTCGTTTCCTTAGTGATATAATGTTATTGGGTTTCTTTTGAAATATCGATTTTAAGACAAGACTGAAAGAGAATATCTGTGACATAGGTATCATGATAAGAGCAGTTTCCAATTAAGTCAAGATAATGTTAATGGAATCTACAATTAGCTGTGATTGTGTTGGCCAAGTTCCATATGTTTGTTTATAGGTTTTGAATATCAGGAGACTGTATCAGTGGACTCCTTACAGTGAAAATACATAGCTTTCTTTGTTATGAAATTAAAAAAAATGTTTAGTTTGTCAAGTTGCACTTCTAGAGAAAAAGCAGATCCCGTGCAAGTTTATCCACAAATAAATTCCACTAAGTTCAGGGAGGCTCACTCCTAAGAACATGTGTATGACTGAAGCCTTGTTTTTGTTTTTTTGTTTTTTGTCAGGGATCAAGTTAAGCCTTGATTATTGCCATCAGCAGGCATTTCCAAGACATTGTTGGTCATTTTATAATTATGTATTTCTTGAAGACTCATTATAGTCAAAATTGAATGCTCTGAAGAAACTGGAATAAAACCATCTTTTTAGAGATGGCTCTCTATGTTTGTGTATGTTTTGTCTGTCTGTATATGATTGATCCTACTTTGGGAAAGTCTCTGTTTTCTGGTACCAGGCAAATCACAACCCCTGTTTTTGCCTTTTGAAGATGCATTTTTAAAATGTTATGTGCTGTTACAGTTGTCATTCTTCAGGGTTATGCTTGTTTTCCACAATGCCCATAAGTTTAATCACTCAGTGGGAAGTATTCATATCTTGTCTGCAGCACACATGCTTATGAATGCACACATGCATGAACATTAGGTAATATTTGCTGCATGGATTCCCATTTCACGTACTTGAGGCTGTATCTGGTTTTTAAGCTACTGTAAGACCAGATTTTGTAGAGTAAACAAACACAATATGCAGTAAATAAGCAGAGTCTTCAGTAATGAGAAATAGTAAACAAAGGCAGCAGTCTGTGGCATAAGAATAGTGATGTTAATGTCAGTCTGTAAAATGATGGTGATGTCAGTCTGTAAAATGTTCTTTGGTGTGTTCAAGAAAAATAGGATTTCCTTTTCTAAGCCCTTGATGGAATCAATAAAATTCAAAAAGCAGTGAACACCTGTTAATTGTTTTCTTTCAGATAGATAGATCTTTTTTTTCTTTTTCTTTTCAATGCTTCCCTCACTTTGTTTCATATGAGCATACAGGAATAAGGTCTACTTTATGAACACTTTCCAAAAAGTGCTAAGATTGTTCAGTGAGGCATTTTAAGAAAATGGATAGGATTCTAACATTAAACTGAAAAATTTAGGCAGTTTTCTTTTATCCTTGTGCTGATCTTTTCATGTATTGCAGTGTTCATATTGCATTGTCTTTTAATTTTGTAACCTAGTGTTTTTTTCTTTGCATTTCCTTTAATATGTATATAATATCATATGTCTGATGCTATTTTTATTGCATTGTCTTGCTCTGTATTCCATGTTGAGTGTCACTGAAAAAGGCAGACTATAAGTAAATAAATTTTCCTGATTAAAATTTAATATGAAGAAGAGTTAATGTGTTGCTCAGACAGAAGTCCACAATAATTGCCTTTACAAAAATTGTTCTGATATTCAGATTCAGGAGGTAGGTTTATCCATTTACTGTCCTCTGGCAGGTTCAAGAGGCTGTTGACCAATGAGCTTGTTATGAACTTGGAATAAGTACTCTTTCTGAGCAGTGTCCTAATAGTTCAGTAGACTGAGTATTGAATTGTTTCTCAACCCCTCATAAGCACCAAATATACTGTGGGATTCTGAGTGTACCCAAGCACTTTCCCTGAGATCTTTCAATTGCAGTTCCTTGTGTTCCATTGGGACCTGTTCCAGAGTTGCCCCAAATTTCAGAAGCATTTCCTCAGGAAGCATGGGAGTCTGATAGGAGGACGATGGCCCCAGAATGCCTAAAAGTTTTCCATGTGGCTATGTGGACACAAGCCTCAGATTACTTTGGAGGTTCCTCACATAGCCCCTTGGGCCTATAATTGTGAGATGATTGCAATTTTTATTTTTGTTTCTTCTATACTATAACAGTTGTTCATGCTGTGAGATAAACAGAAACATGCTTATCTAACACTTTTGTATTTTTCCAGGAACCTTGTTTGTATTTATAACCTCTTAACCACCTGTTTTGCCTTTTTTCATTTTTCATCCTGAATCTTATTTCTTGTTTAGTTGCACAGCCGAGTCTGACTCTTTGTGACCCCATGGACAAAGTCATGCCTGCCCCTCCTGTCTTCCACCATCCTCCGAAGTCTGGTCAGATTTGTGTTAGTTATATCAGTAACGCTGTCCAGCCATCTCCTCTTTTGCCGTCCCCTTCTTTTGCCTTCTGTCTTTCCCAGCATCAGGATCTTCTCCAGTGACTGACTGATTTGATCTTCTTGACTGATTTGATCTTGCAGTCCAAGGGACTCTCACTCTTATTTAGGAGTAGATAATTACCTCTGTTTACATTCAAGTTCCTTCAAGTCAGTGGTACTCAGTAGCTCATGGAGAGCCCATTCAGAATTACCATTAACCATAAAGCCACATTTACCTCCATCCTGGCATGGAGCTAGCATTGGGGTAACCAAACTGTGGCTCGGGAGCCACATGTGGCTGTTTCCACACATATCATGTGTCTCTCAAAGGCTCCACGACCTCATTGGCCAACTTGGTGAGGGCATTTCTCTCTTTAAATCACTTCTTTAAGCCAAGCCAGCTGGCGGCTTGGAGAATGTTTTTAAAGTTAAAGTTGCTTTCGTTCCTCTCCCTCCCTCCATTCCTTCCTTCCTTCTCTCAAACATCTGATGTTCATGTCCTACGACTCTCAAACATCTGATGTTCATGTCTTGTGGCTTTCAAACATCTGATATTTATTCTATGTGGCTCTTTTGTCAAGCAAGTTTGGCCACCCCTGGGCTAGCAGCTCAAGGAGGCTCACAACTTATCCATTCATCTGACAGTAGCTGTTTGAATGTGGAGACTACCGGCCACTGATAAGTCTGGCTGGGCAAGAGCCTTGCTCACTTTTTTGAAACATGGAGCAGGTGCCACATTCGAGAATGGTCTTCAGAACAGCCACAAGTTGCATGTCAAAGAGCCACATGGGGCCTCTGAGACACAGGATATCACTGCTCTGACCAAGTCAAGTCAAGTAGTCTTTTTTGTTGTTGTTCAGTCGCACAGTCAAGTCCGACTCTTTGCGACTCCATGGACAAAGTCACACCAGGCCCTCCTGTCTTCCACCATCCTCTGAAGCCTGCTCAAATTCATGTTTGTTACATCAGTAACACTGTCCAGCCATCTCATCTTTTGCCATCCTCTTCTTCTTTTGCCTTCTGTCTTTCCCTGCATCAGGGTCTTCTCCAGTGAGTGCTCCCTTCTCATTTGGTGGCCAAAGTATTTGAGCTTCAGCTTCAGTATCTGATCTTCCAGGGAACAGTCTGGGTTGATTTCTCCTAGGACTGATTGATTTGATCTTCTTGCGGTCCAAGGGACTCTCAAGATTCTTCTCTAGCACCACAGCTCAAAAGCATCTATTCTTCTGTGCTCGGCCTTCCAATACTAAAAGAGGTGATACAAAAACTTGACATCAAAAAGATAAAAGATAGCATTGTATCAAATACGTTCTATTAGTTTTTAAAAGGCAATTACCATCTGTTAAAATTTAATAAAATGTATCTGGCTAGACTTGTAAAAATTCAACCAACCAGGCAAGAACTATGGCAAATCTAGGACCATTTTTAGCTTACACACTGTAATAGAAAACTGGTTCCAATATATACTCAGATGCTGATATCAAAATCCTAAATTAAATATCTCCATACTTTTATAAAAACTCAGATTTCAGTATAATTTTCATTAAATTTATATATCCAAACATTGCCTAATTTTATCCCTAGTTAGCCACATTTTCCTCATCTTAATGGCCAGCCAGCCATATTTAGCAACTTCAAAAGTAATTGCCCTATTCCTATCAGCTAACATTATTAATCCCTGCTCTGACCAAAGTATGGTTCAGGTTGTATCAAAGTGTGTGTAAAGTGGGAAAATGATGTAGCATTCACATTTGCTATTTCTGTAGTTTTTAGAATATTTGCAGTGTGCATTTGAAGACACATTAATATTTTGATTCTTTAATCAAGTCTAGAGCATTTTCAAGTAGAAAAAAATAGGATTTTATTTGTTTATTTAAATCCCATTTATATCCCGCCCTCCCCACCAAAGCAGGCTCAGAAAGAAAGCATATATATAAAGTGTTTTGAAAAAATAATACTAGCTATGTATGTTGTAAAATCCAGTTTTGCAAAATGAGTCTTACATAGCTGTGTGTATTGATAAATGTCACTTTCCGAATGGTTTGCAGTAGGCATTTTGCATTCTCTGAATTTCAGGAATGGAAACAACAGAAAAAATGCATGGTGCATTTGTATATCTTGTGTCCTGTACATTTATTTCTGTCCAAGTTCATTGGACTTAGGGCTGGAGTCACACTGAATTGACAGTGTCTTTAGGGTGTTTGAGACTGATAATTGCACTATATTTGGCATTAGTTTCTTCATCCTCCTTGTGATAATTTGTACCTGAATGGCACCTATTTGTTTACAACATTCACTTTTACAGTTTTAAATTGGCTGTTGATTGCCTCTATTGGTGATGCTGGACACCTATGAAAATTTAATCTTTCTTCCTTTCATACATCCCTAGTGTTTAACTGCTGAGATTTGTGTAATATTTTCTTTGCTTTTAACATTTAACTGCCTTTGTTACAATAATAACATCTCTTGAGGACTTCCATTTGTGGAGAAAACATGAACATGAAGTCATGAACATGAAGTCAGCCAGTGATAACATATGAGAGAAAAGTCTGTCTTTCATGAAAAGCTGCTATAACTGACATGATACTTACATCAGGAACTTAGTAAAATGTCCTGCTGCTGATGGTGCAGCATGATATTGTTTTTGCTTTATTTAACATTAAATTGTAAAAATGCTGTTTACAACTAAGTGCATCACTTTCTGCAGGCTCTTCAAGGAGCAGAGTGTGTATTAACAAGCAGCTATTAAAAATGAATGAAGTGCCAGTAATCACTGCAAATAGAGTATGTAATAACCTTCTACAATAAGATCAAGGATTTATGCTGTCTTCTAGAATTTTAAAACATTAGGCTCTTGGACAAATGAAAACACAGTGTCTTTTTCTTTAATACTTCAGCTTCAAGTGTCATGATGAACCAGGTTAAAAAAAAGAAATGGCAGAATACATTTAGAATACTTATGTATAAGTTATAATAGCATGTCTCTACAATACATAACATGCTGACCAGTGCATTTTCTTTCGTTTGCTTCTCATCCTGGCAGTGCTGCATGATCATCACTTTCTTTATCTGTTATTTGAAGAGACATGATGGTTAAAGCAAGGCCTGTACTTGGAATGGATTGGAGAGCTAAACTCCTCATGCATCAGATCCACAGCAACCCCACAAACAATTGTTCACTGAAAACTCTCACTAGTTTTGTATGGGTAGTGGTGATGGTTAGTGGGAGAATTTGTGATAAATTTTTTAAAAAATCTCTCATAATCCAATCCCAATGCGCTACTTTCTTACATCTTGATTACCAAACACCCTTCTACCAGCACATTCTGAGCCTTAGACTGATTCCACATTAGCCTTTGTCCCGGTCTCATTCTTGGTTCTCAAGTTTGCATGGGGCAGGGAGCAAGCAGGGAACACTCAGCCCCACTCCAGAGATGCCAGTGCAGAATCTGGGAAAAAGAGCACCATGAGGAGCCCTGCACAGAAGGAAGGCAAGTGCTTAATGTGGAATTAGTCTTAGTTGTCTGCCGAGTACCTTCTGCAGCTCCCATCTGCCAGGACATAATCATGTAATCTCATGTGCTAGTACTTGCCCTCCAAAGTATTCTCACATACTAATGCTTGTTTCCTACTATGTCTGTTTAGAGATCCCCAATTTCTTCATACTTACTAAAAACCTCCACAATGCACGTTTCTTTACAAATTCTGCAGCCCTTGAAACCTGCATTGCTAAAAATCAGTTATGGACTTACCGAGGGTTGTTTTGCGACTATATCCTGTTGGTGTGGTTTGTTGCTTTATTTTTTTGTCACAGCTTTTGGGACATTCTAGGAATTGAGCTGGATCCAGTTGGGGGAGAGGCTGCACCTGCATGCCTGCTTCCCTGTTTGCCCCCCCCCCCCCGAAGGATTCTTGGGGGTTGAGCTCTGCAGCAGCATGCCCAACTTCAGGGCTGTCACCTGGCTCCACTCCCAGGTGGCAAGGGAACCACACAGAGGCTTATGGCCATGTAGATCCACTATCTTGCCATTGCAGGCTTGCCCCTGGCACACGAGTTGGGGAAGGGTTCCATCGACTGACAGGTGATTCACCTGATGCCTAAATCCATGCTCCATACAGCACCAATGCTCCATCAACTATAATCAATAAAAGCTGTGGCCTGTTTCATTCTCCCTAGATCTCAGGATGCTTCTGTGTCTCCTTGTGCCTGCTACCCATCCTTAGGACCACAATCTGAATAAAATTGGAAGAGGCTGGTGTTGAGTTATGTGGTACCAGGCCTTGGCAGAATACCTTTTTATCTAACCAAGAGTATTGGTTCCTTATTTCGAAAAATGTTCAAACAAGTTGATGGAGAGTGCAGTAAAAGATTTTTTGGGCTACTTGACAGCTGCTTGAGGTGATATTTGATAGTCTGGAGTTCTAAAGAAAGGAAGTTACTTCTTACTGTCCCAGATGTGACACTAAGTCAATGGATATGTTGATTTTTGAGAAGCTGACCACAAACTGACTTCTCCATATTTGTGTGGTAAAATAGTCTTGTAAAAGCACCCCATATGATAAAGTTGCATGTCCTGAAAGCTGCTCTGATGTGTTTGCATAACTTCAGGTGGATATATTTATACAAGGTCACTTATATTGTCATTGGTGTTTTCTTGCACCTCAAAAATAGCTATGTGGATTACTGTCGAGGAGCTGAGGCAACAGAAACTGCTGTTGCTTTGAGAAACTACAGTTTTTGAGGCTGAAGATCGTGGAGTTCCTAAACTGGGAAATCCAGGTGTGTAAATGCTTTCAAAAACAATCAAATGTGCCATGGATCCATATCATAGGCAGCTTGAGATAAGGCTCTTCTTTTTAGATGAACATATAAAGCTTCTTTCACATGCACCAAAAATGTAATTGGCAAATGCATTTATTTACTTATACCCTGCCTTTCTCTGCAGTAAGGTCCCAAAGCAGCTATAACAGCACCCGCCTCACGGTCTTACTGGATCACTTCTATGTGCTCTTTATGGCTACCCCAGCCCCTCTTTCTCCTCAGTTCTTCCTTGTAAAACTTTTCCCTCAGGAATATAAACCTCAAGGGGTGGGTATGATATGGATTTCTCTGTCTTAGTCTCTTCGGGGTTTTTGCTTTCAGATGGATATATATATATATATATATATATATATATATATATATATATATATATATATATATATATATATATATATATTCACTTCGTAGGGGACCACTTCGTAGGGGACCACAGCAGATTGGACAGTTTTCCCAAATTATAGGCAGCAGAGGACTTTAGAATAAACCACAGATATTTATTATAACACAAAGACTTAAACTGGGATATGGATGATATATACACGGGCTATAAAGTATCTCACTCAGTTAACAAGTTGCTCAGTTGTTTCAGGCTTTCTAATATAACTTTTTCTTTCTCTTAGGTTTCTCAGGTTTTCAGTTCACATATAATACACTCTCCAACACTAGCAAAGGCTGGCCTCTTGGGTACACTGTGCCAAGTCTTCCAAGTCGACTGGAGCCTCTACTCCCAGCCCTTCAGACTCTTAGACCCACATATATTCCCTCAACCACCTCTCTAGCTCTTAAGAGATATGTATGTGTCTGTGACCGTTCAGGTCTTCACGGTGACTCTTCCTTTTAGTCACACACAGCCCCTTGCTGTTTTTATAGAGCTAGCAGTCAGCTTTGCTTCTCATGAAGACTCTCCGCAGCTACTGCCCCAGCTCTCTCAAAGACCAACTCTCTCAGACTCTGACAGGCACCAACCCTCTCCGGCTCTGTCAGGCTCTAACTGACTCCCTCAGCCGTTAGCTGTCAATCTCACACTGAGAGTTCTGAGCACTATCTGGCCCCCACCCTCAGGTCACCTGATGCAGGCTCTGTGCATCTTCAGTTTTCTGTTTAACCCATACCTTACCGTCACAGCAGCTTACATAATTTTTCTCTTCTCTATTTTATCCTTACAACATCCTGTGAAGTAGTTTAGGCTGAAGTGTGTGACTGGCCTAACGTCACAAAGAAAGTTTCCTTGGCAGATCGGAGATTCAGACCTGGGTCTCTCAATCCTGGTCTGACACCATATCCACTGCAGCACACTGGCCTGGGACCTGTCTACCTTCGGGACTGCCTTTCTCCATATGAGCCTCAGAGAGCATTACGATCAAGCTCACAAAATCTCCTAATGATCCCCAGCCCAAAGGATGCGAGAGCCTTTTCGGTGGCAGCCCCTGCCCTGTGGAATGCTCTTCCTGAAAACATCAGGGCCCTGTGGGACTTGCCACAATTCCGCAGGGCCTGTAAGATGGAACTGTTTAAATAGGCTTTTAACATCTAATGGAGGCAACCAGTACTTCACCACCCCAGAGCATTGATATCCTAGCCCAACCCAAACAGAAATGTAATGCGCTAAACAACATCCAATAGCATCATGGTAAATAGTGCTAATTAGGAACTAATAATAATGCCATCTAGGGATTAGAACTATATATGTTTTAATGATTTTATTGTAACAATTTAATTCCATGTTGTTTTAACTGTTGTTGGTCGCCCTGAGCCTGTCAGGGGAGGGTGGGATATAAATATAATAAATAAATAAATAGTCAGGCTCATATGGATACATTAGAGCATGGGTGGATAAACTTTCTTAACGTAAGAGCCACATAAAATAAACATCAGGTGTTTGAGAGCCATGAGACATGAATGTCAGATGTTTGAGAAAGGAAAGAAGGAAAATAAATGAGGGGAGGGAGAGGTAGAAAGAAAGCAATTTTAACTTTAAATGCATTGACTGGCTGGGCTTGGAGAACTGATTTAGAGATAAATGCCTTCTCGAAGCCTGCCAATGGGGTGGTTGGGGCTTCAAGAGCCACACAGTATGTGTGAAAGAGCCACTTGTGGCTCAGAAGCCACAGTTTAGCCACCACTGCATTAGTGTGTACACTTGTTTGCAATTATAAACACCACCTCATCCCGCCCCCCCCGCCCCAGTTGACATCTATCTGCTGTTGGTGGCTAGGGTTCCATGACCGAGTTATATTATGCAGTCACAGATGGCTTCTGTCAATGATACACTGATCAATTGTAGGTTAAGCTTGAGAGGAGAATAGAAAGAGACTAAGTGTGGGACCTTCAGGGAAATTCATATATATAGATTTTCAAAATAAGATAAGTTTATTGAAAAATTCCAAGCTGAACATAGCATTGTAAAATGGAGTAATATCAAAGAGATTCATATTTTGATACAGGAATGTCAAGATGCATATTTTGTACAGGAATGTTTTCTTATCTGGTTGAAAGTATGAAGCTATTGATCCTAGAAAAAATATGCCTTGAAAAAGTGCCTTATGTTCTGGAAGCTTTTCTCTCTACTGTGTGTTTGGAGCTCTGTAGTTACTCAAGAGTGAGGGAAATACACGTTGAAGCTGCTCAGAGGGCCTTTTATCTGTTTTTAATATGCCCCATGATTGGGGTTGCCAGGTCCCTTCAATGAGTGGGTGGGTGATGGGGGCTAAACTGGAAATAAATGCATCCCTTTGTTACCTGGAAGTGATGTACACATCGGGAACATTGGAGGTGATGCTCTGGTTTGTGGGCAAAACTCTATGGTAGAATTAGTTTACCATAGAATGTTGCCCAAAAGCAGAGTTCCACCCCCCATTGTTGCTTCTGGTTGATGTAGGCATGTCATGTTTATTTTTGGTTTCTTGTCTTTTTTGGGAGGGGTACTTTCCCCTGGTTCTTGATAGCCCTGAACTGCGGGGGGGGGGGGGGCTCTAAACTGGGGGATCGCCTACCCCCAACTGGGAACTGGCAACCCTACCAGTGATTGAGCCTGGATATGGAAAATGAATAGATCAAGCCTTCTTTAGGAGGCAGAATCTCCTTACTGTACCTGCCTGTGTGATGCACTTTGTTTTAAGGACAAGGACAAAATAGGAAACTCAGCAACGGCTATGATTTCATATCTGGCTAAGTATTGCCTTTTGGTTTTGTTTTGCTATTGCTTTGAAAGCTGAGTGATTACTCTATTGATAGAGTAAAGGAATGAGTGCTTTAAAGTGCATCCAAGTGATTTTATCCTATATTCATTTGCTAAGCCATGGCTAATTCAGTCTTATCCCCTTGGTCTTTTTTGCTGGAGAATATTTTCTCCTATGCTTAAACTGTCATGCTGGAAGTAAAGGAAAAATATATTGTTGCATATGTGCTGAGTAACAATGACAGTCATCAGTAGAGCTGTCAGGGGTGTGGATTCTGTATTATTCAATTTACTGTCATTGCTAATTGTTGGCCTTGACTGACTGACATCTTGTCAGTGAAAAACAAAAAGGAACGCACTTGCACCTACTTAAGCTATAGTATTCAGTATACTGAAAAATAATAAAGGTACAGTATGATAGCATCCCTTAGCTTATTTGCCTATATTAGGGTTGCCAATCCCTAGGTGGGGGCAGGGGATCCCCCGGTTTGGAGGCCTTCCCCCCGCTTCAGGGTCGTCAGAAATGTCTGCTGGAAACTCTATTATTCCCTATGGAGATTTATTCCCATAGAAAACCATCTGCGGGTATCTGGGGCTCTGGGGGGGGCTGTCTTTTGGGGTAGATGCACCAAATTTTTAGTATAGCATCTAGTGCCTCTCCCCAAAATACCCCCCAAGTTTCAAAAAGATTGGACCAGGGGGTCCAATTCTATGAGCCCCAAAAGAAGGTACCCCATCCTTCATTATTTCCTATGGAAGGAAGGAATTGAAAAGGTGTGCCGTCCCTTTAAATGCGATGGCCCGAAGTCCCTTTGGAGTTCAATTATGCTTGACACAGCCTTGATCTTGGCTCCACCCCTAATGTCTCCTGGCTCCACTCCCAAAGTCTCCTGGCTCCACCCCCAAAGTTCCCAGATATTTCTTTAATTGGACTTGGCAACCCTAGCCTATATTGTAATATGGGGAGTACTGCAGCAAGTTCTCCAGTGTTCCCTCTTTTCTTTGATATTTACTGTGGTAATTTCAAATGAGGAAAATAAAAATATTCATGGAGTTTGAGTTGCAAAGAAAAAAAATGCAAAACTTATATTAAATTGCTAATATTGCCTTATTGCCCTGGCCTGGAATAGCCCAGGCTAGCCTGATCATGTCAGATCTCAGAAGCTAAGCAGGGTTGTCCCTGGCTAGTATTTGGATGAGAGACCACCAAAGATTACCAGGATTGCTACACAGAGGCAGGCAATGGCGACCCACCCCTGAAGGTCTCTGGCTTTGAAAATCCCGCGGGGGTTCTGTATATTGGTTGTGACTTGGCACCAAAATAAAAACAAAAACTTATATAACTATTAACTGAGCCCATTATATCTGTTAAATATTTGTTAAGTATACATTGAAAGTCAGTGCTGGTATAATGGTCTGAGTGTTGGATTAGGATCTGAGAGATCCAAGCTGGCCTGGCCTGATAGAATACCGGGGGAGGGGGGGTTTCCAAAAAAGAGAATGTTAGGTGGTATTAATATATTTAGCATAGTTATATTGCAATAAATCAATAATAAAACTTTGAAATATATGTAATATAATTTAAATGTTTACATGTTTAGAATGAAATATCAGAGCAAAAATGAAAAATTAGATTATACATATAAGAAATATCTCCAAAACCCATATTTTCTCTTAAGTATATATTCAAACAAAATTTTGTTTTTCAAAATATGAACAAACCATGTGCTAGGTAGGTGAATTTCCTCTCCTGCACTTTAATGCTTTTTTAAAATTAAAAAATAAATAAATCTGGATCTCTGCTAGTTGAAGAGTTCTCAAAATGTCAGGTCTCCCTAAAGTGTAGAGGGGAGGAATGAACTCTTATTTGGAGCATTCTATCTCCAAATTGTACACTTGGAGTGGGCTTGGAAGCAGAATGCCAAAAGACATCATCTCATTCTTCTTTTCTTGACAGTGCATAACCAGAGGCTATCCTTACTTGTAGTTTAAGATATGTTGTATCAAAAGAGACATCCTCTTATTATGAGACATCTTTTAAAAATGTTTTGGTTTTGGCAAGCTTTTTGGGAAGACTCTTTATGCAAATCTTTTGTCTGTTTGCTACTCCTTCTCCCTGATCTGGTTTCTGTCAGTCCAAGGCCAAAGTAAACTTTCTGACTTGGCTTCTTTAAGTTAGACTCGCTTTAGGAATTCCTCCTCCTGTGACTCTTCCTTCATACATGAGATCTCTTATAACACCCAGTCATAGACACATTTTCACACTTGCTAGACTGAATACCTTTTCAACCGCTGAATTAACAGGATGCTTTCTTAAAGTAGCATATTCAGACTGCCTTTTTGACTGTGCATCCTGTGCAGTAGAGACACTTGGCCATCTTCTATTATTTTGCCAAACTTGCGTGGTTCCCAGGTCTCTATGGATAATCTCAGTTTTCTTTAAATGACAGCAACCTCTACTATTGGCAGATACTAATCCAGAAACCACCTACTCTGTTATAAAATTCCTGACGACAATGCTTTCTGTAAAACGTCAAAGAAGTGGACTATTCTAACTATAACTATAAAAGGATTTTATATATATATATATATTATTTTACTGGAGATATTCTAGCTTTTTACCATCGTTTATACTGTTTTAGATTTTGAATATTTTATTTTGGAATGTTTCTGATTTCAGTGATTTACAATCCTGTGACAACTAGTGTTGTATATATGCAGGCCAAACAGCTGGTGCCATGTCTGATGCCCCACGACGTAGCAACAGTGATCCATGCAACAGTCACTTCCAGGTTGGACTACTTTTAACTTGCTCTACGCAGACTTGCCCGTGAGACTGATCTGGAAACTCCAATGGGTGCAAAATGTGGCAGCAAGCAGTCGACCGATGCTGTGCACATTGCATTGGTTACCAGTTGAGTACCAGATCTGCTTTAAAGCCTTACGTGGCCTGGGACCAACATACCTTCCCATACGAGCCCCGAAGGCAGCTGCGATCTGCCAACCAACATCTTCTGGTTATCCCTGGTCCAAAGGAAGTCCATCTTGCCCTGATCAGGGCCAGGGCCTTTTTGACCCTGGCCCCATCCTGGTAGAATCAGCTCCTAGTGGAGATATGGGCCCTACCAGATTTGTTACCTTTAGGGCCTGTAAGACAGAGATGTTCCGCCCGGCGTTTGGTTGAGGCGGGCGGATGCCCTTTACTTTATTGGCTATACCATCGGCTATCCTCCCCCACAGTGATCTGTTATTGAACGATTGTATCTGGGCCACTGATTATACTCCCACCTGCACTATGAGCCCGCCTTCCTTTGTATACTGTACTGTGTGTTGTATTGCTGTTTTAAATGTATTTTATCAATTTTATCGGTTTTATTATATTGTACTTGCTTGGTTTTATTTGAATGTAATCTGCCCTGAGCCTGCCTGGGAAAGGGCGGAATATAAATTAACCAAAATAAATAAATAAATAAATAAAATGTTTATGCTAATTGCTGTAATTTTGGCTTAAGACCTTTGGTCAAATGAGCTAACAAAAGAATTGAGAAGTTCAGATATGTATTGAGGCCGGGAGGCATGACATTTGGGAGTCTGCTTTTACTTACTTTCTAGGCTTGTGGTTATTATTACTGGAATTAGAGGCAAGGGCAGGCTTGAACAACTGGTACTCCCTCTCTCAGTTTGTGTGTGGCATGGCATCCTTGTACTGGTGTGCACTTCATAAGTATTTGTGTAGGAGTTTGCCCTCACAAATTAAATAGATGTTAACAAGCACCTGTTGAGCAACAATACACAAATGTTTAAGCTACGCATAGATCACATTTTTCTGAGAGACTGAGCTATGTGTAGGACATCTGTTTCAAATCTGGAAAGATTCTGTGTGTATTCAATGCTCAATGTGGCTTACAGCTAATTGCTTTCTGAAATTGCCAGTGTGACTTTGTGAAGTAGACTAGAAAGAGACTAGTCCAAGATCACCAGGTGAGCTTTAAGACTGTTCAGGTATTTTGAACTTCCACTTCCAGGTCAGCACTCTATCTGAGGAAATAGCTTTTAGAGGAACAGTGCTTAAAAATGTGTGGACTACTTAATTTTCTTTGCATGTTTCTATTTAGCTGTAATAAAAGAATATTTGGCTGTATTTGGGTATTTTGGATGTAGAACCACTGGGAGTTAACTATCCATTTTTCATTTGTTGGCCTTTTGCACTAGTGTCAGACAACAAAACGAAGTGTGAAGCAAAACCAACCACTATTGGTTTTGTAGAAGCCAAAGTTAATTAAGTAAGAAAGGTAAATAAGTAATAAGGATGTTCTTGGATCTTTATCAGGGCCTTTTTTGGTCAGGAATGCACAGGCTGGTTTGGCATCAGGGGGTGAGGCCTAATATGCAAATGAGTTCCTGCTGGGCTTTTTCTATGAAAAGTCCAGTGGCCTGATATGTAAATGAGTTCCTGCTGGACTTTTTCCTATGAAAAAATGTCTGCTCTTTACTAATGACTGTGACGTACATATGGTATTTATTTGCTATTTCATAAGGCTGTTATAAGGTTATCAGACAAACATTCACTTGTTACATGTTATTTTACAAAGCTGGAGTATTACATATATTGTGAATCACATGTTCCAGACTAGGTCATTTTTGTTGCGGAGAGCTTTGTTGTGAGGCCCAAATTACAAGGTGATGACAGAGTAGTAATTCATTATCAATGTTTTCTCTTCACTTTTTAAAAGCTTCCTGTCACTTGGTCTTTTCCAGCAATTATTAGTCAGGCTTTACTCAAAGAACATCTGAATTAAATACTCAGAGCATCTCAGTGTATTTTGTGTAGAGATATAGTTGTGACATTTAATATTTTTATTTAAACAAAGCCAAAACTATATGGCACTGCAGAATATCTCAAAACAAAATTGGAAGAAGTTTTTTTTCGGGGGGGGGGGGGGAATGACTATGGGAAACCGTAACCTAAACCTGTGAAGACAGTGCTGTGAAGATAGAGCCAGTTTGGTGCAGTGGTTAAGAGCAGTGGACAGAAACAGGATACAGGATGATCTTGACAGGCTGGAAAACTGGGCTGAAACCAATAAAATGAATTTCAACAGGGATAAATGTAAAGTTCTGCATTTAGGTAGGAAAAATCTAATGCATAGTTATAGGATGGCAATTAAACAATGGCAACACAATATAAGCAAAGATGCAAAAAACAAAACCTATTGTGTCAAGAACCAATTGACAACTTCCAAAAATTAATACATTGTATTGTAGAAAATATCCAGACCAAATATCATTATACAGACATTAAAGAACAAAGAACAATCCCATATAAACATTATCAAAGGATGACTCCGAAACAATCTTCATACAGTCTATAAGGAGTACTAAGACTCAAGTGTAAAGTTCAAATGGAGTCCTTCCATGGCGCCGGCTTCAAAGGAGAAATTCTTTCCTTCACGCAACCACTGGTTTGAATTGCGTTCCGCTGCCTTTACAGCTTCTTCATAAGCCAACTCTAAAACCAAATGTGACAATACATATAACAAAATACCTAATATACAATAATTAAATACATAAATAGACATAGAAACTACTCCAACATACAACCTGAAAAGGTCCTCAGACCAATATCTCTCCCAGCGCATACAGGATAATCACATTAATGAGAGGACTCTCCGTCCTAAAAAGACAAGTCACAGCTGGTAACAATAAGAAACTCAAGGGGATCTCAATATATTCTGAAAGCACCTACCCCAGAATTACACAAAACACGAGAGATCATTATATAAATTAAGGCCAAAGGGTTCTATTGTATTTAGGCGATGTATCCACCTAGCCTCTTTCTGTAACAAATTTTTTTGTATATCACCGCCTGTACCCTTACAAAGTTCAACCTTCTGTATCACAAAAAATCTCAACAATTCTAAATCATGGTCTGTTTCCTTATAGTATTGGGAAAGAGGAACGCCAGGAATTTGGTGACGAACCCTAGAAATGTGCTCCAAGACGCGAGTCTTAACAGCTCTCCGAGAGCATCCTATGTAAATTTTTGAACAAACCCCACAAATTAAGGCATAAATGACTCCCTTAGAGTCACAGTTTGTAAAACCAGTTAGCTTAATAGTAATTCCAGTCCTTACATCCACATATTCTTTCAGGTGCAAAGAATATTTACAAGCTTTGCAGCCCTTGCAATGATAATGCCCAATAGGAAGGTGGGATAGTCTTGGCAGTTTCTGCAAGTCAGTATGGACCAAAAAATCATGTAGATTCCGTGAGCACCAAAAGCCCACTGTAGGTGGGGACCTACATCCCGTAATACTAGAAACAATACCCCAATGGCGATAAATAATACTTTTATAGCTAATGCCTTAGGGGTATACTGTAAAGACCAAAAAATATTTTTTGTTTCTTTAAATCTTCCTCTCTCCTCCCGCCCTTTCCAACCTTGTACCATCTGAGCCCGGTTTTGTCCCATTGTCCTCATTCTTGCTTTATTAATAATTGCTTCCGGATATCCCTGTTCTACAAATTGAGCCACTAATTGGTTACTTGCTTGCACATAATCAGATCTCAATGTGCTATTTCGTTTCATATGCAAGAATTGGCCATAAGGCACATTATTACATAAATATGGGGGGTGAAGGGACGTATAGTGAAGATAACCATTCTTGGCAACCGGTTTCTTATGGTTCTTAATTGCCAACGTGTTGTGGGTGGTACGAAACACAACTGTATCTAAAAATACAATCATGTCTCGATCCTCTTTGAAAGAAAACTTAATGCTAGAATGGCATGCATTCATCCATTCCACTAATGCTTCTACTCTTACCCCATGTTTCAAAATAAAAAAAATGTCGTCCACAAACCTAACATAGAATATTATATTCTCAGAAAAAGAGTTCCTAACCATGTTACAATAATATTCCAACTCTAACGTGGCCATAAATAAACAAGTAATAGATGGCGCCAGAGAGCTACCCATCACTACCCCCTTGCGTTGCAGAAAAAATTCTTCACCGAAACAAAAATAGTTTTTTTCTATTATAAGATCTACCAATTCAAGTAAAAAAGATGTATTCGGTCTGGATATTTTCTATAATACAATGTATTAATTTTTGGAAGTTGTCAATTGGTTCTTGACACAATAGGTTTTGTTTTTTGCATCTTTAGTTATAGGATGGGGCAGACTTGTCTTGGCAGTACTATGTGTAAAAAGAATTTAGGGGTCTTAGTGGACCATACACTGAACATGAGTCAACAGTGTGATGTGGTGGCTAAAAGGGCAAATGCAATTTTGGGCTGTAAACAGAAGTATAGTGTCCAGATCATGTGAAGTTAGGCTTGCCAATCCCCAGGTCCCAGCGGGGGTTCTTCCGCTTTCCCAGTCTCCTTTTTGCCCTCAGTCAGCTGGCCGGCCGGGGGGAAGCCCTGCCCCCAAAGCCACCATGTGATTTTTTTCCCCTCTGGAGGCTCCAGTCTCTGATTGGAAAGGGTTCCTCTTGGGATGGGGTGTCTGTGTTACTTGGAAGAAGTTCGCTGCAACTCGTGAGTAGAGAGGCCAAGCCCTCACTTCAGAGTTGCCAGAAAATGGGGGGGGGAGGGAGGGGAGGAATGTCTGCTGAGCACTTCATTATTCCCTATGTGGAGATCGATTCTCATAGGGTACAATGGGGAATTGATCTGGAGGTTTCAGGGGCTCTGGGGGAGCTGTTTCTTTGAGGTAGAGGCACCAAATTTTTATTTCTATGTGATTCTATTTCTGTCACTTTTTACTTTGGCTTCTCATCTATGTTTAGCAATGTCAAGAGTTTCATCAGTCACCCGTTGAGGGTTTTCATTTCTTCTGGCTACAGGAATAGTCTTTGCACATTATCCTTGATAATATCTCTGGTTTCAACCCATAGTTCTTCCAGTTCCTGTTCACTTTAATTTAGTAATGCTAATCTGTTCTTTTCATGGCCTTTAAATTCTTCTGGAATGTCGTTTAGTTTGTATTTTGGCATGATGAATATTCAGTATTTTTATTTTTCAGCTTTATTCTCATTGTTGATATTAATGATTCATGGTCTGCATCATAACCATCTTTTCATTAGTAATTCATGGTCTGTACCACAGTTGGAAGCAGAAAATGAAGAAGTTCTGTTCTGTCTTCTGCTTCCAATTGTATTAACTATTTGATTTTTGTATTGGTCATGCAGTGATATCCATGTATACAGTTGACGGTTTGGTTGCCTGAAATGTGTTTGCAATGAGCAAATCGTTTTCTTCACAGAATACTATGAATCACTCTGGTGCTTCATTTTGTGCTCCTAGCCCAAATTTTCTGACAATATTTGATTCTACTTAGTTTCTCACTTCTATGTTCCAGTCACCTATGATTAGCAGCAGATCTTGTTTAGGCATATGATCAATTTCTTCCTGGGCACATGAACACATGAAGCTGCCTTATACTGGGTCCATCAACGTCAGTACTGTTTACTTAGACTGGTAGAGGTCTTTCACATCACCTGCTGTCAAATCCTTTAACTGGAGATGCCAGGGATTGAATCTGGGACCTATTGCATACAGAGCAGATGCTCTACCACTGAGCCATGGTCCTTCCCCATGCATAAAAGCTTTCTACTGCAGCATCTGTAGTTGGGATATAAACTCGAATGATGGTTATGGTGATAGGCTTTCTATGAAGTCCTACTGATATTATTCAGCTAGATTTTGTATTGTAGCCTCTGACTGGTTGTGCCACACTGTGCCTCACTATTAGAACAATTCCATTTCTTCTGTTCGTCATTTCCTGAGTAAAACACTTCATAATTTGCTGACTGAAAATGTCCTAATCTAATTTGATTTAGTTTACTCACTCCTGGGATTGCAGTGTTTAAATGTTCGATTTCTCATATCACATTCTGTGTTCCTCTTACATGTACAAGAGAAAATAAAAGGACTGCACCAATCACAAAGGGATCATTACTGATCCTGTACTCTTTTGGAAGAATCACTGCAAGAATAACAGATTCCTCTGACAAAGCCTGTTGATGAAATGTGTAGGAAATTTGAAAGAGTTTAACCAAGTAATTAATATATACACACACACACTTTATTTTGCATAATTGGCCTTGGACATTTTTTATTCCGATTATATGTGTCGAACAGCCTTGGAGTTTCCTTTTGCATCCATTCACATAAGGCAGTGAATGTCCTTTTGACTTTAGCCCAGTTGCATCATTAAGAACAGCGCTGTTCGTACTTGTCCTCTGCTCTTCCCCAATGGATCTTACTCCCCCCCACAAAGTATACATGAGATTGCAGTCTCAGTGTCATTATTAATGTTTTAAAAATACTGATACATAACTTTCCTTGACTTTAGAAACAAGGATAGTTGTTCCAGCACATTCCAGGAATAATTTAAGTGCTAAATTGATTTTTGTCTATTTATAATCTTGATGATGAGCCTTGTTCACATTAAAAACCCCACCACTTAAAAAAAGAAAGCACATGGTTTTGTTTTCATTCTTCAGCATAAAAAAGTGTGCTTATCTGATGGTTCAGGAAGTAGAAAAGGCTCTGCTGTGCTCACTGTCTAAGAATTTCCATTTCAACAAATGTAGCTGTTGTTGTAGCAGCTCAGTTGGCAAAATAGTAGATATGTGTTTTGTGCATCTATATTTTAGACAGACTTCAAAATTTGTGCATCCTTGCACATATGAAGTTTATTTAGATAGGTAGTAGATATTTGAAATCTACATTCAAGAGAATGAAAACCAGGATTTAGAAGCTGCTATTTTCTTTGATCCTTCTGTTAATATTCTTAGAAATGTTAAAAACAGAATTTTTAAATCCTGAAAGCTTAGCATCATTTTGAAATCTACATTCAAGAGAATGAAAACCAGGATTTAGAAGCTGCTGTTTTCTTTGTTCCTTCTGTTAATATTCTTAGAAATGTTAAAAACAGAATTTTTAAATCCTGGAACCTTAGCATCATTTAAATAGCTTTGCCCCCCAAGGATGAAATAACGAGACAGACACCAAGTGTTGGAATAAAATTGGGCCACTTTATTAATTAACCTCATAAGCAGCAAGGGTACCCCACCAGCGGCCTGGCCAGGGCTAGGGGTCACCGCGACTGCTCCCCTGCCATAACAGGCGAGAGACCCAGCCCCCCGGCCAGAGCTGAGAGCCTCAGCTCCCTCCGGGCAGGCCCAGCAGGGATGCCCGCACCAGAGGGCCCAAACCCAGACGCACGTCTCTCCAGAAAGCACCTTCTAGCCCAGTCTCCCAGCAGTCTGTAATCTCCACCCGGGTCTTCAAACCCCAGGGTTGATCATGCCATACCCCAAATTCCCCAAAAGGGGGATGCTTCACAGTTCTCCCCTGGCCGCATAGTGCCCTAAACCCCAAAAACCTGCCACTAAAGTGAACACCTATTTAACAGCACTCCTAATAGCCAAATCCACAATCCACTGCAATGCTATGTAGGGTAAGCAAAAAACACAACCTGGGCAGTGCCAGTCCACCAGGGTGCAAAAAAATTCCTACCCGGCTCCTCAAAGAAGCAACCAGCAAATGCTTACATAACATACAGGGCGGGTGGGAGGGGCCGAAGACGCGCCCGACGCAGACTGAGAGGAGCACAGGTCTGGCTGTCAATCAGCCAGACCTCACCCTCCAGCCTGCGCACCTAAACGGGCACCCTCTGTCTCTCCCCGTCCGGGGAGGGAAAGTCGTGCCTCTGCAGCCCTGCCGCTGCGCAGCAGGCTGCAGGCACATGATTCTTCTGATTTGCTTAGAGTTTTTTTACATTAGAAATGCAAAATGTAATAAATGGAGAAAGGAAATTTTTCTCAGTTATGTTATAGGTTGGATCATGAACTGTTACTGTTGACAAATAAGTCTATAGAAGGGACTAAAGGACTGGTGAAAGTTTCCTAACTTGTGATCCTATGCTAGTTATTTTGAGTGTCCCAGGAGTATTGTTCAAGTGCTGCTGTTTGGGAATACTGGCAATCCAAATGACGCTGTATTAAAACACCTTCTTTAACTCAGAAAGTATTAGAGAAAGAAGAGAATTATTTACTGTTCTGATTACCTTTTGGCCATTCTGAAGCCAAGTGCACTGGTTCCATTGAAATAGTACCCTTGGTAGCAGGTCTTTGCAACTGACATCATCAAGTGTTTCTTAGGAAAGCTAGCATGTCACTTGATGACCATGGACTCAAATTTTACTGCAGTTTTACTTTGTCTATATAAGGCTCTTGTAAAAAAACCTTAAAAATTGGTACCTAAGGTCTCCGTGTCTGTCATTTATTTGTAATATTGTGGTGGTGAACATCCAATTTTAAAAGTTTTTTTTTTTTTTTAAATTCTGCATTAAGTTGATTCATGCCTGGCCCTAGGGTTGCCAGGTTCCCTCTGGCCACTGGGGGAGATGCCTAGGGTTTCCAGCCTCCACTTCCCAGTGAGGTTTCTTCCAGTTTTAGGGGCTTTCCTCCAATTTGGGGTTCACCACTGGCTGGTGAGAGAAGCCCCACCCCCAAACAGTGACACCATCATGTGATGTTTCTGACGTGATGATATTGCTTCTGGGTGATGTCATCATGCTGGGGATGTCATACGGTAATGCTCTGGTTTTTGGGTGAGCTCTGTGGTTTGGAAGCCAAAAAACCATAGAGTTTTTGCTCCAGTAAGAGAGTGTCATGCATAATGATGTCACTTTTGGGTGACGTAATCACACTGGGGACATGTAATGTCCCACGCACCCCTGGGATGCCCCCAAATCCTGCTATCATGGTAAGGGGACCTGGCAACCCTAGGAATGGCAGGGAGTAGAGTTCCCATATCCAGGTTGACAAACTTGCAGAAATTTGGGAATGGAGCCTGAGGAGAACAGGGACCTCATTGGGTGCAATGCTATAGAGTTCATCCTCCAAAGCCATTTTCTCATGGGCAAATGATCTCTGTAGTTTGGAGATGAGCTGTAATCCTGGGGGAATCCCCAGGTCCCACCTGGAGGCGGCACCCCTACCAGCTCAAAGTGCTTTTAGAGTCCCATTTGAGGTTGCCTTATTAAGAAATCTGAAGAAAAAAAACTTTATCACATACTTAATTATCCTGTTAACTGCCATCACCAAGAGGATAATCTCCTTCCTCAAAACCAGCATAATCTTTCTTCTTCAGGCCCCAGTCCTACCTCTCCTACCATCTAGCTTGATACCTCTGAACATATGAACATATGAACATATGAAGCTGCCTTATACTGATTCAGACCCTTGGTCCATCAAAGTCAGTATTGTCTTCTCAGACTGGCAGCGGCCCTCCAGGGTCTCAAGCTAAGGTTTTTCACACCTATTTGCCTGGACCCTTTTTTGGAGATGCCAGGGATTGAACCTGGGACCTTCTGCTTCCCAAGCAGATGCTCTACCACTGAGCTACCGTCCCTCCCCCAGTCTTCACTGGACTCCTATTTGTTTTGCTAGAAAACAAAAATTGTGGAATTAACCTTCCTTCCCCTTCCCAACAGAATTTAGGGAAAGATGCAGAAGGAAAAGTTCCCTCTAATATAGGTAAAGTCAGAGTTTGGACATAAATGTGCTGCAAATGTAATTAAAACAACTTTTAATGTTTTTTTTAAAGAAAAGTAAATGCCTTAGACTTTAAGTTAAGGTTGTTAATTGAAATACTGTGGTTTTTTTTAAAGCATATACATAGTAGTGAGGTTTTGGTTAGTGGAATCATGATCAGAGAGTAAACTCAGTGCCACTGCTACTTAGTGGGTAAATGCTATTGGCACAATATTATGTACATCTTTCAAACCTCTAAATGACCACAAGTACAGTTTAAATCTAGCTTTGCACTGCTAGCTCAGAGTAGATTTTCTTGTACCTAACTGACTTTCCCATTACCAGTGAATTGAGTCAGAGCTATTTTATTTCTGTTAATCCCAATATCCTCTGTCACACAGCTAGAACAAATGGACTGTGGCTAAAAGGAATAAGCTGCCCATTTCCATTGGTTCAGTTTTTATTAAATGAAGGAAAAGGATAGTAGTTGTTCACCTTTCTTCCTATCAGCTTTCTACATTGTCTAACTTTCACACCCATACATAGTAATGGGGAATACTATGGCATGAATTAACTTGATCTTGGTCACCAGTGACACATCTTTACACTTAAGGATCTTTTCTAGCTCCATCATGGCTGTACTCCTGAGTTTCAATCTCCTTCCGACTTCTTGGGTGCGGTTTCCCTGTTGGTTGATGATGGACCTAAGGATCCTTTCATTGTTAAATTGTGTAATTCCCCAGTAGTCGTGACTTTTGTCTTTTTGATGTTCATCTGTAATCCTGCCTTCGGCACTTTCTGCTTTAATCTTCATTAATAGTTGTTTCAAGTCTTCACTGTTTTCTGCCAATAATGTGATATAATCTGCATATCTCAATTTGTTATTGGTCTCTCCACCAATTTTCATTCCCCCTTCATCTAACCCTAACCCAAACATTTATTAGTAAAGGTAAAAATAGTCCCCTGTGCAAGCACCAGTCATTTTCGACTCTGGGATGACGTTGCTTTCACAACGTTTTCACAGCAGACTTTTTATGGGGTGGTTTGTCTTTGCCTTCCCCAGTCATCTACCCAGCAATCTGGTGAGGCACCTAACTGTACTGAGACTATAAACATTAAAAAGAAGCAAAAACATTTAAAAGGTTGCAGAATTTAGATAAGAGATACCCAGACAGTTCACTTTATTATTGAAAATATTTTATCCTGCACTTTTGTTATAAATTTCAAAAGGCACTAACAAAAACAAAACAAAAGGCAACATATGAATGTGTAAACTGCATCATGAACTACCCCCCAAGCTGATAAGATACTATGTCAGTCAATAAACATAACTTGCAGCAGCACTGAATTGCAGGTTAAAAACAGTATTCTAACTCAAGAATAGAGCAGATAACTCTATATTGGCAGTAAGTTGCCAACACACTAGTCCAAGAAGGGAACTCATATAAAAACAAAGCTAATAAGATACTGTAAGTCAATCAGTAAACATAGCAGTAAACATAGCAGCACTGAATTGCAGGTTAAAAACAGTATTCTGGCTCACAACCAGAATAGATAGATCTATATTGGCAGTAAGTGATCAACACACTAGTCCAAGAAGGGAACTCATATAAAACTACTTTTCCAGTGCACAAAATTCAGAGGTAAAATCTCACATTCCTTCAGCTGTTGAAAAATACAATTTATCTTGTAAGAAGATAAGAGTCCATTCCTCAGACTTGCAATGGAGAGGATTTGTTCTCATGTATCTCTTAGTTGATAGAGATTACAGTTTAAAAAAAAAGTGGGGGGAGAGGCTTTAAATCCTGTTTCCCAGGCATCTTACCAAAGGAAATAAAGCTGCTGTAACCAATAGATCTAACTATACAAGGGCCTGTGTGACTTAAAAAGTACTTACACTACATGGCCCATAAATCTTAATCTTAAAGAACAGTATTTTAACACAGACTGATTACTATATACCTGCTGTAGCAGCACAAACAGGGAACCCTAAAAGGCATCTTCTAGTACTTCTCTTTTACACATGTCCTGTCGACACAATGTTGTTGTTTGATGTTCTACTCAAATATCATATCAAGCACCTTTTTGACCACACAGTAGCTCCTTGTGGACCAGGATAAGCTTGCCATTCCCGAGGTCTGGGTGGTGGATCCCCTGATTTTGCAGGCTCCTCCCTGCCCCAGCCAGCTGCCCCAGCCAGCAGGGGAAGCCCTGCCCAATAGCCACCATTTGCCTTTAAATCTTGGCAGGCTTAGAAGAAGCTGGGAACTGCTTGTGTTTTAGAATGTGTGTATGCCTTTTAAATCTCAATAGGATGGAAGCTGGGTGGGGTGGGTGAGCAAGCAGAGCCATATGGCTCTTCCTGATGAGTATGTGAAGCTGTGAGAAAGTAAGAGAGCACAGTCCCTCCATTTGTTCTGCATTCATGTCAGAAGATGTTTGCATAGTAATATAGATAGTAAAGAGTAAACTAGAACCTGATTATGGCGTGAAGGAAAACTCCACCTGCTTTGTTCATTACTTTTGTTTTCCTGTGTTAATCCGAAGAAGCTGGTTGAAATACAGCAGATTTTACATTCAACAATTCCTGTGAGTAAATAGCCCCAGTGAGATCACAAAAGTGTGGGCTTGTAAACTGTTTATTTTGGCCTCCCTCTTCCTCTTCCTTAATAAAGCCATGGCAAGGGACGTGTGGGCAGTGTGAGATAGCTCACAGTTTTTTAGTCTCTGGCTCATACATTTTTGTCTTAGCTCAAGAAAAATGGCCCTAGAGTAAACTAATTTATGCATTAGCTCACAACTTTAATGCTAGTAGCTCTCAAAGTAGAATTTTTGTTCACAAGACTTCACAGCTTAGAAAGAGTATTGCTTGTGGGGGTATGACAAATTTCACTTTCATTTAGTGGAAATGCAGCTGCTAGAGAAGCTTTGGAGGTGAAAAAGAGGATTAGGAAATGAAGACTGTATGCAGGAGAACTGCACTGCTTTTTTTTTTTTTTAGGGAATAGGAAAGTCTCTAGGCTCCACTCTCAAAGTCTCCAGGCTCTACCCCAGAGTCCCCAGGTAGTTCCTGAGCTGGACCTGGCAATTCTGGACCAGGGTCATGTCTTGTTTAAAAAGTAACATTTGCATTGTGGACACCTTTACTCTTGAACTGTGCACAAACTAAATTTTGCAATATCAGAAAAAATGTATTTCCCACTGATCAGGTCATTATAACTACCTGCTTTTTCACAGAATCACTTGTCACGGGCCCCATCTTTGTGTCTGCACAGTGGAATTCATCCTATACATTATCATGTGTACATTCCATGATTATTCCACCTGTCTAGTTGGCAGCATTTATCATAACTACCAGAATTATTTGCAAGAATAATTATTTGCAGAATAATTATTTGCAAGAATAATTATTTGCAGAATTATTTTACCTTTCATTTTAGCTATCAATGTGGGTACTGTGACCCTGGAATACAAGATATTCCTTAGAAAAAGCATCTGTCTTAGTAACATTTTTAGAAATAAGATTGTTTGTGGATGCTGCAGGCAGGAGTGGACTGCAGTTTCCATGGATTTGTCAAATACAAATGTGTGAATTAATCTGAAAATCTTGGAAGCTATTGGTGGACACTGAGTTAGTTTGCCATAAAGCACATAGAGGTACCGACATGGTAAGTCTCAAAGCATCAACTGTTATCCCCCCCTCACAATTTAGCAATGTGCTGTCTAAGTTGAAGGTGGTAGACACCGTATGAGAAGAAGCTGCAGCAAAGCAGTATGCAGTAACTCTAGTGTTATTATCTACACACACACGATCAACCAAACAGTGTTGAGTGTTGGGCTCTGTGATCACTACCCAGTAGTGTAATGTGAACTGAGCCAGAAGATGATCTGCTACCCCTTGATGTGTTATTTTTTTTCTGATCAACCATCTACCGAAGCCTATGATTTATGCTAATAGTCTATATGTGGTGAAATGATATCTCTCTTCACAGGAAACTTGTACAAATTTATAGATTGGGAAAATAAATATTTTATTTGACTGTGCAATGTTCAAATGCTTACCTATTTGGATTTGGCCTCTAAAGACAAATTCCCCCAATTTAGCCTTTAGCTGGGTATCTGCCTGGCTAGAAGAACTGCAAAAGTTATGTTAATAAGAGTGGTGAACAGGAACTTGTGCCCATCTTGGTATCTTCTGGACTCAGAAGACTGGAATTTTCTACCAGGTTAAATAGGTGGGTGCCTGATAAGAATGTAACAGAGAAGAATTCTTTTGCAATGAGTTGGATAGTGCTAAAAGATTTTTGTGGTGGTGGGGAAGAAACAACTTCCTTAGGGAAAAGGAGGCCATGTAACCTGGCTGAAGAAAACAGAACTTCAGAAGGTAACTCATCTCTCTAGACTGAGTCATAGTTGGAAAAGCTGGAAACTGAAATTTGGTGACATTAAGCTTATTTTATTCGTCGGTTAACATAACAACATTAAGAGAGGTTTTAAATCTAAGAAACAGGATTGCTTTATAACTCCTTTCCCCTTTATCTTTTGCTCAGTACTTGATAGTACTGTTTTTCTTTCCTAACTAAATATATTTTCAGTTGTAAAAGCTAAATCTTTTTTTTTTGTCTTCTGAAATAGGTGTTGTGTCATGGTCATTCTAGCCCATGTATCAATATATCTAATTCTAAACTTGGCCAGATCTGTGGATGCTTAAATCCAGATACTGCAGCCATGAACAGATGACAGACCTTTGACAAACCTAAGAAAAGGTCCAGGTTTGCAGAAAAGCCTGAAAACAAATAAATCTAATCAAACTTAAAAAATTAGGGGGTTAAACCACCCCAAAATGATAGGAACAACTTTTAAGAAACAAACACCTTCTCAGTGGCCATTGTAGGGATTGCTAGGCAGCTACAATATTATTGCTAGCCTTCAAAGCCTTGGTGTCAGTTTCCCTAGAGAAAATGGCTGCTTTGGTGGACTCTGGAATTATATTCTTCTGAAGTCCCTTCCCTCACCAAACCTGGCCCTTCTCAGGCTTCACCTCTCAAATCTCCAGGTATTTCCCAACCCAGAGCTGGCAACCCTAGGCCTGGGTCAGCTGAATAAAGTCTTCATAAAGGCTTTCAATGATAAGACAGCTCACCTTGCTCATATTTATAAAAGTAATAGAACTGGCTGTTATCTGTTAACTGATAGCAATACATGTGATCCTGAAGCTGGATTAAAATGTAGTATCCAGAAGTATTTGGGGCTTCTTGGCCTCAGCCCATTCAAATATTTTGGCTTACCTATTTGCAATTTGCTCTGAGCCCCACAATTATAGGGGACAGTGAAATAGAAACTGAAGGGGGGAGAACAAGAAAGACCATGTCTCTAGTTTCCTAACTAACGAAGATTGTGTTTTCCCTTACCCCTCTTCTTTCAAAAGTAGCCTACAACCAACTTTAAACATACTGGAATAAAATTGAGTTTCATGGACATATTTACTGTCATGTGGGTCCAGACCATCAACATAATTCAGACTGGAAATATGAGCTATGTTGGTCAGGGATTGAAAGGGTATGTTGTAGAAAAACATATCGAAATACCCTGTCTACAGCCTTAGGTCTCAGCAAATGAAACATATCCTGAGAACTGAATCTGGACATCCCTGTGCTGCATCAATGTTCTTGCAGTTGTATTCAATAAAAGCTGCTGCCTATTTTTGTTCCTATCAGGACTTTGGTGTTGTTCCCCTTCAATTTTGCTCCCTCCCATGCCCTTAGAACTGCTATATTTTGCTTCAGCAACTTGTTCGATGGTGAGATTCCTCTGTTGTGTGGCAAGTAATGGTCCCAAATCCAGTCTCATACAGTGAATTGGCCAATCATCCTTACATGCTAATACTAGAATGACAGTGGGGAATAATAATTCTCTTGAAACCGTTGTGTATTTTCTGATGTACAGCAGTAGTCTATAACCATGGTATCAACCAGAAATTTCAGTATTGAACTGAATGGCTGAATTCAGACAGCAAATTTGAGCCGAGATAGGGACGGCCACCAGGTGGATTAAAAAAGCAAGGTCAGACAGGCACAGCTGCTGCCTGTCCCATTCCCGCACTCACTCTGTTCTCTGGTATCCGTGAGACAGATCAAATAGCTACCACTTGTGAAGTGGTAGCAAAGTCTTCTGCCGCATTCCATTCATCTTTCTGGGCGTCGGACAGTGGGAGTATACAAGCAAGGTGGATTGGTGGTGTGAACCCACCAATCCACTCTAGGCACTCACTGGTATTCTGTTTTGTTTTTTTTTAAAAAAAAACAACAACTGCCCATTGCACATGAGAACTGAGTGTATGACCACTAAAAATGTAAAGAAAAAAAGAAACCCAAACTGTGCTAAGGGGGTGGCATGCAACAACCGTGTGAATGCGCTAAAGTGCCTCCTGCTCAATATACAGGTGCATTGTGTGCCAGCACATGGACAAATAGTGTGACTTGTTTTTTTAGTTATGTTATTTTGAAGTGTTTTAACTGTTCTGTAATTGATACATTATGTTTTAGATTTTGCTCTGTAATCTGCCCTGAGTCTGCTTGCAGGGAGAGCGGAATATAAATTGAAACAAACAAATAAATAAAAGGATTTTTTTTCTATTGCATGTTCTGTTGCACTGATTTTAATTGTTAATGAGCTGACATCAGTGAAATGTAAATGTGTTGCACTATATAGTAACTATTCAAACAAAAATTCTCACATAATCCGGATATCCATGAGGTTATATTCAATATTTTATTTTATATTTTATTCAATATTTTATTTTATATTCAATATTTTATTGACAGTTTTTTTAAAAAGAAGAAACAAGTTATTGTTGAATCCCTTGGTCACCCAAAGGTTGGGGTGGATCAAACCTTGAAGCTTTACTTAAAAGGCTTTTCCCAGTGAACAGAGTTGTTGTTAAAGTGTAATTTCCTAAAGAAAGCATTCTCTCAAAACTTTCTCAGATAGGGTTGCCAAGTCCAGTTTAAGAAATATCTGGGGACTTTGGGGGTGGGGCCAGGAGACAATGGGGTGGAGCCAAGATCAAGGCTGTGACAAGCATAATTGAACTCAAAAGGGAGTTCTGGCCATCACATTTAAAGGGACGGCACACCTTTTCAATGCCTTCCTTCCATAGGAAATAATGAAGGATAGGGACACCTGCTTTTGGGGCTCATAGAATTGGACCCCCTGGTCCAATCGTTTTGAAACTTGGGGGATATTTGGGGGAGAGGCACTAGATGCTGTACTGAAAATTCGGTGCCTCTACCTCAAAAAACAGCCCCCCCCAGAGCCCCAGATACCCGCGGATCAATTCTCCATGATTTTCTATAGGAATAAATCTCTATAGGGAATAACAGGGTTCCCAGCAGATATTTCCTTCCCCTCCCCCCGCTTTCTGATGACCCTGAAGCGGGGGGGAGGGCCTCCAAACCGGGGTATCCCCTGCCCCCACCTGGGGATTGGCAACCCTATTCTCAGAAGACAGTATTGAACATAGACTTGCCTGAATATCTACAGCAAGTCACTAAAACCTTTCTTTGTGGTCAAGCAGGGTAAGTAGTTTTAGATACTATAGAGAATCAAAAGGCTACATCGTCAGCTGCTATACATTAGCATATTTCTCTTGGCATCTCTAGAGCCTGAGTTAAAGTTGCTGCCAACACCATTGAGGTTACTTTCATTTAAAGCAGCTGGTATTCAGTACTTTGAATTCAAATTGCGTAATAGGTTTTTCGGTAACATGACTGAGATTTATACGTGGATGAAATCCATGAAAGGTATATTTGCCCGCAATGGGATTGTTATATAGGACTTGTTTTCACTAAACTTAACCTTGCAGAAGAATTTATGTTGCCACATAGAAGTCAAGAAGAGAAGAAGAGATTGGATTTATACCCCACCCTTCACACACAGTCTCAAAGTGGTTTACAATCTCTTTTCCCCCACTTTCCCCACAACAGACACCCTGTGAGGTAGGTGGGGCTGAGAGAACTCTTTTCAAGAACTGTTCTAGAGAGAGAGCAGTTCTTTCAGGAACTGTGACTGACCCAAGGTTATTCAGCAGGTGCACGTGGAGGACTACGAATCAAACCTGATTCTCCCAGATTAGAATCCATGCTTTTAACCACTACACCAAACTGCCTGCAAAATCTTGTTTTAATTTTAAAGGTACACTATCCTAAGGAGAAAGAGTTTAATATGCAGTGATATCTTGTAATCATCCCTTTCCTTAGTAATTTCTTAGAGATTAAATTTTTGAAAATAGCAAGAATGAATTTTCATTTTTTCCCCTGCTTTAATTTGTCACAATTCATATTTAAATTTTGGTTTCCTATGACATTCCACTACTTTTGGGAATCAACTTGGACCCTTCTTATTAGAGACATTGGTTTGATTACAGTGGCTTGGATCAAGAGTATTACGTAATTGTGCTTCCCCCCCTACTTTTAAAGATAAACATATTAGAGTAATTAATTTGGTGGGAAGATTGCTCCATTTTATTGCTTCTCAAAGCTGCACATGCAAATGTTCTGTGAATAGAATGCAATAGCTATTCTAAACACACTAGGAAGTGATAAATCATTTTGGATATCCTGTCCTGGGTTGAGATCCGGCTGATAGTTTGTCAAAGGACATCACTACTTTCAACAGTTAATCTTTCAGAAAAGAGGATGCTGGTATAGTAGTTTCATTATGGCGATGCAGTCTGTTAACCAGTCAGTTACTAATGCTGATAAGAAAATACATTCTACATGGATTATGAAGCTTTTGGAAGCAGAAAGGATTTCTATCCATTTTTGAAATGTACTGTATAATGAAATTAAATGTTGGATAGTTAGAAACCTGTCCTCAGAATCTTACATTGTTCTAGATCTAACGCTGCATAGGCAATACATTTGAAAGGAAAATGCATAGAAATTGAATAAATGTATTTCCAAGAGGAATGCAAGTTAAATTTAAAAATAATTTGCTTATTGCTGTGATTTATTCCTGACTTGTTAAATGTGGTACACAAAAGAAAGATAGAATGAGACAGAATCCTAAAATTAGAAAACAAAAGTACATCTTAAAACATTGAAAAGAAGTGTTGACCACATGCATTAGTACTCTGCTATCGCCATAGGTTATAATTTGTGAGAGACAGAAATCAAGTTGCAAAACAAAATATTTATGAAGAAAAATTTCCGTTGGTGTACCTCAGAGTAAGCCAGAAAATTCTCATTTGAAATCTCACCTCAGATTTAGAGAAGCCACTCTAGTGCAAATAATAGTGCTGGCCTACTTTACAGGGCTTTTGTAAGGATAACAATGTTAATGCCTCTCAGAGACTTTGGAAACCTAAAATGCAGTGACAAATTCATTTAGCTCATGGTTCAAAAGAAAACAGGAGCAGTGACTATAGAGAAAGCAGATAAAGCTTTGCTCTTTTTTAAATTTTTAAGGCTTTGTTCTGAAAGAACTAGAAGATGGGTTAGAGCAGGGGTGTTGAACTCATTTATTATGAGGGCTGGATCTGACTTAAATGTGACCTTGTGGAGCCAGGCCATGTGTGTCATAAAATGTAATGCCAGGTAGCAGAGATATAAACTTTATAAAGGACACAGACAAACACAAATTAAAGTTTTTTTTAAAAAAAACCTTGAAATATGTTTAAAAGATTAGCACTGTTACAATATTTTGTTCATTTAACAGTCTGATAACTGGCACCTTTTACTCTGAATTATTGCATCAAAATCTGGAGACAATGACTGTGCTGTAGCAATCTTGAGTATGTTATTCAGGTGTTGTTCAGAGATGTGTCTGTAAGTTGACATCATTACAGAAATCTTATGGTCAGTGCTTTGAGCCTAAGATGCAGGGGAAAATATGCAATGGCTGGGCATTGCGAGCTTTTGTACATAAGCTGCTTCATATGCTGGTCAGCCAATGGGGAAAATAGCTCCTGTATTACTCTGTAGCTCCTGTGTGATTGAGCAAGCCTGACAAAGCAAGTTGTGATACAGAAGGAAGCAAGAGAGAGAAGGAAGCAGATGACAGTGAGTTGCTCGTGGCCTGATAAGAGCTCTCTGGGGGCCTGATCTGGCCCCCGGGCTGCATGTTTGACCCCTCTTGGCTAGAGATCACATTAGAACATACTCTGTAGTGGTGATGGCAAGGAAAGCTTAATTTTCCAACTACCATTGTGGCTACTTAGTGCCAGCTTGCAATGCTATTGCTTGTTTTTCTTGGACTTCTTTAGTGTCTTTTGATATATTCAATCATCCTTCTGTTTCAGCTTGTTGTGGTGTATGTGTTACTATTTTACATTGTCTCTGGTCTGACTTAGTAGACATGTCACAGAAAGTGGTACTGGGAGACAAATGTTGTCCTCCCATAGTACTTTGTTATTGCTCTACATCTGGGGTTGTACAGAGTTCCATTTCATATGCCATGGTATTTAACATCTACGTGAAATCATGGGCAGAGGTCATCTGAAGTCTGGTGCAATGAGTACACAGGTGGCCCATAATCTATCTACTTTCCATCAAACTCAAAGGAAGCCACAGAAACCTTTAATCACTGTTGGTGAAGGGCTAGATGTGGGAAAACAAGCTGAAACTTAATCTAGACAAAGTGGAAGTACTGTGGTTTGAAAGTAAGGCTAACCCAGTGCTGTGTGCAGACTCTGTGGGAAGGAGGAGGCTGTATTCTCTCTGAGTTCCTGGACCCAGCCCTGTTTCTTGAGAAGTAGACTATTGAGTTTCCAGGTTTTAGCAAGGCATTGCGACTATTTCTATAACAAGCCAATCTGGCATCACTCACACATGCCTTTGTAACCTCCATATTATATTACAGTAGTGAGCTCTACTTAGCCTTTGAGTATGGTGTGAAAGCTTCCATTGATTTGAATTGTGCAAAAAAAATCCAATTTGAACCTGCCATGGTGATGCTTACTGCTAAAGCCCTAACTAACTTGAGTGCAGGGTATTTGGACTATCTCTGCTTATGCGATCCTACCCATGAGGTTGTCATCTGTATGCCTTCAATGAGAGAATCAAAGCTAGCACCCAGAACAAGGTGTCTTCTGTTTGGTTGCCTCATAGTGGAATTCCCAACTCCACATAGTTTGCATTTAACTAGTTACATTTAACATAGTGACATTTAACTTTCAGAAGTGGATCAATCCATTCATAGTTTAATTCCCTGATTTATGCTGTGCTGGCTTTATTATGGATAATATGCAATTTTTATGTTATTAACCATTTTACTCCTAGTCAATGTTCCCTCTAAGCTGCAAAATCTTGTGAGCAAAAAGTCTACTTTGTGAGCATTAAAATTATGAGCTACTGCAAAAATTATTGTGCTCTGGGGCCATCCTTCCTGAGCTAAGACAAAAATCTGTGAGCTGGAGGCTAAAAAATCTGTGAACCAACTCACATTAACTCAGTTTAGAGGGAACACTGCTCCTAATGGTCTTATTTTAAGTCCATATTGCTGCTGTTTTATGAATCTGCCTTTGATGTTTTATGATCTTCCAGATGAGTAATTAATTAATTTACTCTGTATAGCCTGTTTCATACTGCCTTTCCTTTTAAATGTGCTATATGCTATGGTTATTGTTTTATCAATCTGATTTCTTTGCTTTTATCTGATTTTTATATTGTTGCTATCCATAACAGGTGGGATATACATTCCTAAAATCAGTACATATGACTGTGATCACACAATGGGAGGAAAAATATCATTTTTAGGGTGGGCAAACCCGGTGGCTATGCATTTCACATACCATAAAAACTTATTTTCTTACAATTCCCCCTTCCCCCTTGATTAGCAAAAGGTTGCTCTAGCTGTGTTTACCTAGTGGCACTGTTCTATGAGGATCAGCATTATGGTTGGACTAGCATCTGTCAGAATTGTTTAAGTGTATGCTTGGCACTTCCAAAGCTTCACATGCCTGTTTGTACTTGAGATTGTGAAGATGGTAATATTTACCTGCTGTCATAGTCTCTGTGAAACTGTAAAAGAATTCAGTTGGCATCCTATATATAACCATCACATGGCAAAATGTAATGAAAAAGTAGAAGTCATGGCATGGTACCAAATCCAGATTTGTGGCATATGTACTGCTGCATGGTCATGGGTTCTTTATTATAGTGTATTGTATATTTTTTTTGAAATATTAAGAAATTCTGTCCCTGTGCTGTACTCATTGGAGAGACATCCAGAGTAATGAGCTTACCTTTCTAGGATGCATTGGTTGTGTTTCTTTCTTTCATTTTTTTTAAAAAAGTTTTTTGAATGTTTCCCATAAAAACAAGAGACTAGAGCAAGGGTGTCAACCTCATTTGACATGAGGACCAGATCTGACCTAAATGAGAACTTGTTGGGCCAGCCTGGGCCATATCGGGCCGGGCCATGTGTATACCTATTTAAGATTAGGTAGCAGAGATATAAACTTTTTAAAGGACACAAACACGACTAAATTTTTTTTTTTTTAAACACCTTAAAATAAAACATGCTTAAACATTAGCACTTGTTGGTCTTAAAGGTGCTTTCTTTGTATTTCTCCCATGGGATCAAGGGAACTGGGCAAAGAAAACTCTGGCTCTTTCCTTCTATCCCCAGGGGACCAGGAGGGGGAGGAGCCTCAGGTAATGGAGAAAATTGAGGTTTTGCTCTGTAGCTCCAGTGTGATTAAGCAAGCCTTGCAAAGCAAGTTGAGATGCAGAAGGAAGCAGACAAGAGCCAGTTGTTCGGGGACCTGATGTGAGCCCTACGGGGGCCTGATTTGTCCCCCGGGCTGCATGTTTGACACCCCGGGACTATTCATTTTCACCTTCAACCTTGTAACTTTAGTTCAACCAAGCATTTAAATATTATTGAACATTAGATATATAAGGTTTAGAAGCAGGATTACTAAGAGGTAGCTATAGTATTGTTCCAATGACTTTATTGAGTTTGTAGTAGAACCTGTCTGGAGGAATTAATTATGGATTCATAGTTGTAAATACAATGTACATAGAAATATATCAATTTTAACCAGACTTAATACTAGTTTATTTCTTTTACAGTTGTATTTTAGTTGATTTTTATTACTAATTTATAGGTTGCATAAAGTAGGTAAAATTAATTCTTTCTCCAGTTCAACCATACCTACATTAAATATTACAAATATTTTATATATGATTGCTTATACAGTTAAGTATGGTAAAAAATTTTAAGAAATTGTTTTAATCCTCAATATGACAAAGCTCCAAATTATTTCAATGCTTTTATATCTTGGGATTTTTGCATTTAAATCAATTTTACTAGTTCATTTATTTTGCTGTATTTACTGGCGAAAAAGAGATCTGCCTACCAAGCACATCTTGCTCAGCCCTCCTGTCCCGGGAAAAAAGCAACCTTTCGCGCTGTATGTAGCAACCTCCAGCGCAAGCTTCGAGACATTCAGAACGAGTGGTGGACCAAGCTTGCAGAGAGAACCCAGCTGTGTGCAGACACTGGTGATTTAAGAGGGTTCTACGAAGCCCTGAAGGCAGTATATGATCCATCATATCAGGCTCAGAGTCCCTTGCGTACTGCAGATGGCCAAGTGCTCCTCACAGACAAGGCATCCATACTGAACCGGTGGTCGGAGTATTCTCAGGATCTCTTCAGTGCCAATCGCATAGTTCAAGATTCAGCAATCCACCTCACCCCACTTCAACCAGTGAAAACAGAGTTGGATGTGATCCCCACCCTAGAAGAGACTGTTAAAGCCATCAAGCAACTGAAAAGTGGCAAGGCAGCGGGAGTTGATAGAATTCCACCAGAGATCTGGAAGCATGGGGGCATAGTACTACATAGTACACTTCACAAAGTACTTGTCACCTGCTGGGAACAAGGCAAACTACCACGGGACTTTCGCGGTGCAATCATCATTACTCTACATAAGAACAAAGGGGAAAAGTCAGACTGCTCCAGCTACTGGGGGATAACCCTGCTCTCCATCGCAGGCAAAATCCTTGCTAGAATACTCCTGAACAGACTGGTGCCCACCATTGCAGAAGAACTCCTCCCAGAGAGCCAGTGTGGCTTCAGAGTTAACAGGAGCACCACCGACATGGTATTTGTTCTCAGGCAGCTCCAAGAGAAATGCAGGGAACAGAACAAGGGTCTATATGTGACTTTTGTCGACCTTACTAAAGCTTTTGATACCGTTAACAGGAACGGCCTGTGGCAAATCTTGGAACGTTTAGGATGTCCCCCAAGGTTCCTCAGTATGGTCATCCAGCTACATGAATACCAGCGAGGCCAAGTCAGACACTGCAACGATCTCTCGGAGCCCTTCCCAATAGGCACAGGTGTAAAGCAAGGCTGTGTTCTCGTGCCAACTCTCTTTACGATCTTCTTTAGCATGATGCTTCAAAGAGCCACAGTAGATTTAGATGATGACAATGGTGTCTACATCCGCTATCGCACCGATGGCAGCCTGTTCAACCTGTGGCAACTAAAGGCCCACTCCAAGACAATGGAAAAACTTATCCGAGAGCTACTGTTTGCTGATGATGCTGCACTTGTCTCCCACTTGGTATCAGCTCTGCAGCATATGACGTCCTGCTTTGCAGAGGCTGCCAAGCTATTCGGCCTAGAAGTTAGTCTGAAGAAGACAGAAGTTCTCCACCAGCCTGCACCCCAGGAAGATTATCACCCTCCTTGTATTACTGTGGGTGAATCAGTTTTGAAGACAGTCCAGCAGTTCAGCTACCTGGGGTGCATCATCTCCTCAGACACCAAGATCGACAAGGAGATTGACAATAGGCTGGCAAAGGCAAACCATGCATTTGGCCGACTGCACAAAAGAGTGTGGAGCAACAAGCATCTGAAAAAAGGCACAAAGATCAATGTTTACAAAGCGGTTGTGATGACAACCCTCATCTACGGCTCCGAATCGTGGGTTTTATACCGTCATCACCTGCGACTCCTTGAGCGCTTTCATCAGCGCTGCCTTCGCACCATCCTCAACATCCACTGGAGTGACTTTGTGACCAACACTGAAGTCCTCAAGCGGGCGGAGGTTACAAGCATCGAGGCATTGCTGTTGAAGACGCAGCTGCGCTGGGCAGGGCATATCTCCAGGATGGAAAACCACCGCCTTCCCAAGATTGCCCTGTATGGCGAACTTTCCAACGGCCATCGAAATAGAGGGGCACCAAAGAAGAGGTACAAGGACTCCTTGAAGAAATCCCTTGGTACCTGTTGCATTAACCATCACCAGTGGTCTGACCTAGCCTCAGATCGCAAAGCATGGAGGCACACCATCCACCAGGCTGTCTCTTCCTTTGAGAATGCACGCATAGCTGGTCTTGAGGACAAAAGGAGATTGAGGAAGAATCGTACTGCTACAGCACCAACCCCAAATCAGACTTTTCCCTGCAGCCACTGTGGCCGGACCTGCCTGTCCCGCATTGGTCTTGTCAGCCACCAGCGAGCCTGCAACAGACGTGGACTACTGCACCTTTCTTAAATCTTCGTTCGCGAAGTCAAGCCGAGAGAGATTTAACCAATCTAATGCGGCCTTAATTTCTGAACTTTTGCAAAGACCACCTCACAGCAGTCAGTAAATATAAACCAATGGTTTGATATTATTTTGGAATATATACTGTATAATTAAGCAGAACAAGTTCTACAGTTTTTATCATTTATGTTAAAGACCAATGACAGTTCGCCACCATATCCCAGAACAAGTTTGCTCTCTCACAGTGCCACCACATATGCAAAAAAGTTAGCATTCATCTGTTCACAAAACTAACAGCAATTATTACTATTTCTATAAATTCTAGCAACCCTCACAGGTAAAAGGTGCCAGTAATGTAATGTCTTACGAACATTTTCTTGAAATAAAGTAGAAATTGAGAAGGAACTACCTCAGGTAAATAAATGGAACCAGACTCTTGAATCAGTGTTGGAACCTAAGGATTTCCTCCATTTTTTAAAAGTATAACTAAGGATACTATTTGTAGTCATATAGGTATAACATAATAAGTTAACATTGCACCTTGATTCTGTGATAAGCAAGATTCTCGTCTCAGCTTATAATTCTCCATTGTGTTATGACCTTTCATCATCCAGCAGTTCCAGATTTCTGCATGGTATGTTTTAGCTGGATGTCTCATCATCTTCATAAACTCAGCATGTTGCAAGATTCTTCCTTGATCACTCTCAGATCCACTATATGCATTTGTTTGCTGAAGCTGTTGGGCTTGTTAGCCAAAACTGTTTTGTATATCATGGCAGAATAAATATCTTTATTCACTAAATCTTGAACAGCAGGGCTCAATTAGTTCTGAGTAATTTGATTAGCATTAATAGAAGCATAGGTATAAGCATTGGTTAGTTGCAAACTTAATTTCCAGCTCTTTGAAAAATGATGTCATGCCACAAAGCTGAAATACTCTACATCTGTCAGTTTTGTAATTTGCACATTAGCAGTATGCTGTGAAAATTTTATGCAGCTGTATTTCCCCGTAACTATAATTTAAGGCTTACAGGGAATATAGAGGTTTGTGAAGCTTGTTAGTACAAACGAAAACTTTAAATCAGTGGTGAAAATAAAGCACATCACATCATTCAGTTAATAACTGCTGGATTCAAAGGGGAAAAAACGCTGCTTTGTGACAGAATTATGCTTTCAGATTTTTTATTATCTCTTCAGTGTTTGTATTTATAGTATGCATTTGTATATGTGGCAGGTTGCCATTAAATTATGTAAGAAGCTGATGTATGGTGCTTCCTTCCTATAACTTGTTTGCTTAAACATAATAATACTGATTGATAACACTCACCAGATTTGTAATTTGCTGCTCATCTTGGGTAAGGATCAGCGGCTCCTAGGCAAACAACCAAATGGCGAGCATGCTGTTTGTATAGAATCCATCTCTATGTGGCATGCTCTGGGGAGAATAAGACTTGAAGTCTAATGAGAAACAGCAGTGTCCTTCAAGCCACATGCTTAGAAAAGTTTTTTTAAAAAAATTGAGCAGAGAGAGACAGAAAAAAATCTCTCCAGAAGCAGCTGCTTGCAGTAGCTGTTGGACAAAACAGGCTATTCCCTTTTTCTGGAGGCTTGCTTAACCGTCTGTGCTTCTTTAATAAGAAGGGGGCCTTCAAATGTATTCCTCCTCTATGGGGAAAAGTTTTTCATGAGCAGTCCAACATGGGTTGGAAAACATTTAAGTGAGAAAGAAAAGGAGGGTCCTACAAAATGAAAGAGACTTCTGATTCAGGGAATGAGGGTTGACTGGTGGGTGTTTGAAAATAAGAACCTGCCTCTGACAAAAAATATTCTATATACATTACCTGAAGAGACAGTCTTAAGAACATAAGAACATAAGAGAAGCCATGTTAGATCAGGCCAATGGCCCATCCAGTCCAACATTCTGTGTCACACAGCGGCCAAATATATATATATATATATATATATATATATATATATATATATATATATATATATATATATATATATATATATATATATATATATATATATACACAAACACACACACACACACACACTGTGGCTAATAGCCACTGATGGACCTCTGCTCCATATTTTTATCTAACCTCCTCTTGAAGGTGGCTATGCTTGTGGCCGCCACCACCTCCTGTGGCAGTGAATTCCACATGTTAATCACCCTTTGGGTGAAGAAGTACTTCCTTTTATCCGTTTTAACCTTTCTGCTCAGCAATTTCATCGAATGCCCACGAGTTCTTGTATTGTGAGAAAGGGAGAAAAGTACTTCTTTCTCTACTTTCTCCATCCCATGCATTATCTTGTAAACCTCTATCATGTCACCCCGCAGTCGACGTTTCTCCAAGCTAAAGAGCCCTAAGCGTTTCAACCTTTCTTCATAGGGAAAGTGTTCCAGCCCTTTAATCATTCTAGTTGCCCTTTTCTGGACTTTCTCCAATGCTATAATATCCTTTTTGAGGTGCGGCGACCAGAACTGCACACAGTACTCCAAATGAGACCGCACCATCGATTTATACAGGGGCATTATGATACTGGCTGATTTGTTTTCAATTCCCTTCCTAATAATTCCCAGCATGGCGTTGGCCTTTTTTATTGCAAACGCACAGTCTTGACATTTTCAGTGAATTATCTACCACGACCCCAAGAACTTTCTCATGGTCAGTCTCTGCCAGTTCACACCCCATCAACTTGTATTTGTAGCTGGGATTCTTGGCCCCAATGTGCATTACTTTGCACTTGGCCACATTGAACCGCATCTGCCATGTTGACGCCCATTCACCCAGCCTCAACAGATCCCTTTGGAGCTCCTCACAATCCTCTCTGGTTCTCACCACCCTGAACAATTTTGTGTCATCCGCAAACTTGGCCACTTCACTGCTCACTCTCAACTCTAAATCATTTATGAACAAGTTAAAGAGCATGGGACCCAGTACCGAGTCCTGCGGCACCCCACTGCTTACCGTCCTCCACTGCGAAGACTGCCCATTTATACTCACTCTCTGCTTCCTATTACTCAGCCAGTTTTTGATCCACAAGAGGACCTGTCCTTTTACTCCATGACTCTCAAGCTTTCTAAGGAGCCTTTGATGAGGAACTTTATCAAAAGCTTTCTGGAAGTCAAGGTAAACAACATTTATCGGGTCTCCTTTGTCCACATGTTTGTTCACCCCCTCAAAGAAATGTAGCAGGTTAGTGAGGCATGATCTTCCCCTACAGAACCCATGCTGAGTCTTCCTCAATAACTCGTGTTCATCAATGTGCCTACTCATTCTGTCCTTGATAATGGTTTCTACCAACTTTCCCGGTATTGAAGTCAGATTGACTGGCCTGTAATTTCCTGGATCTCCTCTGGAACCCTTTTTAAAGATGGGGGTGACATTTGCTACCTTCCAGTCCTCAGGAACGGAGGCAGATTTCAATGAAAGATTACAGATTTTTGTTAGAAGATCCACAAGTTCAACTTTGAGTTCTTTCAGAACTCTCGGATGTATGCCATCCGGACCCGGTGACTTATTAGTTTTTAATTTGTCTATCAGTTGTAGGACCTCCTCTTTTGTCACCTCAATCTGACTCAGGTCTTTCAACACCCCTTCCAACATTAGTGGTTCAGGGGTGGGCAAAAAGTTCTCATCTTCCACAGTGAAGACGGAGGCAAAAAATGCATGCAGCTTCTCAGCCATTTCCCTATCCTCCTTCAGTAATCCTTTTACCCCATGGTCATCCAAGGGCCCCACTGCCTCCCTGGCTGGTTTCCTACTTCTAATATATTTGAAGAAATTTTTATTGTTGGTCTTTATGTTTTTTGCAATATGCTCCTCATAGTCCCTTTTTGCCTGCCTGATCACAGTCTTGCATTTGATTTGCCACAGCCTGTGTTCCCTTTCATTAATCTCACTTGGACTGGTTTTCCACCGTTTAAAGGAGTCTTTCTTACCTTTTACAGCTTCCATTACTTTGTTTGATAACCATGCAGGCCTTTTCTTATACCTGTTTGTGCCTTTCCTAACTTGTGGTATGTATTTTATCTGAGCTTCTTGGATTATAGTTTTAAATAGTGTCCAAGCTTCCCCAAGGGTTTTGACCGTATTTACCTTTCCTTTCAGTTTCCTCCTCACATGCCTCCTCATCTCAGAGAATTTACCCCTTTTAAAGTTAAACGTGGTTGTGGCGGTCTTTTTGGGCAACTCCCTATTTATACAAATGGTGAAATCAATAACATTATGGTCACTGCTCCCAAGCGGCGCGATCACTTTTACATCTCTCACCAAGTCTTGGGCATTACTTAGGACCAAATCCAGGATCGCCCCACCCCTAGTAGGTTCTGAGACCATCTGCTCCATAGCACAGTCATTGAGAGCATCAAGAAACTCAATCTCTTTCTCTCGACCAGAACACATATTGACCCAATCAATCTGCGGGTAGTTAAAATCACCTACTACGACACAGTTTTTACGTTTAGCCGCTATCTTTAAGCCTTCCATCATAAGTCTTCAGTTAGTTGAGTGGATGGGAATTATCATAGGAGACTGTGCAAGTGGGGGCAACTGGAATCAAAACACCAACATTTATGGAGATTGCCTGTGAGAACTCTCGAAATAAACGAGTGATTTGTTTGAACTAAAGAGTCTTTTTATTAACAAGGAAAATGAGAAAAGAGAGAAAGGTTCATTCTCCTTCAGTGAGGGAAGTAATCCAAACTGGTTAGGTCATGCCTCCTCTTGCTCCAGGCAGGGCTATGCAAATATGTGTAGACTGACCCTCCGGTATTTTATAGCCCTCCGACTGCAGCAGGCCCCAGCTCTGCTTTCTTGGAGATTCTGCTTTCTTGGAGCCTCTTACCTTATCGATATGTTTGCTCATTGGTATGGAAGACAGAAAACCTTGAAGAAAGGCCCCATCACCAGTTTCTTAAAAAAGAGAAAAAAGAGACCATTAAGACAAGTCTCTCCCACCTGAGGTTCCAGGCATCAGAGATTGGCCAATTGTAGATACATCTATAGTGGCACAAGGCATTGTCAGTGCTGGCAAACCTGAAGTTTCAGGTTGTTGCACAGCTGGCCCCTGACTGCATAGATAAAGCCCAGGAGAGATCTGCTGAGTCTGAGCCTAGACCCGCTCTCTTGGAGTCTCTTACCTTGTTTGTATGGAAGACAGAAATGCCTTGAGGAAGGACCCTCATAGAAAGAATGGGGAGACAACTGAGACAGGCTTCTCACCTGAGGCTTTAGGCATTGGGGGAAAAGAAGAAGAAGAGATTAGATTTATACCCCACCTTTGCTACCCAAATGATTCTCAGAGCAGCTTATTATCTCCCTTCCCCTCCCCACAAGGGACACCCTGTGAGGTAGGTGTGGCTGAGAGAGCTTTCCCATAACCACTCTTGACAGAACAGCTTTGAGAGAACTTGTGGCTGATCCAAAGTCACATCAGCAGCACATGTGGAGGTGTGTGGAATCAAACTCAGTTCTCCCAGATGAGAGTCCACGCACCTAACCACTATACCAAACTGACTTGGATTGGTCAGTGGTGGATGCATCTGCCAGTGACATGGGACATTGGCAGTGCTGGCAGACCCGGGGCTTTAGGTCACTCTTCAGCTGGCCCTCAACTGCGCTGGAAAGCCCACCAGAGCTCTGTTTGGACCAGGCAACCATGAGGAGATCACAGTGGGTGACTCTCCCCATACAGATTAGGAGGCTTCCAGGCCTACAGGGAGCAAGAGGATTGGAGCTGAAGGTGAGACCTGCCCCTGAGATACATTGAAGCTTGGGGATAAGGACTTCCAAAGTAAACAATGTGCTGATCCAAGCAGGGATGGCAGCACAGCAGAGCAGTTTCTCCTTGCTCAAGTTTCTGTGAGGCTTTCTCCTGTGGATTCAGGTAAATTCCAACAGAGTGGCTGCTCAGATTTTTCCTGCATTTTCCTGCTTTCTCTCTCAGATTTTCCGTGCATTTTCCTGCTTTCTCTCTGCAGATTGGAAGATGTAGGCCTTTAGTCTGGACTGGGCCTCCCAATCCCATGCATATGCAACTAGGAATCATGTTAGCCTTTCTGTGTCTGGGAGTAGCTGGCCAAGTGGTGGCTGATCTCGTCCATAAGGATGCTAGACTGATGAAATCAGGAGCTTTTGAGAACTAGTCAAAAGAGATGTTTCCATTATCCCTCACCACCCATGTCAGGCTTGGGTTTGGGGGTGGAGAAGTTCCTTTCAACCAAAGGATCTATGGCAACCAGCTCTGATAAAGAGGAGGGTGAATGGTCTAGACCTTTCTCTAAACCTTTCCTGGGGAAATTCTTCTAGGCCTTTCCATATGGAACATTTCTGCAGATTAAAAATGGTGTCTTTCCCGTCTCTTAACTGCAAATTAGATACAACATAAAAACCTAGATCATTTGCTTCAACCAATTTAGATACTAAAGGTTTTAAGAGACCATGCAAAGGGTCCTGAGTTTGTCCATTCCCTGAATTCTTTGATTATATGGAAAGGCAGAATGGGCTGTTCAGGCAATAGTACTTTCTTGCAGGTATAGGGAGAAAAGTCTTCACCTTTCCAGCAAGCAACATGGAAGACCTCTGATAGACACTCTGGTACTAGTCCTACATTCTGGAGCAGTGTTGCCTAAGGATGTGAACAATATGTTTAAGAGTTCAGTGGATAATAATGATGAAGAGGATGAGAATGAGATGGCCGTAGGGAATCGCATGACAACAGCCTCTCTGATAATGAGTTTCTGCCATACCCTCAAATTTCACCATGGACATGACCATCATGGTTTGGGCTGATAATCTCCCTCAGGAGATTCATCCTAAATATTATAAAGGCTGCAAAATTTGCAGCAGATGCATCCCAAGAGGCCATGCCATTCTGTGCCAGAGCACAGAATTATAATGGTTATTAGAAGGAATCTTCTAATAACCATTATAATGGTTATTAGAAGGAATCTATGGCTTTCTATGGAAGGTGGATCCTCTGTCTATTTCAGATTTATCTACATTAAAAACAAAACAAAAAAATAAACAAAAACAGGAGCAGAAGGATTTTAGGAGCTCCTGCATCTTTGGCTATGGGTCTCGATTTCAACAGAGACAGATCCGTCCTAACAAACAAGACAGGAACCAACAAAACAAAGACCCACCCAACTGTGGGTTGACTCCAGCAGTTTCTCCACATCTGGACAGAGTTGATGACTGACCAGTGGGCACTCTCCATCATCCGGAATGGATATAGGATAGAATTTATTTCCCACCCACATCATTTCTATGCTTCCCCACTTCCGAAGACAGAACAGAAACACCTGTTGTGTCCTATTCAACATTTAGTAGAGGAACTGGTGCCCTTAGAAAAGCATTTCCATGGGATTTATATGTAGTCCCCAAAAGATCCAGGGACTGGAAAACAATCCTAAGTCAACTCTGAAAGGCATATGAAGTTCAAGGTCTTGGGGCCGCCAAATGACGATATGGCCCACTCCACCACATCTGCAGCAACATTCCATTTGCGTTTTCAGGGAAGAAATCTGTAAAGCTGCAACCTGGTTCATTTTTTTTTACCTGTGTGAGACATTATAAATAGGACCAGTTAAAGTCTGTGGAAGCTTCATCTGGTAAAAAGTGTGGAACATGGTGGTGGAACAGAATAAAAATAAAATTAGGATCCCACCCAGGTTGTAGTTTGGGCATATAACTGGTTTGGATTACTTCCCTCACTAAAGGAGAATGAAACATTGGAACCTACCTGAAAGTGTCTTCTCGTTAGTGAGGTGATTCAATCTAATCTCCACCGCAAAAAACGAAAAACCAACAACCTAGTCAGACAGCGCCCTCCCCCCCCCAACTGTTATGGAAGTGGGCTATACTAAGACTGGAAAGTCAGTTTAGCTCTGAACTTCTACAATCTACACAAATTTGCATAGTCCTGCCTGGATTAAGAGGAGGCGTGACTGATTTGAATGATTTTGCCCCATTGAAGAGAAGAAACCTTCAGGTAGGTTCCAGTGTTTTGTTCAGCAAAACATACAACATTCAAGAGATAACTAGCAAATCAGAGAGGAGTGAGGAAACAGCATTTTAGGAATCAAGTGATATTTACCAATTGTAGAGAGGTCTGTAGAAGCAGAAGATCTAGAGAGAAATGGCCTGCATTTCATTCTGTGGAGGAGAGAAAAGGAAGCCCATGAATTGGGGGTGTATGTAATTGGTGTACCAGGAACACACAACACTCTCTAAGCGGGGTTTCAGAATCAAGGCCAATTCTTATTGGAAAATTGTGCCCTGAGGCTGTGGGAAAGTGTGTGTCTTTTTTGGTGGGAAACATTTGGAGAACAATCATGATGATTGCAATACCAAAGTGAAACGAAGGTTTGGGCCATGGCTTGATGGCTGCTAATGATGACCCAGGAAGATTTGACTGGACAGGTGACACTGAGATAATGGGATTAAGTTGTACTTAGGTGATAATGAAGAGGAACCAGTGGTCTTGAGTATGCAAAAGAGGGTTTGAGAGTAATTGCTTGCTTGATCAAAGTGGGCAGCCTTATTGGTCTGAAGCAGTTGAACAAAGCAGAACAAAGTGCTTGCTTGAGTCGCTAACAGTCTTCCTGAGATGTTTCACATAAGTAATCTGTTTGCTTAAATTAAGCCTTTAGGGTGGGGAAAAGACACCTGTTCTGACCACCTCCTAATTTAATCAAAGTATATTTCTCTCACTTTCCCATGAAGCTATTTGACTGGTATCAATGTTTGATGTCCTGGCCTGCCCAGGCCCTGGTAGTGCTTGCACCAGACTTCTCTGAGTTTAAGGAAGGGTCTGGCTGCTAATACACTCAAAATAATTTGGACATAATTCAGAATGCAGATTACATGAAATCTGCACACATACACAACCAGAGCAGGTTGCTGGGTTAGCACTGAAATATGACCAGACCATTCATTAAAAAGTAGCTGATTTGGATTTTGATTATAATTTATTTGGATTAGTTCTGATGATGTCCAAAATGAGATTTTTTTATGAGGAAATAAATTATAATATGGTTCTCAAGATTAACAGCAATATCAAGCTTTAGGATTACTGACTCTAATAAGTGTAAGTAAATATTTCAGATCTGAGAGCCTGTGCCTGGTCTCCAGTATGAAAAGTATTTTAGATTTCACAGAAGGTACTTACATCTTTGTGTAAACAGTCTATTCCTGTACTGACACCTCTGCATTTGGCTTATCTCATGAAAAAACATTCAATGTGGTGGGTCTCATAACATTTCAACATCTGCTGTGTGGTTGGATTACAGCTGGTTCCTCGTCCCCCCCCCCCCCCCTGCTTTTATTATTTTTTCATATACAGTGTTTGCCATGCAATACAGTGTGCATTTATGGCCTACCTCGAAGATACAAATATATTATACAGTAAAGCTGATGCTTGGTCCAATGAATCACTGAATGATAGGGAAAGTTCATGATGAAGCACAAAGATAAAAACAGGAATGCAATAGTCTGGAGCACTTTGTTCTACATAAGAAGGTCACAGTCATGTTTATTGCTTTGGATTGTATGCATTTTTGTTGACATCTCATATTTGTGCCTTTTTACAATTCATTATTATTATTGTTTGTAAAAAACCAGACTTTTAAAAAAATTCAAGGATAATAGTGGTTGATATTCTATCTATAGGGGTGTCAAACTCATTCATTAGGAGGGGTGGATCTGACACAAATGGGATTTTGTTGGGCCAGGCCATAACATTTAAAATGAGGTACTGGAGATATAAACTTTATAAAGGACACAGACAAACACAATTAAAGATATGTTTTAACTTAAAATACAAATATTCTTAAAACTCTTGCAGTATTTTGTTTAAAATGGAAAGGTGAGGGAATAAATAAATAAAACTTCAAGAAAAAGCACAAAGATCACAGCAGAAACAGAAAATATAAAATGCTCTGAGCCTGGGAAAACAATGAGATTGCATTGCAAGCTTCTCCCCCTGCCTTCCAGGTCTACATAAATAGGTGATGGCTCTCCAGGATAAGAGCTCCCTTTGACTGTTTCCAGGTTAAAGTACTCACTAGGTACCAATTCTCAGGTCCACTAACCAGAGACAAGCTGGCTCAAAGCATCAACCATTTATTTGAAGGACACAATTCCACGAAGCAACAGCTTCAGCTGGCCATAGGAATGCTGCAGCACAGACAAAGTTGCAAGGAAAATGTGGAATTGATTTTCCATTAAAAAAGTCCATTCTGCATTTTCTTTGCAGCTTTGCAAGCCCAGAATTGCTTCCTGGTTCAGCCTGGAAAGACAAGGAAGAAGGAACTGGAAATTTCAGCAGCTTCCGAGCTTCAAAGGGTGAGGACAGGACCCTGATTAAAGCCCTGGGCGGGCTGATTCTGGCCCACAAGACGGATATTTGACACCCCTGTTCTATAGTGTTCAGAAAGTTTTTCCAGTTTAAGGAGCCTGCCTTCATCTTCAGAGTTGGAAACAGGTTTCAGACTTTGCTTAGTGGACTAGGACTAGGGGTGGGCACAGACTGGGCCATAAACCTAAATTTTCCAAGGACTATATGTTCCCTTTAAATGGCTTTTGCAACGCTGTGCAGGTGTATAAGTGAGGGCTGAGTGGCGAGTTCACTGTGCAGCTTTGCACAAAAGCCATTTAAATTTTAAATGGCTTTTTATATGGACCAAATGGGCCACAACCTGGTTTGTAGTCTGGGGGTCCATAATCCCCAGACATTGAACCTCCTCGGTCTGTTTTTTCCCTAGACCATGTGAAGCAGAGAAATAACGAGGTCCACACAGACTTACTGGTTTGAAGCGAGGTTTACTTTATGGTACCATAAGCAGGACCCAGTCGGGCATGGGCCCCCAAAATGACTGAGTTACAGTCATTCTACATGCAGACAGTTTTATTCACACAGAAAACAAGCAGGCAGGCACACAGGTCTGATTTCAAAGGTCCTGCTTTCACAGAACTCCTTCTAGTAAATTTCCATTACGAAGTTTCCTTACTTATCTATATACAGCAAGTCGCCTGTAGGAGGCTGTTCCTTATCTAATCTCAGCTGGAGCTCACACCCACTGGGCGGTAAAGTCAGTTTCTAACGGCAGTTTTACAACAGACACCTTTGTTTGAAGACAAAGCATATTTTTATTCAATATGACAAATATTATTATTGCGGGTATTATTAATTATTCATGGGCTCTCCTTCATTCCCTTTTTCAGTCTTCTGAAAACTTATTTAGTTTGAAGGAAACTGACCATCATCATCATTAAACAAATTTCTGTATGACCACTCAGGAAGGGCAGCTAGGTGACAATTTGGTTTCGACATTCCCAGGAAAGACTGAAATGATACTACAATGGGGTAATGAAATAGTATATTGACAGAGATGGGGTAAAGATGGGTCATGGGAGGAGGAGAGACAGTGATGGGATTATCCATTCACACTGGCACATCCCTGTATTTTTCCATCTAGAGAAGATGTGTGTGTGGGGGAAGGTCACTCAGAGGCATACCTTGGCCATGCAGCCCAGCCTTCCAATATGGAGTTTTCCTGGTCTCCATCATGGGGCCTTTCTGGGCACACAGGCTAGCTTGAGAGGGGCCCCTCATGTCTTTTAAGGCTACCCTCTTTATTCGGCAGCACTCTGATATCAATTCCCCCCCCCCCTTTGTCACTGCCCAATCCTTAGAGTGTGTGTGCCACATTTCATGATGCGCCGATCAGACTTCAAACAACCAGGGTTGAGACACAGTTTTGACAAAGGGGAATGGCTTAGGAATGTCAACTACCAAAAAATAGGCTATACATGCGTTAAAATTAAAAAAAATCCAATCAGGAAAAAGGGGACTATGTGTCTTGGTACTGAAAACTAACTATCACTGAAATTTGGGAGGATCTTGAGGAGGAGGTAGAGGAAAGAGGAGGCTAGAGATACATTTCATTTTTGAGATAACCAATCACTTGAACAGGGAAATCTATTCATGATATATGCATTGAATAATTACATATGTCCAGGCTAAATTTGTGAACATAAAACTTGAAAGGATCCTAGGGAACATTTCTTTATCAATAAAACATTACTAGCTATGATGCAAGAATACAAGAACTCATCTCAATTTCTAAAACGCATAAGCAATAATAAGGGACATATGCAAGTGACATGCTATAAACTGGATCAACTCATGTGCCTTTATGGCAAACACCTTGTTGTAGCCTGGGTGATTAAGATACACACATTCAGACATACTTGGAAACATTGCCAGTTGCGGGCAGTCTACATTTGGCCACATTATTTACAATAGAAAAACAATTTCCTGACTAATTCCTTGTATCCCTCCCCCCTTAGTCTAACAAAAGGTCTTCTTCCTTGAGTTCATGGAGGGTTTGCATGCTTTATGCATGACAGTCTATTCACAGGGAAATCTGTTTTTTATTGCAGCCAAAAGGAATTTTTTTTCTGGAAACACAACTTGGAAGTGGCAAGCTGGGGCAACTAGCCTTTTGCTAGGCAGAGGAATTTCCCTGAAATGAGTTTTCTCCACAACTCAGTTTGGATGGCATTCTGGGGTCCTTCCAACATCAATGAGGCATGGCCAGGCAAATTTCAGGACCTCTGGGTAGATATGGAAGAGCCTGGAAAGCATACTTGGAGAAACAAACAAAACAACCATAGTAGGTACTTTCCCCCTTTAAAGCTTTCCTTGGCTGTCCACAGATTGCCATAACTTGAGTCCAACCCTGTTAAGATAGGGTTGCAAACATTAAATTACCACACTTGCTTTGGACTGGAGACTTCCTCCTCCTCACATGGAGTTTCAGTTTGACAAGGTCTCTTACCCTTCCAATGTTAAAGGGCAGATTTCATACACCATACATTATGCAGAACACAAATCCACAATATAAACCTATGCATCACTTCTCATGATTTAGGCTAGTGCACATCCATATAGAAAGCATGCACCTAGAGGTTCATGAGAGGCTTTTTACTTTGTTGCAACGGATATGAATTTTTTAAAAAAGAAAACATGAAACTGTGCACACGATTGGAGCTCCAAGAAGAGATTACCAGAGTTGGGATTACCCCTGGATTATGAAAATGGTCACAAAAAGGGAAGAAAAACTTTTGCTATAGTTTTGGAATATATGAAATTGTCAAAAATAAGAAAAACGTCAAAAACAAACAAAACAAAACTGAGGCCTCAATAGAACAATACCAGTTTTAACATACACGTATGCGAGGGATCAGACCCAAAATGATTAGAGAACTGCATTAGAGAATTTAAACCATTGGAAATCAGTAGGGTGATCAAGTCCCACTGAACCCCATTTTTCTCTGTGCCAGCTCATCCAAAATTTGTTCTGTGGGTCTCACATAGGTGTGAGAGTGGGTGTCAACAAACTTTAACAACAAAATTCTTAAAGCAAATAATAGTTAATCCTTAAACAAACAATTCTTAGCAGACATACCAGCAATTCTTAAAACTACTATATAATGATGAGCATGCACTAAACTTGAATTGCAGTCTGAGTTTCCTTCATATATAACAAAACAATCCTGGAAAGCAAATTCTGGTTAATACAGCTTGACAAACACACAAAGCAATTCTTAAATCTACTTATAATAAGCATGCACTATATATATATGAATTTAGGAGAAAACCTACTAAGGAGCTTGCACAGCCAAGGAGATGTATGGGTCAGCGCAAAGATATAATTCAAAACTGTGTGGGGCAGTGTAAAGATATAATTCAAAACTGATGCATAAAGCAGGGTGCCAAATAATGCACCTTGATGAATAAGGTTGAAATAATAGAGAGGCAGAAACTTAAAACAAGCAAATGGAAATGTGTTATCCAGTAGCAAGCCTGGCCAGGACTGGAGACTGGATTGAAACACAAAATCAAGTAGAATTGGAGTCCTACCATGGTAAGAACATGAAACAAGGAAAGGATTTTCTAAACAAAACACTCAGAAAAGGTCAAGCTCTAACAAAATACTATAGATGGAGGCATAAAATAAGATAGATAAGCATGTAGATGCCTCTTTCCACAGGTAAGAGGTTCACCAAATAGCTAAATAGGAAGATTGATATGCACAGTTCATAGATGGAACATAACTATAAATGACATTAAGAGAGCAGATGAAGATATACATTTGAGGAATGCAGAACATTATTAAACTCCAGATTTCTAATGAAGACCAAGAATTTTCAGGAATTCTGCCTAGTGAATTACCAGCAAATCTAGAAAAGGTATTTCTATGGGAAACACAACACTGAGAATAACTGGGTCACTGGTAAAACAAAGTATTAGTTTCTCAAGTCTTAAGAGAGAAGATGCATAGTGAGAGGGTAGCTTTACCCAAGGAAGGGTACAGATAACACATATAACACATGTTACCACTTCAAATGAAAAGAGGTCATGTAGGAACCAAAATTTATGAGGTAGAATTTTAAAACACTGCTCTTTTCAGAAAATAAAAATTCAGTACCAACAACAAAAGGAATTTTCAGATTTAAATGAATGAAAAATTGGGAAGCAGTTCAAGGTAAGATACAAAACTGTGTTAGATGGAACACTTGAAGACCACATGCTCCTGGTATGAGATGTACTTAACAAATATCACAAGAGAAATAAAATTTCCAAAAGGTTTGATACTGTATTGCTTTAGCAGAAAAAGATGTTCCACGTAAACCCAAAATTGCAAATATAAACTTTTAACCCATTGTCTCAGATTAAAAAAAATTAACAAAAGATCTTCTATTAGGTGCACCATTTCTTTAAAACAAAGGAGATCACAAGTTGAATATCTTAAAAGTGTTCCCCTTAAAATTAAAGCTACAAAATCTAAGTACAGGGGAAACTGATAACAGCCACTAGAAAAATATTTTCAGACTCAAAAGGTAAAGCAAAAAAAAAAATTATCAGAGGAAAAGCTTCTAATCTAGGAGAACTCTTAGCCTCAGGGCAGTTTACAGGCAGGGCCTTTTCTCTAGCAGTGAAGGATTAGCTGTAAGTGGAACTTTGGGATGCCAGCTCCAGGCTGGAGATTTCTGAATATTTGGATTAAATTTGACGATTACAAGGCGTGCATTTTCGTGAACATTTTCTCTCCCAGAGGCACTGGCCTTAATGTTCCGGGCATTACATTATATTTTTGGGAGTGATTTCCAGGTTACACCTGGAGACTGGCACCCTTGCAAAACAAAGTAGTGTTTTGAGCAAGCCAAGGAGCTTTCAAACTGACTTGCTTCTTTCAACATATGCACATCTTCCCTCCAGGCATCTTCCTGGCCGGGAGTGGTCTTTTAGAACTACTCATTTTTCTAGGGAAAACAGAAAACAGGAGCTGCCAGCAGGGGGTCTGGCAGCCAGGGAGCCCTGGGGTTTTTAAATTCCTCCCTCTCGTGATCCAGTGAGGTCGCCCTACCGGGAACTGCACAAGAGAAAATCCCTCTCGCTTAGAGGCTTCGTCTCCTCTCCTTCACACACACCACAGAAATCCTTCCAGATCCTAATTTCTGTGTTTCAGCTCCAAAGTGGAGCCTAATAGACAGAGCTTAAGGGGTGATCAGACCCTGCTTCTTGAGGTAGTTAGAATTCCCAGACAGTTCATACTCACAATCCTGAAGATCTTCCAATTCCCTGGACACGTCGGTTCAACCAGGTGCAGGGTCTTGGTTGGCAAACTGGACACCTTCTCCCACCGGGGCGGAGAGAGCAGGACTCAATGAAAAATGTGACCGTGGCGCCTAGTCCAGTCTTCCCGCCATGAGGGTGGAAGGTGGAAGGCTATACAACCAGCCAAGGGGAAGGAAATATGCTAACCCTGTTCATTTCCAGGCAGTCAGTGCACCAAAATGAAGCAGAGAAATAATGAGGTCCGTCTGCACAGACTTACTGGTTTGAAGCGAGGTTTACTTTATGATACCATAAGCAGGACCCAGTCGGGCATGGGCCCCCAAAATGACTGAGTTACAATCATTCTATATACAGACAGTTTTATTCACACAGAAAACAAGCAGGCAGGCACACAGGCTTATCTGATTTCAAAGGTCCTGCCTTCACAGAACTCCTCCTAGTAAATTTCCATGACGAAGTTTCCTTACTTATTTATATAAAGCAAGTCGCCTGTAGGAGGCTGTTCCCTTATCTAATCTTACAGCTGGAGCTCATACCCACTGGGCAGTAAAGTCAGTTTCTAACGGTAGTTTTACAACAGACCCCTTTGTTTGAAGACAAAGCATATTTTTACTCAATATGACAAATATTATTATTGGGGGTATTAATTAATTATTCAGTGGCTCTCCTTCACATGCCTAGATAAGATACAGCCGGTCTCTGTGAGCTTTTCCTTTTTCTTTTTTTGTTGTCAGTTCTGGCCCCATACCACTTTGGTTTATCCTCTGATCTTTGCAGACATTTTTGTGCTTTTAGTTTCCACTTGGGAGGGGGTGTTGTCCTTTGGAGATTTTTTTTTGTTTTCCTTCCAGTCCTCCCCTCCCCCATTTCTTTTGAGACCGCTATATCTATCTATATACATATACACACAAAATCTCCATCAAGTCATAGCTAGTGACCTCATAGAGTTTTCAAGGCAAGAACATACAGAGGTTTGCTCATTGCCTCCCTTTGCTGTCACATCCCTGGTATTCTTTGGTGGTCTGCCATCTCAATACCAGCCAGGACTGGCCCTGTTTAGCTTCAAAATTGAAAAGATTGAGCTAGCCTGGGTTTTCCAGGTGAGGGTGAGACCACTTTTACCCAGATCCTTTTTTGTGCAAACCAGTTTTGAGTCACCTTTTCCTTGTGCATAATGCTTTTGTTGGTTTTCTTAGTCCTGTTCACTCCCACTTACACCTCCAGCCTGCTTTTTAATGATTGGGTTTTCATGGTCAAACCATTCCTCCCCCTCACCAAGAAGATGAGTAGTTTCATTTTCTTTTTAAAAATGGCAGTAAAGTATTGACATATTGCTAGAGTGTTGTAACAATGGGCTTAGTAAGTTCTCTGAATTTCTAAATTTCATTAAAAAAAAAAAAAAGCAAGTCCTTCACCAGTGGTGTAGTGGTTAAGCCAGTGTGGTATAGTGGTTAAAAGTGGTAGGACTCTAATCTGGAGAATCTGGTTTGATTCCTCACTCCTCCGCATAAGAGGAAGGGAAAATGATTATAAGTGAGATTGTAAGAGAGGAAGGGAAAGTGATTGTAAATCTCTGCAATACTCCTTTGGATAGCGAAGAGTAGGGTATAAAACTAACTCTTCTTTGCTCCTTCCTTCACAGAAGTATAAGAAATATCTCAACGAGAGAGAGGTTAAAGACTTACACTTTTCAAAATAAAAGCTGGGGATTCAGAGTTCCTGCTAATTCTATTGTTAATTCTCTAGCAATATATCGATATTGTAATGCCACCAGTGACACAACTGATGGTGACAGCTCTCCTGAAAATCGTCATTACTGCAGACATGTGTGGACTGACTCCACAACTGTAAAAATGTAGAAGGCAGGCAGACATGTGGAAAAATCATGCCCAAACTGATTCCAGTGCTTGTGGATCAGTTGCAAAAAAAAAAAAATTCAGGAATAAGTCAAGCATGCAGAAAAGCCCTGTTTGTGTGCGAGCATGTAGTATAGTTGACAATAGAGTCAGAAAGCATATCACCATGAGTTCCTTGGAGGAATGGTGGAGTAGAAATATATGTTGTCTTCTGTCTCATTCACATATATTTATAAAATGGTGCAAATGTTTATATGTGAAGAATTTGTGTATCCCTATGTACACAACACTGTTTTCAGATCTCTGTACAGTTAATTTACATTAGTTGATGGATGCATTCATTGTATAACCCCACTTAGCTGTCTTTTTTCTCTTTATCTGTGCAGCATGTGCATTCCGCTACAATGGGCTTTCATTTGTCTACCTCATCTACCTCCTGCTCATTCCTCTCTTCTCTGAACCTACAAAAACAACAATGCAAGGTAAGAATGTTTCTTGCAGATATTTTGGTTTGTTTTCTTGAAGGTATGTCAATGACTATGTGAATGGTGTAAATTTACTCAGAAAATTGTTTTGGAAGTGGTGTGTGAATCTGATAAGGGAACAGAATATAGGGAGAGAAATATATATATATATATATATATATATATATATATATATATATATATATATATATATATATATATATATATATATATATATATATATATATATATATATATGTATATATATATATGTATATATATATATATATATTGAATAATACAGTTCTGGTTAACTGTGGCTTTCATCTTCAGTTTATTTTAGATTAACAAAATTGCTATAGCCTTTTGAACTGCCTGGTACAGAGTGACTATATTCAGATAACCAAACAATCCTTTTTCTTAACTTACAAAGTATGTCACTTTGGGAAAGCTCTATGATAATGAACCAATAACAATATAGTCGAATCGCCCCAATAGCAAGCTGTTTCATTTTTATTGTGTGTGCAGCACCATTTGCTGAACTGATTCATAACGAACCATGAACCAGCCATTTTAAGCACAAATCGCAGTTCTTCCATCGATTCGTGCCGATCCCTACTCATGAGTTATTTCCAATACTGAGAACCAAATCCTCTGTATTCTAGTTCTAATTGTTATTCCTTCTCCCAACAATCGTTCCCATTTCCTTGGGTGTTTATCAAATGCTGTCCCTCAATTCAAAATTAATATATAGAAATCATGCACTTTCCCAGCTACCAAGCTATTAGTCAATTTTCAAAAAAATATTTTCTGCCAGCACTTCCCATGCTTTTGAATCAATGTTGAAATGATATGCCTAATCTGGAAAGAATTAGAATAATTGCAGTCTTTCTTCCTTCATTTTAGCTACAATTTGATCATAAGAGAGAATACCCTCATTGTATAAAAAACTTTCAGCTTCAGACAGTTTTCTTCCATAGCTGAATATCTCCTAAAGAGCTCACATCTCACACCTCTTCATCATAAATAGCAGATGTTAATGGTGATAGACCTGGACTCGATAGTAGTCTCAATTTCCTCCAAACATTTAAGTCAGCATTAATACTCACAAACTCATATTTCTTTTTCTTGTCAACAAACCAAACAATAGTTGACTAGTTCCGGTTGATTACTTTTTCAACAGTACTCAAATTCTTATCTGGCCTAAACCATCTTAATAGTGAGCTTAATCTAACAGCTTGTTAATAAACGTATATATTAGGCACACTCATTTTACCAGATGAAGGTTTCTGATACAAAATTCTAGCAGAAACTCTAGAAGGTTTGTTTTGCCAGATAAACAGAAGGGAACCCACTTTTGTCAACTTTTTAATATTCCTGGATTGATTGTTATGGGACTATTCATGAATAAAAACAATAGTCTTGGTAACACATACATTTTGATAGTGGCAGTCCTCCCCAACCAAGATATTGTTTGTTTGACTCATTTCTGATTCCAAGAGATGTTTCCTATTATTAATGTCCACAACTTAATAATATCTTCCTGAACCCAGATCCCCAAATATCTAATAGAACGACAGTGCTTTGGGATGCCTATTAAATGAGCAAGTTTGTTCTTCTGAGATATATCCATGCTAACACCCACCCAACTTGATTTCTTTAAATTTATATCCTGAGATCACCCCTCCCCCCAATGAAAAAAACTCAACTGGCACTGACTCAAAAGGCTTTGTGATAGACAGAGCTAGATCATCCATGCATAGTGAGAAGTTTGAAATTATCTTGCCCTATCTGGACTCCGCAAACTTCGATTCCAGTTCTAATTATAATAGAAAGTGCCTCTATCATCATTACAAGCAATAAGGGGCATATTTGCCTTGTGCCTTGGTGGATTCCAGTTCTTCCGTCAAAACCCTGTTTTCACTTTCTCTGGCTCTGGCGTTCTTATACATCATATATATTCATTCACTAAACCTTCCTCCTAAATTACAGTAATTCATGAATTTCTGTAATATTCTGTTAAACACTTTTTCAGCATCAAGGAACATAAAATACTGTCTGCTTCTTATTTTTTTCATATAATTTATGTTGAACAATACATAAAACAACTAGTAATAGACACTGCCTGGTTTGGACTTACAGTCCTAGGAATGACTATATTAAAAGGAGGACTTGTGAGGCTTTCTTTTGGTTTGTTTGACCATCTTAAAAGCAGGAGATATGAATCTGGACCAGTTGTAAATCTGAGGGTTCAAAGACCAAGGTTCTAAAACTGCTCTAAGTTGATGAGTCTTTGTTTGGGATATTGTTCACTTTTACTTCCCCAATAGGTGATTCAGGCAATGCAAGACTGTAGGTGAAATTATTTATGCAGTACCACATTTGCTCATGCTAATTAGTCCCAACAATCTGAGCATCAGGGTGCTGCCTACTAAGGGTACACATTTGAAAAATTGTTTTAATTCTGTATTGTAATTTCTGAAAAGGTAGCATTATTATTTTTTTATTAAATGTCAGGGATGGAGTGTTTATTATATCAGAAAAATTATGTCGGGGAAAATTTCTGTTTTTATAACGTCAGATAAGATGTCTGCTCATTGTTTCATATGAAGAGGATGGACGATTTTCTGGAGCAACTGTTTTTTTCAAAAAATGACACCAAAATCACAGCTAATCAAGTTCTCTGATAAAGACCACCCCCCTCAAGTTCCAAGGGAATTGGTCAAAGGAGTCCAGCTTTATGGCCCCCTAAAGAAGGTGCCCTCAGCTATCTTTCTCTCATATAGAAAAAATTATTTATAGAGCAGCTTTTTTTAAATAAATGCTATCCTCTCCCCCAAAACCCCTCCCCCTTATTAAAATAAGAATTAATACTATATTAATAGTAACAAAGCAACTCCCCCTCACCCAGAAAACACAAGTGTGTCCTCTTTGTAACCCCCCTTAGCAGTAGTATGTGCGAAAAGGATCTAGGGGTCTTAGTGGATCATATGCTGAACATGAGTCAACAGTGTGATGTGGTGGTTAAAAAGGCAAATGCAATTTTGGGCTGTATCAACAGAAGTATAGTGTCCAGATCACATGAAGTGATGGTATCGCTTTACTCTGTTCTGGTAAGACCTCACCCTGGAGTATTGTGTTAAATTTTGGGCACCACATTTTAGGAAGGATATAGACAAGCTGGAACGGGTCCAGAGGAGGGCGATGAATATGATCACCATATTCAAGTACTTGAAGGGCTATCATAGAGGAATGTGTGGAATTGTTTTCTGTGGTCCCAGAAGGTAGGACTAGAACTAATGGGTTGAAATTAAATCAAAAGAGTTTCTGGCTCAACATTAGGAAGAACTTCCTGACAGAGTGGTTCCTCAGTGAAACAGACTCCCTTGGGGAGGGGGGGCTCTCCTTCTTTGGAGGTTTTTAAACAGAGGCTAGATGGCCATCTGACAGCAATGAAGATCCTGTGAATTTAGGGGGAGGTATTTGTGAGTTTCCTTCATTGTGCAGGGGTTTGGTCTAGATGTCCCTGGAGGTCCCTTCCAGTTCTATGATTGTATGTTGGCTATTGCTAGTCTGATCTAATTTGGGCTGCTGTTTGGTCAGTAGTATCTGAGCCTTTTCTGTGGTCTGTGTAGTCTGTGTAGAGCAATGCTACAAAGGAAGGGAGGGAGGGAGGGATGGTGTATGCTATGAGTGTCACTTTATCCAGAGTGCTTCCGTGCGTAAAAGTATGCCTAGTGTATTGACAGATACACTGAAATTGCCATAGAACTTTCACAACTTCCTC